>NC_088390.1:557500-1877500 GCF_037993035.2 Macaca fascicularis | reverse complement strand
GTATCACACTGCTTTTTTTTTTTTTTTTTTTTCAGATGGAGTCTCCCTCTGTCACCCAGGCTGGAGTGCAGTAGTGTGATCTCAGCTCACTGCAACCTCTGCCTCCCGGGCTCAAGAAGTTCTCCTGCCTCAGCCTCCCGAGTAGCTGGGATTACAGGCACGCACAAGCACGCCCAGCTAGATTCGTTGTTTATATCCTCACCAATGCTTGGCATGTTGTCAGACATTTAAATTTTGCCAATCTGATGAGCGTGAAATAGATGTCCTGTCCTTATGGTTTTAATTTGCATTTCCTTGATTACTAGTGAGGATAAAAGGTATTTTCATAGTTTCTTGGCCACTTAGGATTCTCCTTGTGTGAACTACCTGGGCCTGTTTTTCTGCTGTTTTTCTTTTTCTCGTTGATTGAGTCCTCTCTGGATTGCAGCTAGGAATCTTCTTTGTCGGTTTTCTGTGTTGCAAATATTTTCTCCCAGTGTGAGGCTTGTCTTTTCATTTTTATGGCGGGGTGTCCAATCTTTTGGCTCCCCTGAGACACCCTGGAAGAAGAATTGTCCTGGACCACACATAAAATACACTAACACTAATGATACCTGATAAGCTAAAAAAAACAAAAAGCAAAACAAAGCAAAATCTCAAAACAATCTCATAATGTTTTAAGAAAGTTCACGAATTTGTGTTGAGCTGCATGCAAAGCCATCCTGGGCCTCGTGCAGCCTGTGGGTCGTGGGTGACACAAGCTTGTTTTATGGTATCTTTTCATGGAAACACGTTTTTAAATTTTAATGCCAACATTTTCAATCTTTTCTAATTTGTGCTTCTTTTGGTATCTTTAAAAAAAATATCTTCTTCCCCGAGATCACACAGGGATTCATCTATACTTTCTTCTAAAATGTTTACAATTTTAGGCCGGGCGTGGTGACTCATGCCTGTAATCCTAACAACTGGGAGACCACGGCGGGCGGATCACCTGAGGTCAGGAGTTTGAGACCAGCCTAACCAACATGGTGAACCGTCTCTACTAAAAAAATAATAATAATAAAATAAAATATTACAGTTTTGCCTATTGTATATGTGTATTTGTATTAGCTTTTTTTTTTTTTTCTTTCTTTTTTGTTTTGAGACAGAGCCTTGCTCTGTGGCCCAGGCTGGAGTGCAGTGATGCAATCCCAGCTCACTGCAACCTCTGCCTCCCGGGTTCAAGTGATTCTCCTGCCTCAGCCTCCGGAGTAGCTGGGATTACAGGAGTCCGCCACCACGCCCGGCTAATTTTTTTTTTTTGGTACAGACAGGGTTTCACCATATAGGCCAGGCTGGCCTTGAAGTCCTGACCTTAGGTGATTGCCTGCCTCGGCCTCCCAAAGTTCTGGGATTACAGGGGTGAGCCACCACAAAAAAAAAAAAAGAATAATAAATAAAAATCTTAAAATCATCAATTATAAAGATTTCTCTTTTGTCCGACCCCTGTGAGAAGAATGTGTCCTCTCCTGCAGGGTCAGCGTGTCCGGCCCTCAAGGATCCTTCCTCAGCCTTCAAACATCCTCCATTCCGCGCTTTCTTTTTTTTTGTTTTTGAGATGGAGTCTCGCTCTGTCTCCCAGGCTAGAGTGCAAAGGCACCATCTTGGCTCACTGCTACCTCTGCCTCCCGGATTCAAGTGATTCTCCTGCCTCAGCCTCCTGAGTAGCTGGGATTACAGGCACGTGCCACTACTCCTGGCTAATTTTTGTATTTTCATTAGAGATGATGGTTCACCATGTTGGCCAGGCTGGTCTCGAACTCCTGACCTCAAGTGATCTGCCCGCCTCAGCCTCCCAAAGTGCTGGGATTACAGGCGTGAGCCACCACACCCAGAAACTTTTTTGTATTTTTACTAGAGACGGGGGTTTCACCATGTTGGCCAGGATGGTCTTGATCTCCTGACCTCATGATCTGCCTGCCTCGGCCTCCCAAAGTGCTGGGATTACAGGCGTGAGCCACCGCACCTGACCCCCCCACTTCTTTAAGAGACACTTCCTTGACACCACATCCCCTAAAGCCACTGCCCATTTCTCGGTGCTCCCTCAGAGCCGCTCTGATAGGAGCAGCTTCCTCTAATGTCTATGCTGCCTTGGCTCCCATTTCCTCCAACCCCAGGCTTGTGTCTGTGCCCACTTCTCCACTGAAATTCCTGTCACCAAGTTCATGGGTGACCTCGTGTCAACTGGCAGTGGACACCTCCGTCCTTGGCAGGGGGCAGTAGAGAGTTCCTCCTTCTTGAAACCCTCACTGTCCACACTCTCCCCTTTTTCTGCCACCTCACACACCTTACCTTTTCTGCCTCCTCTGCTGGCGATCCTGGGACCTCTTTTCTTCTACATCTCCCCTTAGGCAATTTCCATCACTTCCGTGACTGTTTTTTTGTTTTATTTATTTATTTATTTTGAGACGGAGTCTGACTCTGTCGCCCAGGCTGGAGTGCAGTGGCGCGATCTTGGCTCACTGCAACCTCCGCCTCCCGTGTTCACGCTATTCTCCTGTCTCAGCCTCCTGAGTGACTGGGACTACAGGCGCCCGCCACCTCACCCGGCTAATTTTTCGTATTTTTAGTAGAGACGGGGTTTCACCGTGTTAGCCAGGATGGTCTTGATCTCCTGACCTCGTGATCCGCCTGGCTTGGCTTCCCAAAGTGCTAGGATTACAGGCGTGAGTCACTGCTCTCGGCTTTTTTGTTTATTTTTGAGACGGAGTCTCACTCATGTCAACCAGGCTGGAGCACATGGCATGATCTCGGTTCACTACAACCTCTGCCTCCCTGGTTCAATCAATTCTCCTGCCTCAGCCTCCCCGAGTAGCTGGGACTACAGGCACGCACACCACACCTGGCTACATTTTTGTATTTTTAGTAGAGACGGGGTTTCACCATGTTGACCCGGATGGTCTCAAACTCCTGACCTTATAATCCGCCCTCCTCGGCCTCCCACGGTGCTGGGATTACAGGTGTGAGCCACTGCGCCCGGCCCAGTTCCATGACATTAAATGCATCTGTGTACCCCCAAAAAGACAATTCTATCCCTGATCAAATATTCAATTGCCTGCTTGACATGAAAGATGAATAAATGCCAAGCACAGTGGCTCATACCTATAATCCCTACATTTGGGAGGCCAAGGCAGGAAGATCGCTTGAGCCCAGGATGTCAAGGCTGCCGTGAACTGTGATCGCACCACTGCACTCCATCCAGCCTGGGCGACAGAGCCAGACCTTGCCTCTTTTTTTGTTGTTGTTGTTGTCGTTGTTGTTGTTGTTGAGACAGAGTCTCGCTTTGTCACCCAGGCTGGAATGCAGTGGCCGGATCTCAGCTCACTGCAAGCTCCGCCTCCCGGGTTTGCGCCATTCTCCTGCCTCAGCCTCCCGAGTAGCTGGGACTACAGGCGCCCGCCACCTCGCCCGGCTAGTTTTTTGTATTTTTTTTTTAGTAGAGACGGGGTTTCACCGTGTCAGCCAGGATGGTCTCGATCTCCTAACCTCGTGATCCGCCCGTCTCGGCCTCCCACAGTGCTGGGATTACAGACCTTGCCTCTTAAAAACAAAACAAAACAAAACAGAATAAAAAAACCGTATGTTACGGGAAGTCAGAAGAGTTCTGTTTCTGCGCCGAGCCACTGTTACTGGCAGTCAGCAGAAGGTTCTATTTCTTGAGCCGGTGATGGTTGCACAGCAGTATTTGGTTCATGGAAACAGTCATTAAGCTTACAAATAGTTAAGACTTGTGTACTTTGCAGATTATATTTCAACTAAAAATTGTAAAGGAAAACCCCCTTCAGCAGCTTCGTTTCTGCTTGGAAAAAAATCCAAACCCTTGCTGTGGTCTGCGAGGACCCTCGTGATCCGGCCCCGCCTGCGTCTCCAGCTCCATCTTCCCGGTTCTCTCTGACTTTGTCACGCGCTGGTCACACTGGCCATCTTTCTGCTTCTCTAGTGATCCAGGATTTTTCCTGCCCCAAAGGCCTTTGCCCAGGCGGCTGCCTCTTCCCCTGTTTCTGAACGGTCAGGTCTTCATACCATCTGTCTCTCAGCGAAATGGCCCCTGGAAAAGGCCTCCCCACAGTTACTCGGTATCGCAAAATCTCTCCAATTTCATTCCTAGTACATCTCCTGTTTTCTGCATCTGGTCCTTCTTGTTTTGAGGTGGAGTCTGGCTCTGTCACCCAGGCTGGAGTGCAGCATCTGCCTGTTCGTTGCTGCATCCCCAGGGCTTGGTGTGCTGCTGGGTTGACAGGAGGTGCTGAAGAGGCACCTGCTGGGTGGAGGTTACAGTGAAGGCAGCCAGACCAGAGACAGGGAGGGCCTAGCAGGCAATGTCAGGGATCCCAGGAAGTGAAGATGAGGCCCAGGCCGGGGCGCTGGGAGCTGCAGTGGAGAGGAGGGGAATGCTGAGAAAGACTTGACAAGCATTGCAGGGCGCAATGGCTCACACCACTTTGGGAGGCCGAGGCGGGCGGATCACCCATGGTCAGGAGTTCAAGACCAGCTTGGCCAACATGGTGAAACCTGGTCTCTACTAAAATACAAAAATTAGCCGGGTGCGGTAGTAGGCACTTGTTTTGTTTTGTTTTTTGTTTTTTGTTTTTTTTTTTTTTGACACGGAGTCTCGCTCTGTCACCCAGGCTGGAGTGCAGTGGCTGGATCTCAGCTCACTGCAAGCTCCGCCTCCCAGGTTTATGCCATTCTCCTGCCTCAGCCTCCCAAGTAGCTGGGACTACAGGCGCCCGCCACCTCGCCCGGCTACTTTTTTGTATTTTTTTTTTTTTTTTTTTTGAGACGGAGTCTTCGCTCTGTCGCCCAGGCTGGAGTGCAGTGGCCGGATCTCAGCTCACTGCAA
The DNA here is from genome assembly GCF_037993035.2 of Macaca fascicularis. Lineage (NCBI taxonomy): Eukaryota > Metazoa > Chordata > Mammalia > Primates > Cercopithecidae > Macaca > Macaca fascicularis. Next base: position 1,872,639 of record NC_088390.1, on the reverse strand, counting down.
GCTCCGCCTCCCGGGTTTACGCCATTCTCCTGCCTCAGCCTCCCGAGTAGCTGGGACTACAGGCGTCCGCCGCCTCGCCCGGCTAGTTTTTTGTATTTTTTAGTAGAGACGGGGTTTCACCGTGTTAGCCAGGATGGTCTCGATCTCCTGACCTCATGATCCGCCCGTCTCGGCCTCCCAAAGTGCTGGGATTACAGGCTTGAGCCACCGCGCCCGGCCGATAGTGGGCACTTGTAATCCTGGCTACTTGGGAGGCTGAGGCAGGAGAATTGTTTGGACCCAGGAGGCAGAGATTGCAGTGAGCCGAGATCACACTGCTGCACTCCAGCCTGGGCTACAGAGCGAGACTTTTTCAAAAAAAATAAAAAGGACAGACTTGACAAGACAAAAACCACAGTGTTTATCGTGTCCCTAGAGCCTAAAGGATCTGTCCTGAGCTCTTCTCTGACTCCTCCTCCTCCTCCCGCTCACTCTCTCCACTCCAGCCCCACCATCCCGCCTGTCTTGAGCTCCTCGGCAGGACCTCTGCCCATGCCGTTCCTTGGCCAGGCCACGCTTCGCCAGGACCTCCGTAGTGCCCTCCTTCATCCCCTTCAAGGCCCTGCTCCCGTCTCAGCTTCTCACGAGGCTTTTCCTCCCAGCCCTGCCCCTTCCCTACTTCACTTTCACCATTGCTCTTCCGGCAGCGTATCCTCGGACATACAACGTATTTCTCTTTGTTGATTAATCATCTGTCTCTCCACACTGCTTGTCTGCAAGAAGCCAGATTCCATGCCAGGCCTCTCTCTGACCTTCAGGCACTTGCTCTTAACCACTGCACATTAGGGCTCCAGGTGGCCGCTGCCACGTGGACACCCTGCACCCCCAGCAGGGAAGCGTGCCCACCCACGCTGCCCCAGCTCCTGGGCTCTGGCACAGAGGAAGGTGTCAGCCCTGTGCCAAGGTTTCCCCACCTGCTTCCCCCAAATCCTCAGGCACTGACTGTCTCCAGCTGGAGCCGGGTACTCCCGGCAGCCTGCCCCCGGCTGGCGGGCGCCAGCTCCTGGCAGAGGGGCTGGCGTGTAATTAGAAGCTCCGCAAACTCCCTAATTGCCAGTTCTTCTCCCAAACCAGGAGGCTGGCGCTATTCTGAGCCGCCCTTGTTGCCGGCTGCCTGAGGCATAGAGAGAAGAGGTCAGGAGCAGAGGCAGGCTGGCGTGGAGGTGTCCCGGGGGAGGGCTGGCGAGGTCAGAGGGGACCATGTGGAGAAGAATGCCTGTCGAGCGGCCAGAGGCCAAACGTGGCACTGTGCGGGCTGCCGCCCTGCTGGGCCTAGGGTTCCTCAGCACAGTCCGCCCTGCAGCCGCCTCCCCTCCTTCCCCACCATCCTCGCTTGTCCCCACCCATGCCCAGAACGGTGACATCAAACCAGCCAGGCCCATTCATTGTTTATTCAGGTGGCATAAAAATCACTACAAAAACCTTACAAAAGAGCCTTAAGGAGCCCATAGGACCCTTCCCTGCCTCGGCTCCTGAGCTCCCGGGCAGAGGAGGGAGACAGGAGAGAGGAAGGAAGGGAGATGCTGGCAGTGTTGGGATCTCGAGGAGCCGTGGGAAGCCTGGGATGACAAGGCCCTGGGGGTGGGATGGAGGCTGATGGGCTCTCAGCAGGTTAGGCCGCGGTCAGGCTGTGCCAGACGCGAGTTCCACGCGGGGCTGAGGACAACGCTGTCCTTCCGGGGCCACCACCAGGGCCCGTCTCTCCCCGCCCTAGCCTCGGTGTCCCGGGACAAGTCCAAAGGCGGCCCTCTCCCCCTCCCTTTCTCTCTGGTAAACAAAAGTAGGGATGTCCCGGCTGACGTGGGGAGCAGCTAACCTGTCTCCTGGCAGAACTAGAAGCACCTCCCTCCTGCCCAGGCCCCGGCACAGGACACCCTCTGAGCCCATTTGGAAGAAAGATGGGGGTCAGGCTCCCGGCTCCCCGATGCCTGCCCTCCGCCCAACCACCCACCCCCCACGCCCTAAACTCCCCAAGAGATGTTGGGAAAGAATGGCCTCTCTCAGACAGCCCCCCGGCCCCTGCCCGAGTGCCACAAAGCAGGTTGGAAAGAGTCACATGAGTGGAGAGGCTGGTCCAGGCAGGGACTCTGGATGCCACAGCTATGGCCCCTCACTTAGGGCTGCCAAGCTCAGGGTAATCCTCCTCCAAGGGGGGCGCAAGTTTCAAGTCAGGGCCGAAGAGCTTGTCTCCGCGGGGGCCGGCTTTCAGGCTGTGGAGGAAGTCCTTGTCTCCCGGGGAATCCTGCTGCTCCTTGAGCTCCCGTGGCGCGCTGGGGTTGGGGTTCCTCACGCTGCCCACAAAGAGGGGAAGGCCTGTGGTGTCCTCAAAGATGAAGAAGAGGAAGGGGCGGTTCACGCTGAAGGAGGACAGGGACATGCGGGACATGGCGATGCTGGTGGCCGCCGCCGCCTCCACGCCGACCTCGCTGAGCTCCAGGGTGGACTGATGCTGCACGCCGGACACCACCAGGCTCTGCTCAGAGATCCCGCGCAGGTCTGGGGCCTGGAACAGCTCCTGCAGGCCTGCCCAGGGCCAGAGATGGCTGGTCAGAGCTGCCCTTGGCCCCACAGGCTCCTGGAGCTGCTTGGGAGGGTATCTGAGATCCTGGCCAGGGCACACCTTGAACTCATAGATCCCTGCTTCATTCCTGTTTGATTCCCAAGTCTCAACTTAAACATCACCTCCTCCAGGAAGCCTTCCCTGATCCCCAGCTCTAAAGTCCAGCCTAGGCACATTTTCAGTGTTCTCCTGGGTGAGCTGGAGAGAAGCCCTCTCTGTCTTATCGCTTATGCTCTTGTAAGTATGTGATTGCTCGTCTGCCCACCCCACTGGACTCAGCTGTTTGCACAGGGTCGGCTCCCAGTGCCTGGTGCAGTACCTGGCATACAGCAGCTGCTTAGCAAATGGCTGAAGGATAGATGCTTTATTTATTTATTTTAGTTATTATAATTTTTTTTTTTTGAGATGGAGTCTCACGCTGTTGTCCAGGCTGGAGTGCAGTGGCACGACCTTGGCTCGCTGCAACCTCCTCCTCCCTGGTTCAAGCGATTCTCCTGCCTCAGCCTCCCAAGTAGCCGGGATTAGAGGCACGCGCCACCATGCCGGATAATTTTTGTATCTTTAGTGGAGACGGGTTTTCACCATGTTGGCCAGGCTGGTCTGGAACTCCTGACTTCAGGTGATCCACCCGCTTTGGCCTCCCAAAATTCTAGGATTACGGGTGTGAGCCACCGTGCCCGGCCTTTATTTTTATTTTTGAGACATGGTCTCAGTTCCGTTGCTGAGGCTGGAGTGCGGTGGCACAATTACGGCTCACTGCAGCGTCAGCCGCCTGGGTTCAAGAGGTCCTCCCACCTCAGTCTCCCCAGTATCATCACCACACCCAGCTAATTTTTGTATTGTTTGTAGAGACGGAGTTTCACCGTGTTGCACAGGCTGGTCTCGAACTCCCGCGCTCAAGCAATCCACTCACTTCAGCTTCCCAACGTGCCAGGATTATGGGCATAAGCCACCCCACCCAGCATTTCTTTAACAGTGTGACACCCCAGCTTTTCCTCCTTCCCGTTCCAGGGGAGCCGGCGAGGCTCACATGCCACCCCCGGCTCTCTACCCAGACTCTCCTTGCAGTGCTAGGTCTTGGGCAGCAAAGCAGATCCCCATTCTCCAGGCCACCCCAACTTGCACCAGGACAGAGGGTCCAGGGGCTCATATTCAACCCTCTCCCCCTCTCGAAGCCCTGGAAAAGAGCAGGACACAGGGCAGCCCTGACTCAGCTCCACTGCCAGCCGGAGGCTTCCTCCTCACCCGCCCTGCCCAGCCTGACCTCGGGGGCTGGCCCGCACCCTCCTCCTTACCCAGCCGGCTGAGGGTGGCCATCAGGTCCATTTGGTGTTTCAGATACAGCTTAGGCAGCCGGACCTTGGTGGGCCTCTCCCACACCGAAGGTGGGTACAGGGTGTCCCAACTCAGGTTGGCCAGTACCTGGGACACGTTCCATTCAAAGTGGGTGGGTACAAGGACCACAAAGCTCATGTTGTTCTTAAAGGGAAAATGAGCCACCTACGGAAAAGGGAAGGGAAGAGCATGAGGACCAGAAAGCCCCGAAGCTAAGTGGGGACGGGGCCAGCACATGCTCCTGAGGCAGACGCTGGAGCTGCGGGCCATCCTGCCAGGTGTGTGCCTGACCCCGCTGCTCCTCCACGTCCTCACTGAGGGGTGGAGTCACACTACCTCTCCCACTGCAGGCGGACACGTAACCGAATGAGATGCTTTCAAAGTTTCTAGCAGTGTGGCCGGGCGCGGTGGCTCACGCCTGTCATCCCAGCACTTTGGGAGGCCGAGGCAGGCGGATCACCTGAGGTCAGGAGTTCCAGACCAGCCTGGCCAACATAGCAAAACCCCATCTCTACTAAAAATACAACAACTAGCTGGGCATGGTGGCAGGCGCCTGTAATCCCAGCTACTCCAGAGGCTGAGGCAGGAGAATCACTTGAACCTGGGAGGCGGAGGTTGCAGTGAGCCGAGATCACGTCACTGCCCTCCAGCCTGTGGACAAGAGTGAAATCCGTCTCAAAAAAATACTTTCCAGCAGTGTCGCTGTCATGGACAGTGCTCAATACCTGCTGGTTTTCTCTCTCTTCACCTGCTACCAGCTGGCCCTGTGACCTGGCGTAAGGAATCGCCTGTTCTTGTCTCAGCTTCTCCAGATGTACCACAGACAGGGTCACTGGCTGTCACACCACACCTGGGTTCTGTGGGTGAGTCACCACAGAGTAATGTCCTCCCCACCCTCCCTCACCTCCCTCTTGTGACTTTGCCAGCTGTGTATATATATTGTGATTTGGCTTAAGAGTTCTTTTTTTTCTTTCCTTTTTTTTTTTTTTGAGACGGAGTCTTGCTCTCTCGCCCAGGCTGGTGTGTAATGGCGCGATCTCGGCTCACTGCAACCTCCACCTCCCAGGTTCATGCCATTCTCCCGCCTCAGCCTCCCAAGTAGCTGGGACTACAGGCACCCGCCACCATGCCCGGCTAATTTTTTTGGCATTTTTAGTAGAGACAGGATTTCACCGTGTTAGCCAGGATGGTCTCGATCTCCTGACCTCGTAATCCACCTGCATCGGCCTCTCAAAGTGCTGGGATTACAGGCATGAGCCAATGCACCCGGCGTCTTTTTTCTTTTTCTTTTTTTTTTTTTTGAGACAGAGTTTGACTCTTATTGCCCAGGCTGGAGTACAATGGCGTGACCTCAGCTCACTGTAACCTCTGCCACCCGGGTTCAAGTGATTCTCCTGCCTCAGCCTCCCGCATAGCTGGGACTACAGGCGCCCACCATCTCACCTGGCCGATTTTTGTATTTTTTGTAGAGATGGAGTTTCACCATGTTGGGCCAGGCTGGTCTCAAACTCCAGACCTCAGGTGATCCACCTGCCTCAGCCTCCCAAAATGCTGGGATTACAGGCGTGAGCCACCGCACCCGGCCATTAAGATTTCATTTGAGGCCGGGCGCGGTGGCTCAAGCCTGTAATCCCAGCACTTTGGGAGGCCGAGGCGGGCGGATCACGAGGTCAGGAGATCGAGACCATCTGGCTAACACGGTGAAACCCCGTCTCTACTAAAAAATACAAAAAACTAGCCGGGCGAGGTGGCCGGCGCCTGTAGTCCCAGCTACTCGGGAGGCTGAGGCAGGAGAATGGCGTAAACCCGGGAGGCGGAGCTTGCAGTGAGCTGAGATCCGGCCACTGCACTCCAGCCTGGGTGACAGAGCGAGACTCCGTCTCAAAAAAAAAAAAAAAAAAAAAAAAAAAAAAAAAAAGATTTCATTTGAAGGGATTCTGCAGCAAAAGCAGTGTGGACACCACAGGGCTCGAGGGCCTCCTGCAGTTGTGACTCCTTGGGTTCCAGGCAGAGTGCCTGTGTGGAGAACCCCTGCCCGTGGGAGGATAAGACCTGGGTTCTGGCTGTATGGGTCTGTAGAGGGCCTGAGGACAAGAAAGGCTGAGGAGGCCCAAGGAAAGGAGACAAAGGATGAAGGAGGAGTGTGCAGGACACAGCCTGGAGGAAAGGGGAAGCAGGAAAGGGAAACCTCTGGGGAGGTGGATCAGACTGGCCTTTCAGAGTGAGCTGCCGGGAAGCCAGGACACACTCCGGCCGGCCTTGCCCACAGCCCCCTCCCAGCAGGGCTGCCCAAGTGGCTTCCGGCTCCTTCCTGCACAAGTGGCTGTGCTCTGTGTCACACTTGCCTTGTGAAGCTAACAAACATGGCCATCTCAGCCACAGCTGTCTGGCCCAGGGATCAATGCCCAGGCCAAGGGGACCACATTCCAGCTAGAAGCAAGGGAGGCCACACCTGAGACAGCCTGGCGCGGAATTTTATCCAATCAGAGCTGGGCGCAGTGGCTCACGCCTGTAATCCCAGCACTTTCGGAGGCTGAGGCAGGCGGATCACTTGTGGTCAGGAGTTTGATCCTGAAACCAGCCTGGCCAACATGGTGAAACCAGTCTCTACAAAAAAAAAAATTACAAAAATTGGCTGGACGCCGTGGCTCACGCCTATAATCCTAGCACTTTGGGAGGCCCAGGTGGGTAGATCACGAGGTCAGGATATGAAGACTATCCTGGCCAATATGGTGAAACCCCATCTGTACTAAAAATGCAAAAATTAGCCGGGCATGGTGGCGGGCGCCTGTGGTCCCAGCTACTCGGGAGGCTGAGGCAGGAGAATCGCTTGAACCTGGGAGGCAGAGGCTGCAGTGAGCCGAGATCACACTACTGCACTCCAGCCCGGGTGACAGAGTGAAACTCTGTCTCAAAAAAAACAAAACAGGCCGGGCGCGGTGGCTCACGCCTGTAATCGCAGCACTTTGGGAGGCCAAGGCAGGCGGATCACAAGGTCAGGAGATTGAGACCACGGTGAAACCCCGTCTCTACTAAAAAAAAAAAAATACAAAAAAAATTAGCCGGGCGCGGTTGCGGGCACCTGTAGTCCCAGCTACTCGGGAGGCTGAGGCAGGAGAATGGCGGGAACCCGGGAGGAGGAGCTTGCAGTGAGCCGAGATCACACCACTGCACTCCAGCCTGGGCGACAGAGCAAGACTCTGTCTCAAAAAAAAAAAAATTAGCCAGGCATGGTGGCACATGCCTATAGTCCCAGCTACTCGAGAGGTTGAGGTAGGAGAATGGCTTGAACCCGGGAGGCAGAGGCTGCAATGAGCAGAGATCGAGCCACTGCACTCCAGCGTGGGTGACACAGCGAGACTCTGTCTCAAAAAAAAAAAAAGGGAAGTTTGTCCAATCGGAATGTTTCACGCAGGATGCTAAGAAATCCAATCCAATCAGATCCTCCCTTCTAAGGAGCACTGTATGAGGGCCCAGTGGACTCTCCCAGGCTGGGGGCTGCGGAGACCCTGAGTGGCTACATGGCCGTGGGGTGGTCCCTGTGCTGCCCCAAAGTCCATGGGCCCTTGTAATAAACCCTTATCACCAATGGTCACCTGAGTCTCAATCCAATGCCCCCTCCTCACAGAATTCACCCTTACCACTCTAAGATGCCTAAATAAGGCCAGGCATGGTGGGTCATGCCTGTAATCCCAGCATTTAGGGAGACTGAGGTGAGCAGATCAGAGTCTCAATGTGTTTCCCAGGCTGGAGTGCAGTGGCACAATCTCAGCCCACTGCAGCCTCCACCTCCTGGGTTCAAGTGATTCTCCCGCCTCAGCTTCCAGAGTAGCTGGGATTACAGGCGCCTGCCACCATGCCCAGCTAATTTTTGTATTTTTAGTAGAAACAGGGTTTCACATCTTGGCCAGGCTGGTCTTGAACTCCTGACCGTATTATCCACCCGCCTGGGCCTCCCAAAGTGCTGGGATTGCAGGCGTGAGCCACCAGGCCCGGCCAAAATCACCTTCTTTTTCAGCTTTCCCTCCACAGCACTTCCCACGGTCTGTAATTCCTGTGTTGATGTCCATTCACTGTTGCACTGTGTATCCTCCCTCCTAAGAGCAGAGACCTGGCCTCCCACATGCTCCAAAAAAACCCTAGTGCTTAGAACAGTATCTGGCACACAGCAAATGCCCACTATATTTTCACTGAATTACTGAACCTCAAAGAGCCTGAAGCCTCAGTTCTCCTGCCGGGTAGGAGGGGGGATCGTGGGACCTTTTGCAACTGCCTGCCTAGGGGACGTGGCGGCAAAGAAGGCGAGACACCCTCCACCCATCCCTGTGCCTGCTCCACAGCCTGTCCACTGCCTTCCCCACCTCCCAGCCTCAGGCCCAGCCTGCTGGACAACCAAGAGTGACCTGGATCTCGGGCTGCTCCAGCATGAACCAGCGCAGAGGATACGTGCGGGCTTGCATCATTTCCACGGGCACCGTGAACTGCTCGTCCAGGTGGAAGGAGTCTCTCTGGGTGAGGCTCGGGTCAAACTTGCTCCTCCAGAAACCTGAAACCAAGCAGAGGGCAGGGGTCAGGTCGACGGGGACCAGCTTGGGGCAGAGGGCAGGGGTCATGTCGATGGGGACTGGCTTGGGGCAGAGGGCAGGGGTCACGTCGATGGGGACCAGCTTGGTCTCTGCACCCCCAGCCCATTGCCCATCCCACCCAGAATCCATTCAAGGATGAGAGAGCGGAGGAGGCCAAGACCCCAGGGAATGCCCGTTGGCATCCAATTGATATAATGTCTCTTTCCCATAGCATTTTTGAAATCTGGGCTTGTGTTTTCCCCAATCCCTGCAATTCTCCTAGGAACCTCCTCCTGGATCTTTTCAGACCATTGGTTCCCAGGGTATTCTCTCTAGAACAACTCATCTGGCTCCTGGGTACCCGTCCCCACCAGACCCAGACAGCCCCCTGCCTCATGGCCCAGACTGAGGAACAAAGGAGACCCTCAGAACAAAGCCTGCATGGCCGGGCGCGGGGGCTCACGCCTGTAACCCCAGCACTTTGGGAGGCCGAAGTGGGCAGATCACCTGAGGTCAGGAGTTCAAGGCCAGCCTGGCCAACACAGTGAAACCCTGTCTCTACTAAAATCCAAAAATTAGCTGGGCGTGGTGTCGGGCACCTGTCATCCCAGTTACTCAGGAGGCTGAGCCAGGAGAATCGCTTGAACCCGGGAGGCGGAGGTTGCAGGGAGCCGAGATCACGCCACTGTGCTCCAGCCTGGGCGACGGAGCGAGACTTGTCTCAAAAAAACAAAAAGGCCTGCAGGTCCCAGCTCAGCCTACAGGGCGGGGGATCTGAGAGGAGGAGGAGCGCACCCTGGAAGTGGATGGCGTTGAGGAGAAGCAACACGGTGTCTTCCGGTAGCTCAGAGAGGAACTCCGGAATCTTCCCCTCCGTGGCCTCCTTCACCCATTGGTTGATGTTTGCCAGGTCATCTTCCTGCTTTCCCGTCAGGCTCACGGGCTTTGCCCCAAATAGCCGTTCAGACTGTTCCAGGAAATCTTCTTTGATGGGAAATCCTGCATGGAGGGAGTACAAGCTGTTCCCAGGGCTCAAGGCTCCACAGCCAGCCACGCTCCCACTGGCTACCAGAGGCCCAGCCCCTCTCTCTCACCCTCCTCCACCCCGGGCGGGACTGAGGGAGCTCCCTGCCGTCAGTGCCTACCTTTCTGCAGGTACATCCTGGCAGCCAGTCGGAAGGCCCCGGGGCCCATGTTCTGGCAGAGGCGGCTCAGCAGATGGGGTAGGCAGAGCCCTGAGCCTGCGTGCAGCACCTGTTGCAGCCTCTGCAGCGTGTGGTTCTGAGCACCTGGAGGGCACCGCACAGGCTAAGGCCCAGCCGCCGGGTCCTTACTCACCCCCACTGCCCACTCCAGTCCCTCCTGGATGCCCATGGCGAGCACATCCACGGGATCACACGCCGTCCTTCCACAGCCACGGATCTGCTCTGCGTGACTCTCCCCGCTGTGGCTGACAGGCTGGGTGACCTCACCTCACGCAAGTTGCCTTCCCTCTCTGGGCTTCCGTTTCCCAGAGAGAGACCCTCCAGCACAGTGGGAAAGAGTACAGCTATCAAACTTGTCAAACGTTTGCATAGGAATCGCCAGGACGGGCCAAGCACAGCGGCTCACGCCTGTAATCCCAGCGCTTTGGGAGGCAAAAGTGGGTGGATCACCGGAGGTCGAGAGTTCGAGACCAACCTGGCCAACATGGTGAAACCCCCGTCTCTATTAAAAATACGAAAATTAGCTGGGCACGGTGGCTGGTGCCTGTGATCCCAGCTATTCGGGAGGCTGAGGCAGGAGAATGGCTTGAACCCAGGAGGCGGAGGTTATACCTCCGAGATCGCACCACTGCACTCCAGCCTGGGCGACAGAGCAAGGCTCTGTCTCAAAAAAAAAAAAAAAAAAAAAAGCAGGAGCACTTGTAAATAAGCACATTCCCCAGCCCAGTCCCTGAGACCTGATTCACACAGACGGACAGGTGGGGGCCCAGGAATCTGAATTTGTTGTTGTTATTGTTGTTGTTGAGATGGAATCTCGCTCTGTTGCCCAGGCTGCAGTACAGTAGCACGATCTCGGCTCACTGCAAGCTCCGTCTCGCAGGTTCAAGCAATTCTCTGCCTCAGCCTCCCGAGTAGCTGGGATTACAGGCACCTGCCACCACGTCCGGCTAACTTTTTTCGTATTTTTAGTAGAGACGGGGTTTCACCATGTTGGCCAGGCTGGTCTTGAACTCCTGACCTCATGATCCGCCCGCCTCAGCCTCCCAAAGTGCTGGGATTACAGGCATGAGCCACCACACCCGGCCTAGGAATCTGCATTTTTACCAAATAGCCACGTGACCCTGGTGGAGGAACCACCACGGAGAACCACTGAGTACTGAGTTCCTACTGGCCTCCCAGCTCTCTTGGTCTGGACAAGTGGTGCCAGGGTACCTAGTGCCAGGTGAGACAGCGCCAGGGCCACACTCAGAGGTGACAGGATGAGGTTGGGGCAGGTGGACGTTTGAGCCACCAGGGAGAACAGGTCGGCAGTGAAGGCCATCATGGCCTGGGCCAGCCTGCGGGTCTGCTCGGGGGTGGGGTCTCTGCTGCAGATTCCTGGGAGACTCTTCAGGGCAGTCTGGCCGCCAGGCTCCTGCAGGGACAGATCAGGGGTCAGGGAGGTCAAGCGGTCAGCTCCAGGTTCTGTGTTGAAGGTCTTGTCACAGCCCCCGTGCCTGAGGACAGCAGGGCCTTGTCCCAGCCCCAGGGGAGAGGGAGCGTCAGGCAGAGGGCACTGGCGTTCTGGGGCCTGGCGCCCACCTTCGGTCCTTCCCGCCCTCTCCCTTCTGGCCTCGGCACTCCAGAGCCTCAGCCTCACCACGCGCCCCTGCTCCCGACCCCTGCCGATGGGCCCTCCTCCCTCGGGCCCCGCCCACTCTTCCCCAGCCCCACCTGGTTGTACCTGGTTGCCCAACTTGAGGAGAGTAAGTGGGGGCACCTTCTCCTGGTTTGGCCCACTAGTTAGCTGCAGAAAGGAAGCAGATGGAGAGCGACCCTTCCCACAGGTCCCCCACCCTGCCCAAGCCACCGGTGAGACCCCCCGGGCCTTCCACCCAGTCACAGGCTCCTCGCTCCCCAGTACCTGCCAGCCCAAGGGCTCCATGGCGCTCACAGGGGAGAACTGTGGAGAAAGGGGTGAGGATAGGAGGCCCCTCGGAGCCAAGCCCTCCCTCCACGCCAACGTCCCTCTTCTTCCCCCTCCAGCCCACCCCACCTCGACTTCAGCCCAGCCTCACCACGGAGAGGGGACCTTGCAGGCAGGACCAGCTGAGCACCAGGAGCCCCCAGAACAGCGCCATGTTCCTGTGGCAGGGACAGAAAGCTCTGTTCCCGTCTCACGTCCCCACGCCCGCCAGGGACTCCTACCCACGCCATCACAGATACCACCAAGTCCTGGGTCACGATTGCCAAGGGGAAGAAGCAGGCTCCAGGATCAGAGCAGACCCCAAACACAGGAACAACGGCTGCCGCTCCTGGGGCTGGGACATCCCCCCCGGCTTCTTCCCCCTGTTTAGTTTCGGTGTTTCATATTGCATGCACTGAGGGCGTTTTGGTGAATAGGAGGGAAATACCAAAACAAAATGTTCTCATTCTTCAAGGCCCTGAGCTGTGAGTCAGGTCTGCATCTGCACCCAGGCTGCCTCTTGCCAAAGAACCTTGGCACTTCCCGTAACTCTGCCGGGCTTGGCCTTACCTTGTAAAACGGTGGCACAAGTCCCTTATTCCTCTCACATGCATGGTGAGGACCAAAATAAGACCGTCTTTTGGGGGTATTTTTGTTTGTTTTTTGAGATGGAGTTTCGCTCTTGTTGCCCAGGCTGGAGTGTAATGTCACAATCTGGGCTCACCGCAACCTCCAGCTCCTGGGTTCAAGGGATTCTCCTGCTTCAGCCTCCCGAGTAGCTGGGATTACAGGCGTGTGCCACCACGCCCGGCTAATTTTGTATTTTTTAGTAAAAACGAGGTCCTCCGTGTTAGTCAGGCTGGTCTCAAACTCCCGACCTCAGGCGATCCGCCCACTTCAGCCTCCTCCCAAAGTGCTGGGATTACAGGCGTGACCATCTTTGTGGACAGGCACAGTGGCTCACGCCTGTAATCCCAGCACTTTGGGAGGCCGAGGGCAGGTGGATCAGCCTGGCCAACGTGATGAGACCTCATCTCTACTAAAAACACAAAAAGTAGCCAGGTGTGGCGGCGGGCGCCTGTAATCCCAGTTACTCAGAGGCTGAGGCAGAGAATCGCTTGAACCCGGGAGGCGGAGGTTGTCGTGAGCCGAGATCACACCACTGCACTCCAGCCTGGGCGACAGAGCAAGACTCTGCGTCAAAAAAATAAATAAGGCCGGGCGCGGTGGCTCACGCCTGTAATCCCAGCACTTTGGGAGGCCGAGGCGCGCGGATCACAAGGTCAGGAGATCAAGACCACGGTGCAACCCCGTCTCTACTAAAAAAATACAAAAAATTAGCCGGGCGCGGTTGCGGGCGTCTGTAGTCCCAGCTACTCGGGAGGCTGAGGCAGGAGAATGGCGTGAACCCGGGAGGCGGAGCTTGCAGTGAGCCGAGATCCGGCCACTGCACTCCAGCCTGGGCAACAGAGCGAGACTCCATCTCAAAAAAAATAATAATAATAAAATAAATAAATAAATAAGCCCGTCTTTGTAAACCCTGAGTACGATGCTTGGCACTCCCCCGGCTCAGCTCGGCTCAAGGCCACCTCTTCCTGGAAGCCTGCCCTGAAGCCTCCAGCACACGGCTCCCAGCCCAGAGCTCCTACCCAGCCTGCTGCGTCCATTTACCCCGTCTTTCTCAGGCTGGTCAGGTCTTGCCCACAAGGCTGGACATACCTGTGAGGCCCTGAGGTCTCAGGAGGGGTGGCGAGGTGGCCAGAGAGCTGCCTTTTGACCCAGCAGGGGAGCCCAGTGAATGACTCTGGCTAGAGACACCCCTGCATTTAGGAGAATCACAGGCCTCGACCTGCACTCTGCCTCAGGCTGGCACTGGGAAGGGCAGGTGTCGGTCTCAGGAGGATAAGTCAGAGGAGGTCTCACAGTCTACCCCCAGCCCACCCCCATCTCAGGGCCAACCCTTCTGGAGGATCCTTCGGTCACCCCCGGCCCCACCCCCATCCCACACAAGAGCCCTTGGCCGGGGCCCCGACTCCGACCTGGGCATTAGAATCTTCCTGCCAAAAACAGGCTCCAGTTTTTCCAAGTCCCAGAGGAGGCTGGGGAGTGACAGGCCTCCTGAATAGATCCAGCCCAGACCCCTCAGCCAGGGAGGCAGCTCCCTCCTCTCCCGCCCAAGGAGCAGGCCGAGCCGTCCCTCCCCTCATACCTCTGCGGGCTCCTTGCTGCCACACACGATGTTCCTCTGGTCCCACTTGGGTGCTCCCCACACTCCGCCCGGGCTCCAGCCAGCCCAGCCCACCCCTCCCCTCCCACCAGGACCTTTACTCTCAGCCAACCCCTGTTCAGGTTGCCTTCTCTTCTGGTAAATATTGACATGCACATCCGGTTAAACATTGACCTTGAAGCCAGAAGCCCCTTTCCCACCAGGGCGTCTAACCCTGAGGCGGCCACACAGAGCCCCCTATATTTGGGTCCCCCCTGAGCCTGGAAAGAGGAAGTTCACGAGGAGAGAGGTGAAGAGACTGGATCTGGCTAGCCAAGAGAGCGGATCCAGAAGGCACAGGAATCTAGCACTGTGTTAAGCCTTCCAGAGACCCCACGAGGTGTGGATTATCCCTGGTTCAGCCAGGCTCAGAGAGGCCCTGTGACCTGCCCAAGGACACAGAGCTGGGCTGAGTCACATCCAGATTCTCACTTCCATTGTCCTTTCTTCTCCCCGGGGAGGAAAGGGGAAGCCACAAGAGCCTGTGCAGAGAGCCCAGGATAGGAAGCTCACCCCCAACCTCACAAGCGCAGGATCCGGGGTGGCTGCCCGGAAGGCAGGGGTAAGGGAGGAGAGATGAGAGGGACTCGGCCTGTCCCACCGTCCTGCCACTCCAGAGCAATGTCTCTTTCCCCTACCCAAGCGCGAGGGCTCTGGAAACTGGCCCAGGGCTGTGTGAACTAGAACTGGCAGCCGGTGCAAAGATCAGGTTCCTTCCCACCTTCACACCTGCTCTTCACTGCCCTGCATCGGGCCACTTCCCACCCTCACACCTGTTCACTGCCCTGCATCAGGCCGCTTCCCACCCTCACACCTGTTCACTGCCCTGCATCGGGCCACTTCCCACCCTCACACCTGTTCACTGCCCTGCATCAGGCCGCTTCCCACCTTCACACCTGCTCTTCACTGCCCTGCATCGGGCCGCTTCCCACCCTCACACCTGTTCACTGCCCTGCATCAGGCCGCTTCCCACCTTCACACCTGCTCTTCACTGCCCTGCATCAGGCCGCTTCCCACCTTCACACCTGTTCACTGCCCTGCATCAGGCCGCTTCCCACCCTCACACCTGTTCACTGCCCTGCATCAGGCCGCTTCCCACCTTCACACCTGCTCTTCACTGCCCTGCATCAGGCCGCTTCCCACCCTCACACCTGTTCACTGCCCTGCATCGGGCCACTTCCCACCCTCACACCTGTTCACTGCCCTGCATCAGGCCGCTTCCCACCTTCACACCTGCTCTTCACTGCCCTGCATCGGGCCGCTTCCCACCCTCACACCTGTTCACTGCCCTGCATCAGGCCACTTCCCACCTTCACACCTGCTCTTCACTACCCTGCATCAGGCCGCTTCCCACCTTCACACCTGTTCACTGCCCTGCATCAGGCCGCTTCCCACCCTCACACCTGTTCACTGCCCTGCATCAGGCCGCTTCCCACCTTCACACCTGCTCTTCACTGCCCTGCATCAGGCCGCTTCCCACCCTCACACCTGCTCTTCACTGCCCTGCATCAGGCCGCTTCCCACCCTCACACCTGTTCACTGCCCTGCATCAGGCCGCTTCCCACCCTCACACCTGTTCACTGCCCTGCATCGGGCCGCTTCCCACCCTCACACCTGTTCACTGCCCTGCATCGGGCCGCTTCCCACCCTCACACCTGTTCACTGCCCTGCATCGGGCCGCTTCCCACCCTCACACCTGTTCACTGCCCTGCATCGGGCCGCTTCCCACCCTCACACCTGTTCACTGCCCTGCATCGGGCCGCTTCCCACCCTCACACCTGTTCACTGCCCTGCATCGGGCCGCTTCCCACCCTCACACCTGTTCACTGCCCTGCATCGGGCCGCTTCCCACCCTCACACCTGTTCACTGCCCTGCATCGGGCCGCTTCCCACCCTCACACCTGTTCACTGCCCTGCATCGGGCCGCTTCCCACCCTCACACCTGTTCACTGCCCTGCATCGGGCTGCTTCCCACCCTCACACCTGTTCACTGCCCTGCATCGGGCCGCTTCCCACCTTCACACCTGCTCTTCACTGCCCTGCATCGGGCTGCTTCCCACCTTCACACCTGCTCTTCACTGCCCTGCATCGGGCTGCTTCCCACCTCACTGTCCTGGAAACTGCTGGGTCTCAACTTTCCCCACCCTGACACCACCAGCAAGATAAGCCTCAGGCCGGGAGCGGTGACTCACACCTGTAATCCCAATACTTTGGGAGGCTGAGGCGGGAGGATCGCTTGAGCCCAGCCGTTGGAGACCAGCTTGGGCAACATAGTGACCCTCCATCTCTATTGAAAAAAAAAAAAAAAAAAAGACAAGCCTCAGTTTGCCCCATGGCTCTTCCAAAGGATTTATTGGTCCTATTTACATCTATTGCAAATTGTGAGGAGGCAGCAAGGGCCAACCCCTGGACCTCATCTCCGTCTAGAAGGTGAGGCTGCAGGGATGCTTAAGTCTTCCTCTGGCAGAGACCCGAGGTGCAGAGATGATTCTTCTCACCCCTTCGCTCAGGGTTGTGGAACCCCAGCAGGGGTTCAGGGCCCAGAGGCTGCCCCCTCAGCTCAAGGCACAAACACTGTAGTTAGGGGTAGGCAGGCAAGGCATGGGCTCACTCCGGGCAGGCACCACTGGCCAAGTGCACCTTCTCTCCCCTGCTCCTAGCCTCTTTCTTCCTTCCCCTCCTGGTCCCACACTGGCCAGGGCCTGGGTGGGTGGCCACTTAAACCCCAGACCCAGGCCCTTAACTCCTGGACCATGGCCAGCCTCCCTTAGGCTGGAATCCAAGCACCATCAGTGCTCTGGACCAGACCAGATTCCCTGTCCTAGAGGGACAGGGCAGAGAGAGCCCAGTGTGGGGTGAGGGGCTAGAGACCGGCTGGGCAGGGCCAGTCTCCCTTCCCCTTCCCGAGCCTCCCTGTCCTCATGTGGACCCAGAGGGCAGAGCTGGGGAGAAGTGAAGGTAGCAATGCTTCTTCCTGCTCTTACTTCCTGCTTGCTAGGAGCAGTGCGTCCCCAAGTCATGAATGAGACTCCTCTGGCAGGCTTGGTGGCTCTGGTGATTTAAGGGCCGGGACTCCCCCACTCCAGTTGGAGGCCCTAGTTGGCAGGACATGTGGGCACCCAGGGCGTGGGACCCAGGGCCTCCGGGGAGGCAGCTGCTGCTCGGGGAACAGGGTGAGCAGACACGCTCCCACAGATGTCTTCCCACCCTTGCCCGGCCAGCTCCTGCCTCAGCCTATGCCAGGAGGCGGATAACCCCGTTGTCTGAGCCCAGCAGGAGGTGGCGTTTGGTGGGCAGCAGGGCCAGGCTGGTGAGCGTGCCGCGGAAGTTCTCAGAGCTCAGCTTCGTGGTGGCCTGGGAGGGCGGCTCAAGCAGGGAGCAGACGCCAATCTTGTTGGACACAGTGCCGGTGACCGCCTCGCTGCCGTACAGGTCAAAGGTGTGGATGGGGTCGGACGCTGACTTATAGTGATGGGTGGGTTTCTGCTCCAGCTCCTTCCAGACGGTCAAGGAATGGTCAGAGGAGGAGCTGACCAGGACGCTGCCCTCCACCGCCTGTCCCGGGAGAGGAGAGTCTCAGCAGGGTCCTGGGACCTTCCGCATACCCTTGAGCCCCAAGGCCTCCCCAGTTCCCTCCGCAGTCTCTCCAGGGAGACAGGCCGTCCTGGGTGGGTGACAGACCACCACCCTCCCACACACACCATATTCATGTTTCACTTTTTTTTTTTTTTGAGACAGTCTTGCTCTGTCGCCCAGGCTGGAGTGCAGTGGCCGGATCTCAGCTCACTGCAAGCTCCGCCTCCCAGGCTCACGCCATTCTCCTGCCTCAGCCTCCCGAGTAGCTGGGACTACAGGTGCCCGCCACCTCGCCCGGCTAGTTTTTTGTATTTTTTAGTAGAGACGGGGTTTCACCGCGTTAGTCAGGATGGTCTCGATCTCCTGACCTCGTGATCCGCCCGTCTCGGCCTCCCAAAGTGCTGGGATTACAGGCTTGAGCTACCGCACCCGGCCTGTTTCATTTTAATACACTCAGCATCCGTAACCCAGTCATCACTAAGTTGAGAACGACCCATAGGCATGGTGCCAGGCGTGCACGTGACAACCTTGACCTTCATAACAACCCTATGCGGTGGATGCTGCCATTGTCCCCATTTCACAGAGAGGAAAAGCGAGGCTCAGAGAAGTGAAGTAACCATACCAAGGTCATGGGGCCCGTAAGCAGCAGAGACGGAATTCACACCCGGGCCGACCCCAGAGCTCTCCTGATACTTTCTTGGAAAGTTAGAATTTAGGGTAACTCGAGCTCAGGGTTCCCTGGGGCTCTGGAGGGAGCCAGTGACGGCCTGCTCTCAGCAGGGTAATGCAGGACTCCTGGCCTCCAGCCAAGACGGGGAGGAAAGTCCCAGCTGCCTGCAGAAATCCTCCCATACGTAGCCCTGTTCCTCCCCTCCTGGGCCTCTCTGAGCAGCTCCCTGAGGCCTGTGACTGAGAATGGAGGGAGGGGAGGGGAAGGAGGGGGGGCAGGATCCCCAAGCCCAGGCCTGCTCCTGCCCCCGCCAGGGCAGCCCAGCAGGACCATGGACTCTGCTCAGTGGTCCGCGGGCAGTAAACAGCCTCCCAGCTGAGCTTTATTTAACCTGAACTGGGTCACGGACAGGACCTGACCCCTGATCCTCCAAGCAAGACAAATATGGACAAGGGTTACTCATTAGAACATCTCCATGAGCAACAGGGTCAACCCTGCCCCGTGGCTCCCGCCCCCATGGCCTGCCTCCTGCTGAGGCCCCTGCAGTGCGACTGGCTCCCAAGTTGGCCCAGGAGGGCCACCCTCCCTGCCCATCAGTCCTGGACCAGGTATATAAGACAGACCAGCTCGAGCCTGTCCCTGGGCAGGCAGGCCCTAAGCAGGGGTGATGGCTGGACACGGGCGGGGGCCGCATAGCAAGGGGAGGGGGACCTGGCCTGTCACCTTGATCTGCAGAATGTCCCCCTCGTGGGCTGGCCAGCCTCGCAGAACCAGGCCCGTGCGGGTGTCCAGGAGCACCATGAAGCCCGAGGAGAAGCCGGCCACGACGCTACGGCCACTAGGGCTGACGGCCAGGGCGCGGACAAGCCCCGGGTTCAGCCCACCGCCCAGCCGGAACTCGTGCTGCAGGGAGAGGGCGGCTGAGCTGAGGCACCACCTTCCCATCCCACGCTCCCCAAGGCCCTGCCCCCCACCCAAGCCCCCACGGCAGGAAGGCCTGAGCCTCTGACCCTCATCAAGGGGCATGAAAAGCCCAGAACCCCACCCCCATCACAGGCCAGAGTACTGCCCCACAGGGTGTGTGGCTTCGGGTGATCTAGCACCAAAGAGAAACTAACTAGCGCCCCAGAACGACATCCTGGCTTTCTGTTTTGGGGGAGTCTCTCCTCCCTGCCAGGTCCCCAGAGAACCAGGTGAGTGCTCAGGGCACTGGACCCCCCTGACCTGCAGACCCGGCTTCCTGCAGTCCACAAAGCGCAGGGTAGAGTCAGAGCTGGCCATGGTGATGCTGGTGTGGGGGGCGGGCATGACAGCCACCGCGGTCAGAGGCACCCGGCTGTCCGGCGGCTCCACTGTGCGAAGGGTCTTCCCTGGGAAGGAAAGTCACAGTGGATCTGGGGTCGCAGCAGCTGATGGACGAGCCCTGGGAGCTTCTAATCCCCCAACTCACCACGCAGCTGCCTCCCGTCCCCCAGGGATCCTTAGAAAATGCTAAAGATGTTTCTTTTTTTTTGAGATGGAGTCTTGCTCTGTCGCCCAGGCTGGAGTGCAGTGGTATGATCTCACCCAGGCTGGAGTGCAGTGGTGTGATCTCACCCAGGCTGGAGTGCAGTGGTGTGATCTCACCCAGGCTGGAGTGCAGTGGTGTGATCTCACCCAGGCTGGAGTGCAGTGGTGTGATCTCACCCAGGCTGGAGTGCAGTGGTGTGATCTCACCCAGGCTGGAGTGCAGTGGTGTGATCTCACCCAGGCTGGAGTGCAGTGGCGCGTCTGGGCTCACTGCAACCTCCACCTCCCAGGTTCAAGCGATTCTCCCACCTCAGCCTCCTGACTAGCTGGGATTACAGGCGCCTGCCACCACGCCCAGCTAATTTTTTTGTATTTTTAGTAGAGACGGGGTTTCGCCATGTTGGCCAGGATGGTCTCCAACTCCTCGCCTCCCAAAGTGCTAAGATTACAGGTGTGAGACACCATGTCCAGCCTAAAGATGTTTCTTGGCCCAGCGTGGTGGCTCACGCCTGTAATCCCAACACTTTGGGAGGCCGAGGCGGGTGGATCATGAGGTCAGGAGATCGAGACCATCCTGGCTAACAAGGTGAAACCCCGTCTCTACTAAAAATACAAAAATTAGCTGGGCATGGTGGCGGGCGCCTGTAGTCCCAGCTACTCAGGAGGCTGAGGCAGGAGAATGGCATGAACCCGGGAGGCGGAGCTTGCAGTGAGCCGATATTGCACCACTGCACTCCAGCCTGGGCGACAGAGCGAGACTCTGTCTCAAGGAAAAGAAAAAAAAGATGTTTCTTGACTCTCCCACCTTCCTGCTTCCATGGCCCGTCCAGGCTCCCATCCCCAAAGCAACCTCCTCTCTCTGCACAGCACTGCTGACCCAATGCCCCCTCCCTCTGTCTTCCCCGACACCATCTCTTTCCCCCTTTTAACCATATTTCTCCCTATGGTGATGCCAAAAAATAAGCAACCATTGGCCAAATATCATCTGCTACACATGAAGCCAAAACCCTACATGTATTCGTGTATTCTCTTCTTCTCTTTTTCTTTTTTTTGAGATGGAGTCTCGCTCTGTCGCCCAGGCTGGAGTGAGTGGCGCGATCTGGGCTCACTGCAAGCTCCGCCTCCCAGATTCACACCATTCTCCTGCCTCAACCTCCCGAGTAGCTGGGACTACAGGCACCCGCCACCTCGCCTGGCTAATTTTTTTATATTTTTAGTACAGACGGGGTTTCACCGTGTTAACCAGGATGGTCTCGATCTCCTGACCTCGTGATCCGCCCGCCTTGGCCTCCCAAAGTGCTGGGATTACAGGCGTGAGCCACCGCGCCCGGCCCTTTTTTATTTTTATTTTTTTGAGACAGAGTCACGCTCTGTCGCCCAGGCTGGAGTGCAGTGGTGTAATCTCGGCTCACTGCAACCTCTGCCACCCGGGTTCACGCCATTCTCCTGCCTCAGCCTCCTGTGTAGTTGGGACTACAGGCGCCCACCACCACGCCCGGCCAATTTTTGTATTTTTAGTAGAGACAGGGTTTCACCATATTGGCCAGGATGGTCTCCAACTCCTGGCTTCCTCATGATCCGCCCACCTCGGCCTCCCAAAGTGCTGGGATTACAGGCTTGAGCCACCGCGCCCGGCCTTCCCACATGTTATCGTCTAAGCCTGTTTTGCTGATTTTGTTTATCGATGGGAAAACAGATGCTTCCAGCAGCAGGAACTTGCTCAAGGGAAGTGAGCTGGTGGAGCCAGTTCAGACTCAAGTCTAACAGGTTAGAAACCCTAACTGCTCATCTCGGTGGCCTCTCTGGGTCTCCCCAGACTCCGCAGCATTGCAGCCCCACCCTCGGGCCCCTTCCCAGAGGCCTGGCGGGCACAGGAGCAGGAACAGAACAGGCCTCACCTGGGCCCGCTCACCTGTGAAGGGGTCCCAGACGTGCACAGCCCCGTCACAGCTCACCACGTGCTGCGGGGCCTCGAGCTGGCCCACGAAGAAGACGCTTTTGCGGTGCTGGGTGTAGACGAGACGGGGGGCCGTCTCGCTGGTCCCGTCGCCGTAGTTGTACAGCGGCCAGAGGCGCACGGTTCGATCCTTGCTGCCGCTCAGGAAGAAGTCCTCGCTGCTCAGGGGGGCCACACACTTGACGGCCCCCGAGTGGCCCGGGAAGCTCTGCAGGCGGATCTGGTGGAAGTGAAAGTGGGCGTCCTGCTGGCTCACGCCGATCTCGTACTGCCAGTACGCCAGCCAGTTTCCGCTCAGCCCGTGGGCGCTCCGCGGCAGCTCCTGCTTCAGGGCGTTGTCCTCGCTCCCGCTGCCCAGGCCCCCGCCACCCACCCCCGAGATGGGGCCCAGCAGTCCGGGGGTCTCAGGCCGAGAGTCATTAGGGATCTGAATGCGATTCCCCACCAGGACGCTCCCAAAGGTCCCCGAGTGGCCGTCATCCTGAGGGCAGCCCCCACCCTGGGGGTCCCACTCGGGGCCGGTGCTGGGCACGGTGGGCTCCATGCTGGCAGGGTTGCGACTGCTCGGGCTGACACTCTCCAAGTACAGCCCCGCCAGCTCCCCAACCAGCTCGTGGTTGGGGATGATTTTCCGGATGATGTCACCTGGATGGGAGTGGGAGAGGTCCTGAGACAGGGAAGATGGCAGGCGGCTGCTATCACCCATCCAAGGACTCGGGAGCCACAGAAGACGGGGCAGGAACTGGCTCTGCAACTCTGGGCAAGTAACTCTGTCTCTGAGCCTCAGTTTCCTCCCCGGTGAAATGTGCATTCATTCCGTTGTGATGTACACATGAGCGTCTTCTATATGTGCTGTGCCGTGCTGGGCACTAGGAATAGAATACGGAACAAGACAGGTGGTGCCCTGGCCTCCCAAAGGCTTAGATTTCAGTGGCGGGATGATAACACGTGTCACCACAGGGCTGTCTGTCCTCTGCAGGGAGATGACACGCTGAAACGATTAGCACAGCACCATGCAGGGCCCAGAGGGGAAGCCTCGTAAACAGGAGGCCTCTCCTTCCCTCTCAGCTCCTGCAGACAGCCAGTCCACCGCCCTGACTCTCCTGCCTTCCCCAGGGATGCTACAGGCCAGCTCCTGGGCCTCTCTTGCTGGCTACTGCTCAGTCCCTGTTTGTATGTCACCTTGGAGGTACGGGTCTGAGGCCAAATCCCTTTGCTCTCACCCAAAAAAACTGCTTAGAACCTACTGCTGACTCTGGGGCAAGGGCAGAGAATGGGGTCTCCCAAGGGAGGAGACAGCCACGAAGGTTGTGACGGGGAACGTGATGGGGCAGTACCCAACAGGCAGGAGAAGGGCACGTAGATTGTGTACGCCATCTCCAGGGTGAACACCTTCTGCAGCTCGTCCAGCAGGGCAGGGTCCACGGGCCGCTGCTGCCCATCAGAGAAGACCACCTGTGGCAGCTGGTCCTCACCACGGCCCGCGGGGTCCAGCTTCAGATCCTGTGAGCGAGACGCCCAGGGGGTCAGCCGGGTCCACCGCCCCCACCCCAGCCCGCCCTGGCCCTCGCCGAGGCCCTCGGGATCCAGCTTCAGATCCTGTGAGCGAGACGCCCGGGAGGTCAGCCGGGTCCACAGCCCCCACCCCAGCCCGCCCTGGCCCTCGCCGAGGCCCTCGGGATCCAGCTTCAGATCCTGTGAGCGAGACGCCCGGGAGGTCAGCCGGGTCCACAGCCCCCGCCCCGGCCTGCCCTGGCCCCGCAGATCTGCCCACCTGTTGCCGAAGCTCATGCAGCTGAGAGAAGATCTGAAAGAAGGTGGCCACAGGCTCGCTCAGGTGCTGCTGGACCATCTCCTGTCCGATGCGCAGGCAGATGAGGGCGATGAGGCTGATGGTTTTCACACACAAGATAGTCCGGGCCTGGGCCCCACTTGGGAACCTGGAAACAGAGCTCATGAGCTCCAGTCCCCGGTTCTGCAGGACTTGACCAGAATCTATCAAAAGCTTCAGTTATTTTTATTGAGACAGAGTCTTGCTCTGTCACCGAGGCTGGAGTGCAGTGGTGCGACCTCGGCTCACTGCAACATCTGCCTCCTAGGTTCAAGTGATTATCTTGCCTCAGTCTCTCGAGTAGCTGGGACTACAGGGATGAGCCACCATATCTGGCTAATTTTTTTTGTATTTTTAGTAGAGATGGGGTTTTGCCATATTGGCCAGGCCGGTCTCGAACTCCTGACCCTCATGATCCACCCGCCTCGGCCTCCCAAAGTGCTGGGATTACAGGCGTGAGACACCAGGCCCAGCCTTTATATATATTTTTAGAGATGAGGTCTCATTTTGTTGCCCAGGCTGGTCTTGAACTCCTGGGCTCAAGAAATCTTCCCGTCTTGGCCTCTCAAAGCGCTGCGATTACAGGCATAGCCACCACACCCGGTCATATCAAAAGCTTTAAATGAAAGGAGCTCCAAGACCAACTGGTCCAAACCAGATGAGGAAACTGAGGCACAGGAAAAGGGTGTGGCTTGCTCAGGGTTAAATAGCAGGGATCAAAATCAGGACCCTTGACACCCAGCCCAGCGTTACGTCCTCTCCCCTGAGTTTCCCAGCCCCTCCTGGGCAGCCCCTCCGCTGGGCCGGTCCCCCTACAGCGGCTGGGGCGGAGGCCTACCCCGTGACGAGGGAGGTGAGGAAGCTGAGCACGGGCAGCAGGACCTCATGGCTGATCCGGGGCAGGATGTCCATGAGCGTGGTGTCTGAGAGGTACACGATGATCTTCTGAGCCAATGTCACTGCGGCCAGCAGCCCTGCCTCCTTACGGCTGTTCAGTCGGCTGGGGCCTGAGGCACTCCCTGGGGCCACCTAGAACCACCCAGCAGATGAGGGCCTGGCAGCCCCAGGGACCCCCTGGCACCCAGAGACCCCGGGCCAGCCCTCAGGTCCTCAGCCTTCCCAGCCCCGGGTCTGCCAAACCAGCGACTGACCAGGTAGCTGATGTAGGGCAGGTACTGGTAGGTGAGGACGGGCTCCCCATACAGGTGGGCGATGTGGAGGAGGCAGCTGAGCACCGGCCCTGACACGATGTCGCCCAGGACCGGCCTCTTCTGGTAGATGTTGCCAGCGCTCAGCGGAGGGCTCTCGCCACTGCTCACCGTGAACTGCTGCCGAGTGGGTCCTACCAAGGAAGGGCCAGCAGTCCTGAGTCGCCAGTGGAGGGCCGGGGGGAGCCTGACCCTGCAGGGCTGTACTGGCTGCTTGAGCTCACTCTAGCCTGGGGACCAGCCCGGCCCTACCCAATTGCTGGCGCTTACAGACTGGGACCCAGCACCTGGCCGGTGGGTGATTTGAGCTAGGGGTGGGAAGGATCCCCGCTGGAGAGGGCTTAAGCTAGGCAGAGGGCCTGGGAGAAACCCTCATCTCCAGCACCGACCACAAGCCTCCTTACCAACATAACAAGACGTCAGCAGGCGGAGCAGGTTCCGGGCCACGTGGCGAGAAGCCACTGTGGGGCCGAGCTTGGCAGACAGCCAGCGGACCATCTTGCAGGCTGTATCTGTGGGGTGGGAGCAGGCCCTGAGCTCCTCAGATAACATGAGTTCACGACCCCTCCCACCCCACCCCACGGCACCCCACTCAACCACCTTCGGCTGCAGCTCTGCCAAGAGCCCAGCCCAGGCCGGCTGTCCCACACCATCCCCCTCCACGTAACAGTGGCAGAGGTGCCTAGGCCCTGGCCTGTGGGACTCTGGCTGCTCCAGGCTCCTCTCCACAGGCACGACCTGCAGGAAGTTAGCCTGCCCGTGGGTCTTCTGAAGCTCCTTAACGAGGCCTGGCCCAGCCCTGGCCACCTCCCTTCTGGCCTCTCTTCCCTCCACTCCCTCGGTCTCCCCATAATGGCTGTTCCCTGCTTTTCTTCTTTTTTTTTTTTTTTTTTTGAGACGGAGTCTCGCTCTGTCGCCCAGGCTGGAGTGCAATGGCGCGATCTCAGCTCACTGCAATGCAACCTCCACCTTCCACCGCCCTGACTCTTCTCCTTAAACCTCCAGGGTCAAGTGATTCTCCTGTCTCAGCCTCCCGAGTAGCTGGGATGATAGGCACCCGCTACCATGCTCGGCTAATTTTTTGTATTTTTAGTAGAGATGGGGTTTCACCATATTGGCCAGGATGGTCTCAATCTCCTAACATTTTGATCCACCCGCCTCGGCCTCCCAACGTGCTGGGATTACAGGTGTGAGCCACCGCGCCCAGCCCCCTGCTTCTCTTCTTTAATGGAACATGACAGCCTCAGAGTCTCACACACGCTATTCCCTCAGCCTTCAGACTTTCTTTTTGCCCATTTTTGCCTACCTCCTTCCTACTCCTACCTGAACCTCAACTGTCTCTGCTTTTAAGGAAGCCTGCTCTGACCCTTGAAAACTAGATGTAAAAGCACCTTTTTTTTTTCTTTTTTGAGACAGAGTCTCGCTCTGTTGCCCGGGCTGCAGTGCAGTGGCACAGTCTCGGCTCACTGCAACCTCTGCCTCCCAGGTTCAAGCCATTCTCCTGCCTCAGTCTCCCAAGTAGCTGGGATTACAGGTGCCTGCCACCACGCCTGGCTAATTTTTGTATTTTTAGTAGAGAAGGGGTTTCACCATGTTGGCCAGGCTGGTCTCGAACTCCTGACCTCAGGTGATCTGCCTGCCTTGGCCTCCTGAAGTGCTGGGATTAGAGGCGTGAGCCACGGCGCCCCTGAAAAGCTCCATGTTCCACTCCCTCCTAGGAACGCAGTCGTGTTCTTTATCGCACTAACATAATACACTTGCTTAAAACCGTCTACACTGCAGCATCTTGTCTGCTGGGTGTGAGTTCCGTGAAGGCAAACCCACATCTGTGTTGCAGGTGGCCCTGGCTCGATCCACTGCTTGGCACAGAGCAGGTGCTCTGCAAGTGTGCAGGGAGAAGCAGGAGGTGTTTTTGACCAACACCTCCCAGACCTGGCAGCTTACCAAGGAGGATCTTCTGTTCTTTGCCCTCTGACTGCTCAGACAGTGGCTCCTCCTCTTCTTCCCCATCTCCCCCACTGCCGCCGGCCACAACCGTCTCCATGGACAGCACCGTGTCAGACAGAGTGAGCTCAGATGCTCCGGTGACCTCCTCCTGCTCCCCCTCCTCCTCCTCTAGCCCCAGGCAGCCGTCCTCCTCCTCCTCTTCCTCCTCGGAGCCCTCGCTTTGCTTCAAGTCCTGGCTGCTGTCGCCTGATCGAAGGCTGCTCTTGTCCACGGGGGCGCCCCCATCGTCTGGAGCCCGCTCCTCACCCAGGGAGGTCTCACTGGTGCTGCTCTTGTCACTCAGCCGGCCCAGGCTCACAGCCTCAGCCTCCTGGGGCTGGGGAGACTCAGTTACATAGAGCCCGGCCTGGAAGTCCTCTGTCTCAGGGAGGTCAGCCTGGTCGTGGAAGCTGACGCCAGACGTGTAGTCTGGCAGCCCCAGGCCCGAGGAGGCAGGAGGCTCCCCATCCATGGGAATCTCCTCCCCAAAAGCACAGGAGCCAGGCCCGGCCCCGGGCAGCCCGCTCTCCTCCTCCTCGGCAGCCCCTACCAGGTCCTTGCTCTCCTCCTGGGAGGCCTCCGCGCCCGCCAGCACCTGCAGGACATGGGGCAGCAGGTGAGTGAGAAAGGCCTGCAGGCCCAGCCGCACCATCAGCTGGGCCACAAAGCAGTCCGTGTACAGGTAGAAGCGGCCGTGTAGCTGGCAGGGGTTCTCGTAGGCACCAATGAGAGGCTTCAGGAGGTACTTATTGGCATTTTTGGGGCCCAGTGCCTTGGCAACAGGTTCAAACAGATACCAGGCAGTGTACACAGCCGTGTGCTCCTCGGACATAAGTGACAGCACGAAGGGCAGCAGGATCTCCAGGCCCTCGGGGGTGATGTCCTTCAGCACTGCGCCCAGCTGCTGCCACAGGGCAAACACCAGCTCGCGCCCCTGGGCCTCGTCCTCCACGCGCCTTGCCTGGTACAGGAGGATGAATCTGTACAGCGCCGGGAAGTAGGGCGGGAAGGGAACCACGGAGCTGAAGGGGCTGAGAAGCTGGCTTGGGCAGGGTGGGGGCAGGCCCTGGGAGACAGGCCTGTACTCAAACAGTTGGTCCAGCTTGCTCCTCTCTGCTCCCATGGGGACTTTGGGGCCACTCAGCTGCAGGAGTGTGTCCAGCACGGGCTGCAAAGACACAGGGACCTCCTTGGGGTGGCGTGTGCAGAGCCCCCGGACGGCCTCGAAGCGTACCCACAAAGGTGCATCGGGCTGCAGCGTCCGCACCCTGGTGGCAAACACCATCTCCGCCAACAGGACACCCAACGCCTGCATGTCCCTGTGAAGCAGGCACTGCAGTGGCACAGCCGGCTGGACCCGGGGCTGCTCAGGCACCTCCAACAGGCCCCCTAGGCCTTTGGCCAAGAAGTTGCCCGTTTTTTCCAGCTCCTCCAGGGCCTGCACGGGATTGAAGCCCTCGGGAAGAAGAATCCTCCCGTCCTCGCCCTCCCCAGGGTCTGCCCCAGCAGCTTTATTCCTGCGGCCTGGACGGGAGGCTGAGAAAGACAGAAGGCCAGGGGACGCTTGACCGGAGAAGGAGCCCAGCTGGTCACCTGCTTTCCCAGCAAGGGAAATGGAATCCAGAGCTTCTGTGGCCTGTTCCAAGTCATCTTCTCCTGCCACCGGCCTGTCTCTGGTCCAGCTAGCCTCACAGGGAGTGGCTTCTAAAACTGGTCGGCCCACTTCATTTGGAAGCTGTCCCAGGTTTTCCGTGAAGTCCTCCCGGCCTGTGGTCTCCTGGATGGTCTGGACCAACAGCTTGGGGATGAGGGGAGGCTCAGGGGGAAGGGCAGGAGCCCCAGCCAGGCGCTGGGGGTGTGGCTGATCGAAGAGCTGTACCACCCCGTAGCTGGCCAGGTGAGTGTGGGCGTCCACTAGGTGCAGACACACATTCTTCTCTTTGACTGCCTCCTTGCCCTGGAGTTTATAGCCAAACGTGAGGTCGATCCAATGGTGCAGGTCCCGGGACACCTCGCGGCTCTCCAGCAGGGCTCGGTGGGCAGCCACGAACTCCTGGCTGGAGCTGCACCAGGCTGGCACGTCCAGGTCAGGCATGTCAGGGTGGATGGAGCGGAAGATAGAAGGATCGGTGTAGAACTCCGGGATACACTCATCGGGGGTCCAGTTCTGCATCCGCTCCATGCTGGCCGGGTACTCATGGGGCTCCCACTGTGCGCGGACGTGGCCGCACAGCACCGACCGAGGCGTGCGCCGAGCCTTGTACACGTAGTAGGTGATGTCGGAGAGCACGTCTGAGATGTGGTGAGGCACGTGAGGGGGTTCCCCGCCGCCCGCCCCGCCTGCCACGAATGCCTGCCGCGTCATCTCGTAGGTGAAGTCCAGTTGTTTATCTCCCTTGTTGAGGCGGAACTTGGACTTGCGCAGGTCTCGGAAGCGCCCACGCGGCGTAGTGAAGTCCACCACCCAGGGCAGCACGGGGTGGTAGTTGGGGTCCCCCTGCCGCCGACCTGCCAACCGATTCAGCTGCATGAGGTAGTGGAAGTTGCTGATGCGGCCGTGCACCCAATCTAGCACAAGGCCCCTAAGTTCCTCCTGGCCAGTGGGTTGCCCAGGTTGCCCTCCCTGCTCCCTTGGAGACACAATGCCCGCCTCATCCCTTGCCACTGGGGCCTCTTCATTCTCGTCCTCCTCGGGCCTCTCATAAGCACTCAGGTCCAGTCGCAGCTCGCTGCAAAGCTTCTCATCCACAGCGACGTGATGCAAAGACAGGGCCCCGCACGCCAGTCCCTGGCGGTGACAGGCATCCATGGCCCTCAGCACGCGGAAGAGAATGAACAGCACCTTGGCCTGGCTGTTGGTCAGCTTGGCAGGGCTGAAGGTGACCACGTCATGGAGGGAGAACTGCACGTAAGGGTGTACCACATACAGCATCTCCGGCGACTCCAGCAAGGCCTCAGCCCGTAGAAGACTAGGACAAGCAGGGGTGCCCCGAGGGGGACAGGGGACTTCTCTGGCATATGATGGGCATTGGGGAGTTTCGCCCACCGGCAGGAAGGGGCAACCATAGACCCTCTGCAGAGCCTGCCGTACTGAGTCCAAGGCAGGGACAGCTGAGGGGGCAGGGCTGTGACTATACGGCTGCCCGTAAGTGTGGTATGCATGGCGCCACAGGTTGCGATAATTCTGGGCGGCAACCTCCTGCATGAAGCGAGTGAGCGTCTCAGGGCCGCAGGACCCCTCCTCAAAGGGCAGGCCCCCGCCCAGAGGGTAGGACAGTCTCCGCTTCCGCAGCCCATGCACCTCCACGCGCGTCCAGCCGGCAGGCAGCCTCTGCACAGAGCGCTGCAGCAGAGTCCTGACTTCCGCTTCTCCCAGGCCCTCTGCGCGGGGACAGGGTCCCGGGGGCAGCCGGCGATCGCGGAGGCCGGCCAGCCAGCGCGCAGGCACTAGGGCCACCACGTGGGTGCCCCCCGGGGCCGGAGCCAGCTGCCTGGGATCGATGCTCAGGTCCCTCTCCACGCTCCGGAGCAGCTCCTGCATGTCTGGGCTCGGGGGCGGGTGCCAGCCCCCCGCCGGGGTGCTGAGAGCGCCTGCCCGCCCCCCGCTGCCCTGGGCCATCTCCTCCAGGCCGCCCGGGGGCAGCGCGGGGCTGAGCCCGGCCACGACCCTGCAGGCGACGGCTTCCGGGGTGCCAGGCCGGCGGGGCTGGGATGGGCGCGGGGCAGGGGCTGGGGCGGAGGCGGCCGCGGGGAGCCGGCGGCGGCGAAGAGGCGGGCGTGGGGGGCGCTTACCCCTCCGCGGGTCCTGCGCTCCGGGCGCGGCGGGGCAGAGGCTGCCGGGCGCGAGCACCGGGCTCCACCGTGACGGGTCAGCTGACGCGGGTCACGTGATCGCCCCAGCACGGAAACAAGCGCACGTGGCTCCGGAGGCCCGGGCTGGACCCGGCTTCCTGCCCCGCGGCCTCCGCGCCCTCCCTCCCGCTGCTCCGCTCTGGCTCGGTCCCGGCCCCGCTTCCTCCCGGGGCTGGAAGGGTCTCCAGCCAGCTCCAGCCGGGCCCGGCGGAGGGCGATGCCGACCTCCCCACCCCTGCCTGCTCCCTCCAGCACGCACCAGCGCGCGGGTCCGGGAGGCTGTGCCCAGAGATGCCAGCCTCTACGAAAGTGCCAGCCACAGCCAGGGGCAGAACTGGGACTTTTTTTTTTTTTTTTTTTTTGAGATGGAGTCTCCCTCTGTCGCCCAGGCTGGAGTGCAATGGCGCGATCTCGGCTCACCGCAACCTCCGCATCCTGGGTTCAGGCGATTCTCCTGCCTCAGCCTCCTGAGTAGCTGGGACGACAGGCGCGCGCCACCACGCCCGGCTAATGTTTGTATTTTTTGGTACAGACGGGGTTTCGCCATGTTGGCCAGGCTGATCTCGAACTCCTGGTCTCGTGATCCACCCGTCTGGGCCTCCCAAGGTGCTGGGATGACAGGCGTGAGCCACCGCATCCGGCCAGAACTGGGACTTTTGACATCAAATCCCTTCGGCGCCTCCACGCCGCCTTCCATAGGAAGGAGCTTTTTAATTTGCCAAAGTACTTCAGCAGTCACATTCCATTTGGCCCTCACAACACACTGTGAGGGAGGGAGGACAGTTATTACTGTTTATATTTTACAAGTGATAACGGAGAACCGCCAGAGAGGCTTGTCCGCCTGGCGGAATGGAGACTTAGAAGCTGGTGCCAGACTTCTTTCTGCCCCGGAGCACTCCCTCCTGACAGACCTCTCACGGCCTTTTAAAAAACAAAACTGGCCAGGCCCAGTGGCTCATGCCTGTCTGTAATGCCAGCACTTTGGGAGGCCGAGGTGGGCGGATCATAAGGTCAGGAGATTGAGACCATCCTGGCTAACAGGGTGAAACCCCGTGTCTACTAAAAACACAAAAAATTAGCCGGGCGTGATGGCGGGTGCCTGTAGTCCCAGCTACTCGGGAGGCTGAGGCAGGAGAATGGCATGAACCCAGGAGGTGGAGCTTGCAGTGAGCCGAGATCGCACCACTGCACTCCAGCCTGGGCGACAGAGCGAGACTCCATCAATAAATAAATAAATAAATAAATAAACAAATAAAAATAAATAAATAAATAAAATAAAAACAAAACCAAGCCCTGGGCCATCTGAGGGAGAGAAGTGGCCCAGGCCCAGAGGCCTGGTGTTCTGGGGAAGACATGTTCCCCCAAGACTTCCTGTTGAAGATTGGCCTTTGCGGTACCACAGAGCCTGCCAGCTGTGGTCAGAGCCTTCCAGATGGCTGGGGGAAGGGTGCGGCACAGGGAAGGGAATAGAAACCAGACAGCTGGCACCAAAACGACCTGATTCCTTCAAGGGGTCTTAGTTCTGACTCATCTGCTGGACAGACAGACCTTTGTCCACAGTGAAACCACTGGCCCTGTTTCTTTTGTCTCCCTCTTCAGAGAGAGTTTGCCTCTTTTTTTTTTTTTTTTTTTTTTTGAGACGGAGTCTTGCTCTGTCCCCCAGGCTGGAGTGCAGTGGCCGGATCTCCGCTCACTGCAAGCTCTGCCTCCTGGGTTTACGCCATTCTCCTGCCTCAGCCTCCCGAGTAGCAGGGACTACAGGCGCCCGCCACCATGCCCAGCTAGTTTTTTTGTATTTTTTAGTAGAGACGGGGTTTCACTATGTTAGCCAGGATGGTTTCGATCTCCTGACCTCATGATCCGCCCATCTCGGCCTCCCAAAGTGCCGCGATTACAGGCTTGAGCCACAGCCCTGGAAGAGTTTGCCCCTTGAAGGAGCTTGGTGTACAGGTGTGACGGTCCCATAAAGGCACTTAGGAAAACTAGGCTTTGGCCGGGCGCGGTGGCTCACGCCTGTAATCCCAGCACTTTGGGAGGCCGAGACGGGTGGATCACGAGGTCGGGAGTTCAAGACCAGCCCGGCCAACTTGGGGAAATCCCATCTCTACTAAAAATACAAAAAAATTAGCTGGGTGTGGCAGTGGGCGCCTGTAAACCCAGCCACTCAGGAGGCTGCGGCAGGAGAGAATTGTTTGAATCCTGGAGACAGAGGTTGCAGTGAGCAGAGATCCTGCCACTGCACTCCAGTCTGGGTGGCAGAGCGAGGCTCCGTCTCAAAAAAAAAAAGAAAAAAGAAAAGAAAAAAGAAAACTAGGCCTGATAGGAGAGAAAGTAGGAGGGCCAGGTGCAGTGGCTCATGCCTGTAACTCAGCACTTTGGGAGGCCAAAGTGGGCAGATCATCTGAGGTCAGGAGTTTGAGACCAGCCTGACCAACATGGAGAAACCCCGTCTCTACTAAAATATACAAATTAACCAGGTGTGGTGGCGGGCACCTATAATCCCAGCTACTTGGGAAGCTGATGCAGGAGAATCACTTGAACCCAGGAGGCAGAGGTTGCAGTGAGCCAAGATCGCATGCCAATGCACTCCAACCTGGGCAACTGTGGGGAAAAGAAAGAGAGATCAGCCTGTTACTGTGTCTATATAGAAAGAAGTAGACATAAGAGACTCCATTTTGTTCTGTATTTGAGATGCTGTTAATCTGTGACCCTACCCCCAACCTTGTCCTTGCAAGAGACATGTGCTGTGGTTTAATGGATTTTGGGCGTGCAGGGTGTGACTTTGTTCCTAGAAAAGCTAGGTATTGTCCAAGGTTTATCCCCATGTGATAGGATGAAACAACGTTGCTAAAAGGTTTATCTCAAGGCACAGGATTTTCCTTTAAACTTATTCATGTCACAGATCCTTGTTCTTATGTCTTACTGCTAATTTCCTCCCTAAAAATGATCCTATTGTCCTGCCCCTCCCTTATCTTTAAGATGGTAAAGATAATTATCTATAAATACTAAGGGAACTCAGAGGCCGGGGCGTGGGTCCTCTGTAAGCTGAGCGCCGGTCCCCTGGGCCCCCGCTTTTCTTTCTCTATACTTTGTCTCTGTGTCTTATTTCTTTTCTCAAGTCTCTCGTTCCACCTAATGAGAAACACCCACAGGTGTGGAGGGGCAGGCCACCCCTTCAGGCAACAAAGTGAGATTCCATCTCAAAAAAAAAAAAAAAAAAAAAAGAGAAAGAGTAAACAGAAATGTCTCAGCCATGATCTGATTTCATCTGTCTCCTCTTTCTTGAAGGGCAGCTGGAACCTCTCATGTGCTTGGTCATATGACCTTGGGCAGTAATAACTTACAACTAACATGTGTGGAGCATGAACAGGAGCTAGTCACCTGTTAAGCATTTTGCATACCCTGTTTTGTGTAATCGTCGCCACCCTTTTAAGAAGATTTTTTTTTTTTTTTTACGCTTTGTAATTATATTTTAATGAGCTCTCATCTTGGAGAGATACATTCTTTCCGAGATACAAGAAATATTTACAGAAGAAATCATCCCATGCCTGAGATCAGCTTCAAAAGAACCAAGGATGGGGCAGGGACGGGTTGTAGGTGGTCGGTAGTCAGGGCTGTGTACTGGGTACAAGGAGGTTCGTTGTACTGTTCTTCGGTCTGTTGCGCAGGTTCGAAATGCTTCCTAATTTAGCCTTCCTAAAAAGCCTAAAAAGGGACTTGGCAAGCTCCCATGCAGCCTTCAACCCCACAATACGGAGAGCACTCAAGTCCGAGGCGTTCCTGCTCCCCAGCTCCCTGCAAAAACAGCGCCAGGCGGCCGGGCGCGGTGGCTCAAGCCTGTAATCCCAGCACTTTGGGAGGCCGAGACGGGCGGATCACAAGGTCAGGAGATCGAGACCAGCCTGGCTAATACGGTGAAACCCCGTCTCTACTAAAAAATACAAAAAACTAGCCGGGTGAGGTGGCGGGCGCCTGTAGTCCCAGCTACTCGGGAGGCTGAGGCAGGAGAATGGCGTAGACCCGGGAGGCGGAGCTTGCGGTGAGCTGAGATGCGGCCACTGCACTCCAGCCTGGGGACAGAGCGAGGTCGCGAGGTGAGGGCGATGCTTCTATGGGGGTCCCGCCGACAGCATCGCGATCCTCAATGGCTCAGCGACTTGCGGCCCTTGAGCATTCGGCGAAGGATGACCTGGACGCCGGCCGGCGTGCTCAGGCGCCGGACCCAGCCGTGCTTGTTCTTCCGTTTGATGTTGCTCGGCTGATACTCGTTTCCGCGAGTCTTGCCCCGGGCCTGCTGTGGGGTGGGGAGGCCCCAGGCGTCCGGGAACCCCAGCCAGGCCCGGGGCTGGAGCCACCTGCCACCCAGCAACGCTGCCGACCTACTCGTGGGGCCCAACAGGGATCCAGCCAAGAGAGCCATATCCTCAGTGGGTCCGCCAGGCCCGGCCGCCGGCGATTCCCGATTTTTTGTTTTTTTTAAGACAGAGTCTCTCACTCTGTTGCCCAGGCTAGAGGGCGGTAGTATGATCTCAGCTCCCTACAGCCTCGACCTTCCAGGCTCAGGTGAACTTCCCACCTCAGCCTCCTGAGTAGCTGCCACTACAGGTACATACCACCACATCCAGCTAATTTTTTGTATTTTTGTAGCGGCAGGGTTTTGCCATGTTTCCCAGGCTGGTCTTGAACACCTGGGCTCAAGCAATCTGCCCATCTCGGCCTCCCAAAGTGCTAGGATACAGGGAGCCACAGTGTCTGGCCAATTTTTTTATTATTTTTTTGACACAGGGTCTCACTCTGTCACCCAGGCTGCAGCGCAGTGATTTGATCACAGCTGACTGCAGCCTTAACCTCCCCAGGCTCAGGTGATCCTTCCACCTTAGCCTCCCAAGTAGCTGGGACTACAGGCAGTGTCACCATGCCGAGCTAATTTTTTCTTTTTTTTTTTTTAAGATGAAGTTTCACTCTTGTCGCCCAGGCTGGAGTGCAAAGGCGCCATCTTGGCTCACCACTACCTCCGCCTCCCGGGTTCAAGCAATTCTCCTGCCTCAGCCTCCTGAGTAGCGGAGATTACAGGCATGCTCCACCATGCCCAGCTAATTTTTTTGCATTTTTTTAGTAGAGATGGGGTTTCTCCATGTTGGTCCGGCTGGTCTCGAACTTCCGACCTCAGGTGATCTGCCTGCCTTGGCCTCCCAAAGTGATGGGATTACAGGCGTGAGCCATCATGCCCACCTTAAGAAGATATTTTTATGCCCAGTTTAGGATAAGGAAGGTAACTGACTACCTTAGGTAACTTGCTCAAGGTCATGTAAGAAGCTAAGAAGCAATAGAGCCAGGATTCACATCCAAGCCTGTCTGATTCTAAAACCAGCATTCTCGGCTGGGCGCGATGGCTCATGTCTGTAATCCTAGCACTTTGAGAGGCTGAGGTGGGCAGATCACCTGAGGTTGGGAGTTCGAGACCAGCCTGGACAACATGGTGAAACCCCATCTCTACAAAAATATAATTAGCCGGGCATGACAGCAAATGCTTGTAATCCCAGCTACTTGGGAGTCTAAGTCAGGAGAGCTGCTTGAACCTGGGAGGCGGAGGTTGCAGTGAGCCGAGACTGCACCATTGCACTCCAGCTGAGCAACAGAGCAGAGTGCAGTGGCATGATCTCAGCTCACTGCAACCTCCACCCCCCAGGTTCAAGTGATTCTCTTGCCACAGCCTCCCAAGCAGCTGGGATTACAGGTGCCTGCCACCACGCCCAGCTAAGTTTTATATTTTTAGTAGAGCTGGGATTGCAGTCGTGAGCCACAGTGCCCAGCCCCAACTTTGATATAAATACCTGAAATCAGAGGATATGTTTTGATGGTCAGGAGGTGGTGCTTGCTTCTTAGTACCAATAGAGCTGGCTGGGTCCACCTGTTCTTTGCGCTGGTCTCAGTTTACCTAGATTTAGCAGGCACTACTTTTACCGTCTGCAAGTCTGTGTGTGCCCTGCCCTCTAGCGGTACTGGGGTTACACTGCAGCAGTGACCTTGCGTGTACCTGATTTTACCTCTTGAAATTCTCCTTTCCTCCCTAGAATAGAGATATCCTTGCAATATTGGGAACTGGTGCACTGGGATTCCTGGGGCATCAAACTGTGGCCCGATCTGAGCCCTAGGGCAGTAGTTTTCAAACTTTAGAGCGTAATTCTTTTTTTTTCTTTTTTTTTTTTTTTGAGACCGAGTCTCGCTCTGTCGCCCAGACTCGAGTGCAGTGGCGCGATCTCGGCTCACTGCAAGCTCCGCCTCCCGGGTTCACGCCATTCTCCTGCCTCAGCCTCCTGAGTAGCTGGGACTACAGGTGCCCGCCACCACGCCCGGCTAATTTCTTTTTGTATTTTTAGTAGAGACGCGGTTTCACCGTGTTAGCCAGGATGGTCTCGATCTCCTGACCTCGTGATCCGCCCGCCTCGGCCTCCCAAAGTGCTGGGATTACAGGCTTGAGCCACCGCGCCCGGCCCTTTTTTTTTTTTTTTTTTTTTTGAGACGGAGTCTCACTCTGTTGCCCAGGCTGGAGTGCGATTGCACTATCTTGGCTCACTGCAAGCTCCGCCTCCCAGGTTCGAGCAATTCTCCTGCCTCAGCCTCCCAAGTGCCTGGGATTACAGGCGCTTGGCTAACTTTTGTATTTTTAGTGGAGACGGGGTTTCACGTGTTGACCAGGCTGGTCTTGAATTCCTGACCTCAGATGATCCACCTGCCTCAGCCTCCCAAAGTGCTGGAATTACAGGCGTGAGTCACCGTGCCCGGCCCTTTAGGGCATAATTCTAATTCAGTAGTCTGGAGTGAGACCCAGGCATCTAAATTTTTAACAAGTACCCCAGGCAATTCTGATGCAGCGAACTTCAGGCTACATCTTCAGAAGTCAAGTCTGTAACAGCTTTCTTCTCTTCCGAATTTCCCTCTCACTGCCCCGGGTAAGCGTTTTCCCTGGATCCCAATGCAAGCACCTTTGGGCTTTGGAGAATCTCAGACCAAATTAGCCACTCCCCTTGGCCAACCTCAGTATTGGGTTTCCAGGAGGTCATGTCTTGGATAGTCACGGACAGAGGCTGCAGCTGCCCGAGCAGTCAGCCCATGTTGAGTGTGGCCAGTTCTTGCTAGTCTGGCAGGGAGAAAAGTAAAGGAAGCTCCACCATTTAGTGCACCAACTGCGGACCAGTGTGGCAGGTACTATGCTAGGTGTTTTCTAATTAAATTTGTTTTTCGTCTTTTTTCTTTTTTTTGAGATGGAGTCACATTCTGTCACCTAGGCTGGAGTGCAGTGGCGCTATCTTGGCTCACTGCAACCTCTGCATCGGCCTCCTGAGTAGCTGGGACCACAGATGTGCACCACCACACCTGGCTAATTTTTTGTATTTTGGGTAGAGCTAGGGTTTCACCATGTTGCCCAGGCTGGTCTCAAACTCCTGAGCTCAAGCAGTCTGCCTGCCTCAGCCTCCCAAAGTGCTATGATTATAGGTGTGAGCCACCTCGCTGGGCCATTTTTTATTTTTTATTTATTTTTTTAAGAGACAGGGTCTTGCCATGTTGCCCAGGCTGGTCTTGAACTCCTGGGCTCAAAGTGATCCACCTGCTTCGGCCTCCCAAAGTGCTGGGATTACAGGTATGAGCCACCGCACCTGGCCAAATTTTGAATTTTTAAAAAATTTTTAATTGGTGAAATCCCTACAACAAACCTTGAATTCCTTATTCACCGTATGTTGTAGATGAGGGAAAATTATCTGTAACAATTTCACAGCTAGTAAGAGCTGGAATTTGAATCTAAGTGTGTCTAACTCAGTAGTTCTCAGCTGGAGGAGATTTTGGCCCCTAGGAGACATTTGGTAACGTCTGGAGATACTTTTGGCTGTCAAAACTGGGAGCTGGGGATGGGTGATGTTGCCACTGACATCTAGGACAGAGGCCAGGGACCACGTAAATGTCCTACTGTGCACCCAGTAGCCCTCCCACAAGAAATTATTCTACTTCAAACGCCAGTGGGTGCTGAGGTGGAGAAACCCTGGACTCAAAGCCTGTGCTTCTGGCCTTGGGGGTGGGGTCAGTGTTCAGAACAAAATGGAAAAGGGTCACCCCAAGGGCCGTGAGCGGGAAAGGGATGGGATTTCTATGCTGGGGATAATGGAGAATAAGGGCCGCTGGTGAGGCTTCGTTTTCTTCCACGTTTGGCCAGGGCCCTGCTCAATTTCTCCCTGCCTTGCCAAGTCAGTCCTTAGAACTTCACACTAAGCTTGTCCTGGAGTGACCCTGACTCCCAACGCAGGATCGGGGCAAAATATTTACCTGGGTATTCCTGCAGCACTTCCCAGCCAAAGATGCTGGCTTTTGGGGCCAACATGTCCCACCTGCAGCCCTTGAGCAATTAGGACCCTTGCTGTGGGGGGTGGCCATGTGGGCAGGGCACTGCTGAAAGCCAAAAATGGAGTGGCCCAGGGACCAGGTGGCAGCTGAGAACAGTTAGAAGTGGAGTGAATGTGGCAGGGCACAGTGGCTTACACCTGTAATCCCAGCACTTTGGGAGGCTAAGGCAGGTGGATCACCTGAGGTCAGGAGTTCGAGACCAGCCTGGCCAACATGGTGAAACCCTATCTCTACTAAAAATACAAAAATTAGCCGGGAGTGGTGGTGTGTGCCTGTAGTCCCAGCTACTCGGGAGGCTGAAGGAGGAGAATCGCTTGAACCCGGGAGGTGGAGGTTGCAGTGAGCCGAGATAGCGTCACTGCACTCCAGCCTGGGCAACAGAACGAGACTGTCTCAAAAATAATAATAATAGGCCGGGCGCGGTGGCTCAAGCCTGTAATCCCAGTACTTTGGGAGGCCGAGGCGGGTGGATGACGAAGTCAGGAGATCGAGACCATCCTGGCTAACATGGTGAAACCCTGTCTCTACTAAAAATACAAAAAACTAGCCGGGCGTGGTGGCGGGCGCCTGTAGTCCCAGCTACTCGGAGGCTGAGGCAGAATGGCGTAAACCCGGGAGGCGGAGCTTGCAGTGAGCCGAGATCGCGCCACTGCACTCCAGCCTGGGTGACACAGCGAGACTCCGTCTCAAAAAAAAAAAAAAAAATAATAATAATAATAATAATAAAATAGGCCGGGCGCGGTGGCTCACGCCTGTAATCCCAGCACTTTGGAAGGCCAAGGTGGGTGGATCACGAGATCAGGAGATCGAGACCATCCTGGCTAACACGGTGAAACCCCGTCTCTACTAAAAATACAAAAAAATTAGCCGGGCGTGGTGGCGGGCACCGGTAGTCCCAGCTACTTGGGGCCGGGCGTGGTGGCGGGCACCTGTAGTCCCAGCTACTTGGGAGACTGAGGCAGGAGAATGGCGTGAACCCAGGAGGTGGAGCTTGCAGTGAGCCGAGATTGCGCCACTGCACTCCAGCCTGGGCGACAGAGCGAGACTCCGTCTCTAAATAAATAAATAAATAAAATAAGTGGAGTAAATGGGCAAAACCAGGAAGATCCTATCAGCCCACGGAGGAATAGGGCAACTTGAGTAGGAAGTAGGGGGCGGCTGGCCTGGGAAACAGCGTTCTGAACTGCAAGTTTGCTTCCCATAGCCATTCCTCCTCCCCAGGCTTGGTCCTCGGGTTCACTATACCCTCCCCGGTGCCAGCCACCATTCTGGACCTCCCCAATACTGGCCTCCCCCTAGACCAGGGAGGATCTAGACCAGAGAGTCTGAATTGACTATGCTAACAGGAAATACCTCTTTCCAAGCCCAGAGCCTCTGAAGAACTAAGGAGTAGAGCGGGGTTCGGGTTGGGGTTGGGGGTAGACAGTCTTGGAGTGATAGGGGAAAAGAAAGATCATACAATCACATCCCCCATGTTCTTTCCTTCACCACCCATGGGGGTGGATAGGGGGATGGAGGAGGGTAAGCAAGGAGGAGGATGTGGTAACAGCTGATTCGTCCCCTGAGGTCACACTTTCCAACAATCAGCTGTTACTGGGGCGCAAGGCAGGAAGTTTCCTTAAAGGCGCAATGTCCTGAACGCAGGCTCAGAATTCTGGAGCTCCAAGGAACTTTATCAATTACCTGATGGAGAGCGTATTTAACAGAGGGAAGGATCTCACCCTCCAGGCTCGTCTCTCCTGCTCAGTTACTCTCAGCCCTTATTTGGAGCTGAAGGAAAAGGCATGGATTTCAGTCTACATGTTCCTCTTTCTGGGGCTTGCGCGGAGTGATAAGGTGGGGTAGGCTTGCCCCTTTAAAAAAGCCGACCAACAGCTTTTGCCAAGTCATTGGGTTCATTTCAGTTTTTGCCCATCCCCCGCTCATCGAGACTCTGATTGGCCCCTGGGGAAGGAGCAGTCTGCTCATTGGTCTCCACCTTCGAAATCTCTTCCCTAAGTAGGCCTGAGTCAGTGAAGAGCTTTGGAGGGCGGGACTGAATGGGGGTTAATCAGAGGATGCGATTGCTGACCATTTGCACTTTGGCATGGCCCATCCCCTAATTTCTGACCAGAAGCCCTCCCTGTACCCGAAGGTGAGGACTGTGCTATGAATCTATTGTTAGAAAGCTACCTCTTGGGAGGCTCTGGGGGCTCTTCTGGGACTGGGAAGAGACATCCCAGAAAAAAGCCTCCTCTGGTTAGGAAGGGCCCCCAGGAGGAGTGGGCTGGGTCTCTCCAGTGAAAGCTGGGCTGGGCGAGGTGAGCATCCTCCCTCCTCCAAAAGGCCTCGATAGCTCTCCAGCGGCAGCCTCTGCTACCCTGGGGGCTGACGCTCTGTCCACTCCTGCTCCTTGGTCCGCGCCACCTTTCCTTAAAGAGCTATAGCGTCCCGCCGAGGCCGGCCAGTCAGTTTGGGAGATGTCTAAAAGAAGCACTCACGGCTCCAACAAGGAGGGGCTGTCGCCCTTTAAGGACTTCCCTGGGCCGGATTCCGAGCTCAGTTTAAAAATGCCAACTCACAGAGCGCACTGGGTTCTGGGAAGGAGGGTGTCGGGCTGAGAACTACACGGACCAGCATGCATTGCAAACGCAGACGCCGTGACTTTCGCCTGCTCTTTAGGACTCTCGTTTGACGTAGCGCTTTTCTAAGCGGGTCGCTGACGCGAAGGGCTGGGCCACGCCTTTCCGTCTACTGGCCGGCTCGTGAGTGGGTGGGCGGGGCTTGGTGCAATTCCGCCCGGCAAAAGGGTGGCCTCCTTGCCAATCAGAGCCAGGGCGCCTGGAGAGGCGGGACCAGGGCGAGGCCCCGGCGCCCCGGGTGGGCGTGGCCACGTTGCCCAGCAGTGGGCGGTGATTGGCCCCGGGCGGTGCATTCGCAGCTCGTGCGTCACGACGCCGCCAGCTGATCGGAGCCTGGAGC
The DNA here is from genome assembly GCF_037993035.2 of Macaca fascicularis. NCBI lineage: Eukaryota > Metazoa > Chordata > Mammalia > Primates > Cercopithecidae > Macaca > Macaca fascicularis. The sequence goes on along the minus strand of NC_088390.1, from coordinate 1,830,777 downwards.
CGGTGTGTGCTGGGCGCCGTGAAGAGACAGCGCCGCCGGCCGTGGGGAGAGGACGCAGTGATTTGCTCACCTCTGCGCAGCAACCCCCACACCCAGCACCAGGTGGGTGTGAGCTGGCCATCCGGTCACGCAGCGGGAAACCGCGGTAACGGGATGGAGGGTGAAAGTGGGGTCCGGGCGGCCACACCCTGCCCTTCCGGGGAGGAGAGAGGGGGCGGCGGGGGCAGGGGCGCTTCGGGAAGAGGGGCCTGGACTGGCCGGGTTAGTGTGTCAGGAGCTCTGAGGAAAGAGTCCGGGACGGGAGTCGTGGCGGAAGGGCTGGCGGAGTGGCGGGGTTGGGGGAGCCGAGGGGCCGGAGGGCCGGGGGCGGCTCACCCGGCGGCCCGCGGTCTGAGGATACAGGGGCCGGCCATCTAGCCTGGGGAGGTTCTGGACCCCTCGAGCGGGCGGCGGGGAGGTGCTTTGCCTCTGTCATCGTTCACTGGGTCAGAGCCAGTTCAGCGCCAGTTCAGCTCCCTGGCAGGGAAGGGGTCGCTGGGCGGGCCGGCCCCTCCTCTCGTTCCCTCCAGGGGATGTTATGTAAGGGGGGAGGGGAGAGGAGTAGGGGGCGGCGGTGCCGGGGCCTTATGCAACCCAAAGGTTAGGGTTTCACCGCGGTTGGGCGGGGGAAAGAGGGCAAGAGGAGGGCTTGGAAACTCTAACCCCCCCTCCCCAGACTAACTGGCCGTCTTGGGCCGAGAGAAGGTCACCTCTGCACCTCCCCCCAGCCTGTCCGGTTGTGAGGCCCCTAGCCCAGGCCTGGCCCTGACTGCCTGGGAAGCCGGCTGGCTGGGTGGGGCGCCTGGGTTAGTCATCACTGGGCTCCCTCTCTCCCCACCTCCCGGCCAACTCTTGGCCCCTCCCCATGGCCTCCGGCGAGGCTGTCGCCCCCACCTCCCTCCGGCCCTGGTTCCAGCCTCCAACTCCTTTGGCCTGTCATCCTGGCTGTCAGACTGGGCTAGGAGTTGTCAGAGTGCCAGAGGGTTGATGGAGCAGCTGGTCAGAGGGTCAGTGCCCTGGGCCCACCCCGCCCTGCAGCCAAGGGCACCTGCTTGGCATAGACTCTCAGCAGCTGCTGACTCCTCTGAGTTGAACAGAGCTATCTCAGACAGAGGAAGGTCGGACGGAGTTGGACTGGTCACCCAGGGGAAGGAAGATACACAAAGTTCATGCCTCCCAAGAGGGTTTCGGAATTTGAACCGCACCCCGTATCCGCCAATCTTTCTTACCCTCTGAGTATAGAAATTCCAAGGCAAGACCGCCTTGGCCCCTCAGCCTGGCGTGGGCCATGCCCTTGGACTGAGTGTCAGCAGAGACCCGCCCTCCCCAGCTCACATCCCCCGAGCCTGCCACGCCCCCAGCCCCCTCCCTGGGCCATGCTGCAGGGCCCGGCTTTTCCTGCTGATTCATGCGTTGGAACTGTGGGGGCGGGGCTTGGAACTTGGAACAAAGTTCAGACATGGAGGGGCCGGCAGACAGCCTGGAATTCATACCAGATGTACCCGGAATGCGCAAGCGGAATGCCTGGCATCCGAGAGTCCTGGGGAAGCTGCCCAGCCACCCTGCTCATACCTCCCTCCCCTCCAGCCTGTGGTCCCCTGCCCGCCCCTCACAGCCCCAGCCACCCTGCCCACACCTCCCTCCTCTCCAGCCTGTGGTCCCCTGTCCGCCCCTCACAGCCCCGGGGCCTCTGCTGACCTTCTTTCAAACGCTAGGCCTCCTCCCTTCCTCACTCTTCCCCAATCCAGGCCCCCAGAACTCTCCTTCCAGCTGAACTCCCTGGGAACAAGTCATTTGGGCTGATGACTGAACTCATATTTCTGGACCTGAGGTACCACACTTCTAGTACCTGCGTGCTGGTGGGGTGTGTCCAGGGTCTCGGGCTCTGCCCTGTCTGAATGCTGAGGAGGCTGGGCCCCCGGGGGCTGCTAGGGCAGGGGTGGCTGAGAGCAGGACTGGGTTTCTCTAGACTCCAGTTCTGGAAAGAAGAGTAAGGGAAGTCTGTTTACAGCTGCCTCTTGCTGCTCACTGAGGCTAACAGCTTCTGCAGGCCCACATCAGAGCTGCAACCCTTCATTAGAATCTCAAAGGTCTACCGGGGCAGGACCCTGATGGCCAGTGAGTGGGTCAGCGTGGCAGCAACATGCCCTGCTCAGATCTTTCCCATTTTCCCTCCCTTTCCCCTAGGAGCCTGTTCCTCTCACACCCTCACCTGGCTGAGCCGCAGTAGTTCTTCAGTGGCAAGCTTTATGTCCTGACCCAGCTAAAGCTGCCAGTTGAAGAACTGTTGCCCTCTGCCCCTGGCTTCGAGGAGGAGGAGGAGCTGCTTTCCCCATCATCTGGAAGGTGACAGAAGTGGGCTGGGAAGGTCGGAACAGCAGGGTTGATGATACGTTTTGGGAAAGCTGGAGAGCCTTTGCCCAGATTGGCCCAGCAAGGAGCGGTTTTAGATTAGAGACACTGGCTGAATTGAGGAGTAGAAGGCTCAAACAAGCCCAGGTTAGTTGGTCTTTGTGTGACAGTGGGAAGAAGTGGAGAGAACACTCTGTCTCCCCAACTTCCTTCTTGACCCTCCTTCCGTGTCTCTCATTCTTCCCCACTGGCCTTTCCAGATGAGGTCCGAAAGTAAGTTCACTCTTCCAGGAAAAGTGACACTGAACCTGGTGTGAGGATCATCCCTCTGCTCTTATTTTTCCCTGCATTTCCTTAGGCTGGCCCAGACTCTCGATTCCTGGCCGCTTACCTGTGTCTGAGACCCTTAGGCCTCCTGTCTCAGTTTCTCCACCTGTGAGATGGGCAGCCAGACAGATGAGTGTACGTGAGGGAGTCAGAAGCCCACCTGGGCTCTCGCGCCGCTGTGGGTGGGAACACACACTTTTCACATAAGCTGTTGTCCCTCCCCCATCCCTGACACCATCACCCAGGAGCTGGGCGGGGTAATGGGAAGCTGGAGGAGGGGGTTAGAGTTAGACCAATGCAAGGAGCTAGGAGGAGCTCGCCTCTCCACGATGTCCCCCCATGCAAGGGTGGCCCAAGGCTTCCCCTGATATCCAAAGCAGGACAGCAGCCCCTTGGTGGGATTCTAACTGCCGCTGCCCTGTTTCTTTCCTCACTTTGCTTTCCAAGGTGGTGTGTGATCCCCAGCTCAGGCCTGTGCAGACGGGAAATTCTCCCCTGCAGCAAGCAGGGGAGGTGGGTTGTGGGATGTGACCTCCTTCTGGATATCAGGCAGTGTAAACCTGCCCCCTCCAGCCCTGATCCATTCTCACCCAGCGGCTACAGGAAGCTGTCTGTTCGATTTGGTGGGAGGAGATGTGCAGGGAGCTGTATCTTATCCTCCGCTTGTGAAAAACTCAAGGATGTGGAGAAGAGTAGACTGTGGAACCCTGCCCTTCTGCAGCCAAGCTGAGTGGGACAGTGGTAGAGAGGAGGGGATAGACGCATAGGCTGCAACAAAGGTCACTCTGTTCCTGGACACTGCCTCCGTCCTTTCTTCTTGCTTCACTGGCCACAGCGTCTCCCTCCAGCCCTCGCATGTGCCTCTGCCATCTTCACCCATCATGGAGCAGAGGTGAGGAAAGGGAGCCTGGAAATGCGGAGACCAGTGAAGGACCAGGCCTGGAGAGCACAGGGTCCTACCTGGGCATCCAACAGAGGAGCCCATAAAGGCCAGGAGCACCCCAAAAGGAGGGAGGACAGCCAGCCTCCATCGACGGCAAGCCTCCAGCCCTCTCCTCCTTTGATCGCCATTTCTCTCCAGGCTTTCTGCCTCCAAGATGTGGCACCATAGTGCAGTGCCCTGTGGCTTCACCGCCCTACTTCCACCTCCGCCCAGCCTGTAATGTGTATGTAAGCAGCCTCAAGGACCAAGAGCCATCTGCGAAAGGACATACACAGGAAATTCATAAAAGAAATCGGAATGGATAAAACCATGAAAAAAATGTATGCTTCATTAGTAATTAAAGGCAAATAGAGCTGAAAGCATTTTTCCCTTAGCAAACCATAATAGAAAAAAATAAGACCTAATATTGGCAAAGAGACTATTGAAATGACATTGCCATATATAGCGCGTGGGAGTATACATCGTATACATCGGTGCAGGCTTCCTGGATGGCGGTTGGGTAATATGTGTCATGTAGCCTAAAAGCTCCACGTCCTTTGACCTATGAATTCTATCTTTGGGAATTTATCCTAAGAAAATAATTAAGGATTTAGTTAGTGATAAGATGTTCATCCTAGGTTTGCAATGGAGAAAAATGGGAAGCAATGGTTTGGTTGGGAATTCATTCCTTTTCTGCTGTAATGAAAGTTTGCAGTAGGGGATTTTGCTTAGGGAAATTATTGTATCTCCATCCAGATGGTGGGGTACTGCACAGACATTAAAAGTCATGTAAAAGAACATCTGACTGAAAGAAAAATACTCCTTGAATATTAAAAGGTTGTAAAAATAGTGCATGTTATGTGATCTCAATTTTGTCTTTTAAAGTATGGGTGTATACTTGTATACGTAGAGCAGATAAAAAAGACGAAAGGCATGCTAAAAAATGTTTAGTGGTTATCTTTGGATGGTGGAACAAAGTCACTGAAATTTTCATCTTTAGTTTTTCTGTAATTTCCAAATTTTCTACATTAATTGTGTATTGCTTTCCTATAATAAATATAATTTAAGAGATTGGTGTTATTATTTAAACCTTTGGAGAAGTGGGGGTAGAAGAATGAAGGGAAGACCTCAGCTTTTTGGTGAGAAGGTTTGGTTGGGATGCCTCTTCGTCTATGAACTTAATTCTTTGAAGTAGCTGGAATCCTTCCTCTCAGGCTGCAGGAAACAGCTCTGAATTGCTGGCTGACTGCTAGCTGAAGAGGTGTGGAGTGGAGTAAGGTGGAAGGAAAGCAGTACAAACCTGGGGCTCTTCAGGTGGTGAGGGGCTGGGGGAGACTTTTCCTCTTAAGGCTGGAGGGTTCTAGAATCTTAACAGCCCTGCTACTGAGAGCAGGACAGATCTGTTTTTCTCTTCTGACTCTGTCCCAGCCTTGAAGGGACCCTGTGTTACCTTTCCTTGTCCTTGGATTGTTAGATACCCTACCTACCCAACAGGTACCAGGCCTTTGGGGAAGGGGGGTGCTTTTCAAGACCGGCGGCCAGCGATTCCCTTTTGCCTCGTCTTCCTAATGAGGCTCCTCTGTAGGGCCAAAAACAATGCTAGGGGTCAGGGCGGGGCCCAGTGCGTCGCTTCTCCAACATGGGGGCTCCTGGGGGTTGTGGAAGCGGGGAGCAGAACTGCTGGAATTACAGGTTTTCTGGGATATGTTAAAGGCCTGGAAACCTCAGGAGGCAGAAGGGGTGGCTCCAAGAAAGTGGGGCGCCCCCTCCCCACCACGGATGCTGGGAGGGAAGTGGGGGCGGCGGCGAGACTCGGGCAGGCACGTGTGGGCTGTGCTGGCCTCTGCCTTCCAGGGTGTGGCGGTGACGCTCAGTAGGTGAAAGGCTCTGGAGCTGGAAGAGGAGGTCGAGGTTCGCGGGCGGGGCCCGGGAGTGTCAGGTGAGGTTAGACTGGAGACCCAGGTCTGCAACTCCAGCGCTTCGGGACGCCTGGAGCTGGGGAGGAACCCTATTGGTGAACATCCTGGAGGCCCCCCGAGCTCCAGGGTCCGGAGCCCCCGAACCGCTCCCCTGGCTGGGGCGGGACGCGATCGGTGGCCAAGGCTCCGGGGGTGGTGGCCCCGCGGCTGCTCCAATCACCGCGCAGCCGAGGGATGGGGCGTGGACGAGCAGGGAAAAGTTCCTGCGGATTTCGAAGGCGGGGCCGGGAGGGGAGCCGGGGGCCCAGCCCTGCAGGAAAGCGGGTTCCAGTCCTGGCCGAGAGTGCGGGCACCAAGCGGACAGACTTGGACCCCCCGCCCCCCCAACCGCTGCCCGGCCATGGCGCCCCCGGGGCTCCTGGTGGCCGGCGCCTCCTTCCTTGCGTTCCGAGGGCTGCACTGGGGGCTGCGGCGGCTGCCCACGCCGGAATTGGCCGCTCGGGACCGCTGGCAGTGGCGGAACCTCTGCGTCTCCCTGGCGCACAGCCTGCTCTCGGGGGCCGGGGCACTGCTCGGGTGCGGGCTTGGGGGTTCGAGGCGCACCGGGCGAGGGCAAGGGGTGGGAGGCTGAGGCCGGGAGACCCGGCGGGCGTCTCCAGAGTTGAGACTGGGGTGGGGGCGCCCACAGAGAGAGCGGGGTCAGGGCCTGGAGAGGCTAACCATGCCCCTCCCTTCCCCCTCCATACCCCAGCCTGTCACTGCACCCTCACATGGCCGCCGACCCCATCCATGGCCACCCGAGCTGGGCCCTGGTGCTGGTGGCCGTGTCTGTGGGTAAGTCTGCAGGGAAGGCTGGGCCGGTGGGGCGACGGGGGGTGCGGGGGGCAGCTTCTGCTGTCCTTCGAGGTCCATTCCCCTCCCCCGTGGGGGTTAAACGTTCCTGAAGCTTTTACCAAGGGAAACCTAAGAACTGGGAGAGGGGCGGGGCAGGGCGGGGAGGGGGGAGCTGGAAATCCTCTCTAAGCTGCCCAGGCTCTGAAGCAGCCTAACCTCTACCCCCATGCCCACAGGTTACTTCCTGGCAGACGGAGCTGACCTGCTGCGGAACCAGACCTTGGGCAAGACCTGGGATCTTCTCTGTCATCATTTGGTGGTGAGACTGAGGGGAGAAGCCAGACAGGAGGGAGGAGGGAGCCCTGTCCAACCTGAGCTTCCCACTCTCTCCTCTTTCTTCTTTTTTTTGAGACAGAGTCTCACTCTGTCACCCAATTTGGAGTCCAGTGGTTCAGCCTCGGCTCACTGCAGCCTTCGCCTCCGGGGTTCAAGCAGTTCTCCTCCCTCAGCCTCCCATGTAGCTGGAATTACAGGCACCCACCACCACACCCAAGTAATTTTTATATTTTTACTAAAGATGGGGTTTCTCTATGTTGGCCAGGCTGGTCTCGAAATTCTGACCTCAGGTGATCCACCCACTTCGGCCTCCCAAAGTGACGGGGTTACAGGCATGAGTCACCGCCCCTGGCCCTCTCTTCATTTTTCTATCCTATCATTTCCCACAGAGTCTCTGCCCCCAGCTGGTGCTTGGCTCCCCAGTCTTAGGCTGTTAGGGGGAGGAGGTGGCTGCTGGCCACAGCTGGGGAGTCCAGACACCCACCATCCAAGGGCACCTACCATGTGAGCCTAAGGAGTTCGGGTCCCCCCACAGGTGTGCAGTTGATCACGGAAATGTGGACTATGGAGCTTTTCTGAAAAGGGGGTGCCCTAGTATAGGGTGTGGGTATGCGGTATGAAAGCCCTAGGCCAGGTGTAGTGGCTCACGCCTGTAATCCCAGAACTTTGGGAGGCCGAGGCAGGTGGATCACGAGGTCAGGAGATCGAGACCATCCTGACTAATACAGTGAAACCCCGTCTCTACTAAAAATACAAAAATTAGCTGGGTGTGGTGGTGCACGCCTGTAGTCCCAGCTACTCGGGAAGCTGAGGCAGGAGAATCTCTTGAACCAGGGAAGCGGAGGTTGCAGTGAGCCAAGATCACACCACTGCACTCCAGCCTGGTGACAGAGTGAGACTGTCTCAAAAAAAAAAAAAAAAAGAAAAGAAAAGAAAGCCCAGGAATGGGAAGTTAAAGGGGTGTTAGGGGATGAGACAGCCCCTCCCTGGGCCAATCCTGGCTCCATCTATGGAAGGGTTGTTTCAAGGCTGCTCAGGGCCCCAGGATAAAGGTAAAAGCATAAAGGTCAGGTGTTTGGGGAGTCCCACAGAGTGCGTGGAAGCCTCTCTTAAGGCCTGGGTTATTGGGACATGATGGCTGGCAGGTTGTGGGGGGTCCTCTGACCTGTGACCCTGGCTCCCAGGTGGTGAGCTGCCTCAGCACCGCTGTTCTGTCTGGCCACTACGTGGGCTTCTCCATGGTGTCTCTGCTCCTGGAGTTGAACTCTGCCTGCTTGCACCTGCGGAAGCTGCTGTTGCTCTCTCGCCAGGCCCCATCCCTGGCCTTCAGCGTGACCAGCTGGGCCTCCTTGGCCACCCTGGCCCTCTTCCGCCTGGTCCCGCTGGGGTGGATGAGTCTGTGGCTATTCCGGCAGCGCCACCAGGTTCCTCTTGCTCTGGTCACCCTGGGTGGAATTGGGCTGGTCACTGTGGGCGTCATGAGCATCATATTGGGGATCCGCATTCTGGTCAATGATGTCCTGCGGTCTCGACCCCATCCACCCAGCCCCGGGCACGAGAAAACCAGGGGGACCAGGACACATCGTGACGATGGACCTGTCACCAGGGACAATTCCACTCTCAGCCTGAAAGACTAGAGAAAAGCCATGGGCCCCTCGCTGGGGGAGGTGGGGCCAGGACAAGGAGATGAGGGTCTTCCATGCACAGTCCCCCATCGGGGTGAGGGCCAGACTGGCTCATCAGCATCTCGGTTTCTCTTCCAGCTAACTCACATCCCTTCCCCTTGCTAGGATCTAAGAAGAATAGCTGATGTTGGATAGGTGGGAACCTGGGTTTCTGTTTACTGAAATCCATCATCAGATGAGTGCCCTTTCCAGCAAATAAACTCAAGAAGTACAGCCAGATCTGTCAGTAAAGGGTGGCAGGAGGCAAGCAGCTGGAAGAAACTGCCAGTGGAGACAGAAGCTCTTTGCTTTAACCCAGGGACATGTCGGGGAAGGTGAAGTCCCACTAGGATCAGAGAGATCTGGTATGGGGCAAATAGGGACAGAGAAAAGAGATCTCACCTATAACCAAATTCTGGCAGGGGGAGGAAGGTAGAGGAGGTGCTATCTGTCCCGGCAGAGATGGACGTGATAGTTGCCAAGAGACAGAACCTGGGCCACAGCAATTGCTGCTAATATTTCTGGTTCTCAAAGCCACACTCCTGTTTTTCTTTCTTTTTTTTTTCTTTTTTATTTTTTTATGAGATAGCATCTCACTCTGTCACCCAGGCTGGAGTGTAGTGGCACGATTCCAGCTCACTGCAACCTCAGCCTCCTGGGTTCAAGTGATTCTCCTGCCTTAGCCTCCCAAGTAGCTGGGACTACAGGCATGCACCACCAAGACCAGCTAATTTTTGTATTTTTTGGTGGAGAGGTTTCACCATGTTGCCCAGGCTGGTCTTGAACTCCTGACCTCAAGTGATCCACCTGCCTTGGCCTCCCAGAGTGCTGGGATTATAGATATGAGCCACTACGCCCGGCACACACTCCTGTTTTTCTGCTTAACCCTGGTCCTACTGTGTCCTTTTAATTTTTTTAAATTTTTTAATTTTTTTGGTGTCTTTTTACTTTTCGTTTTTTTTTTCTTTTCTTTTTTCTTTTTTTTTTTTTTTTTTTTTGAGACAAGTTCTTGCTCTGTCGCCCAGGACGGCGTGTAGGACTTGATCTTGGCTCACTGGAATCTCTGCCTCCCAGGCTCAAGCAATACTCCTGCCTCCCAGCTTAGCCTCCCAAGTAGCTGGGACTACAGGTGCACGCCACTGCACCAGGCTAATTTTGGTGTTTTCTTATAGAGACCAGGTTTTGCCATGTTGCCCAGGCTGGTCTCAAACTTTTGCACTCAAGTGATCCACCCACCTCAGCCTCCCAAAGTGCTGGGATTACAGACGTGAGCCACCGTACCTGGCCTCTTTTGACTTTTCAAAGACAATTCGGATTATTAGAGGAATGAACACAGGGCTAGGTCTGTCTTCTTAGGATGGCACTGAAGTCCAGAATCACAGAAGGAACTCAAGCACCCACTTGGGTGCCCAGTACAGAGTTTTCCCAGGCCCAGGCTTTCGTGGAAGAATGAGGGCAGAGGCAGAGCGTGTGAGAGAAGGCTGCAGGAGGATAAAGGAATAGCTGGCCTTCTGGCCGGGCGTGGTGGCTCACGCCTGTAATCCCAGCACTTTGGGAGGCCGAGATGGGAGGATCACCTGAGGTCAGGAGTTCAAGACCAGCCTGGTAAACATGGTGAAACCCTGTCTCTACTAAAAATACAAAAATTAGCCAGATACCTGTAATCCCAGCTACTCGGGAGGCTGAGGCAGGAAAATCGCTTGAACCCAGGAGGCAGAGGCTGCAGTGAGCCGAGATCGTGCCACTACACTCCAGCCTGGGCAACAAAGTGAGACTCCGTCTCAAAAGAAAAAAAAAAAGGAAGAGCTGGACCTTTTCTGAGATTCATTCATAAGCTCTTCCTCCCTGTTGCTTCTGCTGTGTTTTTTTTTTTTTTTTTTTTTTTTTTTTTGAGACAGAGTCTCGCTCTGTCACCCGGGCTGGAGTGCAGTGGCCAGATCTCAGCTCACTGCAAGCTCCGCCTCCTGGGTTCACGCCATTCTCCTGCCTCAGCCTCCCGAGCAGCTGGAACTACAGGCGCAGCCACCACGCCCGGCTAGTTTTTTGTATTTTTTTTAGTAGAGACGGGGTTTCACCGTGTTAGCCAGGATGGTCTCGATCTCCTGACCTCGTGATCCGCCCGTCTCGGCCTCCCAAAGTGCTGCTGCTGTGTTTTTTTTTCTGTTGAACAAGACCGCTTCCTTCCCAGAACATCCAGGTGATGGGAAGTGCCGAGCAGATTAAGGCTGTTCTACTAAACAATGAACTGAGAGAGGCAACCCTTAGCCATCCACAGAAAAGGTACATGAGCAAAAGCAAGAGACAGGAAGATTGTCTTCAAAAAAACCTTGCTAAGAAGCGGAAGTACAGAAAGACACAAAGAATGACAGAGACAGACATACATAGATTGAGCGACAGATAGAAAGACAGAAGGATTATTCGCATAGAGGTGACAGAGGCAAAAAGGGATGGAGGGCAAAAGAGACAGGCCTTAGCAGAAATATGGAGAAAGGCTGTCATAGATCCTGAGACACACCAACGTCACAGAACTGATAAAATGGTTATAAACAAAAAGGACCAGAAAAATAGAAATAAAGGCCAACAAGAAGAGACCCCAAGGCTGAAAGGCACCCAGAGTCTAGACAGTGAACTAGAGTGAGTCAGCCCGGCACGGTGGCTCACGCCTGTAATCCCAACACTTTGGGAGGCCGAGGCGGGCGGATCACGAGGTCAGGAGATCCAGACCATCCTGACTAACACGGTGAAACCCTGTCTCTACTGAAAATGCAAAACATTAGCTGGGCGTGCTGGCAGGTGCCTGTAGTCCCAGCTACTCAGGAGGCTGAGGCAGAAGAAAGGCGTGAACCCGGGAAGCGGAGCTTGCAGTGAGCTAAGGCCACTGCACTCCAGCCTGGGCGACAGAGCCAGACTCTGTGTCAGAAAAAAAAAAAAAAAAAAAGGGCCGGGCGCAGTGGCTCATGCCTGTAATCCCAGCACTTTGGGAGGCCAAGGCAGGCGGATCACGAGGTCAGGAGATCGAGACCATCCTGGCTAACACGGTGAGACCCAGTCTTTACAAAAATATAAAAAATTAGCCGGGCGAGGTGGCGGGCGCCTGTAGTCCCAGCTACTCGGGAGGCTGAGGCAGGAGAATGGCGTGAACCCGGGAGGCGGAGCTTGCAGTGAGCTGAGATCCAGCCACTGCACTCCAGCCTGGGCGACAGAGCGAGACTCCGTCTCAAAAGAAAATAAAGGAAATAGAGTGAGTGACAAGGAGGAACACCCAGGCTCAGGAGCGATGGAGGAAATACTGGCAGATAGAGAGATCAGAAGAGCAAGAGGAGAGGTGGGCACAGAGAAGAGGGGGGATGAGTCCGGGGAGCTGAGAAGCGGAAGAGCAGAAGGCGGAGGAGGCAGTCAGTGGGAAGATTCACCGACGGAAGAGACCAGGAGATACGGGGACTTGGAGGCAGGCAGAAAGACAAAGGACAAACAGCTGCAATGCAAACCTAATGACACAGGCTGACAGTAACCGGTCAGCAGAGACTGGTAGGAAGGTAAGGACGAGTCAGAATCAGGGGTGTCAACTGAGATGCAAATATAGGCAAAGGAGCTGACAAAGAGAATCACAGAGAGAAAAAAAGGAGGAGGGCGCAGAATGATTTAAATATCCAGGCCAGCCGGGCACAGTGGCCCAAGCCTGTAATCCCAGCACTTTGGGAGGCCGAGACGGGCGGATCACGAGGTCAGGAGATCGAGACCATCCTGGCTAACACAGTGAAACCCCGTCTCTACTAAAAATATACAAAAAACTAGCCGGGGGTGGTGGCGGCGCCTGTAGTCCCAGCTACTCGGGAGGCTGAGGCAGGAGAATGGCGGGAACCCGGGAGGCGGAGCTTGCAGTGAGCTGACATCTGGCCACTGCACTCCAGCCTGGGCGACAGAGCGAGACTCCGTCTCAAAAAAATAAATAAATAAATAAAAATAAGTATCCAGGCTGGGCATGGTGGCTCACGCCTGTCATCCCAGCACTTTGGGAGGCTGAGGTGGGCGGATCACCTGAGGTCAGGAGTTCGAGACCAGCCTGGCCAACATAGTGAAACCTCGTCTCTACTAAAAGTACAAAAATTAGCCGGGCGTGGTGGCAGGTGCCTGTAATCCCAGCTACTCAGGAGGCTGAGGCAGGAGAATCGTTTGAACCTGGGAGGCCGAGGTTGTTGTAAGCCGAGATCGTGCCATTGCACTCTAGCAGGGGTGACAGAGTGAGACTCCATGTCAAAAAAAAAAATTGAATATCCAAAGGAAGAACAAAGAAGAGGCAGGAACCCAGAGATGAAGAGAGAAGAAAAAGAAATGCCAGGTGTGAAAAAAAAAATGAGAGGGATTGTGAGAAGTCTCCATCATAGAGTCGTAAAAACAGGCGCAAAGGATGAAAATAACGAATCGAGACTGAGGAAAACACAGTCGGAAGGAGCTAAACACAAGCAGAAAATAAGAGCAGAGTATTTAAATGTAATTAGATAAAAACCCAAGAGGCGAAGGTATAGGTAGTGAGCTAGAGAAACAATGTAGAATTTTGTCAGAGTCTGTACTTTTAGAAGTCATATCTTTGCTGGCTGGACATGGTGGCTCATGCCTGTAATCCCAGCACATTGGGAGGCCGAGGTAGGAGGAGTGATTGAGCTGAGGAGTTCAAGTCCAGTCTGGGCAACATATTGAGACCTCCTCTCTACAAAAAAAAAAAAGGTTACTTTCTTTTTTCTTTCTTTTCCTTTTTATTTTTTTTTTTGAGACAGAGTTTCATTCTTGTCGCCCAGGCTGGAATGCAGTGGCACATCCTGGCTCACTGCAAAGTCTGTCTCGTGGACTCAAGTGATTCTCCTGCCTCAGCCTCCCTAGGAGCTGGGATTATACGTACCCATCACCACACCTGGCCAGTTTTTGTATTTTTAGTAGAGACGGGGTTTCACCATATTGGCCAGGCTGGTCTCAAACTCCTGACCTCAGGTGATCCACCTGCCTTGGGCTCCCAAACTACTGGGGTTATAGGTGTAAGCCAACATGCCGGTCAAAAAAAAATTTTTAAGTAAAAAAAAAAGTAATATCTACAAAACTCAATTTGCCATCTTAACTGAATGCCTTGATGAACAAAAATGTTACCTGCCTTGAGTTTTTTTTTTTTTGGTTGGAATCTCATTCTGCCGCCCAGGCTGGAGTGCAGTGGTGTGATCTCAGCTCACTGCAAGCTCCGCCTCCTGGGTTCACACCATTCTTCTGCCTCAGCCTCCCGAGTAGCTGGGACTACAGGCGCCTGACACCACACCTGTTTTGCCACGCCAATTTTTTGTATTTTTTTAGTAGAGACGGGGTTTCACCTTGTTAGCCAGGATGGTCTTGATCTCCTGACCTTGTGATCCGCCTGCCTCGGCCTCCCAAAGTGCCGGGATTACAGGCTTGAGCCACGGCGCCCGGCCTGCCTTGAGTTTTTAAAGAAAAATAAATGTGACAAACTCATGTGAGGAATCTATTCTTTAAATACGTGTTGAGGTTGATATGAACTGATTCTAAGTCATACACCTTTTCTTTGGCCACTGGTATCCATTTGTGATGGTTTGAGCGAGTGTCCCTCTTGGTAATACTTGGTAGTATCTACAAAGGGCGCCCAAGAACTTGACCATTAGGGAAACATGGCTGTTTCTGCGGATTAACTAGTCAAGCCCATACAGGAAGAGTGAGATGAGCTCCCAGCTGGGGCAGGCTGGAAGAATTTAGGACCACACACAGATTCCTACCAGTGAAACGTGAGCAAGGCAGGACTGGATTTGTGATCACAATGGAGTAAGTAGGCAGAGAATTGGAGTGTGGGCTACATAAAAATGATGTCAATCAAAGAAGAATGGTCAATTAAGACCCTAAGAAAAGGAAGTTCCAAAATGCAGAGGTTAAAAAAAAAAAAAATGCAGAGGTTGCCAGATGCTACATTTGGTAGGAGGCTGGCTAGCAGAATGGTGCTTTGTCAGACCTCACCGTGGCCCAGGAAAATGGTCCTCAAGACAGACTCCACGCCTACCAAGCGACTTGCTAATGATTTCTTTGTCCTCCAGGAGAGGGAAGGGGTTTTTCTGGATGGGATACATTGATATTTTATGGCCTTGAAACACTACCCTGATTATAAATTAATAAATTGCTATGCAAGTAATTGCATTAATTGCATCAATCTCTTATGAGCCTGGTTACTTGGAGTTACTTTTTGGCCCCAATGGTGTCCTGATTTACAATTCAATGCTAGATTGTGGAGGCTTTGCCTTGGGAAGGTTTCCATCCTGACGTGTCCTGATACCCTCTACAATCAAAAAGCAAATCCTGGCTGGGCTCAGTGGCTCATGCCTGTAATCCCAGCACTGTGGGAGGCTGAGGCTGGCGGATCACTTGAGGTCAGGAGTTCGAGACCAGCCTGGCCAACATGGCAAAACCCCATCTCTACTAAAAATACAAAAATTAGCTGGGCATGGTGGCAGGCGCCTGTAATGCCAGCTACTTGGGAGGCTGAGGCAGGAGAATCATTTGAACTCAGAAGATGGAGGTTACAGTGAGCTGAGATCATGCCACTGCACTCTAGCCTGGGCAACAGAGCAAGACTGTGTCTCAAAAAAAAAAAAAAAGCAAATCCAGGGTCAGGCGAGGTGGTTCATTCCTCTAATTCCAGGGAGGCTGAGGCTTGGGCCCAGGAGGTCAAGACTGGCCTGGGTAACATAGCAAAACCTCATCTTTACAAAATTTCTTTTAAAATTAGCCAGGTGTGGTAGCACAAGCCTATAGTACCAGCTATTTTGGAGGCTGAAGTGATATGATCACTTGAACCTCGGTGGTCAAGGCTGCAGTGAGCCATAATCGGGCCACTGCATTCCAGCCTGGGTGACAGAACAAGACCCTTTCTCTAAAATAAAAATACATAAATAAATAAATAAGCAAACACAATGTATTCAGTAGAATGAACTTAGAGCAAGAGAGTGGATTCAGACAGGTGTTTTTTGTTGTTGTGGTTTTTTTTGTTTGTTGTTGTTTTTGTTTGTTTTGTTTTGTTTTTTTGAGACAGAGTCGCCGTCTGTTGCCCAGGCTGGAGTGTAGTGGTGTGATCTTGGCTCACTGCAAGCTCCGCCTCCCAGGTTCACATAGTTCTCCTGCCTCAGCCTCCCGAGTAGCTGGGACTACAGGTGCCCGCCACCATGCCCGGCTAATTTTTTGTATTTTTGGTAGAGATGGGTTTTACCATGTTAGCCAGGATGGTCTTGATTTCCTGACCTTGTGATCTGTCCTCCTCAGCCTCCCAGAGTGCTGGGATTACAGGTGTGAGCCACCGCACCTGGCTGTTTTGGGTTTTTTTTGTTTTGTTTTGTTTTTTGAGACAAGCTGTCACTCTTTCACCCAGGGTAGAGTGCGGTGGGTCGATCTCAGCTCGCTGCAGCCTCCACCTCCCAAGTTCAAGAGATGCTCCTGCCTCAGCCTTCCGAGTAGCTGGGACTACAGGCATGTGCCACCACACCTGGCTAAGTTTTGTATTTTTAGTAGAGACAGGGTTTCACTGTGTTGGCCTGGCTGGTCTTGAACTGCTGACCTCAAGTGATCCGCCCACCTTGGCCTCCCAAAATGTTGGGATTACAGGCGTGAGCCATTACATCCAGTCGGATTCAGAGAGTTTAGAATGATTTTCAGTGCCAAAGGTTGAAACCAAAAGAATCTTGTAGCCAAATTAATCCTCAATCAACAAGAAAATTAAACAGAAAACTTCATAACTGAACTGCCAAAATTTTATCACATAAAATCTGGATTTTGTTGGGCTGCAAATTAGAAGTCCTCATTTTGCAAGAAGCTACATAAGGGAAGTTACTCTTTTGAGAGGAGCTCTTGTGTTGAGATGAAATGTTTATTTAGGAGCATCCCTGGCTGAACATTTGTCAGGCACCATTTATTTATTTATTTATTTATTTATTTATGAGACGGAGTCTCGCATCTTGTCCCTGAGGCTGAAGTGCAGTGGCACAATCTCAGCTCACTGCAACCTCTGCCTTACTGTTTCAAGCGATTCTCCTGCCTCAGTCTCCCAAGTAGCTGGGATTACAGGCACCCACCCATGCCCAGCTAATTTTTTTTTTTTTTTTTTTGAGAGGAATCTTGCTCTGTCACCCAGGCTGGAGTGCAGTGGCGCAATCTCAGCTCACTGCAAGCTCCGCCTCCCGGGTTCACACCATTCTCTGGCCTCACCCTCCCAAGTAGCTGGGACTACAGGTGTCTGCCACCACGCCCGGCTAATTTTTTGTATTTTTAGTAGAGATGGGGTTTCACTGTGTTAAACAGGATGGTCTCGATCTCCTGACCTCGTGATCCACCCGCCTCAGCCTCCCAAAGTGCTGGAATTACAGCGTGAGCCACTGTGCCCAGCTATGCCCGGCTAATTTTTTGTGTTTTCAGTAGAGACAGGGTTTCACCATGTTGACCAGGCTGGTCTCGAACTCCTGACCTTGTGATTCGCCTTACTTGGCCTCACAAAGTGCTGGGATTACAGGTGTGAGCCACTACACCTGGCCATCAGGCACCTTGTATACATTATCCCATTTAACCTCACACAACAGAGATTCATCTTATCTTTTGTTTTTGTTTATATGTTTTGAGACAGGGTCTCACCCTGTCACCCAGGCTGGAGTACAGTGGTGCAATCATAGCTCACTGCAGCCTCCAACTCCTGACTCTTGGGCTCAGGCAATCCTCCTGCCTTAGCCTCCTGAGTAGGTGGGATTACAGACATGCATCAGTACACCCAGATAAATTTTTTTTTTTAAATAGAGACAGGAGGCTGGGCGTGGTGGCTCATGCCTGTAATCCCAGCACTTTGGGAGGCCAAGGCGGGCGGATTGCAAGGTCAGGAGATTGAGACCATCCTGGCTAACACAGTGAAACCCCGTCTCTACTAAAAATACAAAAAATTAGACGGGTGTGGTGGCAGACACCTGTAATCCCAGCTACTCGGGAGGCTGAGGCAGGAGAATGGCGTGAACCCACTGCAGCCGACCTCATATGAATTTTTAGATTCAATATATTTCTTTTTTTTTTTTTTTTTGAGACGGAGTCTCGCTGTGTCTCCCAGGCTGGAGTGCAGTGGCGTGATCTCAGCTCACTGGAAGCTCCGCCTCCCGGGTTTACGCCATTCTCCTGCCTCAGCCTCCCAAGTAGCTGGGACTACAGGTGCCCGCCACCACGCCCGGCTAGTTTTTTTTGTATTTTTTAGTAGAGACGGGGTTTCACCGTGTTAGCCAGGATAGTCTCGATCTCATGACCTCGTGATCCGCCCCTCTCGGCCTCCCAAAGTGCTGGGATTACAGGCTTGAACCACCGCGCCCGGCCAGATTCAATATATTTCAATGAAATACTACGGCAGCAGCCCTAGATAGTTCCCCTGTTTCCCTCCCCCATCTCCTCCATCTCCCCAGCACCCCACTCCTGTTTGCTGTTAAGGTGGAAATATTTGGATTCCACACAGTTGGGGTTGGGGAAGGAAGGGCAGGAGTTTGAAGAAAACAATGTTTGGACAAGCTGCTAAGGGGAGCGAGTGAATAGGTAGCAGGACTGGCCTGCGTCAGTGCAGCAGGAATTTGTGGTACTCCAGTGCTGCAGGCTTCTCTATCCTCTTCTAGCAATGCCCTGACCTGGCATCTGGGGCAGAGAGAGCTTCTGTGCCAGCCTCTCAGTCCCCAGGATTAGCAATGCCAACCAGTGAAGGTTTGGGAGATGAGGGAGTCCTCTTAAGGGCACAGATTGGCAGGCTACAGTAAGGGGCAAGGCTTCAGCCAAAGACAGTATTTACTACCAACCGGGCGCAGTGGCTCACGCCTGTAATCCCAGCACTTTGGGAGGCCGAGCTGGGCAGATCATGAGGTCAAGGGATGGAGACCATCCTGGCTAACATGGTAAAAAATACAAAAAATTAGCTGGGCATGGTGGCAAGTGCCTGTAATCCCAGCTACTCAGGAGGCTGAGGCAGGAGAATCACTTGAACCTGGGAGGTGGAGGTTGCAGAGAGCCGAGATCGTGCCACTGCACTCCAGTCTGGGCGACAGAGTCAGATTCCGTCTCAAAAAAAAAAAAAAGCAGAATATGGGCCGGGCGCGGTGGCTCAAGCCTGTAATCCCAGCACTTTGGGAGGCCGAGACGGGCGGATCACGAGGTCAGGAGATCGAGACCATCCTGGCTAACACAGTGAAACCCCGTCTCTACTAAAAAGTACAAAAAACTAGCCGGGCGAGGTGGCAGGCGCCTGTAGTCCCAGCTACTCGGGAGGCTGAGGCAGGAGAATGGCGTAAACCCGGGAGGCGGAGCTTGCAGTGAGCTGAGATCCAGCCACTGCACTCCAGCCTGCGCCACAGAGCGAGACTCCGTCTCAAAAAAAAAAAAAAAAAAAAAAAAAAAGAAAAAAGCAGAATATGTTCCACAGTACCAAGCTAAGTGATGTTCATGTCTACAGAGGAAAGCTGAAATGCACCTCTGCCCTCCACAATTACTGCATTCCTGAAGAGTGCAGAAATCAATACTTGACAAATAGAAGTCTGCCTTTCAAACGGAAACAGCCTGACTTATAAATATCACTCCAGAGGCAATGTATCTGACTTGATGGATGTTTAGTCGTCAGCCGACTCCTACCTTTCTACCTTGAAATTTCTCCATTCTGTGGCCTGTCTATAAAGAAAGAGGCAAAACAGTGTATAGGAAAGCGCCCTGAACCAAACCAAAGACCTCGATTCTGATTCTGGCTGTGCTACAGACTAGCTGAGTATGTATGCCTGGATAAGTCACTTAGCCAGCCCTTGCCCAAACTCCCCATTGCATTAAAAATAGTTTTTAGGCCAGGCATGGTGGCTCACGCCTGTAATCCCGGCACTTTGGGAGGGCCGAGTCAGAAGGATTTCGTGAGGTCAGGAGTTTGAGACCAGCCTGGCCAACATAGTGAAACGCTGTCTCTACTAAAAATACAAAATTTAGCTAGCAGTAGTGGCACCTGCCTGTAATCCAGCTACTCTGGAGGCTGAGGCAGGGGAATCGCTTGAGCCTGGGAGGTGGAGGTTGTGGTGAACTGAGATCGCACCATTGCACTCCAGTCTGGGCAACAGAGTGAGACCCTGTCTAAAAAAGAAAACAAAAGGAATTGTTTTAAAATTTTTACCGTTCTGAAAGCACATTGACATCCTTTGCATTTTTTTTTCTAATTATTTCACTTTGATTTGTAAATTCTCAACTAGATTGAGGGGCTGTATGGGTTACAATTCCTCTGCATCCTCCCCAATAAACTTGGTGGGAATTTCAGACTTTTTGTTTGTTTGTTTTTTCCGAGACGGAGTCTCGCTCTGTAACCCAGGCTGGAGTTCAGTGGCGCGATCTCGGCTCACTGCAACCTCCGCCTCCCGGGTTCAAGCGATTCTCCTGTCTCAGCCTCCCGAGTAGCTGGAACTACAGGTGCATGCCACCACGCCCAGCTAATTTTTGTACTTTTAGTAGAGACGCGGTTTCACCATGTTGGCCAGGCTGGCCTTGGACTCCTGGCCTTAAGCGATCCGCCCGCCTCAACCTCCCAAAGGGCTGCGATTCCAGGCGTGAGCTACCGCCCCCCCCCCCCAATGAGCTTGATTCTTTCTGCTCCCCTGTGAACCCTACTGGTTGTCTTTTTTCCTGCTTTATCCCTCGTCCTCGGTAGACAGTGGGCACTCAATAAAGAATGGTTAAATGAATGAATGCGGCCGGGCGCGGTGGCTCAAGCCTGTAATCCCAGCACTTTGGGAGGCCGAGACGGGCGGATCACGAGGTCAGGAGATCGAGACCATCCTGGCTAACACGGTGAAACCCCGTCTCTACTAAAAAATACAAAAAACTAGCCGGGCGAGGCGGCGGGCGCCTGTAGTCCCAGCTACTTGGGAGGCTGAGGCAGGAGAATGGCGTGAACCCGGGAGGCGGAGCTTGCAGTGAGCTGAGATCCGGCCACTGCACTCCAGCCTGGGCGACAGAGTGAGACTCCGTCTCAAAAAAAAAAAAAAAAAAAAAAAAAAAAGAATGAATGCATGAACAAATGACCGTCCTGGAGCTAGTACTGCATTGCACGTATACATTGATGACAACAGACATCGTACAATGCGCAATCTTGGCAAATTTATTAAAAGCTTCCAGACTTCGGTCTCTCGCAGGGCGACGCCGGGAGCCTATCACACACTGAGGTCTGTCGGGTGCCTCAGGAACAGCCTCGGAAACGTGGGAGGCGGGGCTTCCCCGACCACACCCCCTTGTATTCAAAGCCTTTCCGCCTGTGGGCCCGCCTCCTCGGCGCAGTGTGCCACTCTAATTGGCCATCTTACCAATCCATCTGAGCACCTCGGCGCCGATTGGATCAACTGCTGAAGTCGGGTTGCGCACTTTCCGGCGCTGGGAACGCGGAGCGGACGCACACTGGCCGCCATTGCGCTTCGGAGAAAGCGGCCCCCTGTGTGAGGGGTTGTGGGGTGCGTGGCAGGCGTTTAAGGCCGGGCTGCGGGAGGCGTGGTCGGGTCGGGCTGAGTGACCGAAGGGGTTAGGCCGGGCGGGGCTGGATGCACTCAGTGTGGCGGGATTGCAGGCCGGGGTCCCCGGACGCCTTTCTGCTGCGCTTCTTGTGGGCCCGGGCCTGTGGTTAGTGAATTTTTCTGTCCCGCCGCTGTCCAGATTCTCCGGGTATGGCCGGAGTATTTCCTTACCGAGGGCCGGGTAACCCGGTGCCCGGCCCTCTAGCCCCGCTACCGGACTACATGTCGGAGGAGAAGCTGCAGGAGAAAGGTGAGTCGAGTGTGGAGCGGCGCGCGAGCCGGAGGCGGGGCGGGTGTTCGCGCGCGCAGGTGGCTGGGGACCCTCCCCGTTTGGGCAGCTCCCGAGGTGACAACTCCCTTGTTAGCCCCATTTAACTTTTTATCAAGTCATTTTAAGCGCGTGTTATCTGCAAGCGCTGATCCAGTAGTGATGGAGACAAAATTCCTGTCCTTACGGGGTTTAAATTACAGCGGGAGAGAAAGACAGTAACAAAACCTTGAGGATCTGTAATAAAAATGTCAGGCCGGGCGCAGTGGCTCACACCTGTGATCCCAGCACTTTGGGAGACCCAGGCGGGCGGATCACCTGAGGTCAGGAGTTCGAGACCAGCCTGGCCAACATTGTGAAACCCCATCTCTACTAAATATACAAAAATTAGTCGTGTGTGGTGGCGCGTGTCTATAATCCCAGCTACTGGGGAGGCTGAGGCAGGAGAATGGCTTGAACCCGGGAGGCGGAGGTTGTAGTGAGCCGAGATCGCTCCATTGCCCTCCAACCTGGGTAACAGAGCAAAACAACGTCTCAAAAAAAAAAAAAAAAGTCAGATAGTAATAAATGTGATGAAGGGAAAAACATAGTAAAGTGGTAAGGGAATTGGCAAGGAGTGTTGCTTCCTGCTGGATGCCTGCTCCTCTGTCACACTCACTGACAGGAGCTTACCCTAGGGCAAGAGGTGAAGAGGATTAGGCTGAGGGTGTGCAGTCCTTTAAACTGAGGTGCCTTTGTAGCCCGAAAATGGCAGCAATTGCAGGCGAAGCGCTATGCAGAAAAGCGGAAGTTTGGGTTTGTGGATGCCCAGAAGGAAGACATGCCCCCGGAACATGTCAGGAAGATCATTCGAGACCATGGAGACATGACCAACAGAAAGTTCCGCCATGACAAAAGGGTTTACTTGGGGTAAGGAACATCCTGAAATAACTTCATTTGGAATTTGGTTCTTTTCCCTTTTCCCTGTCCCACAGTCTTGGATAGATGCTCTGTCATTTTGGAACAGGACGCTGCTTTGACAGCTCATCTTGGTGG
Source organism: Macaca fascicularis (assembly GCF_037993035.2). NCBI lineage: Eukaryota > Metazoa > Chordata > Mammalia > Primates > Cercopithecidae > Macaca > Macaca fascicularis. Next base: position 1,808,506 of record NC_088390.1, on the reverse strand, counting down.
ATATAAGAGAAAGGAGAAAACCAGTAGGAGTCTCTGATAATTTCTACATCTTCCACTTACGCAGTCTGTTTCCCTTCTGTTCCTGATCTGGGCCTGGGACTTTAATTTGTCCTGTTGATGCTGTTATAAGATATCCCTGTCGTTGAGCTGTTTGAAGCCCAGAGTGGGAGACTGTGCATAGTGGCAGCCTGTCACTCCTCAGGGACCTGAATTCTGTGTTTAGGGTATTTAATTTCAGAGGTATCCCTACTGCTGTTTTTCTGTGGCTGTAAACTGGGTGGGTACAGGTACAGATGTCTTAGCAGATTCCTGCTCTATTTGGACACAAAAACGTTTGCCGTGTAATGAACTGGAAGTTTTGTTTATTTCAAAAAATAGTTTGAGAACTGTGCTGGCTGCTTGGGGTATAGTAGCGAGCAGAGGGTAACAATCTCCGCCTTTCTGCAGTGTGCAGTCTAGTGGCATGACAGACATGAGACAACTGGTGATAGTGAAGTATGGTGAATACTTTATTATGATTTATGAGAAGATACTGAGGGAATAGGATGTGAGACAGCCGCAAAGCTGTCTCCAGAGGGATAGCTGTTGATTTAGAGGAGCTGATACCAGCATTGTGGGACTATGACATTTAAGAAGAGTGCTGAGGCTGGGCGCGGTGGCTCAAGCCTGTAATCCCAGCACTTTGGGAGGCCGAGACGGGCGGATCACGAGGTCAGGAGATCAAGACCATCCTGGCTAACACGGTGAAACCCCGTCTCTACTAAAAAATACAAAAAAAAAAAACTAGCCGGGCGAGGTGGCAGGCGCCTGTAGTCCCAGCTACTCGGGAGGCTGAGGCAGGAGAATGGTGTAAACTCGGGCGGCGGAGCTTGCAGTGAGCTGAGATCCGGCCACTGCACTCCAGCTTGGGCGACAGAGCGAGACTCCGTCTCAAAAAAAAAAAAAAAAAAGAAGAGTGCTGCAAGATGAAGTTGGAGAGGGAGAGGCAGGGTTTCTGGTTAGGAAGGGCCTATGGGCTAAGTCTGGGAGTTTGGATTGTAAGGTAGGATTTACTGTGGAACATGAATGTGTGGCTTCTCTGCATGGGACAGGTAGCAGAACACCTCGTCATTTCTAATAGCCTTCTCTTTTTCTAATGTGCCAGTGCCCTAAAGTACATGCCCCACGCAGTCCTCAAACTCCTGGAGAACATGCCTATGCCTTGGGAGCAGATTCGGGATGTGCCTGTGCTGTACCACATCACTGGAGCCATTTCCTTCGTCAATGAGATTCCCTGGGTTATTGAACCTGTCTACATCTCCCAATGGGGGTGAGAAAGGCTGAAATATGGTGGGCAATGGTGGTGGTGGTTGGGGGCAGTGGGTAGAAATGGTTGTGTGATGTTCTTGCCTTCTAGGTCAATGTGGATTATGATGCGCCGAGAAAAAAGAGATAGGAGGCATTTCAAGAGGATGCGTTTTCCCCCTTTTGATGATGAGGAGCCGCCCTTGGACTATGCTGACAACATCCTAGATGTTGAGCCACTGGAGGCCATTCAGCTAGAGCTGGACCCTGAGGAGGACGCCCCTGTGTTGGACTGGTTCTATGACCACCAGCCATTGAGGGACAGCAGGAAGTGAGTGATAGATGGAGATGCTACTCCTGGGAGGAGTTCCGGAAACCCAGAGGGAGTCCTGGGAGATCAGTAGGTGGTATGGTTTGTCTAGCTGCTTACTTGAGGTGGGTCTTTCATTTTCTATCCTAGGTATGTAAATGGCTCCACTTACCAGCGCTGGCAGTTCACACTACCTATGATGTCGACTCTCTACCGCCTGGCTAATCAGCTCCTGACAGACTTGGTGGATGACAACTACTTCTACCTGTTTGATTTGAAGGCCTTCTTTACATCCAAGGCACTCAATATGGCCATTCCTGGAGGCCCCAAATTTGAACCTCTTGTTCGAGACATCAACCTACAGTGAGTTGGAGAGATTATGAATTTTAGACGTTTTGAGTTGGATAAAATGTAATCTTGATCCTTAAAGTCCTGATATAACTTCCAAATTAGTCTGCGCCAGGTGCAGTGGCTCATGCTGTAATCCCAGCACATTGGAAAGCTGAGGCAGGAGGATTGCTTGAGCCCAAAAGTTTGAGCCCAGCCTGGGCAACATGGCAGAACCCTATCTTTACCAAAGTTTTGCTGGGTGTTGTGGCACTCGCAGCTTCCTGTAGTCTCAGTTACTTGGGAGGCTGAGCTGTGGGAGGATTGTCTGAGCCCAGGAGGTCGCAGCTGCAGTGAACCATGATCATGCCATTGCATTCCAGCTTGGGTGATAGAGTGAGACCCTGTCTCAAAAAAAAAAAGTCTGCTTATTCTTGATATTGCGCCCTAGGGATGAAGACTGGAATGAATTCAATGATATTAACAAGATTATCATCCGGCAGCCTATCCGCACTGAATACAAGATTGCTTTTCCTTACCTGTACAACAATCTTCCACACCATGTCCACCTTACCTGGTAAGAGACCTGGAACACAACAGTTGGAAAGGAGAAGGCTGGTATTTAGGTTGTGCCAGGGCAGGAAAACTTTGGCTGACTCTTCCTTTCGTTTTAGGTACCATACTCCCAACGTTGTATTCATCAAAACTGAGGATCCTGATTTGCCAGCTTTCTACTTTGACCCTTTGATCAACCCAATCTCCCACAGGCACTCGGTCAAGGTGAGGAAGGGAAGGGACACTTTCCCTCAGCAGTTCTAGGAGAAATGCCTGAGGTTGGCTGAAACGTTACTGAACACTCAAATGGAGGGAGACGTGTTTTCCGTCTTGCTGAGTATTCCCCTTGAGCTATAAGCGAGTTTGAGAATTTAGCATTTGCCTTAAAACACGTCGTTGGTATAATCCTGGTTTCTGTGATCATCCTTCTGGACTTTATGATTCTCCTGTTGGGTGCTCTAGATAATCTGTCCTGGTCTGTCTCTATTCTATTTGTTTGTTTTAGTCTTTATATTGAGATGTAGTTAACATACTATACAAGTTACCCGTTTAAAGTGTGTAATTTGGTGGTTTTTAGCTTATTCTTAGAGTTGTCCCAACTCTCATGACATGCAATTTGAGAATATTTTCATTACTTGAGAAAGAAACCCTTAGCAGTTACTCTTCATTTCTCCCCAACTTTCTTACACAACCACTAATCTACTTTCTGTCTGTAGATTTGCCTATTCTACACATTTCATATGATAGAATGAAACAGAATCGTACACTATGTAGTCTTCAGTGACTGGCTTCTTAAGCTCACCATAATGTTTTCGATGTTCATTTGTGTTCCGTTGTGTCCAAGCCCAGTGTTTGGAGCTTGGGTGGGAGGTGATTGCAGTGTTGTCTGCTGTGGTGTTGGGGCTCTGTTGGGAGGCTTTCTGTTGGTGAGCCAGTTGAGGTGTGAGAAGTGACACCTGCTTTCCTGGTGGCCCTGTCTTGTTCTTTGCTCCCTTGGTTTCCTTTGCGCTGGCACTTCAGGGCTGCTTCTGTCAGACAGCCCAGTTTCCATGGCAGATACAGGCTTTGTGCTTGGCCCCAGATAATTTCCCTCTTAAGTCTGTGCCTAGTTCAGCAGGAACTAAACCCTTAGAGGGATTCCTTTTTCAGAGCCAGGAACCGTTGCCGGATGATGATGAGGAATTTGAGCTCCCGGAGTTTGTGGAGCCCTTCCTGAAGGACACACCCCTCTATACAGACAATACAGCCAATGGCATTGCCCTGCTCTGGGCCCCACGGCCCTTCAACCTACGCTCTGGTCGCACCCGTCGGGCCCTGGACATTCCACTTGTCAAGAACTGGTAAGGTTTCTCCCTGGGGCAGGGGGAACAATAGTGGATATATAGGAGAAAAGACTCCAACTAGGTGGGCGTGTAGCCTTTCTTAAAAATTCTTGTTTCCATAAAAGTGGCAGACAACCCAAGGCTTGCATTCTTTAGCAGAGTGGCTGGAAGAAGCGATGGCTGAACTCTGGTGGGCTTATTTTCCCAGGTATCGGGAGCACTGTCCTGCCGGGCAGCCTGTGAAAGTGAGGGTCTCCTACCAGAAGCTGCTTAAGTACTACGTGCTGAATGCCCTGAAGCACCGGCCTCCGAAGGCTCAGAAGAAGAGGTGAGGCGCCCTGGGGCCCTGTGCAGACTTTGGTTCCAGAGATATCAGTAGGCTGACTCTCACTCTCCATGTTCCCACCTCAGGTATCTGTTCCGCTCCTTCAAAGCCACCAAATTCTTTCAGTCCACAAAGCTGGACTGGGTGGAGGTTGGGCTCCAGGTTTGCCGCCAGGGCTATAACATGCTCAACCTCCTCATTCACCGCAAAAACCTCAACTACCTGCACCTGGACTACAACTTCAACCTCAAGCCCGTGAAAACGCTCACCACCAAGGTGCTGCACTGGTCCCGAGGGGCCTCCGGGGTATCAGGGCGGACAGCTGTTTTGCTCTGGCTGCTGACGAAGGCAGACATCCAGTTGGGTCTGTTGCTCATTCATGTTCGTTCTTTTTGGTTTTTTTTTTGCATCTTCTCCAGGAAAGAAAGAAATCGCGTTTTGGGAATGCTTTCCACCTGTGTCGGGAAGTTCTGCGTTTGACTAAGCTGGTGGTGGATAGTCACGTGCAGTATCGGCTGGGCAATGTGGATGCCTTCCAGGTGAGGTTAGGTATTCCCAACCCCTGCCTGGGTGAGGAGGCTGGAGGAAGCCTGTGCTGACCGTGGAGCTGTTTTAAGGTCCAGGTCTGACAGGGCAATTGTCTTGCAGCTGGCGGATGGATTGCAGTATATATTTGCCCATGTTGGGCAGTTGACGGGCATGTATCGATACAAATACAAGCTGATGAGACAGATTCGCATGTGCAAGGACCTGAAGCATCTCATCTATTATCGTTTCAACACGGTGAGACCCTGACTCTACTGACTTGCTTTCTTTGAGACAGAGTCTTACTCTTGTCGCTCAGGCTGGAGTGCAATGGCACGATCTCAGCTCACTGCAGCCTCTGCCTCCTGGGTTCAAGCAATTCTCCTGCCTCAGCCTCCCGAGCAGCTGGGATTACAGGTGCCCGCCACCTGTAATCTAGCTTTTTTTTTTTTTTTTTTTTTTTATTTATCTATTTTTTTTTTTTGAGACTGTCTTGCTCTGTTGCCCCGGGGGAATGCAATGGCACGATCTCGGCTCACCACAATCTCTGCCTCCCGGTTCAAGCGATTCTCCTGCTTCAGCCTCCCGAGTAGCTGGGACTACAGGCGCGCACCACCATGCTTGGCTAATTTTTGAATTTTTAGTAGAGATGGGGTTTCACTATGTTAGCCAGGCTGGTCTTGAACTCTTGACCTCAGGTGATCCACCCTCCTTGGTCTCCCAAAGTGCTGGGATTACCAGCGTGAGCCACTGTACGCAGCCTCACTGGACTTACTTTCTCACATCTTTTTTCATTTATACATGTAGACAGGGCTCTTTCCAGGGACCTATTTGGAGACCAGCTATGAGTGTATCCTTACTGCCCCTTTAAATTCACATGGGCAGTCTTAGTTCCTGGTTTTTGCCTTAAGGTTTCTCATTTACCCTTTTGTTTTAGATGTTGTTTAGATGTTGAGGACCCAGAGTTGTTTTTTTCTTTTTACTCCTCTACTGCCATCCATATATTCGTCTGTATGTGTATATATATATATATATATATTTTTTTTTTTTTTTTTTTTTTTTTCTGAGACGGAGTCTGGCTCTGTCACCCAGGCTGGAGTGCAGTGGCGCGATCTCGGCTCACTGCAAGCTCCGCCTCCCGGGTTTACGCCATTCTCCTGCCTCAGCCTCCCGAGTAGCTGGGACTACAGGCGCCCGCCACCTCACCCGCCTAGTTTTTTGTATTTTTTAGTAGAGACGGGGTTTCACCGTGTTAGCCAGGATGGTCTCGATCTCCTGACCTCGTGATCCGCCCGTCTCGGCCTCCCAAAGTGCTGGGATTACAGGCTTGAGCCACCGTGCCCGGCCTGTATGTATATTATACATATATGCCCCACCTCTGCCCAGGTTTCTGTTGCTGTTTAAATGCATTGCTAACTTGTGTTCTTAACTTCTGCTTGGGATTATAGGGCCCTGTAGGGAAGGGTCCTGGCTGTGGCTTTTGGGCTGCTGGTTGGCGAGTCTGGCTGTTTTTCATGCGTGGCATTACCCCTTTGTTGGAGCGATGGCTGGGCAACCTCCTGGCCCGGCAGTTTGAAGGTGAGTGGTTTTCTCTGTGTCCAACTTCTCCTGTTACTGCTTCAAAGCTACCTCTCGTTGTCTGAGTCTATTCCCTGCTCTTGTATGAGCACCCCTTCCTACTGGATTGCCTTCAGGTTCAGTTCTCAAAATGAGTCTGACCTAGTTTTCTATTTCTTGGGCTTCCTTCTGGGGCCTTGAGAGGCAATCATGCACTTGCAGGAGTGGACATTCTTCAGAAGCGTAGTTGTGAATGTTTAAGGTAGCTCATCTTTTTGCATATGCTGGGCACATGGACGCTTTGTTAATACCTAATTTTATTGTGACCATAATAAGTGAGGGACATGAAGGTAGAGACCCTTACTGAAAGCAAGGAATCATGCTTGTAATCCCCTTGGGATACTCTACTTCTAGGTCGACACTCAAAGGGGGTGGCAAAGACAGTAACAAAACAGCGAGTGGAGTCACATTTCGACCTGGAGCTGCGGGCAGCTGTGATGCATGATATTCTGGACATGATGCCTGAGGGGATCAAACAGAACAAGGCCCGCACAATCCTCCAGCACCTCAGTGAAGCCTGGCGCTGCTGGAAAGCCAACATTCCCTGGAAGGTGGGCGTCTCTGCATTTCCTTGGAGGGGTGAACATCGTCTTTAGGTCAGGATCACCACTCTGGGACTCATGAGGGGCCTATCTGGCTCCCACCTCTTTTCTTTTCTCTTTTAGAGAGGTGCTTGCTGTGTTGCTTAGGCTGGCCTCAAGCTCAAGCTCCTGAGCTCGAGCAGTCCTCCTCAGCCTCCTGAGTAGCCGGGACTACAGGTGTGCACCGCAGCACCTGCTTTATCCCGGCTTGATTGTGCTTTTTGGACTTTTAGGTCCCTGGACTGCCAACGCCCATAGAGAATATGATCCTTCGATATGTGAAGGCCAAGGCTGACTGGTGGACCAACACTGCCCACTACAACCGAGAACGGATCCGCCGAGGGGCCACTGTGGACAAGACTGTGTGTAAAAAGAACCTGGGCCGCCTCACCCGGCTGTATCTGAAGGCAGAACAGGAGCGGCAGCACAACTACCTGAAGGTTGGGCAGAGTAGGCTGGGCTGGCTGTGAGCGGTCGGGGAGTGGGCATGAGGGAGGACTGCAGAGTTGTGACTGAACCTTGTTCTCGGGGGAGCGGGCTATAGCGGGAGGCTAATTTCATGTCCACCTTGCAGGACGGGCCTTACATCACGGCGGAGGAAGCAGTGGCAGTATATACCACCACAGTGCATTGGTTGGAAAGCCGCAGGTTCTCACCCATCCCATTCCCCCCACTCTCCTATAAGCATGACACCAAGTTGCTCATCTTGGCATTGGAGCGGCTCAAGGAAGCTTATAGGTGAGTATTAGGGTAGATAGGTTCCTGCTGGGAAGGTGACAGGAGGGAATAGCATCACCCTCAGAGTCCAAAGAGAGAAGGTGTAGCCCCAGTCTCTTCTGGTTTTACTTCCTCCTGGTTTTCCCATTCACCGTTGCCATTGCCTTATCAGTGTGAAGTCTCGGTTGAACCAGTCACAGAGGGAGGAGCTAGGTCTGATTGAGCAGGCCTACGATAACCCCCACGAGGCGCTGTCCCGCATCAAGCGTCACCTCCTCACACAGAGAGCCTTCAAAGAGGTGAGTGAGAGCCTCCCAAGTTTTCTTTTTGGTTCTGCCTTTCATTCTTGGTAGAACCAAAGGTAGCAGGTTGCCTCAGGTGATTGGTGTGAACCAGCCTCCTTGTACCACAGGTGGGCATTGAGTTCATGGATCTCTATAGCCACCTGGTTCCAGTATACGACGTAGAGCCACTGGAGAAGATAACTGATGCCTACCTGGACCAATACCTGTGGTATGAAGCCGACAAGCGCCGCCTGTTCCCACCCTGGATTAAGCCTGCTGACACAGAACCACCTCCACTGCTTGTTTACAAGTGGTGCCAAGGTAGAACTTTCCTGAGATTGCCCTGTGAGGAATGGGGGATGAATTTAGTTCTATGTCAAAATTCTCATCTGGGCAGCATGATTGGTTTACTCTCCTGATGCATGGTAGTAAAAGGAAGTAGTGTTCCTGTTAAACTGAGGAAAGCCCATAGTCAAAGCAATCCGGATGCCTACGTGGAATGGTAGTGGGATTGGTTGTGGAAGGTGATGATAGTTACTGTGGGGCTAGTCCTGAAAGAGGATTTCTAACCTGCTGGAGACCTGCCTTGCTACTCCTCAGGCATCAATAACCTGCAGGACGTGTGGGAGACAAGTGAAGGCGAGTGCAATGTCATGCTGGAGTCCCGCTTTGAGAAGATGTATGAGAAGATCGACTTGACCCTGCTCAATAGGCTGCTGCGCCTCATCGTGGACCACAACATAGCTGACTACATGACAGCCAAGAACAATGTCGTCATCAACTATAAGGTATGTCTCAGGCACAGTAGCACGAAGTTGTGTGTGGAATGGTTGTCTGGCCCACTGACTCAAAATTTGCTGCGGGGGAGGCCGAGTGCAATGGTTCACGCCTGTAATCCCAGCACTTTGGGAGGCTGAGGCGGTTGGATCACAAGGTCAGAAGGTGGAGACCAGTCTGGCCAACATGGTGAAACCCTGTTTCTACTTAAAAAAAATACAAAAATTAGTTGAGTGTGGTGGGTGCCTGTAATCCCAGCTACTCGGGAGACTGAGGCGGGAGAATCACTTGAACCCAGGAGGCGGAGGTTGCAGTGAGCTGAGATTGCGCCACTGCACTCCAGCCTGAGGGACTGAGCATAACTCCACCTTGGAGGGGAGCCGGGGGAATAGAATTTGCCAAGGGGAGAACAAAAGAGGTTGACCCTGGAGAATCCTGGGACATGGCTCAGGTTGTTAAGAATTGTCGTTCTTGGCCGGGCGCGGTGGCTCAAGCCTGTAATCCCAGCACTTTGGGAGGCCGAGACGGGCGGATCATGAGGTCAGGAGATCGAGACCATCCTGGCTAACACGGTGAAACCCCGTCTCTACTAAAAATACAAGAAAATTAGCTGGGCGAGGTGGCGGGCGCCTGTAGTCCCAGCTACTCGGGAGGCTGAGGCAGGAGAATGGCGTGAACCCGGGGGAGCGGAGCTTGCAGTGAGCCGAGATCGCACCACTGCACTCCAGCCTGGGGCACAGAGCAAGACTCCGCGTCAAAAAAAAAAAAAAAAAAAAAAAAAAATTGTCGTTCTTTCTTTCTAGGACATGAACCATACGAATTCATACGGGATTATCAGAGGCCTGCAGTTTGCCTCGTTCATCGTGCAGTATTATGGCCTGGTGATGGACTTGCTTGTATTGGGATTGCACCGAGCCAGTGAGATGGCTGGGCCCCCTCAGATGCCAAACGACTTTCTCAGTTTTCAGGACATAGCCACTGAGGCTGCCCACCCCATCCGTCTCTTCTGCAGATACATTGATCGCATCCATATTTTTTTCAGGTGAGGGCTTACCTGGATTCCTAGCCTTGCAGGGTACTGAGGCATATGCTTTGCCTCTGAAATCAGCTATTGTAGCTGAGTTGGCTTAACTGCTGTTGGGGCTTTAAAATGGAACGAAGCCCGGAGAGGGTGGGGGTAGGATGGGGTGGGGTCTCCGTCTGTGGAGCTGGAGGACCCTTGGGGTCCCAGATCTCAAGTGTATTAGGGCCTCAGCAGTGTACTTGGTCTGGTGTAGGTTCACAGCAGATGAAGCTCGGGACCTGATTCAACGTTACCTGACAGAGCACCCTGACCCCAACAATGAAAACATCGTTGGCTATAATAACAAGAAGTGCTGGCCCCGAGATGCCCGCATGCGCCTCATGAAACATGATGTTAACTTGTGAGTCCAGGTTGGGGCTGTGTGAGCTGGAAGGACATAGGCTAAGGGCCCAGAGAGGGCATACCTGAGGCTGTGTCCTGGGTGGGAGACGTGTGGCTGTGGCAGGATATCATCAGTTGGCCTTTGAAGGGAAGTTCCTTCCAAGAAACTGATGTGACCATATGGTTCTCTGTGGGCAGAGGCCGGGCAGTATTCTGGGACATCAAGAACCGCTTGCCACGGTCAGTGACTACAGTTCAGTGGGAGAACAGCTTCGTGTCTGTGTACAGTAAGGACAACCCCAACCTGCTATTCAACATGTGTGGCTTCGAGTGCCGCATCCTGCCTAAGTGTCGCACCAGCTATGAGGAGTTCACCCACAAGGACGGGGTCTGGAACCTGCAGAATGAGGTACAGCCTGGGAGGGGCTGGGAGTGACATGAGTGCGCCTGCACTTGCTGGGTGAGTGGGAGCCAGGAACCACGGGCATCCCTTGTCCTTGTCAGTCACCGGAGCCTTGTTGGGTGGAAAGGCTTAGTGGTGAACACAGTTGGCTCTTGCTTCTATGGGAGTTCCTCAGACAAAGTAACCTTGACTTTGTGGTTTAGGTTACTAAGGAGCGCACAGCTCAGTGTTTCCTGCGTGTGGATGATGAGTCAATGCAGCGCTTCCACAACCGTGTGCGTCAAATTCTCATGGCCTCTGGCTCCACCACCTTCACCAAGGTACAAGGCCGTCATCCCCAGCTTCCCTCTTGTCCTCTGCTGTCCTCTGCTCATCTCACATCCCTTTCACTTCCCCTGATGGCTTCTCCTTCCTTCTCCACTTTGCTTAGTGTGCCAGTTTCCATGCTCTGTGCAGTAGCGGCTTACAGTGTCAGGTCACTTTATAGTTATTTTCTGAGAATTCCTTGTAGGAATTCTGCAGTCTCCTTCTTAACGGAGTTGTGATGATTCTAAATTAAGGCAACAGTAAAAGTTGGATTTATTATTTTGAACAGAAGAACATTATTTTTGCACTTTCTTAGGGGCTTGTCTAAATTATGTTAACCAGTGGCATAGAGAACCTGTGAAAAAGCAGCTCTCCTAGGCATCTCAGAGTTTGTTTCTCCTTCACTTACCTTTAGAGGCCCAGCTGAAGGCAACTGGAATTGAGAAAGAAAAATCTGAGGAATTTCGAACTATGTATATTGAAGTTTTCACAAGATTTAAAAAGTTACCTTGGCCAGGCACAGTGGCTCATGCCTGTAATCCCAGCACTTTGGGAGGCCGAGGCTGGTGGATCACCTGAGGTCAAGAGTTTGAGACCAGCCTGGCTGACGTGAAAATACAAAAATTAGCTCTGCTAAAAATACAAAAATTAGCCTGACCTGGTGGCAGGTACCTGTAATCTCAGCTACTTAGGAGGCTGAGGCAGGAGAATCGCTTGAATCCAGGAGGTGGAGGTTGCTGTGAGCGGAGATCTTACCATTGCATTCCAGCCTGGGCAACAGAGCAAAAACTCTATCTCCAAAGAAAAAAAAAAAGTTACCTCACTCTGGTTTCCATTAGAGTAACTGTTTTTTTTTTGAGACGGAGTCTCGCTCTGTCGCCCAGGCTGGAGTGCAGTGGCCGGATCTCAGCTCACTGCAAGCTCCGCCTCCTGGGTTTACGCCATTCTCCTGCCTCAGCCTCCCGAGTAGCTGGGACTACAGGCACCCGCCACCTCGCCCGGCTAGTTTTTTGTATTTTTTAGTAGAGACGGGGTTTCACCGTGTTAGCCAGGATGGTCTCGATCTCCTGACCTCGTGATCCGCCCGTCTCGGCCTCCCAAAGTGCTGGGATTACAGGCTTGAGCCACCGCGCCCGGCCTAGAGTAACTGTTAACTATAACATTTTTCTTGTATTTGAACGTTCACATCTCAAAATGTATAGCATTTACATGCACAGAATGTTTTCTGTTTTTTAGTAAGTCTTCTGTTAAGGATACGTTCTATTATGTTTTAGAACTATTGCATTATGGTTGAGTTTCCTTTATCCAAAATTCTTAGGACCAGAAATGTTTTGGATTTCAGGGTTTTTTTTTTTTTAATATTTTCATTATTATTATTACAGACAGGGTCTCACTCTGTCACTTAGGTTGAAGTGCAGTGGTGCTATCGTAGCTCACTGCAGCTCAAGTGATTGTCACACCTCAGCTTCCCGAGTATCTGGGACCACAGGTGCATACTCCACCATGCCTGGCTAATTTAAAATTTTTTTTTTTTTTTTTTTTTTTTTTTTTTTTTTTTTTTGAGATGGAGTCTTGCTCTGTCACCTAGGCTGGAGTGCAGTGGTGCGATCTCGGCTCACTGCAAGCTCCGCCTCCCAGGTTCACACCATTCTCCTGCCTCAGCCTCCCGAGTAGCTGGGACTACAGGTGCCTTACACCACGCCCAGCTAATTTTTTGTATTTTTTTTAGTAGAGACGGGGTTTCACCTTGTTAGCCAGGATGGTCTCTGTCTGCTGACCTTGTGAACCGCCCACCTCAGCCTCCCAAAGTACTGGGATTACAGGCGTGAGCCACTGCGCCCGGCCTGATTTTTAAATTTTTTGTAGAGCTGGGATCTCACTCTCTTGTCCAGGCTGGTCTCAAACTCCTTGGGTTCAAGTAGTCCTCCTGCCTTAGCTTCTCATAGTGCTGGCTTATAGGTGTGAGCCGCCATGCCCAGCCTCGAAATATTTTCATTATACTTACAGGTTCAGCGTCCCTAATCCAAAATCTGAAATGCACCAATGAGCATTTTCCTTGAGCATCATGTTGGTGCTCAGAATGTTGGGACTCAAAACGTTTCAGCTTTTTGAGCATTTGGGTTTTAGATTAACCTGTGTCTGGGAATCTGCGAGAGCACCAGAGTTAATGATTGCTCTAGCCCAGCTTGGAAGTGGAGGAGGAAAGGATTCCTGAAAGAAGTAGCATGTGATGAGGCAGGTGAGGGAGGGCGTTCCTTTAGCCAGAAGTGTGGCGATGTAACTAGCTTGGTGTACATGGGACTATGGAAAGTTCAAGGTTTGTTGGAGTAAACTGTGGAATTGGGAATGTTAAGAGATGAGGCTGGATAAATAGTGGAGAGCCATATCATAGAGGGCATTGCACACCTTAGGAAGAATTATGTAAGGGTCTTAAACACAGAGTGACTTTGTCAGATTTGTTTTCCTTTTTTTTTTTTTTTTTTTTAACTTCCCACATTACAGATGTAGACTTTGTCCGATTTCTGTGTTAGATGATTCACTCTTGCAGCTGTGAGAAAGATGGACCTGAAAGGATAGGATGAGTGACCAGGTTTGGGGACCACTGAAGAAGTCCAGATAAAAATGATGAGAGCGGCCGGGTGCCATGGTCGTGCCTGTAATCCCAGCACTTTGGGAGGCCGAGGTGGGCGGATCACCTGAGGTCAGGAGATTGAGACCATCCTGGCTAACACAGTGAAACCCCGTCTCTACTAAAAAATACGAAAAATTAGCTGGGCGTGGTGGCGGGCACCTGTAGTCCCAGCTCCTCAGGAGGCTGAGGCAGGAGAATGGTGTGAACCCGGGAGGCGGAGCTTACAGTGAGCCGAGATCACGCCACTGCACTCCAGCCTGGGTGACACAGCAAGACTCCGTCTCAAAAAAAAAAAAAAGATGAGAGCAGGCCGGGTGCAGGGGCTCACGCCTGTAATCCCAGCACTTTGGGAGGCCCAGGCGGTTGGATCACCTGAGGTCAGGAGTTTGAGACCAGCCTGACCAACATGGGGAAACCCCTTCTCTACTTAAAATATGAAAATTAGCCAGGCGTGGTGGCACAAGCCTGTAATCCCAGCTACACAGGAGGCTGAGGCAGGAGAATCGCTTGAACCCAGGAGACAGAGGTTGCAGTGGGCTGAGATCCTACCACTGCACTCCACCCTGACAATGGGGTGAGACTCTGTCTCCAGAAAAATATATAAATCAGTAAAAATGATGAGAGCAGTGAAAGTAGAGGTAGGAAGAGGGGAACAGGTTTGATAAGAAGTTAGCAGGTAAAATCAGCAGAACTTTGTGGTCATGGGATGCTGAAAGAAAAGTGAAAAATGATGTGCAGATGTTGGCATGGGTGACTAGGTGGATGTTAGTGCCACCAACTGGAAGACTACATGAACAAGAGCAGGTTTAGGACAGAAGATAGAAAAATCTAGTTGAGGATATATAAAGTTGGAAGTTCTGAGAACATTTAGATGGAGGTGTCCAGCAGGCATCTGTTTATACCATATTTCTTCAGTTCCAAGATACGTATTTAAGTACATGTATACACGTATGTGTAGATTCCCCCTGCTACCTTAGTGGTGCCTCTTTAATTTTTTTTTTTTTTTTTTTGAGACGGAGTCTCGCCCTGTCGCCCAGGCTGGAGTGCAGTGGCCGGATCTCAGCTCACTGCAAACTCTGCCTCCCGGGTTTAAGCCATTCTCCTGCCTCAGCCTCCCGAGTAGCTGGGACTACAGGCACCCGCCACCTCGCCCGGCTAGTTTTTTTGTATTTTTAGTAGAGACGGGGTTTCACTGTGTTAGCCAGGATGGTCTCGATCTCCTGACCTCGTGATCCACCCGTCTCGGCCTCCCAAAGTGCTGGGATTACAGGCTTGAGCCACCGCGCCCAGCCGCCTCTTTAATTGATGATCTGTGAAATTTGATTTAAAAAGTATGAGTTTGACATTCCAGAGAGGAATGAAACTAGAAAGGGAAGAGCAGTCAGGAATAACTTAGGGGTTCCGAGGTGAGTAGCAATCTGAAGAAGCATGGAGGATAGGTCTGGATCAAAGATGTAGATTTAGGAGTCTATCAGCAAAAGGTTGAAAGCTCAAGAATGAGTGACATCACCCAGGGACAGTGTAGAGTGAGAAGAGGAGAGGGACAGATTTGGAACTGTGGGGAATACCGAGATTAAGTGTGGCCAGAACCTGTGGGAGAGTGCTGGGTCTTGGAACCAAGGCCTTTAGGAACATGTGTCCAGAAATGGGGTGGATGCTTAGCAGTGTCAGTTGCCTAAGAGCATTGGGTTAGATAAGGACTGAAAAGTAGCCATTGGATTTGGCAGTTAGATAAGAACTGAAAAGTAGCCATTGGATTTGGCAGTTAGGACGTCATTGGTGACCTTAGCAGGAGCTGTTACAGAAATAGTAGGGATGGAAGCCAGATGGCAGTGGGTGAGGCTTCATGGAAAGTGAGTGAGTAGAGATAGCAAGGACAGTCTGTTTGCCAGTTGAAGAGAAGGAAGGACATCAGATGCCACCTAGCGGGAGCTGTAAGTCAATGCAGGTGTTTGAATGGCAGTGACCTGAGTATGTTTTAATTAAGGAGCCCAGTAGCAGTTCAGTGTACAATAGAAAAGTGTGGTAACTGGCCGGACGCAGTGGCTCCCACCTGTAATCCCAGCACTTTGGGAGGCCGAGGTGGGCGGATCACCAAGTAAGGAGTTCAAGACCAGCCTGGCCAATATGGTGAAACCCCATCTCTACTAAAAATAAAAAAATTAGCTGGGCGTGGTGGCGGATACCTGTAATCTCAGCTACGTGGGAGGCTGAGGCAGGAGAATTGCTTAAACCTGAGAGGTGGAGGTTACAGTGAGCCAAGATCGTGCCACTGCACTCCAGCCTCGGCAACACAGCAAGACTCCGTCTCGAGGAAAAGAAAAAAAGAACAGTAGGTAATTGATGCACAGAGGTGCAGAGGGTCTCACTAGGGATAGAATGAAGAGCAAGCAGAAGACAAATCCTCTGAACCTAACAGGAAAGCGGTCTGGATATAGATGAGGTTAGTGGGAAGCTGTAACAGGAGTTTGAGTTTTTCAGCTTCAGTTGGGCTGGAGTGAGGGGAGAGCTGTGTGTCGTGAATTTGATGGTGTTAGGGTATGATGATTGCTGAAGAAACAGAGAGACTGGAAGGCGTGTTGAGAGCTCAGGTGGGTTTTGGGCAGACAGCTCTAAGTAAGCATTTGTTTTTCCCAGAATCACTTAGTTACGCAGTGACAGGGATGGAGAAGGTGGATAGATTATACTGGTGATTAAGGAATAGAGTTTTGTTAGAAGACAGTTGTGGAGTGGTAAGGGATTGGGTGCAAGGGAATCAAGAGTGCAGGACCCAGCTGGGCGTGTTGGCTCACGCCTGGAATCCCAGCACTTTGGGAGGCCGAGGCGGGTGGATCACAAGGTCAGGAGATCGAGACCGTCCTGGCTAACGTGGTGAAACTCTGTCTCTACTAAAAATACAAAAAATGACCCGGGTGTGGTGGCGGGCACCTGGGAGGCTGAGGCAGGAGAATGGCGTGATCCCGGGAAGCGGAGCTTGCAGTGAACTGAGATCACGCCACTGCACTCCAGCCTGGGCGACAGAGCAAGACTCCGTCTCAAAAAAAAAAAAAAAGAGTGCTGGACCCCACTGGGATCCTGGAATAGGGGAGAGAAGAGAGAGCAGAAAAGGCCATTGGCCTGGAAAGAATTGTAGGGATCAGGGAACTATATAAGAAGTTAGAGGCTGAGGAGTGGAGGAGGGTGAGAGGCTGAGGAGTGGAGGAGGGTGAGAGGGTGAGGAGTGGAGGAGGGTGAGAGGGTGAGGAGTGGAGGAGGGTGAGAGGGTGAGGAGTGGAGGAGGGTGAGAGGGTGAGGAGTGGAGGAGGGTGAGAGGGTGAGGAGTGGAGGAGGGTGAGAGGGTGAGGAGTGGAGGAGGGTGAGGAGTGGAGGAGTGGAGGAGGGTGAGAGGGTGAGGAGTGGAGGAGGGTGAGAGGGTGAGGAGTGGAGGAGGGTGAGAGGGTGAGGAGTGGAGGAGGGTGAGGAGTGGAGGAGGGTGAGGAGTGGAGGAGGGTGAGAGGCTGAGGAAGCGGTTGGCTCTAGCACAGGCTCTGGAGTCAGGTGGGTTCACATCATACCTTTGTCATGTTACTAGTTGGGATCTTGGGACAGTTGCCCATGTTGGGCCTCAATTCCCTCATCTGTAAAATAGGGATACTGATAAGACCTAGCTCAGACGGCTTTTGTGAGAATTAAATGAAATAGGGTATTTAGTGAACCATACTACTTGATAAATTGCTTGATAAAGCTGGGCACGGTGGCTTATGCCTGCAATCCCAGCACTTTTGGAGGCCGAGGTGGGAGGACTGCTTGAGCTCAGGAATTCGAGACCAGCTTAGGCAACATAGCAAGATCCTATTTATATTTAAAAATAAATAAATAGGCTGGGCGCGGTGGCTCCCGTCTGTAATCCCAGCACTTTGGGAGGCCAAGGTGGGTGGATCACGAGGTCAGGAGTTCGAGACCAGCCTGGCCAATATGGTGAAAGTCCGTCTCTACTAAAAATACAAAAATTATCATGGTGTAGTGGTGTGCACCTGTAGTCCCAGCCACTTGAGAGGCTGAGGCAGAAGAATTGCTTGAACCTGGGAGACAGAGATTGCAGTGAGCCGAGAACATGCCACTGCACTCCCGCCTGGGCAACAGAGAGAGATTGTCTCTCAAAAAATAAATAAATAAATAAATAATATAAATTAAGATAGATTTTAAAAATATGTTTAAAAAGCTATATTGGCTATGCACGGTGGCTCACGCCTACAATCCCAGTACTTTGGGAGGCCGAGGCAGGCCGGTCACGAGGTCGGGAATTCAAGATGAGCCTGACCAATATGGTGAAACCCCATCTCTACTAAAAATACAAAAATTAGCTGGGCGTGGTGGCATGTGCCTGTGATCCCAGCTACTCGGGAGGCTGAGGCAGGAGAATAACTAGAACCCCGGAGGTGGAGGTTGTAGTGAGCTGAGATCGTGCCACTGCACTCCAGCCTGGGTGACAAAGTGAGACTCCATCTCAAAAAAAAAAAGAGGCTGGGCGCGGTGGCTCAAGCCTGTAATCCCAGCACTTTGGGAGGCCGAGACGGGCAGATCACGAGGTCAGGAGATCGAGACCATCCCGGCTAACACGGTGAAACGCCGTCTCTACTAAAAAACAGAAAAAAACTAGCCGGGCAAGCTGGCAGGCGCCTGTAGTCCCAGCTACTCGGGAGGCTGAGGCAGGAGAATGGCATAAACCTGGGAGGCGGAGCTTGCAGTGAGCTGAGATCTGGCCACTGCACTCCAGCCTGGGCGACAGAGCGAGACTCCATCTAAAAAAAAAAAAAAAAGGCTATGTCATGGGCAAGTTCTATAACTTGTTTTTTTAATGAAGACTTAAGAGGTATAATGTATATAAATTTCTGGGAGGCCGAGACGGGCGGATCACAAGGTCAGGAGATCGAGACCATCCTGGCTAACACGGCGAAACCCCGTCTCTACTAAAAACACAAAAAATTAGCCGGGCGAGGTGGCAGCGCCTGTGGTCCCAGCTACTCGGGAGGCTGAGGCAGGAGAATGGCGGGAACCCGGGAGGCGGAGCTTGCAGTGAGCTGAGATCTGGCCACTGCACTCCAGCCTGGGCGACAGAGCGAGACTCCGTCTCAAAAAAAAAAAAAAAAAAATAATGTATATAAATTTCTTACCATGGTACCTAGTACATGTAGACCTGAGTAAATATTATTTTCCTTCCTACCTCTTATCCCCCAGGAATTTCTGCTATTTAGTAAAGGAACACTGGACTTCTCAGGAATTTATGCTTCCTTCCGTTCTGGGATAGAGCACTGTTAACTACAACAGAAGTACTGTGTTCCGTTACACACAGCAATTCCAAGTGCAGTCAGGGAATTTACTAAACCTAATGGGAATTGTCCACTTGCCTTTACTCCAATATCTAGCCCATCCTGGCCCCTGGCCCTCCTTTTTCTTTGAGATGGAGTCTTGCTCTGTCGCCCAGGCTGGAGTGTAGTGGCATAATTTCTGCTCACTGCAACCTCCGCCTCCCGGGTTTAAGTAAAAATCCTGCCTCAGCCTCCTGAGTAGCTGAGATTACAGGTGCCTGCCACCATGCCTGGCTAATTTTTGTGTTTTTAGTAGAGATGGGGTTTCACCATGTTGGTCAGGCTGGTGTTGAACTCCTCACCTTATGATCCGCCCGTCTCGGCCTCCCAAAGTGCTGGGATTACAAGCGTGAGCCACCGCGCCCGGCCCTCTCCTTTCTGTAGATCTGCCCGGTTGTCTCATCCTGTGGACATGTGAGATGCTCAGTCTCGCTTTCGTATTAGGGTTTAAGCTGTTATCTCACCTGCAGTCCTTTCTCCTTGCTTGTCTGAATACTATTTGCTCAAAGCATACTACTATGGTAACTCCAGCCAACGTACTTTCACCTCAATAATTATTCAGAAGACATTTTTTGCCTTAAAGTCTTGACTATATCATTTGATATTTTGTGGTTTGCTGTCTTGTTTTATTGAGCTTTTCAAATAAACAGCTTTGGTTTCATTTTTCTCTTTTTTGTTGCGTTTTTTTTTTTTTTTTTTTTTTGAGATGGGTTCTCTGTGACCCAGGTTGTGCAGTGTCACAGTCTCAGCTCACTGTAATCTCTGCCTCCCAGGCTCAGGAGACCCTCCCACCTTAGCCTCCCAAGTAGCTGGGACCACAGTCACATGCCGCCATGCCTGGGTGATTTTTCTTTGTATTTTGGATAGAGACAGTTTCGCCATGTTGCCCAGGCTGGTCTTGAATTCCAGAGCTCAGGTAATCCACCCCCCTGGGCCCTCAAAGTGCTGGGATTATAGGTGTGAGCCACTGCGCCTGGCCTTGTTGCATTGATTTCTTCTCTTATCATAGCCATCCCTTTGCTAGTTTGTTAAGATAAAAGGTTAGATTATCAATTTTGGAACTTTCTCTCTTTTTTATTGGAGATGGAGTCTCGCCCTGTTATTCAGGCTGGAGTGCAGTGGCGCGATCTTGGCTCACTGCCAGCTCTGCCTCCCGGGTTCACGCAATTCTTCTGCCTCAGCCTCCCAAGTAGCTGGGACTGCAGGCGCCCGCCACCATGTCCGGCTATTTTTTTAAATTTTTTTTATTTTTAGTAGAGACAGGGTTTCAATGTGTTAGCCAGGATGGTCTCAATCTCCTGACCTCGTGATCTGCCCGCCTTGGCCTCCCATAGTGTTAGGATTACAGGTTTTAGCCACCACGCCCGGCCTGGACCTTTCTCTCTTTCTTTTTTTTTCTTGTTTTTTTTTTTTTTTGAGGCGGAGTCTCACTCTCTCACCCAGGCTGGAGTGCAGTGGTGCAATCTTGGCTCACGGCAACCTCCGCCCTAGGAGTTCAAGTGATTCTCCTGCCTCAGCCTCCTGAATAGCTGGGATTATAGGCGCCTGCCACTGCGCCAGCTAATTTTTTTTGTATTTTTAGTAGAGACGGGGTTTCACCATCTTGCTCAGGCTGGTCTTGAACTCCTGACCTCGTGATCTACCCGCCTTGGCCTCCCAAAGTGCTGGGATTACAGGCCTGAGCCACCGTACCCGGCTGACCTTTCTCTTTTTCTAATAGAATTATTCACTCTGTAAATTTTCTCTCAGCATTGCTTTAGCTTCATTCCTCACTTTTTTTTTTTTTTGAGACAGAGTCTCACATTGTCACGCAGGCTGGAGTGCAGTGACGCGATCTCGGCTCACTGCAACCTCCGCCTATTCAGTTCAAGCAATTCTCCTGCCTCAGCCTCCCGAGTAGCTGGGATTACAGGTGCGTGCCACCACGCCCAGCTCATTTTTTTTTGTGTGTGTATTTTTAGTAGAGATGGAGTTTCACCATGTTGGCCAGGCTGGTCTTGAACTCCTGACCTCGTGATTCACCTGCCTTGGCTTCCCAAAGTGCTGGGATTACAGATGTGAGCCACCGTGCCTGGCCCCATTCCTCTCATTTTAATGTGTTGTGTTTTCATTTTTATTTAGTTAAAAGTATGTGTATATATATATATATATATATATATACGTTTTTTGTTTTTTGTTTTTTTTGTTTTTGTTTTTTTTTTTTTTTTGGTTTGAGACAGTGTCAGTGTCGCTCTGTCGCCCAGGCTGGAGTGCAGTGGCATGATCTTGGCTCACGGTAACCTCCGCCTCCCGGGTTCAAGCAATTTTCCTGCCTCAGCCTCCTGAGTAGCTGGGATTACAGGCACCCACCACCGCGCCCAGCTAATTTTTGTATTTTTAGTAGAGACAGGGTTTCACCATGTTGGACAGGCTGGTCTCGAACCCCTGACCTCATGATCCACCCACCTCAGCCTCCCAAAGTGCTGGGATTGCAGGCATGAGCCACCATGCCCAGCCCGTGAAAAGTATATTCTAATTTCCCTTATGAGTTCATATTTCACCTGAGGTTGTTTTGAATTATGCTGTTTACATATTTGGAGGTTTCCCTTATTAGTTTCTACTTTGATTCCATGATGATTAGGAAACATGTTCTATATGATGTTAGTTTTTAAAAATGTATCAAAATTTTTTTTTTTTTTTTTAATTTTTATTTTTTTAGTAGAGACGGGGTTTCACCGTGTTAGCCAGGATGGTCTCTATCTCCTGACCTCGTGATCCACCCGTCTCGGCCTCCCAAAGTGCTAGGATTACAGGCTTGAGCCACCGCGCCCGGCCCAAAATTTTTTAAAAAAATAATTAATTAATTTAGAGGTGGGGTCTCATTCTTGCCTAGGCTGGTCTCAAACTCCTGGGCTAAAGCGATCCTCCCGCCTTAGCTTTCCAAAGAGTTAGGATTATGGGCATGAGCTACTGCATCTGGCTGAGGCTGACTTTTTTTTTTTTTTTTTTTTTTTTTTTTTGAGACGGAGTCTCGCTCTGTCACCCAGGCTGGAGTGCAGTGGCCGGATCTCAGCTCACTGCAAGCTCCGCCTCCCGGGTTCGGGCCATTCTCCTGTCTCAGCCTCCTGAGTAGCTGGGACTACAGGCGCCCGCCACCTCGCCCGGCTAGTTTTTTTTGTATTTTTTAGTAGAGACGGGGTTTCACCGTGTTAGCCAGGATGGTCTCGATCTCCTGACCTAGTGATCCGCCCGTCTCGGCCTCCCAAAGTGCTGGGATTACAGGCTTGAGCCACCGCGCCCGGCCTTTTTTTTTTTTTTTTTTTGAGATGGAGTCTTGCTCTGTCGCGCAGGCTGGAGTGCAATGGCGTGATCTCGGCTCACTGCAAGCTCTGCCTCCCGGGTTCAGGCCATTGTCCTGCCTCAGCCTCCCGAGTAGCTGGGACTACAGGCGCCACCACCACGCCTGGCTTTTTTTTTTTTTTTTTTTTTTTTTGATGGGGTTTCACTGTGTTAGCCAGGATGGTCTCGATCTCCTGACCTTGTGATCCTCCCGCCTCGGCCTCCCAAAGTGCTGGGATGCTGGGATTACAAGCGTGAACCACCATGCCTGGCAGAGGCTGACTTTTTGATGTCCTAGCATACAGTCTATCGTGGTGCCTGTCCCATGTGTGCTGGAAAAGATCTGTTAATCTGTATTCTGCTATTGTTAGGTTGAGTATTGTACAAATGTTAGGTTCAGTCAATTGGTTACATTGCTCAAGTCTTCTATATTCTTAGTGATAGTTTTTGTATACTTCTATCGGTTACTGAGGAGTATTAGAAATCTCTAGTAATCTCAGCAGTTTGGGAGGCTGAGGCTGGTGGATGGCTTGAGCACAGGAGTTCGATCAAGACCAGCCTGGGCAACATAGTGAAACCCCATCTCTACCAAAAAATACAGAAATTAGCTGGTGTGGTGGTACATGCCTGTAGTCCCAGCTACTTGGGAGGCTGAGGTGGGAGAGTCTCTTGAGCCTGGGAGGTGGAGGCTGCAATGAGTGGAGATGGTGCCATTGCACTCCAGCCTGGGCAACAGAGCAAGACCCTGTCTCCAAAAACAGAGAGAAAACTCCAGTTACAGCTGTGAGTTTATTTTCTTTCAGGTCCATCATTTTTTAGATTCTGTTATTAGTTATATAATGTATTTAGGATTATTAGGTCTTCTGAACGAGTTGACTCCTTTATCGTATCAAATATCCCTCTGTATTCCTGATGGTATTCCATGGTCTGAAGTCTTTGTTTTAACATCAGTAGTGCCACTCCAGCTTTGTTTTGTGTTTACATGGGTGTATTTTTCCATCTTTTTACTGTTAATCTGTGTCTTTGTAATTATAGTTTATTTCCTATCAACAGCATATAGTTGGATCTTTTTGTTGTTGTTGTTTTTGAGATGGAGTCTCTCCCTTTGTTGCCCAGGCTGGAGTGTAGTGGCGTGATCTTGGCTCACTGCAACCTCTGCCTCCCAAGTTCAAGTGATTCTCCTACCTCAGCCTCCCAAGTAACTGAGTCTACAGGCGCATGCCACCATGCCCAGCTAATTTTCGTATTTTTAGTAGAGACAGGGTTTCACCATGCTGGCCAGGCTGGTTTCGAACTCCTGACCCCGAGGCCCGCCTTGGTCTCCCAAAGTGCTGGGATTACAGGTGTGAACCACCGAGCCCGGCGTTTTTATTTAAATCCAGTTTGACAATGTTTGCTTTACAAATGGTTTGAATACCTCAATTAAGGTTAATGTAACCATCAATGTGGCAATTAGGTCAGTTTAAATCTATCATCTTATTTTTTTTTAATTTATTTTTTCTGTTTTTCTCTTGTCATGCCTTCTTCTGAATTTAGTTATTTTATGACTTTATCTCCACTCTTCACTTATTTGGCTACATGGTTTTTTTCTTCTTATTTGCTCTAAGATTTACAGTATACATCCTTCACTTATCATGATCTACTGTGACCATTAGTCTACTACGGATCGCTTAACATATAGTACAAGAACCTTAGAATAATACACTTTAACTTCCACTCCCACTCTTAGTAGTATTTTTGTCATAACATTTTAGTTGTACATGTGTTATAAGTGCTATAATACTTTGTTACTCTTTTTGCTTTGAACAGCCTTTATCTTTTATAGAAATTGCAAAATGAGAAAAAATATTTTTTGCATTTTACCCACATACTATTTCTATTTCTGGTGTTCCTCACTACTTTGTATAGCTCCATCTGGTGTGCTTTTTCTTTTCTTTTTTTTTTTGAGACAGAGTCTCGCTCTGTCTCCCAGGCTGGAGTGCAGTGGTGCGATCTCAGCTCACTGCAACCTCTGCCTCCTGGGTTCAAATGATTCTCCTGCCTTAGCCTCCTGAGTAGCTGGGATTACAGGCACCTGCCACCACACCTGGCTAATTTTTGTATTTTTAGTAGAGACGGGGTTTTGCCATGTTGGCCAGGCTGGTCTCCCAACTCCTGGGCTCAAGCAGTCCTCCCACCTTGGCCTCCCAAAGTGCTGGGATTATAGGCGTGAGCCACTGCGCCCAGCCTCATTGTGATTTTGCTTTCTATTTCCCTAGTGACTAATGATGTTGAACTCAAATCTTTCTTGAGTAGTAGAGATAAAATAACTGGATCAAGTAAGTAGTCTCCCCCCTCCCCGCCCTGGCTCATCTGTAATTGACTTTTTTTCCTACTGTCTTTAGATTGTGAATAAGTGGAATACAGCTCTGATTGGCCTTATGACATACTTTCGGGAGGCTGTGGTGAACACCCAGGAGCTCTTGGACTTACTGGTAAAGTGTGAGAACAAGATCCAGACACGCATCAAGATCGGACTCAACTCCAAGATGCCAAGTCGGTTCCCCCCAGTTGTGTTCTACACCCCTAAGGAGCTGGGTGGACTTGGCATGCTCTCAATGGGCCATGTGCTTATCCCCCAGTCCGACCTCAGGTACAGCCCGGTTAAACATATTTCTAAAGCCTGTTGCTTAGGCCCTGAGGGAAGTGGGTGTTTCTTTAGTTTTAGGCTTTATTTTTTCTTTAATCTTGGTTGTACCCCAAACAGGTGGTCCAAGCAGACAGATGTAGGTATCACACACTTTCGTTCAGGAATGAGCCATGAAGAAGACCAGCTGATTCCCAACTTGTACCGCTACATACAGCCGTGGGAGAGCGAGTTCATTGATTCTCAGCGGGTCTGGGCTGAATACGCACTCAAGAGGCAAGAGGCCATTGCTCAGAACAGGTGGGCATCTAGGAGGGCATGCCAACCCTGGGGCAGGGGCAGGTGGTGGCCTTTGGACTGTGTGTGGAGTTCAGGGTCAGAGCATGCCATGGTTTTATGGAGGTGAGAAGGCTGGTTCTACTGACCCTAATTATTTTTGGCCAGGAAGGAGTGCTGAGCTCCTCATGTGAGATTGCGTTTTGACTTGAATCTTTCTTTTTTTGGAAGACGCCTGACTTTGGAAGACCTAGAAGATTCATGGGATCGTGGCATTCCACGAATCAATACCCTCTTCCAGAAGGACCGGCACACACTGGCTTATGATAAGGGCTGGCGTGTCAGAACTGACTTTAAGCAGTATCAGGTATGTGGAGGGAGGAGATTTTCCCTGAATCAGGAAAACCCATGACTATCCCAGAAACTGGGGCACCCGGAAGCTTGACTGTGCCTGCCTTCCTATCTAGGTTTTGAAGCAGAATCCATTCTGGTGGACACACCAGCGGCATGATGGGAAGCTCTGGAACCTGAACAACTACCGTACAGACATGATCCAGGCCCTGGGCGGTGTGGAAGGCATTCTGGAACACACACTCTTTAAGGGCACTTACTTCCCTACCTGGGAGGGGCTTTTCTGGTGAGGATTCTCCTCTCTTAGAAGGACCTGTCACAACCCTTTGAGCTCATCTCTTGTGTACCTCTGTGATTTCCTGTGGTGTTCCCCAGACAGCCACCTCCAGGAGGTCAGCAGTGTGCTGGGAGATGGCAGGATATCACCTCACCTGTATCTCTTGCTCCCCAGGGAGAAGGCCAGTGGCTTTGAGGAGTCTATGAAGTGGAAGAAGCTAACTAATGCTCAGCGATCAGGATTGAACCAGATTCCCAATCGTAGATTCACCCTCTGGTGGTCCCCAACCATCAATCGAGCCAATGTGAGTGTGATTGATAGACACTGGAGATAGGAAGCTAAAATAGTTGTTTCTTCTTGCCTTGGTTATGTCATGAGCACCCGAGTCTCTCGATCTCTAATGTCCCATTGTCGTTTTCCTGGCAGGTATACGTAGGCTTTCAGGTGCAGCTAGACCTGACGGGTATCTTCATGCACGGCAAGATCCCCACGCTGAAGATCTCTCTCATCCAGATCTTCCGAGCTCACTTGTGGCAGAAGATCCATGAGAGCATCGTTATGGACTTGTGTCAGGTGGGCTGGAATCGAGGGAGAGGGTGCTAGAGAGTCGGCTCAGGTTGCCCTTTTGCATATGGGAAATCCACCCTGGAAGCTCTGAGGATGAGACTCCTATTGCCTCATTATCGTATTCTACAAACTCTGATTTTAATTGGGCTTCCTTAACAAGTCTTAATGTCTCCATCTTTTCCTTCAGGTGTTTGACCAGGAACTCGATGCACTGGAAATTGAGACAGTACAAAAGGAGACAATCCATCCCCGAAAGTCGTATAAGATGAACTCTTCCTGTGCAGATATCCTGCTCTTTGCCTCCTATAAGTGGAACGTCTCCCGGCCCTCATTGCTGGCTGACTCCAAGTAAGTGCCTCAGGACCCAGCCCTGGGCAGCCAGGAACTTTAGTTTTCCTGTTCTTCTAGCACTGCAACTTTAGGAATTGTCCCTGTCTGCCTTTGTTTCAAACTTGGAGCCAGTGCTACCCCTGGAGCCTATCAACACCCTTAAGTCAGAGCTGCTGATTCTCTGGGGTCTTGCTGATCTGGAACAAGTTGGTGGAGTGGGTGGGATGGTGTTGGGATTTAAGTGGTTCTGGGGGCATTGGTTATGCCCATGGGTTCCTAGAAGCTTGAACCCTCTTCATCTTCAGGGATGTGATGGACAGCACCACCACCCAGAAATACTGGATTGACATCCAGTTGCGCTGGGGGGACTATGATTCCCACGACATTGAGCGCTACGCCCGGGCCAAGTTCCTGGACTACACCACGGACAACATGAGTATCTACCCTTCGCCCACAGGTGTACTCATTGCCATCGACCTGGCCTATAACTTGCACAGGTGAGTTGAGGCTCAGAACCATGTATTTTCAGGCCAGGCGCAGTGGCTCATACCTGTGATCCCAGCATTTTGGGAGGCCGAGGTGGGCAGATTGCCCGAGCTTGGGAGTTTGAGACCAGTCTGGGCAACATGGTGAAATCCCATCTCTACTAAAATACAAAAAATTAGCTGGACGTGGTGGTCCGCACCTGTAGTCCCAGCTTCTCGGAAGGCTGAGTTGGGAGAATTGCTTGAACCCAGGAAGCGGAGGTTGCAGTGAGCCGAGATTGTGCCACTGCACTCCAGCCTGTGCGAGACTCTTGTCACACACACACACACACAATCCATGTATTTTCCATTAGCCCCATACTTTAATGTAGTCATACTTTTTTACTTCACCTGAGTGAGAGGAAGTGGCCCATTCCTCCTGTGGGTCACTGATTCTCTTCTCCAGCCTGTATGTACACATGAGCAGAGTGTTGTCAGCCTGGCCAACAGTCTTTCTTCCTCCGTAGAGTTGCAGTTTGTCTTGTTTCTGGGGCTATCAGCCTGGTCTTAACTTTTCTTGACCCTTTTACCTTCCCAGTGCCTATGGAAACTGGTTCCCAGGCAGCAAGCCTCTCATCCAGCAGGCCATGGCCAAGATCATGAAGGCAAACCCTGCCCTGTACGTGTTACGTGAACGGATCCGCAAGGGGTTACAGCTGTATTCATCTGAGCCCACTGAGCCTTATTTATCTTCTCAGAACTATGGTGAGCTCTTCTCCAACCAGATTATCTGGTTTGTGGATGACACCAACGTCTACAGAGTGACTATTCACAAGGTGAATGTTACCAGCAGTGTATGGGTGCGGGACTCTGTACAGGGCTGTGGGAGGGTAATGGGCTCAGTGTGTACATATGCTGGGAAGGAGGCAGGGTGGTGATGTGTAGGCCATGCTAACAAATGCAGTCCTTCTCTAGACCTTTGAAGGGAATTTGACAACCAAGCCCATCAACGGAGCCATCTTCATCTTCAACCCACGCACAGGGCAGCTGTTCCTCAAGATAATCCACACATCTGTGTGGGCGGGACAGAAGCGTTTGGGGCAGGTGAGCAGGTTTAAAGATGAAGAGGCCATAGAACCATGTTGCCTCTTATTCTTGGGGTCGACTGGGTAGTATTTACTGGTTTGTTAGATGAAAGGCTGAGAACATCTCATTTGGACTTATCCCCTAAATTCCTTGGGAAGTATTCTGTGGGAGGTCCAAGAGTATATGAGGTGCTTCGTTCCCTTCCAGCTGGTCTGTTTCCTGAATTTCTTTTTCTTTTTTTTTTTTTTTTTTTGAGACGGAGTCTTGCTCTGTCACCCGGGCTGGAGTACAGTGGCCGGATCTCAGCTCACTGCAAGCTCCGCCTCCCGGGTTTACGCCATTTTCCTGCCTCAGCCTCCCGAGTAGCTGGGACTACAGGCGCCGCCACCTCGCCCGGCTAGTTTTTTGTATTTTTAGTAGAGATGGGGTTTCACCGTGTTAGCCAGGATGGTCTCGATCTCCTGACCTCGTGATCTACCCATCTCGGCCTCCCAAAGTGCTGGGATTACAGGCTTGAGCCACCGCGCCCGGCCTTGTTTCCTGAATTTCTAACCTTTCTTGAACAGGGCTATCAAAAATCATTTTTCTAGGCCGGGCATGGTGGCTCAAGCCTGTAATCCCAGCACTTTGGGAGGCCGAGACGGGTGGATCACGAGGTCAGGAGATAGAGACCATCCTGGCTAACACGGTGAAACCCCATCTCTACTAAAAATACAAAAAACTAGCCGGGCGAGGTGGCGGCGCCTGTAGTCCCAGCTACTCGGGAGGCTGAGGCAGGAGAATGGCGTAAACCCGGGAGGCGGAGCTTGCAGTGAGCTGAGATCCGGCCACTGCACTCCAGCCCGAGTGACAAAGCGAGAGACTCCGTCTCAAAAAAAAAAAAAAAAAAAAAAAAAATCATTTTTCTAAAGGCAACACTTATTCTTGAAACATCCACTTTGACTCAGTCTCTTCTCTACCTCAGAACTCTTGCTGAATTAACTCTTCTTTAGCTTCCTAGACATTCAACATCTGGCTGGGCTGTATCTGTCCAGCCAGTTTCTCTTCCTTTACATTTATAGCATATTTCATCTTACAGTCAGTCCAGGATCTTAGTAGCCCAAACCCCGATGCTCATCTCCACATCTGTGTTTTGCTCGTATTTTTCTTTCTAGAATGAACTCCCCTCTTTGCTCTGTTAATCACAGTCCCTCCTTAAGACATGTTTTTTTGTGCAGCTTTTTTCTGATCCTAGTAGCCTTAATTTATTTTGCTCCTGAACTCCGTAATGCAGTATATGGTTTAGCACATACTCGTGTCAGCGTGTGGTATTGTCTTATTGAAAGGGGCCGTCAGCCTGGTCATTGGACACGGCCGTTTGATACTCTTCTACCTTCTAAGTGCCTAACATTTAACACCAGCGTTCAGTAGAAACATAGTTGGATTATTTCAAAACTAGGATATTCTGTTCTAGTTGATCTAGGAGGGTAGAGACTAAATTTCCATTTTCTTCTCTCTTGCTTTTAAGTTGGCTAAGTGGAAGACAGCTGAGGAGGTGGCCGCCCTGATCCGATCTCTGCCTGTGGAGGAACAGCCCAAGCAGATCATTGTCACCAGGAAGGGCATGCTGGACCCACTGGAGGTAAGAGGGTGGGTGGGGTAGAAGAAAAGAAACTGAGACCTTTAGGCCGTTTCTCATCTTGGACTTGATCTTGTCTTAGGTGCACTTACTGGACTTCCCCAATATTGTCATCAAAGGATCGGAGCTCCAACTCCCTTTCCAGGCGTGTCTCAAGGTGGAAAAGTTTGGGGATCTCATCCTTAAAGCCACTGAGCCCCAGATGGTTCTCTTCAACCTCTACGATGACTGGCTCAAGACTATTTCATCTTACACGGTATGAACCTCGGGAAGAGAAGATCGCTGGAGGAGGAGCAGGTTTAGGGTCAGGAGAAGATCCTGTGTCTTAGGTTTTTTCCGTTTTCACATTTTTAGCCTATAGATTGGGTGGGAACTCTTGACTGTCATGAGGGTTTAAGACCTTAAAGTTAAAAATCAACTCTTGGGGCCGGGCGCAGTGGCTCACACCTGTAATCCCAGCACTTTGGGAGGCTGAGGTGGGTGAATCACCTGAGGTCAGGAGTTTGAGACCAGGCTGGCCAACATGACGAGACCCCATCTCTACTAAAAATACAAAAAAAATTAGCCGGGTGTGGTGGGACGTGCCTGTAGTCCCAGCTACTTGGGAGGCTGAGGCACCAGAATCACCGGAACCCAGGAGGCAGAGGTTGCATGAGTCGAGATGGTACCATTGCACTCCAGCCTGGGCGACAGAGTGAGACTGTCTCAAGAAAAATAAATAAATAAAAAAGGCCAGGCGCGATGGCTCACGCCTGTAATCCCAATACTTTGGGAGGCCGAGGTGGGTGGATCACAAGGTCAGGAGATTGAGACCATCCTGGCTAACAGGGTGAAACTCCATCTCTATTAAAAATACAAAAAATTAGCCAGGCGTGCTGGCAGGTGCCTGTAATCCCAGCTACTCCAAAGGCTGAGGCAAGAGAATGGCATGAACCCGGGAGATGGAGCTTGCAGTGAGCTGAGATTGCGCCACTGCACCCCAGCCTGAGCGACAGAGCGAGACTCTGTCTCAAAAAAAAAAAAAAAAAAAATTTTTGGGTTTCATGAAAGGTTAGAATTAAAGTGGGAGAGCCTCAAGCAGCTGACCTACCTCACTCTTCCAAATCTTTTCCTAGGCCTTCTCCCGTCTCATCCTGATTCTGCGTGCCCTACATGTAAACAATGACCGGGCAAAAGTGATCCTGAAGCCAGACAAGACTACTATTACAGAACCACACCACATCTGGCCCACTCTGACTGATGAAGAGTGGATCAAGGTCGAGGTGCAGCTCAAGGATCTGATCTTGGCTGACTACGGCAAGAAAAACAAGTGAGCAGTGCTGGTGGGGAGACAGATAGGAGGTCTGTATATGGTTTTCTGGGGTTTGGAAGCATTTAGGCTTACAAGTTTCTCAAGAAGGCCAGGTACAGTGGCGCATGCCTGTAATCCCAGCACTTTGGGAGGCTGAGGTGGGTAGATCATTTGAGGTCAGGAGTTTGAAACCATCCTGGCCAACATGGTAAAACCCCGTCTCTACTAAAAATACAAAAATTAGCCAGGTGTGGTGGCACTCGCCTATGATCCCAGCTACTTGGGAGGCTGAGGCAGGAAAATTGCTTGAACCTTGAGGGCGGATGTTGCAGTGAGCCAAGATTGCGCCACTGCACTCCAGCCTGGGTGACAAGAGTGAGACTCTGTCTCAAAAAAAAAAAGAAAAGGGCCAGGCGCGGTGGCTCAAGCCTGTAATCCCAGCACTTTGGGAGGCCGAGACGGGCGGATCACGAGGTCAGGAGATCGAGACCATCCTGGCTAACACGGTGAAACCCCATCTCTACTAAAAAATACAAAAAACTAGCCGGGCGAAGTGGCGGGCGCCTGTGGTCCCAGCTACTCGGGAGGCTGAGGCAGGAGAATGGCGTAAACCCGGGAGGCAGAGCTTGCAGTGAGCTGAGATCCGGCCACTGCACTCTAGCCTGGGCGACAGAGCCAGACTCAGTCTCAAAAAAAAAAAAAAAAAAAAAAAGAAAAGTTTATCAATAAATTATCTTGTCTTGGCCGGGCTTGAGTGCTCATGCTAGTAATACCAGCACTTTGGGAGGCCGAGGTGGGAGGATTGCATGAGCCAGGAGTTGAAACCAGCCTGATCAACAAAAGAGACTGACCCTATCTCTACAAAAGAAAAAATTTAAAACAGGTGTGGTGGTGCACGCCTGTAGTGCCAGCTTCATGGAGGCTGAGGCAAGAGGCTTGCTTGAGCCCGGGAGTTTGAAGCTGCAGTGAGCCATGATTATGCCACTGTACTCCCGCCTGAGTGACAGAGCAAGACCCTATCTTGAAAACAAGGAAAGAAATTATCTGACAGTCTCATAGAAGAGAGATACAGCAGTGTCTTTCTTTTTGTTTGTTTGTTTTTTTTGTTTTTTTTTGAGACGGCGTCTCGCTCTGTCGCCCAGGCTGGAGTGCAGTGGCCAGATCTCGGCTCACTGCAGGCTCCGCCTCCCGGGTTCACGCCATTCTCCTGTCTCAGCCTCCCGAGTAGCTGGGAGTACAGGCGCCGCCACCTCGCCCGGCTAATGTTTTTGTATTTTTAGTAGTGATGGGGTTTCACTGTGTTAGCCAGGATGGTCTCGATCTCCTGACCTCGTGATCCGCCCGCCTCAGCCTCCCAAAGTGCTGGGATTACAGGCTTGAGCCACCGCGCCCGGCCAGTGTCTTTCAATAGTATGAGAAGCGTCTGTGTTTTAGGGCTTCATTCTGACTCTTGGCCGTTGTTTCTCACTGTTGCCATTTTGAACAGGGCATTTCTTTACTGTCCATACATGGTAAGAAGTTTGAACATCCAAGACCCTAAGTATCTGACACTGCTACCAACACACACACACACACACACCTTCCTCTCCTCGTCTCCCTCCCTGTCATCGTGGCAACCCAAACTATTCATAGGGTGACTGACAATACCACCTCTGATTAAGAACCAGTATTGTAGGGTTTCTGGGGTTTCCATTTCTGAGAAGTGTTCCGTGCCAGAGCATTGTTTTGGTCAGGGAAGCGTGGGGTGTATGGATGCTAAACAGTGGCAAGGTGCACACGCCGTGTGCTGTCCCGCTTGGATCTGACGAATCTTGGAAGTGTTAGTACGCCTCCGTTTCACACTTCCTGTAGAAGCAGCTCTTGTGGATTGTCTGGGGCGTGAGTATAGGCTGCCCTGTCCTACCAAGTTACACCCTTTCCATTGAGGCAGAAGTGACCAAGGGGAAGGGATCCTTTTAATATAACCCACACCGTCCCCACAGTGTGAATGTGGCATCACTGACCCAATCGGAAATTCGAGACATCATCCTGGGTATGGAGATCTCGGCACCGTCACAGCAGCGGCAGCAGATTGCTGAGATCGAGAAGCAGACCAAGGAACAGTCGCAGCTCACGGCAACACAGACTCGCACTGTCAACAAGCATGGCGATGAGATCATCACCTCCACCACCAGCAACTATGAGACCCAGACTTTCTCATCCAAGACTGAGTGGAGGGTCAGGTACTGTGAGGGGCAAGAGGGTGGGGATGGAAAGGCCGGCTGCACTACCTAAGGTGCTGGGCTGAGCGATGCTGACACTCCCTACACGTTTTTAGGGCCATCTCTGCTGCCAACCTGCACCTAAGGACCAATCACATCTATGTTTCATCTGACGACATCAAGGAGACTGGCTACACCTACATCCTTCCCAAGAATGTGCTTAAGAAGTTCATCTGCATATCTGACCTTCGGGCCCAAGTGAGTAAGTGGACTCAGGCCACAGTGTGTGCCCAACACATTTTGTGCCTAAAACACCGACCTGAGATTGTCTAGAACTTGAGATGCTGGTTTCAAGATTCATGGATGAGTAATTATGCAAGGATAGCCAAAACAACGAGGCGGGTTTTGGCCCCATGAGATAGCAAAAGCTGTGGCAGCTGAGAGAAGGTAGTAAATGTAGTATTAACCTGATAGTATTTGGAAGAGAATAGATATGGTCAGAAACAAATTCCTGACCAGATGTGCATGGTGGTTCACGCCTGTAATCCCAACACTAGGCTGGGCACAGTGGCTAATGCCTGTAATCCCAGCACTTTGGGAGGCCGAGGTGGTGGATCACCTGAGGTCAGGAGCTCAAGACCAGCCTGACCAATATGGTGAAACCCCGTCTCTACTAAAAATGCAAAAAATTAGCCAGGCATGGTGGCATGCGCCTGTAGTTGCAGCTACTAGGGAGGCTGAGACAGGAGAATTGCTTGAACCCAGGTGGGGGAGATTGCAGTGAGCCAAGATCGCGTCACTGCACTCCAGTCTAGGCAACAGAGGAAGACTCCATCTAAAAAAACAAAACAAAAAACCTTTGCCTGTAGTCCCATCTACTCAGGAGGCTGAGGTTGCTTGAACCAAAGCAGTGAGCTTTGATGACCACTGCACTCCAGGCGGGGCGCACTGGCTCATGACTAATCCCAGCATTGTGGGAGGCTGAAGTGGGCAGATCTTTTGAGCCCAGGAGTTCGAGACCAGCCTGGGCAACATGACGAAATGCTGTCTCTACAAAAAAATTAAGAAACTAGCTAGGCATGGTGGCCCACACCTGTAATCTCAGCTACTCAGGAGCCTGAGGTGGGAAGATCACCTGATCCTGGAGAGTGGTGAGTGTAGTGAGCTGAGATCATGTCACTGCATGCTAACCTGGGTGACAGAGTGATACCCTGCTTCAAAAAAGAAAAAAGATGCATAACTTTACTAGTGTATCAGGGATATTCATAGTTTATAAAAGATCATTTTGGGCCGAGGCCGGTGGATCACTTGAGGTCAGGAGTTCAAGACCAGCGTGGCCAACATGGCAGAACCCTGTCTCTATGAAATATATGAAAATTAGTGGGGCGTGGTGGCATGTGCCTGTAGTCCCAGCTACTCAGGAGGCTGACGCAGAATTGCTTGAACCCAGGAGGTGGAGGTTGTAGTGAGCTGAGATCACACCACTGCGCTCCAGCCTTGCCAACAGAGTGAGACTCCATCTCAAAAAAACCCACTATTGCCGGGCGCGGTGGCTCAAGCCTGTAATCCCAGCACTTTGGGAGGCCGAGACGGGTGGATCACGAGGTCAGGAGATCGAGACCATCCTGGCTAATACAGTGAAACCCCGTCTCTACTAAAAATACAAAAAATTAGCTGGGCGTGGTGGCGGCGCCTGTAGTCCCAGCTACTCGGGAGGCTGAGGCAGGAGAATGGCGGGAACCCGGGAGGTGGAGCTTGCAGTGAGCCGAGATCGCGCCACTGCACTCCAGCCTGGGCGACAGAGCGAGACTCCGCCTCAAAAAAAAAAAACCCACTATTAGTGGCTGTCAGGTTGGCAAATTTGAGAAGACTGTTAATATCCTGTGTGGGTGAGTTTATAGTAAACAGATCCTCTTACTTGGTGATAATGTAAAATTTAAAATAGCACCAAGTGCTGGATTTCCAGATGTTCTCAGTTTGTGAAAATACACTGAGCTGGAGGTTTGTATGCTCATTTGCTTATGAATGCTATCCTTAATAATCAGCTGGGGAGCTTGTGAGCAGTGCAGATTCCTGGACCCCACGCAGGAGGTCCTGATGTGGGAAGTCTGAAATGAGGTCCATGTTTAACATTTTGAACAAGCACCGCAGCTGATTCTGATACAGGGGTTCTGATCATGTTTTAAGAAACTGTCCTCGTTCTTGGGGGAAGGAAGGAAAACAGGGCTGGCAGCTCCACCTCTGAGCTGGTACTAAGAAGAGTTTTGGTTCCTGACCCCTTTGTCTCCAGATTGCAGGATACCTGTATGGGGTGAGCCCACCAGATAACCCCCAGGTGAAGGAGATACGCTGCATCGTGATGGTGCCACAGTGGGGCACTCACCAGACCGTGCACCTGCCTGGCCAGCTGCCCCAGCATGAGTACCTCAAGGTAATGGAAAGTGATGGAGCCTGGGAATGTGGAAAAGCTGGTGCGATTCCTGTCTGCAGATGGGATTCTGAAGAGCTCTGTACTCCTCTTTACCTATAGGAGATGGAACCCTTAGGTTGGATCCACACTCAGCCCAATGAGTCCCCGCAATTATCACCCCAGGATGTCACCACCCATGCCAAGATCATGGCTGACAACCCATCTTGGGATGGCGAGAAGACCATTATCATCACGTGCAGGTGGGCCTGGGCTCCTTGGGAGGAAGTATGGTGGGGCAGGGATTGCAGGCCAGGGCCCAGAATAGTGACCTGAGCTGTTACTCCGTCCTCGTCCCTCCCCCAGCTTCACACCAGGCTCCTGTACACTGACGGCCTACAAGCTGACCCCCAGCGGCTACGAATGGGGCCGCCAGAACACAGACAAGGGCAACAACCCCAAGGGCTACCTGCCTTCACACTATGAGAGGGTCCAGATGTTGCTGTCGGACCGCTTCCTTGGCTTCTTCATGGTCCCTGCCCAGTCCTCGTGGAACTACAACTTTATGGGTAAGTGGGAGGAGCCTGGGGACGTGGGGATAGCAGTAGTGATAAGGTGAGGCCATCGCCTGTCACACTTGGGGCCTGGCTGGCTTGGAGGTGGTGCCGGCTGCATGAGGCGGGAGCCCTGTTGACGCTGGCTGTTTCCTTCTCCCCGAAGGTGTTCGGCATGACCCCAACATGAAATACGAGCTGCAGCTGGCGAACCCCAAAGAGTTCTACCACGAGGTGCACAGGCCTTCCCACTTCCTCAACTTCGCCCTCCTGCAGGAGGGGGAGGTTTACTCTGCGGACCGGGAGGACCTCTATGCCTAGCTGTTTCCCTGCCTCCAGCTTCAGCCTCCTGAGGCCGGAGCCTCAGCCCCTCCAGACAGGCCGCTGACATTCAGCAGCTTGGCCTCTCCCTCTGTCTGTGCTTGTTGTGTTGTTGACCTCCTGATGGCTTGTCATCCTGAATAAAATATAATAATAAATTTTGTATAAATAGGAGTTCAGGGGCTGTTTGTTTTTTTTCCCCCCGAACCCAAATTCTGGATTTAGGTCTAACAGGAGAAGGAAACAGCCAAAGTTAACAGGGCTCCTGCCTCATGCAGCCTGCGCCGCCTCCAAGCCAGCCCCAGGTGTGACTGGACTGGAGCGGTTTACAGCAAGATGCTGGGCTCGCTGTGAAGGGGGAGTATGAGGCCACCTTCCTATTCAGGGCTTTGGGGTAGATAGCCCCTGGACTCAGTGGAGACCTGAGGCGGGGCTGGGCTTTCACACTCCGCTGCCTTGACCACATTTGCTGCTTTCTCTACAAAACAGTACTTGGAAGCCCTCGCCTCCTTTCCACAGTTCTGGGAGCAGTTGACCTTTCCCGGTCTAGGAACTCTGGCTTGCGCTGAGCGGCTATGGTGTCCAGCCCAGCCCTTTAAGCTTTCTGTGTCACTCCTGGTCAGGAAAACAAGCACACAGGCAGACAGCTGGTGTACAGCCGGGCGGAGGCCAGTGACTGGCTGCCTACCTGTCACCTCTCGCCTGGAGTGCCCCGCTGCCAAGTTGGCCCCATGACTCCACACACGGGGCGGAGCCTGGACTGGGCCTGTGGGGAGGGCTCCACTAAAGTGACCACTTGCAGCCCTGAGCCTCAGCTCTTGGACGTCTGGCTGGAAGTTGGCTGTCCTGTTTCCTGTGACCTTGGGCATGGAAGGGACAGGGCCCAGGGGACCTAGGACACTGTCTCCCTTCCCCACGCCTTCTCCCTCGTTCCTCCCCACCCTTCTCGCTTCTACCCCGCCCACACAGCCCTAAAGGCTTCCTGGGGCGGAACTGTTTGGCTTTTCCCCGTCTCAGTTGAGGGTGGAGGGGTCGCAGCCCTAAGCCTTTGGGGGACATGGAGCCCAGAAGGGCAGTGGCGCCTGGCTGGGGGTCTCGGGAGACCGCGGGGTCGGGAACGGCCGCGGAGCTTGTGTACCATCTAGCCGGGGCCCTGGGCACTGAGCTGCAGGAGCTGGCGCGCCGTTTCGGGCCGGAGGCGGCGGCAGGGCTGGTGCCGCTAGTGGTGCGGGCGCTGGAGCTCTTGGAACAGGCTGCCGTGGGGCCCGCCCCAGACTCGGTGAGTCACGGCGCTCCCCTCGCCACCCGCGGGGCCGGCAGGGCCGAAGCCTGAGACCCGGGTCTCCCCAGCTGCAGGTGTCGGCGCAGCAGGCGGAGCAGGAGCTGCGGCGGCTGCGGGAGGAGAACGAGCGCCTCCGCAGGGAGCTGCGCGCGGGGCCACAGGGTGAGCCCAGCTCCGGCCAGGGCAGGGCGGGTGGCGACCGGCTCGGGTCCTCCTCTCCCTCCCGCGGGCCTACGTGCCGCCGCTAAGAACGCCCCTTCCTCAGAGGAGCGCGCGCTGCTGCGGCAGCTCAAGGAGGTGACGGACCGACAGCGGGACGAACTCCGTGCGCACAACCGCGACCTGCGGCAGCGAGGCCAGGAGACCGAGGCGGTGAGGGCAAGATGTGGGCGGGGCGGGGGCTCCGGGGGCGGAGCGGGGGGCGGAGCGAGGCAGGCACGGGGCGGGGCTCCGCGGGCCCTCGGTGCCCCGCCCACCCCACCGTTTGCTCCGCTCCCAGTTGCAGGAGCAGCTGCAGCGCCTCCTGCTGGTGAATGCTGAGCTGCGGCACAAATTGGCGGCCGTGCAGATCCAGCTGCGCGCCGCGCAGGACCGCGAGAGGGAGCGCCAGCAGCTTGGCGAAGCCGCGACCCCGCCAGCTAAAGAGGGAGCGCAGGGGCAGGCCGGGGCTCCCGGGCACCAGCACGTGCAGGAGCCCGAATGGATGACCGCCGGCGCAGGCGCATCTGAGGACCCGGTGAGTGCCGCATGAGGGCAAGGACCCAGCCCAGGACTCAGCGTCCAGCGCTCGGTGGGCGCTCGGGCAAGGTTTGCATGCTGCACAGCAGGTCCGCCAGGAAGCCGGGAAGTGGCAGACAGATCTGCGCCCCCGGCCGGCCTCGGCCCCTGCTCTCAGCAGGAGCACTGCTCTGTTATCTGTTGGGGCACCCTTGTCCCCCAAGTCTCCCTGCCCGTCACTTCCTCTAGCATTCCCATGATGGCCCTGGAGCAGGGGGAGGGAACGCCAGCGGAGGCGACCCTCTGACCATGCCTGTCCTTCCAAAGGCGGAGGCTGCGCAGCAGCTGGGGCGCCCCTCGGAGGCAGGGCAGTGCTTCAGTCGGGAGGAGTTTGAGCAGATCCTTCAGGAGCGGAATGAACTCAAAGCCAAAGTGTTCCTGCTCAAGGAGGAGCTGGCCTACTTCCAGCGGTGAGAGCGCTGGGAAGCCGGGGGGCCTCCCCTCACCCCACCTCATTCTCCAGTCATTGACATGTCCACAGTGACATGTGCCAGGCCTGCGCTGGGAACTGGGAGGACATGAATTGCACAGCCCCTTCCCTCTGCAATATCATCCAGACAGGGGAGAGGGATAGTGCAAAGGGTCGCAGCTGCAGCAGCCAGGGAAACTCTCCTAGAGGGGCCATGGGGCCACCTAAGCTCAGGTCTGAGAGTGTCAGCAAGGCAGAGCGCTTCAGGTGTTCAGGGAGGAGCCGCATGCACAGGTACCAGGAGTGAGGCCTGCGGCTGGCATCCCCATGGCTGGCATCCCCACAGCTTTCTCCCTTCCTGCCCTCTTGTGTAGGGAGCTGCTCACAGACCACCGGGTCCCCGGCCTTCTGCTTGAGGCCATGAAGGTGGCTGTCCGGAAGCAGCGGAAGAAAATCAAGGCCAAGATGTTAGGGACACCAGAGGAAGCAGAGAGCAGGTAGGTCCCTGCCTGCATTCCCACTGAGCCAGGCCTCCCTCCCTCATTCTGCTGAGCCTGATGACTCAGCCTGGGCACCCTCTGAGTCCATTGTTTCAGACTGAGGCTATCACCCCAACCTGGTCACCCCTTGAGCCTCCCTAGCCTGGCCGCTTCTAGGACCTGCTGACCTGGTCTGGTTGTGTCCCGTGGCCACTGTCCGGCCTGGGCTCTTCTCCCTGGATTTCACCATTCCCCTTACCTTTCCTGCCGTCCATTCTGCCAGTGCTACCTCTCCACATTCATTCTTCAGGTTCCTGCCTTGGCTGGGTCTGTTTGTTCTTACGGGGGTGAAACGGTAGCCGCGGCTGTGTCAGGGCCTGCTGTGTGTCAAGCTATAAAATAAAGCCTCGGCCGGGCGCGGTGGCTCACGCCTGTAATCCCAGCACTTTGAGAGGCTGAGGTAGGCAGATCACCTGAGGTCAGGAATTCGAGACCAGCCTGGACAACATGGTGAAACCTTGTCTCTACTAAAAATACAAAAATTAGCCGGGCGTGGTGGCAGGTGCCTGTAATCCCAGCTACTCAGGAGGCTGAGGCAGGAGAATCACTTGAACCTGGGAGGCAGAGGTTGCAGGGAGCTGAGATCGCGCCACTGTACTCCAGCCTGTGACAGAGTGAGACTCTGTCTAAAAATAAAAAATAAAAATTAAAGCCCCAACACGCTGCATCTCCCCAGGGTTGCCTTCTCTCCAGCCCCGGGGGCCCTGCAGTCCCTCCGTCCCCCCTGCTGGATTCCTGTTGTCCCTCAGGGCCTTGATCAATGACCCTCATGTCTCCTCTCTCCTCTGTCTCAGTGACGATGAGGATGGCTCATGGCTCCTGCTCTCCGATGATAAGGGAGACCATCCCCCACCCCCGGAGTCCAAAATACAGAGTTTGTATGTTGGGGGAAAGGGAAGGACAAGAATATGGGGAGGGAGGAAGGGCCCTGGATGGTTCTTCTCAGGATCCCCTTTCCTGCTTCTCTGCCTGTCACCCTGCTGTCCTTGGCTCTAAGCACATCCTCCCCTCCTGCTTCTCTGGCCCAGGCCCCCATCACCTTCCCACTCCCTCAGACTGCCCTTTCTTCCCCCTCTCCCCTTTTCTCACCACCCCCTGCCCTCATCCATATCCTTGACCTCTCTGGCTTCCTGGCTGAAAGTACTTCCGGCTGTCTCTCTCCAGCTTTGGCCTATGGTATCGGGGTAAAGCCGAATCCCCTGAGGATGAGACCGACAGCCCCGCACCTAGCAAGCTAGGGGGAGAAGAGGAGGCCCAACCACAGTCCCCAGCTCCTGATCTGCCCTGTTCTGCCCTCCACGAACACCTTTGTCTGGGGGCCTCAGCCACCCCGGAGGCCTGACTTAGGGGTCTAGCTGTGGATGGATGTGTGGCCTCAAATGAGGACAGGGCTCCCGCCTTCGCAGCCCTCACCAGGGGTCTGCCCCAATCCTGGCCTGTACCAGGGCAGGATGGGGGCTCAGCCCACCTCCCTCTCTACGTCTCTGTACCAAGCCTCTGGGGCCAGATATAAGAGTGCCTCTCTGAGTCTCAGTTTCCCCATCCACGAAATGAGAGCTGACTGCCTAGCTCCCAGGGCTTTGTGCAGACAGCCTGAGCTCATGTAATAAAGAACTGCCCGGCCGGGCGCGGTGGCTCAAGCCTGTAATTCCAGCACTTTGGGAGGCCGAGACGGGCGGATCAGGAGGTCGGGAGATCGAGACCATCCTGGCTAACACGGTGAAACCCCGTCTCTACTAAAAAATACAAAAAACTAGCCGGGCGAGGTGGCGGGCGCCTGTAGTCCCAGCTACTCGGGAGGCTGAGGCAGGAGAATGGCGGGAA
Source organism: Macaca fascicularis (assembly GCF_037993035.2). Lineage (NCBI taxonomy): Eukaryota > Metazoa > Chordata > Mammalia > Primates > Cercopithecidae > Macaca > Macaca fascicularis. Next base: position 1,767,270 of record NC_088390.1, on the reverse strand, counting down.
CCCGGGAGGCGGAGCTTGCAGTGAGCTGAGATCCGGCCACAGCACTCCAGCCTGGGCAACAGAGCGAGACTCTGTCTCAAAAAAAAAATAATAATAAATAAAGAACTGCCCGTAATATGCAGAAACTGTTCCTCGCCTGTCTGTCCATGTCTGTCCCGCCTCCCAACCCTGCCAGGAGCAGAGGCAGGCTGAGGGGTCCTCGTGGGTCTCCTTGCTCAGTCACTTAGAGCGGGGTTGGCTTCTTGAAGCTCGGGCCTTGCTTTGGGAGTGTGGCTTGATGGAAAGCCCTGACTCCCACCCTCACTCCACCCGCTTCCCTGGCCCCGGCACCCAGAGACCTGCAACTTCATCCTTCTGGCCCTTCCAGGCCGAGGCCACTCAGCCCTGCCATTGCCTTCTTTTTCCTTTCTTTTTTTGAGTGTCAGTCTTTCCAGCCACCCCCTCCCTCTCAGGGAGGTGCCTCATGGCAGCCCGCCCCTCCGGCCTGGTTTCCTCAGGAAAAGCCCTGAGAGGAAGCAAGGAGGGGGTTGGGAGCTGTGGGGGCCAGATGAACCCGAGCCCTCCCACCGCGCCGGCTGCCATGGGGCTGGGACTGCTGCTCCCGCTGCTGCTGCTCTGGACTCGGGGGACTCAGGGGTCTGAGCTGGACCCCAATGGGCAGCACGTCTGTGTGGCCAGCAGGTGGGTCTCGTGGGAGTCTGATGGCGGGTGGTTGAACCGGTGTTGAGGCCTTTAGGGGAAGGAGGAGACTAGGAAGGGGGCTTGGGCTGGAAGGAAGGGCTGCTGATGGCGGCCTGGCAGGTAGTGGCTAGCCAGGGCAGATGGTGGAAGGGCCAGGGAAGGAGAGGGGAGGGGCTGGGGACCCGAGCCGTAAAGATCTGCTAGGCCTCCCTAGCTAAGGCTAAACCAGCCTCCTCCACCTCAGCCAGAGACAGTGATCCACCTTGCTCGGGGCTAAGCTGCACCCCCCGCCTTGTCCAGCTGACCCCTTTTTGCCTCACAGCCCCTCTGCTGAGCTGCAGTGCTGCGCAGGCTGGAGGCAGAAGGATCAAGAATGCACCATCCGTGAGTAGCCGGACAGACCCTCAGCCAAGGAGAAGGGAAGCCGTAGCCCAGCGATAGCCCTTCCTTCCTACCCTCCCGGGCCTGCCCTTCCTGACACCAGGAGCCAGGGTTTCTCCTGTGACACCCCCCAGGCCTGAAGGGGCACCTCTTGAGGAGGCATGGCCCCAGGAGCCAGTGAGAGGGCAGGGGTGTCCCCTGGTCCTGCTCCTGTCTTTCCAACCTGGGTGGGGTGTCTTTCAGCCATCTGTGAGGGGCCGGATGCCTGCCAGAAAGATGAGGTGTGTGTGAAGCCAGGCCTCTGTCGATGCAAACCTGGATTCTTTGGGGCCTACTGCAGCTCCCGTGAGTCTCAAGGGCTGGATGAAGTTGCTGGGCAGAGCTGGGTACGGGGACAGTGGTGTGGGGGCGGGCAAGGCAGGTAGCCATGTAGCCTCAGGACAGCAGGGCCAGGATCCCTCCCAGCTTCACTGAGGAATCGCGGTCCAGAGACAGGAAGTGACACACACTCCTAGGAGATGGCCTGAGTCACTGGGTTTTCACCCGTATCCACAAAGCCCTGCCCACCTGCGCATCTTCCTCTTCCACTTCTCAGAAAACCTGTGATTCCCGTTCATTGCAAAATGAGTATATTCCTTCTCTTTCCCACATACGCCTTATACATGGGCAGTGGATGGAAGGAGGCCCCCCGCTCGGCTGTCTGCCCTTTCTGGCAGAAAGAGAGGGAAGGGAAAGGGGTTGGGAAGCCAGAGGATGGGCACCAGGAATCAAGGAATCACTAGGGGAAAGGTGGCTTAACCTGCACCCTGGCGGGCAGCATCCAGGACTGAGATCGGGAGGAAGCTCTCTCTGCTCCAGCCCAGCAGGGATCCACCTCAGCAGGGAGGAGCAGCCATGGAGGAAGGCCCACCCACCTCGGTGCCGCACTCTGGGCAAGTCCACTGCCCACTCAGGATCTCTGAGTGTGTTCTGAATGTGAAATGGGAGGCTGGGCCTCTCACTAATGGCTAAGGGTTTTCTGTAGGTCAGAGCGGAGCAGGAAGTGAGTGTTGCCCAGGACAGGCTGCCGGATGTTCCGAGGGTCTGTCCCCGGCTCTTGGAGGATGGGCCCCGTGCCCCTTTTCCTTGCGTAAGGGGACGCAGGGTAAGGGTCCGCGCGCGGCCCTGAGCCCGCTGACCCCTCCCGTACCCATCCCTGCAGGCTGCCCGGGCCAGTACTGGGGCCCCGACTGCCGTGAGAACTGCCCCTGCCACCCTCACGGCCAGTGTGAGCCAGCCACGGGCGCGTGCCAGTGCCAGGCCCACCGCTGGGGCGCCCACTGCGAGTTCCCGTGCACCTGCGGCCCCCACGGGCGCTGCGACCCCGCGACCGGCGTGTGCCGCTGCGAGCCGGGCTGGTGGTCCCCCACGTGCCACCGCCCGTGCCAGTGCAAGCCCGAGGCGGCGCGCTGCGAGCAGGCCACGGGCGCCTGCGTGTGCAAGCCGGGCTGGTGGGGGCGCCGCTGCAGTTTCCGCTGCACCTGCCACGGCTCCCCGTGCGACCAGGACTCGGGCCGCTGCGCCTGCCGGCCGGGCTGGTGGGGTCCCGAGTGCCGGCAGCAGTGCGAGTGTGTGCGGGGCCGCTGCAGTGCCGCCTCCGGCCAGTGCACCTGCCCGCCCGGCTTCCGCGGAGCGCGCTGCGAGCTGCCTTGCCCAGCTGGTAGCCACGGGGTGCAGTGTGCACACAGGTGAGCGGGCGGGGCGGAGCGGGTGAGTGGGCGGGGCGGGGGCGGGGCGCACACAGGTGAGCGGGCGGGGTGGAGCGGGTGAGTGGGCGGGGCGGGGGCGGGGCGGGGGCGGGGTGCACACAGGTGGGCGGGGCGGAGTCAGGTGGCCGGGGCCGGGCGCCGGGAGGAGGGATCAGGGCTTTGCGGTGCTCCCCTCAAAAAACGTACGAAGCAGAGGGACGAGAAAGGGGAAAAGAGGTCTAGGCGCGGTGGTTCACACCTGTAATCCCAGCACTTCTGAGAGGCTGAGGCGGGCGCATCACCTGAGGTCAGGAGTTTGAGACCATCCTGGCCAACATGGTGAAACCTCGTCTCTACTAAAAACACAAAAATTAGCCTGGCCACGCCTGTAGTCCCAGGTACTCGGTAGGCTGAGGCAGGAGAATCGCTTGAGCCGGGGAGGTGGAGGTTGCAGTGAGCCGAGGTCGCACCACTGCACTCCACCGGGTATGAGACTCCCTCTCAAACAAAACGAAACAAGAACTTTAAAAACCCTTTGTTACCCAGGTCCAGCCCCGCCTGCTCATTTCATCGTTTACTGCTGTGCAAAAAATTGCTATACTAGCACTGCTAGCAAGCCATATGTATAGATGAGTGGATAGAGTGACCAAAGGTCCTGGGCAAGGTCCCTTTAGGACTCAGTGACTTTCAAACTTTGACCAGCTGCACTCACCATAAGAAATTTCACCCCTGGATGGGCGCAGTGGCTCACACCGGTAATCCCAGCACTTTGGGAGGCTGAGGCGGGCGGATCACCTGAGGTCAGGAGTTTGAGACCAGACTGACCAACCTGGTGAAACTCCATCTCTACTAAAAATACAAAAATTAGCCGGGCGTGGTGGTAGGCGCCTGTAATCCCAGCTACTTGGGAGGCTGAGGCAGGAGAATCACTTGAACTCGGGAGGAGAAGGTTGCAGTGAGCCGAGATCACACCATCACACTCCAGCCTGGGTGACACAGCGAGACTCCGTCTCAAAGAAAATAATAATAAAATAAAATAAAAATAAAAATGCTGGTCCAGATCAGCTAAATGGCTTTTATAAACTCCCTTTCTTCTCCCCTACTAATGGATCTGACCCAAGTATATGATCCCAGATAGTTGAGCATCTGAGGGAGAAACTTCAAGTAACTGTTAAGCATCAATGGGAAACTAAGATATGGCAAATGTGAAATTATATTGGTGACAACAGTGGTCTCCAACCTTTTGGCACCAGGGACAGGTTTCGTGGCAATTTTTCTATTATCATACTGTAATCTATAATGAAATAATTATATGACTCACTATAATATAGAATCAGTGGCAGCCCTGAGCTTATTCTCCCACAGCTAGATGGTCCCATCTGGGGATGATGGGAGACAGTGACAGATTATCAGGCATTAGATCCTCATAAAGAGCGTGGAACCAGGACCCTGCCGTGATCAGTTCACAATAGGATTGGCGCTCCTATGAGAACCTAAGGCTGCCACTGATCTGGCTGGCAGCAGAGTTCAGGCGGTCAGGCTCCCCCGCTGCTCATCTCTATGCTGCTGCCTGGTTCCTAACAGGCCATGGACTAGTACCAGTCCATGGCCCAGGGTTTGGGGACCCCTGGGTGAAAACACTTTACATTTTTTTATTTCATGTGATGGAGTAGAAGACACTACTGAGTTCCATTCATGCCAGACCTCAGGGTTGCTCAGTGTGAAAGGAAGAAAAGGGAAAGGGCAGGAGGGAAGACCTGGCAGACCTGGCAGATGGGACTCAGAGCTTGGTGGTGACGTGGCTGCCCTGGCTGGGCTGCTGCCTCCTGCTGACCCTGGGACCCAGGGAAAGATGGTCACAGAGTAGACGCTTCGAAGGAAAGGGATGGGATCCTCCTGTAAGAGCCCTCATTTGTCTTCATTGTACAACGTGGGGAAACTGAGGCGCAAACCTGCCTGAGTGACCCAGGTGGGACCCGAACGCTCTCCAGGGCCCCCGAAGGCCTGCGTGGAGTACAGGGGTTGGAAGGGGTGGGCGCTCCATCCATCCACCCCCACTGCTCCCACAAAGCCCTTCTCTTCCCAGCTGTGGCCACTGCAAGCACAATGAGCCGTGCTCTCCAGACACAGGGAGCTGTGAGTCCTGCGAGCCGGGCTGGAACGGAACCCAGTGCCAACAGCCCTGCCTGCCTGGCACCTTTGGCGAGAGCTGCGGACAGCAGTGCTCTCACTGCCGACGTGGGGAGGTCTGTCAGCCAGATACTGGCCACTGTCAGCGCTGTGACCCTGGCTGGCTGGGGCCCAGGTGAGCGCACCATTCTGTTCAGGGTGGGGTGCACCTCCCCCCAGGACCCTCACCTCAGTGGCTCTCTCTGAGAGCACCACCCCTCCCTGACACACAGGTTCATGCAGTCCCAGGGGCCTCCCTCCTGTTGAAGAGTTGGGGACAGCAATGAGTTCTGGGGGTACCTGGGCAGGATCCCAGCTCCCTCCCCTCTGAGGCTTCCTGCCCTCCTCCCGCTCTGGGGACTTGTAGTCTGTCAGCTGCTGGATTCGGCCCCAAGTTCAAGGCCCTATTTACACCTGAGCTTCACTGCTAAGGCGTGGCCAGTTGGGTCCTTGAGTCCAGGAGCCTGGAGTGGACAGGTGGGGCCCCACGGTGGGGGCCAGGCCTGCCTTGCTCTCCCCTTCCCCGAGTCTTGCCTCACCCCAGGTGTGAAGACCCCTGCCCCACTGGCACCTTTGGGGAAGACTGCGGCTCCACCTGCCCCACCTGTGTTCAGGGGGCCTGTGACGCTGTGACAGGGGAATGTGTCTGCAGTGCCGGCTACTGGGGGCCCAGGTGAGGACGGGGGTCCTGGGGGCAGGAGAGTACCAGGGGCCTAGGTCAGGCCTCTGTGCAGCGTTTCCTCAACTTGCCTGGACAGTGCCCGGAAATCTCCCTCCCTGTCTCCTGCCTGTCCCTCCCTTCACGCGCCCTCAGCCCGCCTCTCCGTGTCACTCCACAGCTGCAACACCTCCTGCCCGGCCGGCTTCCATGGAAACAACTGCTCAGTTCCCTGTGAGTGCCCAGAGGGACCCTGCCACCCTGTCTCCGGGTCCTGCCAGCCGGGTAAGGTGGAAGGAGGCTGCAGGGTGCAGTAGCCAGGGAAAGGCGGGCCCTTCACACGGGCCCCGGGGCCAGTTCCGCACCAGGGAGTCTGGGCCACTTCAGAGACATTCTTTTTTTTTTTTTCTCTTGAGATGGAGTCTTGCTCTGTCCCCCAGGCTGGAGTGCAGTGGCACGATCTCAGCTCACTGCAACCTCCGCCTCCAGGGTTCAAGCCATTCTCCCACCTCAGCCTCTCGAGCAGCTGGGATTACAGGTGCCCGCCACCACGCCGGGTTAATTTTTGTATTTTTAGTAGAGACAGGGTTTCACCATGTTGGCCAGGCTGGTCTCGAACTCCTGACCTCAGGTGGTCTGCCTGCCTCTGCCACCCAAAGTGCTGGGATCACAGGCATGAGCCACTGCACCCGGTCCAGAAACATTCTTTATACCTGAGCTCTGTGTGGATGCTCTGGGGCTCCCTGAAGATGTGACAGAGCCCTGGCCCCCTGCGAAACCAGGCTAGAGCCATGAAATGCGCAGCAGGGTGGTTGGACACTGACAGGGCCTCAGGGGCAAGAATCTGTGGAATGGGCCACAGACCCTGCGGAAGGGGACACGCCAGCAGAGAGGCTGCCCGGAGGCAGGAGAGCCCCCACGAAGAAGCTTCTGGGTAGCAGGCAACTCAGAGCAAAGACAGGATGTGTAGGAGACAGGAAGGCCTGAATATCCCCCATCTCTGGCTCCCCCAGGCTCTCGCAGTCGGGACGCCACCCTTATCGCAAGCAGCCTTGTGCCTCTGCTGCTGCTGTTCCTGGGCCTCGCCTGCTGTGCCTGCTGCTGCTGGGCCACCCGGTCAGACCTCAAGGACAGGTGAACACTAGCCCGTCCCTTCCCCACACAGCTCAGGCCATGGGGTGGGAGCAGGGAGGCATCTGGTTTCCTTTCCGGGTGGGGAGGGCTGGCCTTGTCACCCACATAGGTCAGAGGTGATGCGGTGGGGAGAGCTGACCTTATCACCCACATAGGTCAGAGGTGATGCGGTGGGGAGAGCTGACCTTATCACCCACATAGGTCAGAGGTGATGGGGTGGGGAGAGCTGGCCTTGTCACCCACATAGGTCAGAGGTGATGGGGTGGGGAGAGCTGGCCTTGTCACCCACATAGGTCAGAGGTGATGGGGTGGGGAGAGCTGGCCTTGTCACCCACATAGGTCAGAGGTGATGGGGTGGGGAGGGCTGACCTTATCACCCACATAGGTCAGAGGTGATGGGGTGGGGAGAGCTGGCCTTGTTGCCCACGTGGGTCAGAGGTGATGGAGGTAGTTGGCAGTGACTGTGGCCTGGAGACACTGGAGACACCGGGTCAGCTGCCTGCCCTCCTTGGAAACCTTCAATGAGTAAGTTTCTGAGTTGCATGGGCACCGGGCTGGCAAACTGGAGCCTGCAGCGGGAGGCAGAGAGCTGACACCGGCAGGGACCAGAGGAGGAGGACTGGGACCACGGCAGGAGCAGCCCAGCTCTGGGCCAGGAGGGAAAGAGACCAGGTCTCAGATGCCCCGCAAAGGAAAGTGACATGAATGTCTGTGCAGTGGGTTAGCAGAGAATGTAGCTTCCTGGGAGGCGGAGAGCGGAGGGAGGGTTGGGCTGGTGGGGCCCGCCACAGAGGGGCTTACGCAGAGCTTTGTTCCTTTATGAAACCTCTTCACACTCCAGGCTTCTTTGAGACTCACAACAGCCTGGAGGTTTGGAACAGGGAATGTGGGGCCAGGAGGATTATTGTCCTCAATTCCCAGAGGACACGGAGGCCCGAGGTGATCCAGTTGGTTATTGGCACACAGGAAGCCCCTCTCCGCCTTTTTGGACTCTTTGTCTGGTGCTCTCTTGCTAGTTCCTGCCCTAGTCCTCCAGCACGTCCTCCTCTGTGCTTGTGTGGCATTCACAGATGAGCAGAGACAGTTGCCACTGGCCCAGGGCATAGAGCCCACGGTGGCAAGAAGCCCCTCACAGGGACACAAGGACAGGTGCAAAGGCTGTTGGAGGGACGGTGAAGAGTGGAGCAGCCTCCTCCCCATGTGGGGGCAGAGCAGAGTGGGAACAAGGGAAGGCTTCCTGGAGGGGGTGTCATTTGAGACAGGTGGGCCAGGCACAGTGGCTCACACCTGTAATCCCAGCACTTTGGGAGGCCGAGGCAGGCAGATCACCTGAGGTCAGGAGTTCGAGACCAGCCTAGCCAACATGGTGAAACCCCATCTCTACTAAAAATACAAAATTAGCTGGGCATGGTGGTGGGTGCCTGTAATCCCAGCTACTCAGCAGGCTAAGGCAGGAGAATCGCTTGAACCTGGGAGGCAGAGGTTGCAGTGAGCCAAGATCGCACCATTGCACTCCAGCCTGGGCAACAAGAGCGAGACTCTATCTCAAAAATAGAGAGAGAGAGAGAGAGAGAGAGAGACAGGTGAGCTGGGGCTCAGCTAGGATGATAATAACAAAGAGCTGCATTTTGGAAAAGCCCCCACAAAACGCTTGGTACCCTGCCAGGTCCTGCAGATTAGATAGATAGATAGACAGACAGACAGACAGACAGATAGATAGATAGATAGATAGATAGAGAGGCAGACAGGATCTGTTTTACAGATGTGGAAACTGAGGCCCAGGGAGGTGAAGTCTGAGCCAGAGTTGTTACTCAGGGCTGTCTGACTCTAGAGTCACACTTGGTTCTGTGGCAGGCCTGAATCTTGGGCTCAATCGTTTGGATTTTATTCTGCAGTCAACAGAGAGTCACTGAAGTAGAGGTCGTCACCCTGTCACACCCTGCCAAGGTGACCCAGGTCACCTTGGGTCTTAGGTACTGACCACTGTCCCTGCCCTCCTCACTCAGGCCAGCAAGAGATAGAGCTACCGTGTCCAGGATGAAGATGCAGGTCTGGGGAACACTGACCAGCTTAGGCTCCACACTGCCCTGCGGTTCCCTCAGCTCCCACAAGCTACCCTGGGTGACAGGTCAGTGGGCACTGGGGGCTGCGGTCTGGGATTGGACAAGGCTTTGCATCAGGTCCCGCAGGCGCCTGATCTGGAGTCTCTACAGTTTCACATCACGACCCGGAGGTCCCCTTCAACCACAGCTTCATCGAGCCACCCTCTGCCGGCTGGGCCTCTGATGACTCCTTCTCATCCGATCCTGAGTCTGCAGAGGCAGATGAGGTTCCCGCCTACTGTGTGCCACCCCACGAAGGTAGCCCCCCAACAGCCCACATAGCCCCTGAGCAGCCCTGCCCCCCACAACTCCCTCTGTAGTCCCCCAGCGAACAGTTATTATTTATTTATTTATTGAGACTGGGTCTTGCTCTGTCGCCAGACTGGAGTCCAGTGGTGCAATCTCCGCTCACTGCAACCTCCGCCTCCCGGGTTCAAGTGATTCCCCTGCCTCAGCCTCCCAAGTAGCTGGGATTACAGGTGCCCGCCACCACGTCTGGCTAATTTTCCTATTTTAGTAGAGACCGGGTTTCAGCACGTTGGCCAAGATGATCTCGATCTCCTGACCTCGTGATCCGCCCGCCTCAGCCTCCGGAAGTGCTGGGATCACAGGCGTGAGCCTCCGCGCCCGGCCGGCAAACAGTTATTAAGGGCCCATTCTGTGTTAGTCACTGTTCTTGGCTCCGGGGATGCAAGAGATAACAAGACAGATTCCTATCCTCACCAAGCTTAGAGTCAGATGGGCAGTCTGACAATGACAGGACACAGTGATATGTGTCTCCATGGGGGACATACAAGGAGGGGCTCATTCGCTAGCCATGTTGGGGTGACTGGGGTCAGGGAAGATGTGTGTGGTATCCCAGTTGAGTCTAGCAGAATCAGTAGGAGTTAACCAAGTGAAAGTCAGGGAGGGGAGGGAATGGTGTTTTAGGAAGATGGAACAGCATACACAAAGGCCCAGAGGTGAGAGGGATGTGGCTCGGTGACATCAAAATAGTTTTAGCTTGGTTAGAGTGTGACAGTATTTCAAAGTAGGGAGAGGTGGTGAGAAAAGAGTATAGAGACCAGGTGTGGTGATTCACACCTGTGATCCCAGCACTTTGGGAGGCGGAGGCAGGAGGACTGCCTGAGGCCAGGGGTTTGATACCAGCCTGGCCAACATAGTGAGACCCCATCTCTACAAAAATTAAAAAAAAAAAGAGTGTAGAAGTAACAGTGTCTACCTGAATTGGTCCTTCTGCCTCTCTCCACTTCCTTGCCCTCTTCCTTGCCCTATTTTTGAGGCCTCCTGGAAGATACTGAGCTGTGGGTAGGATGCATTGTGGTGGCCAGTTCAGCTCCAGCCAAGCTCTTCTGTCTCCTCTGCCAGGGATGGTCCCTGTGGCCCAGGCAGAGTCGTCAGAGGCCAGCCTGGCTGGAGGTGCTTTCCCGCCCCCTGAGGACGCCTCCACGCCATTCGCCATCCCGCGCACCTCCAGTCTAGCTCGGGCCAAGCGGCCATCGGTCTCCTTTGCTGAAGGTACCAAGTTTGCACCACAGAGTCGCCGAGGCTCAGGGGAGCTCTCCAGCCCGCTCCGAAAGCCCAAGAGGCTCTCCCGGGGGGCACAATCAGGTCCTGAGGGCCGGGAAGCCGAAGAGTCCACAGGCCTGGAGGAAGCAGAAACAGATGAGGCCCTTCCTGCGGCTGCCAGTCCAGGAGATTCAGCCACTGGCCACCGACGGCCCCCACTTGGTGGCCGGACAGTGGCTGAGCACGTGGAAGCCATTGAGGGCAGTGTCCAGGAGAGCTCAGGCCCTGTGACCACGGTCTACATGCTGGTGGGGACGCCCCGGGGATCTGAAGGCCCTGTCCGCTCTGTCTTCCGCCATTTTGGTGGCTTTCAGAAAGGCCAGGCAGAACCCAAGGTCAAGAGGGCCATCCCTAAGCCTCCACGCCAGGCCCTGAATCGGAAAAAGGGCAGCCCTGGCCTGGCCTCTGGCTCTGTCAGCCAGAGCCCCAACTCAGCCCCAAAAGCTGGGCTTCCTGGGGCCACAGGGCCTATGGCAGTCAGACCAGAGGAAGTGGCCCGGGGGCTGGGGGCAGGCACGGAGAGTTCAGGGAGGGCCCAGGAGCCAGTCTCTGGGGCTGGCTTCCCGAAACAGGATCCTCAGAAGCAGGCTGAAGAGGAAAGGCAGGAGGAACCTGAGTATGAGAATGTTGTACCCATCTCCAGGCCACCAGAACCCTGATGACCTTGAATTTGGGGAGTGAGGAGACTGGATGGGATCAGAGCTTCCATGGACTGGACTGTGCTGTGTGCTGGAAAATGATCCCAGGGCCCGGACAGACAGACCAGAGCCTCTGCCCCTCCACAGGGAAAAGGCAAGGCTTCCGGGCCAGGTGGCCCAGGGCCCTGGTGGTGCTCCCAGAGGGGGCCTGGAAGGCCTGGGCAGAGACCCTGCAGGATGGGGTCAGGAAGGGTTAACTGCAGGGACTTCTCCTGTGCTGTCCTGGACCCTGTGTGCCTCGTAAGGGCTATTCTTTCTTTCATGTGCAAAACATTTTTCTGAAATGACAACCTACACGTTTGCTGATAAAAGATTGGCTAAACAAATATTTCTTTTTGTTGTTGTGGTTTGTTTTGTTTTGTTTTGTTTTTTTGAGACAGAGTCTCGCTCTGTCCCCCAGGCTGGAGTGCAGTGGCGCAGTCTTGGCTCACTGTAAGCTCCGCCTGCCGGGTTCACACCGTTCTCCTGCCTCAGCCTCCCAAGTAGCTGGGACTACAGGTGCCCACCACCAGGCCCGGCTAATTTTTTTTTTTATTTTTAGTAGAGATGGGGTTTCACCATGTTAGCCAGGATGGTCTCGATCTCCTGACCTCGTGATCCATCTGCCTCGGCCTCCCAAAGTGCTGGGATGACAGACATGAGCCACCGTGCCCGGCCTATGAACTTTGTAAAAAGGATGTATGTGCATAAAAACAGATTCAAGGGAAAGGCACTAAATGGTATTTTCCTCTGGAAGGTGAGATTGTAGGTGATATTTATTTTCTTCTGAAACTTTTGTATGGTTTGCAAATTTTCTACAGTGAACACTCTTTTTTACTTTTGTTAGTAGATAGAATTTAATAAAGTATAATAAAAAGCAATGATCTTTGTTAAAAAAATAAAAAGTACTAACATTACAGACACGTATAAAGTAAACCGCAGATTTCCCTTCTCCCCAGAAGCATCTGTGGGTCTGAATCTAAAGGAGAGAGGTAGAATCTGCTTTTGCCTGGCAGCTTTTTGGTCTTGTTTGAATTCTTTGCTCACATATTACCTAGTCAGAAAAGAAAAGGGGCAGCTCCCCCCATGCTTTATTTATTTCTTTAAGATGGAGTCTCACTCTGTCACCCAGACTGGAGTGCAGTGGCATGATCTCGGCTCACTGCAACCTCTGCCTCCCGGGTTCAAGCAATTTTCCTGCCTCAGCCTCCGGAGTAGCTGGGATTACAAGCACCCGCCACCACACCCGGCTAATTTTTGTATTTTTTGGTGGAGACAGGGTTTCACCATGTTGGCCAGGCTGGTCTTGAACTCCCAACCTCAAGGGCTCCACCGCCTGGGCCTCCCAGAGTGTTGGAATTATGGGCATGAGCCACCACGCCTGGCCAGGGGCAGCTCCTTTTATCCCAGTGCTCAATCTCATCAACAATTGGGTGCTTTCTTTCAGATGTTTTTCTGTGTACCTGTCAACAAATATTTTAAACAAAAACAAAATTTTAGCATAGTTAGCATACTGTTCTCAGCTGCTTTTTTTTTTTTTTTTTTTAGAGATGGGGTCTTGCTCTGTTGCCCAGGCTGGAGTGCAATGGTACAATCTCGGCTCACTGCAACCTCTGCCTCCCAGGTTCAAGTGATTCTCTTGCCTCAGTCTCCTGAGTAGCTGTGATTACAGGTGCGTGTCACCACGCCTGGCTAATTTTTGTATTCTTAGTAGAGACGGGGTTTCACCATGTTGGCCAGGTAGGTCTCGAACTCCTGACCCACCTTGGTCTCCTGAAGTGCTGGGATTACAGGCGTGAGCCACCGCGGCCGGTCTCAACTTGCTTTTCTACTTAACAATATATCCTGGATATAGTTCAATGTCCATAAAATAAAGCCACCTCTCTTTTTTTTTTTTTTTTTGAGACTGAGTCTCGCTCTGTCGCCCAGGCTGCAGTGCAGTGACCGGATCGCAGCTCACTGCAAGCTCCGCGTCCCGGGTTTACGCCATTCTCCTGCCTCAGCCTCCCGAGTAGCTGGGACTATAGGCGCCCGCCACCTCGCCCGGCTAGTTTTTCGTATTTTCAGTAGAGACGGGGTTTCACCGTGTTAGCCAGGATGGTCTCGATCTCCTGACCTCGTGATCCGCCCGTCTCGGCCTCCCAAAGTACTGGGATTACAGGCTTGAGCCACCGCGCCCGGCCAAGCCACCTCTCTTTATTAAAAAAAATGACTACATGAGATTCCATCTAGCACAACTATTTAAATCATTCCCCTGCCAATGGATGGTTGGGTTGTTCTGATCTGTTTTGATACAATAAACAATGACATAGCATACAACTTTGTTCATATTTATTTATTTTTTGAGACAGAGTTTCAATCTTGTTGCCCAGGCTGGAGTGCAATGGCACAATCTCAGCTCATTGCAACCTCCGCCTCCTGGGTTCAAGCGATTCTCCTGCCTCAGCCTCCTGAGTAGCTGGGATTACAGGCACCTGACACCACGCCCGGTTAATTTTGTATTTTCAGTAGAGACGGTGTTTCTCCATGTTGGTCAGGCTGGTCTCGAACTCCCGACCTCAGCTGATCCACCCACCTCAGCCTCCCAAAGTGCTGGGATTACAGGCGTGAGCCACCGCGCCCGGCCCCATATTTATTTTTACATTTGTGCAAGTTTTTCTATCAAATAGATTCCTAGAAGCAGGGCTGTTGAGTTGTAGGGTAAGGGAGTTAGACACTTCTGTACTCACTCCAAATTGTCTCCAAAAATGTTGCCTGGATTTGTATATTCTCACAAATTATGGGGGAATCCATGTCCCTACACTCAATCTGATCAGATAAAAAAGGGTATCTCCTTATTCCACCTTGGTAAAAATAAAGTAACACATGCTAAAGCTTCTTTTTTTTTTTGAGATGAAGTATCTTTCTGTTGCCCAGGCTAGAGTACAAGTAAAATGGCACAATCTCGGCTCACTGCAACCTCCGCCTCCTGGGTTCAAGCAATTATCCTGCCTCAGCCTCTCAAGTAGCCAGGACTACAGGTGTGTGCCACCACGTCCAGCTAATTTTTTGTATTTTTAGTAGAGACGGGGTTTCGCCATGTTGGCCAGGTTGGTCTTTCTGACCTCAGAAAATCTGCCCACCTTGGCCTCTCAAAGTGCTGGGATGACAGGAGTGAGCCACTGTGCCCAGCCACTAAAGCTTCTAAAAAGTATATATAAATTTTTTTTGGCCAGGCGCGGTGGCTCACGCCTGGGAGGCTGAGGCGGGCGGATCACGAGGTCAGGAGTTCGAGACCATCCTGGCGAACACGGTGAAACCTGTCTCTACTAAAAATACAAAAAAATTAGCTGGGTGTAGTGGTGCGTGCCTGTAGTCCCAGCTACTCGGGAGGCTGAGGCAGGAGAATGGCGTGAACCCGGGAGGTGGAGCTTGCAATGAGCCGAGATTGTGCCACTGCACTGCAGCCTGGGCGACAGAGTGAGACTCTCTCAAAAAAAATTTGTTTTTGTGTTTAACCATCAACAATTATATCTCGGCCGGGCGCGGTGGCTCAAGCCTGTAATCCCAGCACTTTGGGAGGCCGAGGCGGGCGGATCACAAGGTCAGGAGATCGAGACCACAGTGAAACCCCGTCTCTACTAAAAATACAAAAAATTAGCCGGGCGCGGTGGCGGGCGCCTGTAGTGCTAGCTACTCAGGAGGCTGAGGCAGGAGAATGGCATGAACCCAGGAGGCGGAGCTTGCAGTGAGCCGAGATCGCGCCACTGCACTCCAGCCTGGGCAACAGCGTGAGACTCCGTCTCAAAAAAAAAAAAAAAAAAAAAAAAAAATTATATCTCATTACAATTTAAATTTCTATGCGTATTCTAAGGTTGAGTTTCTTTTGTTTTTTTTTTTTTTTTTTTTTTTTTTTTTTGAGACGGAGTCTGGCTCTGTCACCCAGGCTGGAGTGCAGTGGCGCGATCTCGGCTCACTGCAAGCTCCGCCTCCCGGGTTTACGCCATTCTCCTGCCTCAGCCTCCCGAGTAGCTGGGACTACAGGCGCCCGCCACCTCGCCCGGCTAGTTTTTTGTATTTTTTAGTAGAGACGGGGTTTCACCGTGTTAGCCAGGATGGTCTCGATCTCCTGACCTCGTGATCCGCCCGTCTCGGCCTCCCAAAGTGCTGGGATTACAGGCTTGAGCCACCGCGCCCGGCCCCGAGTTTCTTTTGTGTCTTGGCTCTCTGCAACCTCCGCCTCCCAGATTCAAGCCATTCTTGTGCCTCAGCCTCCTGAGTAGCTGGGATTATAGGCACCCACCATCACGCCCAGCTAATTTTTGTACTTTTTGTAGAGATGGGGCTTCACCATGTTGGCCAGGCTGGTCTTGAACTCCTGACCTCAGGTGATCCACCCGCCTCGGCCTCCCAAAGTGCTGGGATTCCAGGTGTGAGCCACCACGCCTGGCCTCTTGCCCCTTTTCATGAGTTCCTGTTTTCATTCCACAAACTCATATTGTGCACCTGCTTTGTGCTTGCTCCTCTATCAAGGGCTGGTTATACAAAGTTGAAGAAGACACCGTTCTGCCCCCAAAGAGTTCATAGTCAATTTGAGAGGAAGACAAACAGATGAATAGCTAATTATAAAACAATGCCGGCAGTGGACAAATAAAGTGAACATTATTAATGGGGAGTGGTTAGGGAAGGCTTCCCAGAGGAGGTGCTGTCCAAAATGAGGCTCTGTCAAGAACTAGAGGAGAACAGCAGGTGCAGAAACCACAGGCCATGTGATTGGAACATCTGGGACCAGGCAGGTCAGATGTCCTCCAGAGACAGGGAGACGGAGGAGCCTGCGTGGGTCAAATTGGGGAACTGGAACTTTAAAATTTTGTTTATTTATTTTTTTGAGACAGAGTCTCGCTTTGTTGCCCATGCTGGAGTGCAGTGGCGCAATCTCTGCTCACCGCAACCTCTGTCTCCCTGGCTCAAGCAGTTCTCCTGCCTCAGCCTCCTGGGTAGCTGGGGTTACAGGCGGGTGCCACATCACCCAGATCTTTTTTTTTTTTCAGATGAAGTTTCGCTCTTGTTGCCTAGGCTGGAGTGCAATGGCACAATCTTGGCTCACTGCAACCTCCACCTCCCGGGTTCAAGTGATCCTCCTGCCTCAGCCTCCAGAGTAGCTGGAACTACAGGTGTGCGCCACCACGCCCACCTTATTTTTTGTATCTTTAGTAGAGACAGGGATTCACCATCTTGGCCAAGCTGGTATCAAACTCCTGACCTCATGATCCACCTGCCTCAGCCTCCCAAAGTGCTAGGATTACAGGCATGAGCCACTGCACCCAGCCTGGCCATGCTGATCTTGAACTCCTGACCTCGTGATCCACCCGCCTCAGCCTCCCAAAATGCTAGGATTACAGGCATGAGCCACTGCGCCCAGCCTGGCCATGCTGGTCTTGAACTCCTGACCTCGTGATCCACCCGCCTCGGCCTCCCAAAGTGCTGGGATTACAGGTGTGAGCCACCGCGCCCAGCCATTTTTGTACTTTTAGTAGAGACAGGGTTTCACCATGTTGGCCAGGCTGGTCTTTAACTTCTGACCTCAGCCTCCGAAAGTGCTGAAATTACAGGCGTGAACCACCATGCCCAGCCAGGAACTGGAACTTTATCCTGTTTTACAAATAATAGTTTTTGAAGAATTTTGGCAGAGGTCACATTTACATTTCCCTTACTGCCCTGGGATGAGATGGGGGCTGGATTTGAGGAGCTGAAATTTGAAGGTGGCTCAACCACAGCAGTTCCGGGCCTAAGGGCACAGATGGACCGATTAGGTAAATATGTAGGAGATACAGGTGTATCAGTGTGATGGCGATGGGTTGAGGGAGAGGCAGAATCACGGCGACTGCCTAACAAATGTCTGTTAAAAGGATGGTTCTCAGCAGGGCGCTGTGAGTCATGCCTGTAATCCCCGCACTTTGGGAGGCCGAGGTGGGAGGATCACTTGAGCCCAGGACTTTGAGACCAGCCTGGGCAACAGGGCAAGACCCTATCTCTACAAAAAATACAAAAGTTAGCCAAGCGTGGTAGCACGCACCTGTGGTCCCAGCTACTTGGGAGGCTGAGGCAGGAGGATCACCTAAGCCCAGGAGGTCAAGGCTGCAGTGAGCTATGATCACGCCACCACACTCCAGCAGTCTGGGTGCCTAAGATCTTGTCTCAAAAAAAAAAGAAAAAGAAAAAAAGAGATGGTTCTTGGTATCTAACTTCAGTAGACAGTAGTGTGGTTATCTGAGAGAAAATGGGGAGGACAGTTCTGGGGGATATTTGAGATGTGTTTGAGCCCCGGAGTGCCCTCAGGCTGCTCAAAGAGGAGGAAAGGGTGAAGGAAGAGATTTTTCAGATGGCAGTTGAAACCTTGTGAGTGGGAAGGGTTCACAGGGTGAGGAACGGGGTAGGTTACCAGCTGGAGCTGCCCCCCAGCAGACTGACAGCACCAAGCCTTGTCTGGGGGAGGCTGCCCTCGCCAGGTGGCCTGGGCGGATTCTGGACAGTAGGGGCACACTCGGACTGGGGCAAGTAGAGCGAGGCGTCTGGGGTTCCCACAGCCCTGCGGTGGTGGTGGGGTTTTGTTTATTTTTATTTTTTATTTTTTTTGAGATGGAGTCTTGCTCTGTCACCCAGGTTGGAGTGCAGTGGCACAATCGGCTCACTGCAACCTCCGTCTCCTGGGTTCAAGCCATTCTCCTGCCTCAGCCTCCCCAGTAGCAGGATTACAGGCGTGCACCACCACACCCAGCTAGTTTTTGCATTTCAGTAGAGACCCGGTTTCACCATGTTGGCCAGGCTGGTCTCGAACTCCTGACCTCGTGATCCACCCGCCTCGGCCTCCCAAAGTGCTGGGATCACAGGCGTGAAACAACGCGCCCGGCTATTTTTGGTTATTTTTTTATTTTGGTAGAGACGGGTCTCACCATGCTGCCCAGGCTGGTCTCGAATTCCTAGCCCTAAGTGGCCCTCCGACCTTAGCCTCCCAAACCGCTGGGATTCCAGATGAGAACACCGCGCGGCAGCCCTGGGGTGCTAAGCCAGCCCCCCGGAACGAGCCAGGGAGACCAAGCAGATTCTGGGGCAGACGGTCTTCCGAGCTCGGGCTAGTGCCTCGGATCTGGGGGACGAAGACGGGCAGCTGAGCTTTCGGAGCCCGGGCTTATCAGACGGGGACCCGGAGCCCCCTCGAACCCTCGCAGGCTTGTACGAGCCGGTGGACGTGGGTGGAACGGGGTGAAGGTGGGGGGTGGGGCTCGCCGCGGGCAGGGAGCTCCCAGATGACCATCAAGGGTGGAGGGTCCCCGGGGGACCGAGCAGTGCGTGAACACGGGCGGAGAAAGGTCAGTCTGATGGGGGAACCTCAGGAGACCCCATCCTAGGACGGGACAGACCAGCCCCAAATCCCCTTGCAGGTTTCCAAGGGCCAACTTCCAGGGACCGGGCAGACGGCACCCGGTCGGTGCATCAGCAGGGGGCGCCACGGCTGGACCGGGTCCGGGATCCCAGACCGCGAATACGCCGGGACGGGAACCACCGGGGAGGGGGAGCGAGGAATCAGGACCCAAAGCCCGAGGCGGCGGGGACGGCGGCGCTTCGTGGGGAGAAAGCGGGGTGGGGATTCGAGAGCGGAACCACAGTGCGGAGCCGGCGCATCTGGGCGTGGTGACCCGCGCGGAGAGGGCAGCTGGGGACGGCCGGGCGGCCGCGGGAGAGCCCAGCTGGGGGCGCTGGTGGCCCGGCGGCTTCGCGGGGGAGTCCGCGGGGGTCCGGGACGCGGAGCCGGAGCCCCAGCCTCACAGGGTCAGGGCGTTGGAGAGGTCGCGGGGCGATGTCGCCGGGGATTCCCGGCCGCGCCGTGACTCGGTCAAGTTGAAGGCGGCAGAGCCCGCAGCGCCCCGGCCCCTCCCGCCCCCCATCTCTCTTGTTTGTCTCAGAGTCCGGCCGGAACCGGCTTCTGCTCGCGGCGGGGCGGGCGGGGGGCTGGCTGCTGATTGGCCGACGCCTGTTTCCAGCCCCGCTCAGCCAATCAGCGGGCAGCAGTGTTTTCTTCTTGGGGTCGGAATAAAAGGGCTGGAATAAAAGAGGGCAGAAAAGGCGACGGGCGGGCCCGACACACGCCGGAGGAGCCGGGTGAGCTGGAGCCGAGGGTCGCGGCCGGGGCGAGGGCGCGGGGGCAGAAGCGCCCGCCGAAGGGGCGCAGGGAGAAAACATGGGAATAAGAGGAGAGAGACGGAGCGATGAGGGGCCTCCAGGAAAGAGATGACGAACAGATGCGGGCTGGGGATGGAGGCGCGGGGCTCCAAAGCCATGGAAACGGGCGGGTTGCCGGGGGAACGCCCGGGATGGGGGTCGCGGGCTGGCTCGCGCCGCCGGTTTGAACCGGCTTCTCGTCTCCCACGCCGGGTTCGCGTGGCCGCAGCGCCTAGCGACCTAGACGGCGGCCAATGGCGCGGCAGTTCCTGCGCCGTCCGGCCAATGAGCGCGCCGGGGCGGGCCGTTCCGTAGCTCTGGGCGCTGATCTTGTGGTTGAAGAAACCAGCTCTGGGGAAGGGTCTCGGGCGCGGGCGGGAGGGCACCTGTCAGGGTTCTAGGGAGAGGCAGCCCCCGGATCTGCCCCTGCCCACCTTACGCTGCGTTCCATGCTGGCCCCAGGCGATGTCAGTCCTGCTGCAGGCCAGGACTAGTTCCACGGCCCTCAGCATGCGTTAGCCTCTTCTTGCCTCCATGCCTCAGTTTACCTTGGAGTGAGCTGCAGGAGACGTCTCCCTGCCTGGCCAGGGCGGCTCTGTCGTAGCGGAGGGCAGCGGTACGAGCCGGCCGCGGGGTCGGGGTGGCCCAGGTCCGGGCAGGGCTGGGGTTCGCCTCCTCTGCAGCGCGCACCGGCCCCCGCGGCCGGGGAGGAGTGACAGTCCGGAGCTCTGCGGCAGCGGCCGGGGCAGCTGGGGGGCGGCCGCAGGGGCTGGGCAGGGCCGGCCGCTGACGCCGAGGTCTGTGCGCAGGTGGTGCAGAGCCGGAGTCGGAGCCCGGAGCCGCGCCGCGCCGCACCATGGCGCCCACCCTGGCCACTGCCCATCGCCGCCGCTGGTGGATGGCCTGCACGGCCGTGCTGGAGAACCTCCTCTTCTCGGCAGTCCTCCTGGGCTGGGGCTCGCTGCTCATCATGCTCAAGTCGGAGGGCTTTTACTCCTACCTGTGTACCAAGCCAGGTGAGACAGGCGCCTGGGGCTGCGGGGGGCTCCTGGAGCCGGGGCTTTGGGAGGGGGCGGGATGGGGGTGAAGACCTCGCATGCCACAGCACGGCATTGCCCAGTGCCGCTCGGGTATCCAAAGGCCCATCTGATCCTCACCCAGCCCTGCCGGGTACTTGTCATTGCCCCTGTTTTGTGGATGAAGACATCGAGGTTCAAAGCCATCTTCTGTCTTGCGCAAGGCCTCAGAGCCTGGGCCTGCCATCCACCCAGAGCCCCACCTGCTGTCCAGGGTGTTCCTTCCACCCCCTAGGAACATTGCTGGACTCCTCTCCTCTCCTCCCCGCTCCTGGAACATAGCTTGGCTGGTAGTAAACATGTTGCTCTCTGCTTGTGAGAAAGAGGAACTCCTGATTTAGGGGCGGGGGTGCAGCAGGAGAGGAAGTGGCCTTGCCTCCAGCCCAGGGAGGGTTCATCTAGAATCTAGACGTTCCTCAGGCCGTTGTGGAGTCTCCTAAGTGCTTGCTGGACACAATTTCTTGTCTATTTTTGCTGCCTTGTGATTCTCCAAAGGGCATTTCCCGACGGGGGCTCTGAGGACATCTCCGTGGCTTTCCAACCCCGTGAGGATGAAGGGGAAGAGGAGAAGGGAACGTTTATGGAAATGATGCTAGGCGTGTCCTCTCCTCTTTGCCTCGCCACTGGAATTGCTGAAGGCAGGCTGAGGATGCTTCTCTGCATGACGTCTGCACCATCCAACACACACACACCTTCACACCTTCATACCTTGTTGGAGGATCCTGATTACTACAGGGCAGTAGGTTCAGCCCCACAGGAGGGCCACAGCAGCCCCCAGCCTCTAGCTTCCTACCTTCCTTCCTAGGCAACCTTAACAGGCAGTGTTTCCCTCTGTCTCCTCCTTGATCCTAACGGTAACTGATAATAGCTGAGCTCACATAATCTCTCTCGCCAGTGCTCCAGTGCCCATAGATGGAGGTAGCCCAGGTTTGACTTCCTGAGTCCCCAGCAGCAGGCCTTTTCTTTCTAGAGCTCTTTGCAGGAAGAGAAAGCTTTGGACCAGCTCATGCTGGGTGTAATCCTTTGTGGAAGCCTCCCTGTTTCCCTTCTCTGATCTGCCCCGGAGATTCCTGTGTGTCCCAGTCTCTAGGGAGGGAGGCTTAGCTGGAGAGATTCAGGGCAGGAGAAAGCAGGAGAATGCAGAGGCCGCGGGGAGAGGACAGAAAGTATATCATTAATAACTAACCTTTAGCCTTTAGCCACTCAAAAATATTTCCTAACAGCCTAAGGGTTCTTGGCAGGCCTTTCCCCACATCAGCAAGAAATCTCGGGAGTTGGGAAGAGTCAGACCTTGTTCCCTGAACAAGCTTTCTGCTTTGCCCAAGAGATGTTAGGAGATTAATGCCAGTGCTGGAAAGGCACAGGTTGGAGTGTTTGCTGCTGCTTCTCCTTTCCTCTCCTCCCTTAGAGATCGTGACCCTCCCTGCTTCCCTCTCTTGTGGGCTCTTTCAGGCTGGACACAGGGTTTAAAAAAAAAAAAAAAAAAAGCAGAAAAAAAAGTCATCATCCTCAGATAAAGCTTTTTTTTTTTTTTTTTGAGTGGAGTCTCGCTCTGTCGCCCAGGCTGGAGTGCAGTGGCACAATCTTGGCTCACTGCAAGCTCTGCCTCCCGGGTTCACGCCATTCTCCTGTCTCAGCCTCCCAAGTAGCTGGGACTACAGGAGCCCGCCACCTCGCCCAGATAATTTTTTTTGTATTTTTAGTAGAGATGGGGTTTCACCATGTTCGCCAGGATGGTCTTGATCTCCTGACCTCGTGATCCACCTGCCTTGGCCTCCCAAAGTGCTGGGATTACAGGTGTGGGCCACAGCACCTGGCCTCAGAGAAAGCTTTTAGTGTCTCACCCAGACCAGAGAACTGTTGTGGCAGGTGTTTGTTTTTTTTTTCCACCCACCATGGTGTCGGGAAGGTCGGATTCTAGGTGGTTTTTTTTTTTTTTTTTTTCATAGACTGTCCACGGATTTAATTGATAGTATGGTTTTGGCAGAGTTGGGTCTGGTCCCTTCATTCCTGCCTCAACCTTGGCTTCTTCCTCTGTCTAAGTGGGAGGAGTCCCAGAGATTGTGCCAGTGTGGTGCTGAGTTGGTGTTTTAAGCCCTGGACAGACTTGACAAGTTGCTCCTCTAAACCAAAGTGAAGGTGAAGGGTCAGGATTGTGGGTTGAACATCAACTTCTTATCCGTGCTTTTGCTCCTGCTTCTAATTTTGGTTTTTCTGATTATCTGGCAAACTTGCTGAGCCCGCGTCCCGGGCGGGAAGCCTGCTGATTGCACACAGCTTATCTCTCTGGCCGCACTGCTCCTTGATTCTTGGAGTCCACATAACCAGTTTTCTTTCAGGCCAGAAATCTCCACACATTGCTTGTCTGGGAGTGCCTGGTGAAGTTAGGGTGAAGGTTTCGGCTTCGGTCTGATATTTTCAAACTTGGTGCATGGCTGAATTCCAGAGAAGCAGTGAGGCCATTTTTTGAATGTATTGAATTAGACTTGTGAAAGGCTGAGCCGTGTCCGGCTGATGAGATGCAAATTTCTCAGCTTCGTGTCACTCTAGGACGATGCTGTGGTTTGTTCTCTAAAGAAAATTTGCGGCCGGGCGCGGTGGCTCAAGCCTGTAATCCCAGCACTTTGGGAGGCCGAGACGGGCGGATCACGAGTTCAGGAGATCGAGACCATCCTGGCTAACACGGTGAAACCCCGTCTCTACTAAAATACAAAAAAAATTAGCCGGGCGAGGTGGCGGGCGCCTGTACTCCCAGCTACTCGGGAGGCTGAGGCAGGAGAATGGCGTGAACCCGGGAGGCGGGGCTTGCAGTGAGCTGAGATCCGGCCACTGCACTCCAGCCTGGGCAACAGAGCTAGACTCCGTCTCAAAAAAAAAAAAAAAAGAAAAGAAAATTTGCCTGAACCTGTTGAAAGATTCTTGGAACTCTTTCTCAGGACTCCAGCCAGAATCTGGCCACAGACGTGGTGTTGGGTTCCAGCCTGGGGAGGTGGCAGGGGGAAGGAAACGGCTCATTTCTCGGCTGCCCCTCAGTTCGTTCTTCCTTGCCTGCTGGGAGAGGTGGCAGGCTGGGTTTGGGGACCTGGGTGCAGGAAGTTGGTGATGGGTTTTGCACAATATCCTCCAGGTGTTGGCTGCCGGATGCCTCCCTCGTCCCCCTGGTGAGGGCAGGAGACCAATTGGGTGTTCAGTCCAAGAAGCATGGGGCTTCCCAGAGCTGTGTCCTCTTGGCCTCTGGGATGGCAGTGTGACCGCCCACGCCTGGGCTCTTTCTTCATTTTCTCTGTTATCCAGTAGCCCCCACTTCAACAGGGTCAGGGTCAGCTTGGGGGGCTGCGGCTACCTGTGGATGGTTTTTTTTATTTGAGACAGGGTCTTGCTCTGTTGCCCAAGCCGGAATGTAGTGGTGCGATCACAGCTCACTGCAGCCTTAACTCCTGGGCTCAAGCAATCCTCCCACCTCAGCCTCCTGAGTAGCTGGGACTACAAGTGTGCGCCACCCTACTCAGCTAATTTTTGTATTTTTTTGTAGAGACAGGGTCTCGCCATGTTGCCTAGGCTGATCTCAAACTCCTGGGCTCAAGCGATCCTCCTGCCTCAGCCTTCCAAAGTGCTGGGCCTACATGCGTGAGCCATCATACCCAGTTAGATTTTTGTTTTTGTTTCTGGGACTACAGGTGCCCACCACCATGCCCAGCTAATTTTTGTATTTTTAGTGGAGATGGGGTTTCACCGTGTTGACCAGGCTGGTCTCGGACTCCTGATCTCAGGTGATCCACTCACCTCGGCCTCCCAAAGTGCTGGGATGACAGGTGTGAACCACCACGCCCAGCCCTGGTTAGTTTTTTATTTATTTATTATTATTTTTTTGAGACAGAGTCTCACTCTGTTGCCAGGCTGGAGTGCAGTGGCGCGATCTTGGCTCACTCCAACCTCTGCCTCACAGTTTCAAGCGATTCTCCTGTCTCAGCCTCCCAAGTAGCTGGGACTACAGGTGACTGCCACCACACCTGGCTAATTTTTGTATTTTTTCGTAGAGCTATGGTTTTACTATATTGGTCAGGCTGTTCTCGAACTCCTGACCTCAGGTGATCCACCCGCCTTGGCCTCCCAGAGCGCTGGGATTACAGGTGTGAGCCACTGTGCCTGGTCAAATTTTTTGTAGAGATAAGTGTTTCACCATGTTGCTCAGGCTGGTCTCAAAACTCCTGGGCTCAAGTGACCTGCCGACCTCAGCCTCCCAAAGTGCTGGGACTACAGGTGTGAGCCACCACACCCAGTTAATTTTTAAATGTTTTGTAGAGATGGGGGTTTCACCATGTTGCCCAGGCTAGTCTTAAACTCCTGGGCTCAGTCGATCCACCCGCCTCGGGCTCCCACATTGCTGGGATTATAGGCGTGAGCCACTGCTCCAGGCCTACATGTGCATAGTTAATCCCCTCTTTCTTGTAACCTAAACATTCAGTAAACATTGACGAAGGTGCGGTGCTGGGGACCCAGAGCAAACAAGTCATCACACGCACACCTGTGTAACCTGTGTAATTCCAGGTGGTAGCCGGGCCCCCAAGAAAGAGCCAGAATAGCTGCGGAGATCTGGCTCCTGCTGGGTGGGAGGGCCTCTCTGGGGTTCAGGCTGAAGCCTGGAGGTTGAAGAGGGGTGAGTCAGGAGAGGAGGGTACACCCTGGAGGAGAGGAGAGAAGTGGGAAGGGGCCGGGCCTGCAGGGCCTGGGAGTCCATTTGGGGAAAGTGAATTTTATTCCCAAGGCAGGAGGAAGTCAGGGAGGTAGAGGAGGGCGACGATCCAGTTCCCCTGTTAGAGCCTCGTGTGAGTCGTTGAGGGCTTGCCCCATGCTGGGTATGTTTGGATGGCATAGAAACCAGAAGTCGTCACGGCCTCTGCCCGAGGAAGTCACTCACGGTCTGACCATGGGCATGAAGGCTGACCCCAGTTGTATACTCCTGACTGCTGCAGTTGCTCCGCCTGTGGTGGTGGGAGAGAGCCTCTCACCCTGGCACCGAGGTCGCTGCGAGCTCACCCTGGCATACAGGTTGCTGCGAGGGCAGAGGGGCTGCCGCCCACCTTGGGGAAGCAGGGCCAGGCTTGGTCCCCATGGGCTGAGTGAAGCTGCAGATGTGGACAGGAGACTTCTCTGCCGCCTCGAGGACCTCTTTTTTTTGGGGGGACGGGGAGTGGGGGATGGAGTTTCACTCTTGTCGCCAGGCTGGAGTGCAGTGGCGCAGTCTCAGCTCACTGCGACCTCTGCCTCTCGGCAGAATTAAAGCAATTCTCCTGCCTCAGCCTCCCAAGTAGCTGGGATTACAGGTGCCTGCCACCATGCCCGGCTAGTTTTTTGTATTTGTATTTCATTTTATTATTGTTTTTTGAGATGGAGTCTCACTCTGTCGCCCAGGCTGGAGTGCAGTGGCGCGAGCTCAGCTCACCGAAACCTCCATCTCCCAGGTTCAAGTGATTCTCCTGCCTCAGCCTCCCAAATAGCTGGGATTACAGGCACCCACCACCACACCCGGCTAATTTTTGTATTTTTAGTAGAGACAGGGTTTCACCATGTTGGCCAGGCTGGTCTCGAACTCCTGACCTCAGGTGATCCGCCCGCCTCGGCCTCCCAAAGTGCTGGGATTACAGGCGTGAGCCACCACAGCCACTGGATAGCTTTCTTAAATCCAGCCTTTCACGTTTATTGCTGTAAATGTGACTTTTAAACTTTTCCCCCAGTTTATTTGGAATTTTAAAAATTCCATAGCAATGGGTAAGAAGGTTTAAAGGCTGGAGCCGGCAGCCTCAGGATGCGTCTCAGAGAAGAGCTGGCGGCCTTGGCTCTTCCCACCGCCCCAGCCTCCCTCCTTGGTTCGTGACCTCATTTCCCTCACAGACATCCGCTGGCCACCCCTGGCTTCTGGTGTCCGTGAAGGTCCATCCAGCTTAGGCTGGCTCTCAGGGACCTCGTGGGACAGTCTTAGTTCCGTTCTCACCAAGCGGTACTCAGGGCCTCCTAGTGTTGCCGACACCAGGGGCAGCCTTTTCCTGGCTCTGTTCTCTCAGCATTTCCTCCCTGGGATATGAGCCTCTAACCCAGGCAGACCAGCCTCGGCATAGCTCGAAGGGTAAGAGCGGGAGCTTCGGGGTCTGACAGCCTGGAGTCATGAGACCTTCGGCAACTGACTTCCCCGCTCTGAGCAGCCCTCAGGGACACTCTCACAGTATCCTCATGGGGAATATGGGGTGGGCGTGGGCACACCCACTGAGCGTGGCAGCTGGCACACACTGGCACTGTGCACATGGCAGCCGCTGCTGGGCCCACTGCTCGGGAGCCAGGCTCTGGTCAGCCCAGGACGGCCTCTGCCTGTCCGTGCCCTCCTGTCTGTTGTTTGCTCTGTGTCTGAACTGACCTCTCACCTATATCTCCCCTGCCGGACTGAGGACTGAGATGCTGCTTCCTGTTGCCGGATAGACTAAGGATTTAAGAGCCGGGAGATCCTGGGCAGGGGCCATCGGTGGGCTGTCCAGGGGCCCGCACCCTGGAGCGGGGGGCTCAGAAAGCAGCCAGTCAGGGAAGGGGGAAGCTCAGGAATTTAGAGGGAACCTCAAGCCAGGTACTCCTTGGCCCCCTCAAGCATCATCTTGGAGGCCCCCTCCCTTTGTCTCCCGGGGTGTGGGGAGACTCCTATTTGACTTGGGGGAGCCCGAGAGAGCCACAGCACCCTCTTTTCTCCCTGATTCCTCTGTGAAGATCTTGTGCGTCTCCTGTGAGCGAGGCTGAACAGGGTTCCTCCGCCCTGGCCCTGGGTCTCCTCCTAAGCAGCCCTGTTCCTGTTCTGGGCACTCACTGGCCACACCAACTCTTGCCTGTCTTCTCTGTTCACCTTCTCTGTCCGGCCTGGGCTGGGCCACTTCTGGCCGCCCCTGAGGAGGCGTCCATTTCATAAACAGGTGCAGGTGAGGAGCAGAGCAGGCTGGCCGGGAATAAGCAGACCAGGCTGGCCCGGGGTCAAGCTCTAGGCTGGGAGCAGAGGACCGCCCCACGCCGTGGCACTTCCTGGGCGCTTAATCTGTTTGTCTCTCTCCTGGGCCACAGTGGCCCAGGTGGGAGCAGAGGGAGGGGAACAGCCTGGGTGTGTCTGTGTTTAGGCATCTGCTGGAGCGGTGACGGTGGTGCTGCTGTTTACTGTCAACAGAGCTTCTGGGCTCACCAAGGGCTTCGTTCCCTCCAGCAGCAGGGAGACTCTCCCCAAGCAGAAGGGGAAGCTGCTCACTTCCCCCACCCCAGGTGCATCTGTTGCTGGACAGGGCTGCCTGGAGGCAAGCGGCCGGGCAGAGGGCCTGGTGGCCCCAGCGGCAGGGATTTGTTTAAGGGGAGAAGGCTGGTGGTCTAGAGTGCAAGGTCCTTGCCCCTGTGTGTCGTGGCTGCAGGGTAAAAGATGGGAAGGACAGATACCCTTGCCTCTCCCCTATGTAGTTAAAGGGGTGACCAGATCTCTAATCAATTTAAGACTTTTTGGTTGTTGTTTGTTTGTTTGGAGACAGAGTCTCACTCTGTGGCCCAGGCTGGAGTGCAGTGGCACGATCTCGGCTCACCGCAACCTCCGCCTCCCGGGTTCAAGCGATTCTCCTGCCTCAGCCTCCCGAGTACCTGGGATTACAGGTGTGTGCCACCACGCCCGGCTAATTTTTGTATTTTTAGTAGAGACGGGGTTTCACCGTGTTGGCCAGGCTGGTCTCAAACTCCTGACCTCAGGTGAGCCACACGTCTTGGCCTCCCAAAGGGCTGGGGTTACAGACTGAGCCACTGCGCCTGGCCTGATTCTGTTTTTTTATTTGTTTGTTGTTGTTGTTGTTGTTTTGAGATGGAGTCTCACTCTTTTGCCCAGGCTGGGGTGCAATGGTGTGATCTTGGCTCACTGCAACCTCTGTCCCCCAGGTTCAATGATTCGCTTGCCTCAGCCTCCTGAGTAGCTGGGATGACAGGCACCCACCACCACGCCCGGCTAATTTTTGTATTTTTAGTAGAGACGGGGCTTCACCATGTTGGCCAGGCTGGTGTTGAACTCCTGACCTCAGGTGATCCACCCACCTCTGCCTCCCAAAGTGTTGGGATTACAGGCGTGAGCCCCCACACCTGGCCCTCTTGCTTCTATTCATTCCGTAAACAGCTATTGTAGGCCAAGACCTGGTTGAGATGCTGGGGACACAGAAGTGACCACAATGCAGACCCTGCCTCTCAGGGCTCACAGCCCAGTGGGGGATTAGACGTGTCTTTGCGCTTCCGCACACGCTGACGGGACTGTGCTCCCCGTGTGCAGCCACTGCGTCCGGCTGTGTGCCAGCTGGTCGTGCCCTGATTCCCATCCGGAGCCTCCAGTAGCAGCCATGATCATCATAGCCACGAGAACAGCAGCAACTGGCAGCGATGCGCTATTGAGTGCTTTCTATGCCTGGGTGAGCTCCAGAAAGTTTTCCGGATTTTCTCATTGATCT
Organism: Macaca fascicularis; assembly: GCF_037993035.2. Taxonomy (NCBI): domain Eukaryota; kingdom Metazoa; phylum Chordata; class Mammalia; order Primates; family Cercopithecidae; genus Macaca; species Macaca fascicularis. The sequence continues at coordinate 1,738,402 of NC_088390.1, read as the reverse complement.
TCCCCCAAACTCTAGGAGGTGGATCTTATTATTCTAGGGTGTCCATTTTATAGACAAGGAAACTGAGCTAGAGCAAGGTGATGCAGGTAGAAAGTGGAGGAACCGGCCGGGCGCAGTGGCTCAAGCCTGTAATCCCAGCACTTTGGGAGGCCGAGGCGGGTGGATCACGAGGTCAGGAAATCGAGACTATCCTGGCTAACATGGTGAAACCCCGTCTCTACTAAAAAAAATACAAAAAAAAACTAGCCGGGCGTGGTGGCGGGCGCCTGTAGTCTCAGCTACTTGGGAGGCTGAGGCGGGAGAATGGCGTGAACCCGGGAGGCGGAGCTTGCAGTGAGCCGAGATCACGCCACTGCACTCCAGCCTGGGAGACACAGCGAGACTCCGTCTCAAAAAAAAAAAAAAAAGAAAGTGGAGGAACCAAAACAGGAAGCTCGAAGCCAGATTCCAGTTCCACGCTCTTCATCCACACGGCCCCGGCGAGCCTCCCCGGTCACACGTCGGCATGAGGCATGATTCCACCCGTGTGCATCCTTTCCAGTGACCTTGGAGGAGCCCCGAGAGGCCTGAGCAAGCCTTTGCAAACCTCAGCTCTACAGCCCTGGCGCCAGAGGGCTGCAACTGGAAGGCAGGCAGTTATCGGAAGAAAAGCGTTTCCTTGACTCTCCCAGTGTGACCTCGCGTCTAATCAAAGTCGGCTCCTGTTTTCTGCAGGATTAGTCAGCATCTCTTAACTAGCAGTCCCGGCCCGGAGAGCTCCTCAGCCACGTTCCCAGCCCGTACTCCACCCTCCGGTGTTCAGCCGCCACAGCACTTTTCTCTGCCTTTTTGTGTTGTTTTGGTGCTGGGTGGACTTTGGAGGGGGCCATTAAGGGCTGGGTGTGGCAGACACAGCAGACGCAGCACCCGAGGTCACGGGATGGCATCACAATGACCCCGGCAAGGAAAATAAGAAAGGTGCATCTCGGCCGGGCGCGGCAGCTCACACCTGTAATCCCAGCACTTTGGGAGGCAGAGGCGGGCGGATCACCTGAGGTCAGGAGTTTGAGACCAGCCTGGGCAACATGGTGAAACCCCATCTCTACTAAAAATACAAAAATTAGCCAGGTGTGGTGGCATGTGCCTGTAATCTCAGCTACTCGGGAGGCTGAGGCAGGAGAATTGCTTGAACCCAGGAGGCGGAGGTTGCAGTGAGCCGAGATCATGCTACTACACTCCAGCCTGGGCAACAGAGTGAGACTCCGTCTCAAAAAAAAAAAAAAAAAAAGAGGCTGGGCGCGATGGTTCATGCCTGTAATCCCAGCACTTTGGGAGGCCGAGGCAGGCAGATCACGAGGTCAGGAGATCGAGACCATCCTGGCTAACATGGTGAAACCCCGTCTCTACTAAAAAAAATAGAAAAAAATTAGCTGGGCGTGGTGTCGGGCGCCTGTAGTCCCAGCTACTCGGGAGGCTGAGGCAAGAGAATTGCTTGAACCCAGGAGGCGGAGGTTGCAGTGAGCCGAGATCATGCTACTACACTCCAGCCTGGGCAACAGAGTGAGACTCCGTCTCAAAAAAAAAAGAAAAGACAAAAAAAGAAAGACAAAGAAAATATCAGGGGGAGAAGGTGAGAAAGTGGCATCCGTCCCACGTTTGAGAAGGCAGCTGGACTTCCCATTGAAGGAGGCGCCCCAGTCTCCACACACTGACAGACGAGAACTAGGCTATCGGGATGAGGCCGGTGCTTCTCCTTCCCAAGTGGTCTGGGGCCTGCCTCCATGCTGGCTTCAGTCTGTCCCCGTGGACACAGCTGCCGTGAGCCGGTTCTCACCAGCCTGGGGCCACACAGCCAGGGCGGGACCCTGAGGTCTGCTGTTCTGGGGTGGCGGATGGGACTCTCAGCCTGGGCTTCGTTGCTCTTCAAGGGACACGTGAAGCTCCTGAAACTGTGGATAAACTTTGGTGTGCATTTTCTGGGGAGGTCTTTATTGGATTCTTAAAAGGGTCCACAAAAGTTACCCCTCAAAAGTTAAGAACCTGTTTTCACTCCAGGGGACTTGAGCCAAATGGCCATCCAAGCCCGCTGTGGGGTAGCCTGAGCCCTCGAGAGGCCCCCAGCCAGCCCTGGCATTCCCACTGGGGCACTCCGAATGGGCACCTGCCCCTCTGATCTTTGGGAATCCCTGTCTTGACCCCGAGGTCAGGGTTTCCTTCCCTCTTCACACAGAGAATGTCACCAATGGCACAGTGGACAGCACAGCAGAGCCGGGGCACGAGGAGGTGAGCTGGATGAACGGCTGGCTCAGCTGCCAGGCCCAGGACGAGATGCTAAATTTGGCCTTCACCGTGGGCTCCTTTCTGCTCAGTGCCATCACCCTACCCCTGGGTATCGTCATGGACAAGTATGGCCCGAGGAAGCTCAGGTTGCTGGGCAGGTCAGTGCGGGTCCCTTGGGGGGCAGGGAGTGGGCAGGTGGACCCCCTGGGCTGAGTTCCCCATGGAAGGGTATCCTGGTCATACCTGCTATCAGGTATACTGTGGAGCTCCCTGAAGGCCCATCCAGAATGGAGTTCCTTCCCCATCCGCCACCGAATCAGCAGGTACTGTGGTCCTCGCCACGCTCCAGTACTCAATAAGAAAAGCAAAAAAAAAAGCAAAAAAAAAAAAAAAAGAATTATGGGCCGGGCGCGGTGGCTCACGCCTGTAATCCCAGCACTTTGGGAGGCCGAGGCGGGCGGATCACAAGGTCAGGAGATCGAGACCACAGTGAAACCTCGTCTCTACTAAAAATACAAAAAATTAGCCGGGCGCGGTTGTGGGCGCCTGTAGTCCCAGCTACTCGGGAGGCTGAGGCAGGAGAATGGCGTGAACCCGGGAGGCGGAGCTTGCAGTGAGCCGAGATCGCGCCACTGCACTCCAGCCTGGGCTGGGCGACAGAGCAAGACTCCGTCTCAAAAAAAAAAAAAAAAAGAAAAGCACCAGGCTCCAGGCCGCCCGGGGGATCTGGAGTTGCTTGTCACTAAGAACATGGGTTTCTGATCCCTTTGTAGTTCATAAGCGTAATAATTGGGGTTTCACTCTCATGTGTGAGACATGCTTCCCTCAAACCTTCTTACGAGGCTGGCACAGTATTCATCTGATGAGAAAAAAAAAAAAAAAAACACTGGTTTCTACAGCCCGTTTGACCTTATACCTCCACCAGAAAAAATATTTTCAACACGTACCCCCAATATAATAAGCACATCGAATTCTAAATGATGTATATCTGTGCCTTTTTTTTTTTTTTTTTCAAGATAGAGTCTTGCTCTGTCACTCAGGCTGGAGTGTAGCGGCATGATCTTGGCTCACCGCAACCTCTGCCTCCGCAGTTCAAGCAATTCTCCTGTCTCACCCTCTCGAGTAGCTGGGATTACAGGTGCCTGCCACCATACCCAGCTAATTTTTGTATTTTTAATAGAGACAGGGTTTTACCATGTTGGCCAGGCTGGTTTCGAACTCCTGGCCTCAGGTGATCCACCCGTCTCGGCCTCCCAAAGCGCTGGGATTATAGGCGTGAACCATTGTGCCCGGCCCCTATGCCATTCTTTTTTTTTTCTTTTGAGATGGAGTTTTGCTCTTGTTGCTCAAGCAACTGCAGCTGGAGTGCAGTGGCTCCCAGCCTCCTATGGCATTCTTAATGTGCTTTATAATACATACACAAAAATGAAAATGGGCTGGCCATGGTGGCTCATGCCTTTAATCCCAGCATTTTGGGAGGCAGAGGTGGGCGGATCACCTGAGGCCAGGAGTTCGAGACCAGCCTGGCCAACATGGCAAAACTCCGTCTCCACTAAAAATACAAAAATTAGCCAGGCGTGGTGGCACGCACCTGTAATATCCCAGCTACTCGGGAGACTAAGGCAGGAGAAATGCTTGAACCTGGGAGGCAGAGCTTGCAGTGAGCCAAGATCGCGCCATTGCACTCCAGCCTGGGCGACAGAGTGAGGCTCCGTCTCAAGAAAAACCAGAAAAAGGCCAGGCGCAGTGGCTTACACCTGTAATCCCAGCACTTTGGGAGGCCGAGGTGGGCGGATCACAAGGTCAGGAGATCGAGACCATTCTGGCTAACAGGGTGAAACCCCATCTCTACTAAAAATACAAAAGTTAGTCAGGTGTGGTGGTGGGCACCTGTAGTCCCAGATACTCGGGAGGCTGAGGCGGGAGAATGGCGTGAACCTGGGAGGCGGAGCTTGCAGTGAGCCGAGATCGCGCCACTGCACTACAGCCTGGGAGACAGAGCGAGCAGCTCCGTCTCAAGAAAAACCGAAAACAACAAAAAAAAACAATAACACGGAATAAAGTCATAATGGTCAATAACATTCTGTTTCTGCTTGCTTTTAGCGCCTGCTTCGCGGTTTCCTGCTTGCTGATTGCATATGGAGCCAGTAACCCAAACAGTGAGTGTGCCCTTCCTTCATCTTTCGTCAGGGACTGGGGAAAGAGTGCCCCGAGCTGCTCCCAGGCCCACCTGCTCTTGGACACTGTCCTGGGCCTGCTGTTCGCTGCTCAAGTTAGAGGGGACACCTGTTAGGCCTCTACTCAGTTACTTATCTCAAACGGACGGGGGATCAGAGAGCAGCCACCATGGACAGGAGTCCAGGGTATGAGCAACTTCCACCTCATCACCAAACCAAGCCAGTCCTTCACTGATGCCAACCCGAGAGGCAAGTTCTAAAAAGCAGGCCGGCTGCAGGGGCCTGGTCCTCGGTGTGTACAGAAGTCACGAGCCGAGTCCCCTCCAGGCAGCGTGGGCCAAAGCATGAAGGATGGCTTAGAAGCCACCTGGTCCACAACCCTGTTCCGGTGGAGCCATTGTTTTAAGGACTTGTAGCGCAAACACCGAAAAAGGACTTGAGTTTCACCAAAATCTTAGCCAGGCTCATCTACTGATTTTCAGGAACCTATACTTTTGATTTTGGTGAAGTAGCTTCTTTAGGCCTCCTGCTTGCTGCTAATGTTTGTTTTTGTTGTTGTTTTGTTTTGTTTTGTTTTAGAGACAGGGTCTCTCTCTGTCACCCAGGCTGGAGTGCAGTGGTGCAGTCACAGCTTACTGCATCCTGGACCTCCCGGGCTCAAGTGATCGTCCCACTTCAGCCTCCAGAGTAGCTGGGACTGCAGGCACGCACACCCACACCTGGCTAATTTTTAATTTTTTTTTTTTTTTTAGAGGTGAGGTCTCACTTTGTTGCCTGGGCTGTTCTTTTTTTTTTTTTGAAGCGAGTTTTGCTCTTGTTTCCCAGGCTGGAGTGCAATGGCGCCATCTCGGCTCACAGCAACCTCCGCCTCCCAGGTTCAAGCCATTCTCCTACCTCAGCCTCTGGAGTAGCTGGGATTACAGGCATGCGCCACCACGCCCGGCTAATTTTGTATTTTTAGTAGAGATGGGGTTTCTCCATGTTGGTCAGGCTGGTCTTGAACTCCTGACCTCAGGTGATGCGCCTGCCTCGGCCTCCCAAAGTGCTGGGATTACAGGCATGAGCCACTGTGCCCGGCCTCCCGGCTGTTCTAGAACCCCTGGGCTCAAGCAATTCTCCTGCTTCAGCCTCCCAAAGTGTTGGATTTCTAGGCGTGAGTCACTGCCTGGACACTGCTACTATTAATTGGAGAAAAGAAGATAGGTGTGCACCTTTTGCAAGAGCCCAAGCTCTGTGAAATAGGCAAGAGGAGGCCGGGCGTGCTGGCTCACGCCTGTAATCTTAGCACTTTGGGAGGCTAAGACGGGGAGATCACCTGAGGCCAGGAGTTCGAGACCAGCCTGGCCAACATGGCGTGACATACAAAAATTAGCCGGGCATGGTGGTGCATGCCTGTAATCCCAGCTACTTGGGAGGCTGAGGGAGGAGAATCACTTGAACCCGGGAGTCAGAGGTTGCAGTGAGCCAAGATGGTGCCACTACACTCCACCCTGGGTGACAAGAGCAAAACTCCATCTCAATTAAAAAAGAAAAAAGAAAAAGAAGTAGGCTAGAGGAGGGGGTGAGAAAGGGTCACTTCCACTCCCCAGATGTCAGGTACTAACCCCGGCCTGCATTTACTGGATTTACTGGCAGCCTGCACCGCCCAGGACTCTGGGCTGGTCTCGGCTCCCCGGGAGCTCGGCTGGGGTTTCCACTCATGAGCTTTCCGTTTCCCTATAGCTCTCTCCGTGCTCATCTTCATTGCCCTGGCTCTGAATGGCTTTGGTGGGATGTGTATGACCTTCACCTCATTAACAGTGAGTACGGACTTTTTAAAGCTCTGCAGTTCAGTAATCCGCTTCTAAATTTGAGGCTGCTTTGACTGGTTTCTGTGTCCTTGCCTTCCATGTGCCTGTGTGTGCCTGGGTGTCCCAAACTGTAAAGGGGCTATGGATGAGGTGTCCTGGCAGCAGAGCCTGGCAGGGCCTCCTTGGCTGAGGTCCCTACAGGCAGCAGGGCGTGGCTTTCACAATCCCTTGCCTTTTTGTTTTTTTTTGTCTCTGAGACGAAGTCTTGCTCTGTCGCCCAGGCTGGAGTGCAGTGGCGTGATCTCAGCTCGCTGCAACCTCTGCCTCCCACGTTCAAGCGATTCTCCTGCCTCAGCCTCCCGAGTAGCTGGGACTATGGGCGCCCGCCACCACGCCTGGCTAATTTTTGTATTTTTAGTACAGACGGGGTTTCTCCATGTTGGTCAGGCTGGTCTCGAACTCCTGACCTCAGGTGATCCACCTGCCTCGGCCTCCCAAAGTGCTGGGATGACCCGCGTGAGCCACCGCACCCGGCCGACATTCCCTGCCTTCTGACCTGGGCTTTGACGCTGAGGAAGCAGCTCAGTAGCCATGTGCCCGAGGAAGGCAGGAAGACAAAACACTGCCGCCCACTTTCTTTTTTTTTTTTTTGAGACGGAGTCTCGCTCTGTCACCCAGGCTGGAGTGCAGTGGCCGGATCTCAGCTCACTGCAAGCTCCGCCTCCCGGGTTCACGCCATTCTCCTGCCTCAGCCTCCCGAGTAGCTGGGACTACAGGCGCCCGCCGCCTTGCCCGGCTAATTTTTTGTATTTTTTTTTTTTTTTTTTTTTTTTTTTGAGACGGAGTCTCACGCTGTCGCCCAGGCTGGAGTGCAGTGGCGCGATCTCGGCTCACTGCAAGCTCCGCCTCCCGGGTTCAGGCCATTCTCCTGCCTCAGCCTCCTGAGTAGCTGGGACTACAGGCGCCCGCCACCGCGCCCGGCTAATTTTTTGTATTTTTAGTAGAGACGGGGTTTCACCGTGTTAGCCAGGATGGTCTCGATCTCCTGACCTCGTGATCCGCCCGTCTCGGCCTCCCAAAGTGCTGGGATTACAGGCGTGAGCCACCGCGCCTGGCCTGCCGCCCACTTTCTTTTCCTGTTTTCCTCGGCAGCTGTCATCAGGGTCTCTGGGAGCTTCGGCTCGTGGCAGCCTGAACACCAGCCTCCCATGGAACTGCCCCAAACTTTGCCTTTGCCCAGAGCCAGATGGAAATCGCAGGGGAACACCTGGGCTTCTCCTCCTCTTGTTTTCCTCCGTGCCCAGGCACAGACAGTCGCCTGGGCGAGATGTTTCCTCGGGGTACCGAGCACCCCCTTGTTGGAAGCCTCCGGAAATCACAAAATGTGCTGCTTCTTGATGTGGGGGAGGCAGAAGGAAGGTGGGGTTGAAAGAAAGTCAAAAAAGGGGCGAGACTGAGGCAGGAGAATCGCTTGAACCTGGACGGTAGAGGTTGCGGTGAGCCGAGACCGCGGCATTGCACCCCAGCCTGGGCAACAAGATCAAAACTCCGCTTAAAAAAAAAAAAAAAAAAAAAAGGCCGGGCGCGGTGGCTCAAGCCTGTAATCCCAGCACTTTGGGAGGCCGAGACGGGCGGATCACGAGGTCAGGAGATCGAGACCATCCTGGCTAACATGGTGAAACTCCGTCTCTACTAAAAAAAAATACAAAAAAACTAGCGGGGTGTGGTGGCGGCACCTGTAGTCCCAGCTACTGGGGAGGCTGAGGCAGGAGAATGGCGTGAACCTGGGAGGCAGAGCTTGCCGGGAGCCGAGATCGTGCCACTGCACTCCAGCCTGGGTGACAGAGTGAGACTCCGCCTCAAAAAAAAAAAAATTCTATAAGCCTGTCTTCAGTTTGAAATATGTTTCTTCATTATTTAAAAGATGTGCATATACCAGCGTTATTCTTTTTGTTAAAAAAAAAAAAAAAAAGAACTGTGGTAACTTGCCTTTTCTCTTAATGTATCTTTTTTTTTTTTTTTTTTTTTGAGACGGAGTCTCCCTCTGTCACCCAGGCTGGAGTGCAGTGGCGCAATCTTGGCTCACTGCAAACTCCGCCTCCCGGGTTCACGCCATTTTCCTGCCTCAGCCTCCCAAGCAGCTGGGACCACAGGTGCCCGCTGCCACGTCCGGCTAAGTTTTTGTGTTTTTTGTAGAGACAGGGTTTCATCGTGTTAGCCAGGATGGTCTCGATCTCCTGACCTCGTGATCCGCCCGCCTTGGCCTCCCAAAGTGCTGGGATTACAGGCGTGAGCCACCGCGCCCGACCTCCCTTAATGTATCTTTTACATCATTTTCTGTCAGTACTTAGAGATCTGCCTTATTATTAAGCATTTCTGTATTATTCTTTAATATAGATGGACCATCATTTATTCAATCAGTTTCCTACTAATGGACTTTTGGCTTGGTTTCCAATTTTTCCAATTTATGAATGCTGCTGAAGTTAACATCCCTGTACATGTATTTCTGTAAAATAAGTTCCTGGCAGTGGAAGTGCTGGGCCACAGGATTAGCATATTTTAAAATTTAATATGTACTGTTAAATAGCCTTCTAAAAAGGTCATCTGGCCTGGCGCTGTGGCTCACGCCTGTAATCCCAGCACTTTGGGAGGCTGAGGCAGGCAGATCACCTGAGGTCAGGAGTTCGAGACCAGTCCGGTCAACAAGGCGAAACCCTGTCTCTACTAAAAATACAAAAATTAGCCAGGCGTGGTGGCAGGTGCCTGTAATCCCAGCTACTCTGGAGGCTGAGGCAGGAGAATCGCTTGAACCCGGGGGGCAGAGGTTGCAGCGAGTCGAGATTGCGCCACTGCACTCCAGCCTGGACAACAAGAGTGAAACTCAGTCTCTCAAAAAAAAGAGGCTGCCTGCCACCCCAAGCCCACCAGCGTGCACACGAGTGCCTTTTCCTCCATGTCCCTTCCAGTGCCATGTCATTCATCTTTCAAACATAGCCACTCTGATCCGATGAAACATGATATACCGTTTTTAAAATGTATTTCATTATTAGTGAGACAGAGCGTCTTTTCTCCTCTTCATTGGTCATTTCCATTTCTTCTGTGAATTGCTTCTTTGTGTCATTTGTCTATTTTTCTACGGTGCTCTTGATTTTATTATTATTAGTATTTAGTGACTTGTAAGAGCTCTTTCAAATACAGAGAAACTAGTGTTGTTCCCGAGTGAGCAAGAGATCTTACCCTGGGGTTTTCAGGTCTCTACATGGTCCCTGAGTAAGTTTCAGGAGGGCTGTGCACACCCTTGAAATTCCGTGCCAACAAATCGTGTGTAGGTGCCGCTCTCAGCTGTGTCTTTCTGGAGGGGAGGGTCCATTACTTTCACTGGCCTCTGGCAGGTCCGTGTGAAGGCTAAAAACCATTGTGGTGGCCAGGCGCGGTGACTCACGCCTGTAATCCCAGCACTTTGGGAGGCCGAGGCAGGTGGATCACCTGAGGCCAGGAGTTCAAGACCCGCCTGGCCAACATGGTGAAACCCCATCTGTACTAAACATACAAAAATTAGCCTGGGATGGTGGTGGGCACCTGTAATTCCAGCTACTCGGGAGGCTGAGGCGGGAGAATTGCTTGAACCCGGGAGGCAGAGGTTGCAGTGAGCTGAGATCGCACCACTGCACTCCAGCCTGGGTGGCAGAGTCAGATTCCATCTCAAAAAGAAAAAAAAACCCACACAAACCACTGTGGCAGGAGCGTTTCTATTCACTCTTCGCTCTCCCACTGGAGACAAAAAGCTACAGAGGCTAGATAGTGACCAGGCAAGAGAGTGACCTGATCACCATTTAAAGTGTTTGGCTATGAGAGGTCTGTCTAAGGGAGGCTGCTGGTTTGTTCTTCAGGGTTTTCATTTTTTCAGCTAGAGCAGGGGTCAGCAAACCACCATTGCCAGGCCAAACCCAGACCACCGCCTGTTTTTGTAAACAAAGCTTCATGGGGCAGAGCTGTGCCTGTTTGCTCCTGTCTGTGGCTGCTTTTGTGCTATAGCAGGAGAGTTACGCAGTTGTGACAGAGACCATATGGCTTGTAAAGGCCAGGCACAGTAGCTCACGCCTGTAATCCCAGCACTTTGGGAAGCTGAAGGCGGGTGGATCACCTGAGCTCGTGAGTTTGAGACCAGCCTGGCCAACATGGTGAAACCTCGTCTCCACTAAAAATGCGAAAATTAGCCAGACGTGGTGGCGGGTGCCTGTAATCCCAGCTACTCAGGAGGCTGAGGCAGGAGAATCGCTTGAACCCGGGAAGCGGAGGTTGCAGGGAGCTGAGATTGTACCACTGCACTCCAGCCTGGGTGACAGAGCGAGACTGACTCAAAAAAAAAAAAAGTCTACTGTCTGGCCCTTTATGGAAAAAGTTTGCCAACCCTCGGTCTAGAGGCCCCAAGAAGCTGCTACGTCACTGTTCCTCATCTGAGGGCATGTGCTGACACCCACCCTTCACACCCACACCCTCTGGCTGCGGGGCCAGCCCTCCTTCTAAGTCGTCTCTTTCCCCCTCCCCCAGGGCTGGAGGGAGCTCCGTGGGCATTCCCCTGTCCCGTGAGGCCTCTGATGAGGGCTCCAGTGCCGGCTCCTTGAGAACAGACCCCCGAGAGGGAAATGAGGTCAGGAAGGACAGGCCGAAACAGTTGAGCAACACCCTTGGGCTGAGCAGGGCTTCTGCTGAGCAGAGTGGAATCTCATTCCGAGACAACCCAGGCCTTTGGAAAGCAGAACTGTCGGCATCGGCTCCCGGAGACGCCAAGCTCGGGGCACAATGGCACTTTCTGTGTGTGTCTCCCACCCATGTTCTAATTTTGGGGACAAAGGAGTCTCCAGGGTCGCCTTTAGGAATTTCTAACTCCGGCCGGGCGCGGCGGCTCAAGCCTGTAATCCCAGCACTTTGGGAGGCCGGGGCGGGCGGATCACGAGGTCAGGGGATCGAGACCATACTGGTTAACCTGGTGAAACCCCATCTCTACTAAAAATGCAGAAAAAATTAGCCAGGTGAGGTGGCTGGTGCCTGTAGTCCCAGCTGCTCAGGAGGCTGAGGCAGGAGAATGGCGTGAACCCGGGAGGCGGAGCTTGCAGTGAGCCGAGATCGCGCCACCGCACTCCAGCCTGGGTGACAGAGTGAGACTCCGTCTCAACAACAACAACAACAAAAAAGGAATTTCTACCTCCAATCTTCAACAACCATGTTGGGGCCGTGGATAATAGCTCTGTGATAACCTAAGAATCAGGGGGATGGCGTTGCCATGGAAGCCTTAATTTGGGGACTTCCTGGGTCCCAGGGGGCTCTGTGCTGCTTGGGCTCTGGTCTAAATACCGATGACCAGGGTCTGCGAGCTGTTACCCCCGCTGGTGGAGAGGGGGCTCCAAGTGGGCACACGCCTTTTCCTCTTAGTCCAGGAGGAGACGGCCGCGAGCCCTCCTTCCAGGGCCCAAGAAGTCGGCCCCCGTGGTGGCTTTTCCTTCCCAAGTGGAGGCTCCGAGGGGCAAGGGTGGCTCTCATGTCCGTAGGCTGCCCAGTAGCCAGTGCAGGCTCTCCCAGGGCCCTGCGGCACGGGGCCTGGGCCACCACGTAGCATCCGTGGAGGGCGGACGCCAGGTCGCTCCACGGGGGCAGAGCACTCCCCATGGTGTGGAGCCGCAGCCTCCCGCGGGACATCTGGATGGCACTCTCCATGTTTGCTCAACGCCTCACGTTCGTACGGCCCTTTGCGCTCGCTTCATCGGCTGCAGCACAAACACGGCCGGCGGCTGAGGCCGCATCTTTGGGTTGCCACCCTCCAACCCAGAGCCTGGGTTGCTTAGAGATGGCAGCAGCTGCGGCCAAAATTGTGAACCTGCCATTTCCACTCCATTACGCTGACCCCTGTCCCCGTGGGTGGGACGGGGAGTTCCGAGCAGAAGCCACACAGAAAAGGTTTCAAAATGTGGCCAGGCTCCCTGATGAAACATTTCTCTGTGGCTTTTCCCTTTTGATTCCTTCAAGTCTGACTTTAAACCTGAGGAAGACATGATTTCATGGGAGTTGGGATCTGAGGGAAGTGAAGAGGATCCCTCTTCAGATCCTGGCGAGGAGGGCAGGGCGGCAGGTACCCCCAGAGAGGGACAGGAGTTTAGCGCCCCGGCTCAGTAGATCCCGCTTCTGCAGCCAGGAGAGGGTCCCGCGGTGCCCCCCGGCCGGCTCTGGAGGGTCTAAGTACCTGGGGAGCCGGACTCGCTGGTGCCCAGTGCCTGTTCTGCCTCCCCACCTTCCTCTGTTTCTGGCCCGTGCCTTGGGGAAGCTTAGGCAGTCAGCTGCTTGCCGTTGGTTTGGGGAGAATTTGCCATCTGAGGGTTCTGTCTCATGAATTCGCTGCAGCATGTGACCGCGTTCAGGGCTGGACAGAAAGGCCAGTGGCACTGGCAGGGCTGGACCTGGCTGGGAAGGCACGGGAGGTGGCGGGGGAGGGGAGCATATGCCCTTCCTCTCCCTTCAGCACTGAAGCAGAAAGGTGAACACAAGGACCTTCTGGGCAGCGTGTGCTTGGAGATGCCTGGTTGCTGTGGGTAGGAAACAGCCCAGCCTGGCCGAGTCCACCTGTTCCGGGATCCTGGCCTGTGCAGGTTGTACAGAAGTCTGGGTATGTGTCCCAGCCACCTGAGGGCAAGGCTCCCTCTAGAAGGGACCCAAGGGCCAGAATGCCAGCCCCCACCCACCGCTCAGCCCCCCAGCCTCCTGCAGGCCAGGGAGGACTCGGGAGGCCGTGGATGTAGAAAGTCAGGGCCTGGGGTGCCACCGTGGCCCCTTGTTTCTGCCTGCCTGCAATGCCATGGCCTGCCCTGGGCCAAAAGGCATGTACGTCCAGCATCTTAGAGAAGCTCCCCCGTCCGCACTGTCCCAGGGCCTTGGCCCTCCGGGCACTCCTGTCCGGTGACCATGCTCTATGGCCAGAATGCCAGGGGAGGGGCTGCCTGCAGCCGCTGTTTTCCTGTCTGGGAAGGTCACACAGTCCAGCCTGTTTATGCAGCAGCCAGGGGGCTGAGAGAGAGTCACGGGCTTCCCTGTGTGAGTGAGGCCGCATGGAGGCCATGCAGCCCGGGTCGGCAGGACAGGTGCCGCCCACTCCAGCTCTGACCCGCGCGGAGGCGGCAAGGGGGCAGTGGGAAGCACCCGAGGGCTGGAAGCGGGGCTTGCTCTCCCACCTGTGAGTGTGGTGGTGAGTCAGGAAACAGCGTCTGCTGCGTGTCTTCCCCGGCATCTCATTGCAGCACAGCTCTGGCTTCCCGCTTCCCCTCCGCCAGCCCTCGAGGCCCGCACTAGCGCTCTGCTCAGCACTCAGTCCTCACTGGCACTGCAGCTTCCAGCTTCCGAATAGCCATTATGCGCAGCTGAGACCGGCAGAGGCAGGGAAGCTGGGGAGCAAGTGAGCGAGAGGGGAAATGTGGGGAGTGATCCAGATGTGAGGATGACCCACGGGAGTCCACGGGAAATGCCAGCCCACTTGATACTGTGGCGCTGGACCATGGGGAGGTCAGCCGAAGGTGGCCAGCAGGAGGTGAGGGCAGGGGGCAGATGGGTGTAAAAGGAGCTTCAGAAGGAATGTAAGAAATCTCTAGATGGGGACTGGGCATGGTGGCATCCACCTGTCATCTCAGCTACTCAGGAGGATGAGGTGGGCAGATCTGGGCACGGTGGCATCCCCCCGTCATCTCAGCTACTCAAGAGGATGACGTGGGCAGATCTCAGCATGGTGGCATCCCTCCGTTGTCTCAGCTACTCAGGAGGATGAGGTGGGCAGATCTGGGCACAGTGGCATCCCCCATTGTCTCAGCTACTCAGGAGGATGAGGTGGGCAGATCTGGGCATGGTGGCATCCCTCTGTCATCTCAGCTACTCAGGAGGATGAGGTGGGCAGATCTGGGCATGGTGGCATCCCTCCGTTGTCTCAGCTACTCAGGAGGATGAGGTGGGCAGATCTGGGCACGGTGGCATCCCCTGTCATCTCAGCTACTCAGGAGGATGAGGTGGGCAGATCTGGGCACGGTGGCATCCCCCGTCGTCTCAGCTACTCAGGAGGATGAGGTGGGCAGATCAGTTGAGCCGAGGAGTTCTGTGCTGTGTTGATGAGATGTTTCTGCTAAGTTCAGCATCAGTATGGTGACCTCCGGGGGGTGGGGGACCACCAGGTTGCCTAAGGAGGGCTGAACCGGCCCAGGTCAGAAACAGAGCAGGTCAAAAGTGTCCTGCTGTTCAGTAGAGGGATCACGCTTGTGAAGAGCCACTGCGCTCCAGCCTGGGCAATATAGCACGACCTCATCTCTAAAAAACAAATTTTAGAAAATGACTGGCGCGGTGGCTCACGCCTGTAATCCCAGCCTTTGGGAGGCCGAGGTGGGTGGATCACCTGAAGTCAGGAGTTCGAGACCAGCCTGGCCAACATGGTGAAACCCCGTCTCTACTAAAAATATTTTAAAAATTAGCTGGGCATGGTGGCAGGTGCCTGTAATCCCAGCTACTTGGGAGGCTGAGGCAGGAGAATCGCTTGAACCAGGGAGGTGGAGTTTGCAGTGAGCTGAGATCGTGCCATTGCACTCTAGCCTGGGCGACAGAGCAAGACTCTGTCTCAAAAAATAAATAAGGAGGCTGGCCACGGTGGCTCACATCTGTAATCCCAGCACTTTGGGAGACCAAGACAGGCAGATCATGAGGTCAGGAGATCGAGACCATCCTGGCTAACATGGTGAAACACCATCTCTACTAAAAATACAAAAAAAATTAGCTGGGCACGGTGGCGGGCGCCTGTAGTCCCAGCTACTCAGGAGGCTGAGGCAGGAGAATGGCGGGAACCCGGGAGGCGGAGCTTGCAGTAAGCCAAGATCACGCCACTGCACTCCAGCCTGGGTGACAGAGCGAGACTCCGTCTCAAATAAATAAATAAATAAATAAAATAAAATAAAAATAAACCTCTAGTTGAAGGGTGCAGATTGGATCTTTTTTTTTTTTTTTTTGAGACGGAGTCTTGCTCTGCCGCCCAGGTTGGAGTACAGTGGCCGGATCTCAGCTCACTGCAAGCTCCGCCTCCCAGGTTTATGCCATTCTCCTGCCTCAGTCTCCCGAGTAGCTGGGACTACAGGCGCCCGCCACCTCGCCCGGCTAGTTTTTTGTATTTTTAGTAGAGACGGGGTTTCACCGTGTTAGCCAGGATGGTCTCGATCTCCTGACCTCGTGATCCGCCCGTCTCAGCCTCCCAAAGTGCTGGGATTACAGGCTTGAGCCACCGCGCCCGGCCTGCAGATTGGATCTTAATAAGGCACATGTAAAAGCCGTGGGATCCAAACTGAAGTGTGTATTGATCGGGACCACAGGAGACTCCAGAGAGGCAGTGTGGTCTGGGGCTACGCACAGAGACTTGGCCTGGCTTGAATCCCCAGTTTGACCATTACTAGCTTGGGGGAGTCCCTTGACTTTTCTAATCTTTAAGTTTTTTTTGTTTTTGTTTTTGTTTTTGAGGCAGAGTTTCACTCTTGCTGCCCAGGCTGGAGTGCAATGGCGCGATCTCAACTCACTGCGAGCTCCGCCTCCCGGGTTCAAGCCATTCTCCTGCCTCAGCCTGCCGAGTAGCTGGGATTATAGGCGCCCACCACCTCGCCCGGCTAATTTTTTGTATTTTTAGTAGAGACGGGGGTTTCACCATGTTGGCCAGGCTGGTCTTGAACTCCTGACCTCAGGTGATCCACCTGCCTTGACCTCCCAAAGTGCTGGGATTACAGGTGTGAGCCACCGCGCCCGGCCTCATGGTGTTTTTTGACCAATAAAAGTTTTTAAATAGGTGGTCAAAAGTGTGTTTCAGCTTTTAGGGAGTACCTAGCATTTGTGTCAAATGAAATCTCTCTGAAGAGAACCTGAAGGATGACCTTGACCAGTGAAACCCAAAGCGTAAACATCCTGACAGCAGTCAATGTGTGGCCACAATAGAATAACAAGTACGGGAGAAGAAAGGCTGTCTCTGTGACACTAATTATCTATTTAAAGGGGAATACTAATTTGTGTTTTATCCTGTAGTTGGCTTCCTTTTCTTCCTCCCAAAGCTGTGGTGCCTGCCAGAGGACACTTCCCTCATTGACTGTGCCCAGGAACAGCCTGATCAGAAGATTTTCCTTATGATTAAGTCATAACACATATAATAGCAACTATTGTTAATACCCTATTTATGATCTTTAAAACCCTCGGCTAGGCACGGTGGCTCACGCCTATAATCCCAGCACTTTGGGAGGCCACGGCAGGTAGATCACCTGAGGTCAGGAGTTTGAGACCAGCCTGGCCGACATGGTGAAACCCTGTCTCTACTAAAAACACAAAAATTAGCCAGACATGGTGGCACGTGCCTGTAATCCCAGCTACTCGGCAGGCTGAGGCAGGAGAATCACGTGAACCCAGGAGGTGGAGGTTGCAGTGAGCTGAGTTTGCGTCATTGCATTCCAGCCTCGGCAACAAGAGCGAAACTCCATCTCAAAAAACAAAACAAAACAAAATACCATGAATTAAGAAGTTAAGTGACAAACTAGGAAAATGTATTCATAGTATAGAGAACTGTGAATATCTTTATTTTATTTTTATTATTTTTTGAGACAGAGTCTCGCTCTGTCACCCAGGCTGGAATGCAGTGGCACGATCTCGGCTCACTGCAACCTCTGCCTCTGGGGTTCAACGATTTTTCTGCCTCAGCCTCCCAAGAAGCTGGGATTACAGGCACCTGCCACCACGCCCAGCTAATTTTTTTATTTTTAGTAAAGACGAGGGTTCATCATGTTGGCCAGGCTGGTCTCGAACCCCTGACCTCAGGTGATCCACCCGCCTCGGCCTCTCAAAGTGCTGGGATTACAGGTGGGAGCCACTGCACCCTGCCTGTGAATGTCTTTAATACATAAAGAGCTTTCACAAAATCAATATACAAAGATTGGCCGGGTGCAGTGGCTCGTGCCAATAATCGTCGCACTTTGGGAAGCTGAGGTGGAAGGATTGCTTGAGTCCAGGAGTTCACGCAGCCTGGGCAATAGAGTGAGACCCTGTCTCTATAGAAATAAAAGAATTAAAACAACGAAAGCCGAAGGAGACCTTGCTGCGCAGCCCTCCGCAACTTGTGCACCCTCGTCGACCCGCGCGGACCTTCAGGAGGGCGGCACATGCCTGGGGTACTCTAGGTGCAGGACTCTGGCTCCATAGCACGTTTGCATTGGTTTGGCCCTTCGGTAGGGTGGTCACCGCTGGGGTAGTGTCAGTGCAGGACTCTGGCTCAGTAGTGCCTTTGCACTGGTTTGGACCTTCGGTAGGACGGTCACGTCTGGGGTAGTGTCGGTGCAGGACTCTGGCTCAGTAGCGGCTTTGCACTGGTTTGGACCTTCGGTAGGGCGGTGACACCTGGGGTAGTGTCGGTGCAGGACTCTGGCTCAATAGCGCCTTTGCACTGGTTTGGACCTTCGGTAGGACGGTGACACCTGGGGTAGTGTCGGTGCAGGACTCTGGCTCAGTAGCGCCTTTGCACTGGTTTGGACCTTCGGTAGGGCGGTGACACCTGGGGTAGTGTCGGTGCAGGACTCTGGCTCAATAGCGCCTTTGCACTGGTTTGGACCTTCGGTAGGGCGGTCACGTCTGGAGTAGTGTCGGTGCAGGACTCTGGTTCAGTAGCACCTTTGCACTGGTTTGGACCTTCGGTAGGGCGGTCACGTCTGGAGTAGTGTCGGTGCAGGACTCTGGCTCAGTAGCGCCTTTGCACTGGTTTGGACCTTCGGTAGGACGGTCACGTCTGGGGTAGTGTCGGTGCAGGACTCTGGGTCAATAGCGCCTTTGCACTGGTTTGGACCTTCGGTAGGACGGTCACGTCTGGGGTAGTGTCGGTGCAGGACTCTGGGTCAGTAGCGCCTTTGCACTGGTTTGGACCTTCGGTAGGATGGTCACGTCTGGGGTAGTGTCGGTGCAGGACTCTGGCTCAGTAGCGCCTTTGCACTGGTTTGGACCTTCGGTAGGACGGTCACGTCTGGGGTAGTGTCGGTGCAGGACTCTGGCTCAGTAGCGCCTTTGCACTGGTTTGGCCTTGGCTGCCAGCACTGGTTGTTTCCGGTGGGGTTGTCGGCTGTGTGAAGCAGGCCATGTGCGTCTGTGGCTGTGGAGCTCTCTTCAGCAGTCCTGAGTGCTTATTAGCTGTCTCGGGATCCAGGAAACATTTGGGTTTTCACAGCTACAGCTGGAGCCTTGGCGGGCATACGGGAATGAGATTCTGCCACTCTGGAAGATGCGTGCCCACAGGTTTAACTGCAGTTTGCTGATGGTCCCCCAGCCTGGAATTAGCATGTTGAACAGACCCCTTTGGTAACAGTCTAGTTCCAGCTTGGACCTAAGAAGAATTAAAAATCAGCAAACTTCCACTATTTTCAATGTCTTAAGAGAAATAAGTGCAGCATTTCTGCATTTCTGACATTTTACTTAAATAAATAAATAAATAAATAAAACCACCAAACTGGGAGAGGTGGAAAATCAGTCATTACCACACCAGCCCTACAGAGGCAGCAAATATGCAACGCGATTCTTGTATAGTGATGTTATCTTTTCTTTCTTTATCTCTAGGTAAAATCTCAAGGGTAAAATGTTAGTTGTCAACACTGAGGGCCCTGAAACCTCATTCCTCACTCAGAGGAACAGTGTGGAAAAAAAAAAAAAAAAAGGTCTGGACGTGGTGGCTCACGCCTGTCATCCCAGCACTTTGGGAGGCCGAGGGGGGCAGATCGCTTGAGGTCAGGAGTTCGAGACCAGCCTGACCAACATGGTGAAACCCCGTCTCTACTAAAAATACAAAAATTAGCTGGGTGTCATGGCAGGCACCTGTAATCCATCCCAGCTGCTGGGAGGCTGAGGCAGGAGAATCACTTGAACCTGGGAGGCAGAGGTTGCAGTGAGCCAAAATCACACTATTACACTCCAGCCTGGATGACAGAGCCAGTCCCTGTCTCAAAAAAAAAAAAGGAAAGAAAAAAAAAATCTCTTATGAGATTTAAAATGTCTGTTCTTTTGCTCATCTTAGAGCACAAACCTACTTTGAAATTATGTGGCCGGGCGTGGTGGCTCACGCCTGTAATCCCAGCACTTTGGGAGGCCGAGGTGGGCGGATCACAAGATCAGGAGATCAAGACCATGGTGAAACCCCGTCTCTACTAAAAATAGAAAAAATTAGCCGGGCGCAGGGGCGGGCGCCTGTAGTCCCAGCTCCTCGGGAGGCTGAGGCAGGAGAATGGCGTGAACCCGGGAGGCGGAGCTTGCAGTGAGCCGAGATTGCGCCACTGCACTCCAGCCTGGGCGACAGAGCGAGACTCCGTCTCAAAAAAAAAAAAAAATTATGTTAAATGAAATATTGGAAGGGCACGGTGGCTCACGCCTGTAATCTCAGCATTTTGGGAGGCCAAGGCGGGCGGATCACTTGAGGTCAAGAGTTTGAGACCAGGCCGGGCACGGTGGCTCAAGCCTGTAATCCCAGCACTTTGGGAGGCCGAGGCGGGCGGATCACAAGGTCAGGAGATCGAGACCACAGTGAAACCTCTACTAAAAATACAAAAAATTAGCCGGGCGCGGTGGCGGGCGCCTGTAGTCCCAGCTACTCAGGAGGCTGAGGCAGGAGAATGGCGGGAACCCGGGAGGCGGAGCTTGCAGTGAGCCGAGATCGCGCCACTGCACTCCAGCCTGGGCGACAGCGCGAGACTCCGTCTCAAAAAAAAAAAAAAAAAAAAAAGAGTTTGAGACCAGCCTGGCCAACATGGCTAAACTCTGTCTCTACTAAAAATACAAAAATTAGCCAGGTGTCCTGGCAGGCACCTGTAGTCCCAGCTACTCGGGAGGCTGAGGCAAGAGAATCGCTTGGACCCGGGAGGCGGAGATTGCAGTGAGCCGAGATTGCATCACTGCACTCTAGCCTGGGTGACAGAGTGAGACTCCATCTCTCAAAAAATATATATGTATATATTCAATTAATATATAGTTTACTCTAAAAAAAAAAAAAAGCAAAGAAAGAAAGATTAATATCGCCATAGAAAAAAAGGACAAATATAAATAATGTTCTTTCTTTCCTTTTTTTTTTTTTTTTTTTGAGACGGAGTCTCGCTCTGTTGCCCAGACTGGAGTGCAGTGGCCGGATCTTAGCTCACTGCAAGCTCCGCCTCCCGGGTTTACGCCATTCTCCTGCCTCAGCCTCCCGAGTAGCTGGGACTACAGGCACCCGCCACCTCGCCCAGCTAGTTTTTTTGTATTTTTTAGTAGAGACGGAGTTTCACCATGTTAGCCAGGATGGTCTCAATCTCCTGACCTCGTGATCCGCCCATCTTGGTCTCCCAAAGTGCTGGGATTACAGGCTTGAGCCACCGTGCCCGGCCTCTTTTTTTTTTTTTTTTTTGAGATGGAGTCTCGCTCTGTCGCCCGGGCTAGAGTGCAATGGCACAATCTCGGCTCACTACAAGCTCCATCTCCTGGGTTCACGCCATTCTCCTGCCTCAGCCTTCCCAGTAGCTGGGACTACAGGTGCCCGCCACACATCCAGCTAATTTTTTGTATTTTAGTAGAGATGGGGTTTCACTGTGTTAGCCAGGATGGTCTCGATCTCCTGACCTCGTGATCCGCCTGCCTTGGCCTCCTAAAGTGCTGGGATTACAGGCGTGAGCCACCACGCCCAGTCAAATGATTTTTTAAGTTGTAGGAAAATGTTGAAAATCATTAGTAAAAGCTTTTTGTTTTTTTGAGACGGAATCTAACTGTGTTGCCCAGGCTGGAGTGCAGTGGCTCAATCTCTGCTCATTGCAACCTCTATCTCCCAGGTTCAAGCAATTCTGCTGCCTCAGCCTCTGGAGTAGCTGGGATTACAGGCATGCACCACCACGCCCGGCTAATTTTCTGTATTTTTGGTAGAGACGGGGTTTCACCATGTTGGGCCAGGCTGGTCTTGAACTCCTGGCCTCAAGTGATCCACTTGCCTCCTAAAGTGCTAGGATTATAGATGTGAGCCACTGCGTCTGACCTCAGGGTGATTTTTACTTTATTCTTTTTATACTTTGCTCCAAACATTTTGCAATGGACATGCATTACTTTTCCTTTCTTTTTTATTTTCTTTTCCTTCTTTCTTTCTTTCTTTTTTTTTTTTTTTTGAGACAGAGTCTCGCTCTGTCACCAGGCTGGAGTGCAGTGGCACCATCCACGATCTTAGCTCACTGCAACCTCCACCTCCTGGGTTTAAGCAATCCTCCTGCTTCAGCCTCCCGAGTACCTGGGACTACAGGCGCCCGCCACCACACCCAGCTAATTTTTTGTATTTTAAATAGAAAAAATACAATGTTGGCCAGATGGTCTCGATCTCGCCGCCCACCTCGGCCTCCCAAAGTGTTGAGATTACAGGCGTGAGCCACCGCACCCAGCCCAGGCATTGCTGTTCTAAGGAAAAGATCATAATTAAAAATACAAGGTGTTGGTGTTGGTTTGAAGGCTACCTAGTGTGGTTCCCCTAGGCACTCTACTCCCCTAAGGAATGGCCCTGCTGACCAGAATAACATGTTGGGAAGAATTTTCTTGGTGCTGGTAAGAATGTTCCAGGCGGCAAGAGGCAGGGCATCAAAGGGAGCGGCTGGGAGGCCCCTGCCCTGTCCAGGACTGAGGGCAAGGGCCTCATCCATGGACAGGTGGAGAGTCGGCCTCTTCCCCAGGTCTGCTCTTCCCCATCCTGGATCTAGTGTTGGAGAAAAGACTCCGGAAGACCAGGCAGGGCCACATGGTCACCCCAGGCCCCTGTGGCGCTGTTGGTCTGTAGCCTAGGTTAGGGTTAAGGCAGGCTTGTGATTAAAAAGGTAGAAGGAAAATGCCTAGCTAGCAAGCTCTCTGCTTTTCCAGAACATTCTCCAGCTCTGTTGAAAAGTTTGAGACACTCTTTTTGCCCAAAGGTGACTGCAGCAACCCACGTGTTAACCTCACCTAACCCTGCACCAAGGGAGCCAGGCTCTGGGCTTCCGTCTGCCCTTCTGGTTGGGTTCCAAGCCTTCTTTGGGCCCTTCTCTTTCTTTTTTGGAGACAGAATCTCGTTCTGTCACCCAGGCTGGAGTGCAGTGGCGCGATCTCGGCTCGCTGCAACCTCCACCTCCTGAGTTCAAGCGATTCTCCTGTCTCAGCCTCCTCCTGAGTAGCTGGGACTACAGGCACCCACCACCATGCCAGCTAATTTTTGTATTTCTAGTAGAGACAGGGTTTCACTGTGTTGGCCAAGCTGGTCTCGAACTCCTGACCTCACGATCCGCCTGCCTCGGCCTCCCAAAGTGTTGTGATTATAGGTGTGAGCCACCACGCCCGGCCTCTCTCTCTTTCTTTCTTTCTTTCTTTCTTTCTTTCTTTCTTTCTTTCTTTCTTTCTTTCTTTCTTTCTTTCTTTCTTTCTTTCTTTTTCTTTCTTTCTTTCTTTCTCTCTCTCTCTCTTTTCCTTCCTTCCTTCCTTCCTTCCTTCCTTCCTCTTTCTCTTTCCTTCTCTCTTTCTTTTCTTTTCTTTCTTTTCTTTCTTTCTTTCTTTCTTTGCCCTGGCTGGGGTGGATGCCAGGCAGGAACACTTCTCTCCTTCCACATAAGCAGAACAAATATCTGGATTCTCCCTGGGGTATATATGGCCACGGAGATGCCTTTGCTACGCTGCTGCCTCGCTGAATTTGTAACGAAGCAGCCCAAATATGTGAGCTTGGGAACTGAGGCATGGCCTTTGAACCGCAGCATTCCTGGGAAGCCGGTACCAAGAGTAAGATTGCTTACCCGGGTGTGCCTGGGCACATGTGAGCACATCACATTTCTTTTGTCTTCTGTGGGAAGGGATTTCTTTTCATTTCTTCTTTTTCTTTGAGATGTAGTCTCACTCTGTTGCCCAGGGTAGAGTGCAGTGGCAAGATCTTGACTTACTGCAAGTTCCGCCTCCCAGGTTCAAATGATTCTCCTGCCTCAACCTCCCAAGTAGCTGGCATTACAGGTGCCCGCCATTATGCCAAGCTAATTTTTTTTTTTTTTTTTTTTTTTGAGACGGAGTCTCACTCTGTCGCCCGGGCTGGAGTGCAGTGGCACAATCTCAGCTCACTGCAAGCTCCACCTCCCGGGTTTACGCCATTCTCCTGCCTCAGCCTCCTGTGTAGCTGGGACTACAGGCGCCCGCCACCTCGCCCGGCTAGTTTTTTGTATTTTTTAGTGGAGACGGGGTTTCACCATGTTAGCCAGGATGGTCTCGATCTCCTGACCTCGTGATCTGCCCGTCTCGGCCTCCCAAAGTGCTGGGATTACAGGCTTGAGCCACCGCGCCCGGCCGCCAAGCTAATTTTTGCATTTTTGTAAAGATGGGGTTTCACCATGTTGGCCAGGCTGGTCTTGAACTCCTGACCTCATGTGATCCACCCACCTCGGCCTCCCAAAGTGCTGAGATTATAAGCATGAGCCACCACGCCCGGCCTGATTTCTTTTTCTTTTTTTTTTTTTTTTTTGAGTCTTGCTCTGTCGCCCAGGCTGGAGTGCAGTGGCACAATCTTGGCTCACTGCAACCTCCACCACCCGGGTTCAAGCAATTCTTCCACCTCAGCCTCCCGAGTACCTAGGACTACAGGCGCCCGTCACCATTCCTGGATAATTTTTGTATTGTTTTAATAGAGACGGGGTTTCACCGTGTTGGCCAGGCTGGTCTGGAACTCCTGACCTCGTGATCCGCCAGCCTCGGCCTCCCAAAGTGCTGGGATTACAGGTGTGAGTCACCGCGCCCGGCCTCTTTTTTTTGTTTGTTTTTGTTTTTTTTTTGGGAGGGGGGGATGGAGCCTCGCTCTGTCACCCAGACTGGAGTGCAGTGGCGCAATCTCGGCTCACTGCAATTCCGCCTCCTGGGTTCACGCCATTCTCCTGCCTCAGCCTCTCGAGTAGCTGGGGACTACAGGCGCCCGCCACCACGCCCGGCTAATTTTTTGAATTTTTTTTTTTTTTTTTTTTTTTTTTTTTTTTGAGACGGAGTCTTGCTCTGTAGCCCGGGCTGGAGTGCAGTGGCCAGATCTCAGCTCACTGCAAGCTCCGCCTCCCGGGTTTACGCCATTCTCCTGCCTCAGCCTCCGGAGTAGCTGGGACTACAGGCGCCCGCCACCTCGCCCGGCTAGTTTTTTGTATTTTTAGTAGAGATGGGGTTTCACCGTGTTAGCCAGGATGGTCTCGATCTCCTGACCTCGTGATCCGCCCGTCTCAGCCTCCCAAAGTGCTGGGATTACAGGCTTGAGCCACCGCGCCCGGCCAATTTTTTGTATTTTTAGTAGAGACGGGGTTTCACCGTGTTAGCCAGGGTGGTCTCGATCTCCTGACCTCGTGATCCACCCGCCTCGGCCAAAGTGCTGAGATTACAGGTGTGAGCCACTGCGCCCGGCCCCCGGCCTCTTTTTTTTAAACGGAGTCTTGCTCTGTCGCCCAGGCTGGAGTGCAGTGGCGCGATCTCGACTCACTGCAACCTCCACCATCCAGGTTCAAGCGATTTTCCTGCCTCAGCCTCTCGAGTAGCTGGGATTACAGGCATGTTCCACCTCGCTAAGTTTTTGTATTTTTGGTAGAGACAGGGTCTCACTATGTTCCCCAGGCTGGTCTGGAACTCCTGACCCTGTGATCCACCCGCCTCGGCCGCCCGGTGCTGGGATGACAGGCGTGAGCCACGGCGCCGGCCTCACTGTGACTTTTCATACCCTAATGGGTATCAAATGGTGTCTCATTGTGGCTTTGATTTGCATTTCACTATGATTAATGGTGTTGAGCATCTTTTCATATGCTTATTGGCTATTTGTGTATCTTCTTTGGAGAAATGTCTATTCAGTCCCTTTGCCCATTTAAAAAATTGGTTATTGCCGGTCGCGGTGGCTCACGCCTGTAATCCCAGCACTTTGGGAGGCCGAGGCGGGCGGATCACAAGGTCAGGAGATCGAGACCACGGTGAAACCCCGTCTCTACTAAAAATACAAAAAAATTAGCCGGGCGTGGTGGCGGCGCCTGTAGTCCCAGCTACTCGGGAGGCTGAGGCAGGAGAATGGCGTGAACCCGGGAGGCGGAGCTTGCAGTGAGCCGAGATCGCGCCACTGCACTCCAGCCTGGGCGACAGAGCGACACTCCGTCTCAAAAAAAAAAAAGGCCGGGCGCGGTGGCTCAAGCCTGTAATCCCAGCACTTTGGGAGGCCGAGACGGGCGGATCACGAGGTCAGGAGATCGAGACCATCCTGGCTAACACGGTGAAACCCCCTCTCTGCTAAAAAATACAAAAAAACTAGCCGGGCGCGGTGGCGGGCGCCTGTAGTCCCAGCTACTCGGGAGGCTGAGGCAGGAGAATGGCGTGAACCCGGGAGGCGGAGCTTGCAGTGAGCTGAGATCCGGCCACTGCACTCCAGCCTGGGCGGCAGAGCGAGACTCCGTCTCAAAAAAAAAAAAAAAAAAAAAAAAAAATTGGTTATTTCAAAAATTAGCTGAGCACGGTGTCTCGTACGTGCAATGGGAGGTGCCGCTTGGGAGGCTGAGGCAGGAGAATCGCGTGAACCCAGGAGACAGAGGTTGCAGTGAGCTGAGATCGCGCCACTGCACCCCAGCTTGGGAGACAGAGCGAGACTGCATCCAAAAAAAAAATGGTGGGTGGGCGCAGTGGCTCAAGCCTGTAATCCCAGCACTTTGGGAGGCCGAGGCGGGCGGATCACCAGGTCAGGAGATCGAGACCATCCTGGCCAACACGGTGAAACCCCGGCTCTACTGAAAATGCAGAAAAATTAGCCAGGCACAGTGGTGGGCGCCCGTAGTCCCAGCTACTCGGGAGGCTGAAGCAGGAGAATGGCGTAAACCCGGGAGGCGGAGCTTGCAGCGAGAGGAGATGGCGCCACTGTACTCTAGCCTGGGCGACAGAGCGAGACTCCGTCTCAAAAAAAAAAAAAAATTAGCTGGGCATGGTGTCTCACGCCTGTAGTCCCAGCAACTCGGGAGGCTGAGGCAAGAGAATTGCTTGAACCCGGGAGGCGGAGCTTGCAGTGAGCCGAGATAGCGCCACTGCATTCCAGCCTGGGCGACAGAGCGAGACTCTGTCTCAAAAAAAAAAAAAAAGAAAGAAAGAAAGAAAAAAAGATTCAAGACAAATGGGGAGTAGTGGGGAGGGTTGGGGGAGACGTAGATTAAGTCCCCATAAGCAGCCTGACTTCAATGGAATAGGTTGCTTAGCTATCCAGAGAGCAGCTCCCACGGCCAGGGACGCTGGGCGCGGACAGGAAAGCTTTGCTACACAGTGTGCTCTCTCCTGAGGTTAGAGGAGCTGTGCCTCTCTGGGAGGATGTGGTTTGCCCTCGGCCTGGATTTGTGTAGAATCAGCAAGTTAGCCTTGAAGTCCTATTCAGGTGGGCCCCCTCTTGCCCTGTACCCAGAATGAGCTGATGTGAGATACTGAGAGTGGCTTCATTGGGAAGAGAGCCCGGGCCTTTCTTCCCGTTGGCCTTCTCGGATGCTAACTGCTAGGGCAAAACATCCTGTGGGAAGAGAATCCCCTGCTTGCACTGAGAAATTCAGAAGCAAGAGGCCGGGCACGGTGGCTCACGCCTGTAGTCCCAGCATTTTGGGAGGCCAAGGCGGGTGGATCACTTGAGACCAGCCTGGCCAACGTGGTGAAACCCCGTCTCTACTAAAAATACAAAAATTAGCCAGGTATGGGGGTGGGCATCTCTAATCTCAGCTATTCGGGAGGCTGAGGCAGGAGAATCGCTTGAACCAGGGAGGCGGAGGTTGCAATGAGCCGAGCTCACGCCACTGCACTCCAGCCTGGGCGACAAGAGTGAAACCCCATCTCAAAACAAAGAAAAGAAAAGAAATTCAGAAGCAGGAATCCTGGGCCAGCTTCATCCTCAGACCGAAGAGAACTGTAGAATTCTGATTGACATCTTCCAAAAACCTACCCTCTCCAAACCAAAAGCAGTTTTTGCTGACATCTGGTCTTTCTGGGATGCTGATATTTTTATTTATAAAATGACGCTATTATCCCCAAATAGATTCTTATTTTTAACAGGCTTTCTCCCTTTGAGGCCTGCCTGAGGCTCATAACTTTGTTCTCTGGCATCTCTGTTACCCTGAAAAGACAGGAAGGCTCCTGGGCTCTGCCAGGAGCAGCGAGATGGGGAGGGTTGGCAGCCGGAAAGTCAGACAACTGCTTGTATTCTGCGGCACCTCCCTCCTCGCCCTCATCAGCCTCAGTTCAGGAAAGAGAAACCTTCAGTGAGCGATCGTTGCCCCTGAACTAATGTCCCTGTGAGTCACACAGGAAGGGGCAGGTGAAGAAGAGGCCTGATGGGGCCTAGTTCTCTGTCCCCTCCTCCTCCCCTTCCCCGGTGCATCCTCCCCACCGAGGTTTCTCTGCTTTTTATCTCTCAGTTGCCCAACATGTTCGGCGACCTTCGGTCCACGTTTATAGCCTTGATGATTGGGTCCTACGCTTCCTCGGCAGTCACCTTTCCAGGAATCAAGGTGAGCACGTGTAATTTGCACTGGTGTCTGTGCAGAGGCCTGCTCCAGGCTAATTCCGCCCTCTCTGAAGAGAGAGGCAATTGTGGGCACCGGGGGTGGCCCCTCTTCACCACCCCCACCCGGGCAGGATGCACCTGGGCGTCACAGGAGCGAGAGCTGTAAACCGCGGGGCCTCAGGGGACAGGATTCACGCATGTGGCTGCAGGATCTGCTGCAGGTGCCTTTGCACTTCTGGGCTGGGGCAGGGAAAGGGCAGTGGGTGAGTTTGTCTCCAGTTGTGAGTCCAGCCCCCGTCTCCTCCATCTTCCTTGTCTCCCCGTGCTCCCCTGGCTCCCCCGCCCCCAGCCTGCTGTTATTGTGCCATTACTCCCCGCCAGCCAAAGCACTGCTCTTGGCCAAGTGGTTCAGCTGTTTCCCTCCTAGGCAGGATTTTGAGCCTGTGGAAGTCACATAGGGTCAGGACGAAGCAAACACCTCACAGTCCATCAGCCTGAGTTCCCCAGACCCTGTGGCTCTGCCAGGGCCCCGTAGGGGCTTCTCCCACCTCTGGCCCTCACACTAAGTAAAAGCCCCCTTCCTCAGGGGTGTGTGTGGGAATGCTGCTGGCGAGGAGAGGGGGTCACGGTGTGGGCTGGCCACCTGGGCATTGAAGTGGTGGGCGCTGGGACTCTGGGGCCAGCCGTCTTATAGACTTGCAGAGATTCTCACGCCCCTGGAGCGGGGAGGATCCCAAAAGTTCCTCCTCCTCCTCCTTTTTTGGTGGGGGACAGAGTCTCGCTCTGTCGCCCAGGCTGGAGTGCAGTGGCGCAATCTCGGCTCACTGCAACCTCTGCCTCCCGGGTTCAAGTGATTCTCCTGCCTCAGCCCCCCAAGTAGCTGGGACTACAGGCGACCACTGCCACACCTGGCTAATTTTTGTATTTTTAGTAGAGATAGGGTTTCGCCATGTTGGTCAGGCTGGTCTCGAACTCTTGACCTCATGATCCGCCCACCTTGGCCTCCCAAAGTGCTGGGATTACAGGTGTGAGCCACCATGCCTAATTTTTGTATTTTTAGTAGACACAGGGTTTCGCCATTTTGGTCAGGCTGGTCTCGAACTCTTGACCTCATGATCTTCCCACCTCAGCCTCCCAAAGTGCTGGGATGACAGGCGTGAGCCACCGCGCCCGGCCTCCTTGAGCATTTCTTTGGCCTCTGCCATGTGAGCTCTCAAGGGCACTGGGGAAGCGTCAGTGGATGCTTCTGGAAGGCTCTTGCCTTCAGGGAGCCCCACCCACTAACGCCAGACAAGCTGATGGACCAGAAGCACCGTCCCCTCTGCCGGGCCAATCACTCTGAGCCTTCGAGACGTGCTGTGATCGTGGTGAGGGGGTCAGGAAGGCCTCCACGTTGGGGGGCTAATGACACGCCAGGTCCAGATAACCAGCAGGGCAGGCACGGTGGGAGGACTGGAAGGCGGGTGCCTGATGCCCCAACGCCCAGGCTGGCAGGGCTGTGCCTCCTCACACGGCTCAGCGCAGGGACAGCAGGGGCGGCCAGATGCTCCTGCCTGCCACGGCTCTGGCCTCCCTGAGCTAACTCTGCCCCTTCCGGACCCCACCCTGTCCCCGCGGTGCCTGTTAGCTCATCTACGATGCTGGTGTCTCCTTCATCATCATCCTCGTGGTCTGGGCCGGCTGTTCCGGGCTGGTTTTCCTCAACTGCTTCTTTAACTGGCCCCTGGAGCCCTTCCCGGGCCCGGAGGACATGGACTACTCGTAAGTAGAGGTGCCCCCGTCCCACCTGCCCCCCGCCCCCCAGCCGGGGCCCTGGGCAGCACCCTCAGACACTCTCCTGGGACCCCAGGGTGAAGATCAAGTTCAGCTGGCTGGGCTTTGACCACAAGATCACAGGGAAGCAGTTCTACAAGCAGGTGACCACGGTGGGCCGGCGCCTGAGCGTGGGCAGCTCCATGAGGAGTGCCAAGGAGCAGGTGGCGCTGCAGGAGGGCCACAAGCTGTGCCTGTCCACCGTCGACCTGGAGGTGAAGTGCCAGCCGGACGCCGCAGGTACCCTCCTTAGACCGCAGCCGGGCGACGGGCAGGGAGTGCTCCGTGGGTGTCGGCTCACCCCGTTCCCACCTCACCCCAAAAGGGGAGGCGGCCCCGCCCGCCCTGTCCTGCAGAGGCGCTCCGGAAGGCTTGGGGGAGGGAAAGGGATTTGCCTAACCGATTTCACACACGAGGCATCCCCAGTGCAGCACCAACCCCGTCACCCTCACCAGGCCCGGCCTGTCCCGAGGGGCCCCCTCCGGGCCTCCAGTGTGGAGGGACCTGCACGGCCCCCGTGGTGGGGACAGTGAGCCCCGGCCCTGAGCCCCGCACCCTCTCCCCACAGCGGCCCCCTCCTTCATGCACAGCGTGTTCAGCCCTATCCTGCTGCTCAGCCTCGTCACCATGTGCGTCACGCAGCTGCGGCTCATCTTCTACATGGGCGCCATGAACAACATCCTCAAGTTCCTGGTCAGCGGCGACCAGAAGACAGGTGGGCGCCCCGGGCAGCCTCGGTCACTGTCCCTCCCCGGCCTGAGCCCAGCCCGCTGGCCACCGGCCAGAATGTGTTCAGCTGAGCCAGGCCAGCAGGGCCACGGAAAGGCCGCATCCCAGGCACCGTCTGCCTGTCAGAGCTGTTTCATCACAGCCAGCCCCAACTGTTCCTTCGTGTCCCCATCAGGGTTTCCTGGTCCAGGAGGGAGGGAAGGACCAAAATAGCTGCCTGGGTGTGGGGGGTGGGGGGTGTGTTTTCCAGCGCCTGAGGGGGAGGGTTGCCGTGTGTGTCTATAAACGAAAACGGAACAGAACCCTCCACCTGAGCGTGGCTGAAAGACGGCAGGTCAAGCCCGAAGGCCTCCCAGAAAGTGGCACGGTGGGTGCGTGGACACCCTGCACGTCGAGGTCAGGACGTGGGGGAGACGTTGGGGCAACGGGCCCACACTGGGCTCTGCATCCACCACGAAACGGGGCGGGGCGGAGGCTTCCTTGGAGCCTGTGGTTGGTTGAGGCTTGTCAGCTCCAGCAAACACAGCTGATAACCCACACTCCACTTTTCCAAACAACACAGGTCTTCCGCTGATGAGAGGTTTTGATTCTACGGAGAAAGTCAGGACTTCCCCCCACGGCCTGAGCTGAGTCAGCCTTAGTCATCCCCAGCCTCCTTGGCGTGCAACTTTTCCCCAGGGTTTGCTTGTTTTTATCAAGGTGAAGATCCCCTAGGCCTTGTGAAGAAGCAGTTATCAGGTTTTTAGGAGATGAGAAATCCAGCTTTAACAAAAGGAAAAGATAGCAAAGGGAACCAGATAAGGGCCAGTTCTACTGTGAAAATGGGAGTCTCGGCTGGGCGTGGTGGCTCATGCCTGTAATCTTAGCACTTTTGGAGGCTGAGGCAAGTGGATCATGAGGTCAGGAGTTCAAGACCAGGCTGGCCAATATGGTGACACCCCGTCTCTACTAAAAATACAAAAATTAGCCAGGCGTGGTGGGGGGCACCTGCAATCCCAGCCACTCAGGAGGCTAAGGCAGGAGAATCGCTTGAACCGGGGAGGCGGAGGCTGCAGTGAGCCAGTGAGCTGAGATTGCACCACTGCACTCCAGCCTGGGCGACAGAGCGAGACTCCGTCTCAAAAAAAAAAAAATCTGTGGAACACACTTTGGGGAACCCTGATCTATCATGTCTTTTTCTTCCTTGTCTTTTTGAGACAGGGTCTCTTCCTGCGTTGCTTCGGCTGGAGGGCAGTGGTGCGAACACTGCAGCCTTGGCCTCTTAGGGCTTCCCAGGTGCGTGCCACCGCGCCCAGCTAATTTTTAAATTTTTTGCAGAGATGGGGTCTTGCTCTGTTGCCCAGGTTGGTCTTGAACTCCTGGGCTCAAGGGATCCTCCCCCAAAGTGCTGGGATTACAGGCGAAACCCCCACGCCCGGCCTGATCAGCACTCAGCTCTGGAGTGGTGGAAACCCCGGAGTGCCGAGAGAGCCGGTCCCTGGCCCTCGAAAGGCGCCTCTCCCTGCTGCTGCAGCGTCTTTCACTCAAGCTCGCTGAGAAATCTTTTGCTGCCCAAGGGGAATTTTTCCAACTGCTTCCCATGTTCAAAAAGTCAATTTCGAGAAGTAGAGGAAGTCAGGCCAGGCAGATCGGTCTGTGGCAGATGAAGCACTGGTTTTCCCCATCCTCCTTCTGTGACCTGTTACACCCAACACCCATAGCCCCAGCTGTGGCCGAGAGGCGGCCGCAGAGTCCGAGTCACTTTCCGCACAGTCAGGAACTGTGCGGCTCCCTAGGAACGAGTGTGCCGTGCCGCTGAGGGACGGCTCGAACCACCAGAGCCATCACCTCCGTGTATGGCCCCACGACCACCCACAGCAGAGGCTCCCGGCTGCTGGTTCCAAATGGAGACTCCAGGTCTTGCCGCTGAGCGGTGACTCTGCTGCCTCCCAGCGTTTGAGACCCGCCATCAAACAGGAGTGCATCAAACAGGGCAAACCCTAACTAGCCAGGGGGCTGCCAGCTGGGAAAAGGCCGCCTTTTCTTTTTTCTTTTTTTTTTGATTTAGGGTCTTGCTCGGCCACCCAGGCTGGAGGGCAGTGGTGCCACTGATAGCTCACTGCAGCCTCCGACTCATGGACCCGAGGGATCGTCCCACCCCGGCCTCCTCAGTGTCTGTGTGTGCCACCATGCCTGGCTAATTTTTTTTTTTTTTCCCCATAAAGACGAGGTCTCACTATTTTGCCCAAGCTGATCTCAAACTCCTGGGCTCAAGCAATTGTCCCACCTCAGCCTCCCAAAGTACTGAGATTATAGGTGTGAGCCACAAGGCCCAGCCAAAAATACAGTTTTGTTTTGTTTTTTTTTTTTGAGACAGATTTTCACTCTTGTCACCCAGGCTGGAGCACAGTGGTGTGATCTAGGCTCACTGCAACCTCCGCCTCCTGGGTTCAAGTGATTCTCCTGCCTCAGCCTCCCAAGTGACTGGGGTTACAGGCATGCACCACCAAGCCCAGCTAATTTTTGTATTTTTAGTAGAGACAGGGTTTCACCATGTTGGTCAGGCTGGTCTCAAAGTCCTGACCTCAAGTGATCCACCTGCCTCAGCCTCCCAAAGAACTGGGATTATAGGCCTGAGCCACCGCGCCCGGCCAAAAATGCAGTCTTGAGATGGGGAAGACGTGGCCTGTGCTGTCCCCAGCAGTGCCCAGGCCCAGCCAAAGTAGGCAGTGCTGCCTCACTCTCCCACCCACCCTCAGAGTGTAGCACTTACTGGGAAGAAGCATTGAGAAACCAGAACTGAGAGGGGAAGACAGTCCAGGGCCAATAGTTCTTGGGGACTGAGGCCTGAAAATGGGAGCAGGGTACAGAAGCTGTGGCTGGCCAGATGGATTGGGTGCCCCTGCACCCCTACCCTCTAGTCAGGGGCCACCCATCCTACCCCTCCCTTTTTACGGAGTTGACAGGTGACATGTTTTCCTGTTGTTGTCCTTGACTTGATAACAATCTAGTAGTTAAATAGATACGATCATCTGTTTACATCATCATTTATGATAGATACTATCATCAGATACAACTGAAAAACGAGGCCTAGAATGATGGATTAACTTGTTCAGGGTCAGAGCCAGGACTCACATATGGGTCTTAAGTCA
Organism: Macaca fascicularis; assembly: GCF_037993035.2. Lineage (NCBI taxonomy): Eukaryota > Metazoa > Chordata > Mammalia > Primates > Cercopithecidae > Macaca > Macaca fascicularis. The sequence continues at coordinate 1,704,945 of NC_088390.1, read as the reverse complement.
CTGGATCAGCCAAGGGCCTCTAGACATTCCACTCAGAGCAGCAGCTCAGGGGCCACCAGGCCTCTGTGGAAGGGGGGCCATGGCCCAAGGAAGGGGAGCAGACCCAGGCATGGTCCCTGCTTCTTGGAGTGGAAGGGAGACCAGCTCTGGCCATCTGGAGGAGACCCATGGTGTCAGATGCCTTGGCCGGGTGTCTGGGGCGAGTTCTTTGACCTTTCCCTCTCTCTGAGCACAGCAGGAGGTGGCTGTGACACAGCCACTTCCCGCAGGCAGTGTGGTGGCAGGGACCCGGATTGCACCAGGCCTTCCGCACGCCCGCCACTTCCCCGTCACGCTACCTGCCAACGTCACAGGCCTGATTCACCAGCCTACCTGTGACTTGGCACCAGCAGACAGGAGAATGTCAGCAGGGGCCCGGGCTGGGCCCTGTCCCGAGTCCACTCCCAGAGGCCTAGCTGCAGCTCTGCCTCCCCTGAGCACCCTGAGTCATGCTTGGTGGGAAATGCAGTGCGGGAGATGCAGTGCGGGAGATGCAGTGCGGGAAACGCAGTGCGGGAAACGCAGTGCGGGAAACGCAGTGCGGGAAATGCTGTGCGTGCTGGGCGTAGAGTGAGCCTGTCTCCTCTCTCCATCGCTCTGTAGCACTGAGATTTCTGCCACTAACCTCTCTTCTTTCTGCTTTTTCACTTTTGCTTTCTTGATGCAGTGATGGCCACGGGTAAGCAGGGGGTGGAGGTGGGGATTGTCAGGGAATCAGGAAATGCTGTGATGTCCCTTCCTAGCCAGTCTCTGTTCAACCCAGAAGCTCCTCGCCTCAAGCTCCAAACATGCCTCCTGGCTAGAGCCACGGGGATAAAGGTGGGGTAATCAACATTCCCCATCTGTTTCCCTGGAAAATCCACCATAATTTTAAGTCTTTGAATATGGAAGCTCTGACGTCAGAGCCCCGTGAGTGGTGCCTTTCTGCAATCCATCTATCTCTCTCTCTCTTTCTTTCTTTCTCTCTCTCTCTTTCTTTCTTTCTTTCTTCTTTCTTTCTTTCTTTCTCTTTCTTTCTTTCTCTTCTTTCTTTATTTCTTTCTCCTTCCTTCCCTCTTTCCTTCCTTCCTTCCCTCTTTCCTTCCTTCCTTCCCTCTTTCCTTCCTTCCTTCCCTCTTTCCTTCCTTCCTTCCTTCCTTCCTTCCTTCCTTCCTTCCTTCCTTCCTTCTTTCTTTCTTTCTTTCTTTCTTTCTCTTTCTCTTTCTCTTTCTCTTTCTCTTTCTCTCTTTCTGTTTGAGATGGAGTCTTGCTCTGTTGCCCAGGGTGGAGTGCAGTGGCGCGATCTTGGTTCACTGCAACCTCCACCTCCCAGGTTCAAGCGATTCTCCTGCCTCAGCCTCCTGAGTAGCTGGGGTTACAGACATGCACCACCATGCCTGGCTAATTTTTGTATTTTTAGTAGAGACGGGGTTTCACCATGTTGGCCAGGCTGGTCTTGAACTCCTGACCTCGTGATCCACCTGTCTCGGCCTCCCAAAGTGCTGGGATTACAGGCATGAGCCACCGCGCCCGGCCATTCTGGGCTATTTCTAGAGGCAGAAACTGACAGCCCATCACTTAGAAAGCCTCCGTCACAGTAGTTCCCAAGTCATAGCGACTTCTGGGAGCTCTGGGAAGGCCATTGTGACACTCTGGGTTTCATTAGCTGTTTCTTAGAAACAAGCAGGGGATTTGGAGCTGAGAAGAAGGTGACCTACCCCGTGCTCCAGCCTCGACTTCAGAGTTGAGGCCTCCGGGCTCCCCGCAAGACCCACAGTGAAGGGGGTTCTGGGGCAGACCTCAGAAGAGCCTGTGGGTACCAGCCCCTTCCCAGCCGGTGCCTAGTCCCTGCCCCAGGGCTGTCTGCCGGGCGTCCCTGTGACGTAGTGCCTTCTTCCGCAGTTGGCCTCTACACCTCCATCTTTGGCGTGCTCCAGCTGCTGTGCCTGCTGACGGCCCCCGTCATTGGCTACATCATGGACTGGAGGCTGAAGGAGTGTGAAGACACTTCCGAGGAACCCGAGGAGAAAGACGCTAACCAGTGCGTAGGCAGGGCCGGTGCCCCGGCTCCCAGCCCGCAGCCCCTGCAGAAAGACCCCAGAACTGCATGTCAGGCACAGGGTGGGCGGGTCAGAGGGAGAGAGGATGCACTCCAGCTCCTCCCCAAGTCCTTCCAGAGACTCACTCATTCAGCTCAGCGTGCGTTTAAACTGCTCCCCTCTTTATGGAAACTCTTTGGAATTCTATGGAAATGCTAAAGTTTGAGGCCAGGTGCGGTGACTCATGCCTGTAATCCCAGCACTTTGAAAGGCTGGGGTAGAAGATCACTTGAGGCCAGGAGTTCGAGACCAGCCTGGGAAACATGGCCAGCCTCCCGTCTCTACACAAAATTTAAAAATTGGCCAGGGATGGTGGTTTATGCCTATAATACCAACACTTTGGAAGGTTGAGGTGAGTGAATTGCTTGAGCCCAGGAGTTAGTGACCAGCCTGGACAACATGGTGAAACCCTGTTTCCACCAAAAAATACAAAAATGAGCCAGGTGTGGTGGTGCGCACCTGTAGTCCCAGCTACTCGGGAGGCTGATGTGAGAGGATCGCCTGAGCTTGGGGAGGTCGAGGCTGCAGTGAGCTGTGATCGCACCATTGCACTCCAGCCTGGGCGACAAAGTGAGACGGTGTCTCAAAAAAAAAAAACTTTAAAAATCAGCTGGGCCATGGTGGCATGTGTCTGTTGTCCCAGCTCTTCAGGTGGCAGAGGCAGCAGGACTGCTTGAGCCCAGTTTGAGGCTTCAGTGAACCATGATCGTGCTGCTGCACTCGAGTCTGGGTGGCAAAGCAAGACCATGTCTCTTTAAAAAAGTTTAAGAAGCATTGAGGGCCGAGCACAGTGGCTCACACTTGTCATCCCAGCACTTTGAGAGACCGAGGGGGGGTGGATCACCTGAGGTCAGGAGTTCAAGACCAGCCTGGCCAACATGGTAAAAACCCATCTCTACTAAAAATACAGGCCGGGCGCGGTGGCTCAAGCCTGTAATCCCAGCACTTTGGGAGGCCGAGACGGGCGGATCACGAGGTCAGGAGATCGAGACCATCCTGGCTAACCCGGTGAAACCCCGTCTCTACTAAAAAATACAAAAAACTAGCCGGGCGAGGCGGCGGGCGCCTGTAGTCCCAGCTACTCGGGAGGCTGAGGCAGGAGAATGGCGTAAACCCGGGAGGCGGAGCTTGCAGTGAGCTGAGATCCGGCCACTGCACTCCAGCCTGGGCAACAGACCGAGACTCCGTCTCAAAAAAAAAAAAAAAAATACAAAAAATTAGCTAGGTGTGGTAGTGGGCGCCTGTGGTCCCAGCTACTCGGGAGGCTGAGGCAGGAGAATTGCTTGAACCCAGGAGGCGGAGCTTGCAGTGAGCTGAGATGGCGCCACTGCACTCCAGCCTGGGCGACAGAGCGAGACTCCGTCTCAAAAAGAAAAAAAAAAAAGCATGCATCGAGTAAGATGGAAGAAAAAGAGACACAGGTGAAAGTGTGCGGACAATGGATAGCAGACCATTCTGCTCCTGAGACTGCCCTCCCTCCACCCCTTGGCAGTGGCTACACCATCTTTAAGCCTCCTAAAGTGCTGGGATTACAGGCCTGAGGCACTGCACCCAGCTCAGATGGTGACTTTCATTCATTCCATTCAACTGAGCAGCCCAGCAGCCCTTTGTTCTCTGCCTGCAAGGTTTATCCCAGTCAGCTTGAGTAGTCAGTTGCTGTAACCATATTATGTGTTAATAGAGTTGTTCATGATTGCGAAGATTAAACAAGGTACTGGAGTCCTACTTTATGTAAGGGTTGGGCTCCAAGATCAGAGGATGAGATAAACGCTATTTTCTTTTTTTCTTTCTTTCTTTTTTTTTTTGAGACGGAGTCTCGTCTCACTCTGTCGCCCAGGCTAGAGTGCAGTGGCAGGATCTTGGCTCACTGTAAGCTCTGCCTTCCGGGTTCACGCTATTCTTCTGCCTCAGCCTCCTGCGTAGCTGGGACTACAGGTGCCCGCCACCATGCCAGGCTAATTTTTTTTTTTTTTTTTTTTTTTTTTTTTTTTTTTGAGACGGAGTCTCGCTCTGTAGCTCAGGCTGGAGTGCAGTGGCCGCATCTCAGCTCACTGCAAGCTCCGCCTCCCGGGTTTACACCATTCTCCTGCCTCAGCCTCCCGAGTAGCTGGGACTACAGGCGCCCACCACCTCGCCTGGCTAGTTTTTTGTATTTTTCAGTAGAGACGGAGTTTCACCGTGTTAGCCAGGATGGTCTCGATCTCCTGACCTTGTGATCTGCCCGCCTCAGCCTCCCAAAGTGCTGGGATTCCAGGTGTGAGCCACTGTGCCCGGCCAAATGCTGTTTTCTATGGCTCACTTTAATATAATCAGCTACGGTTTATTGCATGAGACACTCTGCTGAGCACTCCATGCACAGTATCTCAGTGAAGCCTCCCAACAGCACGGCGAAGGGGGGACCAGTGTTATACCCATTTCACAGATGAAGGAGCTGAGACTGGGAGTTGCAGTAGTTTGCCTGGGGCCGCACAGTTAGGACGTGGTGGGCCTGGGACTCCCTGCGCATCTGTGAGCACCTGGGGTCTGTTCTTGGATCATCCGGGGTGTCTGCGTGGGTGTGAGGCTGGGATCGGCAATCATTCATTCACAAGAGATAATTACAGAGGGTGCTTGGCTGGGTGCAGTGGCTCATGCCTGTAATCCCAGCACTTTGGGAGGCTGAGGCGGGCAGATCACAAGGTTAGGAGATCGAGACCATCCTGGCTAACATGGTGAAACCCCATCTCTACTAAAAATGCAAAAATTAGCTGGGCGTGGTGGCGGGCGCCTGTAATCCCAGCACTTTGGGAGGCCGAGGCGGGCAGATCACAAGGTCAGGAGATCAAGACCATCCTGGCCAACATGATGAAACCCCATCTCTACTAAAAATGCAAAAATTAGCTGGGCGTGGTGGCAGGCACCTGTAATCCCAGCTACTCGGGAGGCTGAGGCAGGAGAATTGCTTGAACCCGGGAGGCAGAGGTTCCAGTAAGCTGAGATCGCGCCACTGTACTCCAACCTGGGTGATGGAGCGAGACTCCATCTCAAAAAAAAAAAAAACACAAAGGACAAAACAAAACAAAACAACAACAAAAAAAAAAACGGAGAGCGCTCTGCTATCTAGGTCAGGTCCTGCAGCCAAGAGGTTATTTGTGTCCACTCTGGTTCCATCTGCTGCCTGCTCGCTTCCCCTCTACCCTCTCCTGTCCCCACAAGGGGAAATCCATTCACTCCCCTATTTGGCTTATATCTGGCTTATTATCAGCGTCCTGCAAGATTTGGGAGAACTTGAAGCCAATGATGAAGTGGGGCTTTGCCATGTGCCAGCTCAGGCACACGCTGCTACTTCTCTCCGCGTCATCTTAGCCTTCACAGAGCATTGCAGCGTATGGATGGCCATCTTCTCGCACCCGAGACCCCCCTCTGAGATTCACACTCAGCGCTCCATCGAGAAGGGCTGGGGGAGTGTCCGTAGTGCTGGTCCAGCCCCAACACAGTCCCTAAAATGTGCCTGGTGGCTTCTGAGTCTTGAGCCAGTTCACATGCTGTCTGTTGAGACCTGACTTCTCAGAAGCACCCGGCTTCCTCCTGGGAGGCCTCCCACCCCTGCACGTTCTGTCTCCACAGAGGCGAGAAGAAAAAGAAGAAGCGGGACCGGCAGATCCAGAAGATCACCAATGCCATGCGGGCCTTCGCCTTCACCAACCTGCTGCTTGTGGGCTTTGGAGTGACCTGCCTCATTCCCAACCTGCCTCTCCAGGTGGGTGTGGGGGTGAGAGAGGCCAGTGGGGAGTGCGAGAGGCTGGTGGGGCGTGCGAGAGGCCGGTGGCGAGTGCGAGAGGCCGGTGGCGAGTGCGAGAGGCTGGTGGGGAGTGAGAGAGGGCGGTGGGGAGTGAGAGAGGGCGGTGGGGCGTGAGGCAGTAAGAAGGGACATGTAAAGGCTCCAAAGTGTGTAATGTTTCATGGAAGCCATCAACAAAGCGGGTGGGGCCGGGCGCGGTGGCTCAAGCCTGTAATCCCAGCACTTTGGGAGGCCTAGACGGGCGGATCACGAGGTCAGGAGATCGAGACCATCCTGGCTAACACGGTGAAACCCCGTCTCTACTAAAAAATACAAAAAACTAGCCGGGCGTGGTGGTGGGTGCCTGTAGTCCCAGCTATTCGGGAGGCTGAGGCAGGAGAATGGCATAAACCTGGGAGGCGGAGCTTGCAGTGAGCTGAGATTCGGCCACTGCACTCCAGCCTGGGCGACAGAGCGAGACTCCATCTCAAAAAAAAACACACACAAAAAAACAAAGTGGGTGGTGACTTTCTTCTTTTTTTTTTGAGACAGGGTCAAACTCTGTCGCTCAGGCTGGAGTGCAGTGGTGCAATCTCGGCTCACTGTAACCTCCGCCTCCTGGCTTCAAGCGATTCTCCTGCCTCAGCCTCCCGAGTAGCTGGGATTACAGGTGTGCACCACCACGTCCAGCTAATTTTTGTATTTTCAGTGGAGACGGGGTGTTGCCATGTTGGCCTGGCTAGTCTCGAACTCCTGACCTCAGGCGATCCACCCGCCTAGGTCTCCCAAAGTTCTGGGATTACAGGCGTGAGGCACCACCCGGCTCAGATGGTGACTTTCATTCATTTCATTCAACCGAGCAGCCCAGCAGCCCTTTGTCCTCTGTGGAGGGCCTGTTCCCTGCCAGACTCTGTGCTTGCCGCTGGGGTGAGCTGGTCACCTGGATTGTCTGCTGCAAAGGGGACTCCTCCCCAGGAAGGCATGTCAATCTTGGTTTTGGGGACATCTTTCTTAACCATGGATACCACCATCATACCATTTCCTGGAAGTGTGTGGGGTCACTGTATGGTTACTTGTTTTGTATCAGCTCAAACAGCTGGAATCTGACATCCAAAGAGGTCTGGCCAATCTGTGGTGTTGGTGGGAACATCTGCTCCCCTGTCACCAGAGTCTCATGGGGTTTCTACACTGAACAGAGTGGAGGAAGACCTTGGTGGTGGCTTCGTATCTGGATTCAAAAGCTTCATTCCAGGCAGGGTGCGGTGGCTCATGCCTGTAATCCCAGCACTTTGGTAGGTGGAGGCAGGTGGATTGCCTGAGCTCAGGAGTTTGAGACCAGCCTGGGCAACTTGGTGAAACCCTGTCTCTACAAAAAATACAAAAGTTAGCCGGGTGTGGTGGCTCACGCCTGTAGTCCCAGCAACTTGGGAGGCTGAGGCAGAAGAATCACTTGAACCCGGGAGGCGGAGGTTGCAGTGAGCTGAGATCGCGCCATTGCCCTCCAACCTGGATGACAGAGCGAGACTCTGTCTCAAAAAAAAAAAAAAAAAAGGCCGGACGTGGTGGCTCAAGCCTGTAATCCCAGCACTTTGGGAGGCCGAGACAGGTGGATCACGAGGTCAGGAGATCGAGACCATCCTGGCGAACACGGTGAAACCTCGTCTCTACTAAAAAATACAAAAAACTAGCCGGGCGAGGTGGCGGGCGCCTGTAGTCCCAGCTACTCGGGAGGCTGAGGCAGGAGAATGGCGTAAACCTGGGAGGCGGAGCTTGCAGTGAGCTGAGATCCGGCCACTGCACTCCAGCCTGGGCGACACAACGAGACTCCGTCTCAAAAAAAGAAAAAAAACACTTTGGGAGGCCGAAGTGGGCAGATCACGAGGTCAGGAGTTCAAGACCATCCTGGCCAACACAGTGCAACCCCATCTCTACTAAAATTACAAAAATTAGCCGGGCGTGGTAGCACATGCCTGTAATACCAGCTACTCAGGAGGCTGAGGCAGAAGAATTGCTTGAATCCGGGAAGTGGAGCTTGCAGTGAGTCAAGATTGCGCCACGGCACTCCAGCCTGGGCGACAGAGTGAGACTCTTGTCTCAAAAAAAAAAAAAAAGAATCTGAATTTTTTTGCCAAACTTTTGAGGCTTCTGAAACCTGATTTTCGACAGAGATTTTGAGGAAGGTGGACCTTGTCACCTGCCTGGCTCCACCCACTGGTCTGTGAAAGTGGCCCAGCAGTAGGTTTTGGCCAAATCCCTAAATATACAAATGGTGGAGGGACGCAAGGGATGCTCTTGCTTCCAGAGAAGGGTAGCCCGAGTCCAGATGGTATCTCGGGTCAAGTCCAGGAGGGAAGTAAGAGTCCCTCCCTTTTTACAAGTGGCCTTGAGGCACGCTGAACACCCAGTTGTGCCCAGCACGGTTGTGTGTACGTGCTGACACTGGGTGTGCGGAGCGCAGTGGGCCGTGCAACATTCGTGCCGGCCCCGGGGGGTGCTACATCCCTCTGGCCCCTCCCTAGCCTCCTGGGCTGCTTTTTCTGCAAGACTGGCAGACCTTTGCCCTAACCACCTTGTCCAATCAAGGGGCGGTGCTCAGTGGGGACAGTCACCTTTTTGTTTTAAGTAGTTCTCGCTGAAAGAAAAGTTGTAAAAAGGCAACAAGGCATTTGAGGTGGAGAGGCCTGCACAGCGTGTGTGTGTGTGTGTGTGTGTGTGTGTGTGTGTGTGTGTGTGTGTGAGCGCGCGCGCGCACAGCCCTCTTTCAACACTGCAGAGAGCAGTCCCTGCCCTTCCACCACCCACATTCCTGGGAACAGGTCCTGGCTGCTGAGCGGGATGGCAGGGCTGTGTACAGAAGACAAGGCAACCACAGGGACCTGGTGGCCAAGAGGACGGCTCTTGTGCCGGCCAGGGATCATTAAAAAGTGCCTCTCAGAGCTTGCGAAGCCTGCCAGCAGCAGCCTTCCTGGGCAGGGACCCTCCCACAGACAGCGACGGAACTTTACTAGGGACCAGCCTGGGCAATATGGCGACACCCTGTCTCTACTAAAAATAAAAATTAGCCAGGTGTTGGGACGTGCACCTGTAGTCCCAGCTACTCAGGAGGCTGAGGTGGGAGGATCTCGGCTCGCTCACTGCACCCCGGGAAGTTGAGGCTGCAGTGAACTGAGATTGCACCCGTGCACTCCAGACTCCAGTCTGGGTAACTGGAGTGAGACCTTGTCTCAAAAAAAACAAAAAAATGAGCAGGGTGTGGTGGCACGCGCCTGTAATCCCAACTACTCGGGAGGCTGAGGCAGGAGAATCGTTTGAACCCGGGAGATGGAGGTTGCAATGAGCCGAGATCACGCCACTGCACTCCAGCCTGGGTTATAGAGCAAGACTCTATCTCAAAACAAAACCAAATGGTCTGGAACTCCTGGGCTCAAACGATCCTCCCAGGTCTCCCAAAGTGTGGGGATTACAGGCGTGAGCCATCGCACCAGGCCAAGAAGTGATGAGTTTTCAGAATTTTGGATATTCATTACCTTTATTTTAATATAATTTATTTATTTAGTCATAAATTTATGTAATTTAATTTTTTTTTTGGTTGGTTTGTTTGTTTTGAGACAGAGTCTATCTCTGTCGCCCAGGCTGGAGTGCAGTGGCGTGATCTCAGCTCACCACAACTTCCACCCCCTGGGTTCAAGCGATTCTCTTGCCTCAGCCTCCCGAGTAGCTGGGAATACAGGTGTCTGCCACCACACCCGGCTAATTTTTGTATTTTTAATAGAGATGGGGTTTCACCATGTTGGCCAGGCTGATCTTGAACTCCTGACCTTAAATGATCCACCCATCTCGGCCTCCTAAAGTGCTGGGATTACAGGTGTGAGCCACTGCTCTTGGCTTATAACGTAATTTTTATTATTTTTTATTATTATCTCTTTTTTGAGACAGAGTCTCGCTCTGTCACCCAGGCTGGAGTGCAATGCCGTGATCTCAGCTCACTGCAACCTCCACGTCTTGGTTCAAGCAATTCTCCTGCCTCAGCTTCCTAAGTAGCTGAGATTACAGGTGCCTGCCACCACGCCCAGCTAATTTTTTGTATTTTTAGTAGAGACAGTGTTTCGCCATGTTGGCCAGGCTGGTTTCGAACTCCTGACCTCAGGTGATCCACCTCCTCGGCCTTCCAAAGTGCTGGGATTACAGGCATGAGCCACGTTGCCCGGCCTATAATTTAATTTTTAATAATGACTGTGTTAGGCCAGGCGCGGTGTCCCAGCACTTTGGGAGGCTGAGGCAGGCGGATGACAAGGTCATGAGTTTGAGACCAGCTGGGCCAACATGGTGAAACCCCGTCTCTACTTAAAAAATACAAAAATTAGGCCGGGCGCGGTGGCTCAAGCCTGTAATCCCAGCACTTTGGGAGGCCGAGACGGGCGGATCACAAGGTCAGGAGATCGAGACCATCCTGGCTAACATGGTGAAACCCCGTCTCTACTAAAAAAATACAAAAAAACTAGCCGGGCGAGATGGCGGGCGCCTATAGTCCCAGCTACTCAGGAGGCTGAGGCAGGAGAATGGCCTAAACCCGGGAGGTGGAGCTTGCAGTGAGCTGAGATCCAGCCACTGCACTCCAGCCTGGGTGACAGAGCGAGACTCCGTCTCAAAAAAAAAAAAAAAAAAAAAAATACAAAAATTAGCCGGACGTGGTGGCGGGCGCCTGTAATCCCAGCTACTCGGGAGGCTGAGGCAGGAGAATCGCTTGAACCCAGGAGGCCGAGCTTGCAGTGAGCCAAGATCACATCACCGCACTTCAGCCTGGGTGACAGAGCAAGACTTCTTCTCAAAACAAAACAAAACAAACAAAAAATGACTGTTAACGACTGGCTTTTGCAAAATTTCTGAAAATTCACGATTGGCTCTGGAGGGTGGGTTGATCCAGCTCCAAGCTGACACTGCCCCTGGGGTGAGGGCCCCCAGGAATTGGAGGGTGGGGGCTGAGGTGAGCGTCCCTTAAGGACTTCTGCTCACAGCCTCCTTTCCCTCCCCCAGATCCTCTCCTTCATCCTGCACACAATCGTGCGAGGCTTCATCCACTCCGCTGTCGGGGGCCTGTATGCTGCCGTGTAAGTCCTGGAAGCTGCAGGTGGCCTGGTGGGCGAGGGTGTGGGAATGGCCGGGGGAGGTTGCTGGTGGGACTGAGACTCTGAGGCAGGGTCAGCCTGTCCCAGAAGGGCTCATCTTCCTGCATCAGGGGACAGGTAACCAGGGTTTCTGCTGGGTGTGTCGGGGAAAGGCCATACCTCGTGGGAGGCGGGTCAGTGGGCAGACAGTTGGGTGCCCACAAGCCTTGGCATTCAACACGAAGTCAGTTCCCCCAGCCAGGGTCAGGCAGCTGTGCAGCTCATTATGGCCTCAGGTGCCACTACAGCCGAGTCCTGGGGCTGGCCCTGGCTGCTCACTGGGATGGACGGGTAGGTTCTAGCTGCCTGAAACTAAATGCTGAAGTTCCAATGGCCCTCATCACGGGCAGCAACAGGGGTCATTGAGTCCAGAATGCACCAGATGGGCTCCATCCAGAGCCTCAGTGCACCCAGTTCCGGCCATAGCTTTCTCCAGCCCTGGTTAAAATGAAACCTGTACCTTTTTCCAAGAAGCCCCAGAAACATAAGGAACCACAGTGGTTCCTCCTTCTCTGGCTCAGGCCTTGACCCCAAAACTGAAAGTCAAACACCACCATCCACAGTCTCTGACGTGGGTCCAGCTCATTCCTTGCTGGGATTCCTTTCCCACCTCTGCACCAGCAGAGCCCACGTGTGCTAAGATTTAGCCCGGAACTCGCTCCCGATTCCCGTAACAGCCCCTGGGGCCATCCCAGCTCCGCTTGCCCTCCACCTGCCCCTCCCCAGGCCTGGAGGAAGCTGTGGCTGCCCTGGCAGGGTCTGAGGGAGGGGGCAGGATCTGTGGTGCTGAGTTTCCGTGATTACTCAATGCTCCTCTGGACGAGGGCACTGAGGAGCCAAGCCCAGCCTCCACGCTCCTCTCTGGGCCTGTTTCCCAAACCGCAGGTCCCTGCTGGCACCACGCTTTCCACTCAGCTCAGCCAGACACCCAGAGGCCCCAGGCACAGCTCAGTGGGGTGGGCCCTCCCCAGAGTCTGGGGCCTGGGGCTGGTCCCAAAGAGAAACACTGCAGAACTGCCCAGCAGGGCCGGGTGCGGTGGCTCACGCCTGTAATCCCAGCACTTTGAGAGGCCAAGGCAGGCAGATCACGAGGTCAGGAGTTCAAGACTAGCCTGGCCAACATAGTGAAACCCTGTCTCTACTAAAAATACAAAAAATGAGCTGGGTGTGGTGGCGGGCGCCTGTAATCCTAGCTACTAGGGAGTCTGAGGCAGGAGAATTGTTTGAACCAGGGAGGTGGAGCTTGCAGTGAGCCGAGATCACACCACTGCCCTCCAGCCTCAGCGTCAATGCAAGACTCCATCTCAAAAAAAAGAAAAAAAAGAACTGCCCAGCAGGAAGGAATCCAAGGGCTGGCACCCCACCCTTCTCTGGCACCAACGGTGCAGCCCGGGGTCACCAGACACCTGGGGCAAGCAGAGCCCAGGAGGGAGGACGGCTGTGAGCTGTTGCTTGCCCGGCAGGTACCCCTCCACCCAGTTCGGCAGCCTCACGGGACTGCAGTCTCTGATCAGCGCGCTCTTCGCCCTCCTGCAGCAGCCGCTGTTTCTGGCCATGATGGGTCCCCTCCAGGGAGACCCTCTGTGGGTAAGAGGGGTCGGGGGATGATGGGTCATGGGTACCTGCCCCCTTCTGCTAACTGTGAGCTGCAAGGTACCACTTGGGGGGGGGCTTCAGGGCCCTGAGGACAGGCGATTTGGGAGCGTTGGTTAGGATCGGTTAAGAGTCCCTTTGTGAATGGCAGCCAGGCAGGAGAAGGAATGTGTCCTCTCTGGACCTGATTTGGGGGTAAACAGAACAGAGTTCCTGGGCCGGGCGCGGTGGCTCACACCTGTAATCCCAGCACTTTGAGAGGCCGAGGCGGGAGGATCACTTGAGGTCAGGAGTTCGAGACCAGCCCGGCCAACATGGTGAAACCAGGTCTCTACTAAAAATACAAAAATTAGCCAGGTGTGGTGACAGGTGCCTGTAATCCCATCTACTCGAGAGGCTAAGACAGGAGAATCACTTGAACCCAGGAGGCGGAGATTGCAGTGAGCCGAGATTGCGCCACTGCACTCCAGCCTGGATGATGACAGAGCGAGACTTCGTCTCAAAAAAACAACAAAAAAAAACCAACAAAAAAAACAGAGTTCCTGTTCCTGCCCCACCCCTGCAAGGGCCGGGATTCCTCACCAGGTACCAGGAACTTGTTCCAAGCCCGAAGGTTCAGATCAGCCCGTGTTCCCTGGGGGCCCAGGCCCCGAGGACGGCCACGTGGCCTGTGAAGAGCTGGGCACTGGGACGCTGGAATACGGAATGACGGGCCCTGGGACCTCCTGGGCCTTCCTGTTTCGTTCCCGCTCCACCCCGTGACCTCCCCTTTCCCAGACCCGGAGGAGGGTGGGTCTGCAGCCTCAGCCCTGTGATGCCAGCCTCCCTGCCTCCCCAGGTGAACGTGGGGCTGCTCGTCCTCAGCCTGCTGGGCTTCTGCCTCCCACTCTACCTGATCTGCTACCGGCGGCAGCTGGAGCGGCAGCTGCAGCAGAGGCAGGAGGACGACAAACTCTTCCTCAAGATCAACGGCTCGTCCAACCAGGAGGCCTTTGTGTAGCGGCTGCCGCCTCGGAACTGCGGTCTCCTGCCTGTGCTTCAGTGACTGACCCCTGTCCTGCCCCTCCAGAGTACCCCACGCACCCCCAGGACCCTCGCCATCTCCGTGCTGGAGTTCACGCTCCCTCCCGGGGCCCTGCCTCGGAGCTCTGTGGTGGAAGGACGGGAGAGGGCCCAGGACATGCGAGTTTTCTGATGCTGAATGCAGGGGCTGCCCTGACTTTGCTCTGCCGCCCCCTCCAGGGACCCGGGGCCTGGGGTCTCTGTGGTGCCTGCAGGAGGAGCCAGGGACACCCGGCAGGCAGGCGCTCTCCCACCAGTGTCTGGATTCTGCCTCTTGCCAAAGCAGAGGGGGCTGCCATCCACTGCCTGCCACCTGCCCCTCGGCTGCATGCCACGGCCACACCTGCCTGAGGACAAAGGCTTGCACTGTCTCGCCCGCGCCTGGCCCCTCACCCCCTCCCCGGCCAGTCTGAGGCTGCCTGAGGAAGGAAGGACCCGCTTCCTGTTGTTGGTGCTAACTCCTTTGTAATTCCAGCCCCCCGTTGCCTGTCCAGGGCCTGTCCACCCCTTGGAGGCCGGTGGAGAAGCCCCACCTAGCTTTACACCCCGGGGAGCGTTTAGTGGGCTGGGTGGACAAGGGTCGCCAGTGGCCCCTTGCCTCCTCCCCCAGGGCCTACGCCGGGGACACGTTTCCACTGCCACCCTCGTTCCTGTCTGCCACCTGAAGGGAATTTGAGGACCGCCGCCAGGGCACCCCCTACATACACACAGCTGCTTTTGTGGGGGTGGACGCAAGGCTGTGGCCAGCAGACACGGAGGTGCAGGTCAGGGTGGGGATGTGGGTGGGTCCAAAGGGTGTATGGGGTCGGGGTGGGCTCTAGGAGTTAGCCCTCATCCCCACTGACCAGGCGGGAGCCGCCAGGCCTGCAGGCTGGGCCAGCGCCCAGGAGCCATCCTGGTGCAGGGCCAGGAGCTTGTCCAAGGCCACAGGCCCACAGCACCCCCTGCCGGCAGGCTGTGCAGGGCCCTGGAGCTGATGCAGGGGGGAGGCCTGTCCGCCTGGCCCACCAACCCACCCACCTTGACTGCCCCCAGAAGTGTGTCTTGAGACCTCCTGGGCGTGCTTAGAGGGGTGAGTTGATGTTTGGAGTTTTAGTTATTTTCTCTTCAGTTTTATCAGACTTCTTTTTTATAAAGCAATAAATCCATTTTCCTCCTGGTAAGGGATGCCCCTTCTAGCATATCAGTTAATAGCTGCATGTGCCTATTTTGAGCTTGAGAAGAAAAGGCAGGACAAGATTCTCTGCCACCGACCAGCTCCAGCCGTGCCCAGCTGCTCTTCGTCTCTCTGGGGGACTGCTGACTCGGGAGGGACCGTGGGCCAGGAAAAGACCTTACTCCGCCACCCCAAGACAAACTGGGCTTGTGCAGACACCTTAGAAGCGTGAGCCACCCTCTCTGCCGATTTTCCCAGCCAAACAGGCGAATCCTGGTCGCTTTCCATCCCTACGCCCTTCCACAACCCTGAAGATTCCCGCTGTGTTCAGGAGGTAGGGGGAGCCCAGGAGAGCTGCAGGCTCAGAGCAGTTCAGGATGTGGGCAGGGGGGAGGGGGATGAAAGGAGGAGAGGAAAGGGCAGGTCCAGGCCACATTCAATCTCCTCATTAACAGCTTGGGTGCCTGGAACACACATCTCCTAGGCTTTAGTTCACTCAAATGTTTAAAAAAAGGCTGGGTGCGATGGCTCACGCCTATAATCCCAGCACTTTGGGAGGCCGAGGCGGGTGGATCACCCGAGGTCAGGAGTACGAGACCATGTTTACCAACATGGATAAACCCCATCTCTACTAAAAATACAAAATTAATCGGGCGTGGTGGTGTGCGCCTATAATCCCAGCTACTCGAGAGGCTGAGGCAGGAGAATCGCTTGAACTGGGGAGACGGAGGTTGCGGTGAGTTGAGATCGCACCATTGCACTCCAACCTGGGCAACAGAGCGAGACTCCATCTCAAAAAAAAAAAGAGAACTAGATCAACATGTCCACTCCTGAGAACACTCGTTTTGTGATGTTAGTGGTTATTCTAATTTTCTTTTTTTTTTTTCCCTTTTTTTTTTTTTGAGACAGTCTTGCTCTGTCGCCCCGGCGGGAGTGCAGTGGCGTGATCTCCGCTCACTACAAGCTACACCGCCTCCCGGGTTTACGCCATTCTCCTGCCTCAGCCTCCCTAGAAGCTGGGACTACAGGCGCCCACCACCATGCCCGGCTAATTTTTTTGTATTTTTAGTAGAGACGGGGTTTCACCGTGTTCGCCGGGATGGTCTCAATCTCCTGACCTCGTGATCCGCCCGCCTCGGCCTCCCAAAGTGCTGGGATTACAGGCGTGAACCACCGCACCCGGCCGGTTATTCTAATTTTCAAGAAAGTGTTATAGTGAAATTTGGGAAAGGCTGAATTAAAGTCAAGCCTGTTTCCTTACAGCCAGCACTGACAGCACTTTCCAAACACTCTTGAGCCCAGTGGCTCCCCAGGAGCGGGTGTGCTGCGCTGCTGAGGGACGGCTCAAACCACCACAGCCACCAGCCTCCACGTGCGGCTCCTCCATTACCCCCAGCAGAGGCTCCCGGCTGCTGGTTCCAAATGGAGACTCCAGGTCTTGCCGCTGACCAGTGACTCTGCTGCCTCCCAGCATTTGAGACCCGCCATCAAACAGGAGTGCAGATTCGGGGAAACCCTAACTAGCCAGGGTGCCGCCAGCTGGGAAAAGGCTGCCCTTGTTTTTGTTGTTGAGTTGGAGTCTTGCTCTGCCACCCAGGCTGGAGGGCAGTGGTGCCACTGATAGCTCACTGCAGCCTCCGACTCATGGGCTCGAGGGATCGTCCCACCTCGGCCTCCTCAGTATCCGGGGCTGTAAGTGTGTGCCACCATGCCTGGCTAATTTTTGTTCTTTCTTTTTCATAAAGACGAGTTCTTGCTATTTTGCCCAGGCTAGTCTGGAACTCCTGGGCTGAAGCAATTCTCCCACCTCAGCCTCCCAAAGTGCCCAGATAACAGGCATGAGCCACCGCGCCCGGCCAAAAAGCCAGTCTTGAGATGGGGAAGATGTGGCCTGTGCTGTCCCCAGCAGTGTCCAGTCCCAGCCAAAGCGGGCACTGGTGCCTCACTCTCCTACCCACCCTCAGGGTGTGGCACTTACTGGGAAGAAGCAGGCACTGAGAAATCAGAATTGAGTGGGGAAAACAGTCCAGGGCCAGCAGTGCTTGGGGACTGAGGCCTGAAAGTGGGAGCAGGGTACAGAGGCTGTGGCTGGCCAGATGGGTCGGGTGCCCCCTGCACCCCCAGCCCCTAGTCAGGGGCCACCCATCCTACTTTACCTTGTGTGGAGCTGACAGGTGACATGTTTTCCTATTGTTGCCCTTGACTTGATAACAATCTAGGAGTTAAATAGATTCGATCATCCCTGCTTTACAACTGAAAAACGAGGCCTAGAGCGATGGAGCCAGGATTCACATATGGGTCTTAAGTCACTGGAGCAGCCAGGGCCCTCTAGACCGGGACATTCCACTCGGAGCTCAGGGGCCACCAGGCCTCTGTGTCAGGGGGGCCTCTGTGGCAGGGCGGACGTCTGTGGCAGAGGGGACCTCCGTGGCGGGGGGACCTCTGTGGCAGGGGGGGCCTCTGTGGCAGGGGGGCCTCTGTGGCAGGGCAGACGTCTGTGGCAGGGGGGCTTCTGTGGCAGGGGGGCCTCTGTGGCAGGGGGACCTCTGTGGCAGGGGGGACCTCTGGCGGGGGGGCCTCTGTGGCGGGGGGGACCTCTGGCGGGGGGGCCTCTGTGGCAGGGGGACCTCTGTGGCAGGGGGGACCTCTGGCGGGGGGGCCTCTGTGGCGGGGGGCCTCTGTGGCAGGGGGGGCCTCTGTGGCAGGGGGACCTCTGTGGCAGGGGGGACCTCTGGCGGGGGGGCCTCTGTGGCGGGGGGCCTCTGTGGCAGGGGGGGCCTCTGTGGCAGGGGGACCTCTGTGGCAGGGGGGGCCTCTGTGGCGGGGGGACCTCTGTGGCGGGGGGACCTCTGGCCGGGGGGCCTCTGTGGCGGGGGACCTCTGTGGCGGGGGGACCTCTAGCGGGGGGGCCTCTGTGGCGGGGGGGCCTCTGTGGCAGGGGGGCCACGGCCCAAGGAAGGGGAGCAGGCCCGGGCATGGTTTCTGTTTCTGGGAGCCAAGAGCTTTCTCAGAGGAGGCGGGTGAGAACTACTGTGTGGAATCATCTGGGCCCTGGAGGCTGATGGGTACTTGGGGGAGCAATTCCCTCGTGACCCCAACAGCAAGACAAGTACCCTGTGATGGGGAAGGGATGGCAGCTGACCAAAGGAGCAGGCACCAGTGGCCAGGCCTCCCATCTCCCCTTATCCTCCAGGCTCCGGTGGGAAGGAGCAGGAAGGGCTCCCTGCCCTTGGGGTTTTGATCAGTGAGGAGGGGGGCTGGATCTGCTGTGGGAACACTGCCCCAAGCCCCTCTCCTCACTAGACTCTGGGGTCTAGGCATTTCTTTGTAGTCAGCCTTCTCCAAGCCCTGTAGGCCTCTGTCTGCAGCTCCCGCTGCCTGGACCTATACACAAGGTCCCAACCCTCATTGGGGCCAAAGACATGTTTGCAGGCCCTCGTGGATCCTTTCTGTTTTGTTCTGTGCCCGTCCCCTCTTGCACCCAGCGTCGTCCTGGTCAGTACTTGCCTTTACACCGTCCTTGTCATGGCCCCGTGCGGTGTACGCCGAGGAAGGTGTCACTTTGCCATAGGCCCCAGGGCTGAAAATGGTGGGACATCCAGTATTGGGCTTATGTGCGTAAGACTGTCCCAGACAGCAGCACAAACACGTTCAGCCAAGTGGAGTTTCCTACGCACTTGTGTGGCAGCCGCGTGAATGTGAGCCGATATGCAGCTGGGAGGGGCTGGGGACGTGCTGTGGGCCTCCTACGGTGAGGGGCTCCTGCCAGGAGCTCTGAGAAGCCTCCACAGGATCAGCCGTCGGGACTCCTTCAGCAGCAGCTCCCCTTATCTGTGCCAACGACCAGGGGCCCAACTCAAGGGTGCCAGCCCATCTTCCGCCAATACGGACTGTGGGATTCTGAGAGTTAGGAGCCTGGGGCCCCCTGGGGTGGGGTGGTCAGGGTGAGCAGGTGGGCTCTGTAAGCCTGTTTCCCCATGCCCTGACTCACCCCAATCCCTGGGTGAGGACAGAGCTTCCTGAAGGCCACTGAAGGAAGTGTAGCACCCTCCACCTGAGTGGCCCGCCGCAGCTCAGCCCTCTCCCTGCCGACACGAAGCCTCTGCCTGTCCTCCTTAAGTTAGCCATCCTCCCCCTCCCGGGCAGTTCTGAGGCTGAGCCAGGGCCACTGGCAGCGCCCAGACCTCGACCCTTCTCAGACCAAGGCTCCACCACCCCACGCCGAGGAGGCAAGGAGGGAGGACCAAAGGCTAGAGGACTGTCTTGGTGGCCCTGGGCAAGTCTTGAACTTCGGTGCCATCGTCTGCAAAAGGGAGGAAAGAATGCCTGCGTGGCGTGGTGTGGCTACGTGGATACGCAGGGAAGAATCCCACGGTGTGACGCCTGGCACTTAACAATGGTAGCATCATTTTCAGTGCCCAGGAAGAAGGCAGCTGGGACCAGGAAAGGGCCACCACCCTGCACCCAAGCCCATAGAACAGGAGAGCCACTTTAGGCAGCTCTGAGCAGGACAGACTTGTGGCCAAGTCAAGAAAGTAAGGTCTGGGCGGGGCGCGGTGGCTCATGCCTGTAATCCCAGCGCTTTGGGAGGCCGAAGGTGGGTGGATCACCCGAGGTCAGGAGTTCGAGACCAGCCTGACCAACATGGTGAAACCTCATCTCTACTAAAAATACAAAAATTAGCCAGGCGTGGTGGTGGACGCCTGTAGTCCCAGCCAATCGGGAGGCTGAGGCAGGAGAATGGCTTGAACTTGGGAGGCGGAGCTTGCAGTGAGCCGAGATCCCGCCACTGTACTCCAGTCTGGGGGACACAGCGAGATTCCATATTTAAAAAAAAAAAAAAAAAAGTAAGGTCTGTATCGGCTGACCCCGCCCTTCTCCGAAGCCCTCTCTGAGCAAAGCCTTAAGAAACTCTTCTCTTCTTCACTTTTCTTTTGTGGATTTCACATTTTGGTAAGACTTGGCCAAATAGCTGCTCGAGATAATCGATCGCTGGTAGACAGGTTTCTGCGGAGTGAGGTTTCTGCTGAGTGGGGCAACTCAAGGCATGGTCACGTAGGCGGCACCTGTACGCTGCGTCCTCATACAACTGCGTGACCGTGCCTCTGTGTGTGTGTGTGTGTGTGTGTGTGTGTGTGCGTGTGTCTAAGTACGAGATGCATCCGGGCATGTCAGGGCGTGTACACGTTTGGAGGAATGTGTAGGAGCTTGCCTGTGTGCCTCTGCCTGAATGGAGGAGAGGGGAAGGGTCTTACCTCGATGAATCCCTTTCCGTTGCTAGAAAGAACACCTAGGCAGGAGCGGCCCCAAGACCCGGCCCAGGCCCTCGGAAGGGAGCCCGAAGGGTTAATCCGTACCCTGTATTAACCAGGGTCAACCCAGCAGCGGACTCGCCTCTTCCCTGCTCCTTTGCTGTTTCTAGCACCTGGCTTACTTTCTGGCACACAGTAAGCACTCAATAAACGTATGCTGAGAATGACTGCGAGCGGCTTCCTCCTTGGCTCCTGTGTCTCCTTCTCCCTAAAACACACATTTCTCGACTCTTGTCTGGTGCCCAGGTTCCCTGTCCCTTGACTGGGATGCGTTCCTGAGCCTCACCCCTCCCAGGCTGCATTTGCTGGTTGATCTGCACAGCCATTTGAAGGAGTGTGGGAGGGCAGAGCAACGGGCCTGTTGGGTGGGAAGGCCAAGGCTGCTGGTGAATTCTGCTTATAAAGAAAGCCTCCTTGGATCACCTGAAGTCAGGAGTTCGAGACCAGCCTGACCAACATGGTGAAACCCTGTCTCTACTAAAACACAAAAAGTAGCCAGGCGTTGTGGTACGCACCTGTAGTCCCAGCTACTCAGGAGGCTGAGGCAGGTGAATCACTTGAACCCGGGAAGCGGAGGTTGCAGTGAGATGGGATCACACCATTGTACTCCAGCCTGGGCAACAGAGCAAGACCCTGTCTCAAAAAAGGAAAGAAAGCAGAGCCACAGCATTAGGTCTGCAATGACACAGGGCAGTCAGACCTTGACCTCCATGTTGGGAACATACAAGGACCTTAAGGGGGTTGGGGGGGCCTGGAAGTTGCAACCCCATCTACAGGGAAAGCTGTGACAAAGCTCCAACCGATTATTTTCATGTGGAATCAGCCAAATGTTGCCAGATCTGACTTTTTTTTTTTTCCCCAAAAGAAACTGGAGGCCAGGTGCGGTGGCTCAAGCCTGTAATCCTGGCACTTTGGGAGGCCGAGGTGGGCAGATCACGAGGTCAGGAGATCGAGACTATCCTGGCCAACATGGTGAAACTCCGTCTCTACTAAAATACAAAAAATTAGCCAAGTGTGGTGGCAGGCACCTGTAGTCCCAGCTACTCGCGATGCTGAGGCAAGAGAATTGCTTGAACCCGGGAGGCGGAGCTTGCAGTGAGCCGAGATCGTGCCACTGCACTCCAGCCTGGGCAACAGAGCGAGACTCTGTCTCAAAAAAAAAAAAAAAAGAAAAGAAAAGAAAAGCAACTGGAACGACTGAATTTTATATAAAATATCCCCATTTTCTTTTTCTTTTTTTTTTTTGAGTCAGAGTCTCGCTCTGTCGCCCAGTCTGGGGTGCAGTGGCATGATCATAGCTCACCCTACCTAGAACTCCCAGGCTCAGGTGATCGTCCCACCTCAGCCTCCTGAGTAGCTGGGACTACAGGTGCACACCACCATGCCTGGCTAATTTGTTTTTTCTGTCACCCAGGCTGGAGCGCAGTGGTGCGATCTCGGCTCACTGCAAGCTCTGCCTCGTGGGTTCACGGCTTTCTCCTGCCCTCAGCCTCCTGAGTAGCTGGGATTACAGGTGCCTGCCACCAGGCCCGGCTAATTTTTTTGTATTTGTAGTAGAGATGGGGTTTCACCGTGTTAGCCAGGATGGTCTCGATTTCCTGACCTCGTGATCCGCCCGCCTCGGCCTCCCAAAGTGCTGGGATTACAGGCGTGAGCCACTGCGCCGGGCCACACCCGGCTAATTTTTAAAAAATTTTTTTGTAGAGATGTGGTCTTGCTATGTCGTCCATACTGGCCTGGCCAACACTTCCCTGCCCCGTGGGATGAGCCGGGCAGCCAGGGTCACGTGCTTCTCTGTTTTGCCTGCCGTCTGTCTCTCCACTAGAAAAAAACATTTTTCGAAGTCTGGCGCACGCTCTGCCTTGGTCCCCACTCTACCCCCAGTGCCTAGAATCGTGCCTGGCATGGAATAGCTGCTCAATAAATATTTGGGGGATGAAGTTTAAAAAGAGTGAGAGATAGAGACAGAAATAAACAGAAAAGAAGCTAAAATAGACTAAGACAGAGGCTAGGAGAAGAGCAGAACAGAAGATGGAAACAGTGAAATACAGTCTCCCCAAGATACCCAGAGATGGGTTACAGGGCTGGCGATAACCGACGCAGTAACAAGGGCCAACCAGCCAGGAGAAACCACACTGGGGACTGGAACCGCGAGATCCACAGACACAAAGATGAAAGAGTGGCCGGGCGTGTTGGCTCACGCCTGTAATCCCAGCAGTTTGGGAGGCTGAGGTGGGCAGATCACTGCAGCCCAGGAGTTAGAGGCCAGCCTGGCCAACATGGCGAAATCCCATCTCTACTAAAAATACAAAAAATTATCCAGGCGTGGTGGCAGGTGTTTGTAATCCCAGTTACTCGGGAGGCTGAGGCAGGAGAATCGCTTGAACCTGGGAGGCAGAGTTTGCAGTGAGCCGATATCGCGCCATTGCACTCCAGCCTGGGGAACAAGAGTGAAACTCCATATCAAAAAACAAGAAAACAAAAAACAAAAAAACAAAGATGAAGGAGTGAGAGAAACAGACTGCGATAGAACACAGACAGCAGACACTAGGGAAAGGAGATAGCTGCAAAGATAGGAGGAAATACAGGGCCTTGTGGCTCACATCTATAATCCCATCAATTTGGGAGGCCAAGCCAGGAGGATCATTTGGACCCAGCAGGTTGAAACAAGCCTGGGCAACATAATGAGACCTTGTCTCTACAAAAAAAAAAAAAAAAAAAAAAAAAAAAATTGGCCAGGCACAGTGGCTCATGCCTGTAATCCCAGCACTTTGGGAGGCTGAGGTGGGAGGATCACAAGGTCAGGAGATTGAGACCATCCTGGCCAACGTGGTGAAACCCCATCTCCACAAAAAATGCAAAAATTAGCTGGGCGTGGTGGCGGGTGCCTGTAGTCCCAGCTACTTGGGAGGCTGAGGCAGGAGAATCGCTTGAACCCCGGGAGGTGAAGGTTGCGGTGAGCTGAGATCGCACCACTGCACTCCAGCCTGGGCAACAGAGGGAGACTCCGTCTCAAAAAAGAGAAAAACAAAGACTGAGACCACAGGAAGTGGTAGAGAGGGGGAAGGAAAGGCCCAAAGAGGACAGACAGGAAGGGAGGTGAAGTGAGGCAGAAATGCAGAGCCCACGGAGGTGAGACAGCAGTCTTAAAGGGAGACAGAGGTGTGGAGGAAGGGACAGAGAACAGAGAGAGAATGAGACAGGGAGACAGAGGTCCAGAGACAGATAGCCTGGGACAGACAGAGAGACACAAGTGAGAGACAGAGAGATATAAAAGGGACACGAGAGACAGGAAGAGAGAGGGAGCTTGAGAGAGAGAGACAGGACAGAGAGAGGGAGTGAGGCAGACACAGAGAGAGAGACAGAGGGACAGAGAGAGATCCACGGCACTGGAAAGCTGCTTGTTTCTTTCCTCTGGTAAGCCTGGAGCGTGCAGAAACGCACAAGTAGGTTTTTTTGTTTTGTTTTGTTTTGTTTTTGAGACAGAGTCTTGCTCTATCCCCCAGGCTGGAGTGCAGTAGTGGGATCTCGGTCACTGCAACCTCTGCATCCCAGGATCAAAGGATTCTCCTGCCTCAGCCTCCCAAGGAGCTGGGACTATCGGCGCGCACCACCATGCCTGGCTAATTTGTGTATTTTTAGTAGAAACGGGGTTTCACCATGTTGGCCAGGCTGGTCTCGAACTCCTGACCTCAAGTGATCCACCCACCTCAGCCTCCCAAAGTGGTGGGATTACAGGTGTGCGGACTGTGACCAGCCTAGAGGTAGTTTTGAGAGGCGGGAGTGTCCATCCCTCCTTGTTCACAACACCTTTTTCTCAATAATAATAATAATAATAATAAGGAAATATGCCACTCACTGCACAAAGCTGCTTTATGTTCATTGCCTCATCCAAGGAGGCTCAGCAGCCCCATGACACGGGTACCGGCATGTTCCCTGTTTTCCAAGTGAAGACGCTGAGACACAGAGAGGTGAAGTCACTTGCACAAGGTCACAGAGGTAGGAAGTGGAGGCCTGGGACTCCAGAGCAGTGGGAGTCTGCCTCCGGGGCGGGACTGTTGGCTCACCATGGGGCATAGCTGGACAGTGGTGTGACCCTGCCTCTAACCCCTATGGACACCTGCAGCAAACTTGCTACTGGAACAGATGGAAAAAACATAACTCAAAATAAAATATGAAAAACAAAATACACGGACCTCGCCTGGATACTGAACTTCTCTAAAGGAAACTATAGCATTTTTTAGATTAGCAAGGAAATTAGAATATGAACTGGGGATGAGACAGCATCGGGAAATCATTATTTATTTTGTTAAGTATGACAATGGCATTATGCTTTTTTTTTTTTTTTTCTGGGACAGAGTCTCGCTCTGTCGCCCAGGCTGGAGTGCAGTGGCGCGATCTTGGCTCACTGCAAGCTCCGCCTCCCGGGTTCACGCCATTCTCCTGCCTCAGCCTCCCGAGTAGCTGGGACTACAGGCGCCCGCCACCTCGCCCGGATAGTTTTTTTGTATTTTTTAGTAGAGACGGGGTTTCACTGTGTCAGCCAGGATGGTCTCGATCTCCTGACCTCGTGATCCGCCCGTCTCGGCCTCCCAAAGTGCTGGGATTACAGGCTTGAGCCACCGCGCCCGGCCGGCATTGTGCATTTGTAAGAAATATGCATATTTCTAGAACGTGCGCTGTAACCTGGAAGGGTAAGATGACATGATGTCCAAGGTCGACTTTTTTTTTTTTTCTGAGATGGAGTCTTGCTCTGTTGCCCAGGCTGGAGTGAAGTGGCTTGATCTCGGCTCACTGCAAGCTCCGCCTCCCGAGTTCACGCCATTCTCCTGCCTCAGCCTCCCCCGAGTAGCTGGGACTACAGGCGCCCGCAACCATGCCCAGCTAATTTTTTTGGTGTATTTTTAATAGAGACAGGGTTTCACCGTGTTAGCCAGGATGGTCTCGATCTCCTGACCTCATGATCTGCCCGCCTCAGCCTCCCAAAGTGCTGGGATGACAGGCGTAAGTCTCTGCGCCCAGCCTAAGGTCAGCTTGTTTTTTTTTTTTTTTTTTTGAGACGGAGTCTTGCTCTGTCACCCAGGCTGGAGTGCAGTGGCCGGATCTCAGCTCACTGCAAGCTCCGCCTCCCGGGTTTACGCCATTCTCCTGCCTCAGCCTCCCGAGTAGCTGGGACTACAGGCGCCCGCCACCTCGCCCGGCTATTTTTTTGTATTTTTTAGTAGAGACGGGGTTTCACTGTGTTAGCCGGGAGTTTTTTTTTTTTTTTTGAGACAGAGCCTTGCTCTGTCGACCAGGCTGGAGTGTGGTGACGTGATCTCGGCTCACTGCAACCTCTGCCTCCAGGGTTCAAGTGATTCTCCTGCCTCACCCTCCCGAGTAGCTGAGACTACAGGCGCCGGCCACCACACTGAGCTAATTTTTGTTTTGGTAGAGATGGGGTTTTACCGTGTTGGCCAGACTGGTCTCAAACTCCTGGTCTCAAGTGATTCGGCCACCCCAGCCTCCCAAAGTGTTAGGGTTCCCGTTGTGAGGCACCGGCCCAGCCCCCACTCTAGGATCTGATAAGTAGGTGCAGTGCTCGGGGCACGGGGCAGACCCGGGGCGCCAGTCGCATCCTGATAGCAACATGGCCAGCTGTTCCACCCTCCCTTCCCAAGTCCCTGTCTTGGGCAGCCGTTCACCATCTCCCCCGGATGCCCCTCTGCATCCTGCGCTGAGTGTGAGTCCAGCACTGGAGGCATTACCTGCACCCATGCCAGCCTGTCTTGCCTGTGTTCTCAGAGAAGACAGTACCGTCCACCCCGGCTCCCAGGCCAGAAACCTGGGTGGTTTTCTCTCCTCTCAGCCAATGAGTCAACAAGTCTCATGGAGTTTACCTTCTGAGTTGCTCCTGAATCCATCCCTTCCATTTCTTCCCTCCCAATGTCCTAGTCCACCTGGACATCTGCAGCAGCTTCCTCCCAGTCTCCCTGCCTCCGCTCTGGCACTCCATCCCCTCTGTCCACCCAACCACTAGAGTGAGCCTTTGCCCAGGACACCCGCTTATGTCACTGCTCAGAGCCCTTATATGCCCCCCCATCACCCTTAGGGTGGACTCCAAATACCTTATCATCACCCACCAGGAACCCTCCCCTATTGAGCTGCTCAGCCCTGAAATGTTCTGTTCCACTCACTTGTCAGTTCTCCAAATGCACATGCTCTCCCGCTTGCCTCCAGCCTTTGCATTCACTCTGCCTGCTATCCTCTTCTCCGAAGCCCTCTGCAGAGCTGAGAATCTCTTCCTCCGGGAAGCCTTCCCTGACTACATCCCTGACGCTCAATTAGGTGCCCCTCCTATGTAATGCCGCTAAGCCTGTGCCTCACCTCTCAGAGCCCTTTTCTTTTTTTTTTTTTTTTTTTTTGAGACGGAGTCTCGCTCTGGAGCGCAGTGGCCGGATCTCAGCTCACTGCAAGCTCCGCCTCCCGGGTTCACGCCATTCTCCTGCCTCAGCCTCCTGTGTAGCTGGGACTACAGGCGCCCGCCACCTCGCCCGGCTAGTTTTTTGTATTTTTTTTAGTAGAGACGGGGTTTCACCGTGTTCGCCAGGATGGTCTCGATCTCCTGACCTCGTGATCCGCCCGTCTCGGCCTCCCAAAACTCTCACAGCCCTTTTCATTCTCTTTTTTTTTTTTTTTTTTTTTTTTGAGGCAGAGTTTCGCTCTGTCGCCCCAGCTGGAGCGCGATGGTGCGATCTCGGCTCACCGCAACCTCCGCTTCCCATGTTCAAGCTATTCTCCCGCCTCATCCTCCCAAGCAGCTGGGATTACAGGCGCCTGCCACCGCGCCCGGCTAATTTTTGTACTTTTAGTAGAGACGGGGTTTTGCCATGTTGGTCAGGCTGGTCTCGAACTCCTGACCTCAGGTGATGCGCCCGCCTGAGTGCTGCATTACAGGCATGGTGTGCCTGGGATTACACGCATGAGCCGCCGCGCCTGGCCTCACAGCCCTTTTCTTTTCTTTTCTCTCTTTTTTTTTTTTTTTTTTTTTTTGGAGACGAAGTCTCACTTTTGTCCCCCAGGCGTGATCTCGGCTCACTGCAACCTCCGCCTCCCGGGTTCAAGCAATTCTCCTGCCTCAGCCTCCCGAGTAGCCGGGATTACAGGCGCCCGCCACCATGCCCGGCTAGTTTTTGTATTTTTAGTACAGACGGGGTTTCACCATGTTGGCCAGGATGGTCTCGATCTCTTGACCTCATGATCCACCTGCCTCAGCCTCCCAAAATGCTGGGATTACAGGCGTCAGCCACCGCGCGCGGCTATTAATATTTTTTGACACAACCTTTTCCTGGGTCTCAATTCCCTCAACCGGGGAGGCCCCTCAGCCAGCACCCGCGTGCATCCGTGGCGGTTCACACCGAGGGCGCTGACGGACACCGCAGAGTCCGCTCCGTCTCCTGCCGGGCCTGGCCCTCGCCAAGGTGCGCCACCTCGGAACCGACGCCGGCGCCGCGGCCCATTTAAGGACGGGAGGGCGGGCCCGGGAAGGCTCCGCCCCGCGTGACGTCAGCGCGCACCGCGGCGTGTGACGCTCTGGTTGCCGCAGAGACGCCCCGCCCCCGCGCGGCGCTGCGGAACCGGAGCTCCGGGCGGCGTCGGCAGCGGCGCGAGAGGCGACGAGGCCGGGGCGGCAGGAGCCGGCGCGGCGACCGCGGCGAGGGCGGCGGGGACGGAGCAGACCACGACGAAGGCGCACAGGCAGCCGGGCCGGGCCGGGCCACGGGGAGAGCGGCCGGCGGGCAGCGGGCGGGAGGCCGGGCGGGCCGCGGGCAGCCACCGAGCCGCGAAGCGACATGGTGCTGCTCAAGGAGTAGTGAGTGTCCGGCGGCCGTGCGGAAGCGGGGAGGAGGGAGGGTGGGGACGACCGCCGGGGCGACGGCGCGGCGGGGAACGCAGGGCCCGGATGGACGGAGGGGCGGCGGGGACGGGGGGCGCCTGAGGCGGGCCCAGCGGGGACGGAGGGGATCCGGGGCGGGCGGCACCTGAGGCGGGGCCCACGGGGCACGGAGGGCGGCCGGGACGTGGAGGAGCAACCGGGGCATGGACGGGCGGCCGGGACGTTCGGCATCTGAGCCGGGGCCCACGGGGCAGGGACGGGCGGTCGGGGCGTGGAGGGGCCCACGGGCACGGAGGAGCGACCGGGGCGGACGGCTCCTGAGGCGGCCCAGGGGGCTCGGAGGCCCAAGTGGACCCGAGGAGAGGCAGGGGACAGCGAGGGCCAGGCCGGGCCCGAGACGGGGTCAGGGCAGGGAGCGCCGGCCCGGGACTGGGGGAGGCCGAGGGGACGCCGAGCGCTGGGAGGGCTGTGGGGTCGCCCTGCGCGGGCCGAGGAAGAGGCGCACCGGGGCAGGCAGGGCGGTGGGGAGGGGTGGAGGGCCGAACAGTCCACACGGAGAGCCGGGTGGGTGGGTCAGAGGCTCCGGGATGGAGTCGGGATGGGGATGGGGAGGAGCGGCCGTCTTAGGCATCGGGTGAGGGGTGGTGGTAAGTGGACGCAGGAGGAGGACTAGGAAGTCAGCGCCCTGCTCGGGCGAAAGGGGAACGGTCAGAGGAGATAAAGCAGAAGGGACTGAGTTGGGGGCCCGAGTGACCGTGGTGCTCAGGCAGCGGGTGCAGAAGAGGAGGCTTTTGGAACAAGCTTGGGATGACTGCTTGGGACTTTGGGGACACTTGGGCGAGGAGGCCAGAAAATGTTGGGTAGGCGGCCAGGAAGTTACCAGGGTCGAGGCTGGCCCGGAAAGAGAGTATGTTTGTGGATGAGTATACCTGTTGTTGGAGATGGGGGAGACCCAGGGCCAGCTTGTTTCTAGGGGATTCTCAGTCTTGGTGCAAAGAGGGAATTCTTTGAGGAATTGAGGGGTCCATGAAGCTGTGAACTGGGGAGAGATGGTAAAGGGGGTGCGGAGTTCTTGAGTAGTGAAGAGGGGTACGTGGGAAACTGGTGACATCTGGAAGGAGTTGCAGGATGACGGGTTTGCTCCTGAAATCCCGGGGACCGGGGGACAGGTGGAGATGTTTGGCGTACTAAATCTTTCAAGTACCAGATGACCCATTGTAGAAGCTCAGGGTTCCAAGTAAACATCACAGGATGTTTTTCCTCCCTAAGAGGAGAGATTGGATGTGTGTGTACGTATCTGTGTGTGCGTGTGCGTGCGCACGTGTGTGCACAGAATTTACAGTGAAACTGCTTTCCTGGAGGGAAGGCACGCGGGCAGCATAGGGCCAGAAGCCCCAGGAGTGGGAGATGGCCAAAGAGAGCAACTTGTGGGGTGCTCTCGGCAGCCAGGCAGGCGTGCACAGGGCTCTTTCCACTTTGTCAGCCAAGGCACTTTGACCATCCCCACCATGCTGGCTCCTTGGAGGTGCTTAGGACATTTAGGGCACAGAGTGGAGTTTGGGTAACAGAGGGAGCCGAGACCCACATGGCATCCCAGCTGAACACCTCATCTGAAGAACGTTATTTTGAGGCCTCACCCGCTCTGTTTCTTGACATCCAGTCTGATGTGAATTCAGCCAGGGTTCGGAGCTTTTCGTGGTGAGGAGGAAGACCTTTAGGATGCCAACAGGAGAACGTGGTACACTTTGGGTTTTAATCTTCAGTGCCCAGACTGACAGGCTTTTCCCACCTTCTGATTTGTTTTTCTGTTCCCAGATGAATCCTAGAATCTGTAGAAATCTGTGATTTTGAAATGAAGGTCAGGCAGGGAAAGGAAGGGACCTTCAGAAGAGATCTGAGTGAGGTTTGAAGAGAGGCATTCCTTTCCCCTTCTTTGTTCTCCTCCCCTTGAAGCCTGCGAGGGAAAAGTCCAAGGTGCCGGAGATGCAGAGCCTGCCTGGCATCTGCGTTTCCTTCCTGCCCGACTTGTGCCGTGTGCGTGTGCATCCCTGGGCAGGGGCCAGGGGAGGAGCAGGGGCATCTGAGACACTTGGCTGTGGCTGCAGCGCTGCAGCCTCTGGAAAGGGTGCGAGTGAAGGTCACGTTAGAGTGAGCCCTGCTCCAGGCCCAGCCCGGCAGTTCCTCTGTGGCCCCGTCCTTTGGAATTGTACCCGATTGCTGCCGACGTGGTTTTGTTCCCGAGGAGCAAGGGGGCAGTGTCTGAGTGTGCAGCTGTCCTGCCAGCAGCCTCAGCGCATCCCGTCAGGAATTGGCCCATGTCACTCTCTTCTGAGTGAGACTTGGTTCCCACCCAGCGTCTGCAGGTTGCCCCTGTTGATTTTTCCAACACCACTTCTGACAGGATTCTATTTAATTTGATTTCTGCTAACTCTCGGGTGTGATTTTGACTGCTGTTCTTGAAGATAAAAGGCTTATTGTTTTCTAGGAAGTTTCTTCCGAGGGTGCGGAAATTCCGGCCTCCAAGTCGGGAGTATTTTTCTGCACCGCTGGCTTTGTCTAATGGGAGGGGAGCCTCGGTGGCCGCATCCAGTAAACTGGAGGATTCACGTTATTGAGTGGCTTGGGAGGAAGGGAGTTGTTAGCAGGCAGTAAAGATTTGGAGCCCATTTTGTTTTTCCTGCTACTTTCATGCTTGGTGCCTTGCCTTTAATGTGATGTTTTCCTCAGACTCCTCTGTGTCCTTCTTGCTTCCTGGGAGACCTTTGTGGAACTAGAAAATAGCTGTTTACCAGCCTGGAGCAAGGAGCCTGAGTGGTGAACCCACTGCGTGTGGAAGGCACAGCAGCTCATGCTTCACTACACATGCCAGACACAAAAGGACTCAGAGGGCTCCAGCAAGGGTCTGGGGACCGAGCATCTAAGCTTGGGAACTGGCTTGACTTGTATGGGTAAAACCAAGAGTTTTTGTCTTAGCTCTCCCGCCTCACAGCTTTGAACTGGGAGTTGGCTGTTGGCCTGCATTTCAAATGCCAGGCACCCGGAGAAGTGCTGCTAGCCCTAGCACCTCTGTGGGGTTGTGACCCTGGTGAAGACTTTGCCGGCCGTGGCTTCTCCAGCAGGTCATTGGTGGCATCTCCAGCAATTGGTGGTCATTGAGTTGGAGAAGAAGAAAAGGAAATGATACATTGGGATTCCTTTGGACAGCTCCTGGAGGTTAGGACATAAGTTGAATGCCCTCTTGGTGGCCTTGTGGTGGCAGCTTGGATTGTAATATCCGGCCCCGAGCAGAGGCGCCTGGTGTGTGTTCTTAGGGTGATTAAGGCTTCAAGGGGCTTGGTCCCTTCCTGGCCTTTCCCCTGGAGGGCTGTTCTTGGGAGGTTGGATCCACAGCAATGTAAGTCCCCAGGGCCTCTTCTTTGGGTCTGAATCCTCGCTGTGGTAGGTCCTCCTGTGTTAACCTGTCTTGCTAGACTCACTGGCAGGTCCTGCTGGGGGATGACTCGTTGGCAAGTTTGGGTGAAGTTAATCATCCATGTGTCCAGCTCCATGTGAGGTGGAGGCCTGGGAAGTAGCTGGGGGAGGACAGGTTTGGACTGAATCGCAGGGTTCTAACTGGGAGGCTTCCGAGGCACAGAGGGTCCTGTCCTCAGAGGGCCATTCTGTGCGGGCGGGGTCGGGAGGTTTCATCATGAGTTTAGTGTCTTACACAATAGAATGCTGACTGGGGGGGGTCACCGCGTCACCGAGTTTAGTGTCTTACACAATAGAATGCTGACGGGGGGGGGGGGGGTCACCGCATCACCGAGTTTAGTGTCTTACACAATAGAATGCTGACTGGGGGGGGGGGGTCACCGCATCACCGAGTTTAGTGTCTTACACAATAGAATGCTGACTGGGGGGGGGGGTCACCGCGTCACCGAGTTTAGTGTCTTACACAATAGAATGCTGACTGTTTTAGGATGATGCTTTAAAGAGCCTCCAGCAGATTGCACAGCCTAAAGTTGATACTCTCTTTTTCCTTTCTTATAGTCGAGTAATCCTGCCTGTGTCCGTAGATGAGGTAAGTCCTCTTACTTTCTAGTCCATAGTTGTGTGTAACTGTTTGTGACCATTGGCTAAGTTGGGCTCTGAGTGGTCATCCTCTTTATGTAGTTTTCTTATTTGTTCTAACATAAAGATTTCAACGTGAATTTTCCTGGTGCCACTTTCAGTTGAAAAATGGCACTTAATTTTAATATCTGGGCAACTGTGTGCAACCTGCCCCAAGCTGTTGGTATGCTGGATGACTCTGAGTAGAGACTAAACCAGCCCCTTTTATCTGCTGGGGCTGTGCATGTTTGGGGACATGTTTTTTTGTTGTTGTTGTTGTTGTTTTTTTGAGACGGAGTCTCGCTCTGTCTCCTAGGCTGCAGTGTAGTGGTGTGATCTCGGCTCACTGCAACCTCTGCCTCCTGGATTCAAGCAATTCTCCTGCCTCAGCCTCCCAAGTTGCTGGGATTACAGGTGTGTGCCACCACACCTGGCTAATTTTTGTATTTTTAATAGAGATGGGCTTTCACCATGTTGGCCAGGCTGGTCTCGAACTCCCGACCTCAAGTGATCCGCCCACCTCAGCCTCCCAAAGTGCTGGGATTCCAGGCGTGAGCCACCGCACCCAGGCGGGGACACATTATTGATGGGATCAAGTGTATGCATTTCTGGGACCTCCATGACTCAGCTGGCAAGTGTGTGTGGCTCTTTCTAGTTGTGCAGCAAACCAGCAGGGCAGGAAATCTCTTGAGGCCCTCCCTAGTCACGATGGGTCACTGCTGGAAAGACCAAGACACAGAACCCTCCTTTTACAAAGGGCAGGGAAAAACAAATAGACTTGACTTGCCCTCTGTCCTTTTATAGTTCCTGGGTCTGACATCCTTGTATGTGAGGATCTGGCAGCAGGATTTGCTGTAAGAAGGTTCATAGGCCATGCTGACTCAGAGTCAGTCTCTTGGACAACAGAAAACTGTCACGGAACCTCCCTTGTCTCACTCTTTCCCTGAGCTTCTTCCACTCTCCTCTCCTGGCACAGCCCACCCCACCCCAGCTTCCAGTTAAACTCGAGTTTGGGTGAGGTTCATCAGTCAGTATAGTGCCTCCAGTCACTGGGCTTCGTCTCTCTTTCCTGCAGTGTCAGCATGAAGCTCCTGTGATAACTTCCACTCTGTTCCAAATATGAACTGGACCTTTGAAAAATGAAATCAGGCCAACAGAGCCTGCAGCACATTTAGCTGAGACAGACATCCAGGCTTGTTGGCCCCCGAGAGGGGTGGGCACACATTGGCCCTTTAGAGGATTGCCTCCACGGGTGGGCTACATATCCGATAAGAGCTGTGGGGATCCGGGGAGGGGCCAGAGGTGGGCCCTGACCATGATCTGGGGGTTCTGGGAAGGGCAGAAAAGAGAAACGAGACTGGGGAACCTGGGAATCTGGGAAAATGAGGGAATGACTGGGTAGGTGGCTCTGATCCCTGTTGGCACTGGGGCCTGAGAACCAGGTGCCTGGGCTAATAGGTATTGGCTTGGAAAGGGTCTTGTTAACCCACCTGCTTTGGCCATGCTGTCTTTATTTTTTTTATTTTATAATATTTCTTTTAAATAGTGGAGATAGAGTCTCACTGTGTTGTCCAGGCTGGTCTTGCCTCAAGCAGTCCTCCTGCCTCAGCCTCCCAGAGTGCTGGGATTACAGACATCAGCCACTTCACCCAGCCTGTGCTGTCTTTATTAAAAATAGCAAGCAATGATTTTCCAAACCAGAAGGCCAAGCAGGAAAGCCCAGCATGTCCCTCGCCCTCACACTCAGCTCTTGGGGAGGTGTCTAGTGACATCCTCTCTGCTGCACAGGATGATCCCACCCTGATCGTTAGGAACTCGGGATTTCCTCGGCGGGGTGATTGGGGTGAAATGGATCCTTTGATAGGGAGTTTCTTGATGGAACAAAGGGCTGCAGACCAAGGAGGGCCAGCCTGTCCTGGAGCCCCTGGGGCTGCTCTTGGAGTGAGGCTGAAGGGCCTGACACTGATGGCTGATGGTGGGGCCAAGACTGGAAGGAAAGGGGAACCTCCACCTTGACAGCATCCACAGCTGGCGGGTTTTCGCTTGTGATGGTTTTTCTGCAGCATTGAGGAAGTGGTGGGGCAGAGTCGGGTAGTCAGAGCCTGAAGTCTGAGCAGAAGTTTGGGAAGTGAATGCTGATCAGGATTCAGCTGTCTGCCTGACGGTGGTCAGCCCATTCTCAGCAGGAAACCATTGACGAGAAAGTACCACGTGGCCTGGGTAGGGTTGAAGCAGAACTTAGTTTCAGAGGATTAGAAAAATCTTGGAGGGGAAGGCTGAGGAAGAAACAAGTCGTGATCAACCTTTTTTTTTTTTTGAGACGGAGTCTCGCTCTGTCGCCCAGGCTGGAGTGCAGTGGCGCGATCTCGGCTCACTGCAAGCTCCGCCTCCCGGGTTCACGCCATTCTCCTGCCTCAGCCTCCCAAGTAGCTGGGACTACAGGCACCGCCACCTTGCCCGGCTAGTTTTTTTTGTATTTTTAGTAGAGCTGGGGTTTCACCGTGTTAGCCAGGATGGTCTCAATCTCCTGACCTCATGATCCGCCCGCCTTGGCCTCCCAAAGTGCTGGGATTACAGGCGTGAGCCACCGCGCCCGGCCATGATCAACCTTCTCAGAGTCTTTGTCAATAACTCCATCCTGACTCACAATTCCTATGGGAACAGCTCAGCGCCATGTGGCTGGTGGATTCGCTTCCTAAATTGGAGGCCATGACTTGAGGCCCTTGCAGTTTTCTGATTTAGGGGGAAAAGTGAAGAAAGAGAAAGAGAAGGTCATGCCTGTGTAATCATTCTGATGGCCTGCAGCAGTGTTTTGGGGGCAGAATTAGCTTCTGGGTGGCCAGAGCCTTTGGTCTAACACTGAGTGTCCGGGCATTGTGCAGCAGAGCGAGAATGCCCTGGCTGTGTGACGTGCGTGTGTCCACCAGTGCTTCCTGGCGCAGGTCGGCCGGCTGCGTGTGTCCACCAGTGCTTCCTGGCGCAGGTCGGCCGGCTGCTTTACTTCTTTCTTGTTTCCAGAGATTCGTGGCACCATTCTCCCTCTGGTAGCCAGCCTGACAGGGCCATGTTGGTGGGACCAGTGCTGCACTGTTGTTTATGACATGTTTCATATCGTATTTCAGGCCCACCCACTGGGCTCCCCCTCCCAGAGTGCCAAAGTGGTGGAGTCTCTGTTTTTCTTAGTTGAATGACTTAGTTCTTTGGGACAAGCGAACAAATCTCAAGAGCAAGGAACATCATCGTAGGTCTGAGGAGGCTGCAGCCCCAGTCTTCTTGGAGTTTTTTAAAATCTGATTTAATGATCTGACCCCCCCACTCCTCCTATCTCCGCCCCATCTGAGTCTGGCTGCTTTCCCGGGGGGCAGAGCAGCTGTGCCAAAAGGAACTCTGTAACGTGAAAAGCGCCCTTCACTTGTGGCTTGTGCAGGCCAGTCTTCCTTACCCCTTTAGATTTACAAAACTGCCTTCACTTGTCTCATTGGGATTAAAGGATCAGAATATCAAGAGAGATTAAAGGGGGAAGATGCCAGCCAACAGGCTGATCCTCTTAGAACCTGCCCTCTGATTCCGGCAGCTGAAGAGAAACCAAGGCGATGAGTCTCTGCCTGGGGGCCCCCTTCCCAAGTGGCACCACTAGCCGGGAACCTCGTCCCCTCCACCAGGCCCTCTCCCCCGCCTGTCCTTTAGAATTGCTGAGTCAGTGGTTAGATGTTCTTACGACTCTTCTCTGAAACGGAGTTTCTGCTCCTTCTTAGGCACCCCTGGCTCAGCCAAGCCCTGACCCCCTTGACGGGTTTTCATGTGTGCCTAGCTAGGTGGTGGACTTGGAAAGGCACAGGGACAGCTTGGGGCTCCAGGGGGCATTGAGGCAGCACTGATGCAGTTTAGGATTAGCAAGGTCGAGGTGACTGGCTTTCACCCAAATGTTCCTCTTTATGGATTTAACTGTGCCTTGGTTGCTTGCCCCTTTTCATGGCATTTTGTTCTGGAATTTTGCTTTGAAAGTTAGGGCTCTTTCAGCCTTTTGCTGAGCAGTGAATTGTCCTGGTCCCCTGCTTCACCTTCCAGATTTTGCCCGGAAATGTCCCTGCAGTGCTTAGGAAGCTGCCTGGTAGAGCAGGTTTCCAGGTTTGAGGCGAAGCAGCTCTGGAAGCTGCCTCTATTCCTTGCTGTTGCAGGCAGTGATTTAAGTGGCAGCTGCCTAGAGATACATCCTTTCTTTTTAATCTCAAAGAGAGAAAAACCCAGTGCCTGTAATCCCAGCTACTTGGGAGGCTGAGGCAGGAGAATCGCTTGAACCCTGGAGGTGGAGGTTGCCATGAGCCGAGATCGCACCACTGCACTCCAGCCTGGCGACAGAGCAAGACTCTGTCTAAACAAAAAAAAAAGAGAGAGAGAAACACCCTGGCCTTCCCCCCAGGGGTACCAGGAGTTGGGGGGAGAGGGCGTAGAGCTCGAGGAAACCCTTTGTCCCTCCCCGCACCCCCCCCCCAGCATGTGGGGTCATCCCGTAGCTTTTTCCCTTTGTCTCACACTCCCTAAGCTGTCACGCCTGATAGGGCTGTGGTAGGAAAGACACATCTGTTGGTGTAGATATAACTTCCTGCGTCAAATGTTGCTGTTCATTTTCTTTTCACCTTGTTTTCTCCTCTGGACGGCTTCTCAGAGGAGAGGGCAGAAGGACTGAGTCCGGGCACTGCCTAGGTCCTTGGCCCTAACACAGCCATCCTGACAGGGTCAGAGGAGGCCAATCATGTTGACTGGTGACTTGATAGGGTGGCATGTGACCCAAATAAAGGAAAACTAGGCTTTTGCCGTGTAGTAAGTGCCAACACAGAGGGTGTACCCAGCTGGCACAGACTGTGGGGCAGGAATCTGTGATATCTAATGTGGGAAGGAGGAATACTTGCTTCGGCCCCACCAGGAATCTGGAAAGTGTCAAGAGGTTTCATTGCCTGAAAGAGCTACTTGCGGGGTGAGGAGAGGCCTAACACTGGAGAATAAGCAAGTAGATGAGCCAGTTTTACCATCGAGGTTGTGGATTTCACAGAGCGCTGAGTACCTTTCTTTGACAAGAAATCATGTCTTAGGATCTATTTAAATGAGTGAGATAAAGTGATTTCTAGCAACCAACCCAGATCTTCCGGGGTCTTAATACCAGAAGCAGGTTCAGCACAAAAGCTCCTTTGGACTCTGTAATCTGTTTTCTGCATGGTGGTGTGAGGTTAAGTAGATTCACCTGCCTCTTTAAATCCTGACGGATTGACTGGGAACAGTGGCTCCTGCTTATAATGTCAGCACTTCGGGAGGCGAAGGTGGGAGGATGGCTTGAGACCAGGAGTTTGAGACCAGCAACATAGCAAGACCCTGTCTCTACCAAAAAAAATAAATAAATAAAAATAAACCCTGATGGATGATGTGAAAATGAGAAGGATGAAATAAACATGTCTGATGGGTCAGGAGGGGCCATGGAGCAGCACTCTCTGTTGCTTTGGGTGGATTTGGGCAAGGCCTGATGGGAAACTCCAGAGTGAGCTCCTGCATGAGGAGACCCCAGGGTGATCCAATTAGACACTTACTGGCAGCTGGATTATGTGTCACCATTGAGAAGAGTCTGTGTTGAGAATAACATCTGTCTCTGTTCCTTTAGTATCAAGTAGGGCAGCTGTATTCTGTGGCTGAGGCCAGTAAAAACGAAACGGGTGGTGGTGAAGGCGTGGAGGTCCTGGTGAACGAGCCCTATGAGAAGGACGGTGAGAAAGGCCAGTACACACACAAGATCTACCACCTGCAGAGGTACGCAGCGCGGGCAGCGGGCTGGATGCTGGCTTTCGTGTGTGTGTGTGTGTAAATGAGTGTTACTTCCTGTATTGTTTTATATAGATGGGCTTATACTAATTGTTGTAGCTTAACAACTAATGTTAGTAGTTATATACTGACTATGTAAATGTTATACTCACATTTATATAGATGGGAATATACTCTTCTGTTTTCTTTTGTTACTTATCATGGCTGCCTCTCTCGGCCTGTTCTGTCTGCCTCAGTCTCTGAAGTCCACATAGGATTCAGTGTCACAGGGTACAGATGTGCTGCCGGTTGTCTAACCCTCCTCTCCTGATGCGTGTGTCAGTCATTTCCAGATGCCTACATAATCCAGTAAAACTCCTTCTGTGTAAATCTTCTGATGTCCTTGTATATGCAGATCTTCAGCAAATATTCCTAAAACTGAATTCCTAGAGTTGCTGGGCTGGTAGGATTTTAAATTCTGATATTGTGAAATCGGTTACCAGAGAAATTTTGGTACCTCTCTTTGGATCAAAGGCATGAGTATTTTTAAATGAAGCTTGAACTGATTTGTGTACTGGAATCCATATCAAACTATACAAATTTGCTGAATCCCTAACCAAAAGAGTAATACTTCAGGAAACGATGAGCAGACCCAAAGGGCATTGATGATGTTAATCATACATCAGCTTGAATGGAAGCCAAACCAAGCTCGTTTTAGCAGCTATCCAGAACTGGAGAAGGGAAACCTGAGTCTTTTTAAAAATTGTGATAAAGTACACATAACATAAAATTCACCGTTGTGACCATTTTTAAGTATACAGTTCAGTGACATTAAGTCCATCCACACTGCTGTGAAACTGAAACCTGGATCTTAATTTCTAGTCTCTGAACTGAACTGAAATCAGTTGACTTTCATTTGGTCAAAGCCCCACTTCACTGTGGTCTGTCACTTTGATGGTGTCAGAGTACTAACGCCAGAGGGTCCAGGACCTCAGTGCCGGGGTGCGAGGAGAGCAGTGCTGTGCAGTGGGGAGGAACCTCGCCATCACTCAGTCTCCTTGCCAGCACACTTTTTCTCCATGTCTCCTATTGCTCCTCCTCTGGTGTTTGTATTTCTTAAAGAGAATTTTGAAGAGAGATGGTGAATTGGTATTTTAGGTAGAAGGGGCCAGTTGTTTCCTCAAGACTAAGTTGGTCCAACCAAAGTGACAGAGACGAGGTCTCTCCATATAAAAGGTAGGACCTGGCTGGGCGCTTCGGGGACTCACACTTGTAATCCCAGCACTTTGTGAGGCCAAGGCGGGCAGATCATTTGAGTTCAGGAGTTTTGAGACCAGCCTGGGCAACATAGCGAGACCCCGTCTCTACAAAAAATAAACAAAATTAGCCAGGTGTGGTGGCAGGTGCCTGTAATCCCATCTACTCAGGAGGCTGAGGTGGGAGGATCATCTGAGCCCAGGAGGTCAAGGCCACAGTGAGCCATGGTCACGCCACTGCACTCTAGCCTGGTCCACAGAGTGAAATCCTGCCTGTCTTCTGAAAAAAAAAGAAAGAAAAGGCCAGCAGTGACTGCTGCCACTACCTCTTCCCATGGTGACAAGAGAAACTTTACTGTATCAGCCATCTAGCTGCCCAAATCAGAAAAGAGAGCCCGCCCCCCACCACACACACACACACACACACACACACACACACACACACGCACTCGTCCTTCATATCACATCAAGTCCTGCTGACTCCATCTCCTTAGTGTCTCGAACATGTCCCTTCCTTGCCTTCTCTTGCCTGGATTACTACAGCAGCTTCTACTGAGTCTCCCTGCCTTCCAGTTCTCCGCACTGCTTCAAGTGTTCAGTCTGGATGGTCTGTCACTCCCAGCGCCACAACTACTGACGGCTTCCCTTTGCCTTCGCGATGAAGTCCATGCTCTCTGACATAGCTTACAGGACCTTTTAGCCAGCCTGGGCAACATAGCAAGACCCTGTCTCTACCAGAAAATACAAAAATGAGCCAGGCATAGTGGTGTCCACCTGTAGTCCCAGCTACTTGGGACACTGAAGTGGGAGGATCACCTGAGTCCAGGAAGTCAAGGCTGCCAGTGAGCCATGATCACACCACCGCACTCCAGCCTGGGCAACAGAGTGAGACCCTGTCTCAAAAAAAACAAAATTCTTTTAGGATCCAGCTTCAAGTGTCTCCTTGAACTCCCCACCTTGTACTGCAGAGGTTACTTGAAACTTCTCTCTCTTTTCTCCAGCTTTTCCCACCCCACCCCTTTCTGTCTCTTACCTTAGCCCCACTCTCTGTTCCATGCATTGGTTCATCCTGACTTTCCCTGCAGAGCCTGCCCGGTGCACTGCGTGTCCCTCCTTGTGTTCTCACAGCACTCTGCCGCCCAGGGCCCTGTGCCCACCCCATTATGGCATGAACTTACCGTGTTGTGCTTGGCCTTGTCTAGTTACACGCCCCAGTAGACCAGAAACTCCTTGAGGGTGGGAGCCACATCTGTTTGTTTCTCTGTGTGTCCCCATGCCTAGACCTAGAAATACTGGCCTGAATTGGGATGGCAGTGAGTTCATGAATCACAGAGGTCGCCCCAAGTGCTCCAGGTTAGCTGTTTGCTCTAGTTCACTCTGTCTTAGGCCTGAGGCACTAAAGCTGATGAGGTTGCCAGAGCTTGCCAAAGACTGGATAGATTATCCGTTAGAAACCAAGGACGGCCGGGCACGGTGACTCACGCCTGTAATCCCAGCACTGTAGGAGGCTGAGGCGGGCAGACTGCCTGAGGTCAGGAGTTCGAGACCAGCCTGTCTAACGTGACAAAACCCCGTCTCTACTAAAAATACAAAAATTAGCTGGGCGTGGTGGCTCATGCCTGCAGTCCCAGCTACTTAGGAGACTGAGGCAGGAGAATTGCTGGAACCTAGGAGGCAGAGATTGCAATGAGCTGAGCGTGCGCCACTGCCCTCCAGATTGGCGATAGAGTGAGACTCTGTCTCAAAAAAAAAAAAAAAAGGTAAAGGAATATATATACCATTTTCATTTTAATTTAAAAAATTTTTTCTAGGCCAGGCGCAGTGGCTCCCGCCTGTAATCCCAGCACTTTGGGAGGCCGAAGCAGGCAGATCACAAGGTCAGGAGATTGAGACCATCCTGGCTAACATGGTGAAAAATTAGCCGGGTATGGTGGCAGGTGCCTGTAGTCCCCGTTACTCGGGAGGCTGAGGCAGGAGAATTGCTTGAACCCGGGGGCAGAGCTTGCAGTGAGCTGAGATTGCACCACTGCACTCCAGCCTGGGCGACAGAGCAAGACTCTGTCTCAAAAAAAAAAAAAAAAAAAAAATTCTAAATGTTTTCCTAGTACGTCAAATCACACACCCACCAGAAAAAAAAGGGGGGGAAGGGCAGGGCGGGGCTTATACTGTACATGTTGTTCTGTAACCTGAGATAAGAATTGAGTAGAAGAGGCTGGGCATGGTGGCTCACGCCTGTAATCCCAGCATGTTGGGAGGCTGAAGTGGGTGGATCACAAGGTCAGGAGTTCAAGACCAGCCTGGCCAACATGGTGAAACCCTTTCTCTACTAAAGATACAGAAATTAGCTGGGCATAGTGGCATGTGCCTGTAATCCCAGCAACTCAGGAGGCTGAGGCAGGAGAATCGCTTGAATCCGGGAGGCAGAGCTTGCAGTGAGCCAAGATCGCGCCACTGCACCCCAGGCTGGGCGACGGAAGGGGACTCTGTATCAAACAAAAAAAAAAAAAGAAGAAGAAGAAAAAAAAAGAATTGAGTAGAAGAAAATATTTTGTCCTGGGAGACAAATGGGTCTGAGGCCCTCCTGGCCTCTCAGAGCTGATGAAAGCAGATCAGATAATCCTGGATCCTATACCCAAGTTAGTCAGCCAGTCACCCTGGCCCGTAAACCCAGACTGGTTCATGCTTGGAGGCATCTCCTTTGTATGTTTTTTGCGCACCTTGTAGTATAATGCCCTGGGCCCAGCGACCTCTGGAAAAATGTGTAGTGTTGACGGAATGGGTGATAAGCCACAGCAGGTAGCCTGGGGTCTCCTGTGCGGTTCTGTTTTTGGTGGCTGATGGGGCATGTTGTGGGTACGTGTTAGGAGCCAGCCAAGGTAGGGTGTCAGGCTCTGACAGGTAACTTCTCACTCCTACCAGTAACCTGCTCATCTCATGGAAACTTGCTTGTCAACTCCTCATGAGGAAGCTGGATCTGAAAAGCCTCTTGTCTCCTTTCTCTCTTCCATCTCTATTTATAATCCTTTTTTTCCCCACTATAGCAAAGTACCCACGTTTGTTCGAATGCTGGCCCCAGAGGGAGCCCTGAATATACACGAGAAAGCGTGGAATGCCTACCCTTATTGCAGAACTGGTGAGTGCAGATGTGGCCACATCGGCCGGACGGGGGAGCAGCAGGGCTCTGTGTCCCACCTGCATGTTCCAGATGAGGTCAGGGAAAGGGTCAGGCTGGGGCCCCTTCAGGCTTTGGTGGGTAGCAGTGCTGTGTCCGGCACAACGTGGTGGACAGCCGGGTGGGAAGCAGCAGTCGTCATGGCCTGAGAGCATACAGCCAATCTCTCACTTGGGGATGCTGTAATAATTTTGATTGTTGTTATTCATTATAAGATTTTAGTATATTTTTCTAGTCATTTTTGTTTTTATTTATTTGTTCATTTTTTTTGGAGATGAAGTCTCACTCTGTCGCCCAGGCTGGAGTGCAGTGGCATGATCTTGGCTCACTGCAACCTCTGGCTCCTGGGTTCAAGCATTTCTGCTGCCTCAGCCTCCCAAGTAGCTGGGACTACAGGCGCATGCCACCACACCTGGCTAATTTTTTTGTATTTTAGTAGAGATGGAGCCTAGGTTGGTCTTGCACTCCTGACCTCAGGTGATCCGCCCACCTTGCCCTCCCAAAGTGCTGGGATTACAGATGTGAGCCACTGTACCCGACCCAGACACATTTTCTAGACAAATTTTAGATCATTACTAATTTTTTTTTTTTTTTTTGAGGTGGAGCCTGGCTCTGTCACACAGGCTGAAGAGCAATGGCACAATCTCAGCTCACTGCAGCCTCCTCCGCCTCCTGGGTTCAAGCGATTCTCGTGCCTCAGCCATACAAGTAGCTGGGATTACAGGCGCCCGCCACCATGCCCAGCTAATTTTTGTATTTTTAGTAGAGATGGGTTTTCACCATGTTGGCCAGGCTGATCTCGA
Organism: Macaca fascicularis; assembly: GCF_037993035.2. NCBI lineage: Eukaryota > Metazoa > Chordata > Mammalia > Primates > Cercopithecidae > Macaca > Macaca fascicularis. The sequence goes on along the minus strand of NC_088390.1, from coordinate 1,661,797 downwards.
ACTCCTGACTTCAAGTGATCCACCCGCCTCAGCCTCCCAAAGTGCTGGGATTACTAATATGATTACTAATTTTTTAATTACTTTTTTTGTCTCACTCTGTTGTCCAGGCTGGTGTCCAGTGGCGCAACCACAGCTTACTGCAGCCTTAACCTCCCAGGCTCAAGTGATCCTTCTGCCTCAACCTCCCAAATAGCTGGGACTATGGGCGTGTACCATCATGTCCGGCTAGTTTTTTTGTTTGTTTGTTTGTTTGTAGAGATGGGATCTCACCATGTTGCCCAGGCTGGTCTTAAATTCCTGGGCTCAAGCGATCCTCCCACCTTGGCCTCCCAAAGTGTGGCATTACAGGCATGAGCCACCGTGCCTGACCTAAGTTTCTCATTTTTCTTCAGTGAAGAGAGAACATTTTCCCCGTCACTAAGGTGTCTGGTATTTGTTGGGTTTTTTTTATATTTTTTATTTATAATAACTACGTAGTATTCCATCATATGAATGAACTGTGGCTTCTGCTGAAACAGCACGTTCTGTAGTTGAGGACGGGGTGGAATTATTTCTTCATCTTGACCAGTCTCCTGCGTGGAGTTTCTGGAAAGGAAAGATTTGAACCTCCACAGAGAACTTTCTATTCTAGTCCAGACGTTCTTGGATTTATTTGGATGATTCAGATTCTTAGCTTTCCAAGATTCCTAGGTTTCCAGGGCCAGCTAGGACTAGACCTGTTGGGAGGGCTTAGGCCTCAACAGACTCAGACTACTTGGGAGTCTGAGGCAGGAGAATCACGTGAACCCGGGAGGCAGCTTAGGCTGGTACTGATTTATAACCCTGGGGAGTCCCGAGAGGTCCCCTGGCACTTGTATGTGAGGTGGGTGACCTTTCCTCCCGCCAGCCTCCATGTGTGGGTACAGACAGTGTTGGGCTGCGGTGTCCTCCCTGCAGCCTCTGCTGACCTGTCGTCCTTCACTTGCTTTCTTTGTTGGCACCTGGCACTCCCTACAGTCTGATGAGTCTGTGATCCTTACGTGATGCACGTCACCCTTATCCTGTGGACTTTGGGAATGACTGCAATCCAGAACACGGGGTCATTGCTCTTTCCAACCCTCAGTGGCCCCACACAGGTTTAAGGACCTTGTATCAGGAGATGCGCGGTCATTGGTCGGGTCTGGGATGTGTAACCCTTAGAGTTTTCTTGCTGTAGCTGAAATGCAGCCCTCCCCACTCCCTAAGCACTGGGCCGGAAGTTAGATTCTTGGAAATGAGGCACGCACACATGTTCTTAAAAGACAGGGCCAGGTGCGGTGGCTCACGTCTGTAATCCTAGCACTTTGGGAGGCTGAGGTGGGCAGATCACTTGAGGTCAGGAGTTCAAGACCGGCGTGGCTAACCTGGTGAAACCCCGTTTCTACTAAAAATAAAAAATTATCTGGGCATGGTGGTGTGTGCCTGTAATCCCAGCTACGCGGGAGTCTGAGGCAGGAGAATCACTTGAACCCAGGAGGCAGAGGTTACAGCGAGCCGAGATCGTGCCATTCCACACCAGCTTGGGCAACAAGAGCAAAACTCTGTCTAAGAAAAAAAAAAGTATGCAGTGTGGCTGGGTGTGTCTGGTCTAGGGCCAAAGGTGGATTTTCTTAGTGTCTGAGAGAGTCGCAGTGAGCATGCGTTGTAAGAACCTTAGCCAACTTGGCATAAACGGGGCAAACGGATAGTGTGGACATCTCCCTGCCTGGGGCAGGGTTCTGGGTACACAGCTTGTGCCAACTGAGAGATGCCCCTGTTCTCTGTGTAATTCTGGGGAGAGTGTTGCAGCTGACATGGGCATTTTTCTGCACATGAAATGATAGTTCATATATTGATCCTTGGCCAAAAGAAAAAGAAAAAGAAAAACGTAATTTCTGTATCAGTACCCTGCGCTTACCGATTGCGCCACTGGAGCTCCTCTGGAAAAATATAATTTCTAACTATTTCATGGAGACAGGGAGTAGGGGAAGGAAGGTTGGTTTCCTCAGTGGGTACTGGCCTCCTGTTCAGGATACACCTTCACACAGAATGGACATGTTGGATCTTAGATCTGTTTAGTTAGACACTTGCTCTTTTAAAACAAGAGGTAGAAATAGGCAAGGAAGGCTACCTTCCAGTTACCTTGGGGCTGATGGGAGAGAGGTTATTAGTTCAGACATCTTAGCTTGGCCTCAGTAGATCCAAGTTTGAAGGAAGATAGATGGAGGAGCATGAAGTAAAATGCCCCATGGCTTTTGGAAGGCTCTTCCTTACTCTGAGTGGAATGCAGACAGATTGGGACGCTCTGGTAATGATCAGCTCTTGCTGTTCTTAGCTTGTTTCCCTCTCTGTTTTTCCGTTGAAGCTGATGGGTTGGAAGTGAGGAGAGGGTAAGATAGGAGTTGGTCTGTGAATAATTGAAAGTGGGAAAAGGAAGAGAAAGTTTGTTTCTCCTTCCATCCCTTCCTGGAACCATAGCCCTCGGCTGGATGCAGTATTGCTAAGCCATGCTTTTATTTATTTATTTTAAACTTTTTTATTTTTTGAGACAGAGTCTTGCTCTGAGTCTTGCTCTGTCACCCAGGCTGGAGTACAGCGGTGCAATCTCAGCTCCCTGCAACCTCTGCCTCCTGGGTTTAAGCAATTCTCCTGCCTCAGTCTCCCGAGTAGCTGGGATTACAGGCATGCGCCACCACGCTCTGCTAATTTTTGTATTTTTAGTAGAGACGGGGTTTCACTATGTTGGCCAGGCTGGTCTCGATCTCCTGACCTCAGGTGATCTGCCCGCCTCGGCCTCCCAAAGTGCTGGGATTACAGGCGTGAGCCACTGCACGTGGCCCTGCCATGCTTTTTTTTTTTTTTTTTTTTTTTTTTGAGACGGAGTCTCACTCTGTCGCGTAGGCTGGAGTGCAGTGGCCGAATCTCGGCTCACTGCAAGCTCCGCCTCCTGGGTTCACGGCATTCTCCTGCCTCAGCCTCCCAAGTAGCTGGGACTACAGGCGCCCGCCACCTCGCCCGGCTAGTTTTTTTTTTTTTGTACTTTTTAGTAGAGACGGGGTTTCACCGTGTTCGCCAGGATGGTCTCGATCTCCTGACCTTGTGATCCGCCCGTCTCGGCCTCCCAAAGTGCTGGGATTACAGGCTTGAGCCACTGCGCCCGGCCCCTGCCATGCTTTTAAAATGCCTTATTAGTCTTATTTGGAAATCCCTGCTCTCCCACTGCAAAGGATTTCCTGCGGCTTTTCTGTGTACCTCGGGTTACAGTTTGCACAACAGGGAATACTGGAATCCAGAGGTGTTTGAGGGCCTGGGAGGCCTGGAGAAGGTTTGGGGAGGATTGTTTGGTCACCGAAGTTGGCATGAAAAGGTGAGCAAGGGCTGTCACCCTCATGGATTCGGAAAGCCAGTTTGTCAGAACTGAGTGGATGTGTCTCATGGTCTCACAAAGACAAATGTATAAAAACCCCAGCGCCAATCCGTGAAGTTACACTAAAATGCAGAATGACTACCGAAACCGGGCATCCCATTTGATGATCAGGGCATTCTCTCCTTGTGGATTCTTCTACATGAGAAACCAAATTACAATCAGAACGCCAGTGCGTGGCGAAGAACGTCACCTTGGCTGAGTGAGCAGAGTCCTGGTCCGTTGATGAGCACGTCTCGGAGAGGCCAGACCAGGAGAGGCTTTCTCAGGGGAGGTGGATTCAGAAGAGGTGCTCAGCCGGAGGAGTTTAATGGCTGGTGTCATCAGACCAGGCCAGCCTGGCACTGCTGCCCCCACTCCAGGGATGGTGCTGCCAGAGATGCCGCATGCGCGGGCTGGGGCTCCCGGGCCCACCGGGGCACAGCAGAGTTTCTGCCGACGAGATACCGTACCCGTCATTTCCTTTTTTGTTCTAACGTGGTTTTCTTGAAGCTGCTCACAGGCGGTGACTTCAGTGGAGGCCTTTCGGTTGTGATCTGAATCTGGTGCTTCCTTCTAAGTGTCTTTCGTTGGGTTGGGGAAGTTACAGTCTTTTGGGTTATTTCTGTATATGATGGCTCTTATTCTTTTTTTTTTTTTTTCCTTTTTTTTTTTTGAGACGGAGTCTTGCTCTGTCGCCCAGGCTGGAGTGCAGTGGCCGAATCTCAGATCACTGCAAGCTCCGCCTCCCGGGTTTACGGATGGCTCTTATTCTTTATATTTCAACTTTGCCTCATTTTGTGCTCAGGGGTAACCTTCATTTCAGTTATGGAGTTTATTAGCCCCGCATCCTCTACAAACATGGCAGTGGGCAGCCAGCAGAAATGGACATAGCTCCTAAATTCAGAGGGTACTGAATGAACCAGGCAGTCTCAGGAGCAGCTAGTCCGCTCCCCAGTGACATGAGAGCTGCAGTCATTTTCTCTGATAAATAATTGAGCCATCTTTCTAAGGGGTTCCCATTACAATGAGCAGGAGTGCCGTCCCTGGGAGGTTCGATTACAGCGAGGGGAAGGGTGCAGGAGGCAGAGACAGTGCCTGGCCCCAAGCCCCCCCACTCTGGGCCCCGGGAGGTAGAGGCTGGGGTGGAGGTGGGAGGCGCCTGGGAATGCTCTGATGCGAGAGTGATGGGTTGCGGCACCTCCCCTGGTCAGAGCTGGTCCCTGTCAGTGTCCTGCCAAGAAGAATCCCAGGAAGCCCATGGTGGCGTCGCTTTAATTAAATTCCCTATTTGGTTTTTTGGGACATTTGTCTGAGTGAAATTTGTGGGTTGGTGCGTTAAGGTATTTCTGACTCCCTGGGGCTTGGAGGTGACTGTGGAATAAGCCACAGGGAGTGAAGAACTCTGCCATTCATCCTCCCTGTGGGGGGGGCAGATGTTTCTGCATCCTCATTAATCTTTTTCTCTCTTCTTTCCATGTCCTTGCCTGGGAGCAGTTATCACAGTAAGTACTGGCGAGGGGGCTGGATCTGTAGATGACGTGTAAGAACAGGAGAGAGAAACGTGACCGCACTGCTGGTCTCGGGTATTCTTTCCTGTGGCTGATGTTTGGAGTTGCTGAGGCTCAGTCCTGTCAATGGACTAACAAGGAACCTGTTAACTGGCATGATGACCTGCATTAGGCTGCATTGGCCTGTGGCTCCATCAGGTGCACCCTGGCTGTGAGTCTGACTTGTACACAGTGGCTCGAGGCCGTCCCTCCCCAGGTCACACCTTTTCAAGGTTGTGGAGAGATCTCCATTCAGCTGACCTGACCGACATCCCTTTCCCACCTGTGCATCTGTTGACCCCGCTGAGCACTGACCCTTGGCAAAATCGTGACGTCAGCAGGGTTTTTCTTCCACAGCCATCCCCTCTGTCATTGCCCACCCCCAGCTATTCAGCACACCCATCTGAGTGCCCTGTACCTGCCGGTAAACACTGGCTGTCTCTGGAAACTGGGTCCTGCTGAGGAGTTAATGGGTTAATGTGTGTCTCCTTTGAGAAGTTCCAATTTTTAAGAGGCAGGAAGGGAGGGAGGCAATAATTAGCTTGAAGGGTTGAGTTACTGAGAAGAGAACTGAAGGTCTCAGCCACAGGCTAGTTGGCGGGAAGGGGACTGTGGTCAGTATCTTTGATGGGTTAGGAAGTCTTCCTGTGCCCTTTCCACACGACTTACTACCCGTCAGCACTTGGCACACTGAAGTATGCTAGAGTGGCTAAATGCATGGATTTTTGAGGTCAGACAAACCTGTTTTGAGGCCCAACTCTGTCATGATCTCTGTGACTTTTTTTTTTTTTTTTTTAAACAGAGTCTTGCTGTTACCTAGGCTGGAATGCATGGTGCAATCTCAGCTCCCTGCAGCCTCTGCCTCCTGGGTTCAGGCGATTCTCCTGCCTCAGCGTCCTGAGTAGCTGGGATTGCAGGCACCTACCACCACGCGTGGATAGTTTTTGAATCTTTAGTAGAGACAGGTTTCACGATGTTGGCCAGACTGGTCTCGATCTCGTGACCTCAAATGATACACCCGCCTTGGCCTCCCAAAGTGCTGAGATTACAGGCGTGAGCCACCATGCCCAGCCCGATCTCTGTGACTTTGGTTAAATCACCTAACCTCTTTGAACTTCACTTTCCTCATCTGTCAAATGAGGGTGATTCCACAGAGCTCTCAGGCTGGGGTGGGGATTGAATGCCTGGGAATGTGGGAATCATGCATGCCTAGTGTGTCATGGGCTCCCAGTCAAGTTACTGTTACTAGAAGGCTGGAATCTCCCAGCTGCCCATGATCCATTAATGCCCATCTCCAGTAATGGGAGATGGTTACTCTCAACTGTGAACCTGTGACTTTCATGTATTTTTTTTTCCTTCTTCCAGAATGAGTACATGAAAGAAGACTTTCTGATTAAAATTGAAACCTGGCACAAACCAGATCTTGGCACGCTGGAGAACGTGAGTAGTAGTTCCCAAGAGCCCCAGGGTGAGGTCTCGAGTCTCTGCCTTGTAGCTTCTCCATCGCTCCCATGGAGTCCTCCCTGTGGTCCTCTTTTGCCTGGCCAGGAAGGCGGTGGCCTCTGCCTAGACCTGTCTTACCAGTATGGGATTGCTGTGTCTCTCATTTGCAAAATGTGATCTCCAGAACTTTTCATGAGGCTTCTTGTGCTGCTTGGATTGGTGCACTTCCTGGCACACGGGAGCTGTATTTTTAAAAGACCAAAATTACAGTTTTCTATAGAGTACAGTTTGCAGTAACTCCCCAGATGTAAAAATACACCTGTCCTTTAGCATTTCCATGCCTGGGAGTTGATCAGATAGTTATTTTCACACGTGTGAAATAACATATGTACAAGGAGACTCATTGCAGTCTTCTTTGTGTAGCCAAAGATTTAAAACAATGTAAGACCGTACTGGGCAACATAACAAGACTCTGTCTGTACCCAAAAAAAAAAAAAATTAGCTGGGTGTGGTGGTATGTGCCTGTGGTCCCAGCTACTCTGGAGGCCGAGGCTGGAGGATCATTTGAGGCCAGAAAGTCAAGGCCGCAGTGAGCTGTGACTGCACCACTGCACTCCAGCCTGGGCAACAGAGTGACAGACACCCTGTCTCCAAAAACAAAAAACAACTTAAGAGCCCGTTAGTAGGACAACGTTAAATGAATTGTGGTGCAGCCAAATAGTGACATCCTTGCAGCCATGAAAAAACCAGTAGGGAGCAGTCTTCAGGTTTACTGTTTAGTTAAGAATGGAAGTTATGAAACAGTGTGTATGCATGCCGCCCTTCATATTAAAAGCAAAGTCCACGCACATGGATGTTTGCATGTAGGATCTCTTAGAGGTGGCTGTTACTAGAGTGAGGGCTGGGGACAAGCAAGAGGAGGAATTACTCTGGTTACTCTCTATTGTATCCTTTTGTCCATTTTGAATTTGTGTCATAATTTTGTATTATGTGCGTGTACAGCCTGATCCGAATTATCAGCATGTTGCTAAGCAGGCACCATCTCTGGAAGGGTTTACAGTCTTTACAGCGGGGAACATGTGGAAATGGTGTGGGCACCGTGAACACCCGGAAAGCACTTTGACCTGTAGAAGTGACATTTAGCCTGAACAGTCAGAGCATTCGTTCTCAGTCATGTCTACTTAAAATTCAGCAGGGGCTGGGCGGGGGACGGGAGGCCGAGGCGGGCGGGACACTTGAGGTCAGGAGTTTGAGACCAGCCTGTCCAGTATGGTGAAACCCCATGTCTACTAAAAATACAAAAATTAGCCGGGTGTGGTGGCGGGTGCCTGTAATCCCAGCTACTTGGGAGACTGAGGTAGGAGAATCGCTTGAGCCCAGGAGGCGGAGGTTGCAGTGAGCCAAGATCGCACCACTGCACTCCAGCCTGGGCGTCGCAACAAGACTCCATCTTAGACAAACAAACAAAACATCCAGCTGGGTGCAGTGCTGCGCACCTGTAGTCCCAGTTCCTCAGGAGACAGAGGCAGGAGGATCACTCGGGCCCAGGCATGAGGATCACTCGGGCCCAGGCATGAGGCTGAGGCAGGAGGATCACTCGGGCCCAGGCATGAGGCTGAGGCAGGAGGATCACTCGGGCCCAGGCATGAGGCTGAGGCAGGAGGATCACTCGGGCCCAGGCATGAGGCTGAGGCAGGAGGATCACTCGGGCCAGGGGTTCATGCCGGAGTGTGCTGTGGTCACTCCTGTGAATAGCCACTGCCTGAGAAACATGATGAGACCCCGTCTCTTAAAAAAAAAAATCCATTCTCCCATTTCTTTGGATGATTTTGTATGTAATTATATAATTACTTACCAGTAGGAATCTTACATCTGCGGCTGTGGGAATGGCAGTTTCTAGGTGTCCGTTCTCCCTAAAGGGTATTTGATAGCTGACAAAAACTGCATAGTGGTGACCCACTTGTTCCCGCAGGTGCATAAGCTGGAGCCTGAGACGTGGAAACATGTGGAAGCCATATATATAGACATTGCAGATCGAAGCCAAGTGCTTAGCAAGGTAGGATCTGTTTAAAGATGTGGGTGGCCCTTGAGATGCAGAAATGACTTCTCAATGTTAGAGAAACCAGGAAACCATACCGAACTTGGCACAAAAGGAAATTCTGATGTGTATTGTTTGTTTTATTTTTAAAAGTGAGTATTAGGAGTCTTCTTGTCTTGAGTTGGGGATACCACCAGAAAATTAGTAGCCCAAATTTATGTGCCCTCTTTGGCCTCCGAAAATTATTACTAGACTTAGTAGGTGCTGTAGCTAGAGTATTTTGCCCCGCTAAAATGATGCTTAGCCTGAAAAATCAGAGCACCAGTTCTCAAATTTATTTTTCCAACTCAGTAATTAAAAAACATTTATTTCCTGCCTACTGTGTTGTGGAATATTGTCAGGATCTCTGGGTTCCAGGTGAGGAATGCAGAATGTATGGAAAGACAGGTCCTCTGCCCTCAAGAAGTAGGTGGTAGCTTTTCAGAGTAACACACATTGCAGCAGTGTGTGTTAGGGCAGTCCGCTGCTGGACCATGACCTTGGTCAGAAGAGGGACCAGGTCTTGCTTGCTCACTGTTTTGCACCCAGGAAGTGTTTGCTCATGGAATGAGGGGGTTAGATTCCTCCTCATTCATTACCATTCTTACTAGGCAGAGGCCCTGTTGGGATTAAAAGGCAGGAATGTAACTCGAATGCATGTTTGCTCTTGGTATCCCAGGGGTGTGATACGTCTTTCCTGTGGTCACTCTGCACTTAAGATATTTTGGGGCCGGGCACGGTGGCTCACGCCTGTAGTCCCGGCACTTTGGAAGGCCAAGGTGCCCGATCATCTGAGGTCAGGAGTTCAAGACCAGCCTGGCCAACACGGTGAAGCCCCGTCTCTAATAAAAGTACAAAAATCAGCCTGGCGTGGTGGCGGGCGCCTGTAGTCCCAGCTACTTGGGAGGCTGAGGCAGGAGAATGGCGTGAACCCGGGAGGCGGAGCTTGCAGTGAGCCGAGATCGCGCCACTCACTCCAGCCTGGGCGACAGAGTGAGACTCCGTCTCAGAAAAAAAAAAAAAAAACTTCTCAGCTTTGGGAAATACTTTATGAGAGAGAGAAACTTATTATCTTTGTTATTTTTGTTAAGTAGATGCTATGAGTTTGTATTTCCCGAGCCCACACAGAGGGACAGCTGAAATTTGAACTTCTGTTGTGGTTTAATTAACACAGGAAATTGACTGCATTAGAAATCCATGAAGTGAGACTCCCCAGTAGTGGACGGGTTCCATACAGTAAATATTTCCAGTACTGACTTTGTGAAACAAGCCAGAGGAGATGGCACTGGGAGAGTTAAGGAAGGACACCTGGTTATTCTGAGTGCTGGCTGTGTTTTAGAGTCACTTGCAGAGATTTAAAAAAACAAAAAACAGATCTGTGCTACCCTCACCTGCAGATATTCTCAGTCACTGGGTTCTAGTTGGAGCAACTCAAAAATCTACGTTTTTAAAAAGTCTTCCCTGGTGATTTGGCTGCTCACCCCAGGTTGAAATTCTCTGTCTTCAAGACTGTAAATATGGGCCTGCTCAGACAGTCTGGTGAGACCTTCACACTGGCAAAATGGAAAACAAACCCTGTCAGAGAAAATCACAGAGAACTCTCCTCCGAGGCTAATGTAAACAGTTCTACATCTTGTTTGTAACTTTTTCCCATATTTGCTTTGCGCCATCAGCATCAAGATCTGGTATGAAGTGAATGCTAATGAAAAATCTGTTCTCCCCATCTCTCGCTGCCTCTCCCACTCCCCTCCAACCCCACTTCCACATTTTCTCTCAGGATTACAAGGCAGAGGAAGACCCAGCAAAATTTAAATCTAACAAAACAGGCCGAGGACCCTTGGGCCCCAACTGGAAGGTACCATTCACACCCCACTGCCAGGGGGCTGGGCCGCGTGTGGGTGAGCCGTCCCTGTGGAGGAGGGGAATGGCTGGGGTGAGCTGGGACGGCCTGAGGTCTGCCCGTAGTTACTTGCCTACCCGTGGGTATGTTTCTAATGCAGCAAGAACTTGTAAACCAGAAGGACTGCCCGTATATGTGTGCGTACAAACTGGTGACTGTCAAGTTCAAGTGGTGGGGCCTGCAGAACAAAGTGGAAAACTTTATCCATAAGGTAAGTAGCTCGGCTGAGGCCTTCCCAGTGACTGCGTGTGTGCGGTGGGGGGTGTTTGGCCCAACTGAAGACGATGGCCCACCCCATGTGACCTCATGGCAGGGTTGCCAGCATGAGCACACCTCACAGTTTGGCTTCCCAGATGTGCACTTTCCCTTGCACTTAAGTGTCTTACGGTTTAATGCTGTCCTTCCAGGGGCACCACATGTGACAGGGAAGGAAACCGAGGCCAAAGAAGGCCACAGGAAGGGACTTGCTATGACTGACCTACAAATAAAACTCAGTCTTTCTTTTCTTGCAGCTAAAAGGCAAGAGGTACTGTGAGCCAGATTGGCCAGTGCCCTGAATTACTCTGCTGGGCAGATCTAAGGAGTTTTATAGCCTTTTAATCCTCCGACGTGTTTGAGCCTCACTTGCGCCACATTTCATAGCCGCTGGCCAGTTTTCATCTGGCATTAGACGCCAGAGACAGGAAGAAATGTGGCAGTTGTTTGGGGCCCTTGGCTTGCCTAGGAGTTCATGGGCTGCTGTCTGGCTAGTGCTTTGGGCAGAGGGCCTAGCGTGAGGTAGGCGTCCTTCTTTCTTGGGGGCTCCCTCCTATGTGAAGCCATACCTGTTAGACGCAGGAAGACAAAGGTCCTTGACCCATGGCTGACCCAGATAACCAGCCGGGCATCACTCCTCCTCCCGTCCCCAGTCTAGTGTGGGTATCTGTGTGCAGTGCATGGGGGGAAGGGCTGTGGCAGCGGCCTTCGCCTCCTGCGTTCTAACGTGGTTCCCTCTTTTCTACATAGCAAGAGAGGCGTCTGTTTACAAACTTCCACAGGCAGCTGTTCTGTTGGCTCGATAAGTGGGTTGACCTGACCATGGACGACATTCGAAGGATGGAAGAAGAGACGAAGAGACAGCTGGATGAAGTAAGTGGAGGCTCTCGATTAGATAAACGCATGAAGATTAAGGAGACTGTTTTGCTGGGCACTTCCCTGAGAGCACCATCCTGTAGTTCTGGGAACACGTCAGTGTCTGCTGCGGGGAAGGTATCCTGCTGGGCAATACGTGGGCACTATATGGAAGAAAACAGCCTGTGCTCTTGAATTGACAATTGAGTTGAAGTCTTGGCGTATTCACAGAGACAAATACGGCAGTATGTGCCGAATGCCAAGTGGGTAACACAGCTGCTACAGCGATGCTTCAGAGCCTGGTGGGGAAGAGCATGAGGGGCTGCAGAGCTGGAGGTGACCTTGGGAGGAGGCAGGCTGGGTGACCCATGAATACCATGCACATTACACAGAGGACAGCCGCAGCGTACGCAGGAGCTGACCGGGGGTGGCTCTCTACGGTCGTTGTGAGCTGTCAGAGCTGGGAGCTTTTGCTTTCCTTTTTTTGGCCTTGGCATGGATCGCAGGAGGAGGACCCAGCGCTCCTCATACCTCCTTTGGAGATGCTGACGCTTCCCTGAGAGGCCCACTCAGAGGAGATTGTCAGTCAGTAACATTCAAGCGCTCACTGTGTGCTGTGCACCATTCTCAGGGCTTTTACGTACAACGTCTTGCAGTCTTCACGATACCCCGTGAGGAGGCGCTGCTGCTCTCCCCACCCTCAGATGAGGAAGTGGAGGCTCTGAGAGCTTAATGCTGCTGTGCCCTGGGTCACACTGTCTTGTAGGTGATATGGTCAGAGTAAGAGCTCAGGACTCTCTGACCCCAGAACCACAGCTCTTAATCATCCCCTGTACTCTTCCCTCTAAATGCAATTTTGAGCCCTCCTGCCTCTTGGAGCTAAAAATATAATAAGGCGGGAAGCTCTGTTTCATAAGAACTGCCATCACTTCTCCCTCCTTGCCCCAGGTGGGACTACAGGCGCCCGCCACCATGCCCGGTATAATTTTTTGTATTTCTAGTAGAGACGGGGTTTCACCATGTTAGCCAGGATGATCGTGATCTCCTGACCTCATGATCCACCACCTCGGCCTCCCAAAGTGCTGGGATTACAGGCGTGAGCCACCACACCCAGCCAATCCTTTTAATTATGATTATTATTATTTTTTGAGACAGGGTCTTCCTCTGTTGCCCAAGCTGGAGTGCAGTGACATTATCACAGCTCACTGCAGCCTCAACCTCATGGACTTAAGCAGTCCTCCCACTTCAATCCCCTGAGGAGCTGGGACCGTAGGTGTGTGCCACGACGCTGCCTAATTTTTAAAAATTTTTTGTAGAGACGTGGTCTCACTTTGTTGCCCACGCCGGTCTTGAACTCCTGGGCTTAAGCGATCCTCCCATCTTGGCCTCCCAAAGTGTTGGGATTACAGGTGTGAGCCACTGTGCCCAGCTTGCTCTTAGTTCTGAATTTCTTCACTTTAGATGTTAACTGTTGACTTCTTCCTATGGAAGATTTAGCTCTCTTACCCACCCACCATTCACACACGTCCCCTCTCCATCCTTCACTATCACCATATTTGGCTAATTCATTACTTGGTGTTTACATTATGATGATGTCATTCTTCTTCCCAGTGAGCCCTATAGTCTACTCTGATTTTAATTCCCTTTGTGTACAATTTTTTGTTTTCTAAAAACAAATTAATAATTGCCTCCCTTCTTTTTGCTAGCTTAGTTTTTATGTGTACATTTGACCCTGAAACAACATGGCTTTGAACTGCGCAGGTCCACTTATAGGTGGATTATTGTAAACCAAATACAGATAAAAAATATAGTGTTCATGGAATGTGAAGCCCACATACGCAGAAGGCCAACTTTTCATGCGCTGATTCCGCACTTAATCGGGGGACTTGAGTACACACAGATTTTGGTATATGTGGGGCTCCTGGAACTAACCCTTGGCCCCCCCAGTATGTTGAAGGACAATGATCTATATCCTTAGGGTTGAGTCTTTACATGGATGGTCTGCTTGGCTGGTGTGTGATATGCACTGCATAATAATGTGGTAGGGTTGCTCCGTTCATTCATTTTGCTCTGACTTGGTGGGCTCTTTATTTATTTTGTTTTTATTTTTTGAGACGGAGCCGTGCTCTGTCGCCCAGGCTGGAGTGCAGTGGCACAATCTTGGCTCACTGCAACCTCTGCCTCCCGGGTTCGAGTGATTCTTCTGCCTCAGCCTCCCGAGTAGCTGGGATTACAGGCGCACACCACCACGCCCAGCTAATATTTGTATTTTTAGTAGAGACGGGGTTTTTACCATGTTGGCCAAGCTGGTCTCAAACTCCTGAGTTCAGGTGATCCGCCGGCCTCAGCCTCCCAAACTGCTGGGGTTAAAGGTGTGCGCCATGGCGCTTGGCCTTGGTGGCCTCTTTAAATCAAAAGATCTCTTCAGTTCTGGAAAATGTTTTTGTATTATTTATGTAATAATTTTCTTTCCTGTTTTGTTTGCTTTCTAGAATTTTTATTAGCCAGACATTGGACCCTGTGAATTGACTTCCCAATTTTTTCTGTTTTTTCTCTCCTTTTTAGTCTGCTTTTTGGGAGTTGTTTTTGTTTGTTTGTTTTTTGTTTTTGAGACAGAGTCTGGCTCTGTCGCCCAGGCTGGAATGCAGTGGCATGATATCAACTCACTGCAACCTCTGCCTCCCAGGTTCAAGTGATTCTCCAGCCTCAGCCTCCCGAGTAGCTGGGAATACAGGCATGTACCACCACACCCAGCTGATTTTTGCCTTTTTAGTAGAGATAGGGTTTTGCTATGTTGGCCCGGCTGGTCTTGAACACCCCCGCTTAGGTGAACCATCCACCTCGGCCTCCCAAAGTGCTGGGATTACAGCCGTGAGCCACTGCACCCGGCCTGCTTTCTGGGAGATTTTTTTCCAATGTTAACTTCTCTCTCTCCTGTTAATTATTTTTAAGCATTTATTCTGTGTTCTTTATTAATACATCTTTTCTCCTTTCTCTTCCTTTTCTGAAGCAGCAGTGTTGGATTCTGTTTCATGTGAGGGGCTTTCCTCAAATCAGTGGGTGGGCTTCACTGCAGGGTACTGGGTAGTTACAGTGGGCGGGGGAACCTCTACCTCAGTGTACTCTGTAGTTACAGTGGGGGGAACCTCTACATCAGGGCATTCGGTACAGTGAGGGAACCTCTACATCAGGGTACTCGGTAGTCACAGCGGGCGGGGGAACCTCTACCTCAGGGTACTCGGTAGTCACAGCGGGCGGGGGAACCTCTATCTCAGCGCACTCGGTAGTCACAGTGGGCGGGGGAACCTCTATCTCAGCGCACTCGGTAGTCACAGTGGGTGGGGGAACCTCTATCTCAGCGCACTCGGTAGTCACAGTGGGTGGGGGAACCTCTACCTCAGGGTACTCGGTAGTCACAGTGGGCGGGGGAACCTCTACCGCAGGGTACTCGGTAGTCACAGTGGGCGGGGGAACCTGTACCTCAGCGCATTCGGTAGTCACAGTGGGCGGGGGAACCTCTACCTCAGTGCACTGGGTAGTCACAGTGGGCGGGGGAACCTCTACCTCAGCGCACTGGGTAGTCACAGTGGGCGGGGGAACCTCTACCTCAGGGTACCCGGTAGTCACAGCGGGCGGGGGAACCTCTACCTCGGGGTACTCGGTAGTCACAGTGGGCGGGGGAACCTCTATCTCAGCGCACTCGGTAGTCACAGTGGGCGGGGGAACCTCTGCCGCAGGGTACTCGGTAGTCACAGTGGGCGGGGGAACCTCTACCGCAGGGTACTCGGTAGTCACAGTGGGTGGGGGAACCTCTATCTCAGCGCACTCGGTAGTCACAGTGGGTGGGGGAACCTCTACCGCAGGGTACTCGGTAGTCACAGTGGGTGGGGGAACCTCTACCTCAGCGCACTCGGTAGTCACAGTGGGCGGGGGAACCTCTACCTCAGGGTACTCGGTAGTCACAGTGGGTGGGGGAACCTCTATCTCAGCGCACTCGGTAGTCACAGTGGGGGAGGGGGGAACCTCTACCTCAGGGTACTCGGTAGTCACAGTGGGCGGGGGAACCTCTATCTCAGGGTACTCGGTAGTCACAGTGGGTGGGGGAACCTCTAGCTCTGCGCACTCAGTAGTTACAGTGGGTGGGGGAACCTCTATCTCAGCGCACTCAGTAGTCACAGTGGGTGGGGGAACCTCTATCTCAGCGCACTGGGTAGTCACGGTGGGGGAACCTCTAGCTCAGCGCACTGGGTAGTCACAGTGGGTGGGGGAACCTCTAGCTCAGCGCACTGGGTAGTCACAGTGGGTGGGGGAACCTCTAGCTCCGCGCACTGGGTAGTCACAGTGGGTGGGGGAACCTCTACCTCAGCGCACTGGGTAGTCACAGTGGGTGGGGGAACCTCTACCTCAGCGCACTGGGTAGTCACAGTGGGTGGGGGAACCTCTACCTCAGCGCACTCGGTAGTCACAGTGGGCGGGGGAACCTCTACCGCAGGGTACTCGGTAGTCACAGTGGGCGGGGGAACCTCTATCTCAGCGCACTCGGTAGTCACAGTGGGGGAGGGGGGAACCTCTACCTCAGGGTACTCAGTAGTCACAGTGGGCGGGGGAACCTCTATCTCAGGGTACTGGGTAGTCACAGTGGGTGGGGGAACCTCTAGCTCTGCGCACTCAGTAGTTACAGTGGGTGGGGGAACCTCTGTCTCAGCGCACTGGGTAGTCACAGTGGGTGGGGGAACCTCTGTCTCAGCGCACTGGGTAGTCACAGTGGGTGGGGGAACCTCTAGCTCCGCGCACTCAGTAGTCACAGTGGGTGGGGGAACCTCTATCTCAGCGCACTGGGTAGTCACAGTGGGTGGGGGAACCTCTACCTCAGCGCACTCGGTAGTCACAGTGGGCGGGGGAACCTCTACCGCAGGGTACTCGGTAGTCACAGTGGGCGGGGGAACCTCTATCTCAGCGCACTCGGTAGTCACAGTGGGGGAGGGGGGAACCTCTACCTCAGGGTACTCAGTAGTCACAGTGGGCGGGGGAACCTCTATCTCAGGGTACTGGGTAGTCACAGTGGGTGGGGGAACCTCTAGCTCTGCGCACTCAGTAGTTACAGTGGGTGGGGGAACCTCTATCTCAGCGCACTGGGTAGTCACAGTGGGTGGGGGAACCTCTACCTCAGCGCACTCAGTAGTCACAGTGGGTGGGGGAACCTCTAGCTCCGCGCACTGGGTAGTCACAGTGGGTGGGGGAACCTCTACCTCAGCGCACTGGGTAGTCACAGTGGGTGGGGGAACCTCTACCTCAGCGCACTGGGTAGTCACAGTGGGTGGGGGAACCTCTAGCTCCGCGCACTGGGTAGTCACAGTGGGTGGGGGAACCTCTGTCTCAGCGCACTGGGTAGTCACAGTGGGTGGGGGAACCTCTAGCTCCGCGCACTCAGTAGTCACAGTGGGTGGGGGAACCTCTATCTCAGCGCACTGGGTAGTCACAGTGGGTGGGGGAACCTCTACCTCAGCGCACTCGGTAGTCACAGTGGGCGGGGGAACCTCTACTGCAGGGTACTCGGTAGTCACAGTGGGCGGGGGAACCTCTACTGCAGGGTACTCGGTAGTCACAGTGGGTGGGGGAACCTCTACCTCAGGACTTGGAGTCTTTTTTTCATGGAGGCTTCTCACTTTCCCTAGAGAGGGCTCCCCCGTTCTCTTGCTGGGGGAGACAGGCAGGCAGCCGGCATTCTGGAGGCCACACTGGGGAAGGGTCCCAGTGGGCTCATTGTGCCATTGGTTGGCTTTAACTTTAATTCCCTCATATTCTGCTTGTTGCCCGCCTTCCCGCTAGCAGCACCTGGGGTCCTGACGTCAGGGTTCTCTCAGTGCTTGAGACTGAACCTCCTGGCTTTTGCTGTGAAGGGAAGCAGAGTGGTTGCTTGACTTCCAGAGCAGGAGAAGGAACACCAGGTCCTAACCATTCTCCATTTGGACTTTCAAACAAGTCACCAGTCAGTTTTCAGCCACACCTGGTACTCCCACCTGCAGCGGGACCTGGTGCTTCCGTACCTGAGCCTTTGCAGAACCTGCAGCTCCTTCTTGGCTTCCCATTCTCCAGGCATTTAAGTTAAGCTTCTGCTGCTCTGCAAATTAGCTACTGACTCTTCTGTCCTTTTTCTATCTCCCAGAAGGTTGTTAACTGGCTCTTACCTGCTGTGGTGTCCTCTGTTCTTGTTGCCTTCATAATTTTTATCTTTTTAAATTCCTTTACTGTCATGTCATAGGGTTTGGGGGAGGAATAGAGATAGATGCCTGTCTTCCGTGGGCCGTGATTAACTGCACATTTGCAATAGGAATTATGACTGTTAGTCTCTACGGCAATACACAGTCGTCTAGTGCAGGCAGATTCTGTTTGTGAGTGATAAAGGGTCACTGTAAGGCCACAGCCACCACTGCTGTAACTCTAGTCCCTGTGTGGTGGACCCACCATTCTTGAATGAGGCTTAAAGATTTGGGAAGCAAGGGATCAAGAGATTAGTTCTTTGCCCTAAAATGAAAAAATTTCTGGAACTAATGTGCTTGTAGGAAAGCAGTTTCTGTCTCTCTCTCTTTCTCCCCACCTTGCCTTTTTTCTCCCTTTCCCAAGCTCTTGCTCTCTTCAGAGGCCCATATTCTGAAAACTGGAAGGAGGTATCTTAAAGGTCATTTGGTGCAATGATATGTTCCGTGCTTGAGTCCTCTCTGCAGCTTCCCCACCAGCCTATGCGTGATTACTGCCTGTAATGGGGAACTCACTGTCTCCCAAATATGGTAGTAATAAAAATGTTTGTGTTAGTAATAGAGGCTAACATGTATTGAGGACTTCCTGTGTGCCTATCATGTATGCTAAGAGGTTCACATGTATTACATCACCCAATTTTCATGGCAACCTATACATAGGTATTAGTTTCATTTTATAGATAAACTGTGGCTCACAGAAATTAAGGACATTTTATAATTCACTGAAGAAGAACCTCTTGGGCCTTTGGCCATTAACTCTTTAGATAATGAGACTCAGAAAAGAGAATTCACTTAAAAATTTTTAAGAAAACTTGTTTTTTTTTTTTCTTTTGAAACAGAGTCTTGCTATGTCACCCAGGCTGGAGTGCAGTGGTGCGATCTTGCTTACTGCAGCCTCTGCCTCCCTGGTTCAGGCAATTCTCATGCCACAGCCTCCCGAGTAGCTGGGACTACAAGTGCACGCCACCACGCCCGGCTAATTTTTGTATATTTAGTAGAGACAGGGTTTCGCCATGTTGCCTGGGCTGGTCTCGAACTCCTGAGCTCAGGTGCTCTGCCCGTCTCAGCCTCCCAAGGTGCTAGGATTACAGGTGTGAGCCATCGTGCCCAGCCAAGAACCTAAAACTTCCTTTTTTTTTTTTTTTTTTTTTTGAGACAGAACCTCGGTCTGTTGCCCAGGCTGGAGTGGAGTGGCACCAGGCTGGAGTGCACTGGCACAATCTCGGCTCACTGCAACCTCCACCTCCCAGGTGCTAGCAATTCTCCTGCCTCAGCCTCCCAAGTAGCTAGGACTACAGGCACACGCTGCCACGCCTGGCTAATTTTTTGTATTTTAGTAGAGACGGGTTTCACCGTGGTGCCCAGACTGGTCTCGAACTCCTGAGCTCAGGCAGTCCACCTGCCTCGGCCTTCCGAAGTGTTAGGATTACAGGTGTGAGCCACTGCGCCCAGCCTCTAAAACTTTCATAGGAGTTGCAGAGGCTGCAGGATCCGTGTATGTGAAGGATGACACTGCCCTCATGGAGTCTCTTTTTGTTTTTGAGACGGAGTCTTGCTTTGTCACCCACGCTGGAGTGTAGTGGTGCAGTCTCAGCTCACTGCAAGCTCCACATCCCAGGTTCAAGGGATTCTCCTGCCTCAGCCTCCCGAGTAACTGGGATTACAGGTGCGCGCCACCACGCCTGGCTAATTTTTGTATTTTTACTAGAGACGGAGTTTCACCATGTTGGCCAGGACGGTCTTGAACTCCTAACCTCAGGTGATCCGCCTGCCTCGGCCTCCCAAAATGCTGGGATGACAGGCGTGAGCCACCGCACCCAGCCCCTCATGGAGTCTTAATTCCCTCCAACCTCCTGGCAGTGATGGCAGACCATCTAGAACATCAGCCAACATCCCCAATTTTGGGAATAGCTTTGTTTTCTTTCTTTTTTTTAAAGAAAAAAACAGAGAGATAGTCTTGCTCTGTGGCCTAGGCTAGAGTGCAGTGCTGTGATCATAGCTCAATGCAGCCTTCAACTTCTGGGCTCAAGTGATCCTCCCACGTTAAGCTCCTAAGTAGCTAGGACTTCAGGTGCCTACCACTCCACCTGATTTTTTTATTTTCATAGAGACAAGATCTCAATATGTTGCTCAGGCTGATCTTGAATTACTGGTCTCAAATGATCCTCCCACCTTGGTTTCCCAAAGTGCTGGGATTACCATCATGAGCCACTATTCCTGGCCCTGTTTGCTTTTTAAATACAGTTTAGGCTGGGCATGGCGGCTCAAGCCTGTAATTCCAGCACTTTGGGAGGCCGAGGCGGGCTGATACCTGAGGTCAGGAGTTCAAGACCAGCCTGGCCAACATGGAGAAACCCCGTCTCTGCTAAAAATACAAAAATCAGCCAGGTGTGGTGGCAGGCGCCTATAATCTTAGCTTCTCAGGAGGCTGAGACAGGAGAATCGCTTGAACCCAGGAGGCGGAAATTGTAGTGAGCCAAGATCACGCCGTTGCACTCCAGCCTGGGTGACAGAATAAGACAGGGTCTCACACTGTTGCCTAGGCTGGAGTATGGCAGCCTGAAATGCTTGGATTCAAGTGATACACCCACCTCAGCCTCCCAGGTAGCTGGGACTACAGGTGCAGGCCACCACGCCTACCTAATTTTTTAAATTTTTAAAATTTTTGTAGAGACAGGATCTTGCTATGTTGTCCAGGCTGGTCTCAAACTCCCAGCCACAAGTGATGCTTCCACCTCAGCCTCCCAGAGTGTTGGGATTGTAGGCGTGGGCCAACACACCCAGCCAGCTTCATTTCTGCACCAAACCTTTTATTTTGAAATGATTGAGATTCACTTGCAGTTATAAAAAATAATGTGGAAAGATCTACGTACCCTTTACCCAGTTTTTGCCAATGGTAACATCTTTCAAAACAATAGTACAATTTTGTAGAACGTCTTTCAATGTGGATTTGTTGATGTTTCTGCACAATTAGACCCCACTGGTGTATCTGAAGCCCAAATGTCACAGACTGTGTTCTTTTTATCCTATTCTGTGTCTTTCCATCCAGGTACCAGTGAGGTTACTGCTGTCCCCTTGAAGCACAAGGTGTTCTGGGTTTGTCTTGTTTTTTCATGACCCAGCTCTGTAACTGGCCACATCTTCAAGGAGCCCTGCTTCCGTATAGTAGAGAGGGTGTTTGGAAATGGGATCTGGGTGCTGGGTGTGCCTATTTCCACTGGGGTATTGCAGCTCCCAGCCAGACCTTCTCATAGGATAGAGCTAGGGGACTTGTACATCTATAGTTATTTCCGTATCTGCATCATATATCATGTTCACACAAATGCATCTAATTCCAATCTAATATCACAGAGTTGTCTTTTAAAAATATGACAAGCTGGCCATGTGTGGTGGCTCACGCCTGTAATCCCAGCACTTTGGGAGGCCAAGGCAGACGGATCACCTGAGGTTGGGAGTTCAAGAGCAGCCTGGCCAACATGGAGAAACCCCGTCTCTATTAAAACAGAAAATTAGCCAGGCGTGGTAGCACATGCCTGTAATCCCAGCTACTTGGGAGGCTGAGGCAGGAGAATCGCTTGAACCTGGGAGGTGGGGGGTGCAGTGAGCTGAGATCACACCACTGCACTCTATCCTGGGTGACAGAGCGACAGAGTGAGATCCTGTCTCAAAAAATATATATATTTTCCAGTGGAGAACTACTGCCAGAGATAGAATCTCCACAAAATGTGGCAGTATTAAACTTTCAGTGACTAGAACACAATTCTGAAGTGGGCTATGGCTTAAAATTCCAGGTTCTTCAGAGCTTCTATACAGCATCTCCTTTGCTACAGGACAGTGTCTGGAACGAAAGAGTAACATAAATAACATTTAAACGGGGTCTCAAATAATTTTTTTTTGTTGTTTGTTTTTTTGTTTTGTTTTTTTTTGAGACGGAGTCTCGCTCTGTCGCCCAGGCTGGAGTGCAGTGGCGCGATCTCGGCTCACTGCAAGCTCCGCCTCCTGGGTTTACGCCATTCTCCTGCCTCAGCCTCCTGAGTAGCTGGGACTACAGGCGCCCGCCACCGTGCCCGGCTAATTTTTTGTATTTTTAGTAGAGACGGGGTTTCACCATGGTCTCGATCTCCTGACCTTGTGATCCGCCCGCCTCGGCCTCCCAAAGTGCTGGGATTACAGGCGTGAGCCACCGCGCCCGGCTCAAATAATTTTTTATTGGCCGGGCACGGTGGCTCACATTTGTAATCCCAGCACTTTGGGAGGCCGAGGCAGGCGGATCACGAGGTCAGACATTCGAGACCAGCCTGACCAACATGGTGAAACCCCGTCTCTACTAAAAATACAAAAATTAGCCAGGCGTGGTGGCGCTCGCCTGTAATCCCAGCTACTTGGGAGGCTGAGGCAGGAGAATCACTTGAACCCAGGAGGCAGAGGTTGCAGTGAGCTGAGATCACACCACTGCACTCCAGCCTGGGCAACAGAGCGAGACTGTCTCAAAAATAACAATAATAATAATTTTTTATTATGTAACATAAATAACATTTGGAACAGCATCTCAAATAATTTTTTATCTCTACAATAGGTCCCAAATACTGAATGCATACTCCATGTCAAGCAGTCTGCTATGCTAAGTACCTGAAATTTTTGTTTTGTTCTTTTTTGAGATGGAGTCTCACCCTGTCGCCCAGGCTGGAGTGCAATGGTGCAATCTCAGCTCACTGCAACCTCCGCCTCCCGGGTTCAAACAATTCTCCTGCCTCAGCCTCCCAAGTAGCTGGGATTACAGGCGCCTGCCACAATGCCCAGATAATTTTTTTTGTATTTTTAGTAGAGACGAGGTTTCACCACGCTAACCAGGCTGGTCTTGAACTCCTGACTGCAATCAGCCGAAGATCTTAATCTTCATCACAACCCCATGTACTTTTATCTCTATTTTATTATTATGGAAATTGGGGCTTAGGCCAGACACAGTGGCTCAAACCTGTAATCCGAGCACTTTGGGAGGCTGAGGTGGGCGGACTGCTCGAGTCCAGGAGTGTGAGACTAGCGTGGGCAACATGGTGAAACTCCATCTCTACAAAAAATACAAAAATTAGCCTGGCATGGTGATCGCATCACTGCACTCCAGCCCGAGTGACACAGTGAGACCCTATCTCAAAAAAAAAAAAAAAAAAAAGACCGGGCGTGGGGGCTCACGCCTGTAATCCCAGCACTTTGGGAGGCCGAGGTGGGCAGATCACAAGGTCAGGAGATCAAGACCATCCTGGCTAACATGGTGAAACCCCGTCTCTACTAAAAATACAAAAAATTAGCCAGGCGTGGTGGTGGGCGCCTATAGTCCCAGCTACTCAGGAGGCTGAGGCAGGAGAATGGCGTGAATCCAGGATGCGGAGCTTGCAGTGAGCCAAGATCACACCACTGCACTCCAGCCTGGGCGACAGAGCGAGACTCCGTCTCAAAAAAAAAGAAAAAGAAAAAAACTGAGGCTTGGAGAGCAGTGCAGTAACTTAGTGATAGAGTCAGAATACAATCCAGGCCAGGCGCAGTGGCTCACACCTGTAATCCCAGCACTTTGGGAGGCCGAGGCAGGAGGAATACTTACGCCCAGGGGTTCGAGACCAGCCTGGGCAACACAATGAGACCCTGTCCTCACACACACCAAAAAAATAAAAATTAAAAATCAGCCAGGCAGCCGGGCGCGGTGGCTCACGCCTGTAATCCCAGCACTTTGGGAGGCCGAGGCAGGCGGATCACGAGGTCAGGAGATTGAGATCATCCTGACCAACATGGTGAAACCCCGTCTCTACTAAAATACAAAAAAAAAATTAGCCGGGCGTGGTGGTGTGTGCCTATAGTCCCAGCTGCTGGGGAGGCTGAGGCAGGGGAATCGCTTGAACCCAGGAGGCAGAGATTGCGGTGAGCTGAGATCACACCACTGCCCTCCAGCCTGGCAACAGAGTGAGACTGTGTCTCAAAAAAAAAAAAAAAAAAAAAAAAAAATCAGCCGGGCATGGTGGCACATGCCTATAGTCCCAGTTTCTTGGGATGCTGAGGCAGGAGGATCACTTGAGCCAGGGGGGTCGAGGCTGTCATGAGCCGTGATTGCGCCACTGCACTCCATCCTGGGCAACAGAGCCAGACCCTGTCTCAAACCAAACAGAATATAGTCCAGGGAGTTTGATTCTAGGGGCTGTGCTCTTAGGTGCTCAAAATTTGTTGAACATTATAAAGAACAAAAGTTGAGCAGAAAACTAATGGATAGTGAAGAAATACTTATGTTACTGACATTCTTCACATAGGATAGAGTTTTCACGTCAGAACTGATTTTAGGGAGATCACGTCTACAGCATCCCCAGTAAGTGATGTCTGCTTCTGCCTGGAAGGTGCCAGTGACAGGGACCACTTGGTGCTTCCAGAGAAGCCCCCATCCCGTTTTCCAGCAGCCTCGCACGTCTGTGGATCTGAGACCTGCCCCTGCACTTTCTACCTCTGCATCCTTGTGCCTAGTTCTGACACCACATTGTGCCCACCTTTAAACAGGTCAGGAAAGGGAAGTTCTGTTCCTCTGCGAGGAGCACTCCTCTCCTGGAGAACCATGGGATTTTCTCCCTCTTTTCTTTCAGGTTTCGTCTCAAACCTCGCTTACAGGCTTCCGTAACTACCTAAAATAGCACTTACCCACGGTCGGTCTCTATCCGAGGAGCCCATAGTCCCAGCTGATAGATGAATGTTTGTTCTCTGCCCACCCTGCCCCAGAATATGAGCTCCTTGAGGAGAGAACTGATCTGTTTAGTTCACAGCTAAAGATCCCCAGCTCTGGAAGTTCCTTGCACTAAAGAGATGCCTCACTGAGGCTGCATGCGGTGGCTCACGCCTGTAATCCAAGCACTTTGGGAGGCTGAGGCAGGCAGATCACTTGAGTTCAGGAGTTCAAGATCAGCCTGGCCAACATGGTGAAACCCCGTCTCCACCAAAAATACAAAAATTAGCTGGGCGTGGTGGGGCACACCTGTAATCCCAGCTACTCGGGAGGCTGAGGTAGGAGAATCGCTTGAATCTGGGAGGCAGAGGTTGTAGTGAGCCAACATTGCGCCACTGCACTCCAGACTGGGCAACAGAGCAAGACTCCTCACACACACACACAAAAAGATGTTTCGTAAGTATTTCTTGAATGAATAAGTGAATGAAACAGAGAGGGGCAAAGTGTGGCTCACACCTGTGCTGTAATCCCAGCACTTTGGGAGGTTGAGGCAGAGGATTGCATGAGGCCAGGAGTCCAAGACCAGCGTGGTAAACATAGGAAGACCCTCACACACACACACCTCTCTACCAAAAAAAAAAAGTACTTCAAACACCGTGACACAAGGAAGAGAACTAGAAATCATGGATAGTGAGGCCAGTGACAGACTGGAAATGTATGGCTTCAAGTCCATACATAGAATTCTGTCCTTCAGTGTCTTGCTTTGTACACAAAATACGACCCACCCCACTGATGGGCAGGACTGAGAAGGCGGGAGTTCCATCAGCAGCAGGAGCCTTCCATTTTTCCTGCTTTTTCTTTTCCAGATGAGACAAAAGGACCCAGTGAAAGGAATGACAGCAGATGACTAAAGCCACCCTTCCCCCTCTGCACTGTACGTACCACATTTCTCACTGTGTGTACATTTCTCACTGTGCGTGCCACATTTCTCACTGCGCGCCACATTTCTCACTGCGTGCCACATTTCTCACTGCACGTACCACATTTCTCACTGCGCGTACCACATTTCTCACTGCACGTGTCACATTTCTCACTGCGCGTGTCACGTTTCTCACTGTGCGTGTCACGTTTCTCACTGTGCGTGCCACATTTCTGTGCGTGCCACATTTCTCACTGCGTGCCACATTTCTCACTGTGCGTGCCACATTTCTCACTGTGCATGTCACAGACGCTAAAATCAGTTTGGGTTTCGAGGCCTCAGCAGCTCACTATGAAGTCAGAAAACCTATTCCTCCTTCCCTCTAGTCATGATGGTTGCCATGCTCAACAGCTCTCTGCTTCCTCTAGAAGAGATTATGGCTATTGGGACATTTCAGGGATGTTTTCCAAAGAACCACCCAGATAGAGACATGGACAGGGAGGGTGGTGGACATAGCACCTTGATCCATCTCAAGTTGCAGCTGTCATGCTGGGCACTCCTGGCCCTCCCATGCCAGCGCCAGTTCCTAGCTCCCAAAAGCTGCCATTACCTGCCCTTCCCCCTTGGAAAACTTGCTGGCCAGACAGCTTTTGTTAGAACCCACTGTTGTGTCTGGTTTTTCATTTCCTTCCTCTTTATACCCCCGATCCCACACTAAGCTGCCCTCATCAGAGGTGGCATCTTTCAGATGCTGGGAGGGTGTTTCTGCCCAGGTCACAGGGCCAGAGTGGGGGCCCCTTGTTTCATGCTGTCACTCTTCCCCAAGCCTCTTCCTTCCATTAGCTCTCAGTGCTGGTTTCCCAGTGCCCTGTACACCACCCGAGTCATGGGATTCCAGCACCTCACAGCAGTCTAATCATTGAATGAAAAACCTGGCTCTGCTCCCAATTAGGCTCAGAGAGAAAATCATTTTCGCAAATAAAAACTGGCCTCTTAACACTAAGAGGGTAAGGAGGGCCAGGGTCTCACCAGCAGTGATGCCAGGCCCTGCCTACTCTCCCTGCCCCATGTTCCTAAAGCAGCTTCTGGGGGGCAGGAGGGTGGAATTAGGTGGACTGCTGTGATGCCAGCTTCTCAATCACTGCTCAGGCCTCAGTGCCCTCCCCACTCCCTTCCCCACCCACCCACTGGCATTCCTCCTCCTTTTCAGGATGATTTACAGTGTTTCTGTTTTCTCCTCTTGCTTCCTTAATACTTTTATTTTTCTTCTAGTTTTGCAAGACAGTGGTCAACAGGAAGGCCCAGCAGCTCCATCCTCCCAAGTGACAGGCCATCTTCGGACGCAGCCGTTCTGTGCCCATTCTTCAGGCAACTTTCGATCCCTTACTGTAGCTAATTCTAGATGCCCTTTAATATTGTGAACAAATAGACCGTCTGATGTTACAGAGCCCGCGTGTGCAGGAGCCTGCTCCTCTGATACGTGGCGTGTAGGCTGCTGTATTTACAGCTCCTCCGTCTCTCTCCATTGTGTTCTGACCCATTTCTGTGTGTGCCCCCAGCCTTTATTTCCAAGTGACATTTTCAGTCTTTCAAATAGCTGCCTTTTGTGATGTGGTGATTTAAATGATTTAAGTTCATTTGTTCTCAACCTTGGATAAACTGAGGTATTTTGCTTCCTGGGCAGATCTTTGCAATTTTGAGTGCTCATGTGGGGAGAGGGGATGAGCTAAAGATACAGTGTTTCCCCCGCCCCCCCCACTTCCACAAAATAGCAATGTGGTTTTGCAGCTCTGACTTCTGCTCCCAGTAACCCATCGTTAGGGCACTCTAGCACTATGGAGGTACCCAAGGCCCAGCCAGTCTCTATTTAAGAAAATTTAACAAATATGAATAACTGCCCCAATCACTGAATCTCTAGTTACTATTCTTAGAAACACCTGTGGCTTCTTGGCCCTCCTGTTGCCCACTCTGAATCTCTCTGCAGAACCTACAAAATCACCCCCAGTCAACTCTCCACTTGGAGGGAATTCTCCTAGAATGTGGCCCCTAGAATTGAGTCGCCCCCTAGATGCCAACTGTCCGACCCCGAGGAGCTCTGTACGTCCCCGCTCCTCCTCTTCCCTTTGGGGCTGGTGCTGCCACTCAGCAATAATCCTCTTTTCTCTGTGCTTTCTTAGGTCCCTGTCCTCTGTCTTTGAGGCTGGTTAGGACACAAGAGTCCTGATCTTTCATGCTGCACAATATGAGCATGCAAAAAGCTTTTTCCAGCAGAACATGTTCCCTCGTCTCCAGTTGCCGGAAAGGAATTTGGGGATCAAGAACTTAGCCCGTCCTACCCCCATGTTGAGTTCTGTCCTGGAAAATCCAAAGCAAGTAGTGATCATAGTACAGAACCCGACCAAAGTAGGCTGGTGAGGAAGTCCAGGCTCCAGGGGAATAGATGCTGCCCAGTGTTCACAGCTTCCTACAACTTGGCAGAGCCTGAGTTTGCCTCTTAGTGGGAGAATCTGAGAGAGCTGTAGTGTCACCTGACAGTCCCCAAACCTTGTGAAGCACGCTGGCCTAAGTGTGCCATGATCCCAGCCCACGCTAGCCTGGGTGCATCTGCTAATGAGAGACCAAATCTTTGGGAAGCAAGAAGTGGGTGGGAGAATGTATCCTGTTTTTGTCAGTTTGTTTGCCTTACTCATTTCTAAGTGCAATAAGGGAGTGTCTCACAGGATTGCACCTGTGCCATCCTGATGGATGCTTCCCTGTGGCCCTCCTGGGGCAAGGGTGGACAGACTCAGACCCCCAGCATGGTTAGCTCTGACCTTCATGAGGTCCCTTTGGAACCAGATGTCTTGTTACAGACACCTTCCTCTGTGTGAGTCTCCTCACCTTGAGGGGTCTTTAGTAATGCAGCTG
This sequence comes from Macaca fascicularis, assembly GCF_037993035.2. Classification (NCBI taxonomy): domain Eukaryota; kingdom Metazoa; phylum Chordata; class Mammalia; order Primates; family Cercopithecidae; genus Macaca; species Macaca fascicularis. The sequence goes on along the minus strand of NC_088390.1, from coordinate 1,633,540 downwards.
GGTAGCATCTCAACTGCTGGTAGCATTTATCTGACTTGGAAAGTTGGAGAAGAGGCATTCCTACTGGAGAAAAATGTAAATGTTTTCCTGTAAGCTCTGTATTAGCTATTAATTATATTTGTACTTAAAGATGTCCCTTCTTCATTCATCAGCTAGGGGAAGTCCAGATGTGGCTCATCTCGAAACAGACAAACTAACATTCTAGGCAGACAGTTGTTTACGTGGTCTGAGGGTCAGCAGCTGTTAGTCTCCTTCTTTTGGTTCTTGAGACCGACACATATCACTTTAGCCCTAACGAGGGCTCCTCCCACCTCCACCTGTTGCCCCAGTTGAAAAGCATCCATTATGAGCTAAGGTCAGCCTGGATCTGGAACTCCAGCCCATACAAACAAAGGAGGATGTCCCTGGTCTGTTCCATCCCCATGGATGGTGTTGCTGCTGGGCAACAGTGTTGGCTTCTTTTAAGTACCCCCTTTCCTCGTCAACGCCCCCCCGCCCCCGGCCCCAAACTGACTAGCACTCAGAGGGACTTATGATAAAGGCTCAGCTCCAGGGGTAGTACCTGAGTGTGTGCCATGCCACTTCAGACCAGCTGCTTCCATTAGAATTCCAGGGTCACAGCCCCAACAGAAGCAGCAGTGCCTCTGTAGGAGGGGTGCTGGGCTCTGGCCTTCTCATGCAGAGAGGTCTGGGACAGGGTCAGTATCGTGGACATGTGTATAGCTTCCCAAGTTCTCCTTTTACAGTCCCTGCTGGGACTCCCTGACTTACTTTGGTTGGTTCCTAGTGCTACTTCTTTTACAAACTACACTTTGTAGAATTGATTAGATTACCTTGTTTATTTAATGTGAGTTTGTGCCTTTTTGTCTCAATCTTCCAATACAGGTATATTGAGAAAAAAGCAGTCTAATAAAATCCTAGACAGAGCTTTCTGGAGTCCAGTTTGGTGATGTCCATTTTCCAACTGTATATATCCTCAAACTTGCACTGATAACCCCCATTTTACCAGGGCAAGATTAGGAAGAGGTACCAAGATGTGTCTGAAAATTTCCCTTGTCAGTTTACTTATGCAAACATTGCACATCTGAACTGTAATTTGACCATTTCCTACTGACAGGATTTCCTTTTGCTTTTGTCTGCCTCCTCTTCACATCTTCCTCTTTATCCACCCTACCAAACAAGCAAAACATTTATTTAAAGTAGTTCTAGGCCGGGCGCGGTGGGTCACACCTATAATCACAGCACTTTAGAAGGCCGAGGCGGGCGGATCACCTGCGATCAGGAGTTCCAGACCAGCCTGACCAACATGGTGAAATCCCATCTCGGCTTTTTTTTGAGACGAAATCTCGCTGTCCCGCAAGCTGGCATACAGTGGCGCAATCTCGGCTCACTGCAACTTCTGCCTCCCGGGTTCAGGCGATTCTCCTGCCTCGGCCTCTCTAGTAGCTGGAATTAACAGGCGCGCGCCATCAAGCCCAGCTAACTTTTGTATTTTTAGCAGAGACGGGGTTTCACCATGTTGGCCAGGCTGGTCTCGAACTCCTGACCTCAAGTGATCCGCCCGCCTCGGCCTCCCAAAGTGCTGGGATGACAGGCGGGAGCCACCGTGCCCGGCCTGCGTTTCATTTATTGACGGCTAATTTTCCAGGAGTCCAGGAATCCCCAAACGTCCTCTATGCCATACGGAATCCAATCAGTTTGGGGCAGAAAGCCGCCTGGAAGTGGGCGTGGAGAACGGAGGCGTGAGCGCCACGGGAACGGGGAGATTACCTGCAGCTGGGGGGCGGGGAGGCCGGATCCCAGGCGGGACAGTGGCTAGGCTGCGTGTCGCCACCCGCGACCCTCGTTTACCCCCTGGGTCTCTGGACGGCGGGGAGCCGGGGCGAAGACAACACAAGGACGGGGTTCTCGGATGCCTCGCGAGTGGGGCAGAGGCGGCGGCGGCGAAGCGACAACTTCCGCCGGAAAACGGTCCCTGGCGCGGGGCACGCTGGGAGCCGCGGACGGCGGGCGCGGGCTGGGCCGGGTCTGTCGGCGGCCGCGCACCCCGCGTCGTCTGGGGTACTGTGGCGTCGTGCGCTGATGACAGGCCCGACACGCCCCCCCTGACGTCCGCGATCCCGTCTTGGCTCAGCCTCTCGCAGCCTTGCACTCGTGGGAGAGTCCCGCCTCCTCCTGCGAACCGCACCACCCAGAGCCCGGCGTGCGCCCCGGGCCCGTCTCTGACGGAAGCCGGGGCGGAAGGTCGGAGTCCGGAAGAAAAACAGCCCGCGACAGCCGGCAGGGCTACTCTAGCCGGGACCCGCTGGCCGGGAGACGCGAACCTGCCGGACCAGCGCGCGGGGACGACGGCGGCCATGAGCTCGCGGAAGCTGAGCGGGCCGAAGGGCAGGAGGCTCAGGTGAGGAGACGCTGGCGGCAGAGGAGGCCTGCTCGGGGCATCGCTGCCGCCGACCCCCTCGGGCTGCGGGCTGGGGGTGGACGCAGACCGGGAGACAAGGCACCAGACCTCCATGACTGCCTTTGGTTCAGGGGCGCTACCACCTTCTCCCACGCCTGTGTCAGGTGGGCTGCGTTGGGCCCGAGCCTCGCGCCCCCTCTAAGCCGAGGCTGCCAAGCTCGTTCCCACTGGGGCGCAAGCAGGTGTCCCGGTTGCTTTGTGGAGAGGACAGCCGTGTTGAGTTGTTTGAGGTTAAAGACATAACGAGGCCGTCACCTTTCAGCTCTCGGTTAGAAATCTTGTTCCTGCTTCTCATCAGCACATACATCAGGAGGTCTGCCTGATCCCATGGTGACCCCCGGGAACCCGAAATCAGATTGAGATAAGATCCTTTAGTGAAGTGACTTAGCCTGGTCTCTTGCCTGCTCTTTCACGGGGAACAAGGCTAATCGCCCACTTAGTGTAAGTCACGATGCCTGGATTTGCTGCTAATCGTCGGATTTGAGAGTGGGAACAAGAAATCCGGACTTTTGCTCTCCATCCTCTTAGAGTGAGTCTGAGAAAATAAGTCTCTGAGCAAAAGATCTTTTGTTCCTTAAGCCTCTGTCGGACAGCAGGGGGAGATCGTAAACAAATGAAGCACACAATCTCAGGCTGAGCGCCTGGGAAGGTGGTTTCTGTACAGTGTTGTTTATGCTAACAGGGAGGGACAGGAAGTTGCTTTAAACTGGCCAAGAATTTCTTGAAGTGCCTTTGAGAACGTCGACCTCTAAGAACAGGGTCTGTTGGAGAAGAGATGTTTTGGCATCATCTGCTCTTTTCTCCCGTCCCCCTGTACCCTCTGCCACTCCAGATCTCCAGCTGCTGCAGGTGCTCCTCATCGTGTGCCTAGGACTCAGGCCAGGCTGTTCCTGGTCTCTGCAGGGGCTGCAGCTCCTGCGTGCTCTGTGCTGCGCACGGTCTGGGGCTTCTTTTTTTTTTTTTTTTTTTTTTGTTTTTGAGACGGAGTCTCGCTCTGTCACCCGGGCTGGAGTGCAGTGGCGCTATCTCGGCTCACTGCAAGCTCCGCCTCCCGGGTTCCCGCCATTCTCCTGCCTCAGCCTCCCGAGTAGCTGGGACTACAGGCGCCCGCCACCGCGCCCGGCTAATTTTTTGTATTTTTAGTAGAGACGGGGTTTCACTGTGGTCTCGATCTTCTGACCTTGTGATCCGCCCGCCTCGGCCTCCCAAAGTGCTGGGATTACAGGCTTGAGCCACCGCGCCCGGCCAAGTCTGGGGCTTCTTGAAGAGCTGCTGTGACTGACTGTTTTGCAAAGACATCTGTAGGTCTCTCCTTCCTCTGAGCCTCTGACTGGATCCCGTGTCATTGAGGCCCCTGATCTAGTTTTCTTGCTTCCCTAAGACTTGTAAGCTGAGGTGGAAAATGTTATCCAACTGATGACTTTTCCCGAGAGAGTCCTTTTTATTTTTCACGGAATCCTACACAGACATAGAGCATAGACTCTTAAGAGAGATATCAAGAAACCTGTTACTTAAAAACTCCTTGGCCGGGCGCGGTGACTCAGGCCTGTAATCCCAGCACTTTGAGAGGCTGAGACGGGCAGATCACCTGAGATCAGGAGTTCAAGACCAGCCTGGCCGACATGGTGAAACCCTGTCTCTACTAAAAATACAAAAATTAGCCAGGTGTGGTGGCACACACCTGTAATCCCAGCTACTTGGGAGGTTGAGGCAGGAGAATCGCTTGAACCTGGGAAGCGGAGACTGCAGTGAGCCGAGATCGTCCCACTCCACTCTAGTCTGGGCAACAGGGTGAGACTGTCTCAAAAAAAAAAAAGGCTCTCTGAAGTGCTTGGCAAAATTGGTTTCTTCCTGGGATCTGCTAGGGAGGAGAGAGGAAGGGAATATGGTGGTGTTATCTCTTTTATTTTTTAAATTCCTCTGCCCTTGTAGTGCTGAGGCCTATCACAAGGTGAAATCTGAACCCCCAGGATCTTCCTGGTGGTCTTAGGAACACTTGGGGTGAGAAGTAGGGATGGGAAGTTGCTGACTGAGCCCTAGATGATCACAGAGGTGTGTGGGTGGCTGGAGGAGCTGATGGAATTAATACATTCCTGGCAGTTCAGCCCCCTAACCCTTCCCTAGCCTGACCTGAAAGTCTTGGGCTCCCTTTGGCAACTCTGCTATATCAGCAACACCAGTGCTGCCAGGTGTGGGCGGCTGTGAGCCTGCATGGAGGACCCAGTCCAGGGTGGGGATTTCCTGCTTCAGCCGAGAAAGGTGAGGACGGACAGCTGATGGTTCAGTATCCCCATTCCCTCCACTAGCGCAGAAACCCGCATTTCCATCATGAGCGTGGCGGATTGTGGTGACATGAGCAGGCCTAGACCCCATGCACTATCTTTTTTTTTTTTTTTTTCCTTTTGAGACAGAGTCTCACTCTGTCACCCAGGCTGGAGTGCAGTGGCACGATCTCGGCTCACTGCAACCTCCGCCTCCCAGGTTCAAGTGATTCTCCTGCCTCAGCCTCCTGAGTAGCTGGGATTACAGGTGCCTGCCACCATGCTGGGCTAATATTTGTACGTTTAGTAGAGACAGGGTTTCACCATGTTGGCCAGGCTTGTCTCGAACTCCTGACCCCAGGTGATCTGCCCGCCTCGGCCTCCCAAAGTGCTGGGATGACAAGCGTGAGCCACGTGCCCAGCCGACCCTGTGCACTCTCTTATCCTCCTTCCTCCATGACTGGCCGACCCCGTGCACTCTCTTACTCTCCTTCCTCCATGACTTCCCTCTGCTTCCCTTCCACAGCATACATGTCGTGACTTGGAACGTGGCCTCAGCAGCGCCCCCTCTAGATCTCAGTGACCTGCTTCAGCTGAACAACCAGAACCTGAATCTTGACATATATGTCATTGGGTAGGTATCTGCAGGCTCCTTCGCCCTTCCCTGACCAGTCCCGGGTTTCCCTGTGGGAACCACTGTGATCTGCCCTCCTCCGCTTTGGAGTCTGAAGGCCGGGAGCTTTCAGCCTGCTCCAGGGACAGTCCCATGTTTCTGATCCTGGGTCAGCAACGGCAAAGGGGGCTGGAGATCAGCCGGCAGGGGAGGGAGACCTCATGGCCATCAGAACTCAGGGCTGGAAAGTCTGTGAACACGGTGTTAAATATCTGTGGCAGGGGAAGTAGCCTGGAGGCCAGGGGCCAAGCCTCTGAGCTGGCATGGTCAGTTTGCAGGAACTGAACTCTGGGATCATAAGCCTCCTTTCCGATGCTGCCTTTAATGACTCATGGAGCAGTTTCCTCATGGATGTGCTTTCCCCTCTGAGCTTCGTCAAGGTAACTTGCCAGTTTGTGGGCAATCGACAACTGTGTTTTCACGTCTGCACTGACCCCGCTTGTTTGGTCTGATGTGTTCCTCTTACTCCTACTTAGCCTTTCATGCTGTTTCCCATTTGTTTAAAGGGCTAAACCTCACTTGCACCTGGACCCCTGGGGCTCCTGCCTGCTTTCGCCTTTCTGAGGGAGCTGGAGCTGAGCTGAGTCTCCAGGGGTTGGGTTAACACCTGCATATGTTTCAGCTTGGAAAGATTCTGAGGGGAGGTGCAGCAGGGCTTGTGAACACCTCGGTACTGGCCCCCGCCCCAGCCACCAGTCTCTACTCAAATGCCCGTCCTGAAGTCTCTGAGTGTAATAATACTGCTGTCATTTATCAAGCGCTTACTTGGTGTTAAACATCATAAGTAGCTCTTTATATTATATATGTTATTTTAAAATCGTAACAAGTGTGTTGAAATAGAGGTATTTTACAGAGAAAACCATGGCTCAGAAGTCACATGCACTATCTGGGATTTGGATCCAGGTCTTTCAAACTTTATCACCCAAGTTCTTAACTACTAATACTTTATTGCTATGCTGGTGAACTCTAAGACTGACAGATCTTAGACATGGCTAGCCTGCTGGTGTCATAGGGTATCCTCAGGTCGTACGGGACGTGCACGTCAGATTCTGAGGGTCCAGAAGTTAGGAGAGGGGAGTCAGGTGTGGTGGGTAAAAGTTCTTGGTCTGAGGGAGCAGTATACTCTGGGGTGTCTTTAGACCGTAGGAAAGTCCACAGGAAGGCCCTAGGTTGCTGGATCTTCACCTTGCTTCTGCCCTGCACACCTGAGGGATGAAACTCTCCCATTCACAGCACCTGGTGTACAGCTGCTTAGAAATACCAGAATTCAGGCCGGGCGCGGTGGCTCACGCCTGTAATCCCAGCACTTTGGGAGGCCGAGACGGGTGGATCACGAGGTCAGGAGATCAAGACCATCCTGGCTAATACGGTGAAACCCCGTCTCTACTAAAAAATACAAAAAACTAGCCGGGCGAGGTGGCGGGCGCCTGTAGTCCCAGCTACTCGGGAGGCTGAGGCAGGAGAATGGCGTGAACCCGGGAGGCAGAGCTTGCAGTGAGCTGAGATCCGGCCACTGCACTCCAGCCTGGGCGACAGAGCGAGACTCTGTCTCAAAAAAAAAAAAAAAAAAAAAAATACCAGAATTCCCTCTTTCCCCTTTCCCGGATGACTCCTTCTTCAGAATGAATTCAGTCAGCCTAGTTTGCCTGGGGGTACTGGGGCAAGAGCCGTGTATCCTTTGGAGGGGGAGCAGAATGGGAAGGAAAGAATCTAAGGTTTAGAGCTCCTGCGGATAGAAAATGCCAGCGAGAGTCCTTGGTTCCCTCCACATCAAGCCCAGAGGCCTCCTTCTGTAGATAGGGAGCTAGATCCTTACAGAGGACAGAACGACTTCTCTCTCACCCGCCACTCCCTTCGCAAGACTGCAGGCCTCCTTGCTTCTTGGCGGACTGGCAGAGGTTGGTAGGATGGAATTGAGCCAAGGAAATTAGCTCAGCTTGTGGCAGAGACACAGCTCTTTCTACCCATGTGGCCGGCTGAGATTGGAAGGCCAGCTTGAGGGCCTGGCACCCAAAACGGATGCCCTTCTTTCCCCAGCCAACAATCAGGGTGGATGGGTGAGCTCCGTGTAAGCCTCTTCTTAGGTGTGCATTTGCCAGCTATAGACTGAGAAGGGCTGACCCCCTTCCACTGCTCCAGGGCCCCCAGCCACCTCCTGCTAGTCCTTTCTTTGCTCCTCCTACTTCATTTCCTCCAACTAGAACTTTCCCTAGAACTCTCCTGCTTTTCCCACAGCCCCACCCTTTCTCCCAGTCTGACTCTGTCCTGCCCCAACCCCGCCCTCCCCACCCCCACTTTCCTGCTGCTCCTTCACAAAGTGAGCCAGTGTCTTTGTGGTGGAACCCAGTGGCCTAAAGCTGCTTTGTGGGTGGGGATTAAGCTGAAACTTTTCCTGAGTCTTTATCAGTCCCCTTGCTTCAGTCCTGACCCTGGGAGTCAGCCCCTCATGGTCCAGCCCGTCCTCCATCCCTGTTGTCCTGTGTGCTTGGGTGGGAGAGAGAGAAGACTGGGGAGGATGGTCGGCTTGAGGACACGTCTGTAGCAACCTCTGGCCAACCTGAAGTTCTCATGCCTCCCTTGCCCAGTGCTGGGTTTGAGGTTCCCCCTGCTTTGACTCCGCTCTGCTAGGGCTCGTGGCCTACAGGATCAAGTTTCATAATTCCTGGAAGGCCCCAGTATACGCTCCCCACCCGGGGATTTCCTCCTTGGCCTCCACACTTCATTCTCCGGAAACAGCGACTCGGGTGCTGGTGGTAGCCAGCCTGAACCTGAGAGGGAGAGCTACTGGCTGCGGCCCATTCCCACCCCACCTTTGGCAGCTGCAGATAGCAGGGATCTTGGCAGTCCTAGCCCCTTGCTGTTGTTTTACAATACAGGTAGCCCTCCTGGTCCCTTAGCCTCCCTAAATCTTAGTCCCTCATCTGCAAAACAGGGACAGTGATTCCTTCCAGGGTTGACAGGAGTAAATGAGAGAGGAGGCATTTGAGCTGCTGTTCGCTCTTCTCCCCAGCCTGTGGGCATCTTGAGCTGATGTTCGCTCTTATCCCCAGCCTGTGGGCATCTTGAGCTGATGTTCGCTCTGCTCCCCAGCCTGTGAGCCTGTGTCCTTACCCACTGGCATTCCCTGGGTATTGCCTTCATGGACACCCAGCTGCACGCGGTATATAGTTACGGGGTTTGGGGAAAACATTTTCTTATTTTCTTTTCACTGAGCTATAATGTACACAGAAAAACATGTAGAAATTCAGTGTACACTTTGATGGATTTTTACACATACCCATGTTACCATCAGCCACATCTAGATAAAGAGCAGACTGGACGTGGTGGCTCACGCCCGTAATCCCAACACTGGGATTACAGAGGCAGGCAGATTGCTTGAACCCAGGAGTTCAAGACCACCCTGGGCAACATGGCAAGACCCTGTCTCTACAAAACAAACAAAAATAGCCGGGCATGGTGGTGCGCATCTGTGGTCCCAGCTACTCAGGAGGCTGAGGTGGGAGGATTGCCTGAGCCGAGGATGTCAAGGCTGCAGCGAGCCGTGATTGCACCACTGCACTCCAGCCTGGTAGACAAAGCGAAATCATGTCTCTAAGAGGGAGAAATGGGGGCAGACGGTGGACAAAGAACATTCCCAGGGAGGGAGGGAGGGAAGGGGATAAAGAAGAGCATTTCCAGCACCCTGGAAACCTCTCATGTTCCTTCCTTTACTTTTAAGAATGCTTAGCCTGGCGCAGTGGCTCACGCCTATGATCCTAGCAATTTGGGAGGCTGAGGTGGGCGGATCACGAGGTCAGGAGATCGAGACCATCCTGGCTAACACGGTGAAACCCCATCTCTATTAAAAATACAAAAACTGCCGGGCGCGGTGGCTCAAGCCTGTAATCCCAGCACTTTGGGAGGCCGAGGCGGGCGGATCACAAGGTCAGGAGATCGAGACCACAGTGAAACCCCGTCTCTACTAAAAATACAAAAAATTAGCCGGGCGCGGTGGCGGGCGCCTGTAGTCCCAGCTACTCAGGAGGCTGAGGCAGGAGAATGGCGGGAACCCGGGAGGCGGAGCTTGCAGTGAGCCGAGATTGCGCCACTGTACTCCAGCCTGGGCAACAGCGTGAGACTCCGTCTCAAAAAAAAAAAAAAAAAAAAAAATACAAAAACTTAGCCGGGCATGGTGGTGGGCACCTGTAGTCCCAGCTACTCGGGAGGCTGAGGCAGAAGAATGGCGTGAACCCGGGAGGCGGAGCTTGCAGTGAGAAGAGATCGTGCCACTGCACTCCAGCCTGGGTGACAGAGTGAGACTCCGTCTCAAAAAAAATAAAAAATTAAAAAATTTAAAAAAAAGAATGCTTAAACCAAAAAATAATAGCTTGGCCGGGCGCGGTGGCTCAAGCCTGTAATCCCAGCACTTTGGGAGGCCGAGACGGGCGGATCACGAGGTCAGGAGATCGAGACCATCCTGGCTGACACCGTGAAACCCCGTTTCTACTTTAAAAATACAAAAAACTAGCCGGGCGAGGTGGCGGGCGCCTGTAGTCCCAGCTCTCGGGAGGCTGAGGCAGGAGAATGGCGTGAACCCGGGAGGCGGAGCTTGCAGTGAGCCGAGATCGCGCCACTGCACTCCAGCCTGGGCGGCAGAGCGAGACTCCGTCTCAAAAAAAAAAAAAAAAAAATAGCTTTCAGATAATCCCCACAGCGTCTATGAGATAGATTCCTGCTTTATCAATGAGAAAATACACTGAGAAACTTCCTCAATGTCAAATACTAAGAATCAGAGCCATGGTTTGAAACCAGATCTAACTTCAAAGCCAGTATCCTTAGCTGCTGTCCTCTTTCCTCTTTGAGGCCCTAGCATCCCAGGGTTGCAGCCTAAGGGTACCCAGAGGATCTCAGGTTAGCATCTCTGAGAGGGGACTAGGCATCCATGGGGCAGTGACTGAAGAGTTGGTGCTCTCCTCATGGCAGGCTGCCCTGGCAGCCTTATCTTCTCTCCCCACCACCCCCAGGCCTAGGAGCAGAATCTAAAACCTCAGCCCCCAGCATGTATCATTTGGCAGCTGAGGAGAAGAATGAAAGGCTTGAAACTCTGAGATTCAAACTGGGATATCGTAGGCCCTCGGGCAGGACACTGCATGTAGCTGAGGGCTCTCTAGTGTCCCTAGCACGGGGCTTGGAAGGGATGCACTTGGCCTCTGTGGTTTAATGAGCGACCTTTACCCTCTCTCTCCTGCAGGTCTCCCATGTCCGTATGCAGGGGATTCTCTTACTGGTCTTTGCCAAATATCAGCATTTGCCCTATATCCAGATTCTGTCGACTAAATCCACCCCCACTGGCCTGTTTGGGTACTGGGTAAGGACGAGCTGTTGTCTGAGTCATGAGCTGGGAAGGGTGTTTGGGTACTGGGTAAGGGCGAGCTGTTGTCCGAGTGTTGAGCTGGGAAGGGCTGGGAACTGTGGTGCTGGGCAAAAGAAAAAGGAAGTGAAAGGAATCTTGGTTCTCTGTCCAGCCCAGTGCATGTTTGTTCTTTTGCCTCACAGTGGGCTTGCTATCCCTGAGGCCAGGTGCGCGAGCTGGGCTCTGTGCATGGAGACGTCACCCTGGGAAGCTTAGTTGCTGTCCATGGGAGACCCTGGGGGAAGTGAGACTGTCTCCCCTCAGGTCTAGGATGTGGAAAGAGGGGTGGTCCAACCCAGAGTAGCTTCCCACTCTTCTGTTGACCTGCTCCACCAGGGGAACAAAGGTGGGGTCAACATCTGCCTGAAGCTTTATGGCTACTATGTCAGCATCATCAACTGCCACCTGCCTCCCCACATTTCCAACAATTACCAGCGGCTGGAGCACTTTGACCGGATCCTGGAGATGCAGAATTGTGAGGGGCGAGACATCCCCAACATCCTGGATCACGAGTGAGCCTGGTTCTGCAGACTGTTCCCCGCCCTCTGCCCCACGCTAACCCAAGCCAGCGTCCTCTGCCCCGTCACGGTTCCCCAGCCAGTGTCAGTCAGTGTTCTGGCTCCCACCCTCTCCCTGCCCCTTCCCTGGTGCCCATCTGCTGTCTCCCCTCGCTTTGCCTGCCTGGGGGCCCCTTCCTCCAGCCCCTCTGTCCTGCCTAGAAACCCTGAACACTTGGGAACAGGTCAAAGCCCTTGAGGTTCCTGAGGTCACCAGGAGGGCTTCTCAGCCTTTCCTTGTGACCAGTTGAGGAGAGGAAGCAAGGGCCACAGCCTGCTCTGTGTTTGCCAGAGCAGGCTCTTTGGTGGGTCTCTTTGGTTTGAATGGTGGTTTAGGAGCCATGAGAACAGTTCCAGAGGACCCACGTGTGCCCTGGTGCCTCACCTGCCCCTCGGGCTTTCTGTGCCCCCGCAGCCCTTGGGTTGAGCAGGCTGAGCCACCTGGTGATCTCCTTTCCCTGACTTTATCACTAATCCTTAGGCTGCCCTCCTTTTTTTCTGAAGCCTCATTATCTGGTTTGGAGACATGAACTTTCGGATCGAGGACTTTGGGTTGCACTTTGTTCGGGAATCCATTAAAAATCGGTGCTACAGTGGCCTGTGGGAGAAGGACCAGGTATCAAGTGAGGGGAGGGCCCCAGGGGGTGATCTGGGCCCACGGTGGGAGCCATGTGAGCTGTGCAGACTGTTGCTAGATGCCCTCACCGCTGTTTTCCTTTGCCCATGTCTGGTGGGGGAGGCTGTCTAGCAGGGCTTCGCGTCCCGGGGTGAGGCAGCCACGCCTGCCGGTTCCTGATCTTCACATAGAAGAGCCAGGGTAATAGCCCCTGGGTGTGCTTTAGAATAGGGAGCCAGATGCAGAGCATGAAATGAATTATTTAAAAAAGAAGAAGAATAGGGAACCAGAAGGGTTTTGCACCAGGCGCCACCACGCATCAGCCCATCGTATCCCTGTCGTCTGTCTTTCCCATCCCCAGCCTCGTTTCCCTCCCGGAGGGTGAGATGACCCTTTGGAGGACCCTGGCTCCCCCAGCTTCCCCTCTGACACATGTCTGCTAGTGACCTCCACTAGAGATGGAATTCCAAGTCGGGTCCCTGCAGTCCAAGGACTGGGAAACGGCAGACAGCTGCCTCCCCTAGGCCTTGGTAGTGTTTCTGAAAGGATTCACCTGCTCTCTGGTGGGGGTGGGCTGTGAGTAGTCACTGGGGCAGTGGGGCAGTGGAGTGGCATTGCTTGACTCTTGCCCATTTGTGACGGCATGTGCTGATCCCTTGAATGGAGTGTGGTACTGGGCCATTGGGTCGAGTCTAGAGGGAGACGGGGACTGTGACTTTGTCTGCAGCTCAGCATTGCCAAGAAACATGATCCACTGCTCCGGGAGTTCCAGGAGGGCCGCCTGCTCTTCCCACCCACCTACAAGTTTGATAGGAACTCCAACGACTATGACACCAGGTGAGGAGGAAGCGGGGCCAGAAGGTCTAAGAAGTCAGGTTACATTGGCCCTGCTGGCATGGGCACTGTCTCAGAATAGAAGTGTTAGGGGCCGGGAAGCCGTGTAGCCATCTCCTCTCCAGAGTGGCGCCTCCTGTCCACTTCATGAGGCACTGACTGGGGGAGCCGTCCCAGATCTCAGCGAGAGTGGGAGGGAACGCCAGTGCCGGCAAAGGCAGGAGAGGTGTGTGGGGGGTGGGGGTGTTACAGGTAGAACTAGAGGAGAGGGTGGAGCAGCCGCCTCCTGACCTAGGAGGGACTGCACGTCAGCTTCTGGAAACCCCAGACCTTCTGGTCCCCAAACAGGGCAGAAAGCTTGGGCCAACCAGTTACTGGTATTAAGGACCCCTGCCCCAGCCCGTGGGTGGGTCAGGTTCTGTGTGAGAAGGTGAAGTAGTGGGTAGAGAATTTCATCAGGATCAGTGAGATCATGAGTCTGGTGGTTAAAAGCACAGCTCTGTCTGACTTTAGACAAAGTGTTAGGCCTCGTTTTGTCATCTATAAAGTGTGGATGACACAGCAGACACCTCATGAGGCTGAGGATTGAAGAAGGCTGGCACCGAGTAACCATGGGAGAGAACTGCTATTGTGACTTTTAGATTCATGCCGGCTGGGCGTGGTAGCTCACGTCTGTAATCCCAGCACTTTGGGAGGCCAAGGCAGGTGGATCACTTAAGGTCAGGAGTTCCAGACCAGCCTGACCAACATGGTGAAACCCCATCTCTACTAAAACTTCAAAAATTAGCCGGATATGGTAGCGTGCGCCTGTAATCCCAGCTACTCAAGAGGCTGAGGCAGGAGAATCGCTTGAACCCGGGAGGCGGAGGTTGCAGTGAGCCGAGATCTCACCACTGCACTCCAGTCTGGGTGACAGGCAAGACTCTGTCTCAAAAAAATAATTATAAAATAAATAGATTCATGTCTTCCCATCATAGATTTACTAAAAACCTTTCTAAGAAGCTGAGAAGGGGCCAAGTAACCATCAAAACCTGAGAAAGAACTTCTGGCAACATGTCCCTGACCCAGTTTGGGGCAAGGACCCTCATCTCTTTGAAGAAAGGAAGAGCCCCTTACATGTCATGAGGGTCTTACATGTCATGAGGGTCTTTGTCCCAGCGGGAGCGGCTCGTTCATTCTCCGAGCGGGAGTGTGTCTGTGAGGGAGGCGGGAGGTGCCAGCAGGGCAGCCCAGGCCTTTGGGATTTAGCCAGTGCAGGACAAGAGGTAGAACTCAAGCTTGGTTCTGGAAGTGGTACAGCAAAGCCAAAATATCCTTGCCAAGGAAAGGGGGAAAGAGCGAGCTGACTGAGCAGTGTGGAGCAAGATAGGGTAGGGTTGTGAGCAGGGCCGTCCAGACAAGAGGAGGCAGCAGACGCTGGGGACGGGACCCACCCTGGGCAACAGAGCAGGCAGGAAAGGAGGTAAGAGGCCAGGCTGCGACAGGCTGGCCGGCCCAGACCGACAGCTGCAGGGAGACTGCCAGTCTCTGCAGCCATCCATTAGAAACGAGAGTCATGGTGGGAGCTGTAAGTACAGGCTGGGGCCTTGGGTGGGGAGAGGTTGCTTGAAGCCAGGAGTTCAAGACCCACCTGGGCAACATGGTTAGACCCTATCTCTACAAAAATTTAAAAATCAGCTGAGTGGGATATGCCTGTAGTCCCAACTACTCAGGAAACCTGAGGCAGGAGGATCACTTGAGCCCAGGAGTTAAAGGCTGCAGTGAGCTGAGATTTACCCACTGCACTCCAGCTGGGCAACCCTGTCTCAAAAAAAAAAAAAAAATTCCTCTTTAAACACTTGCCAGCAGGAAGAGAGGTGCTGGCAGGCCCTACGGCCAGGTGGCCCCTTCTCCCAGCCCTGTGCCAGAGAGGTCTCCAGGAGACTGAAGTTTGTTGAAAAAGCTGGGTCTGGGCTGGAGTTGACAGGGTCTAAAAGGGTAGTGAGCTTTGGAGAAGTTCAAGGACTTCCCCAGGGAGCTCACCCAGTGAGTGGCAGAGCTGGAGCTCAGACTGATCTCTGAATCTATAGCCCACAGTGCTTTCGTCAAGCCCATTGTGCGTCAGGATTCATGGTCATCCTTGCCAGCAACAGCAAAAAGGATGGCACGATGAGGAAGGCAGACTCCTGCTAAGGAGGAGGCACACACCTATTTCCAAATAACAGCTCACCGTGATTGGCAGACAGGCGTGCACCCAGGCTTTGCCTGTGTCAGTTCTTACCATGTCCTCTTTAGGTAGACAGTGTCACTATTGACTGTTTACACAGAAGGCAACTGAGTCTCAAAGAATATATAAGTAAGGAGCAATAGACTTCATCACTGCATGAGGATTGGAACTCATATCTGTGTCTGTCGACTCATGAGCCTTCAGTACTTCCCTTTGGCTGGAGCCCAGGAAATGCAAGAATGTCCGGGCAAGAACAGGGGACATGGTAACTGAAATACTCCTGGCTGGGGCCAGGGTCCAGAGGCAGCTGGGAGTTCCTGCAGTGAGCAGGGCCTGAGCCCACCTGGGGCAGAGACATTCCTATCTAATGAAACTGTTATTTTATCCTTGAAAACCCAGTTGAGACATCACTTTTCCTAGGACGCCTTCCCCCATCTCACTGAGAGTTCCTTTCCTGCCCTGTGCCGCTCCCAGCCTTGCGCACGCCATGCTCTCAGTGTTGCTTTTAAGCAACACTGTACCTTTTAAGCAACAGTGTACCTTTCTTACTGTACTGTGATGGCCCAGAGAGCAGAGACGATCTGATTTAGGACCATCCCTGGGAGTAGCACAGTACCTGGCATATGTTACCAAGTCTGGGAATTAGTCAGTAGAAGGTTTCCAGAACTGCGTGCAGAAGGTTGGAGCAAATGTTAAGGAGGCGGACAGCTAACGCTAGGAGAGGCCTGTCAGACTTCCTGTCAGGAGAGTATCTTGAAGGAAGCACAGAGTTTGGCAGAAAGCAGAGGGCAGGCTTTCCAGTCAGACAGCACACTGACCAGAGGCACCTGCAGGGGCCGGTCTGATGAAGTGACCGAGCATGAGTGTGCTGGGCCAGCGACTACAGTGTTCCCAAGCCAAGATGTAATGAGAGGCTAGCTCCCTTATAGGGGAGGGTGAAAGGGCTGAGGGCAGGGTGGGAATCCTGCTAAAGTCCCGGATTACACTGGAGTTTTGTTACAGTTGCCACTATGAGCGCAAACTGTTTTATTTTTTCCAGACAGAGTTTCCCTCTTGTTGCCCAGGCTGGAGTGTAACAGCATGATCTTGGCTCGGTGCAACCTCTGCCTCCCGGGTTCAAGTGATTGTCCTGCCTCAGCCTCCTGAATAGCTGGTGATACCCCATCTCTGCTAAAAATACAAAAAATTAGCCAGGCACCCACCACCATGCCTGGCTAATTTTTTGTATTTTTAGTGGAGGTGGGGTATCACCATCATAGAGAGACCCCTCCCCCTACAAAATTCTTTTCAAAGACCACGTGGCCAGGTGCGGTGGCTCACGCCTGTAATCCCAGCACTTTGGGAGGCCGAGAGGGGTGGATCACGAGGTCAGGAGATTGAGACCATCCTGGCTAACACGGTGAAACCCCGTATCTACTAAAAATACAAAAAATTAGCTGGGCGTGGTGGCGGGCGCCTGTAGTCCCAGCTACCCAGGAAGCTGAGGCAGGAGAATGGCGTGAACCCGGGAGGCGGAGCTTGCAGTGAGCTGAGATCGCGCCACTGCACTCCAGCCTGGGCAACACAGCGAGACTCCGTCCCAAAAAAAAAAAAAAAAAAAAAAGAATGAACAATACAGGTGCCCAGTGATCAGCCTGGCCATGGCAAGGAAAAGGAAGAAAGGAGGGTGGGGGCGAGCTGAGAGTCGTGAGGAGGAAGGAAAGACAGGCTGTGGTCAGGACTTGGGGAGGATCCTTACATGACAGCAAACGTGGGCTCCCAACCATCACAGGGAAGTAAGGGAGGGAGAATGCTTTGAAAGAATGTCCGCCGGGCACGGCGGCTCAAGCCTGTAATCCCAGCAGTTTGGGAGGCCGAGGCGGGCGGATCACGAGGTCAGGAGATCGAGACCATCCTGCCTAACACGGTGAAACCCCATCTCTACTAAAAAATACAAAAAAAAAACTACCCGGGC
Source organism: Macaca fascicularis (assembly GCF_037993035.2). Classification (NCBI taxonomy): domain Eukaryota; kingdom Metazoa; phylum Chordata; class Mammalia; order Primates; family Cercopithecidae; genus Macaca; species Macaca fascicularis. Next base: position 1,616,586 of record NC_088390.1, on the reverse strand, counting down.
GAGGTGGCGGGCGCCTGTAGTCCCAGCTACTCAGGAGGCTGAGGCAGGAGAATGGCGTAAACCTGGGAGGCGGAGCTTGCAATGAGCTGAAATCTCACCACTGCACTCCAGCCTGGGTGACAGAGCGAGACTCCGTCTCAAAAAAAAAAAAGAAGGTGCATTCGTGTGGTTCATTACCCAGTTTTTTTGTTTGTTTGAGACGGAGTCTCGCTCCGTTGCCCAGGCTGGAGTGCAGTGGTGAGATTTCAGCTCACTGCAAGCTCCGCTTCCTGGGTTCACGCCGTTCTCCTGCGTCAGCCTCCTGAGTATCTGGGACTATAGGCGCCCACTACCACGCCCAGCTAATTTTTGTATTTTTAGTAGAGATGGGGTTTCACCGTGCTAGCCAGGATGGTTTCGATCTCCGGACGTGATCCGCCCGCCTCGGCCTCCCAAAGTGCTGGGATTACAGGAGTCAGCCACCATGCCCGGCCCTTTGTTTTCGAGAGGGAGTCTTGCCCTGTTTCCCAGGCTGAAATTCAACAGTGCGATCTTGGCTCACTGAAACCTCCGCTTCCCAGGTTCAAGGAATTCTCATGTCTCAGCCTCCTGAGTAGCTGGAGTTACGCCGCCACGCCCAGCTAATTTTTTTTTGTATTTTCAGTAGAGATGGGGGTTTCGCCATGTTGTCCAGGCTGGTCTCGAACTCGTGATCTTGTGATCCACCCGCCTCAGCCTCCCAAAGTGCTGGGACTACAGGCGTGAGCCACTGTGCCCGGCCAATTTTTGTTTTGTTTTGTTTTGTTTTTTTGAGACAGAGCCTTGCTCTGTTGCCCAGGCTAGAATGCAACAGTGCAATCTCGGCTCACTGAAACCGCTTCCCAGGTTCAAGCGATTCTCCTGCCTCAGCCTCCCGTGTAGCTGGGATTACAGGCGCCCGCCACCACACCCAGCTAGTGTGTGTGTGTGTGTGTGTGTGTTTAGTAGAGATGGGGTTTCACCATGTTGGCCAGGCTGGTCTTGAACTCCTGACCTTGTGATCCGCCTGTCTCAGCCTCCCAAAGTGCTAGGATTACAGGCATGAGCCACCACACCCAGCCCCATTACCAAGTTGGAAGCATTGCTAGGCACCTGGTGTCCAAGGCAGATTGAGGGACGCAGTGTCTGTAGTCTCTGGGATGGGAATACCACATTCCAGTGCCCTCTGAACACTCCTTAGAAGAGTGAAAGGTTGGAAACGACCCAAGGATCCAACAAGCAGACCAGGGTTAGTCAGAGTTCCCGCTTCTCGACCACTCCCTTGACGCCCTTTAATTTGGTTGTTGCTCTTTGAAGTAAGTACTGTTATCACCCCATCTTAACAGTTGAAGAAACTGAGGCTTAAAGAAATGAAGTCACTTGCCCAGGGGCATACAGCTCTGAATTAACAGGACAGAATCTTCCCCCAACTGGTCCCTGATTCTAAAGGCTGAGCTCACCACGACGCCAGTCTCCTCAGTTGCTAGAGTACTTAACTCTTACTGTTGAAGGGACAGCAGTACATTGGGAACATTTATATAAAATAGCAGTTGAATAGGCCGGGCGCGGTGGCCTACTCCTGTCATCCCCACACTTTGGGAGGCCATGGTGGATGGATCACCTGAAGACCAGAGTCGGAGACCAGCCTGACCAACATGGTGAAATGCCATAGTTGCGCATGGCCGGGCGCGGTGGCGCATGCCTGTCATCCCAGCACTTTGGGAGGCCAAGGTGGGCGGATCATGAGGTCAGGAGTTCAATACCAGCCTGGCCAGCATGGTGAAACCCAGTTTACTAAAAATACAAAAATTAGCCGGGCGTGGTGGTGCATGCCTGTGATCCCAGATACTTGGGAGGCTGAGACAGGAGAATCACTTGAATCCGGGAGGCAGAGGTTGCAGTGAGCCGAGATTGCGCCACTGCACTCCAGTCTGGGTGACAGAGCGAGACTCCGTCTCAAAAAAAAAAAAAAAATTGTAGTTGAATAAAAGAGGAGACAACAATAGTGTTTCCAACTGATTGCGAGTATATGGAGCTGTAAACATTAGATGGGCATTTTTGAGGGACGAGCTTGAGCTTGGGTTTTTAGTAAGTGTACCTGGTTATTGAGTACCTGTGTGCCAGGATCTGTGTGAATGCTGAGGATACACAGGACACTCCAACAGCCAAGTCCTTGCCTTCAGGGCTCACACACTAAGTGACTTGCTGAGTGGGAAACAGAAAATTGCAATATAGTGTAATCGTATAATACTGGTATAAAATGCTTCAAAAGCAAAAAGATGAGGTCCGGGATGGCTTTGGCAGAAGCCTCTCCCTGGTGAAGAACGGTGTTCCAGGCAGCAAGTACCACAAAAGCAAAGGTCCAGAGGCTTGAGAGAGTCAGCAAGGTGGAGTGGGTGTGGGGAAGTGGTGTGAGATGAAGGACGGGGGTGGTCAGACTCCTGAGCCCCTTGAAAGCCCCACTTGGGGACTTAAACTTTATTCTGGAGGCAGTGAAGACACCTTAAAGGTTCTAAAATAGCCAGGTGCCCTGGCACACGCCTGTGGTCCCAGCTGGTCAGGAGGCGGAGCTGGGAGGGTTGCTTGAAGCCCAGGCGTGTGAAGCTGCAGTGAGTTAGGATTGGGCCCCACACTCAGCCTGGGCAACACAGTGAGGCCCTGTGGATAGATCAGTAGATGAGGTGACATGTGAGACCCTGTCTACAGATTGATTGACCCAATCAGGCTGTTTTACTCTGGGCTCATTCAAGAAAGGGGATTGTCCACCAAGGGGGAGGAACCCAGAAACAGCAGCTGTCCTGCTCCCCCTACCACACACGCAGCCCACCTCCAGAACTCAGGGCTACCGGGCCAAGCTGAAACTGCCCCATTAGTCGCTTGGGAAGGCTGGATTACGGGTCAGAGACTTTTCTTTGGTCAACTTCAGTTACCTAGAGGAGGAATGCATTTTGTCTCCAGAGCTGTATGACCTCTTCCAAACCCCGGTGGGAGGTCTCTCAGTCAACTTTTCTTTTATTTGGAGACAGAGTCTCGCTCTGTTGCTCAGGCTGGAGTGCAGTGCTGCGATCTCGGCTCACTGCAACCTCCACCTCCCAGGTTCAAGCGATTCTCCTGCCTCAGCCTCCCGAGTAGCTGGGATTACAGGCACCTGCCACCATGCCTGGCTAATGTTTGTACTTTTAGTAGAGACGGGGTTTCACCATGTTGGCCAGGATAGTCTCGATCTCCCGACCTCATGATCCGCCTGCCTCAGCCTCCCAAAGTGCTGGGATTACAGGCGTGAGCCACCACACCCGGCCTCAGTCGACTCTTAAGAGGAAATCATAAAGGCCAGTGTGCATGGGGAGCTCATTTTGCACCAACCAGTGTGCTAAACATTTTATGTACTTGATCTCATTTAGTCATCTCAGCAACCCTTTGCAGCAACTACTGTTACTCCCTCCATTGGCAGACGAGGAAGCTGAGGCCTGAAGAGGTTAGTTTGGTGGTTAAGAGCACATGCTCGGCCGGGCGCGGTGGCTCAAGCCTGTAATCCCAGCACTTTGGGAGGCCGAGACAGGCAGATCACGAGGTCAGGAGATCGAGACCATCCCGGCTAACACGGTGAAACCCCGTCTCTACTAAAAAATACAAAAAACTAGCCGGGCGAGGTGGTGGGCACCTGTAGTCCCAGCTACTCGGGAGGCTGAGGCAGGAGAATGGCGGGAACCCGGGAGGCGGAGCTTGCAGTGAGCTGAGTTCCCGCCACTGCGCTCCAGCCTGGGCGACAGAGCGAGACTCCGTCTCAAAAAAAAAAAAAAAAAAAAAAACCACGTGCTCTGTAGTCGTGCTGGCTGGCCCTGTATCCTGACTCCACTAGTTAATAGCTTATGACTTTGGGAAAGGTGCTTCCCTTCTGAGCTCAGTCTGTGTCTCTACTTGTAAAGAGAGCATGATATACCCAGGCACAGTGGCCCGTGCCTTCTAATCCCAACGTTTTGGAAGGCTGAGATGGGAAGATCATTTGAGGCCAGCAGTTCAAAACTAGCCTGGGAAACACACTGTGTTTACAAAAAACTGTTTAAAAATTCGCTTGGCATGGTGCCACACACCTAGAGTCCCAGCCACTCAGGAGGGTGAGGTGTATTGCTTGAGCCCAGTAGTTTGAGGCTACAGTAAGCTGGGATGGCACCACTGCACTCCAGCCTGGATGACACAGCAAGACCTTGTCTCTTTTTTTTGTTTGTTTGTTTGTTTTTTTTTGAGACGGAGTCTTGCTGTGTCACCCAGGCTGGAGTGCAGTGGCGCGATCTCGGCTCACTGCAAGCTCCGCCTCCCGGGTTTACGCCATTCTCCTGCCTCAGCCTCCGAGTAGCTGGGACTACAGGCGCCCGCCACCACGCCCGGCTAGTTTTTTGTATTTTTAGTAGAGACGGGGTTTCACCATGTTAGCCAGGATGGTCTCGATCTCCTGACTTCGTGATCCACCCGCCTCGGCCTCCCAAAGTACTGGGATTACAGGCTTGAGCCACCGCGCCCGGCCTGACCTTGTCTCTTTAAAAAAAAAAAAAAAAGGTATGGTAACAGTCCAGATCACAGGCATCGTCTGGTAAGCATTTCCTACGTGCTTCCCTTCCCTTTCCTGAGGTATCCTTCTAGTATGCAGGGCAGTCAGATTCAAGCTCAGGTCTGTCCAGTCTCAGAACCCCAGACGTCAGCTGCTTTGATCCACTGCTGCATTTGCTCAAAAAAGAGCAAATGAAATGTTTCTGAGTCACAATCTGACCCTAAAAACATAAGCTGAACATACAGAGGGTCCTGGCTAAGTCTGACAAGGGCCGGCATACCTTGGATTCTGTTGGGCACCTTCCCGCCTGCTGCCATGCTCCCTCCGGCTCTGGCCTGGGGTCTGTGGCTGCCAGTGGGTGCTGGAGTTTGGGGCTCCAGCAAGCTCTCGTGGGCTCCTTTCTGCTCTTATGCCAACCTTTCTTCTCTCCCCATCCCTCCTCTTTCTGCCTCCTGCCCCCACAGTGAGAAAAAACGCAAGCCTGCGTGGACCGATCGCATCCTGTGGAGGCTGAAACGGCAGCCCCAGGCTGGCCCCGACACTCCCAGACTGCCGGCCCCAGACTTCTCCCTGTCTCTGAGGAGCTACAGCAGCCACATGGTGTACGGCATCAGCGACCATAAGCCTGTCACCGGCACTTTCGACTTGGAGGTGAACTTCCAGGCTGCCTGATACTTGCCAGAGGAGTAGCTATGCTGGCCACATCCCCAGGCCCTCCATCCCTGGATTCGAATGTCAGCCAGTCCCCCAGGGGAGACCTGTGGAGGCCATGATTGCCTTTCCTGCCAGGTCAGATATCCCAGCTCCTCTTAGGAGCCGTTGGTGGCTCTGTCAAAAACGTGTTCAAACCCTTTGTGAAAAGGTTTCCATTTCCTTTGGGTATTCTCCCTTGGGGCTAATGAGTTCCATTAGGCTTATTACCCAATGTGAGAAGTAGGACTTCTTTTATTTGTCCTAAACCTATCTGGATCAAGTTGCAATGGGAGCTCCCTCCACCCCTGCGTCCTTGTATCTTGCTGTCTAAACGACCAAGGTGTTGGCCTCCTTCAGGCTGCTGCCTGTCAGCCTTCACATGTTCATACAGGTTTACCGGCGTGCGTGTGTGTGCGTGTGCGTGTGTGTGCGTGTGCATGCGTGCGTGCGTGTCTCTCGTTCTGCCGTCCAGGTTGGAATACATTGGTGGCATCACAGCTCACTGCAGCCTCCACCTCCTGGGCTCAAGTGATCGATCCTTCCACCTCAGCCTCCCTGGTAATGGGACTGCAGGTGCCACCACGCCTGGCTACGTTTTGTATTGTTTGTAGACGCAGGGTTTCACCATGTTGCCCAGGCTGGTCTCGAGCTCCTGGGCTCAAGTGATCCTCCCAAACTGTTGGGATTATGGGCGTGAGCCACCATGCCCGGCCCACACTGGTTTCTCTGTTGTGTTCTTGCACATTCACAGCTGTTCTCACCAGAGCAGCCCCCATGTGGGGCTTTGGGTCAGATACCCAGGAGGCCTGACAGCAGCTGCCTGGCCACCTCCTTAAGCCTCTCAGCCGAGCCTCTGCCCTCCGCCATTCCTACCCCCGCCATTCCCTGACAGGGCCGGCCACCCTCCTGACTGGTGTATGGCCCTCTTTCCTGCTGGCCAGCCAAAGCCCGCTGGAGCAGCCCAGCGGAGTCCTGTGCCCACCCCTCTGGGTGCCCCACCTTCCCTGCTATGTTGGAAGGGCACAGTGAGGAACACTTGGCCTCAGAGGAGGGAATGATTCAGCCCCTCCCACCCCCGTGTCTAGCTGAAGCCATTGGTGTCTGCTCCGCTGATTGTCCTGATGCCCGAGGACCTGTGGACCGTGGAGAATGACATGATGGTCAGCTACTCGTCAACCTTGGACTTCCCCAGCAGCCCGTGGGACTGGATTGGACTGTACAAGGTGATGTGGTGGCAAGGCAGGGAGTCCATCAGCAACAGCCCCCAGTTCGTCCTTCCCGCGGGCTCCTGGGAGTTGGGCAGATGCTGACAAACACCCTCGTCCACCCCAGCGGTTCTGTAGCTAAGGGCTGGCAGGGAAGGGCAGCGGGGAGGCGTACAGTACAATAGCCAGGCCCAGCGGTGAGACTCTTCTCCTTAGGACTTGCCTAGCATCCCATGTCCTCCCTGACCACTGATGGCCTGACTCCCCCTCACAGGTGGGGCTGCGGGACATTAATGACTACGTGTCCTACGCCTGGGTTGGGGACAGCCAGGTCTCCTGCAGCGACAACCTGAACCAGGTACGTCACCAGCAGGCGGGCCTGCCTCAGCACTCCTACGTCGTGGAAGGAACAGGGTGCTGGATAACTTGTCACTCCGAGCTGGGCTCCGCCTCAGCACTCCTGTCTCATGGGAGGAACAGGGTGCTGGATAACTTGTCACTCCGAGCTGGGTGGAGCCCAGAGCCCTGGAACTGACCCCAGTCCTGTCCATCCCCCTCCCCCTCCAGGTTTACATCGACATCAGCAATATCCCTGCAACTGAAGATGAGTTTCTCCTCTGTTACTACAGCAACAGTCTGCGTTCTGTGGTGGGGATAAGCAGACCCTTCCAGGTAAGTGATGCTGGTGAGGGAAGCGGGAGCGGGAGGGCTTGAGCCCATCGTCGGTTCCCTGAGGCCCAGGCCTGGGGCCAGCCTGTACGTGAGGAGCCGCTGCAGTGGAGGAATGGGGTGATGGAAAGCAGAGGAAGGCCCACTCTCCACTTCCACCACCTGCTTTACCCCTGCAGATCCCGCCTGGCTCCTTGAGGGAGGACCCACTGGGTGAAGCACAGCCACAGATCTGAGCCAGGATGGGAGTGAATCCCAGGAGGAGGCCAGAGCTGGCAGCCAGCTCTGCCTTTCGACTGCCAGGAGTGCTGGGGGCCCAGCCTGACCCCCTGAAGAGACAGCCAAGTGTCCTCCGCATACGCCTCCCAGAGTGAGCTCTAGCCAGACTCCTTTGCTCTCTCCACTACTCATCTCTGGAATTAGCCACTTAAATACAGGTTTTTGTTGCTGAGATGTGAGTGAAACCAGCTAGTGCATCAACAGCGAAGACCTGGGGACAGTTCTGCGTCTTATTTCTGGATTCCTACCCCCTCTTCTAGTCTAGCCCAAGTAGTCCCGCCAGGCACATGCCCCATTTGGCACAGGCCTGCATTCTTGTCGTGCCGTCCTGGGCCTCAGGCTGTCTGGGCGGGGAGATGCTCACATTCGTACAGGCTACATAGACTGGTGCAAGCAGTGCTGGTTTCCAGGAGTCTTGGCATCTCATAGCTTGTCCCGGGAGGAGTGAACAGAGGGTCTGGATTCCTGCTCTCAGCAAAAGCAGTCTGACCCCTCTGGCCAGGCTCTTACGTCATGGTTGTGAGGAGGCTGATGAGGGTCCTTCGGCCAGCACAACCTTCCTCCCTACCCACGGCGTGGAGGCTGACCCAGGAAGTTCCAGAGCCTGAACAGAGAACTGGGAAGGATCTAGGTTCGCTTCTGCTGGTAGCTTGAGTCCCATGCCTCCGCCCTGCCGGCTGGGGAAGGGGTGACAGGTGGTCAAGGAGCTGTGGCCACAGAGTTTTCCAGGGTGGTCCTTGTCAGGTTAGGTGCATATGCACCACCCTTGTCAAGAGTCATTGACGACAGCCCCCCTCTGGACCCCCCAGGACCTCAAAGTGGGGGCAGGCGGAAGGGAGAACCAGCTCAAGACATTTTGGAGGATCTGGCCCTGGGGGTCTTCAGAGAGCACTCTCTAGGGGCTTTGTGGACATGGTCTGTCCCCACATCCACCACTTGCCTCCTGCCGTGGTCACTCGGCAGCCCTTTTCCCAGAAGAACACACCTCTGGGAGCCCGCTCGGTGCTTGTCCTGCCATCGTGTGTCCTGAGACTCAGGGCCACTCCAGCTGCTCTCCCCCTCAAGCCTGTGTACGAAGAGCTGTCCCCTGGCTTCCAGCAGGCCGTGGCTGGCTGTTTTGTGACTGTTACATTGTGCAGGGGTAATTAGAAGCGTGGCTTTTACACTTGTGTGTGACTGATGATTGGGGGGTGGGGGGTACAGTGGTGGGCCTGGGACTCGCTGTAGATTGCAGGAACAGGGGCCCTGGAGATCCCAACTAGACTTCTGTGTCTGAGATTTGCAGAAGTGGCCAGGATTGGGGCTAGGATGAGGTTCCAGAATGGTGAGCCTCTGGGGCGCTAACCAGGTGGAGCATGCCGTCTATGCCAGTGGCGGCTTCATGGACTCTGCTAAGTCGAATGAGCTCTCGTTCATCCCTCCTGACCCGCTGCCCCGCATACCCTGGGTGTGGAGCCTTCTTCCTGCGTTAACCGGTCCAGAATGCCACCATCTTCTCTTTCTGCCCCACTTCTCACACCCTTCTTGCTGAATTTTCCCCCACGGTAACCTATGCCTGCCCCCAGCACATACACCTAGGGACCTCCAAAGCCCTCACCTGCCCGCCTGTTCCTTCTCACACACACAGCCATCGGGAGGGTTGCCGTCTGGCACCCTTCGTTGGGCAGACAGGAAAGCCAAGGCTCAGAGAAGTGGTGCAGTCTCTTCAAAGTTCCAGGCACCTGTGGTTTCCTGCAGGACCAGGAACAGGAAAGGGATCTGAACCCACCCGCAGAGCGGTCTCAGTAGTCTGAAAATACAGATGATGTCCCTATTCTCAAGACTATTGTGGGAGAACCATTGCAAAAAGTATATCGCGCTAGACCTGCCTCCCCGTTCAGATTAATGCAGCCCTGGGGCTTGACCCAGGGGTCCCCCCACATGCTCACCTCCCCCGTGGTGAACTGAGGCCCCCACACACCCTGCCTCCTGTGAGGGAGGGGTGAGCCCAGCAGTGATTGAGAGGCGGAAAGGGGAAGCGGGGGTGCTCTCCGTCTTCTGGGCCCCAGTCAGGATATGGCCGCTCTGGGTCCACCCCGACCCACTGGGTGGAAACAGGAAATAAGTGAGACCTGGTGTGCACTGGGTCTACGCCTGGCTCCACGGCTGATAAGGGCCATTGTGTGGCCGCTGGGGATGAGCCTGCCCTGGATAGATGTGCTTCCTGGAGGAAGGAAGGAGGGCTTGCTAGCCTTTCTGGGGCGGGGGAAGCTGTGGGGAGACAGAAGGGTGCCGAGGGGAAGGCCCCTGCCTATGGGGCTGTCAGTGCCAGCACACGCCCACGGGACTCGGCCCTTCCTATGCCAGCCTCTCCCTCTGGAAAGGTCTGTTCCCCTATCCACTTCCCTGTTCTGACTTCCTCTAAGGAATGGCTGGAGACCGGAGGGCTCAGTCTCAGGCCAGGAAAGTGTCAGCTGTGATTTAGCAGCAGTAAAAATAGAAAAGCAGGAACGTCAGGGGTGGGGGGTCACCTGGGGGTACTGTCGAAATGCAAGGATGAACAGAGCTAGAGGTTGCCACACCCAGGGAACTCAGGAACTCACCTCACAAGCTCTGAGGCTCGGAGGAGGGTAAGACAAGAGTCTTCTCCCAGTGGGACAACGCCCTCTGCCCAGCACGACCAGCCCCCAGCAGCCCTGGCCACTCAAACTCATGGTGGGGGCTCACCTGCTGTGGGGGACGGCCGGTTGAGGGGATGTGCAGGAAAGGCAGTGTGCACTGAGGGGTCCTCTTGGCCTAGGGGAGGGCATGCCTTCTGGTTTGGGGAGTGGGCCCTGTGCTTTAGCTGGTACCAGACAGTGGCAGGAGGAGGGGCCCAGCCATAGAGCTGCTGGGGGGTGGCGGGGGAAGGGGAAAGGCGTCCTACCCTTTGACCTGGAGCCCAGGGTCCCCCGTGGGTGGCTGCATGGGCTCCTCTGGTTACCTGGGACAACAGGCATTTCCTCCATCACCAGCCCCTCCTCTTCCTGCTCCAACCATCCGGGCCAAGAGGCCTCCCAATCAGACCTGGACGGCTCCAGCTGTGTCCTGAGGCGCTGGACCAGCCACATCCCCTGGGGCTGGAGTTGAAGCAGAACCAAGTGGCCATCCCGGCGTTAGGCCATAGGTTCCTGGCTCCTGGAACGGTCAGAGCCAGCCAGTGGGCAGCAGCTTTTGCTCACAGGCCCCAGTGCCCAGGGCGCTGGCTCTCCGCAGGGCGGAATGGCGCTGCAAGTGGAGCTGGTACCCACCGGGGAGATCATCCGCGTGGTTCATCCCCACAGGCCCTGCAAGCTTGTAAGCTGGGATGCTCGGGGCTGGGAGGAGGGTGGAGTATCTCCCCAGGGCCGGGCAGCCCCTCTCAAGCAGAGCCCTAGGGCAAGAGGTGAGCAGAGGGGGAGGGGTTCCAATCCTTGGATGGGGCCAGCACAGACTGAACAAGACGGGGTGAGTGGAAGAGTAAGGATGTAAGCGCCACCAGCAGCAGGATTTTTGGAAGTGGAGGTCTGGGCTTGACTCCTCCAGCTTCCTGAACCTCAGTGGGCAGAACTGTGAATACTGGGCACAAAAGGCAAGTGCCGGCTGCTGTGAGGTCGAAGGATGAGGGCATGGAAGCTCCTCTCCAGTCCGCCGGGCTGGGACCTCCCAAGACTCAGAACAGGAGGACGGTGTGGGAGGTGGGTGAAGGGACATGGGTGGGTGGAAACCGGGGAGCGCGGCCCTGACCCGGTCCGCAGGGAAGGGGCTGGAGATGCAAAGGGCCCGGAGGAGGGATAAAGTCAGGCGCCCCCGCGCCCCCAGCACCGCGGCGGGGAGCCGGGTCTTCGGCCGGAGGGGCGCGCGCGTGTTCGCTGTGGCCGGACGCGGCTGCCCCGGGAACCGGCCGAGGCGGGGGCCGCCCGCATCCAGGCTTCGCGGACGCGGCCGGGCTGGGGTGGGGCGGGGCCGGAGGGTGCGCGCCCTGCCCGGGATGACGACAGGCTGCGGCCCGGCCCCCGGCGGGCCCTGGGCGGGGAGAGTGCGCCCGGGCCGCGGATCCTCGAGCCCGCCACGCCGCCCAGCCCGGCCCCCGCCCGCGCCGGAAGAGCCAAGCCGGTGGGTACTCGGGGCGCGGGGACGGCGGCCGCGGGGGGCGGGTGTGGGGAGCGGGCGGCCGGGCCGGGAGCCGCAGTGCGGGAAGCGGGGGTCACGGCCGGGGATCGCTGGGGCCGAAGAGCGGCCGGGGGGACCCGTGCGGGGGTCCCAGGACCCGGAGGCGCCGGCGCAGCCTGGTGGAGACTTAGATTTACCTGCGGGGAGCGGGAGGCGGGGAAGAGCGGCCTGGGCTGCAGGACCCAGGACCCCGCGCGCCCTTCGGGCCCCGCCCGCAGCCCTGCTCTGCCTCTGGGTTCCGGAGAAGCCGCCTGAACCCGCCCCTTCCCGTTCTCCGCCCCTGGGGCCCAGCGCGCCCCGAGTGTGGCCGGAGAATGAGGCTGGCCACGCGGCCCTCGGTCCTCACGCTCCGGCCTCCCGCGGACACTCCTGCCTCTGAGATTCATTCATTCTTCCAGGGGGCCGGGAAGGGGTGACTGAGCCCCACCGTGTGCCTCGCTGGGTGTAGGGAGTGGGAGCCGTCTCCTGGGAGGGACTGACAGGGAAACAGCTGACTCCTGCGGGGTGCGATAAGGAGACGCGGCGTGTTCGGGAGAATCAGGCAGGGGTTCTGGAGGAGGTGACACCTGAGCCTAGTCTCCGTGAGGTGGGCAAGGAGGGTGCCCCGGGCTGGGGAAGCCGCAGGTGCAAGCACTGAAGCTTGGACTGGCTGGCGACGGTGCGAAGACTCCTCCTGGCTGCGTGTTGTGGGTGGGAGGGGAGGGGTGGGGACAGAGGGGACTGGAGCGGGCCACCTGGCACACCGGAATGCAGGAGCAGTGGGGTAAACTGAGGACAGCAGGGGTGTCTCGGGAGTTCATAGGCAGGGTCCCGGTAAGCAGCAGTGAGTGTGAATCATGGGCCTGGCACATGGAGGGTGCCCTAAACCTTCACTCTGTGAACATGAGGTGTTGCTTTGATTTGTATTGCCCGAGGGGAAATGGATTGGTAGGAGGAAGGCAAGGCGTCCAGTTAGGAGGCTGCTGTCTTGGCCCAAGTAAGGAGCAGTGATGGAGGTGAAGTTTTTGTTTTATGTTTTTGTTGTTGGTGTGTTTTGTTTTAAGAAGGAGTCTCGCTGTCACCCAGGATGGAATGCAGTGGTGCGATCTCAGCTCACTGCAACCTCTGCCTCCTGGGTTCAAGCTATTCTCCTGCCTCTGCCTCCCGAGTAGCTGGGATTACAGGCGCGTGCCACGACGCCCAGCTAATTTTTTTTTATTTTTAGCAGAGAAGGGGTTTCAACGTGTTAACCAGAATGGTCTCAATCTCTTGACCTCGTGATCCGCTCACCTAGGCCTACCAAAGTGCTGGGATTACAGGCATGAGCCACCTCGCCCGGCCTGGAGGTGAGGTTTTAGCAGGTTGTGACTACTTAGTGTGAGGAGTGGAGGGAGGAGAGCAGGCCTATTAATGCCAGGCTGTGATGACCAGCTTAAAGTGCCACCCTTCTCTCTACAAAGACATTGAACAGGGAGTACAGGTTAGGGGTCAAAGGCCCTGTTTGTTTATTTATTTATGTATTTATTGAGACAGAGTCTTGCTCTGTCACTCAGTCTGGAGTGCAGTGGGGCGATCTCAGCTCACTGCACCCTCTGCCTCCTAGGTTCAAGCGATTCTCTCCTGTCTCAGTGTCCTAAGTAGCTGGGATTACAAGCGTGCGCCACCACACCCTGCTAATTTTTGTATTTTTAGTTGAGACAGGGTTTCACCATGTTGGCCAGGCTGGTCTGGAACTCCTGACCTCAAGTGATCTGCCTGCCTTGGCCTCCCAAAGTGTTGGGATTACAGGTGTGAGCCACTGCTCCTGGGCCGTTTACTTTTTTTCCCCTATACAAATTTATGTTAACATGTTATGGGTTTATTGTTTTGTTTGTTTGTTTGACAGGGGTCTTCTGGGGCACCCAGGCTGGAGTGCAGTAGCACCATCACGGCTCACTGCAGCCTCAACCTCCTGGGCTCAAGCAATCCTCCCACCTTAGCCTTCCGAGTAACTGGGACCACAGGCACACAGCACCATGCCTGGCTAATTTTTTAAAAAAATTTTTCTAGAGGCAGGAGTCTCACCACTATGCGGCCCAGGCTGGTCTTGAACTCCTGACGTCAAGAGATCCTCCTGCCTCAGCCTCTCAAAGTTCTGGGGTTACAGGCGTGAGCCACTCACTGCACCTTGCCTCTGTTCACGTTTGCTGGACCCCCCAGGCAGAGGTGTCTGGCAGCCGAAGGCCCATGGTTGTGAAGCTAGAATGGACAGTCCTTGACTGAAGCCCTGTGAGCAATCAGGGTAGAGACCCTAAGTCACCACTTTCTCCTCCCCATTTCCCTTCACAACAGTTCCCTGAGGCCTGGAGTGGTCCTTGGTGGGCAGCCAGGCTCAGATCTAAGATTTGTTTAATAAATAGAAGTTGAGTCCCTGCTCTGTGCTGCCCAGCACTGTGCCACCATGAGACGGTCTTTCTGCTGCCTCAGGGGCTCGGTGGACATCGGTTTATAGCAGCAGTCCTGGGTGCCTCAGATGACACCTCCTCCCAGCCCCCAACACCCCTACCCCACGGCAAGATCTGGGTGCCCATAGGCTGGGGGAACATGAGGTTCCCGCTGTGCCCAGAAGTCAGGCTTGTAGGCACCTGGCCTATAGGATCCGAAGGGCACAAGATTGCCCAGGTGTGCTGGGCCACCCCATCCCCTGTGGTTCCAGTAAACGCCTCCCCAGGTGGGAGAAGACTCAGAGGCAGCCTTGGGGAAGAAGTCTCCTAGGTCACTCAGGGGCCATGGCCTGCAGGGAACCTCTAGGCCCAGAGCCCTGGCCCACTCCTAAGGCCCACATGTGACATAATAGAATCACACGACACCGACAGGGGCCTGTACCGTGTCACTCACTGAAGGTCTCAGCCCTGATAGCCCTGATAACGCACAAAGAGGCTCAGGGCAGCCCGGCTGTAAGGCGTTCGAGTGCCTGGGTTCCAGTCCCACTCCTCTTGAGACCTTGCACAAAGTCACCTGCCCAGCCTCGATTTCTTCTGCGCTGGAGTGATCATACAGACCTTATGGCTTGGCTGGGGGCACTGAAGGGAGGAACCTAAAAAAGCGCGGAGAACGCAGGAGGCGCCTGGCGCTGCAGCCTCAGCCGCGGCGTCTTTCCCAGCCCGGTTCTCCGCTTCCCTCCCTGCCCCGGGATCGCGCTTCCGTCCAGTGAGGCGGGGCAGGCCCCGGGTTGCCAGGGCTGGAGCCGCCCTGGGGCGCGCGAGCGGCGGCGATGCCCCCTCCTTCCGCCGCCGGGCGGTGGCTGCGGGGGCGCCAGCGGGCATCCCGGGAATGCGGCGGCGCGGCCGGGGATCTGGAAGAAGCGGGCCCGACCCCTCCGCGCGCGGATTCCCCTCATTCCAACCGCGTGACGTGGAGGGGCGGGGCGAACACTGCGGCCGCGAGGCTCCGCCCCTCCCTCTGGCCGCGCCTCCGCAGGCTCCGGCCACGCCCCCGACCCGGGTCCCCCACGCCTCGCCGGGCAGGGAGGGAGCTGAGCTTCCGGCAGGGGCTCTCTGGACCCTTTGCCCCGTCTTCTAAGGCGCTCCCCACCCCTGGGCGGGCTGGAGGCTGGGTCCCCTCCTTGCTCCCTCTAGATTTTTCTTGTTTTGTTTTGTTTGGAGACGGAGTTTCGCTCTGTCGCCCAGGCTGGCATGCAGTGGTGTGATCTCGCTCACTGCAACCTCCGTCTCCCGAGTTCCAGCGATTCTCGTGCCTCAGCCTCCCGAATAGCTGGGATTACAGGCGCCTACCACCACGCTCAGCTAATTTTTGTATTTTTTAGTAGAGACGGGGTTTCGCCAATGTGGCCAGGCTGGTCTCGAACTCCTGAACTCTGATGATCCGCCTGCCTCGGCCTCCCAAAGCGCTGGGATTACAGGCGTGAGCCACCGCGCCTGGCCCTCCCTCTGGATTTTAAACCTGGGGGCACCGCAGCGGGCGCCTCCTCCCGCCCTCCCCCGCCTCTGCCCGAGACGCCCCCATTTCCCCTTCCCCGCTCCCCTGCCCCCACCAGCTGGCGCCCCCGCTTGGGGGTCCCCGGGGCCGCCGCTCCGGCCGGGCTGTTGTTGCAGTAACTAGCCTTCCCCGCGAGGATCCAGCCCGCACCTGCCGCAGCCTCGCCCTCTCCCCAGGGAGCGGCGTCCGCGAGCTGGGGGTGGGGCGCTGGGGCTTTGGGTCCCGGCTCTGCCCACCCCCCCAGGGCGAGTCTGTGTCTGCCGTTGCGTTGGTAGGACAGGCAGGTGCCTGTAGACGCGCCTGAGGCTCTCCTCACCGGATCGGAAGCGTGGCCCAGGGCCTGACTCTCAGTAGGCCTCTGCCCGCAAGCAAGTGAGGAATGAGCGTCCGGCCGAGGGAAGGCGGTGGGTGTGGGAAGCGGGGTCTAGAGCGGTCTGGGAGATGCCTTCGCGCTCTATCTCAGGCCACCCAACGGCCCTTCTAGGCCTGTGTTAACCTCATGTTGGGGATGAGGAACAGAAGCCGAAACGTTAAGTGACTAGCTCAGAGTCCCACCGCGAGGAAGCACCAGCTTTTGCTGGCTCTAGACGTCTCCGCCCCTGCCCGCGGTGGGATCTGAGCCAAGGTTTGCCCCAGGCGAGGGAGTGTGGTGCCCGCAGAGCCCAGCGAGGGCGGGGCTGCCAAGGCCGGTTCGGAGTTGGGGGGCGTCCCGGAGATCCGGAGAGACGAGAGAGGTCCCCTTCAAAGCAGGGAGGGAGATGGGCCGAGCGCGGTGGCTCACGCCTGTCATCCCAGCACTTTGGGAGGCCGAGGCGGGTGGATCACCTGAGGTCAGGAGTTCGAGACCAGCCTGGCCAACATGATGAAACCCCGTGTCTACCAAAAATACAAAAATTAGCCGAGTGTGGTGGCGGGTGCCTGTAATCCCAGCTACTCGGGAGGCTGAGGCAGGAGAATCGCTAAACCCGGGAGGCGTAGGTTGCAGTGAGCCAAGATCGCGCCACTGAACTCCAACGTGGGAGCTAGCGCGACTCTGTCTCAAAAAAAAAAAGAAAAAAAAGGAGAGGGAGGAGGCCCGGGCCCAGAGGCGAGTGGGGTGCCTCGGGTGGGGAGAGGCTGTGGGCCCCAAATGCCGTGGGCGGGGATACGCGAATTTCCCAGAGGGGGGAACTGAGCCCTCCAGAGGTGCCGAGGACTCCGCGCGCTCAGCCAGGGCACCCGGTGGCCGTCCCTGTCCCTGGGGCACGCGCTCCGTGCTGACGAGGAAAACCAAGATCTTCCTGGGTTCGAGGCTCCGGCCAGGCCCCGGCGCGTGTGGGTGGACGGCGTCCCGCACGGAGAACGCTCCGCCCGCCAGGCTCGCCGGCCGTATTTGGACATTGGTTCTATTTTTAACTTTCCCGGGACTCGAGTTCGGGGGTTGGGGGAGGGAAATCCCGCTTCCTCTGGGACCCGCAGGCCTCGGTGCCCGCCCAGAACCCGAGCCCGCCGCGGAGTGTCGTCCCAGGCCCGGAAGTGAGTTCCGGGTCGGTGTAGACGCGGCGGCCGCGCGGGTTCCGGGCTCCACCCTGGAACCAACGGCGTCCCTCCTGGAAAACCTGACTCAGGCGGAGCCCGCCCCGCCCGCCCCCGGCCCCGCCCGCGGACCCCCCCCAACACCCCCACCTCCACCAACCCCACCTGGCGGGGACCCCAGCCCGGCCGCGCGGGAGGCGAGGGAGGCCGGGGAAGCCCCGCGCTTCAGGGGCCCTGGTGGGGGCGGTGCGGGGGGCGGGCCCTCCCTCGCTGACGCCGCCGCCGCCGCCGAGCCCGGGACCCAGAGCGCGGGCAGCAGAGCGGGCGCCAGGCCGGCGGGGCAGGATGCGCTACCGGGCGTCGGTGAGCCGGGGGGCGGCAGGGCAGGGCGGGGCGGAGGGTCCCGGGCGCCCCTCCCCGCCTCGCGGCGTCGCCTCGGCCTCGCCAGGAAGCGGGCGCGGCCCAGGAATTCCGTGTGGAAAAACGTCCCGGGAAGTTGCAGGGGGAGGAGGCCGAGGCGGGGAGGGCCGCGCGGGACGCTTGGACCCGGGGGGCCGGACGAGGAGCTGCCGGGGACGCCTGAGAACGCGGAGACCCCTGACCCGAGGGCGAGGGGGCGGGGACCGCGGCCGGATTTGGCAGCCGCTTGGGCGCGGGATTGGAGCGGGGCGGGGAGGACAAGCCTGGGAGGGGCAGGCCCCCGGCCCGGCCCGGAGTGACGCCCCAGGCCAGGAATCTGGGCCTTTTGTGGTCAGAGGACACCCGGCGGCCCCTTTGGGATCCACCCCCAGTCACCACCACCTTGTTCTTCTCTGACCCTGGATACTCTGGGTGTCCGTTTTCTGGAGCCCTGAGACCCTGTTTGGAGGGGGATCCATCTCAGCCCTGGTTGTGGGGCGAGGGTCTTCCTGAGCCCTCCAGTGGGACCCAGAGGCAGCTGGGCTTTCCATGGTAAACCCCCCATCCCCTGAGGCTTCTCAGGACTCAGTGGAGGAGGCGCCTGGGGAGTTCGGCAGCTGGAGGAAAGGGAGTGGCCCCAGCCATGCGAGGGAGGCCCCGCCTTCTGGAGTGGGTGGCTGAGCCCAGCTGGGGTGGGAGGCCCTCCGGGGGAACCCCTCTGGTGTAGTCTGGGAGTAACCTCTTCCTTGGTGCGAGACGCTCTACCTGTGGAGATGTGGCTGGGTCCCCATGGGAGAGACGGCCCCACTCTGCCTGCAGAATTGACCCTGAGCCATTTGTCCTCCAAAGCACCTGTCACACGTGGCTCAGAGCTAAGGGACCTGAAGTCACCTGGTCTAACTCCTCCTCTTTGAGGAGGAAGCAGCCCAGAGAGAGGAGGGGCTTGGTCCAAGCTCCACAGAGCAGTCTTTCTGCTATTTCAAGGAGTTCCTTCTTGTGATCCGCTCCTTTCTCCACCCAAAACCGGCACCTCCCAGATTCTGCCCTCTGGTCCTGCGTGCGTCCGTGCCCTGTGTACACACCGGGACCCAAGTGCTTCATGTGGTCTCTGTTCTGTGCCCGCAGCCTCGGTGATCCCTGTGCTGCGACACCCGGACCCAGGCCCTCCACACCCGGCTTTCTGCACCCTGCCCACCACACCCAGACCCTCCAAACCCAGGCCCTCCACACCCAGGCCTTCCGCACCCATCAGGCTCATGTCCCATGTCCAGCCCTGAGTCCACAAGCCCCTGCGTTCCCTCTCAGTCCCACAGGCGCAGTGGAGGAGAAGTGGCCTTGCCTGGTCCCCCATGACTCTGACCCTCTTCTGTGGCCCATTCTCTGCAGGCCCTGGGCAGTGACGGGGTTCGGGTGACCATGGAGAGTGCGCTGACTGCCCGTGACCGGGTGGGGGTGCAGGATTTCGTCCTGCTGGAGAACTTCACCAGCGAGGCCGCCTTTATCGAGAACCTGCGGCGGCGGTTTCGGGAGAACCTCATCTATGTGAGGCCCTTGTGGGGAGATGGCAGGGGTGCTGGGGTCACAGACACAGGGCAGAGGGGAAGGAGACACCAGGGGTCACCAGGATAAACTTGTTTTTGTTGTTTGAGACGGAGTTTCACTCTTGTTGCCCAGGCTGGAGTGCAGTGGCACAATCTTGGCTCACTGCAACCTCCTCCTCCCCGGTTCAAGCAATTCTGCCTCAGCCTCCCGAGTAGCTGGGACTACAGGCATGTGCCACCATGCCCGGCTAATTTTGTATTTTTAGTAGAGATGGGGTTTCCCCATATTGGTCAGGCTGGTCTCGAACTCCCAACCTCAGGTGACCCGCCTGCCTCGGCCTCCCAAAGTGCTGGGATTACAGGCGTGAGCCATCGCACCTGGCCCGGGATCAACTTTTGACCCTCTTCCCCCAACCCCAGACCTACATTGGCCCCGTCCTGGTCTCTGTCAACCCCTACCGGGACCTGCAGATCTACAGCCGGCAGCACATGGAGCGTTACCGTGGCGTCAGCTTCTATGAAGTGCCCCCTCATCTGTGAGTGACCCCAGCCCCTCTGGGAGCGACCCCTCTGTCTCCATCTGAAGTGACCCCACCCAACCCTTACTCTAAAATGATCCTGACCTCCTGCGCCACAGCTGTGAGGAATCCCACAGTTTCTCACCCCCGAGTGACCAGAGATGAGTGTCACAACTCAACTCCATCTGGGTGGGACTCAGTCCATACCCCACCTCACACCCATGACTTGTTCCCCAACTGGGAGTGGCCACCCAATCTTAGTGACTTCTGAACCCCACCTGTGAAGACCCCCCGAACCCTACCTATGAGTGACTCCAGCCTCCACCTAAGTGACCTCCAGACTCCCACCTGTGAGATCATCTCAATCTTCCCACTGGCAGTGACGCCCATTCTCAGCTGTGACAGATCTCCCATGGCCCACACCTGCGAGGGACCCCCAGTCCCCATCCTCAATACATCCTCAAGGGTGTATTAGACTTCCACTCACGAGAGGACGCCACCCAGACGTGGGAGCGGGACTCCCTGTGGGGCTCCGCTTGGCCCCCCCCCACCGAACTCCCTGACGAGCCTCTGCCCCAGGTTTGCCGTGGCCGACACTGTATACCGAGCACTGCGTACAGAGCGTCGGGACCAGGCAGTGATGATCTCTGGGGAGAGTGGGGCAGGCAAGACCGAGGCCACCAAGAGGCTGCTACAGTTCTATGCAGAGACCTGCCCAGCCCCCGAGCGCGGAGGTGCTGTGCGAGACCGGCTGCTGCAGAGCAACCCAGTGCTGGAGGTGAGGGGCCCAGAGAGGAGGCCAGTGCGGGAGGGGAGGGGCCGGGAGAGGAGGCCAGTGCGGGAGGGGAGGGGCCGGGAGAGAAGCCCAGTGTGGGAGGGGAGGGGCAGCAGTAGCTACATAGCGGGGTGGGGAGGGCAGGAGGAGAGTGCCAGGTGTCTCTCATACCCCCGTCCACTCCTAGGCCTTTGGAAATGCCAAGACCCTCCGAAACGATAACTCCAGCAGGTTCGGGAAGTACATGGATGTGCAGTTTGACTTCAAGGTACCATGGATGTGTGTGTCGAGAGGATTCCCATTCAGTAGGTTAAGCACCTACTAGGTACCAGGGACTATTCCAGGTGCTGGAATTCCAGCAGTAAAACAAAGCAAACAAAACTCCTGCCTTGCAGGGTGATAAACAATAAACAGGGAAATTGAGGCTGTGGCAGAAAATACAACGCAGTAAGGAGTGGGGGGCAGGTGTGGTCGTATTAGGGTAGGCCCCACTGAGACAGTGGCATTTTAAAGTGACAGCTGGGTGGGGTGGCACATGTCCGTTGTCCCAGCTACTCTGGAGGCTGAAGCAGGAGGATTGCTTGAGGCCAGGAGTCCAGGGTTACCCTACGCTGTGATCACACCACTGTACTCCAGCGTGGGCGACGGAGTGAGACCCTGTCTCTAGAAAAAATAAAAAATAATGGCTTGATGGAGACGAAGAAGCAGGCTGTGCAGGTGCCTGTCCAAGCAGCGGGAAGGGCCAGGACAAAAGCCCTGAGATACGAGGGTCCTGGAAGTGTTCCAGGACAGCACGGAGGCCACAGCGGCCAGAGAAGAGAGCAGGGGCCTGAGAACAGAGAGAGGTCACATGGTGCAGGCCCTTTTGGGTCATTGCAAGAACCTTTGTTTTGTTTTGTTTTGTTTTTTTGAGACGGAGTCTCACTCTGTCGCCCAGGCTGGAGTGCAGTGGCAGGATCTCAGCTCACTGCAAGCTCTGCCTCCCAGATTCACGCCATTTTCCTGCCTCAGCCTCCCGAGTAGCTGGGACTACAGGCGCCCGCCACCACACCTGGCTAATTTTTTGTATTTTTAGCAGACACGGGGTTTCACCCATCTCGGCCTCCCAAAGTGCTGGGATTACAGGTGTGAGCCACCGCGCCTGGCCTTTTTTTTAAAACTCTGAGTAGAAGGGGAGTCATTGGGCTGGGTGAGGTGGCTCACGCCTGTAATCTTAGCACGTTGGGAGGCTGGGGCAGGTGGATCACGTGAGGTTGGGAGTTCAAGACCAGCCTGGCCAACATGGTGAAACCCCGTCTCTACTGAAAATACAAAAATTAGCCAGGCGTGGTGGCAGGCACCTGTTGTCCCAGCTACTCAGGAGGCTGAGGCAGGAGAAACACTTGAACCTGGGAGTCGGAGGTTGTAGTGAGCTGAGATCTCACCACTGCACTCCAGCCTAGCCCTGGGAGGTTGAGGCTGCAGTGAAAAACTCCAGCCTGAGTGAAAGAGCAAGACCCTGTCTCCAAAAATAAAAAAAAGACTTTGGCTGCTTCACTGGGAGATTGGGAGTAGATGAATAGATGGTGGGGGAACCAGGCTAAGCAGGGAAACCGGTTAGGAGGCTGATGTCATCGTGTAGGTGACAGGTGACGGTGGCTCAGACCAGTGTGGTGCAGTGATTGGATTCTGGATGTTTTAAAAGTTAAGGCAGCAGGATCGGCTGCCTGACTGGATGTAGGGTATGGAAGAAAAACAGGCTTGCAGGACGACTGCCAGGGCCTTGGCTTGAACGAGAAGGATGTACTCACCACTGACCACGATGGGCGGACACTAGCAGGAAGGAGCTCGTTTGAAGAGGGGGAAGGTCCGGTGTTCCGTTTCAGGCCTGCTGAATTTGCGATGCTTGTCAGGCATCCAGGTGGATGGAGTTGAATCTCCCCATTTCCTAGATGAAGTAACTGAGTCCAGCGTGGGTGGCGTGCCTGAGCCCACACAGCTAGTGGCAGGACTGGAATTGGCGCCCAGGTCTGGCTGCCCAAGACCAGGAGTCAGGGGAGAAGACGGGCAGATGGCTCTGTTCCCACTCCCCCGACCAGGCCTATGCCCTGCCCTGCCCACAGGGTGCCCCCGTGGGTGGCCATATCCTCAGTTACCTCCTGGAAAAGTCACGAGTGGTGCACCAGAATCACGGGGAGCGGAACTTCCACGTCTTCTACCAGCTGCTGGAGGGGGGTGAGGAGGAGACTCTTCGCAGGCTGGGCTTGGAACGGAACCCCCAGAGCTACCTGTACCTGGTGAAGGTGAGTGGCTGGCAGGCAGGGCAGGTGCCACCCAGGGATCTGTGGCCAGGGCTGTAACCCAGCCGTGCTCTTCCTCTAGGGCCAGTGTGCCAAAGTCTCCTCCATCAACGACAAGAGTGACTGGAAGGTGGTCAGGAAGGCTCTGACAGTCATCGATTTCACTGAGGATGAAGTGGAGGTGAGGCCTTTTCCAGGACCCTCCCTTTCCTCCTCTCACACCCCCAAAACTTCCTTCTTTTGTTGTTGGTTTTGTTTTGTTTTTGAGATAGAGTTTTATTCTTGTTACCCAGACTGGAGTACAGTGGTGCAATTTCGGCTCACTGCAACCTCCGCTTCCCGGGTTCAATCGATTCTCCTGACTCAGGCTCCCAAATAGCTGGGATTACAGGTGGCCACCACGCCTGGCTAATTTTTTGTATTTTTAGTAGAGACAGGGTTTCTCCATGTTGGTCAGGCTGGTCTCGAACTCCCAACCTCAGGTGATCCACCTGCCTCAGTCTCTGAAAATGCTGGGATCACAGGCATGAACCAACACGCCCGGCTCCTTTTTTTTTTTTTTTTTGAGATGGAGTCTCGCTCTTTTGCCTAGGCTGGAGTGCAATGGCGCGATCTGACCTCACTGCAACACCTGCCTCCCAGGTTCAAGTGATTCTCGTGCCTCAACCTCCTGAGTAGCTGGGATTACAGACACCTGCCACCACACCTAGCTAATTTTTGTATCTTTAGCAAAGATGGGGGCTTCGCCATGTTGGCCAGGCTGGTCTTGAACTCCTGACCTCAGATGATCTGCCCGCCTCGGCCTCCCAAAGCGCTGGGATTACAGGCGTGAGCCACTGTGCCTGGCCCACCCCCAGAATCACCTTCCACCTTTAACACCCATTCCCACTTCCAGCCCCTTCTCCTCTCAGACACTTCACCACCCACCCCTGCATGGCCATCCGCTACTTGCCCTCTTGGGGCTCTCTGGCCCCTCTCACCCACTCCTGCCCCCGGCCTGCTCCCCAGGACCTGCTGAGCATCGTGGCCAGCGTCCTGCATTTGGGTAACATCCACTTTGCTGCCGACGAGGAGAGCAATGCCCAGGTCACCACCGAGAACCAACTGAAGTATCTGACCAGAGTGAGCAGGGGCGGGCAGAGGGTAAGGGAAGGACAGCGGGGGTGGGGGCTGGGGGTGCGCCCTCACCACATCCTTGCCTGCCCTTGGCAGCTCCTCAGCGTGGAAGGCTCGACGCTGCGAGAAGCCCTGACACACAGGAAGATCATCGCCAAGGGGGAGGAGGTGAGGCCGGGCCTTTGCCCTCGGGTGTGGAGGGGCAGGTGTTCCAAAGCAGCCCCTACTCCCATCACTCCCCTTTGCCTGGTCCCCTCAGCAGTGCTGGAGGGATGGAAGGAAGGCTGCTCAGGGAAGCAGAGAGCCAGGCACAGTGGCTCATGCTTGTAACCCCAGCACTTGGGGAGGCTGAGGTAGGGTGGGTCACCTGAGGTCAGGAGTTCGAGACCATCCTGGCCAACATGGTGAAACCCCATCTCTACTAAAATGCAAAAATTAGCCGGGTGTGGTGGTGGGCGTCTGTCATCCCAGCTACTCAGACCTGTCCCTCTACCACCTTCCCACTGGGGCGGCCACCTGTCCTCCCTGAGGTCCCACTACCAGCACCCCTCCCCACACCACAGGCTCGCTGGAGCTGGGCGTGCAGAGTGGTGACGGCTTCCTGGTCTGCCTGAGCCTGGGGGCAGGTGGGATGCAAGAGCTGTGTGGCATTCATCTCCTTGCCTCACGCTGCGCCCACAGCTCCTGAGCCCGCTGAACCTGGAGCAGGCCGCCTATGCGCGAGACGCTCTCGCCAAGGCTGTGTACAGCCGCACTTTTACCTGGCTCGTGGGGAAGATCAACAGGTCGCTGGCCTCCAAGGTGAGGGCTCACTCCACACTGCTCCCGAGGCAGGAGGGAGGGCCATCAGTGGGGCGGGGGGCTGCGGGGTGGGGCTGGCACACGCAGGGGTCCACGCCTTCGGTTGAATGACTGCCCTAGGATGCGGAGAGCCCCAGCTGGCGGAGTACCACGGTTCTCGGGCTCCTGGATATTTATGGCTTCGAAGTGTTTCAGCATAACAGGTCAGTGCCACGTTTCCCCCGTCTCCTCCCAGGCTCCTGTCCTGCTCCCTCTCTTCCGTCCCCCAGCCTCTCATTCCTGCCCCGTGACTCCCCAGCCAGCCGGGGACTGGCTCTGTGTCTCACCTCCTATGCTCAGGGGCCTCGTCCAGCCTTTCCCCTCTGCTGGTCCTATGTCCCCACTGAGCCACTGTGGACGCTTCTCCTTCCTTACAGCTTTGAGCAGTTCTGCATCAATTACTGCAACGAGAAGCTGCAGCAGCTCTTCATCGAGCTCACGCTCAAGTCGGAGCAGGAGGAGTACGAGGCAGAGGGCATCGCGGTGTGTGCAAGCCTGAGGGCACTCTCTGGGCCATGGGGAGCCTGGGCATCGGGGCCCCTGGGAGAGGGTGCCAGGACACCACGGTGATGCCTGCCTTCCTTTCTGCCCCTCAGTGGGAGCCCGTCCAGTATTTCAACAACAAGATCATCTGTGATCTGGTGGAGGAGAAGTTTAAGGGCATCATCTCGATTTTGGTGAGTCCTCTGTGCCTTCAAGGCCTCGTGCTGGAGGCTGGGTGGGAGGATGTCCCCGTTCTCCGTTCTCTCCAGGCTGGTCCACAGAGGGCCAGAGTCTGGGGCTGAGTAAAGACAGGGCAGGGCTGTGAATGGCGGATGGAGGGAGGCGCCGCCCCGGTCAGAAGCTCTATGGAGGCTCCCAGTGATCTGCCCCCTCCCCTGTGTCTGAGCCTCCCAGCATGGTGACCCCAATCCTCTATGCTCTCTGGCCCCTCCCCCATATGTCCCTCCCCCTGTGCCACACCCCCCAGGATGAGGAGTGTCTGCGCCCCGGGGAGGCCACGGACCTGACCTTCCTAGAGAAACTGGAGGACACAGTCAAGCACCATCCACACTTCCTGACGTGAGTGGGGCCGCGGGGCTGCTGGGGGCGAGGACTCACTTGTGGCAGAACCTGCAGAGTGCGGGAGTCCCTCCCCGATCCCAAAACACCAGCCACAAGGAGGTGACCAAGTGCTGAGTTAAGGACCCCTCATGTGTGTCCAAAAACTAAGAAGCTTAGCCAGGCACGCTGACACACACCTGGAGTCCCATCTGTGCAGAAGGCTGGGGCGAGAGCATCACTAGCCCTGCAGTTTTGAGGCTGCAGTGAGCTAGGATCAACCCACTGCACTCCAGCCTGGGCTACAGAGCAAGAGCCTATCTCAAAAAGTAAAAAAAAACAGCTGGGCGTGGTAACTCACACCTATAATCCCAGCACTTTGGGGAGGCCAAGGTGGGTGGATCATTTGAGGTCAAGAGTTCAAGATCAGCCTGGCCAACATGGTGAAACCCCGTCTCTACTAAAAATACAAAAGTTAGCTGGGCGTGGTGGCAGGCACCTGTAATCCCAGCTACTTGGGAGGCTGAGGCAGGAGAATCGCTTGAACCCGGGAGGTGGAGGGTGCAGTGAGTTGAGATCTCACCATTGCACTCCAGCCTGGGTGACAAGAGCGAGACTTCGACCCAAAAAAAAAGAAAGATGCTAGTAGCCTGGCTTCCTCCCTGTTCTTTTTTTTTTTTTTTTGAGACGGAGTCTTGCTCTGTCGCCCAGGCTGGGGTGCAGTGGCCGGATCTCAGCTCACTGCAAGCTCCGCCTCCCGGGTTTACGCCATTCTCCTGCCTCAGCCTCCCGAGTAGCTGGGACTACAGGCACCCGCCACCTCGCCCGGCTAGTTTTTTGTATTTTTTAGTAGAGATGGGGTTTCACCGTGTTAGCCAGGATGGTCTCAATCTCCTGACCTCGTGATCTACCCGTCTCGGCCTCCCAAAGTGCTGGGATTACAGGCTTGAGCCACCGCGCCCAGCCCCTGTTCTTTTTTGAGAATGAAACTTGCTAGGCCAGGCTCAGTGGCTCATGCCTGTAATTCCAGCACTTTAGGAGGCCAAGGCAAGCAAATCATGAGGTCAGGAGATCGAGACCATCCTGGCTAACACGGTGAAACCCCCGTCTCTACTAAAAAAAATACAAAAAACTAGCCGGGCGAGGTGGCGGGCACCTGTAGTCCCAGCTACTCGGGAGGCTGAGGCAGGAGAATGGCCTGAGCCTGGGAGGCGGAGCTTGCAGTGAGCCGAGATCGCGCCACTGCACTTCAGCCTGGGCCAAAGTGCGTGACTCTGTCTCAAAAAATAAATAAATAAAAGAACCTTGCTGAGATTTTTCCTTATTTGGAAACTGCTTTTTATTGAAGGAATCCCCTGAGGTGGGGCGAGGTGGGAACAGGAGTAAGTGCCTCTGTCCAGCGCGGTCTCACGCGTGCCGTGCACGTCGTAGCTTCTCCTGCGGCCGCTCCGGGAGGGGTTCTTGGTGTTTTCTCACTGAGACTCCAAGAGGCAGAGGCACTTCCCCGAAGTTACCTCTCATCTAGGTTGCCGAGCTGGGGTCAGTCCCAGGGCTGCTGAATGCCAAATCCATGAGTATTTTTTGCATAATAAGATACTGAGGCCGGCCGCGGTGGCTCATGCCTGTAATCCCAGCACTTTGGGAGGCCGAGACGGGCGGATCACAAAGTCAGGAGATCGAGACCATCCTGGCTAACATGGTGAAACCCCGTCTCTACTAAAAAAAACCAAAAAACTAGCCGGGCGAGGTGGCGGCGCCTGTAGTCCCAGCTACTCGGGAGGCTGAGGCAGGAGAATGGCGTGAACGCGGGAGGCGGAGCTTGCAGTGAGCTGAGATCCAGCCACTGCACTCCAGCCCGGGCGACAGAGCGAGACTCCGTCTCAACAACAACAACAAAAAAAAAGATATTGAAAATTTGTCTCTGGATGGGCACAGTGGCTCACGCCTGTCATCCCAACACTGTGGGAGGCCGAGGTGGGCGGATCACCTGAGGCCAGGAGTTCAAGACCAGCCTGGCCAACATGGCGAAACCCCGTCTCTATTAAAACTACAAAAATTAGCCAGGCCTGGTAGTGGGCACCTGTAATTCCAGCTACTCGGGAGCCAGGGAAATCGCTTGAACCCGGGAGGTGGAGGTTGCAGTCAGCTGAGATCACGCCACTGCACTCCAGCCTGGATGACAGAGCCAGACTCCATCTCAAATAAAAAAAAACTTGTTTCTGGGAGTCTCTCTGAATCTGTTCTGGTTTAGGGGCTGCCTGATTCGTTAAATAATAAATACTAAAAACTTGTTTCTGATTATAAAAATAATATTGCTCATTAGCGCAAAGTTGGACTGTACGCAAAAGCCACCTGTGATTCTGTTGCCCAAAGGCCACGGCTGATAACCGTGTGAGGCATTTCCCTCCTGCCTTTCCCTCCTGCCTTTTTCTATGCATTTTTTTCATAGACAAGAACTTCTTGTGTATAAGGCTCAGGGTAATGCTATATCCTGCACATTTTCCTGTATCATCAAACAGAAAATTTTCCTCAAAACTCTTCCTGGAGTGGCTCTGACCCACAGATACTCCCCTCTCTCAGCCAGCTCTTCGGGGCCCCTGGCCAGCCACCGGGTTTCTGCTGGAATCACAAGGCTGCCACAGACATCTCGTGCCTTCCATCTTTGTATCTCTGGTTAGCTGCTTGAAATAGTTCTTAAAAGTAGCAAGTGGCAGCTCCATCCTGGCTAACACGGTGAAACCCCGTCTCTACTAAAAAATACAAAAATCTAGCCGGGCGAGGTGGCGGGCGCCTGTAGTCCCAGCTACTCAGGAGGCTGAGGCAGGAGAATGGCGTGAACCCGGGAGGCGGAGGTTGCAGTGAGCTGAGATCCGGCCACTGCAGTCCAGCCTGGGTAACAGAGCGAGACTCCGTCTCAAAAAAAAAAAAAAAAAAAAAAAAAAAAAAAAAAAAAAAAAAAGTAGCAAGTGGGCCAAAGGGTATAAACATGCCTAAGACTTTAGTGCTCTCTTGGGGCGGCAGATTCCGTTCTGAGAAGTAGTGGGCAGCTCACCACCGCCTTCTGAGCAGAGCCCGCAGCAGCCGGAAGCAACGCGAGTTGCCCTCCCTGCAGTGTGCCCTGGCCGTCAGATGGTGAAGTTCCCAGTCCTGGCACTGTGTGGCCCCGACCAGGGCCATCTACCTCTCTGAGCCTCTGTGGTCTGCTCTGAGCAGGGAGGCCACTGGCTCTGCCTGGCCTGCCTCAGTGACCCAGCCCTGGGGTGTGCCTGCTCTTTTTTTTTTTTTTGAGACGGAATCTTGGTCTGTCACCCAGGCTGGAGTATAGTGGCTCAGTCTTGGCTCACTGCAACCTCCACCTCCCAGGTTCAAGCGATTCTCCTTCCTCAGCCTCCTAAGTAGCTGGGACTACAGGTGCCCACCACCATGCCTGGCTAATTTTTGTGTTTTTAGTAGAGACGGGGTTTCACCATATTGGCCAGGCTGGTCTCGAACTACTGACCTTGTGATCCGCCTGCCTCGGCCTCCCAAACTGCTGGGGTTACAGCCGTGAGCCACCGTGCCCGGCCTGGGGTGCGCCTGCTCTTTACGTGGCTGGTTCCTGTTCCTGAAGCCCCTTCAGCAGGCAGAGGGCTTGGTTCAGGCCGGCCATCTGCAGCTTCCACCCCATCACCCCCAGGCACAAGCTGGCTGACCAGCGGACCCGGAAATCTCTGGGCCGAGGGGAATTCCGCCTTCTGCACTACGCTGGGGAGGTGACTTACAGCGTGACAGGTGAGGGTTCTGGGGCTGTGTCCCCACCGGGGCCTGCAGGGAGGCTGTCTCACCTCACACCTGCTCTCCCCTCCCAGGGTTTCTGGACAAAAACAATGACCTTCTCTTCCGGAACCTTAAGGAGGTGAGGAGGACCCGGGAGGCTGGCGTGGGGGTGGTGGTAGCCCACAGCTCTGCACCTGTGTCCAGGAGCCTGTCCTGCCTGTCCCTGTGCCCCTCCCTGACCCCGGCTCTGCCCACACAGACCATGTGTAGCTCGAAGAATCCCATTATGAGCCAGTGCTTCGACCGGAGCGAGCTCAGTGACAAGAAGCGGCCAGAGACGGTGAGGAGGTGGAGGGACCGGGCACAGGGGTGTGTGCACCCCAACATGCATGAGGGCCTGCGTGAGCCTGGGAGCTGGCAGCGTGCGTGTGAACATGTGTTGGAGCCTGTGTGCACATATGCAGGTGTCTGTAGGGGGCTGCCTTAGGTGCCTCTTTGCCTACTTTTTTTTTTTTTTGAGACAGAGCCTTGCTGGAGTGCAGTGGCGCAATCTTGGCTCACTACAACCTCCACCTACCGGGTTCAAGCGATTCTCCTGCCTCATCCTCCTAAGTAGCTGGGATTACAGGTGCCTGCCACCACACCCGGCTAATTTTTTGTATTTTTAGTAGAGATGGGGTTTCACCATGTTGGCCAGGCTGGTCTCAAACTCCTGACCTCAGGTGAAACACCTGCCTCGGCCTCCCAAAGTGTTAGGGTTACCGGTGTAAGCCACCGCGCCCATCCCTGTTTGCCTACTTGTGTGTGTGTGTGTGCTGTGTCTAGAGTGGAGCCATGTGTCTTAAGTGTGGGCTGTGTCTGTAGGGGAATCCGTGTGTACCTCTGTCTCTGTGGGTGTCCCTGTGTTGACAGCTGCCTCTGTGTGGCTGCTGTCATGTGTCCACCCACTCAGCAGACATTTATAGCAGACGCTGCCAGGCACTGAGGTACCAGAATGAGTGGGTGTGCCTGCAGCAACGTGCACAGGGTGCTTTGCAAACTTAGAAGAGGGAACAGCGGCCGGGCGCAGTGGCTCAAGCCTGTAATCCCAGCACTTTGGGAGGCCGAGACGGGCGGATCACGAGGTCAGGAGTTCGAGACCATCCTGGTTAACACGGTGAAACCCCGTCTCTACTAAAAAGTACAAAAAACTAGCCGTCGAGGTGGCGGGCGCCTGTAGTCCCAGCTACTCGGGAGGCTGAGGCAGGAGAATGGCGTGAACCCAGGAGGTGGAGCTTGCAGTGAGCTGAGATTTGGCCACTGCATTCCAGCCTGGGCGACAGAGCAAGACTCCGCCTCAAAAAAAAAAAAAAAAAAAAAAAAGGGAACAGCAAACGGCCTGACAGGGCGGAAGGGGTGAGGGGTTGGGGAGGCTCCCTGGAGGAGGAGGCATTGGAGATGACTTGGGAATGTCAGATGAACCTATAGTCAGGGTCCAATCCAGACACAGAGTCTAAAAAGGCCAGGAGGTGAGCGGGAAAGCCATGGCATCAAGGAGAAGGACCGGGAAAGGCAGGCATGGCCAGGGTGCCAGGTGCAGGGAGAGCTCCAGCGAGCTGGGGGCAGAGGTACGGCTGTTGGGCTTGGCAAGAAGAGGGAGCCCCAGAAGAGTGAGGTCAGTGGGTCCATAGGGAGGTGGAAGCCAGACTGCCTAGCAGGGAGGGCATGCAGGCATCATGCCGCCCAGGGTCTGGCTCCCTGGGCCCCTGCCCGCTGCTGCTGTCTGCCCCACCCTCTCCTTAAGTGCCCACATACTCCTGGCCCTAGCGTCTCCCTGCTGTGGATGCCTGCACACCCTCCCGCCTAGGCCTCTCCCACAAGCCACAGACTCACGTATCTCATCCTCTTCCCCTAGATGGCCCCGGGCACCCTAGACCCCACTGGTCTGTAACAAACGGGCCCTTGATCTCCCCCTCCAGGCTTTCTCCTTCTCTCCCTAACTCAGGACAGGGATCACTAGCCCAGTCTCCCAAGCCAGAAACTTGGGTGTCATCCCTGGTTCTTTTTTTGTTTTGAAACGGAGTCTCGCTCTGTCACCCAGGCTGGAGTGCAGTGGCGCAATCTGGGCTCACTGCAACCTCTGCTTCCCAGGCTCAAGTGGGAGGTTCACTTAATTATCTTGCCTCAGCCTCCCAAGTAGCTGGGATTACAGGCACCTGCCATCATGCCCAGCTAACTTTTGTAGAGCGGGGGTTTCACCGTGTTGGCCAGGCGATCTTGAACTCACGACCTCAGGTTATCCGCCCGCCTCGGCCTCCCAAAGTGCTGGGATTACAGGCGTGAGCCACCGCACCCGGCCCCTTAGTTCTTTTTTCTCCTTGTCCCCCTCCTCCAGCCAGTGGATCTTGCCGGAGTACTTAGCAGCTTCCCCTCAGTCTTTCCCTGTAGCCACTGCTGCAAGCGTGAGCCACTGCAGCCGCCCCTCCTTACCCTTTAAAGCTCAGCCGAGCGTCATTTCTAGAAGACGCCTCCTGGTGCTCCCTACCCCTCAGACTGGATGAGCTGTCCCTTTGTGGGGCTCTCAGAACCCCCAGGCACTCACCTGCTACTCTCGGACCACACGGAATTGTGAGTCTTTGCTAAAGAGTGTGTTCCTCCGCCAGGCCTGAGATCCTTCCAGATCCTGCAGAGCAGCGTACCCAGATAATAGCTGAATGTGTAGCATGGGACACGCTGTTCAGGAACGCAGCCCTGAAGTTCTAGAAAGAAAAAGAAGGGTCACTAATGGGAGGTGTAGCATTGAGGTTGCTGGGAGACCTGAGCAGGAGTTTTAGACTGGAGTGAGGCTCGGAGACTACGGTCCCTCGCCCAGCCGGAGGGTAAGGGTGGAGTCTGGCCCCCTCCTCTGCGGTGAGGAATGTGCGGTGGGAGGAATAAGGGCCAGGCCGAATCAGGGGCTGTTGCTTGCGTCACTAGCCGGAGGAGTGGGGTACTCGCTGCTGGGGTCAGCAGCTTTAGCCCAGCTCCGGCCAACCTTCCATGCCTCTCGGCTCTCCAGGTCGCCACCCAGTTCAAGATGAGCCTCCTGCAGCTGGTGGAGATCCTGCAGTCCAAGGAGCCCGCCTACGTCCGCTGCATCAAGCCTAATGATGCCAAACAGCCCGGTAGGCCCCTCCCACGGGGGACTTAGGGGCCGGGCCTCCCCTGCAATTGACAGACTGTCAGCGCCAGCCCGCTGACCGTGGCTCTCCCCCTCCCCCAGGCCGCTTTGATGAGGTGCTGATCCGGCACCAGGTGAAGTACCTGGGGCTGATGGAGAACCTGCGCGTGCGCAGAGCCGGCTTTGCCTATCGCCGCAAATACGAAGCTTTCCTGCAAAGGTAGGGGCAGGTCCGGCTTGGTGCCGGGGAAGGGGAGCGGGAGCGTAGGAGCCCCTAGGTCCCATGAGGGCAGACAGGGGTTCTCGGCCCCATTTTAGAAATGTGGACGCGGAGGTCCTGGGCTGCTGGGGGCCTCGTGCTAGGAACCTTTGGTGCTGCAGACCTGACATCAAGCTGGGTGGACAGAACGACCGGCTCCCCTGGCCGTGCCCTCCGGGAGCGCTCGCTCAGGGGTACAGGAGGCCTACGTCCACGTGCCGGGCATCAGGGGCAGGCGGTAGCAAGCCTTGTAGGGCAGCTTCCAAGCGGCTCAGAAAGGGTGGAGCGGCTTTGTGGTTCTTCTGAGTCGGGGGTCTGGGGGGCCAAACGGTGTGAATTTCATCTCTGCCACTTCCTAGTTACTTGGCCTTAGGTAGATAAGAACGGTTTCCTCATCTTTAAAATGGGGGCAGTGACCGAGTGAGCCTCCTGCGAGCTGTGAACGAGTCAATGGGAGCACCCAGTGGGTGCCCAGAGCAGGCTGCTAACTGGGGTGGGTGGGGACCGCGTGCATTCCTGCCCCTCCTATCCCCAGGTACAAGTCACTGTGCCCAGAGACGTGGCCCACGTGGGCAGGACGGCCACAGGATGGGGTGGCTGTGCTGGTCCGGCACCTGGGCTACAAGCCAGAAGAGTACAAGATGGGCAGGTGAGTAGTGCCCATGCCAGGTGCCTGCGGGGAATAGGGGTGGCAACCCCAGGCTGATCACTGCTGCTTTCCCAGGACCAAGATCTTCATCCGCTTCCCCAAGACCCTGTTTGCCACAGAGGATGCCCTGGAGGTCCGGCGGCAGAGCCTAGGTGAGAGAGAAGCCCACCTTTCCTGCCGCACGGGGTCTGTTCCGGGAAGCAGGGAAGTCACTCCCTTGGGCTCCTTCTCCAGGGAGTCCACCCCTCCCTACCAGCTCCAGCCCCACACCCAGCTCCAGGGAGTCCTTCTCCAGGGAGTCCACTAGTCGACTTGGAACCCCCTCCCTACCAGCTCCAGCCCCACACCCAGCTCCAGGGAGTCCTCCTCCAGGGAGTCCACTAGTTGACTTGGAACCCCCTCCCTACCAGCTCCAGCCTCACGCCCACCATCGCACCCACTGCCCCCCCTTCTCCGGGCAGTCCCCACATTCATTCTTCTTCACTACTCTGCTGCTCGCTGGCTCCTTCGGCCACTGTCCCATTCATGCCACTCATGGAGTGTAGACGGCACCAGGCTCCCAGCTGGCTCCCCGCGCTCTGGCCAATTGCCTTTCTTTCCCAACTGCAGCCACCAAGATCCAAGCTGCCTGGAGGGGCTTTCACTGGCGGCAGAAATTCCTCCGGGTGAAGCGATCAGGTTCGTGGGCCCATGGGTTTTCAGGAGGGGCGGGGTCTGGGGCCAGGGGAGGCCACCATGGTAAGAAGATGGAGGTCAGCCATCTGTGGTCTCCACGACAGCCATCTGCATCCAGTCGTGGTGGCGTGGAACGCTGGGCCGGAGGAAGGCAACCAAGAGGAAGTGGGCAGCGCAGACCATCCGGCGGTGAGCACCAGGGTGCCTTGTGGGGGCTGCAGAGCAGGGCGTGTGGGGGGTTCACCACCAGCCTCCTCTCCCTCAACCCTGTCTGGCCCCCGACCCCAGGCTCATCCGAGGCTTCATCCTGCGCCACGCCCCCCGTTGCCCTGAGAACGCCTTCTTCCTGGACCACGTGCGCACCTCTTTTTTGCTAAACCTGCGGCGGCAGCTGCCCCGGAATGTCCTGGACACCTCCTGGCCCACACCCCCACCTGCCCTGCGTGAGGTCTGTGGGCACCCCCTGCCAAGTTAGGGACCATCAAAGTACACAGCAGAAGGGTCTGATTTCTTGGGGCCAAAGGATCGGTCAGGGAGGGGCTCACGGAGGGCCCGGACCAGAGCTGGGCAGTGAAAAGTAAGGTTTCTCTTTTTTTTTTTTTTTTTTTTTTTTGAGATGGAGTCTCACACTGTCGCCCAGGGAGTGGCGTGATCTTGGCTCCCTGCAACCTTTGCCTCCCGGGTTCAAGTGATTCTCCTGCCTCAGCCTCCTAAGTAGCTGGGATTACAGGCACCTGCCACTACGCCCAGCTAATTTTTTTATTTTTAGTAGAGATATGGTTTCACCATGTTGGCCTGGCTGGTCTTGAACTCCTGACCTCGGGTGATCCACCCACCTCGGCCTCCCGAAGTGCTGGGATTATAGGTGTGAACCACCGCGCCCTACTGAGTAAGGTCTCTTGACTCAGGAGTGGAAGCATTGTCCAGATGGAGGGGGCTTTGCTTATCCAAAGGCTGGGGTAACATATGTTCGATGTCTTCAGAGGGAAGGGCCCAGAGTGTCCAGGAGCTCTGACCTCACTCTTCCCTTCAGGCCTCAGAGCTTCTGCGGGAGCTGTGCATAAAGAACATGGTGTGGAAATACTGCCGGAGCATCAGCCCTGAGTGGAAGCAGCAGGTACGGAGAGTGGTGCTGGGTGAGGATGAGGAAGTGGAGTCAGGGAACCGCAGGCATTCCTCAGAGAGTGTCGGCCTAGAGGGGCATTTACCCTGGTCTACCGTATTTACCCCGCCTACTGTATTTACCCTGGTCTATTCTATTTACCCCAGTCTACCGTATTTACCCCGGTCTACTCTACCTCGTCTATCGTATTTACCCCGGTCTACCGTATTTACCCTGCCTTCCTTATTTATCTCGGCTTATCGTATTTACTCTGCCTACCGTATTATCTCGGCCTACCGTATTTACCGCGTCTGTCGTATTTACTTTGATCTACCGTATTTATCCTGCCTACCGTATTTACCCTCGTCTACCGTATTTACCTCAGCCTACGGTATTTACCCCGTATTTACCTCGTCTATGGTATTTATCTCGTCTATCGTATTTACCCCATCTACCGTATTTACCCCGTCTACCGTATTTACCCCGTCTATCGTATTTACCTCGTCTATCATATTTACCCCGTCTATCGTATTTACCTCGGTTTACCATATTTACCCCGCCTACCGTATTTACCCGTCTGCCGTGTTTACCCCTGTCTGCCGTACTTACGCCTGTCTGCCATATTTACCTCTGTGTGCCGTATTTACCACTGTCTGCCGTATTTACCCCTGTCTGCCGTATTTACCCCTGTCTGCCGTATTTACGCCTGTCTGCCGTATTTACGCCTGTCTGCCGTATTTACGCCTGTCTGCCGTATTTACCCCTGTCTGCCGTATTTACCCCTGTCTGCCGTATTTACCCCTGTCTGCCGTATTTACCCCTGTCTGCTGTATTTACCCCTGTCTGCTGTATTTACCCCTGTCTGCTGTCGTTTCTTCGGTCTACTGTATTTACCCCGGTCTACTGGCGACCTCAGTTGGATGCCAGGCCCTGCTGGGCCTTGTGTAGGAAGTGGACGCTGGAGTACATTTGGGGTGGCCAATAGGGTTCACCTTGTGGGCCAACTGCCCTTGATTGGTAGAGACTGCTCAGAACCCTGTGTTGAAAAGTCTGCATCTTCACTTGGATGGATTGGTGATGTTTGCCCTCATTACAGGCATTGGTTGATGTGCCGTGTTTTTGCCAACTCAGTACTGGATGATTCTAAAACACCCACCCAGCATAGATAACCTTTAGTAACCTTGAGTATTAGTGATCTGCTACTTAGAAGACCCCAAGCTGGAGCTGAGTCTCAGGGCCACCATGGCCTGATGGGGTGGGGAAACATTACAAAGGCTAGTTTTTTTTTTTTTTTTTTTTTTTTTTTGAGACGGAGTTTCGCTCTGTCGCCCAGGCTGGAGTGCAGTGGCCGAATCTCAGCTCACTGCAAGCTCCGCCTCCCGGGTTTACGCCATTCTCCTGCCTCAGCCTCCCGAGTAGCTGGGACTACAGGCGCCGCCACCTCGCCCGGCTAGTTTTTTGTAGTTTTAGTAGAGACGGGGTTTCACTGTGTTTGCCAGGATGGTCTCGATCTCCTGACTTCGTGATCCACCCAAAGTGCTGGGATTACAGGCTTGAGCCACCGCGCCCGGCCAAAGGCTAGTTTCAAAACCCGGCAGTGCCTTCATGACACCGCTGGGGAGTGTTTGGTGGCGGCAGAGGGTCAGGAAGTGGGGGGTTGATGGGAGTGTGGGGGCAGGGCTCAACCTCCTGGTGCTGAGCAAGAGGGGGACCAGCAAGCAGGTGAGGGAGGCTGTCTCAGGTCCTAAGGCTGGCTCTGCCCCCCAAGATAGTACCCCCTACCGTGATACTCTCCTCATCCCCCTTGTCTCCTTAGCTGCAGCAGAAGGCCGTGGCTAGTGAGATCTTCAAGGGCAAGAAGGATAATTACCCTCAGAGTGTGCCCAGACTCTTCATTAGCACTCGGCTTGGTGAGCCCTTGACTTTCCAGCACTCAGACCTTTCGTCATTGTCCTGGTCCCCTGTTGCCTCCTCTGACCTCCCTCCCTGCCATCTGGGTTGTAGGTGCAGATGAGATCAGCTCCCGAGTGCTTCAGGCCCTGGGCTCTGAGCCCATTCAGGTAAGAGCCTGCCTGCAGCCCTGAGTCCGGCAGCGCGGTTCTGCTGCCCAGGAGCTGGAGGCAGGTCAGGGTACAGGCGGAGCCTTGGGAGCTTCTCCCCAAGCCCCTTCAGCCTGGCCTCTGTCCCCAGTATGCTGTGCCTGTCGTGAAATACGACCGCAAGGGCTACAAGCCTCGCTCCCGGCAGCTGCTGCTTACGCCCAACGCTGTGGTCATCGTGGAGGACGCCAAAGTTAAGCAGAGGATTGATTACGCCAACCTGACCGGTCAGCCAGGGTCCAGGGCTGCAGGGGGAGGGCCCCTGCTTTGACACTTGACCTCTGACCTTTGCCCTCTCCCTTCAGGAATCTCCGTGAGCAGCCTGAGCGACAGTCTGTTTGTGCTTCATGTACAGCGTGAAGACAATAAGCAAAAGGTGCCCTTTCATGGATGGGGAGGTGGATTGGGGAGTAATGGGGGGGAGGGGGAGGTGGGGGTGGATGAGGAGGTGGGGGGGAGGGGGTGTGGGGGTGGATGAGGAGGTGGGGGGGAGGGGGCATGGGGGTGGATGGGGAGGTGGAGGGGAGGGGGCGTGGGGGTGGATGGGGAGGTGGGGGGATGGATGAGATGAGGGGGTAGGGGGGATTGGGGGTGAATGGGGTGCTGGATGGGGAGGAGTTGGGGGGTGGATGGGGGCAGGGGGTGGATAGGGAGTGAGGAGTGGATGGGGAGGTGAGGCAGAGGGTCCTCGAGTTCTGGCCAGGGCCTGATCCCTCCTTCCTGGCCCCCCAGGGAGATGTGGTGCTGCAGAGTGACCATGTGATTGAGACGCTGACCAAGACAGCCATCAGTGCCGACCGTGTGAACAACGTCAACATCAACCAGGGCAGGTGAGATGCGGGCCGGGAGTGGTGAGGGGGCTGTGTGGGCACCCCGGGACAGGGTGGGGGTGGTGAAGGGGCTGTGTGGGCACCCGGGGACAGGGCGGGGGTGGTGAGGGGGCTGTGTGGGCACCCGGGGACAGGGTGGGGGGTGGAGAGGGGGCTGTGTGGGCACCCGGGGACAGGGCGGGGGTGGTGAAGGGGCTGTGTGGGCACCCAGGGACAGGGTGGGGGGTGGAGAGGGGGTTGTTTGGGCACCCGGGGACAGGGTGGGGGGTGGTGAGGGGGCTGTGTGGGCACCCGGGGACAGGGTGGGGGGTGGAGAGGGGGCTGTGTGGGCACCCGGGGACAGGGTGGGGGGTGGAGAGGGGGCTGTGTGGGCATCCAGGAACAGAGCGGGGGCCCACCTTAGAGTTGGGGGTCTGTCTCCATGGAAAAACCCTCACCCACCCCGTTCCCCAGCATCACGTTTGCAGGGGGCCCCGGCAGGGATGGTACCATCGACTTCACCCCCGGCTCGGAGCTGCTCATCACCAAGGCCAAGAACGGGCACCTGGCTGTGGTGAGTGGGGTCTGCTTTCCCGCTCATGACCTGGCTGTGCCTTCCTTGGCTGTGCTGGGCAGAGTCCGGGCACCTCACCATGGGCCTTAATCCAGAGGCCATCATACCACCTCTTCCATCTGCTGGCCCACCCATGAGGGCCGGAGAGAGGGGCCGTTCGCGCCCCTCAGTGCAGAAAGTTGTAAAGGTGGCAGCGCGGGGCCCACGCCTGTGATCCCAGCACTGTGGGATGCTGAGGCGGGCGGATCACCTGAGGCCAGGGGCCCACGCCTGTGATCTCAGCACTGTGGGAGGCCGGGGCGGGCGGATCACCTGAGGCCAGGAGTTTGAGACCAGCTTGACCAACATGGTGAAACCCATCTACTAAAAAAATACAAAAGCCGGGTGCAGTGGCTCACACCTGTAATCCCAGCACTTTGGGAGGCCCAGGAGGGCGGATCACCTGAGGTCAGGCATTCGAGACCAGCCTGGCCAACATGATGAAACCCCGACTCTACTAAAAATACAAAAATTAGCTGGGCGTGGTGGTGTGTGCCTGTAATACCAGCTAGTAGTGGGGCTGAGGCAGGAGAATTGCTTGAACCCAGGAGGTAGAGATTGCAGTGAGCTGAAATCATGCCACTGCACTCCAGCCTGGGGAACAGAGTGAGATGCCATCTCAAAAAAAAAAAAAGGCCAGGTGCGGTGGCTCACACCTGTGATCCCAGCACTTTGGGAGGCCAAGGCGGGCAGATCACCTGAGGTCGGGAGTTCGAAACCAGCCTGACCAACATGGAGAAACCCCGTCTCTACTAAAAATACAAAATTAGCCGGGCGTGGTGGCGCACGCCTGTAATCCCAGCTACTCGCGAGGCTGAGGCAGGAGAGACACTTGAACCTGGGAGGTGGAGGTTGCGTTGAGCTGAGATTGTGCCACTGCACTCCAGGCTGGGCAACAAGAACAAAACGCTGTCTCCAGAAATATATATATACACAAAAAGGTTAGCCAGGTGTGGTGGCGGGCGCCTGTACTCCCAGTTGCTCAGGAGCCTGAGGTGGGAGGATCGCTTGAGCCCAGGAGGCTGAGGCTCCAGTGAGACCCAAGATCTCACTGCTGCATTCCAGCCCGGGTGACAAAATGAGACCCTGTCTCAAAAAAAAAAAAAGGCAGCACGGTAATGCAGGGAAGACACGGGATGATTGGGGGGTGCCAGGAGGGAGGAGAGGCTCAGCCTGGCCAGGGTGGTGGGCATTCCTGTGGGAGTCAGGTCCGAGTCTCCAGGATGGAGACCACTAGGCCCCCACCACTCCTGCCTGCCTCAAACGCGTGAATGTAAGCGCTGGGGCTGGGTGCGGCGGCTCACGCCTGTAATCCCAACCCTTAGGGAAGCAGAGGTGGGAGGATAGCTTGAGCCCAGGAGTTCAAGACCAGACTGGGCAATATAGTGAGACCCCACTCTCCATAAAAAGGATAAAAAAGCCTGAGTGCCGGGGTCCCCGTCTCCCCCTCACCACTTGGGTGTCTCTCTGCCCCCGACCCGGGGCCCCCCGTCTCCCCCTCACCACTTAATGTCTTTGCCCCGCAGGTCGCTCCCAGGCTGAATTCCCGGTGATAGAGGCGCTCACTGGACTCCCAGCTCCCAGCGCTTTGCTTCTGTCCTCCCCTCCCAATTACCAAAGACTCAAACTTCCAGACAGGGATCCGGGGATGCCCCGAAGCCCCCCCTGCCGTCTCCCACCTCCTGCCCATCCCTCAGACGGGGACCCAGGGACACCCCGAAACCCACCCGCCATCTCCCACCTCCTGTCCATCCCTCAGGGACCCAGGGATACCCCGAAGCCCCCCTGCCGTCTCCCACCTCCTGCCCATCCCTCAGACGGGGACCCAGGGACGCCCCAAAGCCCCCCTGCCGTCTCCCACCTCCTGCCCATCCCTCAGACGGGGACCCAGGGACGCCCCAAAGCCCCCCTGCCGTCTCCCACCTCCTGCCCATCCCTCAGACGGGGACCCAGGGACGCCCCAAAGCCCCCCTGCCGTCTCCCACCTCCTGCCCATCCCTCAGACGGGGACCCAGGGATGCCCCAAAGCCCCCCTGCCGTCTCCCACCTCCTGCCCATCCCTCAGACGGGGACCCAGGGACGCCCCAAAGCCCCCCTGCCGTCTCCCACCTCCTGCCCATCCCTCTCTTGAGGGAGCAGCAGGGGCCAGGAGCTACCCCAGGAGTGGGCCAGGCCGGGCCACAGCAATAGCAAAGCCAGGGCCAGCGCGAGCCATGCCAGCCCTACTGCCGATGCCAAATGTTTGAGAGAAGGGAACTTTTGCTGAGGTTTTCTCTGAGGTTTTTTTTGATGCTTTATAGGAAACTATTTTTTAAAAAAAGCCATTTCCCACCCGAGGACACATGGGTGTGTTTTCCCTGACCCCAGCAGGGCGAGGAATGTAGCTGAG
Organism: Macaca fascicularis; assembly: GCF_037993035.2. Taxonomy (NCBI): domain Eukaryota; kingdom Metazoa; phylum Chordata; class Mammalia; order Primates; family Cercopithecidae; genus Macaca; species Macaca fascicularis. The sequence goes on along the minus strand of NC_088390.1, from coordinate 1,575,556 downwards.
AGGTGGGGTGGGCTGGGCTCTGGTGCCCTCTTCGCTGGCCAGGCCACCTCTTCTCCTGATTCCCTTGGCACCTTGTCTGTCTACCTGTCTCCCTGCCTGCCCATCTGCACCTTTTGCAGCCCACTCTGACTTCCATCTGCGGGCTGAGACCACGCTTGCCTGCCCTCTTCTTCCTGCCTTAAGAATGTTCTTTTAGGCCGGGCGCGGTGGCTCAAGCCTGTAATCCCAGCACTTTGGGAGGCCGAGACGGGCGGATCATGAGGTCAGGAGATCGAGACCATCCTGGCTAACACGGTGAAACCCCGTCTCTACTAAAAATACAAGAAAATTAGCCGGGCGAGGTGGCGGGCGCCTGTAGTCCCAGCTACTCGGGAGGCTGAGGCAGGAGAATGGCGTGAACCCGGGGGAGTGGAGCTTGCAGTGAGCCGAGATCGCGCCACTGCACTCCAGCCTGGGGCACAGAGCAAGACTCTGCGTCAAAAAAAAAAAAAAAAAAGAATGTTCTTTTAGGCCGGGCACGGTGGCTCACGCCTGTAACCCCAGCACTCTAGGAGGCCAAGGTGGGCTGATCATCTGAGGTTAGGAGTTCGAGACCAGCCTGACCTATGTGAAGAAACTCCGTCTCTAGTAAAAATACAAAATTACCTGGGCATGGTGGTGCACGCCTGTAATCCCAGCTACTTGGGAGGCTGAGGCGGAGAATCGCTTGAACCCGGGAAGTGGAGGTTGCAGTGAGCCAAGATTATACCATTGCTCTCCAGCTCTCCATTGCCTGGGCAACAGAGCGAGACTCCGTCTCAAAAAAAAAAAAAAAAAAAAATGCCCTTTTCCTGTCCTCATCATCGCAGTCTGAGGCCATGCTGGAGTGAGGAAGGACGTCTTAGGCCATAGAAGTTGGAAGACTGGGAGATCATCCAGCTCAGCCCCTTCATGTTAGAGCAGAAGACGGACGCCCAAACAGGAGAAGGCACTTGCCCGCGGTCATACGGCAGGTTGCCACAAAACCAGGACGGCAGCCCTTCCTCAGAGTGCCTCACTGCCACTCCCAGGGACCGGGAGCCCCATAAAACCCAGTCATGTCTTGACAGCAGAGTTGGCTCCTTGACCAGCAGTCAGCCCTGGGGACTGCCAGATGGGAAAAGCGCCTCTGCCTGAGTCCAGGCCTTAGGATGACGGACAGCTTGCCTGCACACTTGGGCCCCACTCAAGGATGTAGGGCCTTTTCTGGCCCCTGACCCCTCCCTGGCATGGGAGCACGGGGAAGGGCTGGCCTTGGGGGGAGCGGCAGGGGCACCACCTCTTTCTGCTGCTTCTCCCCACCCCTACCCTCAAGGGCCTGGGGGCTGCCCAGCTGCCTCTGTGCCCTTCTGGGGGTCTCAGCCCACTGCTGACACTTCTGCAATCCAGAGAAACACTAAATAAAGCAATATGTGTTTGCCAACGTGGTCTCCTTGTCAGTATTAGGAAACGAGGAGGGCCCCTGGGAGGCAACCAAGGGTCTCATGTTGCAGGTTGTTTTTGAGACAGTCTCACTCTTGTCACCCAGGCTGGAGTGCAGTGGCACAATCTTGGCTGACTGCAACCTCCGCCTCCCGGGTTCAAGTGATTCTTCTGCCTCAGCCTCCTGAGTAGCTGGGACTACAGGTGCGCGCCACCACACCTGGCTAATTTTTGTATTTTTAGTAGAGACGGGGTTTCACCATGTTAGCCAGGCTGGTCTTGAACTCCTGACAGGCGATCCTCCCGCCTCGGCCTCCCAAAGTGCTGGGATGACAGGCGTGAGCCACCGTGCCCGGCCACCTCTCGTTCAAATTCTGTTGCAAGTGACAAACCCAGTCCAAACTGGCTTGGGCCAAAACAAATGGCATTTATGAGCATTAGCACCTTAGTCCCGGGGTAGGGCTGCTTCCAGGTGCTCACACACGGTCAGGAATGTGTCTGGAGCCATCACCTGGCTCAACCTTCCTCTACGGTGGCTTCTTTCCCAAGCAGACTCTCACCTGGAGGTGGGGTGGCAGCAACAGCCACCCACAGAGGCACCCACAGCTCCAGGTTTTCATCTGTCAGTTCAGCACTGGAGGCAGAGAGAGGAAGTGCCGGCCGGGCGCGGTGGATCAAGCCTGTAATTCCAGCACTTTGAGAGTCCGAGGCTGGCGGATCGCGAGGTCAGGAGATTGAGACCATCCTGACTAACATAGTGAAACCCTGTCTCTACCAAAAATACAAAAAACTAGCCGGGCGCGGTGGCGGGCGCCTGTAGTCCCAGATACTCGGGAGGCTGAGGCAGGAGAATGGCGTGAACCCGGGAGGCGGAGCTTGCAATGAGCCAAGATCTTGACACTGCACTGCAGCCTGGGCGACAGAGCGAGACTCCGTCTCAAAAAAAAAAAGAAAGAAAGAAAGAGGAAGTGCCTCTTTCCCAAAATGTGAAAGTCTCAGAGCGGATTCTCAGTGCAGCAACTTGAATGAGGTATCCACCCTGACCCAGTCACTGTAGCGAGGGAGAGGAGTAGATTCTGATTCATCAGGCCTGGATCAGGTGCCTGCCCTGGAGACAGCTACGTGAACCACACCGGAAACCACAGGACCAAGAGTGGGAGATGACTCCCCAAAATGAAATCAGTGTTGCCTCCACAAGAAAGAGAATGAGTGGGCCGGGTGCGGTGGCTCACACCTGTAGTCCCAGCAGGTTGGGAGGCCGAGGCGGGTGGATCACCTGAGGTCAGGAGTTCAAGACCAGCCTGGCCAACATGGTGAAACCCCGTCTCTACTAAAAATACAAAATTAGCCAGGCATGGTGGCGAGTACCCGTAATCCCAGCTGCTCAGGAGACTGAGGCAGGAGAATCCCTTAAACCCGGAAGGCAGAGGTTGCGGTGAGCCAAGATTATGCCACTGTCCTCCAGCCTGGGCGACAGAGCGAGACTCCGTCTCAAAAAAAAAAAAAAAGGAACAAGAGCTTCAAGCTGCCGCCGCGGAGCTCATCAGCAGATGGCTGTGAGTTTTTCTAAGAGGGCGGCGGGCTGTGGGTGGAGGGAACAGTGCACGTGGGGCTTAGAGACAAGAACAGGTTTAGCCCCGGGGTCAGCCCAGCTGCTTGAGGAGCTTTGATTTGTAACCCAGGGTGGAGGTTCTCAAACAATGAAGATACCACACAACGTGTGACATTTTGGGCTTGACACGATCCTGTATACACACCTAAATTTTGATGCTTCTTCCCACGATTAATTTTCCCAAGGAAAAATTAAAGCACTACAAATATTCGTTTGCTTTATCCGCAGTAACAGTGGCTCCGAGAAGCAGATAGATAAGATAGGTATTAAGTGCAATTACAATGCTTTATAACTGGGTCAACATTCCTTTCTCTAGCAAACCAGAATGCATGTGAGAGTGACATCACAGACGTTACACAGGCATCCACCTTTTTTTTTTTTTTTGTGACAGTCTCTGTTGCCCAGGCTGGAGTGCAGTGGTGCGATCTCAACATGGTCATCCCAAAGTGATGGGATGACAGGCATGAGCCACTGTGCCCGGCCTGCTCTGACCTTTCTTTTTATTTATTTATTTATTTATTTTGTTTTTTTAATTTTTTTGAGACAGAGTCTCGCTCTGTCGCCCAGGCTGGAGTGCAGTGGCCCGATCTCAGCTCACTACAAGCTCTGCCTCCCGGGTTCACGCCATTCTCCTGCCTCAGCCTCCCGAGTAGCTGGGACTACAGGCGCCTGCCACCTTACCCGGCTAGTTTTTTGTATTTTCTAGTAGAGACGGGGTTTCACCGTGTTAGCCAGGATGGTCTCGATCTGCTGACCTCGTGATCCGCCTGTCTCGGCCTCCCAAAGTGCTGGGATTACAGGCTTGAGTCACCGCGCCCAGCCTATTTATTTTTTTTAGATGGAGTCTCGCTCTGTCGCCCAGGCTGGAATGCGGTGGCGCGATCTCGGCTTACTGCAAGCTCCGCCCCCCGGGTTCACGCCATTCTCCTGCCTCAGCCTCCCGAGTAGCTGGGACTACAGTCGCCGCCACCACGCCTGGCTAATTTTTTGTATTTTTAGTAGAGACAGGGTTTCACCGTGTTAGCCAGGATGGTCTCGATCTCCTGACCTCGTGATCCGCCCGCCTCAGCCTCCCAAAGTGCTGGGATTACAGACGTGAGCCACCGTGCCCAGCCAGAAAGAAATTTTCTTACTGCCTGCTTTATTTTTTTTCTAAGGAAAAGTAGGAATAAGTAGCCCAACTTCAGAGTGAGCCGTTTACATGGTACCCAGCCTCGGGCAGTGTCATGACCATATGATGCGGCTCTGGCGGCTTCAGGGGACGGCACCAGGCAGGCAAGCAGGTTGTCGAGCTCCAGTTTCTTCCCCATTGCTGAAAGAAGGAATGCCTTTCTTTAGTCAGGAAAGTTGGGAGGGGAGGATTTGGGTGGATTTTTCTGCTGGAATGAGCAGCCTTCCATTCTCTCCCTGCTTCACCTCTGCTTCAAAGCCTCCTTCCAGGACCCTCCCTTCTCTGCTTCCCCCCGCCCCAATACACACCAGAAACGTCGCCTAAGCAAGGAGGTCACTTTCTTCGTAGGGCAGGTCTCAGGCTTATCAGAGGGCGAAAGCCACCATTGTAGCTGCAAATCCGTACGTTTGAAGGGGATGGAGGAGGATGAGAAAAGAAAGGAGAGAGGGGTGGGCTTGCGCGCTCATTGTCCCAAGGGTCACTCCCGTTCCCATGCTGTTGGAGTCTGAAGTTTTGGATTCTCCTGGGTCTACAAGGAGGGAAGACACGCTTGAGTGGCGGCTGATGGCTGGGTCTTCCCTTCTTGCTTATTATTTTTTTTTTTTTTGAGACGGAGTCTTGCTCAGTCGCCCAGGCTGGAGTGGTGCGGTGGCACGATCTTGGCTCACTGCAAGCTCCGCCTCCCGGGTTCTCGCCATTCTCCTGCCTCAGCCTCCCCAGTAGCTGGGACTACAGTCGCCCGCCACCACACCCGGCTAGTTTTTTGTATTTTTAGTAGAGACGGGATTTCACCGTGTTAGCCAGGATGGTCTCGATCTCCTGACCTCATGATCCGCCCATCTCGGCCTCCCAAAGTGCTGGGATTACAGGCGTGAGCCACCGCGCCCGGCCACTTATCTCTTTATTTTCCAGCTTAGTTATGAGTTCTTCCTCCTTCTCCTTTTTTTTTTTTTCCCCTTGAGACACAGTCTTTCTCTGTCCCCCAGGCTGAAGTGCAGTGGCACGATCTTGGCTCACTGCAACCTCCGCCTCCTGGGTTCAAGCGATTCTCCTGCCTCAGCCTCCCTAGTAGCTGGGACCACAGGTGCCCGCCACGCCTGGCTAATTTTTGTATTTTTGATAGAAATAGTGTTTACCCAGTTGGCCAGACTGGTCTCAAACTCCTGACTTCAAGTGATTCACCCACCTTTGCTTCCCAAAGTACTGGCCTATTCTCCTTAAAAAAAAATTCTTTTTCTTTTTCGGTTGGGCACAGTGGCTCATGCCTGTAATCCCAGCACTTTGGGAGGCTGAGGCAGGCGAATCATCTGAGGTCGGGAGTTCGAGATCAGCCTGACCAACATGAAGAAACCCCGTCTCTACTAAAAATACAAAAAATTATACGGGCATGGTGGTGCATGCCTGTAATTCCAGCTACTCGGGAGGCTGAGGCAGGAGAATCTCTTGAACTCAGGAGGCGGAGGTTGCGGTGAGCTGAGATCGTGCCATTGCACTCCAGCCTGGGCAACAGGAGCGAAACTCTGTCCCGAAAAACCAAAAAAAAATCTTTTTCTTTTAATTTCCATGTGCCCTAGGGAGGGATCTTAGAGGGACTGCTTTGGAACAGGCGGTCTCTGGGTCAGGTCCAGAGCTCACAGACCGGCCAGAATTCACACTGGCATGGCTGCTTCTGCTGGTTCACAGTGCCAGGCTGTGACTAAGCCAGGGTCACGATGAGTCACCTACAGCAGGAAAAGTACCCTTGTCCCTCCCAGGCCCCCACCCCCACTTCCCCAGAGCAGGCCTAAGGGTGTGTAGGTGAGTCCAGAAGGGCTGTGTTATCCATTAGACCAGAATCCACAGCTGACTGCTTTTTTTTTTTTTTTTTTTTTTTTTTTGAGACAGAGTCTCACTTTGTCACCCAGGCTGGAGTGCAGTGGCGCAATCTGGGATCACTGCAAGCTCTGCCTCCTGGGTTCACGCTATTCTCCTGCCTCAGCCTCAGGAGTAGCTGGGACTACAGGCGCCGCCACCACGCCTGGCTAATTTTTTGTATTTTTAGTAGAGACGGGGTTTCACCGTGTTGGCCAGGATGGTCTCGATCTCCTGACCTTGTGATCCGCCCGCCTCGGCCTCCCAAATTGCTGGGATTACAGGCGTGAGCCACTGCGCCCTGCCTGACTGCTTTTTTTTTTTTTTTTTTTTTTTTTTGAGACGGAGTCTCGCTCTGTCGCCCAGGCTGGAGTGCAGTGGCCAGATCTCAGCTCACTGCAAGCTCCGCCTCCCGGGTTCACGCCATTCTCCTGCCTCAGCCTCCCGAGTAGTTGGGACTACAGGCGCCCGCCACCGCGCCCGGCTAGTTTTCTGTATTTTTTAGTAGAGACGGGGTTTCACCGTGTTAGCCAGGATGGTCTCGATCTCCTGACCTCGTGATCCGCCCGTCTCGGCCTCCCAAAGTGCTGGGATGACAGGCTTGAGCCACCGCGCCCGGCCGCTTTTTTTTTTTGAGATGGAGCCTCGCTCTGTCGCCCAGGCTGGAGTGCAGTGGCCGGATCTCGGCTCACTGCAAGCTCCGCCTCCTGGGTTCACGCCATTCTCCTGCCTCAGCCTCCCGAGTAGCTGGGACTACAGGCGCCCGACACCTCGCCTGGCTCGTTTTTTGTATATTTTTAGTAGAGACGGGGTTTCACCGTATTAGCCAGGATGGTCTCGATCTCCTGACCTCGTGATCCGCCCGTCTCGGCCTCCCAAAGTGCTGGGATTACAGGATTGAGCCACCGCGCCCGGCCTGCTTTTTTAAAATGTAGATTCCTGCCACCCCTTCCTCCCACTTCCTATCTCAGAAATTTGAGGGTACAGCAGAGTGACCATGCTGTCTCTCCTTCCAGGATTTGAACCCTAGCTCCTCACTGTGCCAACGTGTATCTCTGTACACGTTACTTAAACTCTCTGAGCTTCAGTTTTCTCTTCTGTATGATGGGGATACTTGTCAAAGAAGGTGGTTGAGAGGATTAAATGAGATGATGCGTATGAAGGCAGTCAGCACAGTGCCTGGCAGACGGTCATCTCTGAATAAATGTTAGTGGTCCTGAAACGCTTATGGAGTACCTCGTAGACTAGCTGCTTGGACTTTAAGGACATACACAGAACTACAAATGAAAAATTACAGTAAAATGGGTAAGAGCTGTCATGGGAATAATTTGGACGTATTGCTGTTGATGGAGAGGGAGTGATAGGGTGGTTAAGAAAGGGGAGACGGCCGGGCGCGGTGGCTCAAGCCTGTAATCCCAGCACTTTGGGAGGCCGAGATGGGCGGATCACGAGGTCAGGAGATCGAGACCATCCTGGCTAACACGGTGAAACCCCGTCTCTACTAAAAATACAAAAAACTAGCCGGGCGAGGTGGCGGGCGCCTGTAGTCCCAGCTACTCGGGAGGCTGAGGCCGGAGAATGGCGTGAACCCAGGAGGTGGAGCTTGCAGTGAGCTGAGATCTGGCCACTGCACTCTAGCCTGGGCTACAGAGCTAGACTCCGTCTCAAAAAAAAAAAAAAAAAAAAAAAGAAAGGGGAGACATTCGGGCCGGGCGCAGTGGCTCACGCCTGTAATCCCAGCAATTTGGGAGGCCGAGGAGGGCGGATCACGACGTCAGCAGATGGAGACCATCCTAGCCAACACGGTGAAACCCCATCTCTACTAAAAAAAAAAAAATACAAAAAACATTAGCCGGGCATGGTGGCGGGCGCCTGTAGTCCCACCTATTGGGGAGGCTGAGGCAGGAGAATGGCGTGAACCCAGGAGGTGGAGCTTGCAGTGAGCCAAGATGGCACCACTGCACTCCAGCCTGGGTGACAGAGCGAGACTCCATCTCAAAAAACAAAAACATAAAGAAAGGGAAGACATTTGAATTTGAGACTCCAAAGTGGGTAGAAGAGCATTCCAGGCCAGGCACAGTGGCTCTCGCCTGTAATCCCAGCACTCTGGGAGGCCGATGTGGGCGGATCACGAGGTCGGGAGATGGAGACCATCCTGGCTAACACGGTGAAACCTCGTCTCGACCAAAAATACGAACATTATTAGCTGGGCATGGTGGCAGGCGCCTGTAGTCCCAGCTACTTGGGAGGCTAAGGCAGGGAGAATCACTTGAACCCGGGAGGTGGCGGTTGCAGTGAGCTGTGATCGCACCACTGCACTCCAGCCTGGGCGTCAGAGCAAGAATCCATCTGAAAAAAAAAAGAGAGACTATGGCTCAATTTTATGCTCTGAGCTAACCTGGGAGTTTGAACACCTGAAGACTGTTAAACGTTTTACACAAGGTAGCAACACATTCAGATTTGTATACATATATACTTTTTTGAGACAGGATCTCCCTCTGTCGCCCAGGCTGGAGTGTAATGGTGGGATCTCAGCTCACTGCAACCTCTGTCTCCCGGGTTCAAGCGATTCTCCTGCCTCATCTTCCTGAGTAGCTGGGATTACAGGCAGCCACTATCACGCCCAGCTAATTTTTGTATTAGTAGAGACGCGGTTTCACCATATTGGTCAGCCTGGTCTAGAACTCCTGACCTCAGGTGATCCGCCTGCCTCAGCCTCCCAAAGTGTTGGGATTACAGGCGTGAGCCACCGTGCCCAGCCAGATCTGTATTTTAGAAAACTCAGTGGGAGCTGTTTGCAGTGCAATTAGAGGCAACCAGACGAAAGGGCACCAGCGAGCAAGCCACTCATAGGAACACAGTCCAGAGTGACCATGACGGCAGTGAAAGTAGGAGATGCCCCTGGCTACAATTTAGTGTTTAGAAGTATCTGGGCAGGTGACCCCAAAGCCTCAAAAGAGAGGAGAACTCTGTACTTCACGTGGCTTGGCACACTCTGCTCCCTTTGCTTTGAATGTCCTTCCCCTTTTGTCATTCAGCAGTCAACACATGCTACCTCCTCTGGGAAGCCCTCTTGGATTACTCCGCAGACTGGATGGAGGGGGGCTCTGCTCTGTGTTCATGTCCGTTTCCCATGATAGCGCTTGTCAGCATTTGTCATCCTTTTGTCATGCAGTTTCCTGGTTCCTCTCACTGGTGTGTGAGTTTGAGGAGTGCAGGGCCCAGCATCCATCACCTTTGCACCCGCAGTGCAGGTGGAGTGTCCATAACAATGTCCTGAATGAATCAATGAAAATGAGAACGTCAGCCGGCCTGTGGAGAAGCTAGAGGAACGAGAAGAAACAGACCGACATGGCCGGGAGCGATGTTTCTCGCCTGTAATCCCAGCACTTTGGGAGACCGAAGCGGGTGGATCACCCGAGGTCAGGAGTTCGAGACCAGCCTGGCCAACATGGTGAAACCCCCGTCTCTACTAAAAATACAAAAATTAGCCAGGCGTGGTGGCGCTCGCCTGTAATCCCAGCTACTTGGGAGGCGGAGGCAGGAGAATCGCTTGAACGCGGGAGGCGGAGGTTGCGGTGAGCCGAGATCGCGGCACTGCACTCCAGTCTGGGCGACAGAGACACCGTCTGAAAAAACAAAATAAGAAAAAGAAAAGAGAAACAGACTGATATCCCAGGAAGCCTGGCCGAGAACTGAGGCCCCAGGGCCACACGCGTCTTTTCTCCTGCAATCCTGTCTGGGAGCCGCCGCCTAGAAGTCCCGGGCAGTCCGGGAACGCGAGCCTGAAGCAGCACCGCGCGGTCGGCGGCGCAGGCGCACGTCTCTGCGGGAGGCCGCGAGGCCCCGCCCCCGGGCCCTAGACCCCGCCTCCCATCCCCCTCATCCCCGGGCCGGGCAGGGCGGCACCGCCCATGAGGCCGCATGCGCAGTGCGCGCGCGAGGGCGCCTTGCCCTTCTCCCAATGGCGGGCCGCGGGCCCCTTCCCGGCAGCCTCCCTCGGGCAGGGAGCGCGTCATTTCCGGTGGGGAAGGCCCGCGGCTGCCGCCGCCATTTCGGGCGCTGCTGTGAAGCTGAAACCGGAGCCGGTCCGCTGGGCGGCGGGCGCCGGGGGCCGGAGGGGCGCGCGCGGCGGCGGCACCCCAGCGTTTAGGCGCGGAGGCAGCCATGGCGGGCAACTTCGACTCGGAGGAGCGGAGTAGCTGGTACTGGGGGCGGTTGAGTCGGCAGGAGGCGGTGGCGCTGCTGCAGGGCCAGCGGCACGGGGTGTTCCTGGTGCGGGACTCGAGCACCAGCCCCGGGGACTATGTGCTCAGCGTCTCAGAGAACTCGCGCGTCTCCCACTACATCATCAACAGCAGCGGCCCGCGCCCGCCAGTGCCGCCGTCGCCCGCCCAACCTCCGCCGGGTGAGGGACTGACGGGACGGGGGGCCCTGGGCGGGGTGAGGGCCGCGGAGCTCCCAGCCCGGCTGGCTGCTCCTTGAGAGCGGACCCTCGGGGTCGTGGGCAGAGGGCTGGGTGACCGTGGCAGGGGCCCGCCGGCTGCTGGGGCTCATTCCCACCCGGGGAACAGGAGTGTGGGGGAGGAGGAGCCGCGGACCGAGGCCCCGGGGTGTGCCTGGGAAGGGCAGCCCCGGGGAAGGGGAACTGCTTCGGCCCCAGGGTGGGGCTGGCTCCCGGGCCAGGCGCAAGGGTAGGGCAGGGCAAGGCAACGTGGGGACAAAGAGCTGAGGGAGATGTTGGCACTGCGGGGGCATCACTTGGCAGCGGCGCCCAGAATGAATCCGATAATCCTACAAGTGGCTTTTGGGCTGGAAGCGTTTCCTGCCGTGTTGGAGAGCCGGGTTTGGCCGTGCTCCCCTGGTGGCCTTTGGTAGGAAGTCACCACAAACTGGCCGGGAGGGATGGAGACACCCTCAGGAAACCGGTTAGTTTTTTCCTTTCTTGGGCATTTTTCCAAAATCCTTGTACCGTCCTCTTCCCCCGTGGAGGACGAAGGTGGTGAATTAAGTGATAGAAGAAAGCCTTCAGTGACCAGCCCAACCCAGTTTAAGGCGATGCCTGGCTGCGTGCAGGACATCTAAGCGTCCAGAAGACTGTCCGCCGGTAGAGGGTTCTGGTTTTCAAAGTGTTTAGTGGAGGAAAGACATTTTATTCCAGAGAATAAACCAGAAATGAGGCAGTGGAAACAGACCCTTCCCTGGATGTGACTGGAGCTTCATTTTCCTTGGACTTAAACATTGTCAGTGTGTACTTCAGGGCGTGACCTTGCTCAGTAAGATGGGGCTGCGGGCTGAGTCTTCCTGGATGCTGGGAACAGACTCTACGCCAAGAACATAAATTACCTGCGCTGGGTTTTTCTTGCCAGGGATCCCTGAGATTGACTGTCTTTCCGATGCCGTTGGAGTTGATTTGGGAGTGTTTCAAGGGAATAGATAGATGCCCTTAGTACTGGAGATTTGTGAGGTACGAAGTAATTCTGGGGTTCTCATTGTATGTGTACCTGTTTAACAGCATCAGGAGTCCTCGTGCCTTCACACTGTTGCCAAGTCGAAGCTGTTTCTTCTTGGCCGCTGAGACTGGGTTCAGACTAGTCTCCTATGAATCAGGAAGCTCCTGAGCCATCCTCTCTAGACTTTCTCTTGTAGGATCGTTCTAATTTAGATTTACTTGTTCCGGCCAGAAATGGAGAATTGAATAGCCAGTCTCTTTGTTATTAACACATACCAATTTTTATTTTACTTTTTCCTGAGACGGAGTCTCGCTCTGTCGCCCATGCTGGAGCGCAGTAGCACGATCTCGGCTCATGGCCACCTCCACCTCCCCGGGGCTCCCGGGTTCAAGATTCTCCTGCCTCAGTCTCCCGAGTAGCTGGGATTACAGGCACCCACCACCACAACCAGCTAATGTTGTATTTCTAGTAGAGACAAGATTTCACCAGATTGGCCAGGCTGGTCTCAAACTCCTGACCTCAGGTGATCCACCCTCCCAAAATGCTGGGATTACAGGTATGAGCCACCGTGCCTGGCCAACACATAACCAATTTTTTTCTTATTTTATTTATTTATTTATTATTTATTTATTTTGAGACAGAGTCTCTCTCTGTCACCCAGGCTGGAGTGCAGTGGCGCCATCTTGGCTCACTGCAACCTCCGCCTTTTGGGTTCAAGTGATTCTCCTGCCTCAGCCTCCTAAGTAGCTGGGATTACCAGTGCCTGTCACCACGCCCATCTAATTTTTGTATTTTTAGTAGAGATGGGGTTTTACCAGGTTGACCAGGTGGGTCTTGAACTCCTGACCTCAGGTAATCCACTCGCCTTTGCCCCCTCAAAGTGCTGGGATTACGGGTGTGAGCCACCGCACCCAGCTTTGTTTGTTTGAGGCGGAGTTTCACTTTTGTTGCCCAGGCTGGAGTTCAGTGGTGTGATCTCAGCTCACTGCAATCTCTACGTCGTGGGTTCAAAGGATTCTCTTGCTTCAGCCTCCCTAGTAGCTGGGATTACAGGCACACGCCACCATGCCTGGCTAGTTTTTGTATTTTTAGTAGAGATGGGGTTTCACCATGTTGACCAGGCTGGTCTCGAACTCCTGACCTCAGGTGATCCGCCCGCCTCAGCCTCCCAAAGTGCTGGGATTACAGGTGTGAGCCACCACACCCAGCCCAACACATAACTATTTTTAGAAAATGAGTATGGGGTCTATAAGTTCACAAATTATTGTAGATCTTTCTCATTCTGGCCAGTTTAATGGTGTTATGAGATGGGAATATTGATGTACCTGTGTTGGCCCTGAACCAGATATATGCTACTTTGATGCCACCTGCGTGGTATCTGGGGTTTTGCATTATATGTAGTAACATGATGGCAAACTTACTGAAACTCACTTTTCAGCCTTTTGTTTGTGTTTGTTGGTTGCCAGAGTTGAAAATGGCAGCCGGCAGGTTTGTTAGCTTGATATTTTTTCACATCTTAGCATAACGATTTTTATATCTCAAGCCTTACTTGGATAATGGAGCACCACCTTTTCAAAACAGATAAGAACTCAGTTCCTTGGCCCAGGAAAGAAGGTGAAGATTGCCAAAGTTTGTGGATGGGGTGTGGAATATTCACGAGTGTTGTGATAATTCTGCCATATTGTACCCCATTTTCTACGATTCAGTTGCTGTCTTTTCTCTCTTCTGAGACAGGGCCTTTGTCTCTCAAGCTGGAGTGCAGTGGCATGAACACAGCTCACTGCAGCCTTGACCTCCCGGGCTCAAGCCATCCTCCCACTTTAGCCTCCTGAGCAGCTGGGACTACAGGCATATCCACCATGCCTGGTTAACTGTTTAACTTTTTTTTGTGGAGATGAGGGGTTTCACTGTGTTGTCCAGGCTAGTCTCAAATTCTTGGTCTCAAGAGATCCTCCCGCTTCAGACTCCCAAAGTGCTGGAATTGCAGGTGTGAGCCACTGTGCCTGGCTCAGTTGCTGTCTTGTTTGTTTGTTTGTTTGTTTTTTGAGGCAGAGTTTTTTTTTTTTTTTTTTTTTTTTTTTGAGACAGAGTCTGGCTCTGCCGCCCAGGCTGGAGTGCAGTGGCCGGATCTCAGCTCACTGCAAGCTCCGCCTCCCGGGTTCACGCCATTCTCCAGCCTCAGCCTCCCAAGTAGCTGGGACTACAGGCGCCCGCCGCCTCGCCCGGCTAGTTTTTTGTATTTCTTAATAGAGACGGGGTTTCACCGTGTTAGCCAGGATGGTCTCGATCTCCTGACCTCGTGATCCGCCCGTCTCGGCCTCCCAAAGTGCTGGGATTACAGGCTTGAGCCACCGCGCCCGGCCGAGGCAGAGTTTTTACTCTTGTCTCCCACGCCAGAGTGCAATGGCGTGATACTGACTCACTGCAATCTCCGTCTCCCAGGTTCAAACAATTCTCCTGCCTCACCCTCCTGAGTAGCTGGAATTATAGAGGCCCACCACCATGCTCAGCTAATTTTTGTATTTTTTAGTAGAGATGGGGTTTCGCCATGTTGGCCAGGCTGGTCTGGAACTGCTGAACTCTGATGATCCACCCGCCTCGGCCTCCCAAAGTGCTGGGCCTGAGCCACCGCACCCGGCCTGTCTGTATAACCTCAGAATTACTTTGTACCTCAAGTGCTAAGTGCTTTGTACCTCAAATCTCAAGTGCTAAGTACTGAATCTTTGTTTTTCCTCTCACCAAGTCCTTTTGAAGTCACACAGAGAAATTTCTTGAATTTTAAAGAGGCGTATACAATATTAATAACTAATGTTTATTGACTGGTTATTCTGTGCCAGGTACTTTGCTTGAGTACTTTATGTGCCTTATTTCACCTGCTGTCTAGGACAGTCTGGTGAGATAAGTAATATGATCTCCATTTATTAAAATATTCCCATTTTATACAGGAGGAAACACTCAGATTCAGTAACTTGCTTAAGGTCACACAGCTAGTAAATGACTTTCCAAAGTTGAACCTAGGCATTCTGACCTGAGAACTGACCCTTTTATGCTACACTTGTCAGAACCAGCGTCCTTTTGGGATGTCAGCAATGCATGTGGAGGTCTGTATCCTCAATATCCTCAGTACTTTGTTTTGTTTTTTTGGATGGAGTTTCGCTTTTGTTGTCCCCCAGGCTACTAGAGTGCAGTGGTGCAGTCTCGGCTCACTGAAACCTCCCCTTCCCTGGGTCAAGTGATTCTCCTTTCTCAGCCTCCTGAGTAGCTAGGATTACAGGCATGCGCCACCATGCCCGGCTAATTTTTTTTTTTTTGTATTTTTGGTAGACACAGGTTTCACCGTGTTGGCCAGGCTGGTCTCGAACTCCTGACCTCAGGTAATCTGCCTGTCTCAGCCTTGTGTTTTTTTTTTTCCCCACCGTGTTGCTCAAACTGGAGTGCAGTGGCTGTTGACAGGCACAGTCATAGTACACTACAGCCCTTAACTTTGGGGCAGGCAGTCCTCCTGACTCAGGCTCTGAGTAGCTGGGACTTCCAGCATGTACAGCTGCATCCAACCCAGGTTTTTTTAAAGATCAGAATTAAAGAATGGCAAGAAGAGGCCGGGCGCGGTGGCTCACGCCTGCAATCCCAGCATTTTGGGAGGCCAAGGCAGGCAGATCATTTGAGGCCGGGAGTTAGAGACCAGCCTGGCCAACATGGTGAAACCCCATCTCTCCTAAAAAATACAAAAATTAGCAGGGCGTGGTGGCATGCGCCTGTAATCCCAGCGACTGGAGAGATTGAGGCACAAGAATCGCTTGAACTTCGGAGGCAGAGGTTGCAGTGCGCCGAGATCATGCCACTGGCTTTATCGTTCAGACAATACGTATCTGCTATCTTAAGTCAGTGATGAAGAAGCTTTTTAAAATTGTTACTACTTTTATTTTTTATTTTTTATTTTTGCGATGGAGTCTTGCTGTGTCGCCCAGGCTGGGGTGCAGTGGGGCGATCTCAGCTCACTGCAACCTCCCCCTCCCTGCTCAAGCCATTCTCCTGCCTCAGCCTCCCGAGTAGCTGGGACTACAGGCACACGCCACCACGCCCAGCTAATTTTTTTGTATTTTTAGTATAGACGGGGTTTCACCATGTTGGCCAGGCTGGTCTCGATTTCCTGACCTCAAGTGATCCGCCTGCCCTGGCCTCCCAAAGCGTTAGGATTACAGGCGTGAGCCCCCGCGCCCAGCTGGGTATTATTTTCAAAGGCATCGGTACAGAATGGGCCAGGGATTCTCAGCCTTTTCTGTTGAACCTGTGTTTAACTTGTCTTGTTCTCAGCTTGCATCGGCTTCCTATGGTGCCATAGCTTGGGAGTTCCCTGGGGTCATAGGGAAGGGCTTGGTCAAGTCTCCTGGTCACATTCTAGCAGGTTGGGCTTCAAGATGGACCTCCTTGGAATGCTTGCAAGAAACTGGTTTTTTCCTCTTGGAATAGCTAAACGGTGACCAGTCGTCGGGTTGACAAAACGGAAGGAGTGTGAGGTAGGAGTGTTGTTAGGAGCTTGAGCTGTGCAGCCTGACTTTGGACCTTACTTACCTACACTTACTACTTGTGTAACTTTGGGCAAATTGTTTAACTTTTCTCTGCTTCAGTTTCCTCATCTGTGAAGGAGGGAAATAGTAATACTGACCTCAGGGTTGTAATGATATTCCATACTAAGTACTGGCATATTCAGTACTCCATCAGCATTTTATATATATTAATTTTAATAACTGTGAGGTGTGGGGGCTTTTGAAGCAAAATGGAAAACTTCTCATCTTTGAGAGGCTCCAGAAGCATGGTGTGGACGGCAGGGACTGGTGAAACAGTTTGTCTTAGGGAGTAAGTGCCTGGGTGGGGTGCATCTGTAAGTGTGAAAGGACCTCGGGTTCAGCACATGGAAATAAGATGGTGCTTCCTGTTACCTGCTCATCCCAAAGGCTTCTACCTGTTGCCCTAGTGGGTAGAGGAGGGCATAAAACTTGCTTCATTTTCAAGGCGTGGGACAGAAGCTAGGGTGTTAATAGTTTGTGATACCCCCTCAAGGTAGTGAAGAGTTACAGGCCAGGCTGGCAGCTGGGCCACGCCTCTTCTCTGGAGGTAGCGTGAGACTGCCGAAGTCCCATTGCTGCCTTTTTACACCTTCAGCTTCTGCTTCTCATTTGTTCATCTGTCTTGGCAGTTCACAAACCTGATTCTCTTGTCTTACTCTCGATGTCTTAGTGGCCTTGCCTCCAGTGGTTCTGGAGAAGTACTTCAGTGAGAGCTACTTATGGATTTTAAACCAAAATAATTCCATGGTGAAGGGAGTAGGTTTATTTATTGCAGGACTTCCCCAAGTATTTACTGTGCTCATGTGAATTGTGAGTTTCCAAGAGAGGGTGCTGGTTTCACACCTGTTTGACTGCAGAACCTTCCCCCACTATGGCCCTGTTGCTCAGGCTGGTGTGCAGTGGCTCCATCATTGCTCACTACAGCCTCACTGTATGACCCAGGCTGGGCTTGCATTCCTGGCCTCAAGAGATTTCTCCCAAAAGATTAATAAATCAATTAAAAAAAAAAAAACAGAAAAAATAAAGAGATCCTTCTGCCTCAGCCTCCCAAAGTGCTGAGATTACAGGTGTGAGCCACTGCACCTACCTGACCATAGAACTTTTGAGAAGCATCTTGAGATCCTATGGAATTTTCTCTGGGAAACAGTCCGGTGGGCTCTGGATTTGAGGGTGAATTGAAAATTGCTGAAGGAATTTGGAGGATTGGTTGCTTTTTATTGAGCACCTATAATGTATGAGCCACTTTTTTTTTTTTTTTGAGATGGTGTCTTGCTCTGTCACCCAGGCTGGAGTACAATGGCGTATTCTTGGCCCATTGCGACCTTCGCCTCCCAGGTTCAAGCAATTCTCCTGCCTCAGCCTCCCCAGTAGCTGGGACTACAGGCGTGCAACACCACGCCCAACTAATTTTTGCATTTTTAGTAGAGGTGGGTTTTTACCATGTTGATCAGGCTGGTCTTGAACTCCCAACCTCAGGTGATCTGCCTGGCTCTGCCTCCCAAAGTGCTGGGATTACAGGCTTGAACCACCATGCCCAGTCTCTAGCCACTTTTAGGAACTTTATTAGATGGGTATTTGACCTCATTTTGCAGAGTTGGGGTGAGGCATACGGAAGTTAGATAACTCAGACAGCTAGGAAATGGGAGCCAGAATGCACCAAACCTGCAAAGGACCATCCGCATACCCACCATTTTTACAACATTCTATTTGCTTAGGAAGCCATATATCTTCTCAGATGGAAGCCAGTGCAGTGGCTTGCCTTTTTTTTTTTTTTTTTTCTTTTGGAGACACTCTCACTCTTACCCAAGCTGGAATCCAGTGGCGCGATCTCTGCTCACCGCAAGCTCCGCCTCCTGGGTTCCCACCATTCTTCTGCCTCAGCCGCCTAAGTAACTGGGACTACAGGCGCCTGCCGCCACGCCTGGCTAATTTTTTGTATTTTTAGTAGAGACGGGGTTTCACCGTGTTAGCCAGAGTGGTCTTGATCTCCTGACCTTGCGATCTGCCTGCCTGAGCCTCCCAAATTGCTGGGATTACAGGCACCAGCCACCGCGCCTGGCCAGCCAGTGGCCTTTTTAGCGTTTTGTATTGGTGGGTATTTATCTAAGCAACCCCTGTGAATACCATAGGCAAAGAAGGAAGGGAGGGAGCAGGAATTGAGGAATGAAGGGAAAAGAGAGGGCCAGGTGTGGTGGTTCATGTCTGTAATCCCAGCACTTTGGGAAGCTGAGGCTGCCGGATCACTTGAGGTCAGGAGTTTGAGACCAGCCTAGTCAACATGGCAAAACCCTGTCTCTCTTAACAATACAAAAATTAGCCAGGTGTGGTGTCGGGCGCCTGTAATCCCAGCTACTTGGGAGGCTGAGGCAGGGAGAATTGCTGGAACCCAGGAGGCGGAGGTTGCAGTGAGCCAAGATCACACCAGTGCATTCCAGCCTGAGCAACAGAGGGAGACCCCATCTCAAAAAAAAAAAAAAAAAAAAAAAAGAGAGAAAGTGCCGTGAGATCAAGGAGAGGCAGATGATCCAGTCGTGCTCTCGTGGTATCCTGGTAGCCGCGTCAGAAGTGATAGGGCCTATTTCAGCCCACAGAGCCCTCAGGTGTTCTTCATGAAACCTTCAGGGAGGCCGTGGCCTTGTAAAACTGGTCGTAACCTGAGGCTTGAAATGCTTAGCAGGCTTAGAAGTAACGGGTTGAGCAGGTACGGAGAAGCAGAGAGGATAATCCCCTCCTTGCGTTGATTTTTATTTCTGTATGTGTGAATTCCTAACTCCACGTTCAAAATGCAACACAAGGTGATGTAGAACAAGTCATTGAGGTTTTCCAAGTCCTGGATAGCTATGAGAATCCTGTCATTGCTTCTGTTCTCTAGACTGGCTGACTGTGCCTCCTTCCTTTCCCGCCCTTCTGTTTCCTGCCTTTGGCTGTTTGTGGTTGGAAGGGGAGGAAAGAGAGAAAAGGAGCCGGAACGCACAACTGTGGTGAGGTTTGGGCTTATCTGGGACTTAGGTGTGTTCTGTTCTCCTCCCTTCCTTCTGGAGTTTGGATCAATGAAGCTTGATGGCCCCCAGCAGTTCACAGAAACGGGCATTTCTCTGTGAAATTATTACATTGTCAGAGTAGAAAAATATAAGTAAAGTACATCAAAGGTTTTCCATGGCATTTTGCTTACATTTCTGTGTCTGTTGGGATTGCCAAACAAAAAGTCATAGTGAGCCCAGTTCACACTATGTGGCATTTGAACAAGAGGAGAATTGAACCTGCTTCCTCCCTTTGTGCCCGATGATCTGCCACGTTTTCTCTCACTTATCTTTCAGAGGGACTTGGCTTAGTAGTCTTACGTGTTCCTTCCCCGCAAAATGCATTTCAGTCGGCCTGCAGTGCTGACTGAGGAACCATAACAGTGGGTGGCAGGGGGTGGTTGCCTGCCTTCTTCGAGTGGAGCCAGTACCTTGGAAGTGTTCACGGATGGTCATAGTTGCTCACGGTGATTCTCTTGTATCTCAGGACACAGTGTGTTGTTGCTGCAACTGTCTTGTGCAGGAACGTAGCTCCAGGTGAAGGTGAGAGCGGGGTGGGGAGGTTGTCTTCCTAAGACGTGCTGCTTTCTCCTTGTTCACCAACCACACTGTGCTTGCTGCGTATCTCCAGCAGTGCTGTGAGCTCCTCTGAGCTTCTGCAGTCTAGGAGGGCGTTGTGTTTAGCTTCTTTCCAGTACTTCAGAGTTACACTCATTCAGAACAATATCTGGCCGGGCGCGGTGGCTCACACCTGTCATCCCAGCATTTTGGGAGGTCGAGGCAGGCGGATCACGAGGTCAAGTGATCGAGACCATCCTGGCTGACACGGTGAAACCCCATCTCTACTAAAAATAAAAACATTAGCAACACTTACTGAGCACTTAGCTGCCAACCACTGTCCCAGAAGTCCCAGAAAGACAACTAATGGAACACCTTGGATGTAGTTGGGTAAACCTTACCAAGGGAGCTTTTCTCCACCCAGGTGTGATCAGAACATTTCTTTTTTTTTTTTGTTTTTTTTTTTTTTTTTGAGACGGAGTCTTGCTCTGTAGCCCGGGCTGGAGTGCAGTGGCCGGATCTCAGCTCACTGCAAGCTCCGCTTCCCGGGTTTGCGCCATTCTCCTGCCTCAGCCTCCTGAGTAGCTGGGACTACAGGCGCCCGCCACCTCGCCCGGCTAGTTTTTTGTATTTTTTAGTAGAGACGGGGTTTCACCGTGTTAGCCAGGATGGTCTCGATCTCCTGACCTAGTGATCCACCCGTCTCGGCCTCCCAAAGTGCTGGGATTACAGGCTTGAGCCACCGTGCCCGGCCGATCAGAACATTTCTAAGCCGTGAGTGCTCAGGTGGCCTCCCTACCGCTCTGCCCTGGAGTTTTCTTGACCAGGCAGTGCTCAGTAGGTCCCTAGGCTCACAGTGACCCTGTCCTTAACAGTTTCTCCATAGGCCTGAAAGATCATCCTGAATTCGCCTAATGGTGATAGGCAAGGTGGCCATGACTCTCCTTGACTGCCAGACTTGAATAGGAATTACTCTCCAGCAGTGATCCTCCTCAGTAAAGAGAATCTCCAGGATATAGCACTCCATGCCTGCTACAGTCCTAACGAAAATCGTCTTCCTGGTCCTGTACTCGGAACGTTTGCGATCACCCTCTATCGGTGCATGAGGAACGTTTGCCGTAGAGGACAGTCCTGGCACTCGCACCCCTTTCAGTGTCTTAAATTGGAGAGACAGCCAGTATTCCGGAGTCTGGGCTGTTCACTGTTTTAAGCTGACAGCTGTGAATTCCACAGGCGGACTTTGGGTAGTGTGGGAAGTGTGCGGCTCTCCTTCAGACGCTCTCATATTTGGATGGAAAGAGTGCTCATCAGTACTCATTCTACCCGCAGGACTTTTCATTCGCTTCCAGAGTTAACATTGTGTCTTTTTACCTCTCTCCAATAGTGGAATGAATTTTAAATGTATGTTTTCTGATCATACTGGAAGAATTGCGGTTTTTTTCTTTTTTTCTTTTTCTTTTTTTTTTTTTTTTGAGACGGAGTCTTGCTCTGTAGCCCGGGCTGGAGTGCAGTGGCCGGATCTCAGCTCACTGCAAGCTCCGCCTCCCGGGTTTAGGCCATTCTCCTGCCTCAGCCTCCCGAGTAGCTGGGACTACAGGCGCCCGCCACCTCGCCCGGCTAGTTTTTTGTATTTTTAGTAGAGACGGGGTTTCACGGTGTTAGCCAGGATGGTCTCGATCTCCTGACCTCGTGATCCGCCCGTCTCGGCCTCCCAAAGTGCTGGGATTACAGGCTTGAGCCACCGCGCCCGGCCTTTTTTTCTTTTTTTAATAGAGACAGGCTCTCGCTCTGTTACCCAGGCTGGAGGGCAGTGGCACAATCCTGACTCACTGCAGGCTCCGCCTCCCAGGCCAATCGATCCTCCCACCTCAGCCTCCGAAGTAGCTGGGACTAAAGGTGTGCACCACCCTGCCTGGCCTTTGTATTTTGTTTTTTTTTTTAGTAGAGACAGGGTCTCGCTGTGTTAGGATATTTCTAACATTGAACAAAATAATTAGGTCTCTAGCTGGTCGTGGTGGTACGCACCTGTAGTCCCAGCTACCCAGGAGTCTAAAGCAGGAGGATGACTCCGGGCCAGGAGTATAACACCACAGTGTGCAGTGGTGGTGTCTGTGCATAGCTACTGGAGTTTATCCTGGGCAGCAAAAACCTGCCTTTCAAAATTAACAAGGCGGCCGGGCGCGGTGGCTCAAGCCTGTAATCCCAGCACTTTGGGAGGCCGAGGCGGGTGGATCACGAGGTCAGGAGATCGAGACTATCCTGGCTAACATGGTGAAACCCCGTCTCTACTAAAAATACAAAAAACTAGCTGGGCGTGGTGGCGGGCGCCTGTAGTCTCAGCTACTTGGGAGGCTGAGGCGGGAGAATGGCGTGAACCCGGGAGGCGGAGCTTGCAGTGAGCCGAGATCACGCCACTGCACTCCAGCCTGGGAGACACAGCGAGACTCCGTCTCAAAAAAAAAAAAAAAAAAAAAAAAAAAAAACAAAATTAACAAGGCCAGGCAAGGTGGCTCATGCCTATAATCATAACACTTTGGGAGGCCAAGGGGGAAGAGGATTACTTTGAGCTCAGGAGATCAAGACCTGCCTGGGAGACATGACAAAACCCCGTTATTTAAAAAAATAGGCCGGACGTGGTGGCTCACGCCTGTAATCCCAGCCCTTTGGGAGGCTGAGGCGGGCGGATCACAAGGTCGGGAGTTCAAGACCAGCCTGGCCAATATGGTGAAACCCCATCTCCACTAAAAATACAAAGAAAATTAGCCGGGCATGGTGGCGGGTGCCTGTGGTCCCAGCTGCTCAGGAGGCTGAGGCAGGAGAATGGTGTGAACCCGGGAGGTGGAGCTTGCAGTGAGCCAAGATCGCACCACTGCACTCCAGCCTGGGCAACAGAACGAGACTCCATCTAAAAAACAAAAAAAAAGGCTGGGCGTGGTGACTCACACCTGTAATCCCAGCACTTTGGGAGGCTGAGGCGGGCGGATCATGAAGTCAGGAGATTAAGACCATGCTGGCTAACATGGTGAAACCCCGTCTCTGCTAAAAATACAAAAAATTAGCCGGGCATGGTGGTGGGCACCTATAGTCCCAGCTACTCGGGAGGCTGAGACAGGAGAATGGAGTGAACCTGGGAGGCGGAGCTTGCAGTGAGCCACGATCGCGCCACTGCACTGCAGCCTGGGCAACAGAGTGAGACTCCATCTCAAAAAAAAAAAGTAAAAATTAAAAAATATATATTAGGTGGGTGTTGGTGGGTGGTTTGTACCTATAGCCCCAGCTGTTTGGGAAGCTGAGACTGTAGAATTGCTTGAGCCCGGAAAGTGGAGGGTGCGGCCAGGCGCAGTGGCTCACGCCTGTAATCCTAACATTTTAGGAGGCCAAGGTTGGTGGGATCACCTGAGGTCAGGAGTTTGAGACCAGCCTTGCCAACATGGTGAAACCTCATCTCTACTAAAAATACAAAAAATTACTGGGGTGTGGTGGCGGGCACCTGTAGTCCCAGTTACTCGGGAGGCTGAGGCAGGAGAATAACTTGAACCCAGGATGGGGAGGTTGCAGTGAGCCAAGATCGTACCACTGCACTCCAGCCTGGGCAACAGAGCAAGAGTCTATCTCAAAAAAAAAAAAAAAAAAAAAAAGGCCGGGTGCGGTGGCTCACGCCTGTAATTCCAGCACTTTGGGAGGCCCAGGCGGGCGGATCACGAGGTCAGGAGATTGAGACCATCCTGGCAAACATGGTGAAACCCCCTCTCTACTAAAATACAAAGAAAATTAGCTGGACGTGGTGGCGGGTGCCTGTAGTCCCAGCTGCTCGGGAGGCTAAGGCAGGAGAATGGCGTGAGCCCGGGAGGTAGAGCTTGCAGTGAGCCAAGATTGTGCCACTGCACTCCAGCCTGGGCAACAGAGCAAGAGTCCGTCTCAAAAAAAAGCCAGGCTCAGTGGCTCACGCTTGTAATTCCAGCACTTTGGGAGGCCAAGGCAGGCGGATCACGAGATCAGGAGATTGAGACCATCCTGGCAAACATGGTGAAACCCCGTCTCTACTAAAATACAAAAAAAATTAGCCGGGCATGGTGGTGGGCACGTATAGTTCCAGCTGCTCAGGAGGCTGAGGCAGGCGAATGGTGTGAACCCGGGAGGTGGAGCTTGCAGTGAGCCGAGATCACGCCACTGCACTCCAGCCTGGGCGACAGAGCGAGACTCTGTCTCAAAAAAAAAAAAAAGGTTGCAGTGAACTGCGATTGTGCCACTGCATGCCAGCCTCCTAGACAGCAGAGTGAGGCCCTGTCACATACCAGGCTCGGTGGCTCACGCCTGTCATCCCAGCACTTTTGGAGGCTGAGGCCGTCAGAACACTTGAGGTCAGGAGTTTGAGACCAGCCTGGTGGTGGAACTGTGTCTCAACTGAAATTACAAAAATTAGCCAGGCGTGGTGGCACACACCTGTAATCCCAGCTACTTGGGGGGCTGAGGCAGGAGAATCGCTTGAACTCAGAAGGTGGAGGTTGCAGTGAGCAGACATCCAGCCACTGCACTCCAACCTGGATGACAGAGCAAGACTCCGTCTTCAAAAATAAAGAGACCCTTTCACACACACAAAAAATCCCAACAATAAGCAAATAATTAAAATTAATAATAGGCTGGATGCAGTGGCTCACATCTGTAATCTCAATACTTTGGGAGGCCAAGGTGCGCAGATTGCTTGAGCCCAGGAGTTCAAGACCAGCCTGGGCAACACAGCAAAACCCCATCTCTACAAAAAATACAAAAACTAGCCAGGTGTGATGGTGTGCGCCTATAATCCCAGTTGCTCAGGAGGCTGAGGTGGGAGGATCACTAGAGCCTGGGAAGTGGAGGCTGCAGTGAGCCGAGATTGTTCTCAGGAGATCAAGACCTGCCTGGGCGACATGGCAAAACACCATTATTTAAAAAAATAGGCCGGGCGTGGTGGCTTACGCTTGTAATCCCAGCACTTGGGGAGGCAGAGGCAGGTGGATGTCTGGAGCTCAGGAGTTCAAGACCAGCCTGGGCAACATGGTGAAACCCTATGTCTACAAAAAATACAAAAATTAACTGGGCGTGGTAATGCATACCTGTAGTCCCAGCGACTCCGGAGGCTGAGGTGAAAGAATGGCTTGAGCCCAGGAAGTGGAGATTTCAGTGAGCCAAGATCATGCCACTGCACTCCAGCCTGGGCGACAGAGCCAGACCCTATCTCAGAAAACAAAAACAAAACCGCAGCCTGGGCAGTAAAGCAAGACACTGTCTCTATTAAAAAATTTGGGCCGGGCGCGGTGGCTCAAGCCTGTAATCCCAGCACTTTGGGAGGCCGAGACGGGTGGATCACGAGGTCAGGAGATCGAGACCATCCTGGCCGACACGGTGAAACCCCGTCTCTACTAAAAAATACAGAAAAAAAACTAGCCGGGCGAGGTGGCGGGCGCCTGTAGTCCCAGCTACTCGGGAGGCTGCGGCAGGAGAATGGCGTGAACCCGGGAGGCGGAGCTTGCAGTGAGCTGAGATCCGGCCACTGCACTCCAGCCTGGGCGGCAGAGCGAGACTCCGTCTCAAAAAAAAAAAAAAAATTTTTGAAAATCAGCTGGGTGAAGGGCCGGGCACAGTGGCTCACGCCTTTGAGAGGCCTAGGTGGATGGATCACGAGGTCAGGAGTTGCAGACCAGCCTGGCCAAGATGGCAAAACCCCGTCTCTACTAAAGATACAAAATACAAAAATTAGCCAGGTGTGGTGGCGTGGGCCTGTAGTCCCAGCTACTTGGGAGGCTGAGGCAGGAGAGTTGCTTGAATCCAGGAGGCTGAAGTTGCAGTGAGCCAAGATTGTGCCACTGCACTCCAGCCTGGGCGACAGTGTGACTCCATCTCAAAAAAAAAAAAAATCATCTGGGTGCAATGCCATCTGCACCTTTAGTTCCAGCTACTTAGAAGGCTGAGGTGGGAGAATGTCTTGAGCCTAGGAGTTTAAGACTGTGGTGAGCTATGATCACACCACTGCATTCCAGCTTGGACAACAGAGGTAGACCCTGTCTAAAAAGAAATAACAAAAACACATACTCAGGAGACTAAGGTGAGAGGATCGCTGGGCCCAGCAGTTTGAGACCAGCCTGGGCCACATAGCGGGGAGACTCCTGTCTCAAAAAACAAAGCCCGGGCCAGGCGTGGTGGCTCACACCTGTAATGCTACCACCTTGGGAGGCCAAGGCAGATGGATTACTTGAGCTCAGGAATTCAAGACTGGCTTGGGCAACGTGGCGAAATCCCTTCTCTACAAAAAATGAGTTGGGCATGGTGATGCGTGCTTGTAGTCCCAGCTACTCCAGAGGCTGAGGTAAGAGGATGGCTTCAGCCTAGGAGGTAGAGATTGTAGTGAGCTAAGATCACGCCACTGCACTCCCGCCTGGGTGACAGAGCCAGACCACCTGGTCGCAAGACGACCGCAAAGCCAAAAACTCACAAAACTCGTTTTGATTTTTTTTTTGAGACAAAGTCTTGCTTTGTTGCCCAGGCCGGAATGCAGTGGCACGATCACGACTCACTGGAGCCTCGACCTGCTCTCAGGCGATTCTCTCACCTCAGCTTCTCCAGTAGCTGGGACTAACAGGCACGCACCACCTTGCCTGGCTAATATTTTGTTTTTTTAAGAGATGGGATCTCACTTTATTGCCCAGGCTAGTCTTGAACTACTGGCCTCAAGCAGTCCTCCTGCCTTGGCCTCCCAAAGTGCTGGGATTACAGACGGAAACCACTGTGCCCAGTCATTTTTTTTTTTCACACTTACTTAGTTTTTCTTTTTTTAAGAGTCAATGTCTTGCTCTGTCATCCAGGCTGGAGTGCTTCGGCGCCATCATGGCTCACTGTACTCACAAACTCCTGGGCTCAAGCGATCTGTCACCTTAGCTTCCCGAGTAACTACAACTGCAGGCGTGCACCACTAGGCCCGGCCAATTTTTTTTTTTTTTTTCTTTGAGACGGAGTCTCGTTCTTTTGCCCAGACTGGAGTGCGGTGGCACGATCTCGGCTCACTGCAAGCTCCACCTCCCGGGTTCACGCCATTGTCCTGCCTCAGCCTCCTGTGTAGCTGGGACTACAGGCGCCCGGCTAATTTTTTGTATTTTTAGTAGAGATGGGGTTTCACCGTGTTAGCCAGGATGGTCTCTATCTCCAGACCTCATGATCCGCCCGCCTTGGCCTCCTAGAGTGCTGGGATTATAGGCGTGAGCCACTGTGCTCGGCCAACCCAGCTAATTTTTAATAATTTTTGTAGTGATGAAGTCTTGGCTGTGTTGAAAGTCTTCGCCGGTCTGAAAATCCTGGATTCAAGCGATCCTCCCACCTCAGCCTCCTAAAGTTCTAGGATTAAGGTGTGAGGCACCAGGTCCAACAAAATTCATTTTGTTTTATTTTTGTTTGACACAGTCTTGCTTCACTGTCCAGGCTGGAGTGCATTGGCATGATCATGGCTCACTGTAGCCTTGACCTCCCAGGCTCAAGCCATCCTCCTACCTGAGCGTCCCGAGTAGCTGGGACTACAGAAGTGTGCCACCACGCCCAGCTAATTTTTTAAATTTTTTGCAGTGACAACCATGTTGCCAGGCTGGTCTTGAACTCCTGAGCTCCGGGGATCCGCCTGCCTCAGCTTCCCTAAGTGCTTGAGCCTGGAAGGTCAAGGCTGCAGTGAGCTGTGATCGTGCCACTGCACTCCAGCTTGAGCGGCACAGTGAGACTGTCTCAACAACAACAAAAACCATAACAATAAAGAGACAGATTTTTATTCGGAATTATACATTCTAGATGTGGAGGGGAAAAATGTATGAGCTCAGTGCAGACACTAAGCTCTCTCCACCCTCTGGAACATCAGCAGGGACCCATGGAAAATGAGAGCTTGCTACATTTCCTGAGATTGAAAAATAGATGCAGGCCGGGCACTGGCTCACGCCTGTAATCTCAGCACTTTGGAAGGCTGAGGTGGCTGGATTACCTGAGATCAGGAGTTTGAGACCAGCCTGGCCAACATGGTGAAACCCCATCTCTACTAAAAATACAAAAAAAAAAAAAAAAAAAAAAAGCTGGGTGTGGTGACGGGAGTCTGGAATCCCAGCTGTTCGGGAGGCTGAGACAGGAGCTTCGCTTGAACCTGGGAGGCGGAGGTTGCAGTGAGCTGAGATCGCACCCCTGCACTCCAGCCTGGGCGACAGAGTGAGACTTGGTCTCAGAAAAAGATGCGACAGAACCTTGAGGCGTACACTGCTCTGTAAATAGGGCAGCGACAGAATGTGTTTGGAGGATGCGCTGAAAGCCCCTCTGTCTTTGATTCAAGTATGAGAGTGCGTCCTGACTAGCCTAGTCTCTTGGCCTTCTGATCCTTCCCTGGGGCCCTAGTGATGGGCATCTTTCTTCCCAGGGGATAGTTCAGCTTCCAAATGTGATGTCGGTATGCTGTGAAGAGAAGGGTTATTTTTTCTAGAGTTTTTTTTTTTTCTGGTTAAATCTTGACTAAATGTATATGGGGCGTGAAATCTCCATTTCGGCCAGACACAGTGGTGACCTCCTATAGCCCCAGCTACTCAGGAGTTTGTGGTGAGAGGATCACTTGAACCCTGGAGGTCAAGACCAGCCTGGGTAATACAGTGAGATCCCAATTCTAAAAAAAAATAAAATAAAATCTGTATTTAATTTCCAGTATAGTACATCATTAAATAACAGCCTGCTCTGTTTTTTCCAGGGGTGAGCCCCTCCAGACTCCGAATAGGAGATCAAGAGTTTGATTCATTGCCTGCTTTACTGGAATTCTACAAAATACACTATTTGGACACTACAACATTGATAGAACCGGTTTCCAGATCCAGGCAGGGTAGTGGAGTGATTCTCAGGCAGGAGGAGGCGGAGTATGTGCGAGCCCTCTTTGACTTTAATGGGAATGATGAGGAAGATCTTCCCTTTAAGAAAGGAGACATCTTGAGAATCCGGGACAAGCCTGAAGAGCAGTGGTGGAATGCGGAGGACAGCGAAGGCAAGAGAGGGATGATTCCAGTCCCTTACGTCGAGAAGTATAGACCTGCCTCCGCCTCAGTATCGGCTCTGATTGGAGGTAACCAGGAGGGTTCCCACCCACAGCCACTGGGTGGGCCGGAGCCTGGGCCCTATGCCCAACCCAGCGTCAACACTCCGCTCCCTAACCTCCAGAATGGGCCCATATATGCCAGGGTTATCCAGAAGCGAGTCCCCAATGCCTACGACAAGACAGCCTTGGCTTTGGAGGTACATAACGTGCACAATGTAGAAAGAAGAGATCTGCTGCAGGGTCTCCTCTCGGTCCTCTTAGAGCTTTGTAGCAATGCTGACTACAGCAGCATTGGGATGTTGTAGATGGCAAAGCTGCTAAGCACTGATTTTGGCATTTAATGTTGGGTTTTCTCTTTTTCATAGAAAACCTGTTTGGGAATGAGTAAGCTTAAAACTGTATAACTGAATGTTCTTAATTGATCTACTAAACACACTTGGACTGCTTTAATAACACCACCTGAATTCACAGGAATTCACCTCAAATGTTTTTCCTCATCCACATCCTCATCTGTTTTCTTGCTTTCTGTTTGTCGTTGTCTAAAAGAAGGTGGGTTCAGATGGATTTGAGTGTAATAAGTGGTCTCTATCAAAGCACTTAAATGGAATTTTCCCGCAGAAACTTGTTTTTGCTTCAGGGGACGTGAAGTTCCTTACCACTAATTGTGTTCATTGAGTAAGAATCCAGGAGGAAGCAGGCATGGTAGAGGTGTGAAGAGACTCACACCCAGAAGTCCTCATTCCGAGGAGTGGCAGGTGCACGGGTCTTTCTAAATCATTTAAGAAGCCAGTTCTTCCTCAGGAGTTAATTTTTGCCTTAACTGGTGAAATACCTTCGGTAGCCCACTTCCTTCTGGCCAGCCATTACATGGTGTTAATTCCTTTATTCCTTTGTTTCTCAGTCACACCTTTATCTCCTTCCTTTCTTCTTCCTTCCTTCCTTTCTCCGTTCCTTTCTTTTCAGAAGAGCTGATGGTTCAGTGTAAAAGCTAGTACAGACTGGGCACAGTGGCTCACACTTGTAATCCTAGTGCTCTGGGAGGCTGAGGCAGGAGGACCACTTGAGACCAGGTGTTCAAGACCAGTCTGGGAAACGTAGTGAGACCTCAGCTTTTTAAACAAAAAGTGGGAAAAAAAAACAAAAACGGCCAGGCATGGTGGCATGCACCTGCAGTCCTGGCTTGACTGAGAAACGGAATGTGTGTTGTCAGGGTTATCACTGCCTCTTGTTCTCATTCTTTGTTTGGAGGAAAATAGATTTCTACCCTCAGGTCTTCCTGTGAGGTGAGATGAGATGACGGTAACATCTGGCATGGTGCTGTGTGTATGATGGATCTGACTCTTTTTTATTTTCTTGTTTTTTCCTCTCTCTTTTTTTTTTTTTATTTTTTCTGGCCTTACTGAGTCACTAGGTGTAACTCTTGATATTTATTCCAGACTTTGTTAGCACTGGGTTGAAGTAAGTATGAAAACATGGATCAAACGCCAAGCGTGTTGGCTCGTACCTGTAATCCCAGCACCTTATGAGGCGGAGGTGGACAGATCAGTTGAGCTCAGGAGTTGGAGACCGGCCTAGGCAGCATGGCAAAATGCCATCTCTACAAAAAATTAGCCAGGCATAGTGGCACATGCCCGTGGTCCTAGCTACTCGGGAGGCTGAGGAGAGAGGATCACCTGAGCCTGAAAGGTCTTGGCTACAGTGAGCTGAGATGATGACACTGCCCTCCAGCCTGGGTGACAGACTGAGACTCTGTCTCAAAAAAAGAAAAACCATGGAACAAGCCAGCTGACCCAGGAGAAACCAGTTATCACATGAATTTTGCTTCTATTTGCATTTCCCTTCTCAAAGAGATTTTATCATGCCTGCCTTAATTAGAGGCTTTACTGCTCAAAAAAATGGTTGAGCTTTTCTACCTGCTGTGAAACACAAATCTTATAAATAAAGATTTGAGTAGAAAACTGGTTTATGATTTTAGTAAGTTTTTCTTTTTGATTTGGGTATTGGGTTTTTTTGGATTTTTTTTTTTTCTCTTTGAGACGAAATCTCGCTCCATCGCATGGGCTGGAGTACAGTGGCATGATCTCGGCTCAGTGCAACCTCTGCTTCCCAGGTTCAAGCGATTCCCTTGCCTCAGTCTCCTGAGTAGCTGGGATTACAAGCACACACCACCATGCCCGAATAATTTTTGTAGTTTTAGTAGAGACAGGATTTCACCATGTTGGCCAGGCTGGTCTCGAACTCCTGACCTCAGGTGATTCAACCACCTTGGCCTCCCAAAGTGGTGGGATTACAGGTGTGAGCTGTTGTGCCTGGCCAATTTTTAGAAATGTCTTTATGTTGAGCTAAAACGTATGTACTGTGTGTGATCACTGCTTATCAAGGGGATGGGGAGCTTAGCTTCAGGCATTATCAGTTGAGCTAGAGATCTTTTGTGACTCACACCAGAGCCAGGGTAAGGCCTGTCTCCCTTTTCCACCTATGCCAGTTTCAGTCCGTTGCTGATGCAGGTGAATCGTTAAGGCTGAATTGTCCTCATTTGTTTCCATCAATTTGAAAGACTGTTGATGGGCCCTAGATATACTACCTGTTACTTAGATCAGGGGTCTGCAAACCTTTTCTGTGAAGGTTTTTGAGGGCCTTAAATTCTGTGTCCCAACTCTGCCATTGTAGCAAGAAAGAAATCATAGATAAAACAACAAATGAGGCCGGGCGCGGTGGCTCAAGCCTGTAATCCCAGCACTTTGGGAGGCCGAGACGGGCGGATCACGAGATCAGGAGTTCGAGACCATCCTGGCTAACACGGTGAAACCCCGTCTCTACTAAAAAATACAAAAAACTAGCCGGGCGAGGTGGCGGGCGCCTGTAGTCCCGGCTACTCGGGAGGCTGAGGCAGGAGAATGGCGTAAAAACCCGGGAGGCAGAGCTTGCAGTGAGCTGAGATCCGGCCACTGCACTCCAGCCTGGGCGACACAGTGAGACTCCGTCTCAAAAAAAAAAAAAAAAAAAAAAAAAAAAAACAACAAATGAGCTTGCTATGTTCCAATAAAGCTACAAAAACAACAGGCGGATGTTTGGCCAGGTGCTGTGACTTACGCCTGTAATTCCAGCACTTTCAGAGGCTGAGGTGGGAGGCTTGCTTGAGTCCAGGTGTTTGTAATCAGTCTGGGCAACATGGTGAGACCCAGTCTCCACGAAAAAATTTTTTAAAAAATTAGGTGATCTAAAAACAAAAAACAAAAACAAAACATACATGCCAGGCGCGGTGGCTCACGCCTGTAATCCTAGCACTTTGGGAGGCCGAGGTGGGTGGATCACCTGAGATCAGGAAAGTTTAAGACCAGCCTGACTGGTACGATGAAACCCTGTCTCTACTAAATATACAAAAATTAGCGGGGCACGGTGGTGGGCGCCTGTAATGCCAGCTACTTGGGAGGCTAAGACAGGAGAATAACTTGAGCCTGGGAGGCAGAGATTGCAGTGAGCCGAGATGGTGCCGTAGCACTTCAGCCTGGGCAACAAGAGCGAAACTCCGTCTCAAAAAAAAAAAAAAAAAAAAAAGCCATGCATGGTGGTGTGCACCTGTGGTCTCAGCTGCTTGGGAGGCTGAGGTAGGAAATTGCTTGAGCCCAGGAGGTTGGAAGACAAGGCGCATGTGCTGCCTCTCTCTCCTTGCTTTTCCATTGTGTTGTGTATATGAATTTGTGTGTGCGTCCTGCCCTGAGCTCACTGAAAGCAAGTCCGGATGAAAGGAATGTTTGCAGTCATTGATGTGCTTCTGGTTGGTAGTAGGGACCTAGAAAAGCGGTCACCTGGGTTTGCACCAGCAAAGAAAATCAGAGTTCTGTGATGTCCCCTGTACAGTGAATTCCAAAAATGAAAACCATTTGGGTTCTGGTTTTATTCTTATTATCTCTGGAACTCACTGATCAGCTGGGTAATCTTTTGTTCCTGCACTAATTCTAGATCTGACTGCACCAGGATCATGATTAGCCTTGAACACTACATAGAATTAGGGAATGACCAGTGTTCGTTATGTTCCTTGGGAGCAAAGAAACTGGAGTAACCACGTTGAGTCTTCTTTACCAGTGACTCCATGATACAGCTGGAGTTGCTTCCTCAAAAAGGAAAGACAGAAGGATGCTTGTTATATTTTAATCAACTTTTCTAGGTGTTTTGTGGATTGTGGTTCTTTAGAATATAGCCTTAAGTCCACCATTCTACTTGATAGTAAAATCTATGTTTAAATACCTCAATGTTACATTCTTTGTTCTTTCTTTTCTTTTTTTTTTTTTTTTTTGAGACAGTCTCGCTCTGTCGCCCAGGCTGGAGTGCAGTGGCGCGATCTCGGCTCACTGCAAGCTCCACCTCCTGGGTTCATACCATTCTCCTGCCTCAGCCTCCCCAGTAACTGGGACTACAGGCACCCGCCACCACACCCGGCTAATTTTTTTTGTATTTTTAGTAGAGACAGGGTTTCACTGTGTTAGCCAGGATGGTCTCTATCTCCTGACCTCATGGTCCGCCCGCCTTGGCCTCTCAAAGTGCTGGGATTACAGGCGTGAGCCACCGTGCCTGGCCTTCTTTCAGACTTCTAAGGGATAAATGAGTAGGGATTTGTATGAGGCAAGATGTTATTGGGGAAAGGAATTATGTGTAAATTAGACCTTTGGACCATATCAGAACTATTTTTAATGTATAGATTCTCGTTTTTGTTTTTTTTTTTTTTTTGAGACGGAGTCTCACTCTGTCACCTAGGCTGGAGTACAGTTGCACAGTCTCGGCTAACTGCAACCTCCGCCTCCCGGGTTCACGCCATTCTCCTGCGTCAGCCTCCCAAGTAGCTGGGATTACACGAGACCACTACCACGCCTGGCTAATTTTTTGTATTTTTAGTAGAGACGGGGTTTTACCATGTTAGCCAGGATGGTATCAATCTCCTGACCTCGTGATCCGCCCACCTTGGCCTCCCAAAGTGCTGGGATTACAGGCATGAGCCACCGCACCTGGCCCTTTTTTTTTTTTAGATGGAGGCTCCCTCTTGTCACCCAGGCTGGAGTGCAGTGGCTCAATCTCGGCTCACTGCAACCTCCGCCTCCCAGCTTCAAGCAATTTTCCTGCCTCAGCCTCCCAAGTAGCTAGGATTTACAGGTGCACGCCACCGCGTCCGTCTAATTTTTTTTTTTTTTTTTTTTTTTTTTGAGACGGAGTCTCGCTCTGTCGCCCAGGCTGGAGTGCAGTGGCCGGATCTCAGCTCACTGCAAGCTCCGCCTCCTGGGTTCACGCCGTTCTCCTGCCTCAGCCTCCCGAGTAGCTGGGACTACAGGCGCCCACCACCTTGCCCGGCTAGTTTTTTGTATTTTTTAGTAGAGACGGGGTTTCACTGTGTTAGCCAGGATGGTCTCGATCTTCTGACCTCGTGATCCACCCGTTTCGGCCTCCCAAAGTGCTGGGATTACAGGCTTGAGCCACCGCGCCCGGCCATAATTTTTTTGTATTCTTAGTAGAGATGGGGTTTCATCATGTTGGCCAGGCTGGTCTCCAACTCTTGACCTCGGGTGAGCTGCCCACGTCGGCCCTCAAAAGTGCTGGGATTATAGGTGTGAGCCACCGTGCCCGGCCAGATTCTCTTGGTTCTACCCTACAGAGGAAAACCACATCAAAATCCAAATTTTTTTTACACCAGGTATGGTGGCATGTGCTGTAGTCCCAGCTACTTGGGAGACTGAGGGCAGAGGAACCCTTGAGCCCAGAGTTTTTTTTTTTTTTTGAGACAGTGTATTGCTCGGTCACCCAGGCTGGAGAGCAGTGGCACAATTCTGGCTCACTGCAAACTCCGTCTCCCGGATCCTTGTGCCTCAGGCTCCTGAGGACCTGGGATTATAGGTGCCCACCACCATGCTCAGCTAATTTTTGTATTTTTAGTGGCGACCAGGTTTCACCATACTGGACAGGCTGGTCTGCAACTCCTGACCTCAAGTTATTCGCCCAACTCGGCCTCCCAAAGTACTAGGATTACAGGCATGAGCTTCCTTGCCCAGCTGAGCCCAGGAGTTTGAGGCTTTGCCCAGCAATGCAGTGAAACTCTGTCTCTCTTTTAAAAAAAAAAAAAAAAAAAGAGGCCAGACGCAGTGGCTCACCTATAATCCCAGTGCTTTGGGAGGCCAAGCAGGAGGAGGATTGCTTGAAGCCAAGAGTTCAAGATCAGCTCAGACTCCAAAGCAAGACCCCATTTCTACAAAATTAAAAGTACAAAATTAGCCAGGTACAATGGCACGTGCCTATAGTCCCAACTACTTGGGAGGCTGAGATAGGGGAATCACAAGCCCAGGAGTTTGGGGCTACATTGAGCTACACAACTGGGCACCCTCGCTTAGAGCAAAGCCTGATCTCAAAAAAAAAAGAAAGAAAGAAAAAACAACCAAAAAGAAAAATCTTTTCTTTACAGTTGATTAGGTTCTTGGCAGAGAGATTCAAATATAGGGGGATGAGATAATGGCTATGCCATAACTGAAATGAATCTTTTTTTGTTTTTGTTTCTGTTTTTTGAGAAAGAGTTTTGTACTTGTTGCCCAGGCTGGAGTGTAAAGGCACTGGGTTCAAGTGATTCTCCTGCCTCAGCCTCCCGAGTAGCTGGGATTATGGTCGTGTGCCCCCACGCCTGGCTAATTTTGTATTTTTCACAGAGATGGGATTTCAAAATGTTGGTCATGCTGGTCTTGAATTCCTGACCTCAGGAGTTCACCCACCTCGACCTCCCAAAGTGCTGGGATTACAGGTGTGAACCACTGCACCTGGCCTGATTCTGATTTTTAAATGGATAAAGAATAAAATTTGTAAGCAATCAGTTGGGCTAATTAACCTGACCAAAATGGCCTTGAAGTTAAAATACCTCAAGGAAGACCTTACTAAAATTAAATAACCCTTTGTGTTTTTTGGGGCCTTTCTCCTGAAATGTTGAAAGCACATGAAAATTCTCCTGAGGTCCCAAAGGCACTATGGTGATATTTAGAGACCAGGGCTTCCTGTGGCGCCAGACGCTGCCTTAGGCTGTTTTTTTTTTGTTTGTTTTTTTTTTTTTTTTTTGAGACGGAGTCTCGCTCTGTTGCCCAGGCTGGAGTGCAATGGCGCAATCTCGGCTCACTGCAAGCTCCGCCTCCCGGGTTCATGCCATTCTCCTGCCTCAGCCTCCTGAGTAGCTGGGACTGCAGATGCCCGCCACTGCGCCTGGCTAATTTTTTGTATTTTTAGTAGAGATGGGGTTTCACCGTGGTCTCGATCTCCTGACCTCGTGATCCGCCCGCCTCGGCCTCCCAAAGTGCTGGGATTACAGGCGTGAGCCACCGTGCCCGGCCTGCCTTAGGTCTTTTTTTTTTTTTTTTTTTTTGAGACGGAGTCTCGCTCTGCCGCCCAGGCTGGAGTGTAGTGGCCGGATCTCAGCTCACTGCAAGCTCCGCCTCCCGGGTTCATGCCATTCTCCTGCCTCAGCCTCCGCAGTAGCTGGGACTACAGGCGCCCGCCACCTCGCCCGGCTAGTTTTTTGTATTTTTTAGTAGAGACGGGGTTTCACCGTGTCAGCCAGGATGGTCTCGATCTCCTGACCTCGTGATCCGCCCGCCTCGGCCTCCCAAAGTGCTGGGATTATAGGCTTGAGCCACCGCGCCCGGCCTGCCTTAGGTCTTTAACAGTTTAGAGGAAGGGATGGCTGCCGACTCTGGCTGGAGGAGGGCAGAGGAAGAATGCCGGAAGGATATGGGTATTCTAAGAACCACCATGGTGAAACCCCATCTCTACTAAAAATGCAAAAATTAGCTGGGTGTGGTGAGGTGCCTGTAGTCCCAGCTTACTCGGGAGGCTGAGGCAGGAGAATCACTTGAATCCTGGAGGTGGAGCCAACATAGTGCCACTGCACTCCATCCTGGGTGACAGGAGCAAAAACTCCGTTACAAAAAAAAAAAATCCTGAAAAGATCTGGAGCCGGGCGGGTACCTGTAGTTCCAGCTACTCGGGAAGCTGAGGCAAGAGAATGGCGTGAACCTGGGAGGCGGAGCTTGCAGTGAGCAGAGATTGCGCCACTGCACTCCAGCCTGGGCGACAGAGCCAGACTAGGTCTCAAAAAAAAAAAAAAAAAGAGAAAAGAAAAGATCTGAAGGCACATCAGCAGGCTTTGCCCCACATTTTGAGAAATTGGTGTCGTTCTGTGTTAACAGCAAGGGGTGGGACTGGTCCACTTTTGAACCTACCCTTCACTTCTTAGAGCTCTGTGGGATGTGATTTGAGACCACACTTTAGATGCTTAAGAAGAAAGACAACATAGGCTGGGCGTGGTGGCTCATGCCTGTAATCCTAGCACTTTGGGAGGCTGAGGTGGGTGGATTACGAGGTCAGGAGTTCGAGATCAGCCTGCTCAGCATGGTGAAACCCCGTCTCTACTAAAAATACAAAAAAAAAAATTAGCTGGGCGCGATGGTGCGCACTTGTCGTACCAGCTACTTGGGAGGCTGAGGCAGGAGAATTGCTTGAACCCGGCAGGTGAAGGTTGCAGTGAGCCAAGATTGCGCCACTGCACGCCAGCCTGGGTGACTGAGTGAGAGTCTGTCTCAGAAAAAGAATGAAGACAATATAACATTGAGGTATGTATGTATGTATATATGTATTTATATATTTATTTTGAGACTGAGTTTCGCTCTTGTTGCCCAGGCTGGAGTGCAGTGGCACGATCTTGGCTCACCGCAGCCTCCGCCTCCCAGGTTCAAGCGATCCTCCTGCCTCAGCCTCGCGAGTAGCTGGGATTAGAGGCATGTGCCACCACGCCTGGCTAATGTTGTATTTTTAGTAGGGATGGGGTTTCTCCATGTTGGTCAGGCTGGTCTCAAACTCCCGACCTCAGGTGATCCGCCCACCTTGGCCTCCAAAAGTGCTGGGATTACAGGTGTGAGCCACCGCGTCCGGTCAACACTGAGGTATTTAAACAGATTTTGCTTTCAAATAGAATAGTGTACTTAAGGCTATATCCTAAAGAGCCACCTTCCACAAAATCTCAGGGATCCAGTTTGATGAGTTTACATCCATGTGTGCCTGTGTGACAGCCATCCAGGCAAAAGAACGTTTCCAGTGCTCCAGACGCTCCCTCACGGGCCTGTGTTTTCTTTTTGAGACGGAGTCTTACTCTGTCGCCCAAGCTGGAGTGCAATGGCGTGATCTTGGCTCACTGCAACCTCTGCCTCCTGGGTTCCAGCGATTCTCCTGCCTTAGCCTCCCTAGTAGCTGGGATTACAGGCATGAGCCATCATGCCTGGCCAATTTTTGTATTTTTAGTAGAGATAGAGTTTCACCATGTTGGCCAGGCTGGTCTCGAACTCCTGTCCTCAAGTGATGTGCCTGTGTCAGCCTCCGAAAGTGTTGGGATTACAGGTATGAGCCACCGTGCCTGGCCTCCTGTGTTTGTTTCCAATATGAGTAAAATAACGAATTCAGATATAGCAGATATTGGGGATGTTAGTGGAGAAGACGGGCCTTAAGTTATCAGACCATATTCTTTTTTTTTTCTTTTGGGATGGTGTCTCGCTCTGTTGCCCAGGCTGGAGTGCAGTGGTGGGATCTCGGCTCACTGCAAGCTCCACTTCCCGGGTTCACGCCATTCTGCTACCTCAGCCTCCCGAGTAGCTGGGACTACAGGTGCCCACCACCATGCCTGGCTAATTTTTTTGTATGTTTAGTAGAGATGGAGTTTCACTGTTAACCAGGATGGTCTCAATCTCCTGACCTCGTGATCTGCCCACCTCAGCCTCCCAAAGTGCTGGGATTACAGGCGTGAGCCACCGTGCCCAGCCAAGATGCTTCTCCTTTTTTTGGAGACAGAATCTTGCTCTCTCCACCAGGGTGGGGTGCAGTGGTGCACTCAGCTCACTACAGCCTCAAACTCCCAGGCTTAAGGGGTCCTCCTGCCTCAGTCTCCTGAGTAACTGGAACTACAGTTGCACACTATGATGCCTTACTAATTTTTTTTTTTTTTTTTTTTCAAGAGACACAGTCTTGCTATTGTTGCCTAGCCTGGCTGGGCTGGGGCATGTCAGAACCCTTTTTTTTTTTTTTTTTTTTTTTGAGACAGAGTCTCGCTCTGTAGCCCGGGCTGGAGTGCAGTGGCCGGATCTCAGCTCACTGCAAGCTCCGCCTCCCAGGTTTACGCCATTCTCCTGCCTCAGCCTCCCGAGTAGCTGGGACTACAGGCGCCCGCCACCTCGCCCGGCTAGTTTTTTGTATTTTTTAGTAGAGACGGGGTTTCACGGTGTTCTCCAGGATGATCTCGATCTCCTGACCTCGTGATCCACCCGTCTCGGCCTCCCAAAGTGCTGGGATTACAGGCTTGAGCCACCGCGCCCAGCCAGAACCCTTTTTTTTTTTTAAGAGAGTTTTGCTGTGTCGCCCAGGCTGGAGTGCAGTGGTACTATCTTGGCTCACTGCAATCTCTACCTCCCGGGCTCAAGCAGTCCTCCCATGTCAGCCTCTTGAGTAGCTGGGACTACAGGCGCACACCACTATGCCTGGCTCATTTATTTATTTATTTTATTTTTTGAGACAGAGTGTAGCTCTGTTGTCCAGGCTGGAGTGCAGTGACACAGTCTCGGCTCACTGCAACCTCTGCTTCCTGGGTTCAAGCTGTTCTCTGCCTCAGCCTCCCAAGGAGTTGGGATTATAGGCGCACGCCACCATGTCTGGCTAATTTTTGCATTTTAGTAGAGATGGGGTTTCACCAATTTGGCCAGGCTGGTCTTGAACTCCTGACCTCGTGATTCACCCACCTCGACCTCCCAACGTGCTGGGATCACAGGCGTGAGCCACCGCGCCCGGTCAATTGTTTTATTTTTGTAGAAACGAGGTTTCACTATAGTACACAGGCTGGTCTTGAATTCCCAAGCTCAAGTGATCCTCCTACCTCGGCCTCCCAAAGTGCTGGGATCACAGGCGTGAGCCACCGCGCCCGGCCCAGATGTGAGAAACTTTGAATTCTAAAGTTGCTGGCAGGCCAGGTGCGGTGAGAGCCCTGGTGGTAGCAGCCTGTGAGGATTGTTATCTGTGTGGAAGGATAGCGCACCATCATCCCTTCCTCTCCTTCCTTCACACGTGTGCTCAGCCTTCATCTTCATGACACAGGCAGATTTAGCTGCTTGGTTTTTTCTGTTTTTGCAGAAAGGGTCTTGTTGCCCAGGCTAGAGGGCAGCCTCGACCTCCCAGGAGGCTCAAGTGACCTTCTACCTCAGCCTCCCAAGTAACTGGGACCACAGGCGCACACCAGCACGCTTGGCTTTTTAACATTTTTGTAGAGACAAGGTCTCACTCTTTTGCCAGGGCTGCTCTCAAAATCCTGGGCTCAAGCCATCCCCCCATCTCAGCTTCCCACAGTGCTGGGATTACAGGCGTGAGCCACCGCACCCAGCCCACTGCTATTTTTTCTCAACCTCTGTATCTTATGTGTCTCTCTATCCCCTTCTTTCTGTCCCTCATTTTCTCAGCATCCTATGACCCATACAATGACTTGAGGCCTCTGTGATTTTTAGAGAGGTCTTTAGGAGGCAGCAGAGGGGCCAGGAGGCCAGCTGTCCATCTGTAAATGAGGCCCTGCGGCTGGACCTCCGTGGGCTTTGGTCAATAGATGGCCTGCGGACGTTTTTAGGGAACCCAGTACAACCCCAGGAGCATGATTTGAAAGTTCCTGATACTGTATAAAATGCATACATGGTGCGGAGGCTCATGCCTGGAATTAGCTGGGCATGGTGGTATGCACCTGTAGTCCCAGCTACTCGGGAGGCTAAGGTGGGAGGATCCCCTGAGCCCGAGAGTTACAGGCTGCAGTGAGCCATGATGGTGTCACTGCACTCCAGCCTAAGTGACAGAGTGAGACCTTGTCTCAAAAAATAAAAGATAAAAAGCATAAATGGGCTTTGGAACCGGATAGCTCTGGGCTCAAATTCCCAGCTCTGTCACTAACTGCCGCCTCTGTGGCATGTGTATCATGCCATTTCTCTAAACTGCCGTCTTTCGATTTGTAAAATGAAAGCAGTTCCTGTATTGCAGGATGATTATGAGGATTGGAAAATACCTTATATTTTAATGTAATATAAAGTTATAAAATATAAAATGCCCTCTGCTATATAATAATTCAGTAAATAGTAGTTGGTTTAATAAAACCAAATGAGCCGGGCGCGGTGGCTCAAGCCTGTAATCCCAGCACTTTGGGAGGCCAAGATGGGCGGATCACGAGGTCAGGAGATCGAGACCATCCTGGCTAACACGGTGAAACCCCATTTCTACTAAGAAATACAAAAAAAAAACTAGCCGGGCGAGGTGGTGGGCGCCTGTAGTCCCAGCTACTCGGGAGGCTGAGGCCGGAGAATGGCGTGAACCCGGGAGGCGGAGCTTGCAGTGAGCTGAGATCCGGCCACTGCACTCCAGCCTGGGCTACAGAGCGAGAGACTCCGTCTCAAAAAATAAAAAAAAATAAAAAAAAAATAAAACCAAATGAACAGAGTATGCCCAGAATTCAAATATTGATACTTAAAGGATGGTCATAAAACTCTTTAGTCCAGTGGCATGGCATCTGAGGCTGTATTTCACCATTCAGCATTTTGCCATGGGGTGAATCCATTCATCAGACTGACCTCTGAAGTTTCATAGCAGGATAGAAATATATCATAGATTGTTAAAACTTTATATTTCGGCCGGGTACAGTGGCTCACGCCTGTAATCCCAGTACTTTGGGAGGCCAAGGTGGGCGGCTCACGAGGTCAGGAGATCAAGACCATCTTGGCTAACAAGGTGAAACCCATCTTTACTAAAAATATTTTAAAAATAGCATCCAGGTGTGGTCGCGGGCACCTGTAGTCCCAGCTGCTTGGGAGGCTGAGGCAGGAGAATGGCGTGAACCTAGGAGGCGGAGCTTGCAGTGAGCTGAGATCCCGCCACTGCACTCCAGCCTGGGTGACAGAGCGAGACTCTGTCTCAAAAAAGAAACAAAGGCCGGGCGCGGTGGCTCAAGCCTGTAATCCCAGCACTTTGGGAGGCCGAGACGGGCGGATCACGAGGTCAGGAGATCGAGACCATCCTGGCTAACACGGTGAAACCCCGTCTCTACTAAAAATACAAAAAACTAGCCGGGCGAGGTGGCGGGCGCCTGTAGTCCCAGCTACTCAGGAGGCTGAGGCAGGAGAATGGCGTAAACCTGGGAGGTGGAGCTTGCAGTGAGCTGAGATCCGGCCACTGCACTCCAACCTGGGCGACAGAGCGAGACTCCGTCTCAAAAAAAAAAAAAAAAAAAAAAAAAAAAGAAACAAAAAAACAACTTTATATTTCATTTTGCAACGAGACATTTCGTAAATACATGCTGAAATACAGGGGGGTTTTTTGTTTTTGTTTTTTGAGGCAGGGTCTGGCTCTATTGCCCAGGCTGGAATGGAGTGGTGTGATCTCAGCTCACTGCAACCTCTGCCTCCTGGGCTCAAGCAATCCTCCCACCTCAGCCTCCGGAGTAGCTGGGACTGTGAGCGGCCACCACCACACCCAGCTAATGTTTGTATTTTTTGTAGAGATGGGTTTCACCATGTTACTCAGGCTGGTCTCAAACTCTGAGCTGAAGCAATCCATCCACCTGTGTCAGGCTCACCAAGTGCTGGGATTGCAGGCATGAGCCACTGTGCCCAACCATAGTTGGTTTTTTTGACCCCTCATTGGGTAATGATCAGGTAATCAGCAGCATTGAGGGAGCAGCAAGGTCTGTCGAATGGTGGGAT
The DNA here is from genome assembly GCF_037993035.2 of Macaca fascicularis. Lineage (NCBI taxonomy): Eukaryota > Metazoa > Chordata > Mammalia > Primates > Cercopithecidae > Macaca > Macaca fascicularis. Next base: position 1,533,023 of record NC_088390.1, on the reverse strand, counting down.
TGGGGGGCTGGGCAGGCAGTGGCTTGTCAAGTAGAGCTTGCTTAATGAGGTGGGGGTTTTCTGAGAGCTAATTGGATTTGGAGTTTGGACCTCTACCTGCCCATACGGGAAAAGGCTTGCCTTGGTCAGGAGGTGATGGGAACACTTGATTTTCTAGGACCAAGTGACCTATGCTTGCCATGATCAGTTTCTGCTGTGCAAGCGGTAATAGACCAGGACATGTGTGCGAGTGGGCTGGGGGACTGTGCTGCTGCCGGACGCTAAAGATGGGAGAAGGTGGCCGGGCACCGTGGCTCACGCCTGTAATCCCAGCACTTTGGGAGGCCAAGGCGGGTGGATCACGAGGTCAGGAGTTCAAAACCAGCCTGGCCAAAATGGTGAAACTCCATCTCTACTAAAAATACAAAAATTAGCTGGGCATAGTGGCGGGCACCTGTAGTCCCAGCTACTCTGGAGGCTGAGGCAGGAGAATTGCTTGAACCTGGGAGGCAGAGGTTGCATTGAGCTGAGATCATGCCATTGCACTCCAGCCTGGGCAAGAGAGCAAGACTCCATCTCAAAAAAAAGAAAAAACACAAAAAAAGAGGGGAGAAGGTTGCTTCTCCTCGGACAGGGTCTGCGGAGCAGGTAGAAAGCCGAGGGTAGTGAGTACAAAGAAAGGGAATACTAGCTCACTCACTGAAGTGGGGATTGCTTGTTCAGAGACACTTGAGATTTCCAATAATTACCACTTTCCTTTTTTAATCAAAAAGTATCATTATCTGGGATCCTGTTTTACTTTCTGTATTCTCTGTTTTTCTGCACTGCTAAAAACACTTCTTCCTTCTGCCTGCATTAACCACAAGGAATCAGTCTGGTGGCTGGGGCTGGGGAGGCAGCAAGGGGCCATTTCTGTCACATCCCTAGAGCAATCACATGGGCAGGGTGTGCTGACCAGAGAACGGAGTTGTGCAGCTGCATTCCTAACTGGAAATAAAGTGCTCTCCTTATTCTCCTCCTGCAGGTCGGTGAGCTGGTAAAGGTTACGAAGATTAATGTGAGTGGTCAGTGGGAAGGGGAGTGTAATGGCAAACGAGGTCACTTCCCATTCACACATGTCCGTCTGCTGGATCAACAGAATCCCGATGAGGACTTCAGCTGAGTATAGCTCAACAGTTTTGCTGACAGATGGGAACAATCTTTTTTTTTTTTCCAGCTGCCATCTATACAGTTTTCTTACAGATGTCAAAAGCAGTCTAGTTTATATAAGCATTCTGTTACCTGTGATCTTTTTTTAGACTGAACTACTCCATTCCTAGTCTTCTGTACCATATTCAGGGTACGAACTGGAGGGCTCGTGTGTTAGCTTCTGAAATTGGCAATTGTAGGAGGTAGTGGCCGTGCCTGTGTGTATCAGAAGGGATAGGTATCTTGCCTCCTTTCTCTCAGGCAATGCAAATCACCCTGTGGAAAACCGATGGACAGGAAGGAGTATTACACACTGCTTACCCTGATTTATTCAGTGGTTTTGTTTTCATTCTGGAACCATACTATCAAATGGCGACAGACTGTTCCCTTCCACCCCCGGGAAGTAATGCACTGTGTGAATAGTATCAAGCAGGACTGCTTTCATTGTATGGAGCATGACCAGCATATGACTCATTCTGACATTTCAGATCCTAAGAATTCTAAGAACACTACTAGAAGCATTTGTTCCTTCCTAGTCGATGCTTCATACTTTTTCTTGGGATTCTTTTAGCCCTTGACATTCTTGTCCCCCAAACCTGTAAGTAGGTTAATTCCTAGGATAAGTGTGTATTTTCATTCCAGGTGAGAAGCAGAATGTACCGAGCACTTTATTCAGTGCATAGCTTTAAGCCAGTGTTGGATTCACTAAGTGGACAGCCAGTCTCCCAGCTCTCTGCCTTCCCCTAAAGGGTCGTAGTAGGTCACCCTTCTACAGCAGTTAACTAGAGTCCTAACTGATGGGATCCAGCAGGGCCATTTCTCTTGAAGGCCAGTATCCTATTAGGAGACTCTTGGAATTCTTAGGTTCTACTCAGAGTGGAAGGACCAATCACCTCTAATATTCTGTGGAAGGTTTTGGGGCCAAATTCTGCCCTCTGCATTCTGTGCAACTTGTATAAAAGTCAAGTTAGTATTACATGAGTTTGGGGTAGGGTTAGTGCTTTGAAAAATGTTGAACTGGCTGGGCGGTAGCTCACGCCTGTAATCCCAGCACTTTGGGAGGCCGAGGCGGGTGGATCACGAGGTCAGGAGTTCGAGACCAGCCTGGCCAACATGGTGAATCCCTATCTCTACTAAAGATACAAAAAATTAGCTGGGCGTGGTGGTGCGCGCCTGTAATCCCAGCTACTTGGGAGGCTGAGGCCGGAGAATTGCTTGAACCTGGGAGGTGGAGGTTGCAGTGAGCCGAGATAGCACCACTGCACTCCAGCCTGGGTGATAGGGCGAGACTCTGTCTCAAAAAAAAAAAAAAAAATGTTGAACCAATCCTGAATTACTGATGTATTATTCATTTCTCATGAGGAGAGTAATGCTGTTGAAGTACATTACATTATAAACTGCCTTCACTTTTGGCTCTTTTTATGTTCAGGTTTAGTTTACCAATCGATTTAAGTATGGAATGATTTATATGGGGTCAGGTGCTCCAAAAAATAGACTTATGAGACCAAAAATGATCTAGGCTATTTAGACTACAGCATGAGACTTCCAAGTTAGTTCCCAGTCTATAAAGGCACTTACCGGTCTGTGGTGTGGTATGACCAGTAGAAACACCTTCTAGTTTGCTTTGGACCTCATTTTGGAAAAAAAATCTACCTTTCTAATTGTTCTGCATAGGTTAATATGATCAATTTGCTTTCTTTGAACCTATACCAGATTGTGGTATCTGAGTGACTGGCACATTGCCTAACACACAGTGTGCACGTATTTGTCTGAGTGAATGAGGAGACTGAGAAACTGGTGACGTGGCACAGGGAAGCCAGCTGGCCCGGGACCACAAGCAGACTAATGAGTTGACGCTAATTTAATGTATTTTTACCTCACACTAAGGTCATGCTTGATAAAGACATTAAACTCAACTTGTAAAAGATTAGCACAGTTCTGTGCACAGAGTGGGTGCTCAGTAGTGTTGAATGAACAGGTTTGTAATCCTAGATGTAATTCCATCTGACTGCTTTGTTAAATTTTCAGTTAGAACATAGATACTGTAAAATCCAGATACACATTAAATCTTGTTTTCCTGAAAGATGGCATCTAAAATATTTGTAGAAAAACCTTGTCGCAAATGATTTGAATGTTCCTATTTTCTTTTCCTTTGACTTTGATATTGGCTTGTAATGTCTCTTTTCATCATATGTAATATCAGTGGAACATGCAGCGCTACTCAAGTCCTAAGGATTCCTCAGTGATCGGTGGTCCAGAGCCGTTTCCATGAACCGCTGGCCTGGATTTGGCTGTTGGGTGTGGCAGTTAATGCACCTCAAGAAATCAAAGGATGTCTTATGTCTTCCCAAAAAAAGCAAATGCTGAAATCCTATTGGCAAAGTAAACTGAAATTGGCTGCTATATTTTATATAATCATTTCTGCAAATCCCGTTTTTGGAATACTAATATTTGACATGGTTAATTCTTATTAATTTGTTGGAATTGTTTATTGTTAATAATGCAAATAGATAATTTTTAATTATCCACAAGTAACATTTCACTATTAATGGTTTGAAATAGGTGATAAGCAAACCAATTTGAAATAAAATATAAACATGTGCCATTGTATTATAACACTATACACTTTCTTGACAGTTAAATTTTAAAAAACTGTGTTTCGTAGCATGTATTGTATGTGTTTATAGTTTACATAGCAAATAAACATATGGCCAAATGTTTGGCTTGCTGATGTTTTGGAAAAAGGAATCTTTGAATATTTTTCACAAAAGAGCTGAATCTTTTTTTTTTTTTTTTTGAGACGGAGTCTCGCTCTGTTGCCCAGGCTGGAGGGCAGTGGTGCGATCTCGGCTCACTGCAACCTCCGCCTCCTGGGTTCACGCCATTCTCCAGCCTCATCCTCCCGAGTAGCTGAGACTGCAGGTACCCACCACCATGCCTAGCTAATTTTTTTTGTATTTTTAGTAGAGACGGGGTTTCACTGTGTTAGCCAGGATGGTCTCAATCTCCTGACCTCATGATCCACCCGCCTCAGCCTCCCAAAGTGCTGGGATTACAGGCGAGAGCCACTGCGCCTAGCCCTTTTTTTTTTTTTTTTTTTTTTTGAGACAAAGTTTCGCTCTTGTGGCCTAAGCTGGGGTGCAGTGATGCGATCTCGGCTTACTGCAACTTCTGCCTCCCAGGTTCAAGCAGTTCTCCTACCTCAGCCTCCCGAGTAGCTGGGGTTACAGGCATGCACCACCACGCCCAGCTAATTTTTTGTATTTTTGGTAGAAATGGGGTTTCACCATGTTAGCCAGGCTGGTCTCGAATGCCTCACCTCAGGTGATCCACCTGCTTCCGCCTCCTCAAGTGCTGAGATTACAGGTGTGAGCCACCACCACGCCCAGCAAGAGGTAAATCTTTACGCTTAGGCAATAGGAGGTATGTGCCTTCAGCAGCCTACAGTCATGTAATTAGAGAAACAATTTTGGCCGGGCGCGGTGGCTCAAGCCTGTAATCCCAGCACTTTGGGAGGCCGAGACGGGCAGATCACGAGGTCAGGAGATCGAGACCATCCTGGCTAACACGGTGAAACCCCGTCTCTATTAAGAAATACAAAAAACTAGCCGGGCGAGGTGGCGGGCGCCTGTAGTCCCAGCTACTCGGGAGGCTGAGGCAGGAGAATGGCGTAAACCCGGGAGGCGGAGCTTGCAGTGAGCTGAGATCCGGCCACTGCACTCCAGCCTGGGTGACAGAGCAAGACTCCGTCTCAAAAAAAAAAAAAAAAAAGAGAAACAATTTTACAAGCTCTATGGGTGCTTAAAGATGGGAATAGGCCGGGCGTGGTGGCTCATGCCTGGTAATCCCAGAACCTTGGGAGGCCGGTGAGCGGGGGCGGTCAGATCAGAAGGTCAGGAGCTCAAGACCAGCCTGGCCAACATAGTGAAACCCCGTCTTTACTAAAAATACAAAAATCTGGGTGGGCATGGTGGCTCACTCCTGTAATCCCACCAATTTGGGAGGCTGAGGTGGGTGGATCACAAGATCAGGAGATATGACCATCCTGGCTAACGCAGTGAAACCCTGTCTCTACTAAAAATACGAAAAATTAGCTAATCGTGGTGGCACGCACCTGTAGTCCCAGCTACATGGGAGGCTGAGGCAAGAGAATCGTTTGAACCCGGGAGGCAGAGGTTGCAGTGAGCTGAGATGGCACCGCTGTACTCCAGCCTGGGCAACAGCGAGACTGTCTCAATCAATAAAATACAAACATTAGCCAGGTGTAGTGACATGTGCCTGTAATCACAGCTACTCGGGAGGCTGAGGCAGGTGAATTACTTGAACCTGGGAAGTGGAGATTGCAGTGAGCCAAGATCGCACCACTGCACTCCAGCCTTGGTGACAGAGTGAGACTCCATCTCAAAAAAAAAAAAATGGTTGGGATTAATCAATAGATACATAGATACAGATTTTTTATTTTTTTTGTTTGAGATGGAATTTCACTCTTGTTGCCCAGGCTGGAGTGCAATGGCGCGATCTCGGCTCACTGAAACCTCCACCTCCCGGGTTCAAGCAGTTCTCCTGCATCAGCCTCCGGAGTAGCTGGGACTACAGGCATGAGCCACCATGCCCAACTAATTTTGTATTTTTAGTAGAAATGGGATTTCTCCATGTTGGTCCGGCTGATCTGGAACTCCCAACCTCAGGTGATGCCTCAGCCTCCCAAAGTGCTAGGATTACAGGGGAGAGCCACTGTGCCTGGCTTTTTTTTTTTTTTTTTTTTTTTGAGACGGAGTCTTGCTCTGTGCCCCAGGCTGGAGTGCAGTGGCGCGATCTCGGCTCACTGCAAGCTCCGCCTCCCGGGTTCACGCCATTCTCCTGCCTCAGCCTCCCGCGTAGCTGGGACTACAGGCGCCGCCACCTCGCCCGGCTAATTTTCTTGTATTTTTAGTAGAGACGGGGTTTCACCGTGTTAGCCAGGATGGTCTCGATCTCCTGACCTCGTGATCCGCCCGTCTCGGCCTCCCAAAGTGCTGGGATTACAGGCTTGAGCCACCGCGCCCGGCCTTTTTTTTTTTTTTTTTTTTTTTTTTTTTAAGACAGTTTCACTCGTGTTGCACAGGCTGGAGTCCTATGGTGCTATCTCAGCTGGTTGCAACCTCTTCCTCCTGGGTTCAAGTGATTCTCCTGCCTCACCCTGCTGAGTAGCTTCACCCTCCTGAGTAGCTGGGATTACAGGCATGTGCCACCATACCTGGCTAATTTTTGTCTTTTTAGTAGAGATAGGGTTTCGCTGTTTTTGGACAGGCTGGTCTCGAACCTCCTGACCTCAGGTGATCCACCTGCCTTGGCCTCCTAAAGTGCTGGAATTACAGGTGTGAGCCACCGCGTCTGGCCTCCTGAGTTTTTTTTTTTTTTTTTTTCTTTCTTTAAGACGAAGTTTTGTTCTCGTGCCCCAGGCTGGAGTGCAGTGGCGCGATCGCAGCTCGCTGCAACCTCGCCTCCCAGGTTCAAGTGATTCTCCTGCCTCAGCCTCCCGAGTAGCTGGGATTACAGGTGCCTGCCACCAGGCCCGGCTAATTTTTCTATTTTTAGTAGAGACGGGATTTCACCATGTTGGCCAGGCTGGTCTTGAACTTCTGACCTCAGGTTATCCACCCGCCTCGGCCTCCCAACGTGCTGGGATTACACGCGTGAACCACCCACCGTGCCCGGCCTCTGGCCTGATGATATTTTTAAGGGTCTCCATGAGTATCAGTCATAAAATACTGATTTGAGGGGACCATAAGAATCATATAAAGGTCTGAAAGCAGGGCGGGTACCGTGGCTTGTGCCTTTAATCCTAGCACTTGGGAGTCCTAGGCAGTCGAATCATGAGATCAGGGGTTCGAAACCAGCCTGGCCCACATGGTGAAACCCTGTCTCTGCTAAAAATACAAAAAAAAATTAGCTGGGTGTGGTGGCATGCGCCTGTAATCCCAGCCACTTACGAGGCTGAGTCAGAAGAATTGGTTGAACCCAAGAAGCTGACGGTGCAGTGAGATTGTGCCACTTCACTCCAGCATGAACGACAGGGTGAGACCCTGTCTGAAACAAACCTGTGGAATGGTGTGTGTGTTTATGTAGTCTACAGTATTCATACCACCTGTCATATTTTGTGACCTTGACTTCCAGGTTAAATTCTTTTCCTCTTACAGGTATGAAAACGAAAGGGGGCCGGTATAGAAGAAAATGAAAATAACCATTAACCCTGCTAAGTTTGACAGGGGGAGGCGAAGGATTTGGCGTGCTGTTGCCACCCATGTTCTGAAGACTATGAAATGGGAGATCAGGTAGAGGGCAGAAAAGAACCAGCCATGTAGAAGTGAAGCTCAACAACAGAGCAGGCCGGGTGCGGTGGGCGGATCGCCAGAGGTTGGGGGTTCAAGACCAGCCTGGCCAGCATGGAGAAACCCCGTCTCTACTAAAAATAAAAAAATTAGCCAGGCGTGGTGGCAGGCGCCTGTATTCCCAGCTAGTCGGGAGGCTGAAGCAGGAGAAGCACTTTAACCGCGAGGCAGACGTTGCAGTGAGGAGATCGCACCATTGCACTCCAGCCTGGGCAACAGAGTGAGACTCTGTCTCAAAAATAAATAAGTACAGAATTAGCCAGGCGTGGTGGCAGGCGCCTGTAATCTCAGCTACTCAGGAGGCTGAGATGGGAGACTTGCTTGAACCTGGGAGGCAGAGGTTGCAGTGAACCAAGGCCATGCCACTGCACTCCGTCCTGGGTGACACAGCCAGACTCCGTCTCAAAAACAAGTGGCCAGGCTCGATGGCTCACACCTGTAATCCTAGCACTTTGAGGCTGAGGTGGGCAGATCATGAGGTCAGAAGATCGAGACCATCCTGGCTGACACAGTGAAACCCCGTCTCTACTAAAAATACAAAAAATTAGCCCTGCGTGGTGGTGGGCGCCTGTAGTCCCAGCTACGTGGGAGGCGGAGCTTGCCGTGAGCTGAGATCGCGCCACTGCACTCCAGCCTGGGTGACAGAGCGAGACTCCATCTCAAAAAAAAAAAAAAAGCCAACAAGCAAAAAAAAACTATGATATTTAGAAAAAAGGAATGATTGTGGTGGGTGTTTTTTTTTTCCTTTTTTTTTTTTTTTTGAGATGGAGTCTTGCTCTGTCACCCAGCCTGGAGTGCAATGGTGCCATCTCAGCTCGCCACAACCTTCACCTCCCAGATTAAAGGGATTCTTCTGCCTCAGTGTCCCAAGTAGCTGGGATTACAGGCGCCCGCCACTCTGTCTCAAAAAAAAAAAAAAAGGCCAGGCGTGGTGGCTCACACCTGTAATCCCAGCACTTTGAGAGGCTGAGGCAGTTGGATCACGAGGTCAGGAGTTCAAAACCAGCCTGGCCAAAATGCTGAAACTCCATCTCTACTAAAAATACAAAATAATTAGCTGGGTATGGTGGCAGGCACCTGTAATCCCAGCCAGTCGGGAGGCTGAGGCAGAGAACTGCTTGAACCCGGGAGGTAGAGGATACAGTGAGCTGCGATCACACCATTGCACTCCACCCTGGGCAACAGGGTGAGACCCTAGCTCAAAAATAAAAACAAATGGATGATCACGTTCCCCATTTGCTCCTCGTTCAACTTGCCTATCTCAATGTCTATCACCATTGGCCAGGCCACAACTCTGGAGACAATCCTCTCCTCTTCTCGCTCTTAATTTACCAAGTTCTCAGTCTTACACAGTTCACTTCCCTCCCTCCCCACTGCTGCTCCCCTAGTTCAAACTGCCAGCGCCTCTCTCCTAGATGACCTCAACAGCCGCCTAACTGGGCTCCTTGTCACGAGTTTTGGCCCTTCCAGTCCATCCTCCACATTGCAGCCCCTGTGAGCTTTTATATCATCTCCTATTAGATTATATTCTCCTTCAGCCAGTGTCTCAACTCCCTGCAAAGGGAAACAGAGCTCTTCATGTTCCAGCTCCTTTCCTTCCCAGCCTCATCTTCCTCACTCTCCCTCCAGTGCTCTGGGCTCTAGCCACACTGAATTTCTTGCCCTGTCTTTACCTGACCCACCTGCTCTCTCCTCTGGGCTTTTGGACACTGTAACTCTATCTCATTTTCAAACATCAGTCTTATCTAATGTCCGAATTTGGATTAGGTGCTTGCCCTGTGTCCTGTCTTGCTAACATGCACTTACTGCCATGACCTCACACTGAACTGAGATTGCCCATGAGTGTGTCCATCACAAGGCCACGGCCATTAAATTGTTGTATTCCCAACACCCAGTCCTGTTGGACACAGCAGATACCCAGGGGTTGTATTCTGAACCAAAGAATGAAAACACGATAGGTGGGCTAGGTCATCAAAAGCCACGTGGGGCTGGGCACAGTGGCTCACCCCTGTAACCCTAGCACTTTGGGAGGCCGACATGGGCAGATCACCTGAGATTGGGAGTTCGAGACTAGCCTGGCCAACATGGTGAAACCCCATGTCTAATAAAAATACAAAAATTAAGGCCAGCCACAGTGGCTCACACCTGTAATCCCAGCACTTTGGGAAGCCAAGATGGGCAGATCACTTGAGGTCAGGAGTTCCAGACCAGTCTGGCTAACATGGTGAAACCTTGTCTCTACTAAAAATACAAAAACTAGCTGGGCCTAGTGGCAGGCACCTGTAATCCCAGCTACTCGGGAGGCTGAGACAGGAGAATTCCTTGAACCCAGGAGGTGGAGGTTGCAGTGAGCCAAGATCGCACCATCGCACTCCAGCCTAGGCGAAAGAGCAAGACTCCGTCTCAAAAAAAATAAAAATAAAATTAGCTGGGCATGGTGGCGCATGCCTGTAATCCTAGCTACTCGAGAGACTGAGGCAGGAGAATCACTGGGACCCCTGAAGCAGAGGTTGCAGTGAACCGAGATTGCACCATTTCACTCCAGCCTGAGCATCACAACAAGACTGTCACAAAAAAATAAAAGTATATCAGTTAGCTTTTGCTGCAGAGTAAACCATGCCAATCCTTAGTGGCTTAAAACAACAGTCACTTAGTCATAATTACACAGGTCAGCAGCTGGGGTTGGGCTTAGTGGGGCACTTCTCCAGGTCTTGGCCAGTTTCACTCATGGATGACGTCAGCTGCTGATTGGCGGGGACTGGCTGGTCTTGGATGGCCCTCAGCTGACACAGTTTATCTTTGCTTCGTGTGGTCTCCCATCCTACAGCAGGGCAGCCTGCTCTGGTGGCTATTGGCAGGGTTCCAAGAGAGCAGGCAGTATTACACTAGGTCTCTTAAGATGTAGCCGTGGAATTGACACAATGTCAGTCCCCCCTGCATTCTTTTTTTTAAATCTTCCCCAATTTAAATCTTTTAATTTAAAAGTAAACTTTATTGTCAAAAATGCAAAATTGGGGCCGGGCGCAGTGGGTCACACCTGTAATCCCAGCACTTTGGGAGGCCAAGGCGGGGATCACAAGGTCAGGAGATGAAGATCATCCTGGCTAACATGGCGAAACCCCATCTCTACTAAAAATATAAAAAAATTAGCAGCCGGGCGTGGTGGCAGATGCCTGTGGTCCCAGCTACTCGGGAGGCTGAGGTAGGAGAATGGTGTGAACCCGGGAGGCGGAGGTTGCAGTGAACCGAGATCGCGCCACTGCACTCCAGCCTGGGCAACAGAGTGAGACTCCGTCTCAAAAAAAAAAAATGCAGACTTGGGGAGGGCAGAAAGATCACACACAAGGCTGCCACTTCACACCTGGAGGGTTGCACAGGTGCCGGGCAGAGGTGCTCCTTGCTTCCCAGATGGTGCAGCCGCCGAATTGCCCTGCATTCTCTTGATCAAAGCAAGTCAGGAGGCCAGCCCAAATTCAGGCAGGCTTTGTCTGCTTGCAGGATCATCATTTTTGTTTAGTTTTGTTTGTTTAGCTTTGAGACAAGGTCTCATTTTGTCACTCAGGCTTCAGTGCAGTGGCATAGTCACAGCTCACTGCAGCCTCGACCTCTGGGCTCAAATTATCCTCCCACCTTAACCTCGTGATTAGTGGGAACTATAGGTGCGCACTACGTCCAGTTAATTTTTGTATTTTTTATAGAGATGGGGATTTCATCATGTTGGCCAGCTTGGTCTAGAACTCCTGAGCTCAATCAATCCTCCTGCCTCAGCCTCCCTTACTGCTGGGAAGTCTTTTCTCGTGAGACAGAGTTTCACTCTATCGCCCAGGCTGGAGTGCAGTGGCACAATCTTGGCTCACTGCAACTTCCGCCTCCTGGGATCAAGCGATTTTCCTGCCTCAGCCTCCTGAGTAGCTGGGACTACAGGTACCTGCCACCACGCCTGACTATTTTTTGTATTTTTAGTAGAGATGGGGTTTCACCATGTTGCTTAGGCTGGTCTTGAACTTCTTTTTTTTTTTTTTTTTTTTTTTTTTGAGACGGAGTCTTGCTCTGTCACCCAGGCTGGAGTGCAGTGGCCGGATCTCAGCTCACTGCAAGCTCCGCCTCCCGGGTTTATGCCATTCTCCTGCCTCAGCCTCCCGAGTAGCTGGGACTACAGGCGCCCGCCACCTCGCCCGGCTATTTTTTTGTATTTTTTAGTAGAGACGGGGTTTCACCGTGTTAGCCGGGATCGTCTCTCGATCTCCTGACCTCGTGATCCGCCCGTCTCGGCCTCCCAAAGTGCTGGGATTACAGGCTTGAGCCACCGCGCCCGGCCTGGTCTTGAACTTCTAAACTCAGTTAATCCACCTGCCTCAGCCTCCCAAAGTGCTGGGATTACAGGTGTGAGCCACTGTGCCCGGCAGGATCATCATTTTTAAATCAAACGAGGGCACTTCTTTGGCAGGGATACCTTTTTTAATGTCCCACAGAAGTTCCCTATGAGCCAACAGGGCCCTGATATTCAAATGAAAGCACAGAGCTGGTTACTAAAGAATATGCAAGGGCACAAGGCACGTAAAGCAGCAAAATGAAGTAAGCACAAAACTAAAGACGCAGTTTTGTTTTTTGTGGTTTTTTTGAGTCGGAGTCTCGCTCTGTCACCCAGGCTGGAGTGTAGTGGCACAATCATGGCTCACTGCAACCTCCGCCTCCCTGGTTCATGCCATTCTCCTGCCTCAGCCTTCCAAGTAGCTGGGACTACAGGCGCCCGCCACCACGCCTGGCTAATTTTTTTGTGTATTTTTAGTCGAGACGGGGTTTCACTGTGTTAGCCAGGATGGTCTCTTATCTCCTGACCTCGTGATCCGCCCGCCTCGGCCTCCCAAAGTGCTGGGATTCCAGGCGTGAGCCACTGCACCCAGCCAGACACAGCTCTTATTAATGGATCAGAATAAATCATTGAGGAATTGAGAGAAACGAGAGCAAGGAAAAACAACAAAGACTCAGGTTAATATGTCTAAATTGAATTCAGAAGTCACCAGAAAAACAAAGCACACAAAGTCTGGTTTGCTTCTATAAAAGGCAACTCTATAGAGATAGGAAATAGATTAGGGGTTGACTCTGGCTGGGAGTAGGAATGGAGATTGATTGTAAACGGGCACAAAGTTTGATTTTAGTATGACAGGAATGCTCTAAAATCAGACGGTGGTGATGGCTGGGTAACTCAGTCATATACTAAAACTCATTGAATTATTGCTCAAAATAGGTGAATTTATGGTATGGAAATTGTATCTCAGTGAACATACTCTTTTTATTTTGTTTTGTTTTTTTGAGACGGAGTCTCGCTCTGTCTAGAGGTGAGGTTTCACCATGTTGACCTAGCTGGTCTCGAATTCCTGACTTGGGGTGATCTGCCCACCTCAGTCTCCCAAAGTGCCAGGGTTACAGGCATGAGCCACTGTGCCTGGCCCCAACAAACATATTCTTTAAATATTGTCACTTGTCAGTCTTAGCACAATAAGACCAAAGAAAGGAAGCTTGCAGCAAGCACCACCTCTGAGGTATTCTGGCCAAAAAAAAAAAAGAAAAAATATTTAAGGAATAAGAAATAATTTAAATAGCATCGCAAGAAAGCAAAGAAACAAGTCCAGAAGGCCAGGTGCGGTGGCTCACACATGTAATCACGAGGTCAGGAGATGGAGACCATCCTGGCTAATAAGGTGAAACCTTGTGTCTCCTGAAAATACAAAAATTACCTGGGCGTGGTGGCAGGTGGCTGTAATCCCAGCTACTGGGGAGGCTGAGTTCAGAAGAATGGCTTGAACCCGGGAGGCGGAGGTTGCAGTGAGCCGAGATTGCGCCACTGCACTCCAGCCTGGGCGACAGAGCGACACACCCCTGTCTCAAAACAAAAAAACAACAACAAAAAAAAACCCAAGTCCAGAGTGTGAGATATTTTACATGACAAACAGCCCAGAGTCGTCGTCTTTTCATACATGATGTGAAAACTAAAATGTCCGGGTGCGGTGGCTCAACGTCTGTAATCCCAGCACTTTGGGAAGCCGAGGTGGGTGGATCACCTCAGGTCAGGAGTTTGAGACCAGCCTGACCAACATGGAGAAACCTCGTCTCTACTAAAAATACAAAAAAGTAGCCAGGTGTGGTGGTGGGCGCCTGTAGTCCCAGCTACTCAGGAGGCTGAGGCAGGAGAATGGTGTGAACCTGGGTGGCGGAGGTTGCAGTGAGCCAAGATCGCACCACTGCACTCCAGCCTGGGCGACAGAGCGTGACTCCATCTCAAAGACAGACAAACAAAAAACAAAAAACCGCCTAAACCCACAGGGCATCAACCTAATGGCTAAGGTTAGTATGACCATAAACCACGAATAACATTTCCGAACAGAAACATTCCACACTCCTTCCTGACCAGAGACATGTTAGCCCCGAGATAACCCTCTCCACCCAAGACATTCCAACCCTGCCATGAAACTTACACACACAGAAACATTCCCAGCTTGTAATAAGCCCCCTCACCCTAAAACCAATATATACTCAGTCTGTAAGAGTAAGCACTCTTGACTGAAGTCAGCCAGAAGCCCCTCTCAGGTTTATTTTCTCTAAAACAAATCCGTCTTTAACTGTTGAGCTGCATTTCATGTTTTTTTCCTTCTTTCTTTCACTCATCGAGAGGATCACTTGAGCCCAGGAGTTTGAGTGCAAAATAGCAAGACATTTGTGTCTAAAAAATCAAATAGGCCGGGCGCGGTGGCTCAAGCCTGTAATCCCAGCACTTTGGGAGGCCGAGACGGGCGGATCACGAGGTCAGGAGTTCGAGACCATCCTGGCTAACACGGTGAAAACCCGTCTCTACTAAAAAATACAAAAAACTAGCCGGGCGAGGTGGCGGGCACCTGTAGTCCCAGCTACTCGGGAGGCTGAGGCAGGAGAATGGCGTAAAAACCCGGGAGGCAGAGCTTGCAGTGAGCTGAGATCCGGCCACTGCACTCCAGCCTGGGCAACACAGCGAGACTCCGTCTCAAAAAAAAAAAAAAAAAAAAAATCAAATAGAGGCCAGGTGCGATGGCTCACGCCTGTAATCCCATGAATTTGGGAGGCTGAGGCAGGTGGATCACTTGAGGTCAGGAGTTCCAGACCAGCCTGACCAACGTGATGAAACCCCATCTCTTCTAAACTACCAAAATTAGCCAGGCATGGTGGTGGGCGCCTGTAATCCCAGCTACTTGGGAGGTTGAGGAAGGAGAATCGCTTGAACCCAGGAGGTGGAGGTTGTGGTGAGCCAACATTGTGCCACTGCACTCCAGCTTGGGCAACAGAATGAGACTCTGTCTCAAAAAGTAAATAAATTAGGCCGGGCACGGTGGCTCAGGCCTGTAATCCCAGCACTTTGGGAGTCTAAGGCAGGAGGATCACCTGAGGTCAGGAATTCGAGACCAGCCTGACCAACACGGAGAAACCCCATCTCTACTAAAAATACAAAAAATTAGCTGGGCATGGTGGCGCGTGCCTGTAGGCCCAGCTACTCAGGAGGCTGAGGCAGGAGAATCGCTTGAACCCAGCAGGTGGAGGTTGCAGTGAGCCAAGATTGCGCCATTGGACTCCAGCCTGGTGACAGAACAAGACCCCGTCTCAAAAATAAGTAAGTAAATAAATTTTAAAAATAAATAAATTTAAATGAATAAATAAATAAAACTAAGAATGTTGGAACATGGAAAAAGACAATAATGAAATAAAGCAAATTCAGCCCGGCCTAAAAGCTCATTTTTAAAAAACTCTCTCACCAAATTAGAATTAGAAGGATCTCCTTAACTTGATAAAAATTATTTATCAGGGCTGGGTGCGGTGGCTTACGCCTGGAATCCCAGCACTTTGGGAGGCCGAGGCGGGCGGATCACGAGGTCAGGAGATCGAGACCATCCTGGCTAACATGGTGAAACCCTGTCTCTACTAAAAATACAAAAAAATAGCTGGACGTGGTGGCGGGCGCCTGTAGTCCCAGTTACTCAGGAGGCTGAGGCAGGAGAATGGCACGAACCCGGGAGGCGGAGGTTGCAGTGAGCCGAGATTGCGCCACTGCACTCCAGCCTGGGCAACAGAGTGAGACTCCGTCTCAAAAAAAAAAAAGAACTAATAAGACAGTTCAGTAAGGCAGTTGGGTACAAGATAACTATCAAAAATCATTGATTTGGGGCTGGGCACAGTCGTTCATGCCTGTAATCTCAGCACTTTGGGAGGCTGAGGCTGGAAGATCATTTGAGCCCAGGCATTTGAGACCAGACAGATCAACAGGGCAAAACCCCATCTATACCAAAAAAAAAGGATTTTTGTATGTATCAGTGGAAGTATAGCTCAATCAGAAATATAAAATAGGGGGAGAGCCCATTTATAACATCAATAGCCTCCTAAATAATTGGGAACAAAACGAATTAGAAATATGTGAGAGGCTGGGCGCGGTGGCTCACGCCTGTAATTCCAGCACTTTGAAAGGCGGAGGCGGGCGGATCACGAGGTCAGGTGATCGAGACCATCCTGACTAAAACAGTGAAACCCTGCCTCTATTACAAATACAAAAAAACATTAGCCGGGCATGGTGGCGGGTGCCTGTAGTCCCAGTTACTGGGGAGGCTGAGGCAGGAGAACAGCGTGAACCCAGGAGGCGGAGCTTGCAGTGAGCCCAGATCATGCCACTGCACTCCAGCCTGGGCGACAGGGCGAGACTCCATCTCAAAAAAAAAAAAAAAAAAAAAAGAAAAAGAAATATGTGAGATCTCTATACATTTAACTATACAATTGTATTTAAGTTCATTTCAGGCCAGGCGTGGTGGCTCACGCCTGTAATCCAAGCACTTTGGGAGGCTGAGGCAGGCAGATTACCTGAGGTCAGGAGTTCAAGACTAGTCTAGCCAACATGGTGAAAGCCCCTTTCTATTAAAAATAAAATATTAGCCAGGTGTGGTGGCACACACCTGTAGTCCCAGCTACTCAGGAGGCTGAAGCAGGAGAATCGTTTGAACCCGGAGGCAGAGGTTGCAGCGAGCAAAGATTGTGCCACTGCACTCCAGCCTGGGTGACAGAGTGAGGCTGTCTCCAAAAAAAAAAAAAAAAAAAAAATCATTTCAACAAGGAGATTGGAATAAAATTGGAGAATTTTCCTGAGAAAACTCATTTTTGAACATATCTCCAATTCTTGGGCCGGGTGCAGTGGCTCACGTCTGTCATCCCAGGACTTTGGGAGGGCGAGGTAGGTGTATTACGTGAGGTCAGGAGTTAGAGACTAGTCTGGGCAACATGGCGAAATCCCATCTCTACTAAATGCAAGAAAATAGCCAGGCATGTGGCACATTCCTGTAGCCCCAGCTACTTGGGAGGCTGGGGCAGGAGAATCACTTGAACCTGGGAGGCAGAAGTTGCAGTGAGCCGAGATTGTGCCACTGCACTCCAGCCTGGGCAACAAGAGCAAAACTCTGTCTCAGAAAAAAGAAAAGAAGGCTGGGCGCGGCTCAAGCCTGTAATCCCAGCACTTTGGGAGGCCGAGACGGGCGGATCACGAGGTCAGGAGATCGAGACCATCCTGGCTAACACGGTGAAACCCCGTCTCTACTAAAAAAATACAAAAAACTAGCCGGGCGAGGTGGCGGGCGCCTGTAGTCCCAGCTACTCCGGAGGCTGAGGCAGGAGAATGGCGTAAAACCCGGGAGGTGGAGCTTGCAGTGAGCTGAGATCCGGCCACTGCACTCCAGCCTGGGCGACAGAGCGAGACTCCGTCTCAAAAAAAAAAAAAAAAAAAAAAAAGAAAAGAAAAGAAAAAAAATTTTCCAATTTTATTTTAATTAATCTATAAATTCAGAACAGTCCCCCAAAAAATCTACATGGGTCTTGAGAGAACTTTTCAAGTTTATTCTTTTTTTTTTTTTTTTTTGAGACGGAGTCTCGCTCTGTCGCCTGGGCTGGAGTGCAGTGGCCGGATCTCCGCTCACTGCAAGCTCCGCCTCCCGGGTTTTACGCCATTCTCCTGCCTCAGCCTCCTGAGTAGCTGGGACTACAGGCGCCCGCCACCTCGCCCAGCTAATTTTTTGCATTTTTAGTAGAGACGGGGTTTCACCGTGTTAGCCAGGATGGTCTCGATCTCCTGACCTCATGATCCGCCCGCCTCGGCCTCCCAAAGTGCTGGGATTACAGGCGTGAGCCACCGCGCCCGGCCATCAAGTTTATTCTAAAGTTCATCTAGGAGAGTAAAAGTACAAAAATGAGTGAAATTTTGAAGAAAAAAATATTTAACCATACATAAAAACGTACTATAATGGCATTATATTTAAAATCTTATCGACATAAGAACAAACAGATCAGTGGAACTGAATAGAAAGATTCTAAAACCAGACATGGGAAAATCTGAAACATAATAAACATGTCATTTCAAATCACTTTAGATATGGAATTTTTTTTTTTTTTTTTTTTTGACATGGGGTCTTGATCTGTCATCCAGGCTGGAGTGCAGTGGCTCAATCTCAGCTCACTGCAACCTCCGACTCCCTCGTTCAAGCGATTCTCCTGCCTCAGCCTTCCGAGTAGCTGGGATTACAGGCACGCGCCACCACGCCCAGATAATTTTTGTATTTTTAATAGAGACGGGGTTTCACTATGTTGACCATGCTAGTCTTGGTCTCCTGACTTCGTGATCTGCCCGCCTTGGCCTCCTAAAGTGCTGGGATTACAGGCGTGAGCCACTGTGCCTGGCCTGTTTTGTTTTTTTGAGACACAGTCTGTCTCACCCAGGCTGGAGTAAAGAGGTGTCATCAAGTCCCACTGCAAACTCCAACTCTTGGGCTCAAGCAATTCTTCCTCCTCAGTCTCTCAAGTAGCTGGGACTACAAGCACACACAACCGTGCCCAGTTAAGTTTTGTATTTGTAGTAAAGACAAGGTCGGCCGGGCGCGGTGGCTCAAGCCTGTAATCCCAGCACTTTGGGAGGCCGAGGCGGGTGGATCACAAGGTCAGGAGATCGAGACCATCCTGGCTAACATGGTGAAACCCCGTCTCTACTAAAAATACAAAAAACTAGCCGGGCGTGGTGGCGGGCGCCTGTAGTCTCAGCTACTTGGGAGGCTGAGGCGGGAGAATGGCGTGAACCCGGGAGGCGGAGCTTGCAGTGAGCCGAGATCACGCCACTGCACTCCAGCCTGGGAGACACAGCGAGACTCCGTCTCAAAAAAAAAAAAAAAAAAAAAAGACAAGGTCTCAGTGTGCTGCCCACGCTGGTCTCAAGCTCCTGGGCGTAAGAGATTCCCCCACCTAAGCCTCCTGAAGTGTTGGCATTACAGGCATGAGCCACCAAGCCTGCATAGATTATTTCTCTTTTTTTTTTTTTTTTTTTTTTGAGACGGAGTCTCGCTCTGTCGCCCAGGCTGAAGTGCAGTGGCCGGATCTCAGCTCACTGCAAGCTCCGCCTCCCGGGTTCCCGCCATTCTCCTGCCTCAGCCTCCCGAGTAGCTGGGACCACAGGCGCCGCCACCTCGCCCGGCTAGTTTTTTGTGTTTTTAGTAGAGACGGGGTTTCGCCGTGTTAGCCAGGATGGTCTCGATCTCCTGACCTTGTGATACGCCCGTCTCGGCCTCCCAAAGTGCTGGGATTACAGGCTTGAGCCACCGCGCCCGGCCTGATTATTTTTCTTTTTACTTTGTTCTTTTTCTTTTTTTTTTTTCAAGACATAGTCTGGCCCTGTTGGCCATGCTGGAGTGCAGTGCTGTTATCATGGCTCCCTGCAGCCTCCACCTCCTGGCCTCAAGTGATCCTCCCACTATAGCCTCCCGAGTAGCTGGGAGTACAGGTGCATGCCACCACACTAATTTTTTGTAGAGACGGGGGTTTCACTATGTTGCCCAGGCTGGTCTTCAAATCCTGGTCTCAAGTGATCCTCCCACTTTAGCCTCCTAGAGTGCTGGGATTTCAGGCATGAGCCACTGTGCTGAGCCTGGGCTTTTTTTTTTTTTTTTTTTTAAATGCCATTAAGTCTATTGATTTTTTTCTTTTTCTTTTTTTTTTTTTTTTTTTTTTTTTGAGACAGAGTTTTGCTCTGTCACCCAGGCTGGAGTGCAGTGGTGTGATCTTGGCTCACTGCAACCTCCTCCCCCCAGCTTCAAGTGATTCTCCTGCCTCAGCCTCCCGAGTAGCTGGGACTATAGGTGTGCTGCCATCATGTCCAGCTAATTTTTATATTTTTATTTTTATTTTATTTATTTATTTTTGAGATGGAGTCTCGTTCTATCGCCCAGGCTGGAGTGCAATGGCGCAATCTCAGATCACTGCAACCTCCACCTCCCAGGTTCAAGCGATTCTCCTGCCTCAGCCTCCTGAGTAGCTGGGATTACAGGCACCTGCCACCATACCCGGCTAATTTTTTGTGCATTTTTAGTAGAGACAGGGTTTCACGATGTTGACCAGACTGGTCTCAAACTCCTGACTTCAGGTGATCCGCTCGCCTCAGATTCCCAAAGTGCTGGAGTGAGCCACCAAACACGGTTAATGATATTTTTGTAACATCTTATTTCCTTCTATAGTGCTTAGTAGACTGCCACGTATCCAGGGGCTCTCCGGACGGACGAAGTGAGTTCTTGTTTCTTATTAAAGCAAATTTTCAGTCAGGCAGGGAGACTTACACTTGGGGCTGTGACCTAATGACCTGGAGATTGTTTCAAAGGACTTTCAATAGCACGTGCAGGATCTATTGCCGCAGCAGCAGGGAACAGCAGTGAAGAGCGCAGGACCGTATCACGACAGCCACCTCTGTGCAGCACCAGGATGTTTTAGATCTGTTTATAATCCCAAATGCGACATCAAAATGTTTCTGTGTATATTTTTGGTGCCCTATCAACAAGGTCTGCCCGTTAGTTCCGTGTATTGCGAGAACAGGCAGTACAGTCACAGAAGCAATCTACGTGTAGGATTTCTGCCGTCTCAGCAGTTACTTAGGAAGAGGCACTTTTGGAGAGATTTCAGCGGGTCTAGGGAGACGCTGTGCAGAAGCTGCTTTGAGAAAGCGACGACAGAAAGCTGCTTTCCCTAGCACAGACAGCGGCATGTGCACGGCAGCCCTGCAGTCAACCTGGCAGCACAGCTGTCTTTGTAGGTAGCGTTTTGTGAACGTGTTGACCAAATCCGTAATTTGCCCACCCCTGTTGGCCACTCATTGCTGTCAAATTACCTGTCTGTCTTCACTGCTCCTCTCAGGAGACCCCTACACTTACCAGTTCCACTTTCTCGGCTTCCCTGAGCTTCCACCAAACGCAGTCGGCTTCCAACACCATTTTGAAACTCCTCTTGAAGGTCACTAATGACCTAATCGCAATATCCAATGGCTTTCCCTCAGTGCTAATCTTATGTTTCTGCAGAATTTAATTCAACTGACACCCCCTTTATTCTTTTTCTTTTTTTTTTTTTTGATACGGAGTCTCACTCTGTCGCCCAGGCTGGAGTGCGGTGGTGCAATCTCGGCTCACCACAACCTCTGCCTCCCAGGTTCAAGTGATTGTCCGGCCTCAGCCTCCTAAGTAGCTGGGATTACAGCTGCGTGCCAGCGCGCCCGGCTAATTTTTGTATTTTTAGTAGATACAGGGTTTCAGCATTTTGGTCAGGCTGGTCTCGAACACCTGATCTTGTTATCCGCCCACCTTGGCCTCCCTAAGTGGTGGGATTATAGGCGTGAGCCACCAAGCCCGGCCAACAGCTTCCCTTCTATTTGGGATGCATGTCCCCTTTTACAACTCCTTTGTGGTCATTTGTACCTGGGTGATCCTTGGGTACCTAAGGATCTACCTGAGGATCCCTGATCCTCTGAACCAACATGTGCTAAAAGGAACTTTGTCTTTCTCTGCATTCCATCAGCAAGTGTTCCTAGCATTCCCATTTTTTGTTAATATTCTCAGGGTGGAGATGGAAAGTCAATTTTTATTATAAGATCTCCAATCTGGGCCTGGAGCGGTGACTCACACCTGTAATCCCAACTTTTTTTTTTTTTTTTTTTTTGAGACGGAGTCTCGCTCTGTTGCCCAGGCTGGAGTGCAGTGGCGCAATCTCAGCTCACTGCAAGCTCTGCCTCCCGGGTTCACGCCATTCTCCTGCCTCAGCCTCCCGAGTAGCTGGGACTACAGGCGCCCGCCACTGTGCCCGGCTAATTTTTTCTATTTTTAGTAGAGACGGGGTTTCACCATGGTCTCGATCTCCTGACCTTGTGATCTGCCCGCCTCGGCCTCCCAAAGTGCTGGGATTACAGGCGTGAGCCACCGTGCCCGGCCTGTAATCCCAACTCTTTGGGAGGCCGAGGCGGGTGGATCACCTGAGGACAGGAGTTCGAGACCAGCCTGGCCAATATGGTGAAACCCTGTCTCTACTAAAAATACGAAAATTAGCTGGGCAGTTGTGCACGCCTGTAATTCCAGCTACTCGGGGGCTGAGACAGGAGAATCGCTCGAACCCGGAAGACAGAAGTTGCAGTGAGTCAAGACCGTGCCACTGCACTCCAGCCTGGGCCACAGAGCGAGACTCCATCTCAAAAAAAAAAAAGCTGCAATCTGATCAGCTACCTGTGGCTTCCTTCTATAGTGCCATTCCTATTTATCCTTTCCTTTCTATTTTCATTGCTCCCATCTATTATCTTTGGTTATCCTCCTCTTTAATCATTGCTATGGAATATTTGTTAATATTTCTGAAATATAACTATGATGGTGTCATTCTCCATGCAAAATCATACAGCTCCCTTGGCCACAAAATAAGATGCACAGGGCCGGGCGTGGTGGCTCACGCCTGTAATCCCAGCACTTTGGGAGGCCGAGGTGGGCAGATCACAAGGTCAGGAGATCGAGACCATGGTGAAACCCCGTCTCTACTAAAAATAGAAAAAATTAGCCGGGCGCAGGGGCGGGTGCCTGTAGTCCCAGCTACTCGAGTGGCTGAGGCAGGAGAATGGCGTGAACCCGGGAGGCGGAGCTTGCAGTGAGCCGAGATTGCGCCACTGCACTCCAGCCTGGGCGACAGAGCGAGACTCCGTCTCAAAAAAAAAAAAAAAAAAAAAGATGCAAAGTTGGGTACGTTGGTGCAAGCCTGTAGTCTCCCAGCTACTCGGGAGGCCAAGGTGGGATTGCTTGAGCTCAGTTTAAGACCAGTCTGTGCAACATGGCAAGATCCCTCCCTATCCCCACTTTATTTTTTGAGACAGGGTTTTGCTCTGTTACCCAGGCTGGTGAACACTGGTGCAATCACAATTCACTGCAGCCTCAACCTCTTGGACTCAGGAGATCCTCCTGCTTCAGCCTCTGAAACTGCTAAGATATGGCCGGGCGTGGTGGCTCACACCTGTAATCCTAGCACTTTGGGAGGCCTAGGCGGGCAGATCACGAGGTCCGGAGATCGAGACCATCCTGGCTAACACAGTGAAACCCCATCTCTACTAAAAACACAAACAATTAGCTGGGCGTGGTGGCACGTGCCTGTAGTCCCAGCTACTCAGGAGGCTGAGGCAGGAGAATCGCTTGATCCCAGGAGGTGGAGGTTGCAGTGAGCTGAGATCCCAGCACTACACTCCAGCCTGGGCAACAGAAGGAGATGCCGACTCAAAAAAATAAAAATAAAAGGTTTTTGTAGACATGAGGTCTTACTATGTTGCCCAGGCTGGTCTCAAACTCCTGGGCTCAAGTCATCCTTCTGCATGGGCCTCCCAAGTGCCAGGCACCGAAGCGATGTTCACTGAGTTATTCCTGCCTCCACAATCTTAATTTGATCTTGGTCCAACTCTTCTGTACCCTGTACTCCACACCATCCTCATCTAACAAATTCCCTGCTCCTATTCATGGTGGGCCTAGGGAGGAAAAAAGGTTAAATAGGAGGAGAAGAAAAAGATCAGTGTGAGGGGAAAGTTGATGCGTCACAACTGGAGCTCCCCTGTCCCTGACTACAACAGGACCCAGTTCTTTTTTTTTTTGAGATGGAGTTGTGCTCTTGTTGCCCAGGCTGGTGTGCAATGGTGTGATCTTGGTTCACTGCACCCTCCGACTCCCTGGTTCAAGAGATTCTCCTGCCTCAGCCTCCCAAGCAGCTGGGATTACAGGCGTGCACCACCACACCCAGCGAATTTTTGTGTATATATATATATATTTTTTTCTTTTGAGACAGTCTCGCACTGTCGCCTGGGCTGGAGTGCAATGGGGGGATCTCAGCTCACTGTAACCTCTGCCTCCCGGGTTCAAGAGATTCTCCTGACTTAGCCTCCTGAGTAGCTGGGATTACAGCCATGTACCACCACGCCCAGCTAATTTTTTGTATTTTTAGTAGAGACGGGGTTTCACTATGTTGGCCAGGCTGGTCTCGAACTCCTGACCTTGTGATCCGCCCGCCTTGGCCTCCCAAGGTGCTGGGGTTACAGGTGTGAGCCACTGCGCCCGGCCAGGGCCCAGTTCGTTACCCTGAGTGTAAAAGTGTCTGAAATGGGCCCATGACCAGGAGTGGCGGAGAAACCCAGGACGCGGGCCGGGCGCGGTGGCTCACTCCTGTAATCCCAGCGCTTTGGGAGGCCGAGGTGGGCGGATCACCTTGAAGTCGGGAGTTCGAGACCAGCCTGACCAACATGGTGAAACCCCGTCTCTATTAAACATACAAAAGGTAGCTGGGCTTGGTGGCGGGCGCCTGAAATCCCAGCTACTCGGGAGGCTGAGGCAGGAGAATCACTTGAACCCGGGAGGCAGACGTTGTGTTGAGCCGAGATCGCACCACTGCACTCCAGCCTGGGGAACAAGAGCGAAACTCCGTCTCAAAAAAAAAACAAAAACACAAAAGGAAACCAGGACACGGTAGTGACAGCCGCTGCTTTCGGGGAGGAAGACCTGCCATGACAGAAACCGTTAGCGCCTCAGTCGTTCTCTTCCGCAGGTCGGGCCTCGGGCCCAGGTTTCCCGCCGGCTTTTTTCAGGAGCAGTCCCGGCCGGCCCCGCCTCAGCCCTTCCCGTTCCCCGGGGGCCGCTCCCTCTCAGCAGTCGCAGTTCCCGCCTCTGGGCTCCGGCGCCCGCTGAGCCGACGGAGGAGGGGCGTCTCCTGCGCTGGTTCCAGCCTCTTCGGGCGCCGAGTTCCAGGACCCGCCCCCCGCGCCAGTTGCCAGGGAGCGGTTGCCATAGAGCTGAGCAGTTGTCCGCGTGCGCAGGCGGAAGTCCCGGATTGAGGCGCCGCCATTTTTGCTGCCCGGACGCGGAGCGAGAGGCTGAGAGAGTCGGAGACACTATCCGCTTCCATCCGTCGCGCAGACCCTGCCGGAGCCGCTGCCGCTATGGATGATCGAGAGGATCTGGTGTACCAGGCGAAGCTGGCCGAGCAGGCTGAGCGATACGACGGTGAGTTGGGGGGGCAGCGGGGGGCTGGAATTCTCGTTCCCTCTGCCGCCGCCCACAGAGGCCGGGAACAGGAGACAAAATGGCGGCATCGTCTGCGAGCCTGGCCCGGGGGCTTGGGTTCGGGAAGCAGGAAATGGCCTGGGAGCTCCCGGGGCAATGGGAGGCTGTATGCCTTGGAATGTGACCCCTTCGCCGTCCTTAACTGCAAACAACTCGCGGGCCGGGAGGCCGGGGAGACGGGGTGGAGGAGTTGGTTGTAAAATGGCGGCTGGGGGGAGGGCGAGTCTCGGGGCGGGGGAGGGGGAGGAGATGGCGGGTGCTGTCTCCGAACGAGCAGCCCTCAGGGGAGCTTCTGGGACGGTCTTGGGATGTGGAGAACAATTGGGTGCGGTGACGGGGGAAGCAGCACCCGCCACATGGGAGAGAGCGGAGACCGGGAGCTGTAGCGCGGGCGCCTTTCAGGGAAATATGGCGGGTGGGGGCGGTGGCTTTTCCCCGGAGGCCCCGTGTGGGGCGGCGGCCGTGGAGTCTCACAAAGGAGAAGCCTTCAGAGCGATGGGCTTCCTCAGGCCTGAGGCGGGGGACAGTCCCGGGTGATGGTGGGGGGAGAGGGGTGAGCGGGAATCACTGCGGTTCGTCTGGGGCGGTGGCAGGCGCCGACGCTGCGATCGGGTTTCTCTCCCGTGGGCCGGCACCTCGTAGTGAGGGGGTTTGGGGCTTTTCCTCCTCGCCGCCTGCTGGGGAGGCCCAGAAAACCCTCACTCCCTCCCCTTTCCTCAGACTTAAAACGGGAGACCTCGAAGTTCCTGTAACCTTTCTCTGACTGCATCACCAGTGGGTTCTGATGGATAGAAGCAGGAGACCAGGAGGCCACGACTCTGAGAGTTCGAGCCTTTGTAGGGCCCGAGCCTCAGTCCACCCGTTTGTAAAAACGATGACTTTACAGTTTGTGCGCACCATCATGACACATGGAAAGACCTGTTGAAATAAAGTTATTTCCAATAGTGTTCAGTCACTGTATTTTGGTTGACTCTGCAGGCTCGGGATGCTGGTCTGTACTTCGTGGGGGAGCTTAACCTATTCCAGGCACTCGGCTGAGGCTGGGGTTTTTGAGTTATGAAGGTTGGAGATCCTGTTGCTTTCTTTTTTTCCATTTCAAATAAATGGGTTTATGTAGAAATTTTAGTAGTTCCTCTTTGTTCGTTGTTCCTTTGCCCATAACGGGTTCTCCAGTCCTTTTTCATAACTTTATCGAAATATCCATTGTGTCTGTCTAGTCATTGTCAGGAAGTTTATTCTTAGTCCTCCCTCCCAGTCCACCTTTTGAAATACCCTCACATTTATAATTGTGCGATACTGTAGTATTAAAGGAAAAGTCATGTATGTGGGTCCTGTGGTTTTAATGCTTTTGTGTGGTAGGGTGGGATGAGACATGGTTGGAATCAAGTATCTTTGATCCTTAGATTTTTCCTGATTAAGCTACCTGTATTTCAAAATGTTGTGTAGGGCCGTTGCTTTCCTGGAAATGCAGATTTAGTCATGTGAATAACCTCAGGGCTACTCCCCCTTATCAGAAACGAGGATTCAGGGATTTGAAAATAAGACAAGGCCTCTAGAAGTCAAATTTGGAATAATACTAAACTAAATTTCGTCTTGTAAATTGTTAAATTGCTATTTGTATTGAACAAGATTCCTGTTGGGAGAGGGAGGGGAATTAGGTGGGGAAGTGCAGCTCAAGGTCAGCTTTGTCTTTATTTCAGTGTTTAAAAATCAAACAGATAAAGATGTGCTTGTATTGGAAGTCTCCTCCTCCGCTCCTCATCTCCAGATGTTCCCCTCTTCATCTATTAGTGTTCTTGGGAGGAAACAAATTATACTTGAATGCTTTCTGTTTTGTGGGCATTGGAGCTCTGAGTAAACTTGCTGTGATAACTAGAAAGGATGTGAGAGAAGGTCTTTTTTTTGAAAGCTCCTTTAAAAAACCGATTTGAAAGCTTATGATTGTAGTTTCCAATTAAATGACAGGTTAGTGATAATTATATTTTTGATGTGAGTGGTGAAGATTTCTGACCAGAGCCCTTACTGGTTATTGAACATAGGACTCTGATAAAGCCACATCCTTACAGTTGTTAATGTTAGGTGTCCCCTTCAGGATCTAAAGGGGTAAGGAAATAGAATCTGCAAGGTGAGGAGCTATTCCTGTGACTTGGGGCATATGGTAGGGATTCAGTAGAAAGGAGAGGAGGAGAAGGAGACAGACACCAGGAATTTCTACCTGTGTCCTCTGCCTGTGTCCATTCCTTTATTGAGTGCAATATTTTTTTGTTTCTGGGACGAAGTGTTGCCGGAGTCCTGGTCACCAAACAGAATTTAGCAGGTGTCGGTGGTGGAAGAAGGTAAGACAGTATATTAGCAGGATTTCTTTGTTGGATACTTGTACCCAAATGCTGGTTTTCCAGCTGCTCTTTTATCTTTCTGTTAACTGCAGTAGGCCTATTTTATTTTGCTTGCTGTGTTGAATTAATGCCTAAACTTACATGTACCCTCATTTAATTCTATCCTGGGGCGTTGGAATCAATTTATATGGATTATTTAATGGTACGGGAGGAAGAGCTAAGCTGTATTCAGGAAAAGGACACTTTAATGTCACAGGAAATATTTAAGTTTGGGGCCAGGAGGTGAGGATTAAATCTAGCATCTCATCACTTTAACAAGCCAGTAGTCTAAGGAATCATTTTTACGTCCTTTGAAACCGTATTAAGCAAGTCCATTATTTCTTAATATTTCTCAAATATTGTTTGAGAATGTATATGAATTAATATAAAATGAATAGTATATATGAATTAGTACAAAAAAGTGGGGAATAGGCCCGGCGCAGTGGCTCACGCCTGTAATCCAGCACGTTGGGAGATCAAGGCGGGTGGATCACCTGAGGTTGGGAGTTTAAGACCAGCCTGGCCAACAAATTATCTGTGCATAGCTACTGAGGAGGTTGAGGTGGGAGAATCACGAACCCAGGAGGTGAAGGTTGTAGTGAGCCAAGATTGTGGCATTACACTACAGCCTGGGCGACAGAGCGAGACTCTTGTCTCCAAAGATAAAAAAAAAAAAGAAAGAAAGAAAGTGAGGCTAGGTGCGGTGGCTCATGCCTATAATCCCAGTACTTTGGAAGTCTGAGGCCAAGGCGGGCAGATCACCTGAGGTCAAAAGTTCAAGACCAGCCTTACCAACATGGAGAAACCCCATCTCTACTAAAGATACAAAATTCTCTGGGGGTGGTGGGTGCCTGTAATCCCAGCTACTTGAGAGGCGGAGGCAGGAGAATCACTTGAACCTGGGAGGCCGAGATTGCAGTGAGCCAAGATCACGCCATTGCAGTCCAGCCAGGGCAACAACAACAACAAAAAATGGGGAATGTAGAGGGGAAAAATGAATAGTTTCCCCGTTTTGGGGGAGCAGAGGGGCAACATAAACTACATTTGGGCTTGTGGAGCAGTTGTTGGTTTTGTGTCTTCCCTGTCAAATTGGCTCCATGGAAGGTAGGGTGAAGTTTTGATGGTCATGTTGGATTCAGTAGGAATGCGTCTGTTGTGTTATTTACTTGAGAGCTGTCTTTTTTTTTCCCTCCGCCTCCCGGGTTCAAGCGATTCTCCTGCCTCACCCTCCCGAGTAGCTGGGACTACACCATGCCAGACTAATTTTGTTTTTTTTTTTGTTTTTTTTTTTAGTAGAGACACAGTTTCTCCATGTTGGTCAGGCTGGTCTTGAACTCCCAACCTTAGGTGATCAGCCCACGTCGGCCTCCCAAAGTGCTGACATTACAGGCCTGAGCCACTGCAACCGGCTGAGAGCTGTCTTTTTTTTTTGAGGTGGAGTCTTGCTCTTGCTGCCCAGGCTGGAGTGCAATAGCACGATCTTGGCTCACTGCAACCTCCACCTCCTGGGTTCAAGCGATTCTCCTGCTTCAACTCCAAGATTACAGGTGTCTGCCACTATACCCGGCTAATTTTGTATTTTTAGTAGAGGTGGGGTTTTGCCATGTTGACGAGGTTGATCTCGAACTCCTGACCTCAGGTGATCCGCCCGCCTCAGCCTCCCAAAGTGCTGGGATTACAGGCCACCGCTGAGAGCTGTCCTTTTAAAACACCAGAGCCTCACCTCTAGCTAGCTTATTCTGCTGGTTAGTGAAGAATAGGGAAGGGAGCATGTGCGGAATGAACTTTTTAAAAACTATGGTCTTGTTAGGGAAAAAGTAGGTAGTAGTAAATTAACTTTGTTAATAAGTTTAGAAGCATTTAGATTACCCATTCTTTGACTGTAGGCCAGTAATTTTCCATTGCCATTTCAGTTAATGGAGTAACTTTATGGAATAAAGTTTTTCTCCTTCTTAAATGCATAGGCAGAACTGGGTAATGTGTTAAAAATCCCTTCTGGCCGGGCGCAGTGGCTCACGCCTGTAATCCCAGCACTTTGGGAGGCTGAGGCGCGCGGATCACAAGGCCAGGAGATCGAGACCATCCCGGCTAACACGGTGAAACCACGTCTCTACTGAAAACACAAAAAAGTAGCTGGGCATTGTGGCGGGCGCTTGTAGTCCCAGCTATTTGGGAGGCTGAGGCAGGAGAATGGCGGGAACCTGGGAGGCGGAGCTTTCAGTGAGCCGAGATTGCGCCACTGCACTCCAGCCTGGGTAACAGAGCGAGACTCTTGTCTCAAAAAAAAAAAAAAAAAAAAAATCCCTTCTATGGCCGGTCACAGTGTCTTGCACCTCTAATCCCAGCCCTTTGGGAGGCGAAGACAGGTGGATCACAAGGTCAGGAGTTCAAGACCAGCCTGACCAACATAGTGAAACCCTGTCTCCACTAAAAACACACAAAAAAACTAGCTGGGAGTAGTAGCGGTCACCTGTAATCCCAGCTGCTTGGGAGGCCGAGGCAAGGAGAATCACTTGAACCCAGGAGGCGGAGGTTGCAGTGAGCCAAGATTGCACCATAGCACTCCAGCCCAGGCAACAGAGCGAGACTTTGTCTCAAAAAGAAAAAAAAGAAAAAAAAAGAATCCCTTTTACAGGTAGTACTTAGCCTGTGTATTTAAAACAGATGCTCTTTTGTGTATCCTTTAGGTGTTTTTGTAAAATTGTATATATCTGGCATATTGTATTTGGTTGTCTCTCACAAGTTTGCGATATATGAAATCAAGAATTCCTGCAATTTGCAGTGAAGGGTAAATTTTTAACTACTGTGGATATGCTGCCCGCCTTGTCACCTTTCTGTGAAAAGATTTCAATTTGAGCTTTTACAATATGGGAAATAACACGGCAGGTATTAAAACAGCAAGATTTTGTAGTCAGTAGGTACAGACAGACACATTGAAAGGCCATGCAAATAGACTTTTCATAACTGTTTTATAGCTTGGTCAAAGGAGTAGGAGATATTTTTAAAATTCCTTGCCTTTAACCTGGTATATACCAAGTGAAATTTCAGCCCCATAGATTAATATATTTCATTTATAAATAAATATGTTTTAAATACTTGATCCAGCTGATCTGAAAGCATTGATTTTTTATTTTTTTTTTTTTTTGAGATGGAGTCTCTGTCTCCCAGGCTGGAGTGCAGTGGTGCCATCTTGGGTCACTGCAACCTCCGCCTCCCGGGTTCAAGTGATTCTCCTACCTCAGCCTCCTGAATAGCTGAGATTACAGGTGCACGCCACCTGGCTAATTTTTTTTTTTTTGAGACGGAGTCTCGCCCTGTCACCCAGGCTGGAGTGCAGTGGCCGGATCTCAGCTTACTGCAAGCTCCGCCTCCCAGGTTCACGCCATTCTCCTGCCTCAGCCTCCCGAGTAGCTGAGACTACAGGCGCCCACCACCTCTCCTGGCTAGTTTTTTGTATTTTTTAGTAGAGACGGGGTTTCACCGTGTTAGCCAGGATGGTCTCGATCTCCTGACCTCGTGATCCACCCATCTCAGCCTCCCAAAGTGCTGGGAATTACAGGCTTGAGCCACTGCACCCGGCCCTGGCTAATTTTTGTATTTTTAGGTTCTTTTTTTTTTTTTTTTTTTTGAGATGGAGTCTCACTCTGTCATCCAGGCTGGAGTGCAATGGCGTGGACTTGGCTCACTACAACCTCCGCCTCCTGGGTTCAAGCGATTCTCCTGCCTCAGCTTCCCGAATAGCTGAGATTACAGGTGCACGCCAGTAATCTGGCATGCAGATAATCTGGAGTACAGTGGCGTGGACTTGGCTCACTACAACCTCCGCCTCCTGGGTTCAAGCAATTCTGGCTCAGCCTCCCAAGTAGCTGGGACTACAGGCACATACCACCACACCCAGGTAATTTTTCGTATTTTTAGTAGAGACGGGGTTTCACCCTGTTGGCCAGGATGGTCTTGATCTCCTGACCTCAGGTGATTTGCCCACCGTGGCCTCCCAAACTGCTGAGATTACAGGTGTGAGCCCCCGCGCCTAGCCAGTTTTTGTTATTTTTAGTAGAGACGGGATTTTACCATGTTTGACAGGCTGGTCTTAAACTCCTGACCTTAGGTGATCCGCCCGCCTCGGCCTCCCAAAGTGTTGGAATTACAGGCGTGAGCCACCTCGCCCGGCGAGTTTTTTTTCTTTGTTTTTTTATTGTTTTTTGTTTTAGATGAAGTCTTTTGTCTGTTGCCCAAGCTGTAGTGCAGTGGCACAGTCTTGGCTCACTGCAACCTCTGCCTCCCGGGTTCAAGCGAAGCGATTCTCTTCTCTCAGCTTCCTGAGTAGCTGGGATTACAGGCGCCTGTCACCATGCCTGGCTAATTTTTGTATTTGCAGTAGAGATGGGGCTTCACCGTGTTGGCCAGGTTGGTCTCAAACTGCTAACCTCATAATCTGCCAGCCTCGGCTTCCCAAAGTGTTGGGATTACAGACGTGAGCCACCGCACCTGGCCCTATTTGGACGACTCTAAGGCTGACTGATAACTGCAGGCATATTTTTTCTTTATATTTCAAGAACACTGTACACCACCAGTAATGACAAGCATAAAGGCTACATTTTTGTTTTTATTAATTTTTTTGAGACAGAATCTCGCTCTGTCACCTAGATTGGGTGTAGTGGGACGATCTTGGCTCACTGCAGCCTCTGCCTCCTGGGTTCAAGCAATTCTGCCTCTGCCTCCCGAGTAGCTGAGACTGCAGGCGCCCGCCATCGCACCTGGCTAATTTTTGTATTTTTAGTAGAGATGGGGTTTCACCATATTGGCCAGGCTGGTCTCTTAACTCTTGACCTCAGGTGATCCTGCCCGCCTTGGCCTCCCAAAGGGCTGGCATTACAGGTGTGAGCCATTGCACCTGGCCTAAATTTTTAATTTTTTTAATGGGTACATATTAGGTGTATCTATTTATGGGAACGCTAAATTTTAAGCTTTTTTTTTTTTTTTTTTTTTTTTTTGAGACAGGATCTTGCTTTGTGATCCAGGTTGAAGTGCAGTGTCACTATTATAGCTCACTGCAGGCTCGACTGCCTGGGTTTAAGTGACTCTCCTGCCTCAGCTTCCCGAGTAACTGGGACTACTGTGCCTGCCTAATTTTTGTGTTTTTTGTAGAGATGGGGTGTCTGTATTGCCCAGGCTGGTCTTGAATTCCTGGACTCCCACCTTGGCCTCCCAAAGTGCTGGGATTACAGGTGTGAGCCACTGCCCTTGGCCTAAACTTTACATACATTACATATATGTAACATACATGTATGTAAATGTTATATACATATATGTATATGATATTATGTACCTCACAGTTCACAGACCACGTTGACGAAAGTTTTTAATTTATATAACCAGATTGAAGCAGGTAAAGTGTTACTCCCATTTTCTGGTTCAATAAAGTGAATTTGAGAGAGATTTTTCTGTGATCATATGGCTAATCAGGTATTAAATGATAAAGCCAGAACTTAGTGTCTGCTCACCTTTAGACCGGTACACTTACTCTTCTTAGCCTCTCAAAAAAGACCTCTGTTTAAGTAAGGTGGTGCCTTTTAGGGGAGTAGGGGGTGAGTACGGTATACTTCTTTAACAATTCTAATAGCAATTACTTCACATCTTGATGTTTATGATGACTAATATCCATGGTGAATTGTAGACAGTCTTTCCACTTTTAAGCCACAGTGAAATTAAAATGAGGGGAAGTTTAGGTACTCTCAGAATGTTTATTCACATACAGGTTATTAAAAAACAGGGTTTATTGTAGACAGATGTCACCTCTTTAAGCAAAAGGAAAAAACCAAAAAATCTCCAGCCGAGTGCTGTGGCTCACCCCTGTAATCCCAGCACTTTGGGAAGCTGAGGCGGGCAGATCACCTGAGGTCAAGAGTTTGAGACCAACCTGACCAGTATGGTGAAACGCAGTCTGTTCTAAAAATACAAAAATTAGCTGGCTGTGGTGGCTCGTGCCTTGAGTCCCAGCTACTGAGGAGGTTGAGGTGGGAGAATCGCTTGAACCCGGGAGGTGGAGGTTGCAGTGAACCCAGATGGCGCCGTTGTACTCCAGCCTGGGCCACAGAGGGAGATCCTGTCTCAAGAAAAGAAAAGCCCCATGTTTTATCATAATGTCTGTGCTGGAATATGGCTGATGCTATGCATTTCTGTAAAGTAGCTTTAAACTATTTTCCCCTCTCACTTTTATCTTTTTTTTTGTTTGTTTGTTTTTGAGACGGAGTCGCCCTCTGTTGCCCAGGCTGGAGTGCCGTGGCTGGATCTCGGCTCACTGCAAGCTCCGCCTCCCGGGTTTACGCCATTTTCCTGCCTCAGCCTCCTGAGTAGCTGGGACTACAGGTGCCTGCCACCTCTCCCAGCTAGTTTTTTTGTATTTTTAGTAGAGACGGGGTTTCACCGTGTTAGCCAGGATGGTCTCTATCTCCTGACCTCATGATCCACCCGCCTCGGCCTCCCAAAGTGCTGGGATTACAGGCTTGAGCCACCGTGCCTGGCTGTCTTTTTTTTTTTTTTTTTTTTTGAGGCAAGGTCTTACTCTGTCACCCAGGCTGTAGTGCAGTGGTGCGATCTTGGCTCACTGCAGCCTCTGCCTTCCAGTGTCATGTGATTTCCCCACCTCAGTCTCCCAAGTAGCTGTTTTTTTTAAAAATTTAATTTAATTAATTTATGTATTTACTTGGATAGGTGGAGTCTTGCTCTGTCACCCAGGCTGGAGTGCTGGAGTGCAGTGGCGTGATCCATGATGCCCGGCTAATTTCTTTTGTATTTTAGTAGAGACGGGGTTTTACCATGTTGCCCAGGCTGGTCTCAATCTCCTGAGCTCAGGCAATCCTCCCACCTCGGACGCCCGAAGTGCTAGGATTACAGGTGTGAGCCACCGCTCCTGGCCTTTTTTTTTTTTTTTTTTGAAACGGAGTTTTG
Source organism: Macaca fascicularis (assembly GCF_037993035.2). Taxonomy (NCBI): domain Eukaryota; kingdom Metazoa; phylum Chordata; class Mammalia; order Primates; family Cercopithecidae; genus Macaca; species Macaca fascicularis. Next base: position 1,498,730 of record NC_088390.1, on the reverse strand, counting down.
CTCTTGTTGCCCAGGCTGGAGTTCAGTGATGTGATCTTAGCTCACCACAACCTCCACCTCCCAGGTTTAAGCAGTTCTCCTGCCTCAGCCTCCGGAGTAGCTGGGATTACAGGCATACACCACCACACCTGGCTAATTTTGTATTTTTAGTAGAGACGGGGTTTCTCCATGTTGAGGCTGGTCTCGAACTCCTGACCTCAGGTGATCCGCCCGCCTCGGCCTCCCAAAGTGCTGGGATTACAGGCGTGAGCCACCGCGCCTGGCTTTTTTTTTTTTTTTTTTTAAGTCTAGGGTTTCGCCGCCGTTGCCCAGGCTGTTCTTGGAACTCCTGGACTCAAGCAGTCTGTCAAACTTGGCCTCCCAAAGTGCTGGGATTATAGACGTGAGCCACCACCTCAGGCTACCTTTGTCTTACTGAATGCTGTTAAGTTGCTAGGTTAGTGATGTAGTCATACAACTTTTTTTTTGTTTGAGATGGATTTTGGTTGTCATCCAGGCTGGAGTGCAGTGGTGCGATCTTGGCTCACTGCAGCCTCCACCTCCTGGGCCCAAGTGATTCTCCTGCCTCGGCCTGCCGAGTAGCTGAGACTACAGACTTGGGCCTTCATGCCCGGCTAATTTTGTATTTTTATTTTTATTTTTTTTTTATTTTTTTTTTATTTTTATTTATTTTTTTTTTTTGAGACGGAGTCTCGCTCTGTCGCCCAGGCTGGAGTGCAGTGGCGCGATCTCGGCTCACTGCAAACTCCGCCTCCCGGGTTCACGCCATTCTCCTGCCTCAGCCTCCCGAGTAGCTGGGACTACAGGCGCCCACAACCGCGCCCGGCTAATTTTTTGTATTTTTAGTAGAGACGGGGTTTCACCGTGGTCTCGATCTCCTGACCTTGTGATCCGCCCGCCTCGGCCTCCCAAAGTGCTGGGATTACAGGCGTGAGCCACCGCGCCCGGCCTAATTTTGTATTTTTAGTAGAGACGGAGTTTCACCACGTTGGCCAGGCTGGTCTTCAACTCCTGACCTTAGGTAGTCCTCCCGCCTCAGCCTCCCAAAGTGCTGGGATCACAGGCATGAGCCACTGCACTCGGCCAGATACAGTCATACAACTTTTAGGAGGGACAAAGGTTGGCGTGTGATTCACAAATGTTGTTCCAGGTAGTTGGCTAGATAGCTGTCAAATGGAATCCATTAAGGAGTAGCAAAGAGCAGCAAGAAAAAGGGCTATTTTCACTATTACCTTTGAAACGGTTGGTTAACAGTTTGAGAGAGATACATATACTCTTTTGAGACAAGGTCTTGTTCTGTTGGCCAGGCTTGGATTGCATTGGTGCAGTAACGATTCACTGCATCCTCAACCTCCCAGGCCCAAACGCTCATCCCATCTCAGTCTCCCACGTAGCTGGGCCCACAGCTGTGCACCACAATACCTGCGTAATTTAAAATAACTTTTTTTTCTTTCTCCCCCCCCCCCCCCCCCCCCCGCCAAACCAGAGACAAGATCTCACTGTATTCCTCAGGCTGGGATGCAGTGTCACAGTTATGACTCACTGCAGCTTCGACCCCCTGGGCACCTCAGCATCCCTAGTAGCTGGGACTACAGAAGTATACCACCACTTCTGGCTAGTTTTTGTAGAGACAGGATTTTGCCATGTTGCCCAGACTGGTCTTGAACTCCGTAGCTCAAGATTCATGTGCCTCAGCCTCCCAAAGTTTTGGGATTACAGGCGTGAGCCACCATGGCTGATAAAAAAAATTTTTTTTGATAGAGGCCTGGTCCCAGCGGATTGCCCAGGCTGATCTTGGACTCCTGAGCTCATGTGATCCTCCCACCAAGTAGCTGGTACTACCATGACCGGCTAATTAAAAAAATATTTTTTTGGTAGAGACGGGATCCCACTGTGTTGTCCAGTAACTCCTGGGTTCCAGCGATCCTCCCATTTTGGCCTCCCCAAAGTGCAGGGATTACAGGCATGAACCACTGCTCCTGGCCAGCTTGATATATTTAGGTATTGATATATCCAAATTGATGAATTGGGTTGCCAGCAGAACTTCATGGGTTGTGCTCTGACTAAATGTTAATGCTAATCATGGCCCTGAGAACAATTTCAGATGTTCATTTAAATTTATTAAATTGTAGCAAGTAATAATTAAAGTCACCGTAATTTAACATCCAAATGAGTACATCTTGAAAAGACGTACTAATTCATAAGCTAGAACAGCAGGCATAAACTGGGATTGTCCTGGGCAACAAACTTACCTTGTGGTCACCCTACTTAAGGCCATTTGTTACTAGATTTTCTCATTTAGACTCATAGAAAAGTTTCCCAAACTTTGTCCAACCTTTTATCACAGAGATATCTTCGATCTAAGTCTCTAGAAGGTTGAATTTCATTTTTTTCCAAATGAAGTTAGCATTTGGCAGAACATAAGTCAAAGGAAAAGTGAAAATTTCCTCCTCCTAGCTCCCTCCTCCACAAATGGGAACGTTCTAGTTAAGGATGTGGTAGTTGCTGAAAATAGAGTTTGCTGGTATTCCAAATCCTCTGATGGTGTCAACACCTAGTGTGTTGGTTTTCTTATGGCTACCTTGAGCCAGTCCTGTGTTTAAAAATATAATAGACCAAGGTGTTGGTAGCAGTGTCCTAAGCTCAGAGCTTTCCCCACATACTTTTTTTTTTTTTTTAATTTTTGCAAGTCTCTTTCAAACCAAATACCCACATAAAAATTTAAAGACTCACCCCGTATCTTGTTACAACTGTTCTGTTCAGAACGACAGACTGTGTAGTTCAGACCATATGACCATGATCCTGGCTTATGTCTTTTGAAATTTTAATCTTGAATTTATTGCCCTTTCAACAATTTATCATAGTAGCTGGACAGATCTGTTGTTGGTAGCTTGATTTGTGATCGGATCAGGATTTTGTCGAGCTAAAGCAATATGAAATATGTTCAACTCTTCATATCTAAAGTTTGAAGGAGACGCATTACTGTAAGAGTTAGGACGGTATTTCATAATTTGGCAGATGTGGTGTATCTGCCATCCCAGAATGCACAGGACTCTCTGGGTTCCTTATCTTTGGAATGGGGATTAGTGATGTCTCTCTTGCCTACTAATTTACAGGGTGGCTGTGAAAGTGTAATACTTGTCAGTACTATTTATTGTGAAACATTCTTTTCTAACGTGAAAGGTCAGATAAGTGTTTTTGTTACTGCTGTGCTAGGATTATATTAGGAGATGATAACCTACCTTTTTGAGTTATTCTTAGCAAGTGTACTCTGCTGGGCTTAGTTCTTTTTTTTTTTTTTTTTTTTGAGACGGAGTCTCGCTCTGTTGCCCAGGCTGGAGTGCAGTGGCGCGATCTCGGCTCACTGCAAGCTCTGCCTCCTGGGTTTACGCCATTCTCCTGCCTCAGCCTCCCGAGTAGCTGGGACTACAGGCGCCCACAACCGCGCCCGGCTAATTTTTTGTATTTTTAGTAGAGACGGGGTTTCACCGTGGTCTCGATCTCCTGACCTTGTGATCCGCCCGCCTCGGCCTCCCAAAGTGCTGGGATTACAGGCGTGAGCCACCGCGCCCGGCCTGCTTAGTTCTTATGTAAGATCTGCACAAAGAAATATTCTCAAAATCCTTAATCTTACATCTGTAAAGTTGCATATCCAAAGTAAAGGTCGTCCAAATTATTCCCAAATAATAATTTTGTCATGTTGAGCTGGTATATAGTTGTTTTGGTATTAAATTTAGATTAATAAGAGATTATTTCTCTTTAGCAAATGTAACACCTTTTGTCTGAATTTGGGATGAAAGCTTCTGTAGTATGAAAGTGTAGGCTGGGCGCAGTGGCTCACGCCTGTAATCCCAGCACTTTGGGAGGCTGAGTTGGGCCGATCACCCGAGGTCGGGAGTTCAAGACCAGCCTGACCAACACGGAGAAATCCCATCTATACTAAAAATACAAAATTAGCCAGATATGGTGGCAGGCGCCTGTAATCCCAGCTACTTGGGAGGCTGAGGCAGGAGAACTGCTTGAACCCTGGAGGCGGAGGTTGCAGTGAGCCGAGATCACGCCATTGCACTCCAGCCTGGGCAACAAGAGTGAAACTCCGTCTCAAAAAAAAAAAAATTTTAGTGTTAGTAGGGGCCAGGTGCAGTGGCTCATAATCCCTGTAATTCCAATACTTTGGGAGGCAGAGGCAGGAAGATCCCTTAAGCCCAAAAGTTTGAGACCAGCTTGGGTAAGAAAGTGAGACCCTGTTTCTACAAAAAGAAACAAAATTGACTTGGCCTAGTGGCATGCACCTGTAGTCTCAGCTACTTAGGAGACTAAGGTGGTAAGAGGTCTGGCTTGAGCCCGGAAGGTCGAGGTGCAGTGAGCCATGATAAGACCGCTGCACTCCCTCCTGGGTGACACAGTGAGACCTTGTCCCAAAAAGGAAAGAAGAAAGATTTAGTGGGATTGATGACTTGTATTTGATTGTAATAGGTTTAATTGTAAAATAATTAGTTAAGATTTATGATAGGATTACCGTGAAATTTTCAAGAACATTATTTGACCAGAAAATAATTGTTATTGTTGTATGATAGTTATGACAGTTTTTGTAGATTTTTAGAAACACATTCATGAGTATGAAATACTTTATGCAGAATATACTGCTTAAGAAACATTAAAATATATTATTAAAGTATTGAAATTTTGGTGAGGGTTTCTTAGCTCATCAAAGAATTGAGGTACCTGTAATCTCATTACTTTTGGAGGCCAAGGTGGGAGGGTCATGTGAGGCCAGGAGTTTGAGACCAGCCTGAGCAACATTGCAACACCCCGTTTCTATTAAAAAAAAAAAAAAAAAGGCTGGGTGTGGTGGCTCACGCCTGTAATCCTAGCAGTTTGGAAGGCTGAGGCGGGCGGATCACGAGGGCAGGAGTTGGAGACCAGCCTGACCAACAGGGTGAAACCTCGTCTCTACAAAAACAAAACAAAACAAAAATTAGCCGGTCCCAAGTGGTGGTGGCGTGTGCCTGTAATCCCAGCTACTCAGGAGACTGAGGCAGGAGAATCGCTTGAACTCAGAAGGTAGAGGCTGCAGAGAGCCAAGATTGTGCCTCTGCAGTCCAGCCTGGGAAACAGAGTAAGACAAGACTCTGTCCCCGCCCATGCCCCCCCCCCCCAAAAAAATCCTTACCACTCTCAGCGACTTGAGAAAACAAGTCAAACCTCTTAAAAATCTGAATGGATAATCCTTCTTCTAAACTGAATTGGACCCAAGGGTTATTTATGGTGGTTTTCTTCCTGAGTATTCCAAAACAGAATTTTAAAGTATTTTTTGTTTCAGTGTCTTTTCTAATTCCACAAAAAGATTTAGACTTTGACCTACCTCTTTTTCCTGTACTTAGTGTTTTAGGTCATTGATCTTTCCAGCCTCTTATTTTCCACCTCGGCTTTCACTGGACCTTCACCTCTTTGGTTCTGCTGCAGCCAAATGTGTTTACGAGGGAGTATCCTCATAAATTGAGAGGAGGAATCTCCCATTCTGGTGGACTAGGGGATTACTCCTCTATCCCCAATATTTTTATTTTTGTTTTTTAATCTTTGTGTCATTCCAGTTTTAGAATGTGGACTGATTTTTATTTCTGTTTTTTAATCTTTGTATCATTCCAACTTTAGTGTATCTGCTGCCAAAGTGAGCACAACCCTACCCTAAATATTGAGATCGAAGGGAAAAGTACCTTTTGCAGTCAAAATTGTAGAATCTTGGTAAAAGATTGTCTTGTTTTTCTTTTTAATCTAGCAGAAGCTGGTTTGGAAAGAAGTCTTAAAGTTCCATAGAAGGTTAAACAATTCATGTTTTACTCTTTTCCTTTTTTCTTTTGAGACGGAGTCTCACTCTCTTGCCCAGACTGGAGTGCAGTGGCGCGATCTTGGCTCACTGCAGCCTCCCCCTCCTTGGTTCAAGCGATTCTTCTGCCTCAGCCTCCTGAGTAGCTGGCATCACAGGCACCCGTCACCATGCCCAGCTAATTTTTGTCTTGTCTTTTTTTTTTTTTTTTTTTTGAGAGACAGAGTCCCGCTCTGTCGCCCAGGCTGCAGTGCAGTGGCCGGATCTCAGCTCACTGCAAGCTCCGCCTCCCGGGTTGACGCCATTCTCCTGCCTCAGCCTCCCGAGTAGCTGGGACTACAGGCGCCCGCCACCTCGCCTGGCTAGTTTTTTGTGTTTTTTTTTTTTTTTTTTTTTTTTTTTGAGACGGAGTCTCGCTCTGTAGCCCAGGCTGGAGTGCAGTGGCCGGATCTCAGCTCACTGCAAGCTCCGCCTCCCGGGTTCACGCCATTCTCCGGCCTCAGCCTCCGGAGTAGCTGGGACTACAGGCGCCCGCCACCTCGCCCGGCTAGTTTTTTTGTATTTCTTAGTAGAGACGGGGTTTCACCGTGTTAGCCAGGATGGTCTCGATCTCCTGACCTCGTGATCCGCCCATCTCGGCCTCCCAAAGTGCTGGGATTACAGGCTTGAGCCACCGCGCCCGGCCCTTTTGTGTTTTTTTTAGTAGAGACGGGGTTTCACCGTGTTAGCCAGGATGGTCTCGATCTCCTGACCTCGTGATCCGCCCGCCTCGGCCTCCCAAAGTGCTGGGATTACAGGCTTGAGCCACCGCGCCCAGCCAATTTTTGTCTTTTCTTTAGTGGAGACGGGAGTTTCACCGTGTTGGCCAGGCCGATCTCAAACTCCTGGCCTCAGGTGATCGGCCCGCCTTGGCCTTCCAAAGAGCTGAGATTGCAGGTGTGAGCCACCTTGCCTGGCTCATGTAGTTTCAGAGTGAGGAGAGGTACCTCTGTTTAGGCCGGCATATGAAGAGGAATCTTGACATCCTTGAGTGTCAAGATTATTGTCTTTTGAAAAACCTTAATCAAGGTATTAAAGTATTAGAAAACAAATTCCCAAACTCATTTGACAAATACTTATTGAATGCCAACTATGTACCAGGCACTGTTCTAGACACTTGAGACACTTGGTATTCATCAGTGAACAAAATAGACAGAAGATCTCTTCAAGGACTATATATTCTAGTGAATATATAATTGCTTCAGAGTTACTCTGTTCCTATGTGTAATTAAGAGTTACTTTGAATTAGTTAACAACAATGGTGTCTGCTGTATGCAGCGTACAGTATCAGGTGTTGGGGGTCGCATATTAAAGACTGTAGAAAGCTCAGTGTTTTCTTCACTGACTACTGGCGTAAAATGGCACTAACAAATTGAAAAACCTCTTTAAAGTGTTTCATTTTGATGATAAAACCCTGTAGTAATAATACCATCTACTGTTTATTGGCTATTTCTCTCACTTGTCATCCAAACAACCATGCAAAGTACTACCCATTTTACAGGTACGGATCAAGTACTTGAGGAGAAGTGACAAATTTGAAATGTCACTGGTATTCTGCCAAGGCTGGTGTCCTGCAAAACTGATACTCCTTCCACTTTGGTGTTTCTTGTAGGCTGGCTGCAAAACTGGTACTCCTTCCGCTTCAGTATTTCTTATGTGTAAACATGTAAACATCAGTCCAAATTGCTTGGGGCTTCCCCCCCCCCCCCTTTATTGTGGAGACTGAGTCTCTCTATGTTGTTGCCCAGGCTAGTCTCTCAGCTGGGCTCAAGCAGTCCTCCTACCTTGGCTTCCTAAAATGCTGGGATTGTAGCAGTCTTTTGGCTTAGCTTCTCTCTGAATAGTGTTATCTTTTTTTTTTTTTTTTTTTTTTTGGAGACAGAGTCTTGCTCTGTTGCCCAGGCTGGAGTGCAGTGGCGCGATCTCAGCTCACTGCAACTCCGCCTCTCGGGTTCACGCCATTTTCCTGCCTCAGCCTCCCGAGTAGCTGGGACTACAGGCACCTGTCACCATGCCCGGCTAATTTTTTGTATTTTTACTAGAGACGGGATTTCACTATGTTAGCCAGGATGATCTCGAACTCTGGACTGGATGATCTTGAACTCTGGACTTCATGATCTGCCCACCTCGGCCTCCCAAAGTGCTGGGATTACAGGCGTGAGCCACTGCACCAGGTCTAATGTTATCTTTATTTTATTTATTTTTATTTTTTTTTTGAGACCAAGTCTCGCTCTGTCGCCCAGGCTGGAGTGCAGTGGCCGGATCTCAGCTCACTGCAAGCTCCGCCTCCCGGGTTCACGCCATTCTCCTGCCTCAGCCTCCCGAGGACCTGGTACTTTCTGTGCAGGTGTTTTGTTTACCATTTCATTATGTTACATGGATGCATATTTATATCTGACTGAATATTACGTGAATATTTATCTTACATTATGAACTGCTTGTGAATGTTTTTATTGACTAACATATCTAATACTATTTTGTATTGACACTGCAGTGAACTATTTATATCCAAAATATAATTTTTTGTAATTTGAATTGTTTACTAATTATGAGAAGTGGGATTTGTTAGTAAATGAGCATAAATCTTTTTTTTTTTTTTTTTGAGACGGAGTCTCGCTCTGTCGCCCAGGCTGGAGTGCAGTGGCCGGATCTCAGCTCACTGCAAGCTCCGCCTCCCGGGTTCGCGCCATTCTCCTGCCTCAGCCTCCCGAGTAGCTGGGACTACAGCTGCCCGCCACCTCGCCCGGCTAGTTTTTTGTATTTTAGTAGAGACGGGGTTTCACCGTGTCAGCCAGGATGGTCTCGATCTCCTGACCTCGTGATCCGCCCGTCTCGGCCTCCCAAAGTGCTGGGATTACAGGCTTGAGCCACCGCGCCCGGCCATTTTTTATATTTTTAGTAGAGGCGGGGTTTCACCATGTTAGCTAGGATGGTCTTGATCTCCTGACCTCGTGATCTGCCCGACTCGGCCTCCCAAAGTGTTGGGATTACAGGCGTGAGCCACCGTGCCCGGCCAAATATAAATCTTTTTACATGTGTACTCTTACTGTTTTGAGATGTGGTCTCACTGTTGCCCAAGCTGGTGTGCAGTAGCAAACACACCTCACTGCAGCCTTTACGTCCTGGGCTCAAATGATCCTCCCACTTCTGTGTCCTGAGTAGCTGGGACTACAGGTGTGCCCACCGTGCTTGCCAATTTTTTTTTTTTTTTTTTTTTAAACAGGGTCTCACTCTTTCTCCAAGGATGGAGAGCAGTGGCTGGATTTTGGCTCTCTGCAGCCTTCGCCTCCTGGGTTCAAGCAGTTCTCTGCCTCAGCCTCCCGAGTATCTGGGATTACAGGCGCCTGCTTCACGCATGGCTAATTGTTTTGTATTTTTAGTGGAGGCGGTGTTTCACCATGTTGGCCAGGTTGGTCTTGAACTCCTTACCTTGTGATCCACCTGCCTCAGCCTCCCAAAGTGCTTGGATTCCAGGCATGAGCGACTGTGCCCATCCCACTTCGGCTAATTTTTTAAATGTATGAAGAGATAGGGTCTTGCCAGATTGCCCAGGCCGGTCTTGAACTCTTGGGCTCAAGAAATTTTCCCACCTCAGCCTCCCAAAGTGCGGAGATTACAGGAGTACTGTTTCTGTTTTCTTCTTTTTTTTTTTTTTTTTTTTTTTTTGAGACGGAGTCTCGCTCTGTCGCCCAGGCTGGAGTGCAGTGGCCGGATCTCAGCTCACTGCAAGCTCCGCCTCCCGGGTTTACGCCATTCTCCTGCCTCAGCCTCCCCAGTAGCTGGGACTACAGGCGCCCGCCACCTCGCCCGGCTAGTTTTTTGTATTTTTTAGTAGAGACAGGGTTTCACCGGGTTAGCCAGGATGGTCTCGATCTCCTGACCTTGTGATCCGCCCATCTCGGCCTCCCAAAGTGCTGGGATTACAGGCTTGAGCCACCGCCCCCGGCCTGTTTCTGTTTTCTGTAAAGGTTTATTAACTGTATATAATATTGGCAGCTTACAAATGTGCAGCACAAAATTTAACTAAAAACTTGTGTTTTAAAAAATTTAGGCCGGGCGCGGTGGCTCAAGCCTGTAATCCCAGCACTTTGGGAGGCCGAGACGGGTGGATCACGAGGTCAGGAGATCGAGACCATCCTGGCTAACACGGTGAAACCCCGTCTCTACTAAAAAATACAAAAAACTAGCCGGGCGAGATGGCGGGCGCCTGTAGTCCCAGCTACTCGGGAGGCTGAGGCAGGAGAATGGCGTAAACCCCGGAGGCGGAGCTTGCAGTGAGCTGAGATCCGGCCACTGCACTCCAGCCCGGGCGACACAGCGAGACTCCGTCTCAAAAAAAAAAAAAAAAAAAAAAAATTTAAACAAGGGCAGGGTGCGGTGGTTCATGCCTTTAATCCTAGTGTTTTGGGAGGCTGAGGCGGGTGGATCACCTGAGGTCAGGAGTTCAAGAGCAGCCTGGTCAACATGGCGAAAACCCGTCTCTACTAAAAATACAAAAACTAGCCTGGCGTGGTGGCACGTGCCTGTAATCCCAGCTACTGCTGGGGTTGGAGGTAGGAGAATTGCTTGAACCTGGGAGGTGGAGGTTGCTGGGAGCCGAAACTGTGCCACTGCACTCCAACCTGGGTAACAGACCAAGACTCTGTCTCAGAAAATAAAATAAATAAACAACAATTTGTGAAATACAGTTTTTCCACTTGTATTTTTTTGAAACGGAGTTTTGCTCTTGTTGTAGTGCAGTTGCGTGATCTCAGCTTGTGGAAACCTCGTCCTCCCGGGATCAAGCAATTCTCCTGCCTCAGCCCCCAGAGTAGCTGGTATTACAGGCATGCGCTGCCACACCCAGCTGATTTTGTATTTTTAGTAGAGATGGGGTGTCTCTCTGTTGGTCAGGCTGGTCTCGAACTCCTGACCTCAGGTGATCTGCCCGCCTCAGCCTCCAAAAGTGCTGTGATTACAGGCGTGAGCCATCACACCCAGACTAATTTTTGTATTTTTAGTAGAGGTGGGGTTTTGCCATGTTGGCCAGGCCAATCTGTAACTCCTGACTTCAGGTGATTGTTGGCCTCCCAAAGTGCTGGAATTACAGGCGTGAGCCACTGCGCCCAGCCTCTTGGACTATTTAATCAATACGTATTTATTTGGCGTGTATTGGGAACAACTTTCCCCTTGTGAGTAATAAATGATTACTTACAATACCTACTATAGAAGAGCTACAGTCTAATCAGGCAAGCTGTGGCTAGAAACGATGATTGCCAGCTTGTATGATAGAGGCATTGTAGAGAAGGGGAATAAGGGATTGTGTGCTGTAGTAGTTGGGGAAAACTTGAGTAGTAGATGAGACATTAATTGGGGGGTAAGATTTGGATGTTGGGAGAGTGAGGTTATGTTACCAAAGGCACAGATATGGGATTAAATATGTGAGATGTAAGAATGGAAAATCTGGGTTAGAATAAATGGAGCCATATTCTACAAAAGGCTTTATTAGACTTAGATTCTAAACTCTGTGTTCTTTGTTTAGCTCGCTCTTATATCAGGCACATTAACACCCCCACCCGTCTGGATTCTTGGGTTTTTTTTTTGTTATTTAATCTTGGAAGTGAGGCAAAGAAAAGAAATTAAACATATAATTGAATTCATATTATATGCCAGACAATTTATTCTACAATCTCATTTTAAACTCTCATAACTCAGGGCTGGATATCCTCCATGTTATGAGTGAGGAACAAGCTCCTAGAGATTAAGTGGCATACTTGAGGTCAAATAGCATATGAATAAGCAGAAATGGAAATCTAGTCTGGGCTGGGTGTGGTGGCTTACGCCTGTAATCCCAGCACTTTGGGAGGCCGAGGCAGGCAGATTACCTGAGGTCATGAGTTCGAGAGTAGCCTGGTAAAACCTCGCCTCTGCTAAAAACACTAAATTTAACTGGGCACGGTAGCATGCGTCTGTAGTCCCAGCTACTTGAGAGGCTGACGCCGGAGACTCTTGAACCCAGGAGGCAGAGGTTTGCACTGCACTCCAGTCTGGGTGACAGAGTGAGACTCTGTCTCAAAAAAAAAAAAAAAAAAGTCTAGTGTTCTAGTCTGAATCTTTTTTGCTGTAACTGGTGTTTTCTGTGCTGTGGTGGTACATTCCTGTGCTGTTTCCCAAAGTGTGTGTCATTTTTGTCTAATAAAAGTGCAGGTGGTGTGGGTACTAGAAGAAGAGTCAAAAGTTACTAGGTTAGAATAGGGCCTCTTCAGAGAAGCTTTTTAGTACTTGCATTATTTTGTTTACAGCATCCTGGTTCTTTCACAGTCCTGAACACAAAGTATAATTTACATGTCAACTAATCCTGTTCATTTTACAGTTTATATCTTTTTTTTTTTTTTTTGAGACGGAGTCTCGCTCTGTCGCCCAAGCTGGAGTGCAGTGGCCGGATCTCAGCTCACTGCAAGCTCCGCCTCCCGGGTTCACGCCATTCTCCGGCCTCAGCCTCCCGAGTAGCTGGAACTACAGGCGCCCGCCACCTCGCTAGTTTTTTGTATTTCTTAATAGAGACGGGGTTTCACCGTGTTAGCCAGGATGGTCTCGATCTCCTGACCTCGTGATCCGCCCGTCTTGGCCTCCCAAAGTGCTGGGATTACAGGCTTGAGCCACCGCGCCCGGCCCATTTTACAGTTTATATCTTAACTTATATTAAAACACGTTCCAAGAGTGTTTCCTAAATCTTGTCCAACTGTTTACCTCAGGTTACTCCTTCCTTCATAACTCATTGTAACACACCCAGGATACATCCCAGCCTTTTGCTTGTCTTAGTTGAATAGAGCTAGTGATTACTCTTCTTGAATTTTATCTTTCTAAGAAAGTATGACTTAAGACTCCTCAAGCTACAGATTTGACATTTTGTGACATTCTTAGATTCTTTACATGTTATTTACTATTAGAATTAGTGTACTTGATAATTTGTAAGTTTTGCATATATGAAATCTTTTGAGGCAGAGTTTTGCTGTCTTTGCCCAGGCTGGAGTGCAGTGGTGTGATCACAGCTCATTGCAGCCTTGACTTCCTGGGCTTAGGTGATCCACCCACCTCAGCCTCCAGAGTAGCTGGGACTAAGGTGTGTGCCCCATGCTTGGCTAATTTTTTGTATTTTTAGTAGAGATGGAGTTTTGCTGTGTTCCCCAGACTGGGATCAGACTCCTCAGCTCAAGCAGTCCGCCCACTTCAGTCTCCCGAAGTGTTGGGATTACAGGCACGAGGCCATGTAAAATCTGAAGTGTGTCTTAACATCCCATAGAGCTCTTAGGTGATTTGGAAGCACACTGACATGAGTATAGTCAGCCTTAAAGTGATGGCATCGCAAACTTTGAACAGGCTTCAAGCAGCTGAATTAATTATGATAAAATTAAAATTGCCAAATTTGGGCAGAGATTTAATGTTTAAAAACCAATATAAGTCAGGTTAGCCATCTGAGAATGTTTTGTAACTTTCTTGGGGATCATACTGATTTTTTTTTTTTTTTTTTTTTTTTGAGACAGTTTTGCTCTTGTCGCCAGGCTGAAGTGCAATGGAATGGCATGACCTTGGTTCATTGCAACTTCCTCTGCCTCCCAGGTTCAAGTGATTCTCCTGCCTCAGCCTCCTAAGTAGCTGGGATCACAGGTGTGTGCCACCATACCTGACTAATGTTTTGTATTTTTAGTAGAGACAGGGTTTCACCATGTTGGCCAGGCTGGTCCTGAGCTCCTAACCTCAGATAATCCACCCACCTTGGCCTCCCAAAGTGCTGGGATTACAGGCGTGAGCCGCCGTCCTTGGCCCATACTGAATTTCTTTTATGGTAAACTAGTAGTGTTGCTCCTAAAATTGTCTGAATCAGGTTTTTTAGACATTCTTTATAGTACAGAACTGATGCCTCCCAGATTATTTGTCAGTGTGATAAAGTGCGTGATAATTGTTTTAGAAAAAGTTTTGCTCCACCTTTATATTTCTGAATAGTTAAGAGGAGAGTTCTCGTGTCACTAACAAGATATTGGGACCTTTTAGAAATCAGTAAGGTGGGCTGGGTGCAGGGCCTCAGGCCTGGAATCCCAGCGCTTTGGGGGGGCTGAGGCGGGCGGATCACGAGGTCAGGAGATCAAGACCATCCTGGCTAACACAGTGAAACCCCATCTTTACTAAAAATACAAAAAAAAAAAAAAATTAGCTGGGTGTGGTGGTGGGCGCCTGTAGTCCCAGAGACTCAGAGGCTGAGGCAGGAGAATGGAGTGAACCTGGGAGGCGGAGCTTGCAGTGAGCCGAGACTTCGCCACTGCACTCCAGCCTGGGCCACAGAGCAAGACTCTGTCTCGAAAAAAAAAGGTAAGGCAGAATGTTGATTGTCATTGAATTATCTGTGAATTGACTGTGTTTAGTGATTGTCCAGCTTTTGCTTAATTTTACTCATTCCTTGGAGGCTGTCCAAGCTTAATCAGGTTATTTGAAAGCTCCACAATTCCTGGGCATTCTCATGTCGGCCTTCTGCAGAAATGTCCTCAGTTATTTCATGGTGTCAGAAGTATCCAATTGAAGATTGCTTCGCATGTGTAAATCTAGTCATATATTTCCTGCGATGACTCCTTTTTAAGTAAATATCCACAAGGTAAATTCCTTAGAAAGTAGTACCTTGTAAGTGTTTCCCCAACAGACTTGCATACTACCCCTGCCAAACCATCAAAACAATTTGAGGCTTTTATTTTGAGATGGAGTCTTGCCTCTGTTGCCCAAGCTGGAGTGCAATGATGCAATCTCGGCTCACTGCGAGCTCTGCCTCCCGGGTTCAAGCACTTCTCCTGCCTCAGCCTCCCAAGTAGTTGGGATAATAGGCACCTGCCACCACGCCTAGCTAATTTTTGTATTTTTAGTAGAGATGGAGTTTCACCATGTTGACCAGGCCAGTCTCGAACTCCTGACCTCAGGTGGTCCACCTCAGCCTCCCAGAGTGCTGGGATTACAGGCGTGAGCCACTGCTTCCAGCCAGGAAGTCTTTACGTAGTAAGACATTTGAGTGTGATCCAGAGGGGTGATGTTTGTTAGGAGAAAGGAAAGGTCTTGGCTAATTGATTAGCCTTTATATAAAGCAAGCTCAGGACCTTTCCAGAACCTAAATGACCGAACTGTTTCTTTTTGAGAGACAAAGTCTTGCTCTGTTGCCCAGGGTGGAGTGCAGTGGCGTGATCATAGCTCACTGTAGCCTCGGACTCCTGGGCTCAAGCGATCCTCCTGTCTCAGCCTCTGGAGTGGCTGGGACACAGGTGTGAGCCACATTCTCGGTTCTGGCAAAACTTTTTTATGTCAATGCCTGATGCTATGCCCTTTTCTTCCCTTGGTGTGATTTCTTTTACTGTTCTTGAGCTGAAGAATTTGTTTCTGTGAGCACTTTGATTGCAAAGTCATTGAAGTTTGATGGTTAAAAGTTCAGGCTCTTAGATTGTCTGGGTTTGTTTGGGTTTTACCATTGTGTGAGTTTAGGAGCAATCCTCTCAGCTTAATTTTTCTGCCTTTAAAATCAGGATTAAGGCCGGGTGTGGTAACCCACGCATGTAATCCCACCACCTAGGGAGGCCGAGTCAGGTGGATTACCTGAGGTCAGGAGTTTGAGACCAGTCTGGCCAACATGGTGAAACCCTGTCTCTACTAAAAATACAAAAATTAGCCGGGCACAGTGGCGGGCACCTGTAGTCCCAACTACCAGGGAGGCTGGGGCAGGAGAATCACTTGAACCTTGGAGATGGAGGTTGCAGCGAGATTGCACTTCAGCCTGGGCAACAGAATGAGACTTTATCTCAAAACAAAACAAAAAAAACTTAGGGTTATGACCCTGTATGCTTTGGTAAGAGGTCCATTAATCCTGTCAGCCAGTACAGAACCTTCTCGTTTTTCCCATGACAGATTCTGAACAGTTGTTTTTTTTCCTGACCCTGAATTTCATTAGAAGCTGTAAATTGTGTCTTGTGACGTGTCAGCCTGATGGGGGAGACCTGCTCCTTTTATGATTTTGTACTCTGTGTTTGTCAGAAACTGTTGAAGCTCAGTGGAGACTTGTTTTACTACTAGGCAGGGACAGTCTTGGGAAGATCAAGTTTACTGGGATGTTGATGTAAAGATACTAGAGGTATGAAAGTAAGCTTTTTGTATTCAGGAGGCTGAAGTGGGAGGATTGCTGGAGACCAGCCTGGGCAACATACAGAGACTCCTGTCTCTTTAAGAGAAAAGAATATAGCCAGGCGCGGTAGTTCAAGCCTATAATCCCAGCACTTTGGGAGGCCGAGACGGGCGGATCATGAGGTCAGGAGATTGAGACCATGGTGAAATCCCGTCTCTACTAAAAAATACAAAAAAAAATAGCCAGGCGAGGTGGCGGGCGCCTGCAGTCCCGGCTACTTGGGAGACTGAGGCAGGAGCATGGCGTAAACCTGGGAGACGGAGCTTGCAGTGATCTGAGATCTGGCCACTGCACTCCAGCCTGGGCGACAGAGCGAGACTCCGTCTCAAAAAAAAAGAAAAGAGAAAAGAATATAAAAAGCTTTTTTTGGGAGAGGGGTGAACCTCTAGGTGGAAAAAGAAATGTGTTTTAAGTGGGAGCAAACCTCTTTTCTTTCTTTCTTTCTGTCTCTTTCTTTCTGTTCTGTCTTTTCTTTCTCTCTCTCTGTCTTTCTGTCTTTCTTTCTTTCGACAGAGATTTGCTCTTGTTGCCAAGGCAGGAGTGCAATGGTGAAATCTTGGCTCACTGCAACCTCCACCTTCGGGTTCAAGCGATTTTCCTGCCTCAGCCACCCGAATAGCTGGGATTACAGGCATGCGCCACCACATCTGGCTAATTTTGTACTTTTAGTAGAGACGGAGTTCTCCATGTTGGTCAGGCTGGTCTCGAACTCCCGACCTCAGGTGATCCGCCCGTCTCGGCCTCCCAAAGTGCTGGGATTACAGGTGTGAGCCACCGTTCCTGGCCCCACATTTTATTTTTAAATTATTGTTGAAACTGTGTCTCGCTATGTTGCCTACGTTGGCTTTGAACCTCTCAAGCCTCTTGCTCTGCAGGTAGGTCGGACTGTAGGCAGACGCCACCATGCCTGGGTCTAAACCACATTTTAATATATGAAATTTGTCTTTCTGGTAGAGTCATTGAAACCAGTTATTTTCCCTCTTGTTACAGAAGCAAATAAAAGGATCCTCGTACAGATGCATTCAAATACATATTCAAATCTGAGGCAATATGATTAAAGCACAGCTCAAGTCCGACCCCCTGAATTGTAGTCCATTGGCTTTGTGATCTGGAATCAGTTTAACCTTTATGTTCTTCAATATATGGAGATATTCTAAAATGGGATAATATTGGTACCTACTTCAGAGGTCTATTTAGAATATTAAGTGCATTAATACAGCGAAGCATTTGGAACAGTGCTTAGTTTAGCATGGGGTGTTTTATTTGTGAATTACTTTGTTGAATGAATGCATAAATACTTGAAAGAACACAACCAAAAACCAAACCTCAGTTAACAAGTCAAGGTAAAAAACTTCTCTGACTCTACTGGCAGCAACAGATTATGGGTGTCCAGACACAGGCTGGTTCCTCGTGGTGGATCTGTGTCTAGGCTATTACCATACAATGAAGGGAAACTTCCCTGGAACTAAACAGACTTAACCATGTTTAATTAACTTGTGAGGATTATGTTCTTCAGAGGGGTGATTTTAATCACCCACCCATTGTCCCCAAATCATGAAAAGTTGCAGAAATTCGATTTTGTTACTCAAACTTACTGTAGCAAAACTGCCTGTGGATCCAAAAGAAGTGATTTCGACCATTTCGGTTTTCTGGTTCATAAGTTTTGATCACACCTGCTGCAAGCACGTGACAGCCTTCCCCCACCCCCAAAATGCCTACATCCCAGTGATAAAATACTTGCTGCAAAGGTGACTTCAGGAAGTGCTAATTGTGTTGAGGACCTTTATGTGAATATAATGGTTGGAGTTCATCCTCTACTGAGGGAGGGCAGAAGGGTGTAGTCAGTCTAGAGTTTTGGATAAATCAGCTTTTTCTATATAGTTTTGGGGTACATTATCATTAGTACTATGTTTCTGTTACTGGTGTTAAAAGGACAAAGATGACAGTGATATTAGGAGAGTGTGTCATTGTAGTCATTATTTGTGCGAACTGGTACAAAGCACTGGTCGTAGAATGTTTGGAGAGATTGAGAAGTTAACTTTTCTTACTCCTGAAGGAGTAGTGTGCTGGGTGGTGCGCACCTGTAGTCCCAGTTACTTGGGAGGCTCAGGTGGGAGGATCACTTGAGGCCAGGAGTTTAAGGCTACATAGTTCGTTATGATCATGGGCCTGTGAATAGCCTCTTCACTACATACAGCCAGGGCAATGTAGTGAGTGAGACCCTGTCTCTTGAAGCAATAAGTGTCTCCTGACTCATGCTACTTCTGTTCCTTAATCTGCTACCTTAAGGGATGAGTAGCGGGGATTGGGGTAGAGGAGTCGGTGGGATTTAAAAAATGAACAACTCCTACAAACCAGTAATGAAAAGACAAATAATTAAATATTTGGCAAAATGTTTGAATAGATACTTCTTCAGAGAACACACAAAAGGCTCATAAGCACATGAAAAGATGTTTAACACTATTAGCTATCAAGGAAATGCAAATCAAAACCACAAGGAAATACAGCTTCACACCCACTAGGATGACTAGTTTAAAGCGTAACTAACAGATGTTCCTGAGGATGCAGCCAGATTAGAATCCTGCGTTGCTGGTGGGAGTGTAAAAATGGTGCCGCTCCCGTAGAAAAGTTTGGGATGTCCTTCCTCAAAAAGCTAGTTACTATGTGATCCTCAAGTTCCTCCTAGGTGTGTACTCAAGGGAACTGAAAGCGTATATTCATAGAAAAATGTCAAGACTGTTCGTAGCAGCATTGTTTATAATAGTCCAAAAGTGGAAACAACCCAAACGTTCATTAACTGATGAATGGATCCCCCCACTCCGAGACCAAGTCTTGCTCTGTTGCCAGGCTGGAGTTGAGTGGCGCGATCTCGGGTCACTGCAACCTCTGCCTCCTGTGTTCAAGCAATTCTCCTGCCTCAGCCTCCTGAGTAGCCGGGACTACAGGCGTGTGCTACCACACTCGGCTAATTTTTGTTTCTTTAGTAGAGACAGGATTTCACCATGTGTTGGCCAGACTGGTCTCGATCTCTTGACCTCGTGATCTGCCTGCCTTGGCCTCCCAGAGTGCTTGGATTACAGGTGTGAGCCACTGCGCCCCGCCTTTTTTTTTTCTTTTTGTTTTTCTTTTGGAGACAAGACAGTCTCGCTCTGTTGCCTAGGCTGACCTGCAGTGGCGTGATCTCGGCTCACAGCAGTCTCCACCTCCTGGGCTCAAGTGATTCTCCTGCTTCTGCCTCCTGAGTAGCTGGGATTACAGACATGCGCCGTCATGGCAGGCTCATTTTTGTATTTTTAGTGGAGACGGGGTTTTGTCATGTTTTGGCCAGGCTGTTCCTGAACTCCTGACCTCAGGTAATGCAACCGCCTCCCAGATTTCTGAGATGGCGTGAGCCACCGCCCCGGCTTAATGAATGGATTTTTAAATCATGGTATATCCATACAATAGGTGAAGTACTGATGCCAGGCTACACTAGGTGTGAACCTTGAGACCATGCTATGGGAAAGAAGCCAGTCACAGCAGGCTCCATACTGTAGGTTCTGTTCATAGGCACACCTTGTTTATTTTACTTCACAGATACTACATTTTTACAAAACAAACGGAAGGTTTCTGGAACCTGCTTTGAGCAAGTCTGTTGGTGCCATTTTCCAACGCAGGTGCTCACTCTGTGTCACTGTTTTGGTAACTTGTGCAGTATTTTACACTTGTTTTTTTTTTTGAAATGGAGTCTTGCTCTGTTACCCAGGCTGGAGCGCAGTGGCACAGTCTCTACTCACTGCAAGTTCCGCCTCCCGGGTTCACGCCATTCTCCTGCCTCAGCCTCCCGAGTAGCTGGGACTGCAGGCGCCCACCACCACGCGTGGCTAATTTTTTTTTTGTGTTATTTAGTAGAGACAGGGTTTCTCCGTGTTAGCCAGGATGGTCTCGATCTCCTGACCTCGTGATCCACCCTTCTTGGCCCTCCTAAAGCGCTGGGATTACAGGTGTGAGCCACGACGCCCAGCCTCAAACTTTTCATTATATGTTGTAGTGGTTATCTGTGATCAGTAATCTTTGACGTTACTATTGTAATTGTTCTGGGGATCCATGAACTGAGGGAAATTAATTGATGTGTGTATTCCTTTTTGTTTGTTTTTTGAGACAGAGTTTCACTCTTGTTGCTCAGGTTAGAGTGCAGTGGTGCGATCTCAGCTCACTGCAGTTTCCGCCTCCTGAGTTCAACGATTCTCCTGCCTTAGCCTCCTGAGTAGCTGGGATTACAGGCATGCACCACCACGCCTGGCTATTTTTTTGTATTTTTAGTAGAGACGGGGTTTCTCCATGTTGGTGAGGGTGGTCTCGAATGCCTGACCTCATGTGATCTGCCTGCCTCAGCCTCCCAAAGTGCTGGGATTACAGCGTGAGCCACCACACCCGGCCTGTATTCTTTTACTATTGATTTTTTGAGACAGGGTCTCACTCTGTCACCAGGCTACAGTCTTGTGATCATGGCTCACTGCAGCCTTGACCTCCTGGGATGAAGCAATCCTCCTGCCTCAGCCTCCTGAGAAGCTGGGACGACAGGCACACGTCACCATGCCTGGCTAGTTTTTGTGTTTTTTGTAGAGATGGGGTCTCACCTGTTGCCCAGGCTGATCTTGAACTCCTAGGCTCAAATGATCTTCCTCCCTTCGGCCTCCCAAATATTGGGATTATAGGCATGACCTCTTGTTTGTGTTCTGACTCCTTGTCTCTCTGCCTCCCCTTAGGGTTACCTATTACCTGAAACACAACAATATTTAAATTAGGCCAATTAACAACCCTGCAATTGCTTCTAAGTGTTTAAGGGAAAGGAAAAGTCCCAGTCTCTCACTTTAGGTGGAAACGATTAAGCTGAGTAAGGAAGGCTACCTTAAAAGCCGAGATAATGGTCTGAAAGCTGGTCCTCTTGCACCACAGTTGTGAATGCAAGGGAGACGTTCTTCAAGGAAATTAAAAAGTGCTACTCCAGTGAACACAGCAGTGATGAAAGCAAAACAGCCTTCTTGCTGACAGAAAGTTTTAGTGGTCTGAATAGAAGATCAGAACTGCCACACTATTCCCTTAAGCCTCATTCAGACTAACCCTCCAACTCTTTTCAAATTTAAGAAAGCTGAGAGAGGTGTGAAAGCTACAGATGTAAAGCTGGAAGCTAGCAGAAGTTGGTTCATGAGGTTTAAGGAAAGACGCCATCTCCATTACTTAAAAAGTACAAGGTTGGCTGAGCGCGGTGGCTCACGCCTGTCATCCCAGCGCTTTGGGAGGCCGAGGTGGGCAGATCACGAGGTGAGGAGTTAAAGACCATCCTGACCAACATGGTGAAACCCTGCCTCTACTAAAAAATACAAAAAATTAGCTGGGCGTGGTGGCAGACACCTGTAATCCCAGCTACTTGGGAAATGGAGGCAGGAGAATCGCTTCAACCCAGGAGGTGGAGGTTGCAGTGAACCGAGACGTTGTGACAGCACTCCAGCCTTAGCGACAAAGTGAGACTCTGTCTCAAAAAAAAAAAAAAGTACAGGGTCAAGTAGCAGGTGCTAATGTAGATGCTGCATCTAATTATGCAGAAGATTTAGCTAAGATTATTGATGGTGACCACACCAAATAGATTTTCAGTGTAGACAAAACAGCCCTTGTATTAGAAGAAAATGCTGTCTAGGACTTTTCGTAGCTAGAGAGAAGTCAGTGTGTCTGGCTAGGACAGGCTGATGCAGTTAGGGGCTGATGCAGCTGGTGACTTTAAATTGAAACCGGTGCTCATTGACCGTTTCAAAAATTCGAGGCCTCTTTAAGAATTATGCTAAATTTACTCTGCCTGGTTTATAAATGGAACAGCAAAGCCTGGAAGACAGCACTTCTGTTTACAGCATGGTTTTCTTTTTTTTTGTTTTTTTTTTTGAGACGGAGTCTGGCTCTGTCGCCCGGGCTGGAGTGCAGTGGCGGGATCTCAGCTCACTGCAAGCTCCGCCCCCCGGGTTCCCGCCATTCTCCTGACTCAGCCTCCCGAGTAGCTGGGACTACAGGCGCCGCCACCACGCCCGGCTAGTTTTTTGTATTTTTTTTAGTAGAGACGGGGTTTCACGGTGTTCGCCAGGATGGTCTCGATCTCCTAACCTCGTGATCCGCCCGTCTCGGCCTCCCAAAGTGCTGGGATTACAGGCTTGAGCCATGGCGCCCGGCCTACAGCATGGTTTTCTGAATATCTTAAGCCCACTGTTGAAACTTAGTACTCAGAAAAAAAAAAACTACCTTCAATATATTACTGCACATTGAAAATGCCCCGAGGCTGGGTGCAGTGGTGCACAACTGTAATCCCAGCACTATGGGAGGCTGAGGTGGGTGGGGCACTTGAGCATAAGAATTCAAGACCAGCCTGAGGAACATGGCAAAACCCTGTCTTTACAAAAAATAATAAAAATTAGCTGGGTATAATGGTGTACACCTCTGTAGTCCCAGCTACGCAGGAGGCTGAGATAGGAGCATTGCTTGAGCTGGGAAGGTTGAGGCTGTAGTGAGCTGAGATGGTGCCACTGTATCATCTTGGGTGACAGAGTGAGACTGTTTCAAAACACACACACCATACAATTCTTTCTCTCACACTCACACACTGTTCTTGGTCACCCGGAGCTCTGATGAAGTTGTATAAGGAGAGCAAGGTTTTTTTTTTTAAAAATAGAGGTGGGGTTTCACTATCTTGTCCAGGCTGGTCTTGGACTCCTGACATCATGAGCCACCACGCCCGACCTGCAATGTTGTTTTTGTGCCTGTTAACACAGCAGGTGGGCAGATCACCTGAGGTCAGGAGTTTAAGACCAGCCTCACCAACATGCTGAAACCCCGTCTCTACTAAAAATAGAAAAGTTAGCCGGGCATGGTGGCGCCCGCTTGTAGTCTCAGCTACTCAGGAGGCTGAGGCAGGAGAATTGCTTGAACCCTGGAGGCAGAGGCTGCGGTGAGCTGAGATAGTGCCACTGCCTGGGCAACAGAGCAAGACTCTGTCTCAAAAAAAAAAAAAAAAAAAAGTTTTTTTTGTGGGTAAATGCTGTCCAGCAGCATCACATGCTACAAAGAAATCATGCAGGAAAGGAAAAGTCCATCAACATGGCAGACTTCATTGTCTTGCTGCGGCCACTCCAACCTTCAGCACTGTCACCCTAATCAGTCAGTAGCCATCAACGTCAAGGCAAAACCTTCCAACAGCAAAATATTATCACTTGCTGAAGGCTCAGAAGAGCATTAGCATTTTTTAGCAATAAGGTGTTTTTAAATTAAGATATGTACATTGTTTAGACATAATGCTGTTGTACACTTAATAGATTACAGTGTAGTTTAAACATAACTTTTCTATGCACTGGGAAACACAAAATTTCATGTGACTTGCTTTATTGCAATATTTTTTTTTTGCAGTGCTCTGGAACTGAACCCGCAGTATCTTCCAAGGTATGCCCACACCTGAAATGTGCATAAGAGACAAGTGTGTAGAGGCGGAAAGTAGATCGTGGTTGCCTTGGGCTGGGGTTCGGGTACATGGGAAGTGATCGTTAGTGGGGTTCGGGCCTTTCTTTTTGAAGTGATGAAAATCTAAAATTATGATGATTGCAGAGTTCTGTGAATATACTAAAAACCATTGAATGGAAGAGTTTATTTATTTATTTTTTGGAGACAGAGCCTCTGTCTGTCGCCCAGGCTGTAGTGCAGTGGCGCCATCTCGGCTCACTGCAACCTCCGCCTCCCGGGTTCAAGCAAATCTCTTGCCTCAGCCTCCTGATTAGCTGCGGCTACAGGCACCCGCCACCATGCCCAGCTAATTTTTGTATTTTTAGTAGAGATGGGGTTTTACCATGTTGGCCAGGCTGTTCCTGATCTCCTGACCTCGTGATCCACCCACCTTGACCTCCCAAAAGTGCTGGGATCACAGGGGCTCACCCCTGCTCCCGGCCAAATGGTACACTTTAAATGGGTGAATTGTTACGGTAGGCGAATTATATATAAATAAAGGTATTATTAAAGGGATAACTAACTGTTGCTTCTATAATTTTACCAGTCTGTGCATTGTTTTGTTTATATCTAAAATGAAGGCATTTATGCTTGAATCTGAAACAGTAGAGCATCACTGAGTGTTATATTTCCCCTTGCATTATAAAAATACTAAGTCTTCATTGTTGAAAATTTGTAAAGCACAGAAATTTGAAGAAAATGAAATCATGTGGAATAATATTCGAGATATGTAACTGTTAAATTTTTGGTAGTATTGGACATCTGTGCGTAGTTTTTCTGTATAGAATATTGTAAAGCCTTAAAATTAAAAGAATTAATGGTACTGTTTTTGTGTAGCTGGATTAAGATTTACTTTGCGATCAGTTTAGAAAGTTTAATTGGCTGGGCGCAGTGGCTCACGCCTACAATCTCAGCACATTGGGAGGCTGAGGCAGGCGGATCTTGAGATTAGGAGATCGAGACTATCCTGATTAACACGGTGAAACCCCGTCTCTACTAAAAATACAAAAAATTAGCCGGGCGTGGTGGTGGGCGCCTGTAGTCCCAGCTACTCGGGAGGCTGAGGCAGGAGAATGGTGTGAACCCTGGAGGCAGAACTTGCAGTGAACCGAGATCGTGCCACTGCACTCTCGCCTGGGCGACAGAGCAGACTCCGTCTCAAACAAACAAACAGACAAACAAAAAACACGAAAGTTTAATTACAGGCTTACCTCTGAGTTATATTTGACTTGCTGATTTTTGAGAATTAAACTAGTGTGGAGGTGAGATTACTTAGTCCGCTGCTTCTAAATTTAGCCTGTTTCATGACTATAGTTTAGAAAACAAAATTGGGCATGTTTTAAATGAATGCTTTCAGACTCCTACAAATGAATTAATGAGTGGTCTTATTACCATATTGTAAAATTTTGTGTTTTTGGAGACAGAATCTCACTCTTGCCCAGGCTGGAGTGCAATGGTGCGATCTCAGCTCACTGCAAGCTCCGTCTCTGGGGTTCAAGCCATTCCCCTGCCTCACCCTCCTGAGTAGCTGCCACTACAGGCGCCTGCCACCGTGCCCGGCTATTTTTTGTATTTTTGTTTTTCTTTTTTTTTGAGGTGGAGTTTTGCTCTTGTTGCCCAGACTGGAGTGCAGTGGCGCGATCTCCACTCACTGCAACCTCCGCCTCCCGAGTTCAAGTGATTCTCCTGCCTTAGCCTCTTGAGTAGCTGGAATTACAGGCATGTGCCACCACGTCCGGCTAATTTTTTCTTTTTCTTTTTTTTTTTTTTTTTGAGACGGAGTCTCGCTCTGTCTCCCGGGCTAGAGTGCAGTGGCCGGATCTTAGCTCACTGCAAGCTCCGCCTCCCAGGTTTACGCCATTCTCCTGCCTCAGCCTCCTGTGTAGCTGGGACTACAGGGGCCCGCCACCTCGCCTGGCTAGTTTTTTGTATTTTTTAGTAGAGACGGGGTTTCACCGTGTTAGCCAGGATGGTCTCGATCTCCTGACCTCGTGATCCGCCCGTCTCGGCCTCCCAAAGTGCTGGGATTACAGGCTTGAGCCACCGTGCCCGGCCCTGGCTAATTTTTTCATATTTTTAGTAGAGACGGAGTTTCTCCATGCTGGTCAGGCTGGTCTTGATCTCCCGACCTCAGGTGATCTGTCTGCCTCAGCCTCCCAAGGTGCTGGGATTACAGGCGTGAGCTACCGTGCCCAGTCTAATTTGTGTATTTTTAGTAGAGACGGGGTGTCACCGTGTTGGCCAGGCTGGTCTTGAACTCCTGACCTCAGGTGACCAACCTGCCTCAGCCTCCCAGAGTGCTAAGATGACAGGTGTGAGCCACTGCACCCGACGTGTCATCCTTCTTTAATGGTTCAGAATTGCATTAGAAACCTCAGCTTGAGGTGTACAGTTAAACGTGCCACTTCTACAGGTACAATTCCGTGGGCTCTCCTTTGCACAAAAGCCCCTCACTTCACCCCTGCACCTTGATAACCATTTGCTTTGTCTTTTTAGTTTGTGTTTTTTGTAGTTTGATATAAATGGAATGACAGTCTTTTTAATCTAGCTCTTTTCACTTAATATCTTTTTGAGATTATTCCATGTTGTTGCTTGTTATCAGTTAATTATTTTCTCCCCTCCTCCTCTTCTCTTTCTGGACACAGGGTCTCTTGCTCTGTCATCCAAGCTGGAGTACAGTGTTAGGATTATACAAAGTAATTGTGGTTTTTACCATTACTTTTTTTTTTTTTTTTTTTTGAGACGGAGTCTGGCTCTGTCGCCCGGGCTAGAGTGCAGTGGCGGGATCTCAGCTCACTGCAAGCTCCGCCCCCCGGGTTTACGCCATTCTCCTGCCTCAGCCTCCCGAATAGCTAGGACTACAGGCGCCCGCCGCCTCGCCCGGCTAGTTTTTTGTATTTTTTAGTAGAGACGGGGTTTCACCGTGTTCGCCAGGATGGTCTCGATCTCCTAACCTCGTGATCCGCCCGTCTCGGCCTCCCAAAGTGCTGGGATTACAGGCTTGAGCCACCGCGCCCGGCCACCATTACTTTTAATAGCAAAATCCGCAGTTAATTTTGCACCAACCTAATAGCTCACTGCAGGCCTGAATTCCTGGGCTCAAGCAGTTCTCTTGCCTTAGCCTCCTGAGTAGTTGAGACTACAGGCACACACCCCCACACCTAGCTAATTATTGCAGAGGCAGGGTCTCTCCATGTTGCCCAGGTTGGTCTCAAACTACTGGGCTTGAGTAATCCTCCTGTCTTGGCCTCCCCAAATGCTGCGATTAGAGATGTGAGCTACTGTGCATGGACAGTGAATTCTTTACTTTTGAGTGGTGCCCATCTTACAGATATGAGCACCAGTTTGCTTATTCATTTCCCCTCTGGATGCACATTTGTGTGGTTTCCACTTTTTGGCTATTATGAATATAGTTGCTGTGAGTGAGTGAGTGTGTAAAAGTCTTTGTAAAGGTTTATTTTTCTTCTGTATAATACATAGAACTAGGATTGCTGAGTCATGTGGTAAATGTTTATTAAAACATTGCCAATTTTTTTTCAAAGAGACTTTACAAAATATTCTTTTTTTTATATTCCCAAAAGGATTAATTTTTTTTTTTTTTTTGAGACGGAGTCTTGCTCTGTCTCCCAGGCTGGAGTGCAGTGGCCAGATCTCAGCTCACTGCAAGCTCCGCCTCCTGAGTTTACGCCATTCTCCTGCCTCAGCCTCCCGAGTAGCTGGGACTACAGGCGCCCGCCACCTCGCCCGGCTAGTTTTTTGTATTTTTAGTAGAGACGGGGTTTCACGGTGTTAGCCAGGATGGTCTCGATCTCCTGACGTCGTGATCCGCCCGTCTCGGCCTCCCAAAGTGCTGGGATTACAGGCTTGAGCCACCACGCCCGGCCCAAGGATTAATTTTTGAAACATATTTTCCTGGATACATTAGGTACACTCCCCTTAATTTAGTAGTGTTTTGGTTTTTGTTTTGTGTTTTGGTTTTTTTTTTTTTTTTGGATACGGAGTCTCGCTCTGTCACCCAGGCTGGAGTGCGGTGGCGCGATCTCAGTTCACTGCAGCGTCTGCCTCTCAGGTTCAAGCAATTCTCCTGCCTCAGCCTCCATGGTAGCTGGGATTACAAGCGTACACCACCATGCCCAGCTAATTTTTGTATTTTTAGTAGAGACGGGGTTTCACCGTGTTGGCCAGGCTGTTCTCGAATTCCTGACCTCAGGCGATCCATCAGACTTGGCCTCCCAAAGTGCTGAGATTACAGGCTTGAGCCACTGTGCCCACCCAATTTAGTAGTGTTTTTTTTTTTTTTTTTTTTTTTTTTTTGAGGCGGAGTCTCGCTCTGTCGCCCGGGCTGGAGTGCAGTGGCCGGATCTCAGCTCACTGCAAGCTCCGCCTCCCGGGTTTACGCCATTCTCCTGCCTCAGCCTCCCAAGTAACTGGGACTACAGGCGCCCGCCATCTCGCCCGGCTAGTTTTTTTTTTTGTATTTTTTAGTAGAGACGGGGTTTCACCGTGTTCGCCAGGATGGTCTCGATCTCCTGACCTCGTGATCCACCCGTCTCGGCCTCCCAAAGTGCTGGGATTACAGGCTTGAGCCACCGCGCCCGGCCTAGTAGTGTTTTATGAAGTCACCATCTCTTTATACCTGTTAGTTAAAGTATACTTATGCTTAGGGTGTTAATGAATGCTAAGGATGCTTATTTAAATGCAGATAATTTTTGTTGTTGTTGTTTTTTTGACACGAGTCTTGCTATGTTGCCCCGAGTGGCAATACAGTGGCGCGATCTCAGCTCACTGCAATCTCTGCCTCCTGGGTTCAAGCTATTCTGCTGCCTCAGCTTCCCAAGTAGCTGGGATTGTGGTGGTGTGCACATTGGTCAGGCTGGTCTTGAATTCGTGACCTCAAGTGATCTGCCCACCTTGGCCTCCCACAGTTCTGGGATTATAGGCGTAAGCCACTGCATCCAGCCTATTTTAATTAATTAATTAATTTTGAGGTGGAGTCTCCATCTGTTGCCAGGCTGGAGTGCAGTAGCACAGTGTTGGCTCACTGCAATCTCCACCTCCCAGGTTCAAGCGATTCTCCTGTCTCAGTCTCTGGAGTACCTGGGAGTACAGGTGCGCATCACCACGCCCAGCTAATTTTTATGTATTTTTTGTAAAGATGGTGTTTCACCATGTTGGCCAGAATAGTCTCTATCTCTTGACCTCGTAATGCGCCCACCTCGGCCTGCCAAAGTGCTGGGACTACCAGCATGTCCAGCCTCTATTTTAATTTTTTAGAGACAGGGTCTGACCGTGTTGCCCTGGCTGGTCTCGAACTCCTGAGCTCAAGTGATTCTCCTGCCTCAGTTCCCAAAGTGCTAGGGGTATGAGCCACTACTACTGGCCTAAAATGCAGATTCTTGAGTCTCATCACCAAAGATTCAAACGTGGGTAATGTTGGAGAGCCACGTGGTAATACAGCATCAAAATAAGTTTCTGTTAATGTATTCATTCAGTTACTATTTCTTGTGCTGTTGTGCTTTGCATTCACACGCTGTTAGCTGTATTTCCCTATGCTTGCGATAGATCCCAAGGCTTCTCTGGGCCCCTTTCTTTGCTCGCCACCTAGTGGTAACAAATAGGAGTCATCAGAAGTTTCACCAGAAGGAGCTTCATACGAGGAAGGATAGAAAACATCCAAAGTCTGTTGGTGGCCAGCCATACACTCCGTACATTTTTGCTGTATGAACAAATTGCCCCTTCTCTTGTTTTTTTGGAAATACTATTTATTTGTAAGACAATACGTTTTAGCATGTGTAAATTCTTAATCTTTCTCTTAAACTGGCGGCTTTTTTTTCCTTTTTTTTGGCTGGAAAATGGTTAGGTATGCCTAATTAGAGAGGTGCTTTCAGACCACACTAAATTGTATTAGATAGTATATGAAGTCTTCCTGATTCCATAGAACTTACATTCTAGAGTCTTTGCATTGGCTCTTAGTTTGGTTTCCTTTACATGTTTTTGGCTTTTTACTCATACTAGTTTTGATGATTATGAAATTATTTTTGTTGAAAAATTTTTTTTCCAGTAGCTTGACAGAAAAAAACCTACTTTGAATGGGATATGTTAAGAAAACTTCCAGTTTGTAAGATCTGACTTTTCCTTTTCCCATGCAGAAATGGTGGAGTCAATGAAGAAAGTAGCAGGGATGGATGTGGAGCTGACAGTTGAAGAAAGAAACCTCCTATCTGTTGCATATAAGAATGTGATTGGAGCTAGAAGAGCCTCCTGGAGAATAATCAGCAGCATTGAACAGAAAGAAGAAAACAAGGGAGGAGAAGACAAGCTAAAAATGATTCGGGAATATCGGCAAATGGTGAGATTGCTGTGCCGTCGTCCCCCTTTATGCACAGTTTGAGTTACCTGTAGGACGGTACACTAAGAGGTTTTGAGAGAGAAGGAGACTGCATTCATATAACTTACATTACAGTATGTTATAATGTTTCCGTTATTAATCTTTGTGCCTAGTTTATAAGTTAAACTTTCCCATGGCTATGTATGTATAGGACAAAACATAGTCTATATCAGATTTGGTATTATTCATGGTTTCAGCACATCCACTGGCTGGTCTCAGAATGGATGCCTCTTGGGTAAGGGGGAACTGTTGTATTTTCAAGCAAAATGATGACTGTTTTTTAAAAAAATACGGTGGGTTGTCTGGGCATGGTGGCTCATTCCTGTAATCCCAGCACTCTGGGAGGCCGAGGCGGGCGGATCACGAGGTCAGGAGATCCAGACCATCCTGGCTAACATGGTGAAACCCCGTCTCTACTAGAAATAGAAAAAATTAGCCGGGCGTGGTGTCAGGCGCCTGTAGTCCCAGCTACTCTGGAGGCTGAGGCAGGAGAATGGTGTGAACCCGAGAGGGGGAGCTTGCAGTGAGCCGAGATCGTGCCACTGCACTCCTGCCTGGGTGACAGAGTAAGGCTCTGTCTCAAAAAAAAAAAAAAAAAAAAAAAAAAAAACACACACACACACACACACAACAAATATACTGGGTTAATTTGTCTCATTCCTCTTCCCCCCGGCCCCCCAGACTCGCCTTGTCACCCAGGCTGGAGTGCAGTGGCACGATCTCCACTCACTGCAAGCTCCGCCTCCCGGGTTCACGCCATTCTCCTGCCTCAGCCTCCACAGTAGCTAGGACTACTGCGCCAGCCACCACACCCGGTTAATTTTTTGTATTTTTAGCAGACACGGGATTTCACCGTGTTAGCCAGGATAGTCTCGATTTCCTGACCTTGTGATCCGCCCGCCTCGGCCTTCCAAAGTGCCGGGATTATAGGTGTGAGCCACCGTGGCTGGCCTTTTTTCTTTTTCTTTTTTTTTTGAGGCGAAGTCTCGCTCCGTCGCCCAGGCTGGAGTGCAGTGGCCAGATCTCGGCTCACTGCAAGCTCCGCCTCCCAGGTTCACGCCATTCTCTTGCCTCAACCTCCTGAGTAGCTGGGACTACAGACGCCCGCCACCTCGCCCGGCTAGTTTTTTGTGTCTTTTAGTAGAGACAGGGTTTCACCGTGTTAGCCAGGATGATCTCGATCTCCTGACCTTGTGATCCACCCGTCTCGGCCTCCCAAAGTGCTGGGATTACAGGCTTGAGCCATCGTGCCCGGCCCTTTTTTTTTTCTTTTTTTAAAGAGGAAGTTTCGCCCTTGTTGCCCAGACTGGAGTGCAGTGGTGTGATCTCAGCTCATTATAACGTCTGCCTCCCGTGTTCAAGTGATTCTCCTGCCTCAGCCTCCTAAGTAGCTGGGATTACCGGTGCCTGCCACCACAACTGGTAAATTTTTGTATTTTTAGTAGAGATGGGGTTTCACCATGTTCGCCAGGCTGGTCTGGAACTTCTGACCTCAGGTGATCTGCCAGTCTAGGCCTCCCAAAGTGCTGGGATTAGAGGTGTGAGGCACCACACCTGGCCTAGTTTTTTCAACAGAATAGAACATATCAGAGTGGAACACTGTAAGCATAAGGATTATTTAATGAAGTTATTTTACATACTGTGTGTGTAGATGCATATATAAAATGTTTCTTATTGTAGGTCTTGTTAAAAAAGTTGTATAGCCATCACTCTAATGCAGCAGTTTTCAATTAGAGGTGCTTTTGTCCTTCAGAGGACATTTGACAATGTCTAGAGATACTTTTGTCACTTAGAGGGTGCTGCTAGCATCTAGTGGGGTGGAGACGGGATGCTGCTAACCATTCTACTGTGCGCAGCACGGCCCCACAGCAAACTCCAGTAGTGCTGCTGGTGAGAAACTGATTTAGTGGAAGAGACAGGCACGTAATGCATGAACGAGAACAAGGAAGAGCATTACAGGGCAGGTGGAAAGTGAGCTTGGTTGGGAGAGGGGAAAGGTGGGGGAACCACAGTTACTGACTCGCCAGCTGTACTGGGCACTGTCCTGAGTAGAGAAATATTTTTGTTATATGTATTTGTGTAAGGTAGTACGTGAAATCTTTAAAATAGCACTGGAAGGGGGAGGTATTATCCCAACCTATGAATGCACAAGCCAGGATTTTGAGTGTTTAACATACCTGAGGTCACTTAGAAAGTTGTGAGCTGGGGCCGGGCGTGGTGTCTCGTGGCTGTAACCCCAGCACTCGGGGAAGACAGAGGCAGGAGGATCGCTTAAGCCCAGTAGTGGGCAAAAAAGTGAGACCCTGTCTCTAAAATTGTAAGCTGGGGTTGATGTGTTAACCATTACCCTGAAATATGTTGGGTCAAAGAATTTGGTTGGTCAATAGACAAGTTGAGTGTCCCAGTGGAAGGAGGAGGTGAGGAAGTTGAAAGTGCTAAAGAAAGAAGCCCAGGAGCTCCACTGTGGGATTTCTGTGGGATTTTGGCTGCCTGGGAAAGGGAAGTGGGAATCAAAGACAGCAACTGACAAAGTGGGAGAAGATGTAAAAAGCTCAAGAGTCTGATGTCTTAGATGAGATACATGAATTAAAAAAGAAAAAGTGGCGAGGCGTGGTGGCTCATGCCTGTAACCCCAGCACTTTGGGAGGCCAAGGTGGGTGGGTCACACCTGAGGTCAGGAGTTCGAGAGCAGCCTGACCAACATGGTGAAACCCCGTCTCTACTAAAAATACAAAAATTAGCCAGGCATGGTGGAACGTGCCTGTAATCCCAGCTGTTCAGGAGGCTGAGACAGAATTGCTTGAACCCAGGAGGCGGAGGTTGCAGTGAGCCAAGATCGAGCCACTACACCCCATCCAGCCTTGGCAATGAGTGCGAAACTCTGAATCAAAGAAGGAAAAAGTAAAAGAGTCCAGGTGTCTTGATGAGTCCATAAATAGAAATTACAAGAGAAGAGGAACTGAAAAAGGAAGCCATGGGCCCAGAGTGGAGTGTTACAATTCAGACTGCTAGTATAGGGCAGCGCGGTCATGGGTGTGGACAAGTGGAAGTCTTGGAGTAGAGAGCCAAGAACTTGTCGAATGGAACACGGCCACACCATACCTTGGTGTGATCTCAGGTATCGGATGGGTTTGCTGTAGACATTGAGTGAATCTGGGAGAAGGGTGTAGAGATCTACTGAAGACGGAAGCTGAGAAATAGAATGTAGAATATCAGCTTGTGAGGAGGAAGGATTTGGAGTAATAGGAGAGCAGTCATTGACTGTGCAAGGAGCTAGGAGAACTTAGAAATCTTCCTTTTCCGAAAAGCCGTCAGGGCGGTGGTTTATTCAGAAAATGATTTTGCTTGGGATAAGGATGTGATTATAGAAGAAAAAGTGAGAGAATGTTTTATAGTGAAACGGAGGTTCCGGGGGCATGGAGAGGAACGAAAGGTTCAGCAATAGTGCATGAGTTAATAGCAAATAGGAAGCAAGCTGGGGATGTGCGTCCAGAGGGGGTGTACGCGTTCAGCATTATCAGTGGATAGAGATGGTGGCAATAGCTACTTTGGTAGATAGGTTTTTGGTGTCTTAACTAGTTACAGATCTCTGCCATTTAAGGAATTGCCTGGTGACTGTTAGGAATGTGAGTGCTGAAGGCAAACTGCCTGGGTTTAAATTTTGATTTTGTCCCTTGCAACTGGCCTGAGTTCAAATCCTAGCTCTGCTTATCAAATTCTTTTAAGTTGATCTTAGAACAATGTGTTTACATTGCTACCTTGTGGAAGAAGTTAATTCATGTAATTGACCAGCATTTATCAAGAAGCATCAGTGTTTTAGTCATTGGTAATTCTGTAACTGGACTGAGAAGGGAGTGTGGGGGCTGGCGTATGTGCGCCTGCATGTGTGTATGTAACAATAGCATGCAGAAAGGAAAAGATGCTTTTTATAACCTAGAGGCAGCTTTTCTCTGCTTTTGTGTCAAGAAGGAAGAAGGGAGTTGGGAGGTGGTTATTAATTCTTTTTAATACTAAGCTCTCCTCCTAAAAACCAGAGATAGAATGTGTAATAATTTGTAGAATTTCTAGACTTAATCAGATTTTTTAAAAGAATTTATTTTTATTTTTTCAGGTTGAGACTGAGCTAAAGTTAATCTGTTGTGACATTCTGGATGTACTGGACAAACACCTCATTCCAGCAGCTAACACTGGCGAGTCCAAGGTTTTCTATTATAAAATGTAGGTTCTATACTAGAAGGGAAAATGTAAGATTGAAAGTTGGTCCTTTTAGAATTACAACTTTTTTCTATGTGGGTTTTCAACTTTTATTTAAGAATAATTGTTCAATGTTAGAAGGATAGTTAATATTGGAATAAAAAGATGGACTATTATAAAAATGTAAAATTTTTAATAGTTACTCGTAGAAAACATAATTTTATATTTTCTGTTTTAGCATAAACAAGTTTCAGTCTTACTAATGTGTGTTAAACTGTTCTCCCATTTATACTTCAGATTGTTCCCAGCTTTTGCTTATTTTATATTCTTTGTTTTTGTGAGACCTATCCCATTCCCTTCCCCCAAGCGGCATACATTTCACAGTGCTTAGTGTTTTATATAGAAATTTTATTTTATTTTTAATAAACAGTCATGCCATTCCTTGGAACCACTTGCTTAATTCTGGTTTATTAGGTGATAATTTTGTTAATTTTTAGAGGCTCCTCAGTTAATTTCCTTGGGATTTTTGCTCATTTTTAGTAATATGAAATGTCTAAGGAAAAACACAAAAGGAAGCCAATTATTCCTGAGGGTATTTAAAATTATTGAAGTATACCTGCTAATTGTTACATATATTTTTGTCGCATATTTTATATAATATAGAACAATTTTAGCTTATTTTCCTTTAAAAATCGTCATTCCTGGTTTAAAATTTTTTTTTTTTTTAATTTTGGTTTTGTTTTAGGAAAGGGGACTACCACAGGTATCTGGCAGAATTTGCCACAGGAAATGACAGGAAGGAGGCTGCGGAGAACAGCCTAGTGGCTTATAAAGCTGCTAGTGATATTGCAATGACAGAACTTCCACCAACGCATCCTATTCGCTTAGGTCTTGCTCTCAATTTTTCCGTATTCTACTACGAAATTCTTAATTCCCCTGACCGTGCCTGCAGGTAAGTTGTGGGGAAGAAAAAAGCTCTCAGCTTGAAAGTTAAGGGTAGCCGGGCGCGGTGGCTCAAGCCTGTAATCCCAGCACTTTGGGAGGCCGAGACGGGCGGATCACGAGGTCAGGAGATCGAGACCATCCTGGCTAACACAGTGAAACCCTGTCTCTACTAAAAAATACGAAAAACTAGCCGGGCGAGGTGGCGGGCGCCTGTAGTCCCAGCTACTCGGGAGGCTGAGGCAGGAGAATGGCGTAAACCCGGGAGGCGGAGCTTGCAGTGAGCCGAGATCGCACCACTGCACTCCAGCCTGGGTGACAGAGCCAGACTCCGTCTCAAAAAAAAAAAAAGAAAGTTAAGGGGTAGCTATTTGGATTTTCCGTATTGTTTCTTGGGCCTGCCTTTGTAGACTTGGCTGCGTATTGATTCTTTTGACTCTTACTGAAACTACTTTGGATAGTATTAAAACAGACCTATCTCAACCCACTAGCGTAGCAGTCAGGGTAAGTATTTTTATGTGGGATATTTTGGTAGATTGAAATCTAACGTGTTAAAATGAGTAGAGGAAGGGCCAGGCGCGGTGGCTCAAGCCTGTAATCCCAGCACTTTGGGAGGCCGAGATGGGCGGATCACGAGGTCAGGAGATCGAGACCATCCTGGCTAACACAGTGAAACCCCCTCTCTACTAAAAATACAAAAACTTAGCCGGGCGAGGTGGCAGGTGCCTGTAGTCCCAGCTACTGGGGAGGCTGAGGCAGGAGAATGGCGTAAACCCAGGAGGTGGAGCTTGCAGTGAGCTGAGATCCGGCCACTGCACCCCAGTCTGGGTGACAGAGCGAGACTCTGTCTCAAAAAAAAAAAAAAAATGAGTAGAGGAAGGAAATGAGAGGAATTATAAGATAGAATTATTTTAATTTTATATATTAGTTTTCAGTCTTTTTTTAAAATTTGAGACCATGTCTCACTTTGTCTTCCAGGCTAGAGTGCAGTGACGCCATCTCAGATCACTGCAGCCTCCACCTCCTGGGTTCAAGTGATTCTTCTGCCTCAGCCTCCTGAGTTACTGGAGTTACAGGGGCCTGCCAACATGCCCGTCTAACTTTTTTTGTGTTTTTAGTAGAGACAGGGTTTCACCGTGTTGGCTAGGCTGGTCTGGAACTCCTGACCTCAAGTGATCCGCCTGCCTTGGCCTCCCAAAGTGTTGAAAGTACAAGCGTGAGCCACCACACCCAGCCAGTTTTCTGTCTTTATGGGCATGTTTTTAATAGTTACTCTCGTCGAAAACATAATTTTATATTTTCTGTTTTAGCATAAACAAGTTTCAGTCTTACTAATGTGTGTTACACTGTTCCCCCATTTATACTTCAGCTTGTTCCCAGGTTTTAATAATGTAGATACAAATGTAAGGAATATTTGTATGTACATAGCTTTTTACTTTTAAAAAGTTGTGATAGCCTCGGCGCGGTGGCTCACACCTGTAATCCCAGCACTTTGGGAGACTGAGGCGGGTGAATCACCTGAGATCAGGAGTTCGAAACCAACCTGACCAATATGGCAAAACTCTGTCTCTACTAAGAATACAAAATTAGCCGGGTATGGTGGTGCATGCCTGTAATCCCAGCTACTCGGGAGGCTGAGACAGGAGAATCGTTTGAACCCAGAAGGCAGAGGTTGCAGTGAGCCTTGATTACACCAGTACACTCTAGCCTGGGCGACAAAGCAAGACTTTGTTTCAAAAAATACACACGCGCGCGCACACACACACACAATTTAGTGGCACCAAATACCTTGACAGTGTTGTGTAATCACCACTATTTATTTGAAAACTTTCTCTTCACCCCACACAAAGCAAATTACAGCCATTAAACAAACAATAACTTCATTTCCCCTCTGCCCACCTGCTAGTAACTTTTATTTTACTTTGTCATTATGAATTTTGCGCCCATTCTAGATACCTCATGTAAGTGGGATTATATAATATTTGTCCTTTTGTGGCTGTTTTTATTTCATCTAGCATCATGTTTTTATCCATGTAAAAGCATCAATCAGAGCTTCAGTCCTTTCCGTGACTGAATTCAGACAATTCATTTTACGTGTTTTGACACATTGTTTAGTCATTAAACTTTGAGTGGTCAGTGGGTATCTTTCCACCCTTTTTCTGTGGTGAGTACAGTGCTGCTGTGAACATGGATGCATTAAGTATTTGCTTCAGTCCTTGTATTTAACTTCACCTTGAGGTGGAATTGGGACTGAAAATTCTGTGTGTACCTTTTTTTTTTTCCCCAGACAGGATCTTGTTCCGTCTCTGCAGTTGTGCACTCATAGCTCACTGCAGCCATGGCTTCCTGAGCTCAGCTGATCCGCGTATGAGCCTCCCAAGTAGCTGTCACTAGAGGAGGATGCCACCATGCCTGGCCTTTTCTTTTCCTTTGTTTTTTGTTTGTTTTGTTTTTTTGTTGTTGTTTTTTTTGTTTTTTTTGAAGCAGAGCCTGTCACTGTTGCCCAGGCTGGAGTGCAGTGGCACAATCTTGGCTCACTGCAATCTCTGCCTCCCGGTTTCAAGCGATTCTCCTGCCTCAGCCTCCCAAGTATCTGGGATTATAGATGCCCACCACCATACCCGGCTGATTTTTGTATTTTTATGTAGAGACGGGGTTTCACCATGTTGGCCAGGCTAGTCTTGACCTCACCTTAAGTGATCCGGTCACCTCAGCCTCCCCAAGTACTGAGATTACAGGCGTGAGCCACTGCACCCGGCCTCTTTTAAATTTTTACAGTAAATATTGCAGTAGCAAAATGGTTGTTTTTTGCTTTTTTTTTCCGATGAAGTCTTGCTCTGTTGTCCAGGCTGGAGTGCAGTGGCGCGATCTCGGCTCACTGCAAGCTCCGCCTCCTGGGTTCACGCCATTCTCCTGCCTCAGCCTCCCGAGTGGCTGGAACTACAGGCACCTGCCACCAAGCCTGGCTAATTTTTTAATATTTTCAGTAGAGACGGGGTTTCACCGTGTTAGCCTGGATGGTCTTGATCTCCTGATCTCGTGATCTGCCTGCCTTGACCTCCCAAAGTGCTGGGATTACAGACGTGAGCCACCATGCCCGGCCTCTTCTGCTTTTTGTGTGTTTTTTTTTTTGGTTTGTCGAGGACCACTGCTTAAGCCAAGTAGATTTTTTAAGTGAAAGCCTTTCAGAGATTGAGGAAAGTAGATTAACTGATACATTAGAACTTTAACGTTGACTATTACAGGCATGCTTCACTGTGCTCGACTGATTTTTTTTTTTTGCATTTTTAGTAGAGACGGGATTTCACCATATTGGTCAAGCTGGTCTCGAACTCCTGACCTCAGGTGATCCACCCACCTCAGCCTCCCAGAGTGCTGGGATTACAGGCGTGAGCCACTGCACTCAGCCAATCTAAAAATATTCTAAATGGCTAGTTGAGTTTGTCCAGGATAGGGGTCATAACTGAAGAAGCTTTGGCTGTTTAACTGATACTGGTGGTTGCACCTTTCCTTGTCAGACTCCAGTCTAGCTGTCCCACGTGTAGCTCCAGTTTTAAGTCACTTCCATGCCTTTGCTCATGCTTTTGCTTAAACTTGAAGTGTGTTCTTTTTGCTTTCTCCTGATCCATTAAGGTTAGCTCAAATTTGACCTTCCCATTAATTGCTCCTCCTGGGTCCCTGAGATACTTTATTTAGAGTAGCACTTGAGTCTTCGTCGTCTTCTTTTTTTTTTTTTTTTGGTTCTTTTTGTCCAGGCTGGAGTGCAGTGGCACAATTTCAGCTCACTGCAACCTCCGCCTCCCGGGTTCAAGCAATTCTCCTGCCTCAGCCTCCTGAGTAGCTGGGACTGTAGACATACACCACCATACTTGGCTAATTTTTTGTGTTTTTAATAGGTTTTGCCATGGTGGCCCGGCTGGTCTTGAACTCCTGGCCTCAAGTGATCTGCCCACGCGCATTGGCCACCCAAAGTGTGCTGATTACAGGCGTGAGCCACCACACCCAGCCTCCTCCTTCTTTTAAAATAGTTACACATTTGTCCATCCTCCATTTCTAAAGTTTTAAGGTGATTGTGGACTTAGATTATGTCTCTCTTTTTTTTTTCTATTGGTATCTGGTATCATTTCTTGGGCATAGTACACAGTATTCAGTAGGTGTGGATTTTCTTTTAAAACTGTAAAAGGCAGGCCGGGCGCGGTGGCTCACGCCTGTAATCCCAGCACTTTGGGAGGCCGAGGCGGGCGGATCACAAGGTCAGGAGATCGAGACCACGGTGAAACCCCGTCTCTACTAAAAATACAAAAAATTAGCCGGGCGCGGTGGCGGGCGCCTGTAGTCCCAGCTACTCGGGAGGCTGAGGCAGGAGAATGGCGTAAACCCAGGAGGCGGAGCTTGCAGTGAGCCGAGATCGCGCCACTGCACTCCAGCCTGGGCGACAGAGCGAGACTCCGTCTCAAAAAAAAAAAAAAAAAAAAAAAAAACTGTAAAAGGCTTACATGACCACATTTCCGTGGCTTCTGTGTTGCCTTTTATTTTCTTTGCTTCCCTGCCTCCATTAATGTGAAATTAAATTTTATTAAACTTTGAGGTATTGTCCAATATTTTCTTTTTGCATTAATACTTTGTTAAATATCTGGGGGGGGGGGGTTGTACCATTGGTCCCAGCCACTCAAGAGGCTAAGGTGGGAAGATTGCTTGAACGCAGGAGTTCAGGTCCAGCCTGGGCAACATAACGAATCTCTTAAAAAAAAAAAACTTGGGGCCGGGCGCGGTGGCTCAAGCCTGTAATCCCAGCACTTTGGGAGGCCGAGACCGGCGGATCACGAGGTCAGGAGATCGAGACCATCCTGGCTAACACAGTGAAACCCCGTCTCTACTAAAAAATACAAAAAACTAGCCGGGCGAGGCGGCGGGCGCCTGTAGTCCCAGCTACTCGGGAGGCTGAGGCAGGAGAATGGCGTGAACCCGGGAGGCGGAGCTTGCAGTGAGCTGAGATCCGGCCACTGCACTCCAGCCTGGGTGACAGAGCGAGACTCCGTCTCAAAAAAAAAAAAAAAAAAAAAAAAAAAAAAAAAAAAAAAAAAAAAAATTGGCCGGGCACGGCGGCTCACTCCTGTAATCCCAGCACTTTGGGAGGCCGCGCCTCTGCAGATCGCGCCACTGCACTCCAGCCTGGGCGACAGAGCAAGACTCCATCTCAAAAAAAGAAAAAATAGTAGTGCTCCACATACCTTTAAGTTAATTTTTATTGTATTTGCTTTTTCTTTGTATCATTGTCACTATTACACACTGGAATAACTGAAGAAGAGATTGATGTCTAGCATGTCTTTTCTAATTCTGATTTTGGATTTAATTTTTATAATACATTTATTTAAATACCTTTAGGTTGGCAAAAGCAGCTTTCGATGATGCAATTGCAGAACTGGATACGCTGAGTGAAGAAAGCTATAAGGACTCTACACTTATCATGCAGTTGTTACGTGATAATCTGACACTATGGACTTCAGACATGCAGGGTGATGGTAAGCAAACACTAGGAAGTAAAAGAGGCACCTCTTTCAGTTGCAGGATTTGTTTTTACTCTCTGTAGACATTCCTTGGCATATCTTTACATCAAGCTACAATTTAGACTCACTGCCTGCTCTCTATGAAATTTTAATTATTGCCTTTATAGGAAATGGTGCTAAAGTACTGAGTTCCATTTTGGGGAACTTAGTTTAAGTCTGCCTTTACACTGTTTCAAAGGTTGAGGAAAGGAAAAGTGGAAAGCAAGTAGTTTATTTTATCTTCGTCCAGATTCAA
The DNA here is from genome assembly GCF_037993035.2 of Macaca fascicularis. NCBI lineage: Eukaryota > Metazoa > Chordata > Mammalia > Primates > Cercopithecidae > Macaca > Macaca fascicularis. The sequence continues at coordinate 1,457,834 of NC_088390.1, read as the reverse complement.
TTTTAGGGGGCTGAAGTTAACTGTATTTAAATCCAGATGGTATCAATAGGTATTTATGAAGTTTTTCTCTTTGTTGAAATTTTTTATCTAAAAGGGAACTAATTTCCCATTTACCTCTGGGGTTCAGCAGAGAAATTGTATGTTGGCCCTTGGGTCTTTTTTTTTTCTTTTCTTTTTTTTTTTTTTTTTTTTTGAGATGGAGTCTCGCTGCAACACCCCGGCTGGAGTGCAGTAGCATAATCTCGGCTCACTGCAAGCTCTGCCTCCCAGGTTCAAGCGATTCTCCTGCCTCAGCCTTCCGGAGTAACTGGGGTTACAGGCACCCGCTATCATGTCCACCTAATTTTTGTATTTTTAGTAGAGACGGGATTTCGTCATGTTGGTCAGGCTGGTCTTGAACTCCTGACCACAGGTGTTCCGCCCGCTTCAGCCTCTCAAAGTGCTGGGATTACAGGCGTGAGCCACTGTGCCCGGCTGTTGTTACTTTTAAGAGGTTTTCATTGCAAACAATTTAGCTAGAGTATTTTACTAAACTTAATTGTGATGGTGAGTGTGTGTGAATGTTTACTTTAAATACAGAAGCCCAAATTTGTTAACGTTTGTTGATTTTAAAGGAAGTTTAATTCTCTCTCTCTAGAGAATCATTATTATCCATGGTAGATTGTTGAACAGGGGTGGAGAAGAAGACAAATTAGTGTGATATGAGCATTACATTACAAGATAGTTTTACATTTGGTGGTGCTGGTGCTGGTAGGAGGTTGGAAACAAAGTCTGTTGTCAGTTTTAGCTGCGATTCCTTTAAGCATGTTTCTTAAGCTGGGCTGGGCGCGGAGGCTCAGGCCTGGAATCCCAGCACTTTGGGAGGCCGAGACCGGCGGATCACGAGGTCAGGAGATCGAGATCATCCTGGCCAACACAGTGAAACCCCTGTCTCTACTAAAAATAGAACAGGTGTGTTGGCGGGCGCCTGTAGTCAGTCCCAGCTACTCAGGAGGCTGAGGCTGGAGAATTGCTTAAACCCAGGAGGCGGAGGTTGCAATTAACTGAGATCGTGCCATTGCACTCCAGCCTGGGTGACAGAGGGGAGACTCCATCTCAAAAAAAAAAAAAAAAAAAAAGTTTCTTAGACTGAAACATATGTCGCGTTGCTTGAGGCTATCTGTAGTGTCTGTTGGGGAAATCGACCTGCTGTATTGTCTTTGGAAGTGTTACACTTTTTGAAAACGCTTCTGAAAGTGGGCACGTATGTGTCTTTTCTCTGAAAGGATCAAATCAGATTTGTGACTTTTGGGTTATGGTACTAAAGTGAGACTCAGCTTTTAATGCTTCCTAGCTCTAGGAAATGTTTAGGATTTGACTAGATCGGGATTGGCATGAGATACTCATATACATAGGACTTACTTACACGCTTGCAATAGTGCCAGATGGAGCCACGGACCACTTCCCAGCGCAGCATTTCAGGCTGCTACTCCCAGTCCTTGGAACTCAGAAACAATTTACCAACTCTGAACAAGTGGCTTCCAGCTTGAAAATCTATCCCACTCTGGTTGCGGTGGCTCATGTCTGTAATCCCAGGACTTGGGAGGCCAAGGTGGGATGATGCCTGAGCCTAGGAGTTCAAGACCAGCCTGGGCAACATAGTAAGACCCTGTCTTTAAAAAAAAGAAAAGAAAAAAAAGGCCGGGCGCAGTGCTATGTGCCTGTAACCCCAGCTACTTGGGAGGCTGAGGCAGGAGCATTGCTTGAACACAGGAGGTGGAGGTTGCGGTGAGCTGAGATCACGCCACTGCACTCTGGCCTGGGAGACAGAGCGAGGCTTCATAGAGCAAGACTTTATCTCAAAAAAAAAAAAAAAAAACTCCAGTGAGGTTGGGGGATCTTGAGGCTGTAGTGAGCCTTGATTGCGCCACTGCATTCTAACTTGGATGACTGAATGAGGTGCCATCTCTTAAGGGAAAAAAATTGTTTTAACAACTATGAAGAAGAATGGCCAAACAGCTGTGGACTCCTAACAGTCATCCCCAGCTCAGATACTAGCATCTCTCTGCCTGTTGATGGAGGGAAAGCACGTGGAGAGTTTGGGAAGCGGGATTGACTTGAGGAAATGATACCCTCTCACCCCTGGGGATGGGTGTTTGAGAGTAAAAGTAATAAAAAGTAATAAAGGTGACTTGACTTGAATGTGTGTGTGTGTGTATGTGTATTTTATTATTTATTTGTTTATTTTTATTTATTTATTTATTTTTGAGACGGAATTTTGCTTTTGTTGCCTAGGCCAGAGTGCAGTGGTGCTGTCTCAGCTCACTGCATCCTCTGCCTCCCAGGTTCAAGTGATTCTTCTGCCTCATCCTCCCTAGTAGCTGGGACTGCAGGTGTCCGCCACCACGCCTAGCTAATTTTTTGTATTTTTAATAGAGACAGGGTTTTACTATGTTATGTTGGCCAGGCTGGTCTCAAACTCCTGACCTCGTGATCTACCCATCTCGGCCTCCCAAAGCGCTGGGATTACAGGTGTGAGCCAGCGCGCCCGGCTCATTTTTTGGTTTGTTTTGGTTTGTTTTGTGATGGGGAGTCTCCCTGTGAGCCACCGTGCCTGGCCATTTTCATTATTATTTTTTTTTTAAATAAAAACATTGCCAAGCACAGTAGCTCATGCCTGTAATCCCAGCACTTTGGGAGGCCGAAGTGGACGGATCACCTGAAGTCGGGAGTTCGAGATCAGCCTGACCAACATGGAGAAACCCCGTCTCTACTAAACATACAAAAATTAGCCAGGTGTGGTGGTGGGCACCTGTAATCCCAGCTACTCAGGAGGCTGAGGCAGGAGAATCACTTGAACCCGGGAGGCAGAGGTTGCGGTGAGCCAAGATCGCTCCATTGCACTCCAGCCTGGGCAACAAGAGCAAAACTCCCATCTCAAAACAACACATTTGATGCCAGCTCATGACTAGGTCCTGGATTACAAAATTAAATCGTTTATAGTTAGTAGTGGTTCTGTAGCTCATTATCACTGATAACCAAGAGTTGATTAATGAAAGTAGACTACCTGTCAGTCTACATACAGAACTAACGATATCCCTTATTCTTGGTTGTCGAGTACAGTTTTAGGAAATGGATCATCTTTTTTTTTTTTGAGACGGAGTCTCGCGCTGTCACCCAGGCTGGAGTGCAGTGGCCGGATCTCAGCTCACTGCAAGCTCCGCCTCCCGGGTTCACGCCATTCTCCTGCCTCAGCCTCCCGAGTAGCTGGGACTACAGGCGCCCGCCACCTCACCCTGCTAATTTTTTGTATTTTTTTTAGTAGAGACGGGGTTTCACCGTGTTAACCAGCATGGTCTCGATCTCCTGACCTCGTGATCCGCCCATCTCGGCCTCCCAAAGTGCTGGGATTACAGGCTTGAGCCACCGCGCCCGGCCTGGATCATCTTAAAATAGGGTAATACATTCAGGCGCAGTGGCTCACGCCTATAATCCCAGCACTTTGGGAGGCCGAGGCAGGCGGATCACCTGAGATCGGGAGTTCGAGACCTGCCTGACCAACATAGAGAAACCCCATCTCTACTAAAAATACAAAATGAGCTAGGCATGGTGTCGCATGTCTGTAATCCTAGCTACTGGGGAGGCTGAGGCAGGAGAATCGATTGAGCCTGGGAGTTGGAGGTTGCGATGAGCTGAGATCACACCATTGCACTCCAGCCTGGGCAACAAGAGAGAAACTTCATCCAAAAAGGGGTAATAACTTCGCAGTTTTAAAAAATATAGTGAAATTCGGCTGGGCGTGATGGCTCACGCCTGTAATCCCAGCACTTTGGGAGGCCGAGGTGGGCAGATCAGGAGGTCAGGAGATTGAGACCATCCTGGCTAACACGGTGAAACCCTGTCTCTACTAAAAATACAAAAAAATTAGCCGGGCGTGGTGCGGGCGCCTGTAGTCCCAGCTACTCGGGAAGCTGAGGCAGGAGAATGGTGTGAACCCAGGAGGCGGAGCTTGCAATGAGCCGAGATCCTGCACTCCATCCCTGGCAACAGAACAAGACTCTGTCTCAAAAAAAAAAAAAAATTCAGTGAAATTAATTTGCATTCCGTTCCTTATTGGGTCTGTAAATCAGTTGATTAAATTTGGTTAAGCAGACTAATTTTCACAATTAGTTTTTATTAAATGAAATATTTTTATTTATATAATGTTCCCAGTCATGAAATGGTTCAACAGTGAAAAATTCAGGTTGTCTGCTGACGTTCTGGTACAACTAACAAACTGAATACACAAATATTTGTGGGTACAGAGAAATTTTTCATCAGTTTGAGAAGTTGAATTTGTCAAAAAATAGAGTATTTACTTTTTTCTTTTTTTTTTTTGAGACGGAGTGTCACTCTGTCGCCCAGAGTGGAGTGCAGTGGCGTGATTTCTGCTCACTGCAACCCCCACCTCCCGGGTTCACACGATTCTCCTGCCTCAGCCTCCCTGAGTTGCTGGGACTACAGGTACTACAGGTACCCGCCACCATGCCTAATTTTTTTGTATTTTTAGTAGAGACAGGGTTTCACCTTGTTACCCAGGATGGTCTCAATCTCCTAACCTCGTGATCCACCTGCCTCGGCTTCCCACAGTCCTGGGATTATAGGCCTGAGCCACCGCACCTGGCCTACTATTGCATTTTTTTAATAAATTGGTTTTGAACTAGCCGGGCGAGATGGCAGGCGTCTGTAGTCCCAGCTACTCGGGAGGCTGAGGCAGGAGAATGGCGTGAACCCGGGAGGCGGAGCTTGCAGTGAGCTGAGATCCGGCCACTGCACTCCAGCCTGGGCGACAGAGGAGACTCTGTCTCAATAAATAAATAAATAAATAAATAAATAGGTTTTGAAACTGCAATGGTGCCTGCCTGTAATTTTAGCTGTGTGGCACTGTGAGGCAGAAGGATCACTTGAGCCCAGGAGTTGGACACCAACTTGGGCAACATAAAACTTCATCTCACGAAATAAAATACTACTTCTGTGACTTGGGTTCCATGGTGATTATAGGAGAATCGTCATGAAATTGGCAGTTTACTAGGATGTGACTTTGCATTTAGTTTAAGAATTATTTAGAGTTTTTTTTTTTTTTTTTTTTAAGAGACAGGGTCTTTATGTCTTTTAACTTTAGAATATATTAATGTCTGTCCCAGCATGTTGGAACATAATTTCTTTAAAGGGAGGGATCATTGCTTTTTCTTAAGTGATTTTAGTCCCTTTACCCTGTGATAAGAGGACTATTTCATATACGAATCCATGGATAGGAAATATGTGTTCTCTCTGCCTGTTCCTCTCCCTCCAGAATGTAGATACACTGGGCAAAGAAACATATCCAGGGAATCCTTTCTCCCCTAGTATCTGTATGCCTTTCAAGAGGCTAGTACACCCTTCGCAGAGTACAAGGGAGGAGGAGACAGATTGTTTCTTAGAGTGAAGTTTACACGAAGTAAAAAGACCCAAGTCTGGCTCCTATGTCATTGATGTTTTCCTTTGTCCTGCTCTGTTGGTTTATTTTTCTTGTAATGTTGCTATCATATGATTGTTCTCCCTCCCTTTTTCCTTGCAATATAGATTCCTAAAGGAAAGCCCAACTCTTCCTTTCCTAAAAACTACTTTGTAAGTCATGTTCATGGCACAATGAATTCTGCTTTCAGTTTTGGTTCTTCACTAATCATGCCTGTGTATGATCGTCCTGTTGCTTACAGACTCTGCCTGTTCCACTTTCCAGGGCGCTGACCTAAGCCTTTTCTGGCCTGCTCCTCCTGCCTACTGTGGTTGGGTGTGATGTATATGACAGTGACATTTTTACGCCAAAGTTACTTGGAACTTCTGGCACATCTCATGGTTGCTTACGAGCGAGTTGTGTTCTAGTGTTGTGTGTTAACGATATTTTGGCAGTGATTTGCTGTTAACGAGAGTGAATGTTCCTGTCATGTTTCCTGCATTTGAATACATTACTGTCCTTTGAAGAACAGTTGGGTATCCATCAGTTCTTTCATCCCTAAGCAATTTTTTTTTTGCCTTTGCATGTTTTTTTCTGTATTATGAATTAAAGATCTTCATGTATCTTAAGTAGTTTTTTAATTTTTTACACTTTTTTGAGACAGAGTTTCGCTCTTGTTACCGAGGCTGGAGTGCAGGGGCGCGATCTCGGCTCACTGCAACCTCCGCCTCCCGGGTTCAAGCCATTCTCCTGCCTCAGCCTCCCGAGTAGCTGGGATTACAGGCATGCGCCACCACGCCCAGCTAATTTTTTGTATTTTTAGTAAGAGACGGGGTTTCTCCATGTTGGCCAGGCTGGTCTCAAACTCCCAACCTCAGGTGATCCAACCACCTCGGCCTCCAGAAGTGCTGAAATTATAGGCGTGAGCCACCATGCCTGGCCAGTTTTTTAAATTTTTTAAAGACAGGGTCTTGCTTTGCCACCCAGCCTGGAGTGCAGTGACTTCAAAGCTCACTGAAGACTGTAACTCCCCCCACCTCAGCCCCCCAAGTACTGGGACTATAGACATGTGGTCCCATTCCCAGCATACATACTACTTTTAGTTTGTTTTTTTTTGTTTGTTTGTTTTTGAAGACTAGAGTCTCACTCTGTCACCCAGGCTGGAGTGCAGTGGCGTGATCTTGACTCACTGCAACCTCCGCCTCCTGGGTTCGAGCGATTCTCATGCCTCAGCCTTCCAAGTAGCTGGGATTACAGGCATGTGCCACCATGCCTGGCTAATTTTTTGTATTATTTTTTCAGTAGCGATGGGGATTCACCATGTTAGCCAGGATGGTCTTGATCTCCTGACCTGATGATTCGCCTGCCTTGACCTCCCAAAGTCCTGGAATTGCAGACATAAGCCACCACACTCGGCCTTATTTTTATTTTTTGTAGAGACAGGGCTTCACTGTGTTGCTCAGGCTTACGTGTTTTTTTTTTTTTTTTTTTTTTTTTTGAAGTCACACATCAATGTCAAACATTTCCATCACAGAAGAGATTTTAAAACTGTCTTCACTGAAACCTTAATGCTGTGACATTTATCACTTTGAGATCTTTTAGGCTGTTTCAAAGCTGTCCTCAGTGTAAATGCTTCATGTTTGTAGGCAGCTAGTTTGGTGGTGTTTGTCCATCCTATTTAAATAATTTAACAAGCATTATGAATGGATGGTCATCTGAACGTTTATGATTCTTGGGTTGATTTTTCATTTATTTATTTATTTTATTTATTTTTTTTTAAGACGGAGTCTTGCTCTGTCACCCAGGCTGGAGTGCAGTGGCCGGATCTCAGCTCACTGCAAGCTCCTCCTCTCGGGTTCACGCCATTCTCCTGCCTCAGCCTCCTGTGTAGCTTGGACTACAGGCACCCGCCACTTCGCCCAGCTAGTTTTTTGTATTTTTTAGTAGAGACGGGGTTTCACCGTATTAGCCAGGATGGTCTCGATCTCCTGACCTCGTGATCCACCCGTCTCGGCCTCCCAAAGTGCTGGGATTACAGGCTTGAGCCACCGCGCCCGGCCGATTTTTCATTTATTTTGATTCAAACTAGTTAAGTATGTAGGAATTGTAAGTGGGTTTTTTTAAGTACAAGTGAATGTAACTTTTACCTGTTACATCATTTTTAAGAGAAAAGCCTGCATGCTTCTTTATTTCGGCTGACTTGTTTAATGCATACTAATAGGTAGACACCCTCCAACCAATAGGCTGGCTTTCTATTGCATGTCATAGTGCAGTTGAAACTCCTTCGGGTAATCACCCTGTTTAAAGGCGAAAGACAAATAGCATGAGTGAAGTGGTCCAAATGCCGTTCTTTAATAACCTCAGTGGTCTGATTTACTTTGAGCATGCTGTGTTTCACTCCGCAGTAGAATCTGATTATAGTTTGGTGTATCTGGCCAAGATACAAAAGGTGAAATACTCTTAACAGCAGAACCCCACAATAAAATACTGTAGAACTTCTTGAGAACAGTTTATTGCTCAGTGAACTGTTTTGAATCATTTCTGAAAATTAGCTTGTGGGTAAATTAGATTTTGCAAAAAATTTGCAAAATACTCTTTGATTCTTGAAGAGGTGAGGTTATTGAGAAAGAGTGTTTTGACCCAAGATTTATGTGAAAGCTTGAACGTCATTCTAGTAAGATGGTTTCCTTGGCTGTCTACTTTAAGAGCTTGTTTAGCATAAAAGCATTGAGTTGTACTGTGCATCAGTTTTTTCATTCTGTTGACCAATAAATACTTTCAGGACCATAATCCCTTCTTGGCTTAGGCATCTCAGGTGTCAAGAATGATAGAATTCCTTTGCCTGTGTTTAATACCAATCGTAGCAAATAGAACGAGTCTTTATGCTTGGAATGACACCTTTGTTTGTGGCTACCATAGCCTGATGTAGTCAGTACGAAATAATTTAACTTTTTTTCTTTTTTTAACAGGTGAAGAGCAGAATAAAGAAGCGCTGCAGGACGTGGAAGACGAAAATCAGTGAGACATAAAAGCCAACAAGAGAAACCATCTCTGACCACCCCTCCTCCCCATCCCACCCCTTGGAAAGTCCCCATTGTCACTGAGAACCACCACATCTGACTTTTACATTTGGTCTCAGAATTTAAGTTCCTGCCCTGTTGGGTTTTTTTTTTTTTTTTTTTTTTTTTTTTGGTTTTTTTTTTTTTTTTTTAAACAGTTTTCAAAAGTTCTTAAAGGCAAGAGTGAATTTCTGTGGATTTTACTGGTCCCAGCTTTTAGGTTCTTTAAGACACTAACAGGACTGCATAGAGGCTTTTTCAGCATTACTGTGTCGTCTCCGTGCCAGATGTGGCGAGATCACCATTAGAAATGGAAATCACATTTGAAAGCCATTATACTTCTAGGTGATGCAAGCATCTAAGAGAGGTTAATCACACTATAGAGGCATAAGTGGTATCAGTTTTCTAATTGTTTAAACTGTATTTTATACCAGTGTTTGAAAGTAATTGGGTGTTAGCTTGAGATGGTTAAAGGTTGTTTGGGGAGGGAGTTTGTTGTAATGGTTTTGCTGTAAAAAAATGTTTCAAACTCTGCTGAAATGTTGCTGAAAAGCATGGTGCTGGTAACAGTTCAACAATCCGTGGCTGCTCATTCTTGCCTACTTTACTCTCCCACTGAAGCAGGTTAGCGTTGAAGGTGGTATGGAAAAGCCTGCATGCCTGTTCAATTCTTTGTTTCTTCTCCTTCCCCCTCCCCCTACCTCCTTCCCCTCACTCCTCCCCTCCTTCGCTCGCTCAACCTCTTTTGTTCAGTATGTGTAACTTGAAGCTAATTTGTACTACTGGATATCTGACTGGAGCCACAGATACAGAATCTGTATTGTTCTTACTGAAACACAGCATGGAATTAACATTAAACTTAAATAAAACAAACCTAAATTAAAAATGCCAAATATCATCGCGCCTCCATCCTTTATACTTCTAAAATAAAATCTCTAGTCCAAGCACACTGACAGTATTATGTTTGCCTGAATGTGAAACATTCCTCCTTTTTTCTTCCATAAATAATTTGTTTGCTTCCCAAAGATGTATATTTTGGAAAAAATTTACCTGTAGCCTAGTTGTGAAGAACACTGAGTCAGCTGATGGCGTGTCTTGTCCTCCAGACCAGGCAGCAACAGGGTATTTATTTTAATCATTAAAGTACAACCTGAGTAGTACAAGGTGTAATTATGGATCATTAAGCGTAGTATTTTGTACAACCAAATAAGGCTGAATGTCTTACAATAATTCTTAGAGGTAAAACTGTGTGCCCTCTTCCTCCAGAGGCCAGTGGCAGTAGTGGAGAACTAGTCAATCCTTTGTTAGTAATCCATGCACAGGTTGTAGACAGCAGTGTAGCAGTCTCCTTTCCCAGAAACACTCCCTCTAAGAAGCTTCTTTCCATTAACATTTATACATCAGTGTGTGTAGATACCTAGTTACTGTAGATCTTTTTATGTTAGGCATTTAGATGTGCCTCATTCTGACTCTAACACTGATGTACACCTGATGTTTGTCAAGATCAGTTTGCTACTTTTGGGCAGGTGCTGCAGTAAATACCCTTGCAACAGTTTCTGCTTAAATATTTGTATATATCTGGAAGGTACGTTTCTAGATTCCTTGTGTCAGTAAACACTTTTGAGTTGATAAATGCTTCCTCGTCACACTAGTCTTCTAAAATTGGATGTTAAGACTGCAAATTTACTCTCAGCTTAAACTCTTAGTAGCAGAGATTTAGGAAATGAACAGATTAGTGATATCCTAGTTGTGTTTAGTGAGCGCTGGCAATGAGAATAAACATGTTTTTGTGAGTTGCTTTTCCGAGAGATAGGGAGACCATTGAATATAATATACTGCTATCTGTCTGGAGCAACCTCCAAGAAGCTTTCAAGTTGATTTGTTCTTGCTTCCAGCACACCTGCTACAGGTCAAAATCCAAGGAATTTGTGAAGTCTGTTGGAGAGTAAAGAAGCCACTCGTGAGATGCAGGGATTTGCTGCCACCACACTGAACACTAATGCGTGAACGGACTCGCAGAGCTCAGATGAGCACATGTAATGGGGGGTGTTCGTTATGAAAACATGCTTAATGGAGGTGGCTCTGCTGTTTATCTTGTAAGGAGGCAATACCAAATGTTACAACTGTCGCAAGTTGGTTCACATGATTTTTGCTTTGTGAAAGGGTTTCTTTTTTTTTTTTTTTTTTTTTGAGACGGAGTCTCACTCTGTCGCCCAGGCTGGAGTGCAGTGGCGCGATCTCGGCCACTAATTTTTGTATTTTTAGTAGAGGCGGGGTTTCACTGGGTTAGCCAGGATGGTCTCGATCTCCTGACCTCGTGATCCGCCCATCTCGGCCTCCCAAAGTGCTGGGATTACAGGCTTGAGCCACCGCGCCCGGCCTGTGAAAGGGTTTCTTAAGACTGTCAGCAGTTTCAAGATGCATGAGCATTTTCAAAGGTGTGGCGATTTTTGCAAGGTGAAAAAACAGAACCTACCACTCAGAGAAACTTACAAAGGTAGGTAGGAAAGAGGTGATTGGTACAGGTTTATAAGAAAGATCCTTGTCGGCCGGGCGCCGGTGCCTCACTGCTGTAATCCCAGCACTTTGGGAGGCTGAGGCAAGCGGATCATGAGGTCAAGAGATGGAGACCATCCTGGCCAACGTTGTGAAACCCCGTCTCTACTAAAAATACAAAAATTAGCTGGCGGTGGTGGCACGAGCCTGTACTCCCAGCTACTCGGTAGGCTGAGGTAGGAGACTCGCTTCATTCTGGGAGGCGGAGGTTGCAGTGAGCCAAGATCGCATCACTGCGCTCCAGCGTGGGCGACAGCGAGACTCTTATCAAAAAAAAAAGATCCCTATCAAAAATTGAAAGGCCGGGTGCGGTGGCTCACCCCTGTAATCCCAGCACTTTGGGAGGCCAAGGCGGGTGAATCACAAGGTAAGCAGTTGGAGACCAGCCTGGCCAACATGGTGAAACCCTGTCTCTACTAAAATACAACAAAATTAGCTGGACGTGGTGGTGCATGCCTGTAATTGCGGCGACTTGGGAGGCTGAGGCGGGAGAATCGCTTGAAAACTGAAGGCGGAGGTTGCAGTGAGCTGAGATCGCGCCTCTGCACTCCAGCCTGGGCAGTAAGAGCAGGACTCCGTCTCAGCAAAGAAAAAAAAAAAAATTGGCCGGGCGCGGTGGCTCACGCCTGTAATCCCAGCACTTTGGGAGGCCGAGGCGGGCGGATCACAAGGTCAGGAGATCGAGACCACGGTGAAACCCCGTCTCTACTAAAAATACAAAAAAAAAAAAATTAGCCGGGCGCGGTGGCGGCGCCTGTAGTCCCAGCTACTCAGGAGGCTGAGGCAGGAGAATGGCGTAAACCCAGGAGGCGGAGCTTGCAGTGAGCCGAAATCGCGCCACTGCACTCCAGCCTGGGCGACAGAGCGAGACTCCGTCTCAAAAAACAAAAAAACAAAAAAAAAAAAAAAAAAATTGAAAGGCAGCCAGGGAAACCTGCAGAAGGTGCCGTCGCGCTGTGAGGACAGTGTCACTCCCAGTTCCTGTATTTGTGGGCTGGAAAGGGAACTGCCCCAGAAGTTTCTGCTCTTGATTTGAGTCCCTTTGAGGATCAGTTAACTTAAATACAACTTGAACGTAGCTAATTAGTGTTTTTTTGTTGTTGTTGTTGTTTTTTTTTTTTTTTTTTTTTTTTTTTTTTTTGAGGCGGGGTCTCGCTCTGTCGCCCAGGCTGGAGTGCAGTGGCCGGATCTCAGCTCACTGCAAGCTCCGCCTCCCGGGTTTACGCCATTCTCCTGCCTCAGACTCCCGAGTAGCTGGGACTACAGGCACCCGCCACCTCGCCCGGCTAGTTTTTTTTTTGTATTTTTTAGTAGAGACGGGGTTTCACGGTGTTCGCCAGGATGCTCTCGATCTCCTGACCTCGTGATCCACCTGTCTCGGCCTCCCAAAGTGCTGGGATTACAGGCTTGAGCCACCGCGCCCGGCCGCTAATTAGTGTTTTGATTACACATCTCAGTACTTTGCCTTGGAAAAGAAAAACCCAAAGCTTTCCTACAATGTTAGGAGCGACAGTAAGTGGGTTTGTGTACATGCTCTGTTCCAGGTGGGTGCCCAGAGCAGCACGTCGTCTGCACAGTTACATTTGGGTCCTACAGGAAGATGGGGATGAACGTCCATCACTGAAAGGGGAAACTGATGGAATAGATGGAGACATTTAATTGGCCCCTGTCCCAGACAATGCCTTGAGCCTCATAAATCTCAAATTAGCTGCTTCCTGATCCTAGGACAATAGAGTGGGCTTGCTGAAAAATCGGGATAAAGGTGTGAACCCTGTTTTCTTTCGAAAATTGTAACAGTAGTTCATGGAAAACTGGTGAAATCCTAGAATGTGTCATTAAAGGAAGCCTTTGTGAGCACCGCGAGAGGAAATGGGAATGCTGCCAGATCCAACCTGGATCAGGAAAACCAAGCCCTGTGTTGTTTTATCCTGTTTCTTTGAGTTCGTAGGATTGTAATTGATACTGTTAATATTTTGCTAACATTGGCCGGGCACGGTGGCTCACGCCTGTAATCCCAGCACTTTGGGAGGCCGAGGTGGGCGGATCACAAGGTCAAGAGATTGAGACGATCCTGGCTAACAGGTGAAACCCCATATCTACTAAAAATACAAAAAATTAGCCGGGCGTGGTGTCGGCTGCCCGTAGTCCCAGCTACTGGGGAGGCTGGGGCAGGAGAATGGTGTGAACCTGGGAGGCGGAGCTTGCAGTGAGCCGAGATCGTGCAAGTGCACTCCAGCCTGAGCGGCAGAGCGAGAGACTGTCTCAAAATCAAATAATAATTTTGCTAACACTGAGTATCAGCTTTGCACCAGGCACTGTGCTCATTACTCAGCAATGTCTGGAATCTAGCACGTAAGTGCTCAAGAGTAATCAGGTGAGCTGCTGCCTGCGTTTTTGCAGATGGAAAGCTGAATGGGAAGTACTTAAGGAACTTGCTGACAGCTGTACAGCTGATGATTCAAATACAGAATTCACTTCATCTGTATCACTGAAGAGTCCCATTAGGCCATACTACCTTTGCTCTTCATTAAAACTCTGTTTTCTCGAAATACTATATTCCCCCTTATTAATATATTCTAAAGTGATCATTTAAAGTATTTAAACTTTTTGTTGTTGTTGTTTGGGAGTTGCCCAGGCTGGAGTGCAGTGGCATGATCTCAGCTCACTGCAAGCTCTGCCTCCCAGGTTCACGCCATTCTCCTGCCTCAGCCTCTGGAGTCGCTGGGACTACAGGCGCCCACCACCACGCCCGGCTAATTTTTTGGTATTTTTTAGTAGAGATGGGGTTTCACCATGTTAGCCAGGATGGTCTCGATCTCCTGACCTCGTGATCCGCCCGCCTCCGCCTCCCAAAGTGCTGGGATTACAGGTGTGAGCCACCGCGCCCGGCCACATTTTCAAGGTCAGTATATGTTTTATAATTAATACGTGTCTTGGAAAAGCTGCAATATGCATATTCACCAGTGTATTAGAATTGAAATATAAATGATACCATTATTTAGAGCTCAGGTGGCTACTGTCCAAAAAGTTTATTTTGTAGGTTAAGGTTTTGGCAATTTTTGTTTTTTAAATTTAGCTTAGGCGGGGCGCGGTGGCTCAAGCCTGTAATCCCAGCACTTTGGGAGGCCGAGGCGGGTGGATCACGAGGTGAGAAGATCGAGACTATCCTGGCTAACATGGTGAAACCCCGTCTCTACTAAAAATACAAAAAATTAGCCGGGCACGGTGGCGGGCGCCTGTAGTCCCAGCTACTTGGGAGGCTGAGGCGGGAGAATGGCGTGAACCCGGGAGGCGGAGCTTGCAGTGAGCCGAGATCACGCCACTGCACTCCAGCCTGGGAAACAGAGCGAGACTCCGTCCCAAAAAAAAAAAAAAAAAAAAAAAATTTAGCTTAATTTGGAAATTTTCAAGAAAAAATTTTACAATTGGATCAATACTTCATTCCAATATAAGATACTTTACCTTGGACAAGTAGAGCCACCGTCCACGTGGAGAACAATGCTTATGAGTTGTCGGGTTGCCTAAGAGCCGTAACAGTTTTCTAGAGAACCAAAGCCTTAATACCTTAAGGTCACATTCATTTGTAGCTGCTTTTGGGGGAGACATTTCCAGTGTGCCTGCCTTCTAGGAAACGTTCTCAGCTCCTGCTTTGGGGCAGAGCCTGGGTCAGCCCTCATAGCACCAGCTCACCGTGCTGGACAGGAGGTAACCGGCCTGCTGTGTATAAGGGGAGACAGAAAGTTATTTTTTTATTTGTATTTGAGACAGGGTCTTGCTCTGTCACCCAGGCTGCAGTGCAGTGGCATGATCACAGCTCAGTGTGACCTCAGCATCCTGGGTTCCAGACATCCTCCTGCTTCAGCCTCCCAAGTTGCTGGCACCACAGGCGTGCCCCACCGCGTTTGGCTAATTTCTGTGTTTTTTGTAGAGACGGGGTTTCACCATGTTCCCTAGGCTGGTCTCAAACTCCTGGGCTTAAGCAATCCGTCCGCCTCAGCCTCCCAACATGCTGGGATTACAGATGTGAGCTACTGCACCTGGCCGGAAAGTTGTTATTTTTTGTAAATCCCTTGCTTTTTGACGCTTGTTTCTCAAACAACTGGATTTAAGAACGTCTAAGAGCGTCTAATCACACAACCCGGGCAGCGTCAGTTACGTCCGGGCATTTTCTTCCCTCACGAGAGCCACCAGCCACGCGTTCCAGTCATGCCGCGACTCTGGGCATTTGTTGGCGCTGGTGCTTCTGCCCCATGGTGAGTGCTTGTTCCTGGGTCTTCACAAAGATTTTGTCTTTGGCATTTAGACAAATGCCAAAAGGGCGCGGTGGCTCACGCCTGGAATCCCAGCACTTTGGGAGGCCGAGGCAGGAGGCTCACGAGTTCAGCAGATCGACACCATCCTGGCTAACAGGTGAAACCCCGTCTCTACTAAAAATACAAAACATTAGCCAGGCGTGGTGGCGGGCGCCTGTAGTCCCAGCTACTCGGAAGGCTGAGGCAGGAGAATGGCATGAACCCGGGAGGCAGAGGTTGCAGTGAACCGAGATTGTGCCACTGCACTCCAGCCTGAGCGACAGAGCGAGACTGTCTCAAAAAAAAAAAAAAAAAAACAAAATTCCAGGAACAAACAACCCTAAAGAGGTTTTATCTTGTTTGTCATTAAGGAGATGTAAGCCAAAACAGGAGATAAGATGTCAGTTTCACCTGCTTTAATTGCAGTAATTAGATTTATATTATATCCTGTTATGGTGAGGATGTACAGAAATCTTCTTTTTTTTTTTCTTGAGACAGAGTTTTGCGCTTGTTGCCCGCGCTGGAGTGCAGTGGCACAATCTCGGCTTACCGCAAACTCCGCCTCCCAGGTTCAAGCAATTCTCCTGCCTCAGCCATCCGAGTAGCTGGGACTACAGGCGAGCGCCACCACACCCGGCTAATTTTTTGTATTTTTAGTAAGACGGGGTTTCTCCATGTTGGTCAGGCTGGTCTCGAACTCCCGACCTCAGGTGATCCACCCGCCTCGGCCTCCCAAAGTGCTGGGATTATAGGTGTGAGCCGCCACGCCCAGCCGAGAAACGTTCTTGTATGCTGTTGCTGTATTTTTAAAGTAAACTTTTACTCCAGTGTAACATAAAAACATAAACCATTAAAAATAGCTTAATGCATTTTGACAAAGGGAATGCACCATTTTACCACCGCCCACATCAAGAACTAGAACAGGACCAGCATCCTGTAAGACCCCGTTAAGATCCCCTCTGATCATTGACTCTCTCACCCCCAAAATGGAATCGAGTATCAACTTTGTGGTAGTTTCTGAATTTGGTATAAATGGAATCATACAGTATTTTCTGGAGTTTCATCTCTCAGCGTGTTGGTTGTATGAACCCATGTCATTGTGATACTTAGCTATGTCGTATTCTGTGGCAATTGTATACCACTGTTCTGTGGATGGACATTGGAGTATTTTCATGTTTTGGATGTTACAAATAACGTTACAGATATTCTTGGACATGCGTTTTGGTAGATACATGTATGCATTTATAAGTAGGAAGGTGACTGACTGGGTCATCAGACATTACAGTAGATAACTGCAAAACAGTTTTTTTTTTTTTTTTTGGTTTTTTTTTTTTGAGACGGAGTCTCCCTCTGTCGCCCAGGCTGGAGTGCAGTGGCGCAATCTCGGCTCACTGCAAGCTCTGCCTCCCAGGTTCATGCCATTCTCCTGCCTTAGCCTCCGGAGTAGCTGGGACTACAAGCACCTGCCACCACGCCTGGCTAATTTTTTTGTATTTTTAGTAGAGACAGGGTTTCACCATGTTAGCCAGGATGGTCTCGATCTCCTGACCTTGTGATCCGCCTGCCTCAGCCTCCCAAAGTGCTGGGATGACAGGCGTGAGCCACCACGCCTGGCCGCAAAACAGTTTTTTAAATGAGTTGTACTATTTTACGGTCCTATCAGCTGGACATGAGAGTTCCAGCTACTCCACATCTTCACTGACGTTGGATATGGTCAGTTTTGTTTCCCCCCCCCCCCCAAAGAGACAGGGTCTCACTCTATCACTCTGGTGGTCATGCAGTAGCATGGTAATAGTTCACTGCAGCCTTAAACTCCTGGGCTCAAATGATCCTCCCATCTCAGCCTCTTTTTTTTTTTTTTGAGATCGAGTTTTGCTCTAGTCACCCAGGCTGGAGTGCAATGGCGCAATCTCAGCTCACTGCAACCTCCACCTCCCGGGTTCAAGCGATTCTCCCACCTCAGCCTACCAAGTAGCTGAGATTACAGGCGCCTGCCACCACAGCTGGATAATTTTGTGTTTTTAGTAGAGATGGGGTTTCATCACGTTGTCCATACTGGTCTCGAACTCCTGACCTCAGGTGACCCACCTGCCTTGGCCTACCAGAGTGCTGAGATTACAGGCATCACGAGGTCAGGAGTTCAAGACCAGCCTGGCCAATATAGTGAAACCCCGTCTCTACTAAAAATACAAAAATTAGCCAGGCATGGTGGCGCATACCCGTAAACCCAGCTACTTGGGAGGCTGAGACAGGAGAATCGTGTGAACCTGGGAGGCAGAGGCTGCAGTGAGCTGAGATCATGTCACTGCACTCCACTCCAGCCTGGGCGACAGAGCAAGACTCTGTCTTAAAAAAAAAAAAAAAAAAAAAAAAAAAACAAAACTTGTTGGCTTGATTTCAGTGTCTTTAGGCTTCGGTTGGTGGCCTGCGTTTTCTACTGTGAGGGAAAAAACACTCCATTTCAACAGCTTTCCTACCCCATGTACCAGATACTAAATCACTCCTGCTTTTTTTTTTTTTTTTTTAGACGGAGTCTGACTCTCTTACCCAGGCTGGAGTGCAGTGGTGCGATCTCAGCTCACTGCAAGCTCCGCCTCCTAGGTTCATGCCATTCTCCTGCCTCAGCCTCCCCAGTAACTGGGACTACAGGCGCCCGCCAGCTCACCCAGCGAATTATCACTCCTAAGTTTTACTTCCACTTGGAGGAAATGAAGATATCAGGGATAATAGACAAAGGAAAAGTAAGATCCTTTGTTTCAGAATGTCATTTTAGTGAAAAACATAGTAAACTGTTAGGCCCCAAATAGAGAGGCATTAATATTTATCTCTTTTTAACAGATATCATTTTTAGAGGGGAATGAAAAGGATTGTGCACTCCGTTCTTTCAAAACTGTGAAGCGGCTCAATTCACGTATTCTCAACATCACTAGGTCTGTCACTTAATCTGATTTTGTATTCTCTGCCAAAAATGTTTTAAATTGTTCTTTTTTGTCCTGGGTCACGTAAAAGTGGGTCTGGAGCAAACAACGGAAGGACTGAACTATTTTTGAAAGAACATGACCACCTTTGAAAGTAGGTGTTATTGAATGTATGTGTATTATGTGGTTTTCCGTGTTTATTAATTCATTTACTTGTGTAACAAACCGTTTATGATGTTTTTATAGAAAGTGCTTTATCCATGCAAATTTATTTTATTCTCCTAGTGACTTTTTTCATTAGAAAAGGAATTGCAAGGCCAGGCGTGGTGGCTCACACCTGGAATCCCAGCACTTTGGGAGGCTGAGGCAGGTGGATCAATTGAGGTCAGGAGTTTGAGACCAGCCTGACCAACATGGTGAAACCCCGTCTGTACTAAAAATACAAACAGTGAGCCGGGCATGGTGGTGGGCGCCTGTAATCCCAGCTACTCGGGAGGCTGAGGCACGAGAATCACTTGAACCCGGGAAGTGGAGGTTGCAGTGAGCTGAGATCGCGCCACAGCACTCCAGCTTGGGGGACAGAGTGAGACTCCGTCTCAATCAATCAATCAATCAGTCAATCAGTCAAAGCTGTTGAAATCAGAACACAGACAGGGCAAGACCTGTTGAGAATTTCTGCCTGGGTGCTCCCCACGTTGGAGCTGGTGTGTCTGAATCTGTTGGTGTTACAGATTCCCACCAGGGGGCGCCCTCTCCCAGGGTATGTGTCGCTTGCAGCGGTCACAGCTTCGCAGCTGCTTTTTGTGTTTGATCAAGACCACCATACAAAGTATTTTGCATTGCGTCCCAAATTACATTAATACATTCTTGGGGAACACAGCCACTTTGAAGAGATGGCATCGCCTAGTAGCACAGAATAAAGATGAGATGGCACTGTGTTTTTATATTTATTGCCTCAAGAAGCAGCAGTTAGAAATGCAGCAGTTGGCCGGGCGCGGTGGCTCAAGCCTGTAATCCCAGCACTTTGGGAGGCCGAGACGGGCGGGTCACGAGGTCAGGAGATCGAGACCATCCTGGCTAACCCAGTGAAACCCCGTCTCTACTAAAAAATACAAAAAAAAACTTAGCCGGGCGAGGTGGCGGGCGCCTGTAGTCCCAGCTACTGAGGAGGCTGAGGCAGGAGAATGGCGTCAACCCGGGAGGCGGAGCTTGCAGTGAGCCGAGATCGTGCCACTGCACTCCAGCCTGGGCGACAGAGCGAGACTCCGTCTCAAAAAAAAAAAAAAAGAAAAAGAAATGCAGCAGTTTACTTTGAAAAGATGATTTGATGCTGAAAAGAGTGAACCATTTCATTACTCCATAACCCGTGTATTAAAACTCTTCTAGTGGCTGGGTATGGTGGCTCACGCCCGTAATCCCAGCACTTTGGGAGGCCGAGGCGGGTGGATCACCTGAGGTCAGGGGTTCGAGACCAGCCTGACCAACATGGAGAAACCCCGTTTCTACTAAAAATACAAAAATTAGTCAGGCGTGGTTGCGTGCACCTGTAATCCCAGCTACTCAGGAGGATGAGGCAGGAGAATTGCTTGAATCCCAGGGCGGAGGCTGCAGTGAGCTGAGATTGCGCCACTGCACTCCAGCCTGGGCGACAGAGCGAGACCCCATCTCAAAAAAAAAGTGGGGATTTGTATAGATAGTGATTGGATCAGTGCCCAGCACACAGTAAGTGCTAAGTACTTTTTGCTACTACAGTAGTTTCTCAATAACTACAGATTCTAAATCTAAGCATTTGATATAAATTTCCGGATAAACTCACTATTCTGATGAAATCTATGATTATTAAGTATGCTTTTTAATTTTTTTTTTTATTTTTTGAGGCAGAGTCTCCCTCTATCGCCCAAGCTGGAGTGCAATGGTGTAATCTTGGCTCACTGCAAACCTCTGCTGCCTGGGTTCAAGTGATTCTTCTGCCTCAGCCTCCCGAGTAGCTCGGATTACAGGTGCCTGCCACTGTGCCTAGCTAATTTTTGTAGTTTTAGTAGAGATGGGGTTTCACCATATTGGCCAGGCTGGTCTTGAACTCCTGACCTTGTGATCCGCCCACCTCAGCCTCCCGAAGTGCTGGGATTACAGGCGTGAACCACCATGTCTGGCTGATGTTCCCTTTCATGGCAAGGGATCTGAGGCTCTGTCCTGACACACCCTCCTCTGATGGCAGAGACACCAAGAAGTCGATAAACAGGTGACTGGAGAATCTCGCTAAAGATATTTGCTATCGGGACATTTTCTTTTGTTTCTCTAAGTCAAAAACTGGCACAAAGACAGGCCTCTTCCTCCTAAAGACACGGATTTGTGTGACTGGCGTGGAACAGAAAGGAAGGAATGCACCTTTGCCTGGTGATTTCCGCTCAGCTTGGCAAACATTTCCCACCTTGGCAGAGCTGCTCAGCTTGCAAAGCTCGTTTCATCGTTAACCCTCTGACGACACAGAAGAGGTAAGACAGGAGGGCGCTGGAAAGTCCTTCTGCTTGGAGGAAGACCAGAGATCACTTGGTGATGTTTTCTTCACCCTCCAAAATTATCTTTTAATCTGTTGTCCTGGTCTGTGGTATTCGGTTTCCCTCCTTGAGAGATAAATCTTTTGCAAACAGCCACTGTCTCTTAACTAGTGCATTTTTTTCTAGAAATTTTCTTTTCTTTTTTTTTTTTTTTTTTGAGACGGAGTCTCGCTCTGTAGCCCGGGCTGGAGTGCAGTGGCCGGATCTCAGCTCACTGCAAGCTCCGCCTCCCGGGTTCCCGCCATTCTCCTGCCTCAGCCTCACAAGTAGCTGGGACTACAGGCGCCCGCCACCTCGCCCGGCTAGTTTTTTGTATTTTTAGTAGAGACGGGGTTTCACGGTGTTAGCCAGGATGGTCTCGATCTCCTGACCTCGTGATCCGCCCGTCTCGGCCTCCCAAAGTGCTGGGATTACAGGCTTGAGCCACCGCGCCCGGCCATTTTTCTAGAAATTTTCAAACATCCAGTCTTTTACAGAAATTACTTATAGCTTACGTGAGAACAGGCAAATATGGTTGGTAGCCATTTTTATCTTAGTGCCAAAAAAGGTTTGGTTTAAACAATCGTTTCCAGGCCAGGCGTGGTAGCTCACGCCTGTAATCCCAACATTTTGGGAGGCCGAGGCAAGCAGATCACCTGAGGTTGGGAGTTCGAGACCAGCCTGACCAACATGGAGAAACCCTGTCTCTACTAAAAATACAACAACAACAACAACAAATTAGCCGGACATGGTGGCGCACGCCTGTAGTTCCAGCTACTCAGGAGGCTGAGGCTGGAGAATCACTTGAACCCGGGAGGCGGAGGTCTCAGCGAGCCAAGATCACGCGACTGCACTCCAACCTAAGTAATAGAGCAAGACTCCATCTCAAAAAACAAAAACAAAAAACAAAAAAAAAATCCTTTCCTAAAAAGTGACAACTTTTTACTAAATGAATATGGCAGTGTGTGTTTTTCACCCTGGAACAGGCCCTCGCATCCTCTCCGTTTCCCGTTCTATCCCCTGTTGCGTGCTCTGCTGGCTGGGGTCCCGTTGTTTTCGACCTGACTCAGTGCTAGCCACCTCTGAGCCGGTGCCCTGCCTCTCGTGTAAGCCCCTCAACCCACCCTGCACAGAGCTGCCGCCTTATCTTCCTCAGCAGCGTGCAACCTGTCATCTCATCGATCTGTTCAAGGATATGGTGCAGCTCCCTGCTGTTTGTGACCATGTGTGGTGGTGCGTTAACCCATGAGATGTCTGGCCAGCACTTTGCTTCATACATTAGACCTAAAACACACAAGAGCATGGTGGCTCACCCCTGGTTTTTTTTGTTTTGTTTTTGTTTTTTTGAGATGGAGTTTTGTTCTTGTTGCCCAGGCTGGAGTGCAATGGCAGGATCTTGGCTCACTACAACCTCCACCTCCTGGGTTCAGGCGATTCTCCTGCCTCAGCCTCCTGAGTAGCTGGGATTACAGGCATGTGCCACCACGCCCAGCTAATTTTGGATATTTATTTATTTATTTATTTTGAGACAGAGTCTCGCTCTGCTGCCCAGGCTGGAGTGCAGTGGCGCGATCTCGGCTCACTGCAGCTTCTGCCTCCCGGGTCCATGCCATTCTCCTGCCTCAGCCTCCCGAGTAGCGGGGACTACAGGTGCCCGCCACCACGCCTGGCTAATTTTTTGTATTTTTAGTAGAGACGGGGTTTCACCATGTTAGCCAGGATGGTGTCGATCTCCTGACCTCATGATCCACCCGCCTCGGCCTCCCAAAGTGCTGGGATTACAGGCGTGAGCCACCACACCTGGCCAAACCAGGCTAATTTTTGTATTTTTAGTAGAGACGGGGTTTCGCCATGTTGGCCAGGCTGGTCTCGAACTCCTGACCTCAAGTGATCCTCCTGCCTCGGCCTCCCAAAGTGCTGGGATTTCAAGCATGAGCCACCATGCCCAGCCCAGATTGCATTTTTAAATCATTTGAATTATATTTTTCATCAGAGAAATAGGTTGCTTTGAAAACATCAGTACTGAAAGCATGTTTCTTAATGGACGGATGGAGACTGTTCTGTTTCGCCATGAACACTTCAGAAGCTCCACTTTGGTAGGAGACGGGAGCACTGAACCATTAATGGAGTGTGAGCCCTGTACCTTGGGTTATATTCAATCATTTATGGTGGTGCACAGTTGGCAACTATGGCATCTGGGCCTTGGCTCCTCTGAAGCCCCATCAAGCACGACTTGATATTTATATTTAACTGAATATGGTTCCGGCTTTTAAACTTCCTGCTGAAGGTGACCTATGCAAAGAGAACCCAAGAGTGGCTCTCCCAGTTCGCCTTGGATGAGGGTCTTGCTAGTTTCCCTTCTCACAGCCACTTTCTGCTTCCAGCGCCGCTTCCCACCCGGGACATGGTGCAGGCGTGTAGGTGCC
The DNA here is from genome assembly GCF_037993035.2 of Macaca fascicularis. Classification (NCBI taxonomy): domain Eukaryota; kingdom Metazoa; phylum Chordata; class Mammalia; order Primates; family Cercopithecidae; genus Macaca; species Macaca fascicularis. The sequence continues at coordinate 1,434,594 of NC_088390.1, read as the reverse complement.
GTGCCATAGACGTGAGGTAGGTAAGTGCCTCATCCAAGTTCATACCCTTTTAAGAAAGCAATGGAGAATTCACAGTAAATGCTTAATCTTGTAAGACTTCTTTGTGACTCTATTCTGGTCCTGCTGTTTGATCCAGCCCATTTATTAGTTCATAAAAATTTCACATAAACTAAATTTCATCTCCTAGGCTGAGTTCTATCAGATTAATATTTAACTCCAAGGAAATGTGGACATTTGCCTTAAAGAAATTGTTTATGGCCGGGCGCGGTGGCTCACGCCTTTATCTCAGCACTTTGAGAGGCCAAGGTGGGTGGATCACAAGGTCCACCCATCCTGGCTAACAGGGTGAAACCCCGACTTTACTAAAAAATACAAAAACTTAGCCGGGCGTGGTGGCGGGCGCCTGTAGTCCCAGCTACTGGGGAGGCTGAGGCAGGAGAATGGCATAAACCCGGGAGGCGGAACTTGCAGTGAGTGGAGAGATCACGCCACTGCACTCCAGCCTGGGCAACAGAGCGAGACTCTGTCTCCAAAAAAAAAAAAAAAATTGTTTATTCCAGGGAAGAATCTATACTGTTATTATTTGAATGTCTTTGATTATGGTATGAAATTTTATTGTAGCCCAGAGCTCCCACCAATCTTCTGTTGAAAATGGCAAATTTTTATGGATCAATTCACTGGTTCAGCATCTAAGCATTTTTTATTACATTTTTTTCTGACAAAATCAATGTGTGTTTATTATAGAAAATATGGATCGAGGCCGGGCGCGGTGGCACACGCCTGTAATCCCAGCACTTTGGGAGGCCGAGGTGGGTGGATCATTTGAGGTCAGGAGTTCGAGACCAACCTGGCCAACATGGTGAAACCCTGTCTCTACTAAAAATACAAAAATTAGCCAGGCATGGTGGCAGGCACCTGTGATCCCAGCTACTTGGGAGGCTGAGGCGGAAGAATCGCTCGAATGCGGGATGCAAAGGTTGCAGTGAGCCAAGATCGTGCCATTGCACTCCAGCCTGGGTGACAAGAGTGAGGCTCTGTCTCAAAAAAAAAAAAAAAAAAAAAGGATCAAATAGAAAAATAAAAAAATACAAGGAAAATAAAAATTATGTTTCCCTAATATGCTATAATAGCTGTTAACACTGCATATTTTTGTTTTACGTCTAAAAACAAGCATTTTTTTTTTTTAATTGGGATCATATGGTACATCCATTTTTCATGTAACAGCATGCATAGCTTCTCGTGTCATTAAACTTTCATATGAAGCATACTTTGTAATGGCTGCATTGAATTTTATTATGCCGACGCCCAACCCCTGATTAATTAACTTTTCAAAGATAGCCAACATCCTATTTTTAACTGTAAAGTGGTTTCCAATTTTTATCGCATTAAAATAACCAAGCAACACTTGATTTTTCTTTTAAAAAATCTTGAAAGCAGGATACAGTCTCCAACTGCCAGACTGCTGTGATATCTGCAGACTTGTGGCTTCTGAGTGTGAGTGTGTGTGTGTGTGTTTTATGAACTGAGCCCCGTCGAGTGCTCCAGTTTGCTGAGCAGAATGTCTGGGCTATTTCTTGAACTTGTGGATACAAAAAGAAGAGAAGCCAAGCGAGACGACCCCGGAGTGGAGGGTACAGTCACCCCTTCAGAGCGTGCCAAGAATAGTTTTCATGTAAGCAGCATGGAGGCGGCAGATGACCCCGGAAGCAGAGCGGAGGCGGCAGATGACCCCGGAAGCAGAGCGGAGGCGGCAGATGACCCCGGAAGCAGGGCGGAGGCGGATGACGACCTTTGCAAGGTTCCTTTTAGACTTAAAGTCTCATGGTTCCCACGGTGCTACCTGTTCTTTGGAACACTCCGCCTCCTGTTTGTCAGTCTATTACTGCAGGCATGCGCAATCCTTTTAACATATTAGCATCACCTGCAAAAGCGGGGCTTTAAAAACAGCAGCAGCAATGCCGGAATCTACTTCCAGAGTGCTGTTGATCCAGTTTTGATCCAATTAGACTAAGGTGGAACCCAGACACATGTTCCGTGTGTGTGTGTGTGTGTGTGTGTGTGTGTGTGTGTGTGTGTGTGTGTGTGTTTAAGCTCTTCCAATCTGCAGCCGGGGTTGAGAATTTCTGCTTTATGGCTTTTTTTTTTTTTTTTTTTTTTTTTTTGAGACGGAGTCTCACTCTGTCGCCCAGGCTGGAGTGCAGTGATGCGATCTCGGCTCACTGCAACTTCTGCCTCCTGGGTTCAAGCGATTCTCCTGCCTCAGCCTCCCGAGTAGCTGAGACTACAGGCGCCCGCCACCACGCCCAGCTAATTTTTTTGTATTTTTAGTAGAGACGGGTTTCGTCATGTTGGTCAGGCTGGTGTCGAACTCCCAACCTCAGGTGATCCGCCCGCCTCGGCCTCCCAAAGTGCGGGGATTACAGGCGTGAGCCACCGCGTCTGGCTTCTTAGCCTCCTTGGGGTTTGGGTCACTGGCCTTGGTGCTGAATAGCTTCAGACCACCAGCACTATAGAAGAATCTATACCTCCCATCGGGTTCTGCCAAAGTCATAAGCAGGTGTTTCAAAAATGCTGATGCGGCCGGGTGCGGTGGCTCACGCCTGTGATCCCCGCACTTCGGCAGGCCGAGGCGAGTGGATTAACTGAAGTCAGGAATTGGAGCCTGACCAACATGGTGAAACCCTGTTTTTACTAAAAATACAAAAAATTGGCTGGGCGCGGTGGCTCACGCCTGTAATCCCAGCACCTTCGGAGGCTGAGGCGGGTGGATCAAAGGTCAGGAGATCAAGACCATCCTGGCTAACACGGTGAAACCCCGTCTCTACTAAAAATGCAAAAAAAAATTAGATGGGTGCGGTGGCGAGCACCTGTAGTCCCAGCTACTCGGGAGGCTGACGTGGGAGAATCACTTGAACCCGGGAGATGGAGGTTACAGTGAGCCGAGATCGCGCCACTGCACTCCAGCCTGGGCGACAGAGCGAGACTCCGTCTCAAAAAAAAAAAAAAAAAAAAAAGCTGATTCATGGAGGAACAGGGTATCCCGGCTCTTTCTAAGTGTCTTGGCTGAAAGATCAGTATTTTATTGCTGCTGCTGCATCTGCCTCCCCAGACAGCCAATTAGCCACAGAAACAGCTGCTGCCTAAGAAGACAGTTCAGAACTGAGCTTTTAACATCCAGAAGCACATCACGTAGCTAAACAATAGAATATTCACATCAAGCAAAAACATCTAGCTTTGAGTGACCATATTTGCTTTCTGGAGAAAGGGGGCCTCAGACGGCTACCATAATTATACTGGGATTACAGGCATCTGCCACCACGCCTGGCAAATTTTTTGGTATTTTTGGTAGAGATGGGGTTTTGCCGCGTTGGTCAGGCTGGTCTTGGACCTGGAGCTTGGTAGTTCCTGGATGGGTAGAGAGGAGGGAAGAGCATGCCTGACACTGTGGGAGGCAGCTGGCTATGGAGGAGGGAGCATCAGACCCAGATCAGAGATGTGGGCTTGAATGTCATTTCTGCTTTAGCCCAGCAGCGTGACTTTGCAGTTAACCCAGCTGGTGGTCAATTCCTCCTCCGTAAAGTGGCGATAAGGATGGCTACCATAATTATGCTCTAATGTCAGGGTTATGTGAGAAAATGCTCATATCAGCAAAGTCAGCTGACCTGACATAAGAGAGATCCTTGGGTTTGTCCTAATAGCCAGAAACTGGGCCTCTTTTGTTCCCCCTCACTGATGTGGGAGAGGAGAGAACATTCCAGAGGTCTTTAACATCTTTAACTTTGATAAAGGCAGCTAAGTGGGGGACATGCAAGCTATGTTCTGTGTGGACAGACAGGTGGAACCCAGCCATCGTTTTAACCAGCTTCCCAGTGGTTCTGATGCAGGCCAAATGTGGAGAACCACTATTTCGTAGTGGCACACTCTATAAACACCCATGTTTTACTCGGTTATTCTCTCTCTCTCTCTCTTTTTTGAGATGGAGTCTTGCTCTGTTGCCCAGGCTGTGCAATCTCAGCTCCCTGCAACCTCCGCCCCCTGGGTTCAAGCAATTCTCTTGCCTCAGCCTCCCAAGCAGCTGGGATTACAGGCACCCGCCACCATGCCCAGCTAAGTTTTTGTGTTTTAGTAAAGATGGGGTTTCACCGTGTTGGCCAGGCTGGTCTCGAATTCCGGACCTCAGGTAATCTGCTCGCCTTGGCCTCCCAAAGTGCTGGGATTACAGGCGTGAGCCACAACACTCGGCCTTTGTCATTCTACTTTCTTTTTTTTTTTTTTGGAGACGGAGTCTCGCTCTTTCCCCCTGGCTGGAGTGCAGTGGTGTGATCTCGGCTCACTGCAAGCTCCGCCTCCTGGGTTCCTGCCATTCTCCTGCCTCAGCCTCCCGAGTAGCTGAGACTACAGGCGCCCGCCACCACGCCCGGCTAGTTTTTTGTATTTTTAGTAGAGGCGGGGTTTCACCGTGGTCTCGATCTCCTGACCTTGTGATCCGCCCGCCTCGGCCTCCCAAAGTGCTGGGATTACAGGCATGAGCCACCACACTCGGCCTTTGTCATTCTACTTTCTTAATGGTGGTTTTGATAAATAGAAGTTATGAATTTTAATGTAACCCAATTTATCCATGTTTTTCCTTTGTGGGCAGTGTTTTGTATCCTGTTAAGGAATCTTTGCCTGCCCCCACTGCCATGAAGATAGTCCCCGGTGTTTTTTTTTCTTTTTTTTTTTCTTTTTTCTTTTTTTTTTTTTTTTTTGAGGCGGAGTCTCGCTCTGTGGCCCAGGCTGGAGTACAGTGGCCGGATCTCAGCTCACTGCAAGCTCCGCCTCCCAGGTCCATGCCATTCTCCTGCCTCAGCCTCCCAAGTAGCTGGGACTACAGGCGCCCGACACCTCGCCCAGCTAGTTTTTTGTATTTTTTAGTAGAGACGGGGTTTCACCGTGTTAGCCAGGATGGTCTCGATCTCCTGACCTCGTGATCCACCCGTCTCGGCCTCCCAAAGTGCTGGGATTACAGGCATGAGCCACCGCGCCCGGCCCCTGGTGTTTTTTTTTCTAGAAGCTGTATTATTTTGCTTTTCAATTTAGAACTATAAATATTCTGCAACTAATTATCATGTATAATTTGAGGCAGGGGTCATCCTTTTTTTTTTTTTTTTTTTTGAAACAGAGTCTTGCTCTGTCACCCACGCTGGAGTGCAGTGGCATGATCTCGGCTCACTGAAAGCTCCGCCTCCCGGGTTCAAGCGATTCTCCAGCCTCAGCCTCCCTAGTGGCTGGGACTACAGACGTGTGCTACCATGCCTGGCCAATTTTTGTACTTTTAGTAGAGACAGGGTTTCACCATGTTGGCCAGTCTGGTCTTGAACTCCTGACCTCAGGCAATCCACCTGCCTCAGCCTCCCAAATTGCTGGGATTACAGGCGTGAGCCACAGTGTCCGACCTCATCCTTTCTTACTGTACTGACGCACCCACTTTGTCATGAATGAAGCTGTTGTCTAGGTAGCAGAATCTTCTGGATGTTTCATTCTTTTCCATTGGTCTATTTTTCTATCCTTGAGAAAATACCACTCTATCTTAATTACTGTAATTTTACAGTAAGTCCTGATACCTGGTAATAGGTCCTGCGGATTTGTTCTTTTTCCCCAAGGTTATCTTGGCTATTCTTGCTCCTTTGCATTTTTTTTTATCTTTTCCAAGACGGAGTCTCGCTCTTTCGCCCAGGCTGGAGTGCAGTGGTGTGATCTCGGCCCACTGCAACCTCCGCCTCCCGGGTTCAAGCAATTCTCCTGCCTCAGCCTCCCAAGTAGCTGGGATTAGGGGCATGCACCACCATGCCCGGCTAATTTTTGTATTTTTAGTAGAGATGGGGAGGATTCATCATCTTGGCCAGGCTGGTCTGGAACTCCTGGCCTCAGGTGATCTGCCCACTTCTGCCTCCCAAAGTGCTGAGATTACAGCGTGAGCCCCTGAGCCTGGCTGGTCCTTTGCTTTTTTATATAAATTGTAGAATCACTTTGTCCGCTTCCAAGAAAAACTTGCTGGATTTTGATTGGCATTACACTAAATATATAGATCAATTGGAGGAGAATGAACGTGTTTAGAATATTGAATCTTCGAGTTCATGTCTTGATATTTCCCTCCATTTATTTTGGTTCTGTCAATATTTCAGTGTCTGTTATTGGCAGATGCTGATGCCTGTCTGATCAATGTCCATATGTCCATTGCATTTTTATCCTCCCTGTTATTGGGGACAGTGAGCAGGATATAAAACTGTAGGTTTATACCTCATACCCGTCAGAATGGCTGCCATCAAAAAACAAAACAGAGGCTGGGCACAGTGGCTCACGCCTGTAATCCTAGCACTTTGGGAGGCCAAGGTAGGCAGATGATTTGAGCCCAGGAACTTGAGCCTGGGAAACAGAAGGAGACCCCGTCTCTACAAATAATAAAAAATTAGTCAGGTGTGGTGGCATGTAACTGTGGTCCCAGCGACTCAGAGGGCTGAGGTGGGAGGATCGCTTGAGCCCAGGAGGTCGAGGCCACAGGGAGCCATGATCACGTCACTGCCCTCCAGCCCAAGAAACAGAGCAAGATTGTGTCTCAAAGAAAAAAAAAAAAAAAAAAAAAAGTGTTGACCGGGCGCCGTGGCTCACGCCTGTAATCCCAACTCTTTGGGAGGCCGAGGCGTGCGTATCACCTGAGGTCAGGAGTTCGAGGCCAGCCTGGCTAACATGGTGAAACCCCATCTCTACTAAAAGTACAAAAATCAGCCAGGTGTGATGGCGGACGCCTGTAACCCCAGCTACTCAGGAGGCTGAGGCAGGAGAATCACTTGACTCTGGGGAGGGGGAGGTTGAAGTGAGCTGAGATTGTACCACTGCATTTCAGCCTGGGCGACAGAGTGAGACTCCATCTCAAAAAATAAATAAATGATAAATAAATAAATAGTGTTGGTGAGGATGCTGAGGCATTTGAACCCTTGTGCACCGTTGGCTGGAATGCAAAATACTGCAATCACTATGGGAAACAGTAAGGCAAGTCCTCAAAAAGTTAAAAATAGAATTACCATATGATCCAGCAATTCCGCTTCTGGGTATATGCCCAAAAGAATTGAAAGCAGGATCTCAAAAAGATATCTGTGTGCCCATGTTCACAGCAGCATTATTTACAATAGCCAAAAGGTGGGCCGGGCGCGGCGGCTCACACCTGTAATCCCAGCACTTTGGGAGGCCGAGGCGGGTCAATCAGCTGAGGTTGGGAGTTTGAGACCAGCCTGACCAACATGGTGAAACCCCCATCTCTACTAAAAATACAAAAAATTAGCCGAGCGTGGTGGCTCATGCCTGTAATCCCAGCTACTCGGGAGGCTGAGGCAGGAGAATCGCTTGAACCTTGGAGATGGAGGTTGCCGTTAGCAGAGATCGGGCCACTGCACTGCAGCCTGGGCAACAGAGCGAGAATCTATCTCAAAAAAAAAAAAAAAAAAAAAAAAAAAAAGAGAGAGAGAGCTGAATGTGAGAGCAAAACGGAGCTTCTGAGAGTAGAACAGTGTAGCTTGTGGTTTTCCCCCAGAAAATTAGCACTGGGGATAAGATTTTTGGTGAAAATAAAAATACAGTACTTACTGTGGATTTAATTAGTCTGTGCCCAGCCTGTCTGTCCTTTATTATTCTTTTAATGTTTTTACATATTTTTTGAGACAGGGTCTCGCTGTCACCCAGGCTGGAGTACAGTGGCGCGATCTCGGCTCACTGCAAGCTCTGCCTCCCCGGTTCACGCCATTCTCCTGCCTCAGCCTCCTGAGTAGCTGGGACTACAGGCACCCGCCACCATGCCTGGCTAAGTTTTTATATTTTTAGTAGAGATGGGGTTTCACCGTGTTAGCCAGGATGGTCTCAATCTCCTGACCTTGTGATCCGCCCACCTTGGCCTCCCAAAGTGCTGGGATTACAGGCGTGAGCCACCGCGCCCGGCCTTATTTTTTATTCTTTTAATGTTTTTATACATATTTTTTGAGACAGGGTCTTGCTCTGTCACCCAGGCTGGAGTGCAATGGCACAATCACAGCTCTCTGTAGCCTCCACCTCCTGGACTCAAAGGAATCTCCCGCCTCAGCTTCCTAAGTAGCTGGAACTACAGGTGTGCACCACTATGCTTGGTTAATATTTTTTGCTGCATTTTTTGTAGAGAAGGGATTTCCCTGGGTTCCCCAGGCTGGTCTCAAACTCCGAGGCTCAAGTGATCCTCCTGCCTCGGCCTCCCAAAGTTCTGGGATTACAGGTGTGAGCCACTGTGCCTGGCCCAGTTTATCTGAAGTGATAGACAGACTGGTGAACTATTACTATCTTCTATGTGTTTTCTTTTTTCTTTCTTTCTTTCTTCTTCTTTTTTTTTTTAATGGAGTTTCACTGTTTTTGCCCAGGCTGGAGTGCAATGGGGCGATCTCAGCTCATTGCAACCTCTGCCTCCCGGGTTCAAGCAATTTTCCTGCCTCAGCCTCCCGAGTAGCTGGAATTACAGGCACCCACCACCACATCCGGCTAATTTTGTATTTTTAGTAGAGACAGGTTTCACCACGTTGGCCAGGCTCGTCTCAAACTCCTGACCTCAGGTGATCCACCCGCCTCGGCCTCCCAAAGTGTTGGGATTACAGGTGTGAGCCACTGTGCCCAGCTTCCTATGTATTTTCATAGGGTCTTTAAACCCCTGACTTTAAACTCCCAGGAGACCCGTGACTCACCTAATTAATCAGCTAGCCAAAGCTTTTTGTTGGATTCAATCTTGTGAAATTCATTTTCTTATCAGCACAAACTAGGGCTTTTGATAAAACAATATCCAAATGAAAAGGACTTTTAGGCCTCCGGAGATGTGCTTCACAGCCTCTTTTTAATTGAAAGCCTTTTACAAATGTAACCCATATTTCTGATTTGATCTTTTTCTAAAAGATGAAGCTTTTATTATTAAATATGTGGTTCCCATTCTAATTCCACTCTGACCAGCTGTGAGCTTCTGAGCAAGTTCTCACTTCTACACAAACCAACCCCAGGGGCTGGGTGGGCAGCTCACGCCTGTAATCCCAGCACTTTGGGAGGCTGAGGCGGGTGGATCACTTGAGGCCAGGAGTTCGAGACCAGCCTGGCCAACATGGTGAAACCCCATCTCTACTAAAAGTATAAAAATTAGCCGGGCCCAGTGGTGAGTGCTTGTAATTCCAGTTACTTGGGGGGCTAAGGCAGGAGAATCACTTGAACCCGGGAGGTGGAGGTTGCAGTGACCCAAGATCATGCCACTGCACTCCAGCCTGGGTGACAGAGCCAGATTCCGTCTCAAAAAAAAAAAAAAAAAAAAAGCCACTTAATGTGAAAGAGAGTGGCTGGACTATGGGATTTGGAGAAATTTTCCTCTTAAGGCTTTTTGCATTTTCCAAGTTTGCTGCAATGATGTTGTATTAATTTTGCATTGGAATGAAATTAAGAAGGAAGAACCCACTCCAGACCCCTGAGGGAGGTCACCCAGGAGGGAGAAGGTTCACGGCCAGGCGGTGGGAATGTGGAGGCCGTGGGCCCTGAGAGGTTTTCCCGTCCCTTCCCCTTCTTTCTGTGCTGTCGTTATCATGTTGCTCTTATAATTAAACCCCCTGTGCAGGGAGCCGTATCTTGGTCGCCTGGGGTGTGTTTACCTCCTGCCTGTTTAAGCTGCTCCCAAGGGCCATGATGAAAACATGAGTTCCTCCAGCTGGGTTCCCCTGGGAGGGCAGCCGGGCCTGCCTGGAGCCTCGTGTTCCCCTCTCCGGGGAACGTCTGTAAACCCTGGAATGTGTGTTACCGGCTAACGACCAGAGGGAGCCAAGCCTGGGCCCTCTGTGCCCTGAGACCTCGGGGCCCTGGGACTTCCCAAAGCCCCCAACAGGTGGATGAGTTCTGGGAAGACTGTGGGGTCTGGTTTTAGGGGTGAGAGCAAATCACACTGGGCAGTTCTCAGAGCCGGGTTCAATCCCATTACCTGGATTTTCCAGCATCTGTGGTGCCTCTTCACTGGATAGCTTGTGCAGCCACGGGCCCCCCGAATGGCAAAGGAGGTCGCAAAGGGGCTCTGACCTCAGTAGGGAAAGAGGAGGTAGAGGCATCCATTTTCCCCACTGGCCAGGCTGGGGCCCGCAGCCCTGCCTCCAAGTGGGCCACGGGGAGGGCAGGCTGATTGCAAAGGAGACCCTGGAAGCAAGAGCCGGGCGAAAGCATCCAGCTCCAGGGCGAGGGCCAAGAGCAAGAACCAAATCCAAAGGAGGGAGGGGAAAAGCTTTTTTTTTTTTTTTTTTTTTTGAGATGGAGTCTCACTCTGTCACCAGGCCAGAGTGCAGTGGCGTGATCTCGGCTCACTGCAACCTCCGCCTCCCGGATTCAAGCCATCCCCCTGCCTCAGCCTCCCAAATAGCTGGGACTACAGGCGCCCGCCACCACGCCCGGCTAATTTTTATATTTTTAGTAGAGACGGGGCTTCACCATGTTGGCCAGGATGGTCTTGATTTGTTGACCTCATGATCCGCCCGCCTCAGTCTCCCAAAGTGCTGGGATTCCAGGCGTGAGCCACCGCGCCCGGCCGGGGAGAGGGAGCTTCTACGGGCTTCCAGCCCCTCCAGCAGCTCAGGCTGCGCTGCGTTTTAGGTGTCGTTTCAGTCAGGTGAGGCTGATGCATCTTAAGGAGGCAGGTTTGTGGGAGACAGAAGGGGTCTCCTGGCCGGGCGCGGTGGCTCACGCCTGTAATCCCAGCACTTTGGGAGGCCGAGGCGGGCGGATCACAAGGTCAGGAGATCGAGACCATCCTGGCTAACACTGTGAAACCCCGTCTCTACTAAAAATGCAAAAAATTAGCCGGGCGAGGCGGCGGGCGCCTGTAGTCCCAGCTACTGGGAGGCTGAGGCAGGAGAATGGCGTGAACCCGGGAGGCAGAGCTTGCAGTGAGCCGAGATCGCACCACTGCACTCCAGCCTGGGCGACTAAGCGAGACTCTGTCTCAAAAAAAAAAAAAAAAAAAAAAAAAAAAAAAAAAAAGAAGGGGTCTCCTACTTAAAAGCCCCTCAAAGTCTGGCTTCCATGCAAAGGCCACTTAGTACAGCCTTCTATTATAAAAAGGCTGTTGCTGTATCTCACAAATTCGTTTTTAAAAGCCCGGAAGAAAAATGTTCAACTCTTCACATTGATTGCTTCAGCTAATGGATTACAGGGAATCATCTGTCCTCCTTCAGACATTCCTATTTTTTAAATTAAATTATAAATGATAAAGGTAATACATCTATAAATGCTTGGTGTAAGGTTCCAAAGATACAAGGTACGTGGGATAAAACCTGGAGACTGCCTTTCACACCTCCAGTCCCACAGCGACTACCCCAGCCAGGAGCGATGGCTGGTATCAGTTTGGTGCAGAGAACTTAGATGGCTTTTCTGTTTTGTTTTAAATAAGTTTAAAGAGTGAATCTCGGCTGGGCGCGGTGGCTCAAGCCTGTAATCCCAGCACTTTGGGAGGCCGAGATGGGCGGATCACAAGGTCAGGAGATCGAGAGACGATCCCGGCTAACACGGTGAAACCCCGTCTCTACTAAAAAATACAAAAAAAAAATAGCCGGGTGAGGTGGCGGGCGCCTGTAGTCCCAGCTACTCGGGAGGCTGAGGCAGGAGAATGGCGTAAACGCGGGAGGCGGAGCTTGCAGTGAGCTGAGATCCGGCCACTGCACTCCAGCCTGGGTGACAGAGCAAGACTCCGTCTCAAAAAAAAAAAAAAAAAAAGAGTGAATCTCACATGGACTGGGGAGCACAGAAAATTCCTGCAGAAGATGGTTGCCCTACAGTCAGGGCAAGCATAATGTTTTGTTTTAAATACGTTTAAAGAGTGAATCTTAGCCAGGCGTGGTGGCTCACGCCTGTAATCCCAGCACTTTGGGAGGCTGAGGTGGGCAGATCATGAGGTCAGGAGTTTGAGACCAGCCCTTTAGTTTGAGACCCTATCTCTACTAAAAATACAAAAATTAGCCAGGCGTGGTGGTGCACACGCCTGCAGTCCCAGCTACTCAGGAGGCTGAGGCAGGAGAATCGCTTGAACCCGGGAGGCAAAGGTTGCAGTGAGCCGAGATTGCGCCCCTGCACCCCAGCGTGGGTGACAGAGCGAGACTCCATCTTGGAGGAAGAAACAAACAAAAAAAGTGAATCTGACATGGGCCGGGGAGCACAGGAAGTTCTTGTGGACAATGGTTGCCCTACAGAGTCAGGACAAGCATTGCAGCATCAGACAGGGGCCTCTGGGACTGGTCCTTGCACCATAGTCTTGCTCATACATTCCTGGGAGTGTCCCAAGAAGACCAGGGTCTCCTCTCACCCAGAAACACCTTCTCCTGATAGTCAACTGTGCACAAGGGCACCCTCTCGCCACTTGCTTGAGGAACATAAAATTCAAACCAAATTGAGAAATTTGTGGAAGAAAAGCATCTGTCCAGTGAAAAAACAAGTGGGGAAACTTTGAAAACACCAGCACATACGAAGGCAGGAACGAGGGCTCATCTGCTTCGCTTCTGGTGACCCAGCCTCCAATCTGCCCGTTGCACCAGGGAGCATTCTCACTGGGGAGGGGAGAACATTCCCACTGAGGGGGCGGGAGCGTTCTCACTGGGGAGGGGAGAACATTCCCACTGAGGGGGTGGGAGCGTCCCCACTGGGGAGGTGAGAGCCTTCCCACCAGGGAGGGGAGAATTCCCAATGGGACAGAGAGCAGATTGGAGGCTGGGACTTCCCAAAGTCCCCAACAGATGGATGAGTTCTGGGAAGACTGTGGGGGTCTGGTTTTACGGGTGAGAGCAATTCACACTGGCTTATTACTAGATCATGTTCAATCCCATTACCCAGATTTTGCAGCATCCGTGGTGCCTCTTCACAGGACATCTCGCTACAGCCACCCATCCTCCAAATGGCTAACCAGGAAGGGAAGGGGCTCTGTCTGAGGCTTCTGGCTGAGATCCGTGTTCACCTGGCACTCTCCAAAGGCAGTTTAGCCCCCATTCCCAGGGGGTCCCCCAGCCATCCCGTCAGTCCCAGTGTCCCAGGCTCCCAGCCAGCTGGCCCTGGGGCTTCCACGTCTAGCCCCATCCCAGGGGCACCCTCCCTCTTCCAGGCCTGGGTGGTTGCCATGGCGACCCAGTCAGCTGACCCAGCGAGGAGGCAAGGCCCAGCCTGTCTTCTTCACCCTGGCTCAAGAGACGGTGGACCCAGTGGGGCCTCCACAGCAAGGGCTGCTTTTGAAGCACCTTTGGAATTCACTCCCCTAGTGCCTAAGCCCTGTGTTTAAATTATAAGTAGGGAGCGGGCGCAGTGGCTCACGCCAGTAATCCCAGGACTTTGGGAGGCTGAGGTGGGCAGATCACCTGAGGTCAGGAGTTCAAGACCAGCCTGGACAACATGGCAAAAACCCATCTCTACTGAAAATACAAAAATTAGCCGGGCATGGTGGTGCATGCCTGTAGACCCAGCTACTTGGGAGGCTGAGGTAGGAGAATCGCTTGAACCCGGGAGGTGGAGGCTACGGTGAGCCGAGATCTTGTCATTGCACTCCAGCCTGGGCAAGGGTGAAACTCCATCTCAAAACACTAACATCATCAAAAATTACAGGCAGGAAAAAAATGGGAGAGAAACTAGATACCTTAATGCCTGGCAATAGGAGAAATGATAAGTAAATAAAGAAGCTATCATTTATGTGCATTATATAGCCGTCTTTTTTTTTTTTTTTTTGAGACGGAGTCTCGCTATGTCGCCCAGGGTGGAGTGCAGTGGCCGGATCTCAGCTCACTGCAAGCTCCGCCTCCCGGGTTTTTACGCCATTCTCCTGCCTCAGCCTCCCGAGTAGCCGGGACTACAGGCGCGCCCACCACCTCGCTCGTTTAGTTTTTTGTATTTTTTAGTAGAGACGGGGTTTCACCGTGTTAGCCAGGATGGTCTCGAACTCCTGACCTCGTGATCCGCACGTCTCGGCCTCCCAAAGTGCTGGGATTACAGGCTTGAGCCACCGCGCCCGGCCATATAGCCGTCTTAAAAAGATGTTTACAGATAATTTTTTTTGTACGCAGAGTTTTTAATAACAGGGAAATGCTTGGGTTTGCAAATCTAAAAGGTAGCTTTGGAAGAAAATGTTTCTCAAAGAAGGGGCTTGGCAACCCACCGAATTTAGGAAATAATGCATAATCCACCCTTTCTTGGAGGTACATGGTGCACGTGGGTGTATGAAAGTCTCTGAGAAATCTTACTGTCACGTGCCGTTCAGCTCGATGTAATTCACCGTGTTCCTGATCTCTCTGATGACAGAGCCCTTCTCTAGAGAACCCCTTTTGCCATCTCCAGGGCTGAGATGTGTCACTCTGCCTCCTCGTCCCCTGTTGAGGCTGCCACTGTGCGTCCAGCTGACGGCTGCCACCCACACCTTCCTGGAGGCTGCAGGAGCTCCTTCTCCTGCCTGCCGTGCCCGCCCCTCATGCCCGCTCCCTCGTGGGAGTTTTCAGTAACAGCTTGGAGGACTGGACTGAATTGGAGTCCACGCTTGTTTCTAAGATACGAATGCTTTGATTTTTCTCCCTTTCTTTTTCTTCTTTTCTTTTTTGGGACAGGGTCATGCTCTGTCGCCCAGGCTGGAGTTCAGTGGTGCAATCATGGCTCACTGTAACCTCCTCCTCCCAGGCCCAAGCGATCCTCCCTCCTCAGCCTCCCAAAGACTGGGATTACAGGCCTGAGCCACCACTCCCAGCCTCCTTCTTCTTCCTCTTCTTCTTCTTTTCTTTTTTGAGACGGAGTCTCACTCCATCGCCCAGGCTGGAGTGCAGTGGCGCGATCTCGGCTCACTGCAACCTCCGCCTCCTGGGTTCACGCCATTCTCCTGCCTCAGCCTCCTGAGTAGCTGGGACTACAGGCGCCCGCCACCACGCCCGGCTAATTTTTTGTATTTTTAGTAGAGACGGGGTTTCACCGTGTTAGCCAGGATGGTCTCGATCTTCTGACCTCGTGATCCGCCCGCTTCGGCCTCCCAAAGTGCTGGGATTGCAGGCATGAGCCACCGCGCCCGGCCCCCTTCTTCTTTTAATGGTGTTTATCATAGGGAATGAGTCATCAATCAATGCCACCACTGTCATTAATCTACCTGCTGGAAGGGATTAATCACCGAATGGTCACAAGTCGATGCTTTCCTGACCTTGCATGTGATGAGCCCAGCACTTGCCCTCCTGGCCCTGACCGACGCCTGCCATCGGCCTGGCTCCGACTGGTCACCTTCACCCCTTCCACACCTGGCCCACGCCCTCAGGCAGAGCTTCCCTGATTCCCTCCATCACATACTTTCTTTTTTTTTTTTTTTTTTTTTTTTTTTTTTTTGAGACGGAGTCTCGCTATGTCGCCCAGGGTGGATTGCAGTGGCCGGATCTCAGCTCACTGCAAGCTCCGCCTCCCGGGTTTTTACGCCATTCTCCTGCCTCAGCCTCCCGAGTAGCCGGGACTACAGGCGCCCACCACCTCGCCCGGCTAGTTTTTTTTTTTTTTGTATTTTTTAGTAGAGACGGGGTTTCACCGTGTTAGCCAGGATGGTCTCGAACTCCTGACCTCGTGATCCGCCCGTCTCGGCCTCCCAAAGTGCTGGGATTACAGGCTTGAGCCACCGCGCCCGGCCTCCATCACATACTTTCACAGACACTTCCTAGTCAGTATCACACATTGTAATGATGTATCCATTTGTTTATTCTCTCCAGGCACTAAAAGTTCCCAAAACACAGCAGTGTCTGCTACATAGTAAGCATTCAACAACCCTTCATTCAGTAAACCAACTCTAACTCGATACCTTATTCTTGATTTGCTGATACCTCCATAGTCCACATCTAGTTGAAACGCTGACTGCCCCACGGTATCCATTCTCTTCCTAACAGAACTGTGGTTTTTCCTTGGGGCATCCGTGTGCTCAGCTGAAAGGAGGGAATTTCCCAGCCTCCTCGGCAGCTAGCGGAGGTTGTATGAGGTACAGTCGTGGTCAAAGAATAGAAAGCAGAATCACTGGACAGGAACTCCTGGAAAGGGAACCTGCTGGTCCAGTGCAGTGGTGTTGACAACGAATGGGTCACAACCAGTCACATTTTTCTTTTTTCTTTTTTTTTTTTTTTGAGACGGAGCCTCGCTCTGTTGCCCAGGCTGGAGTACAATGGTGCAATCTCTGCTCATTACAACCTCCACCTCCCAGGTTCAAGCGATTCTCCCGCCTCAGCCTCCCGAGTAGCTGGGATTATAGCCATGTGCCACCACGCCTGGCTAATTTTGTATTTTTAGTAGAGATGGCGTTTTGCCACGTTGGCCAGGATGGTCTCCATCTCTGGACCTTGTGATCTGCCCACCTTGGCCTCCCAAAGTGCTGGGAGGACAGGCGTGAGCCACCGCACCCGGCAATTCTGGATCATTGTTTTGATATCTTCCTACCTCCACCCCTGCCCCTCCCTGGCAGCTCCACCCAGAGACACCCCAGATGGGGCATCACCCCCCCTGGTTCACACCCTCTTCCCTGAAGCTCTGGCCACTTCCACCCTAAGCAGGAGGGTCAGGTACCCAGCAATCTCCCCTTCCCAAGACCTTGGCAACAGTGAAAGAAGCTGTTTATTATAAACAATATCAGCAACAGCATCTACTCCTGTTTAGGGAACTCGTGTTCAGGACCAGGCCAGCTTCTTCTCACTGTAAACACGACCCACCTGATACACTGTTTCCATTTGACCAATGAGGAGGTGGAGGCTCAAAGAAGTTGGAGGGCGGGGCACCCTGGCTCACAGCTGTCATCCCAGCACTTAGGGAGGCTGAAGAGGGTGGATCACCTGAGGTCAGGAGTTCAAGACCAGCCTGGCCAATATGGTGAAACCCCGTCTCTACTAAAAATACAAAAAAAAAAAAAGAAAAAAATTAGCTGGGCATGCTGGTGGGCGCCTGTAGTCCCAACTACTGGGGAGGCTGAGGCAGGGGAATTGCGTGAACCCGGGAGGCAGAGCTTGCAGTGACCAGAGATCGTGCCACTGCACTCCAGCCTGGCGATAGCGTGAGACTCCGTCCCCGGGGGGGGGGAAAAAAAAGATGCTTAAGGATTCAGCATTTGAACTCAGGCTGCCTGACTCTGGGAGGCCTTTCCTGGGCCTGCTCTGTGGGCGGGAGGAGAAGCTTGAGATTCAGTATGGCCTCCCCCACAGAAGCACATTAAGCAGAGGAGTCAACCCTGAGGGGCGAGGCGGGGAGGAGCCGGGCTGCACCTCAGCTCGCAACCTTCTGTGCTTCCTCGCTCTGATGAATTATTCATACCCACGACCAGGCAGCAGATCAATAATGCAGGAGCAGAAGCCCTGGCTGGGCCCCGCTTCCAGCTGACCGGCTGGGCTGCCACCTCCGGGAAAGGACCCCAGCCGGGCACAGCGGGCAGGCCTGTCCAGGACGGCCTCGCAGACTGTGTCCTGCTCGGGCGGTGCCCAGGACCTCTGAAATCCAGCTACGCTCAGCACACCAGGCTGGGCACCTGGCCGCAAACATCCCAGGAAGGAGAGCCTTTTGCAGTTTTCATGGTTTTTCTGTCTAGGAGGGCCCATTTTGCGGTCAGCACAAAGGCAGCATGTGAACCTGGGCCAACTCTGGGAGCCGGAATTCCTGCCCTGGGACTGGGGTGCGAGAGGCCTCACAGCGTCCCGGGATCCCTGCCTTCTCCCACTTCCTCTAGGCCTAGAGTTGGGGTGGAGACCCAGGAGAACCCAGGGTGTTAATTTTAGTTGTGAGTAGAAGTTTCCATCCAAGCAGCTCTGAGACATCCACTTGACTGTCCTCCAACCCTGGGAAGGTTCTAGAAGGTTCCAACATCCCCCAGAATTGCACTTTTGAGCCATGCCCACCCTGCCCCTTCAACTTCCTCCCACCCACACAAAGGTCATTTTTTCCACCTGGGCCACAGCCTCGCTGTGACCACGCTGGACGTGGGGTGCAGGCCTCTTCTGCTGTGAGACCCCCCCAAACTTATCTGGGGTTTCTCTTATCCTCTTAGTTTCTCGGTACTGCCTAGATGTTCTCAGTTTGTTACAATAAATTCTAGGATGAAGAAAGAAAGGAAGAGAGAGAGGGAGGGGGGTTATTTTTAGAGGTGAGATAAGGGCCCCACTGGCAGGGGTCAAGCCTGTGAGTGCCTCTCAGCTCCATGGCTCTGCCTTTCTGGGACTGCAGGAAAGCAGGCCCCGCAAGGAACACTGAGAGCGGAAGCTGCCTCAGGCATCTGATCAGAGCTGGTCCACTATTTATTTATTTATATTTTTGACATGAAGTCTCGCTCTGTCACCCAGGCTGGAGTGCAGTGGCTCGATCTCGGCTCACTGCAACTTCTGCCTCCTGGGTTCAAGTGCTTCTCCTGCCTCAACCTCCTGAGTAGCTGGGACTACAGGCACCCACCACCATGCCCGGCTAATTTATGTATTTTTAGTAGAGACGGGGTTTCACCATATTGGCCAGGCTGGTTTTGAACTCCTGACCTTGTGATCGGCCCGCCTCGGCCTCCTGAAGTGCTGGGATTACAGGCTGGCGACCGCCCCGGCCTAGTCCAACTTTAAATTGCATACAGAGCACCTGAGCATCTTGTGAAAGGGCTGATTCTGATTGATTGAGGCCAGGGTGTGGCCTGAGTTTTCTGACAGCTCCAGGTGATGTCCATGCTAATGGTCCGGGGAGTAGCAACAGCCTCTAGAGTCCAGACTGGTGGGGCCCAGCATTGAGTGTTCACGGGGATCACCTGGAAGGCTTTTAAAACTCTGGTGTGTGGCCAGGCGCAGTGGCTCAAGCTTGTAATCTCAGCACTTTGGGAGGCCGAGACGGGCGGATCACGAGGTCAGGAGATGGAGACCATCCTGGCTAACACGATGAAAGCCATCTCTACTAAAAAATACAAAAAAAGTAGCCGGGCGAGGTGGCGGGCACCTGTAGTCCCAGCTACTCGGGAGGCTGAGGCAGGAGAATGGCGTGAACCCGGGAGGCGGAGCTTGCAGTGAGCCGAGATCCGGCCACTGTACTCCAGCCTGGGCGGCAGAGGGAGACTCCGTCTCACAAAAAAAAAAAAAAAAAAAAAAAAAAAAAAAGAAACTCTGGTGTGCAAGCCGCACCCAGACCAATTAAGCCAGATTCACTAGCAGTGGCACCCAGGTAGCAGGATTTTTAAAATTTTTTATTTTTAATTTTTTTTGAGACAGAGTCTCACTCTGTCACCCAGGCTGGAGTGCAGTGGTGCGATCTCAGCTCACTGCAACCTCCACCTCCTGGATTCAAGCGATTCTCCTGCCTCAGCCTCCGGAGTAGCTGGGATTACAGGCGCCCGCCACCACGCTCGGCTGATTTTTGTATTTTTAGCAGAAGACGGCATTTCACCATGTTGGCCAGACTAATTGCAAACTCCTGACCTCAGGTGATCCACTTGCCTCGGCCTCCCAAAATGCTGGGATTGCAGGTGTGAGCCACTGTGCCTGGCCGGTAGGAGGATTTTTTTAAACATCTCAGGTGATTCCAGTGTGTGGCCAGGCTTGAAAAGCCTGCTCGGGGCTGAGTCCCTCCTTTACACAGGGAGACTGAGGTCCAGAGGGAGGCCCGGAGCTGCCCGAGGTCACACAGCCAATGCGTGAAAGGCCTGGGACCGGGCCGGGCGCTGCTGGTTCCTGGACACAGGGCTGTCTCCTGTTTTGCATCAAGGAACGGGAAGGAGGTGAGGTAGAGCTGGCCCTGGAGGAGATCAGAACATCACGGTCAGCCTGGGGTGCCCAGAGCCTCCCAGATTGTGGGATGGGAGGAGCTGCCTGCTGAGCCCCAGGACGCGGCCTTTTGTGTGTCCTGCTCTCTGTCGGGCCTCCCACAGCCCTGTTTACAGACAGGGAGCCAGAGCCCCCGGGTCCCAGAAGCACAGCGTCTGCCACGGAAGCCTCTGCACGGTGAGAGCCTCACTTTCCCCTTTCATGTTCTCCTCCCAACCTGCTTTTAAACTCCTGAAATCAGTGTCTGACAAATGATCCCAAAGAAACTTCAGGCCCCCATGCCTGCTGTAAAAGGGCGTCGCTGTCGCGGACAGAGGGTGTGTAGAAGGGGCCGGCTCACCTGAGTGTGGCTAAGTTGCTGACATTACACTGGTGGCATTTCACCTTAATGACCTCCAGATGGCTGGGCGCAGTGGCTCATGCCTGTAATCTCAGCACTTTGGGCGGCGTGAGGTCAGAAGTTCGAGACCAGCCTGGTCAACATGGTGAAACCCCATCTCTAAAAATACAAAATTTAGCCAACGTGGTGGTGGGTGCCTATAATCCCAGCTACTTGGGAGGCTGAGGCAGGAGAATCGCTTGAACCTGGGAAGGCGGAGGTTGCAGTGAGCTGAGATCGCGCCATTGCACTCCAGCCTGGGCAACAAGAGCGAAACTCCATCTCAAAAAAAAAAGTGTAAGTATACATGTATATCATATCTTTCAGTTCAATCAATGTTTATTTTGAAGCTTGTCAGCTTCAACATATTGGTCAGGCTGGTCTCAAACTTGTGGTCTCAGGTGATCTGCCCACCTCAGCCTCCCAGAGTGCTGGCAGCAGTTATAGGATGTGGAAACGGTCAACTGCCTTGGCAGAGCTGGAGAGGCCCCTCTCACCACAGCATGCTTCTCGGGGACTGTCCTGCTCCACTGGCTCCTGACTGTATGACCTTGGCTAAGCCCCTGGATCTCTCTGAGTTTTATTTCTTCCCAGGAAAAGGGGAGGATCCCTCGTGGAAGTGTTGTGAGGATTAAATGAGGTAATTCCAGCAGAGCAGGGAGCCCGGCACCTGGCATGCAGGAAGCGGTGCTGTGGCCTCCAGTCTGGATGGAAGGAGCTTTCACTCACAGGAAACCTGCAACCCGGAGGCTCCTGGTGGCTGGGGCCCTGCCTCCTTCCTTCTACAGACTTGGCCTCAGCACCTGCTACATGCCAGGCCCCGTACTGAACCCTGGGGATGCAGACATGTGGGACAGCCTTCCTGGACCATGTGACTCTGATCTAAAGGAAGCGCTCTAGGCAGGCAGAGAGTGTCTCAGTAGTGAGGCCAGCAGGGAGGGGAACCTGGTGGTGTAGGGACTGTCCCAGGAGGTCTGGGAGCCAGGAGCAGGGACATGGCTCGGCTCACTGTAGCTCCAACTTCTCTGGCTCAAGCGATCCTCCCACCTCAGCCTCCTGAGTAGCTGGGACCACGGGTGTACACCACCACGCCTGGCTGATTTTTAAATGTTTTGTAGAGACAGAGTCTCATTATGTTGCAGGCTGGTCTCGAACTCTTGCCTGCCCTCTTCTCTCCATGCCTGAGATCTATGCAGAAAGGACTAAAGGGAGATGGGACTGGCATTACCACCTATTTTACAGTTGGACAAACTGAGTCCTGGAGGGGACAAGTGACTTGCCCAGAGGAATGCCTCGAGTTGGCCACGGAGTGTGCCAGGTTCCCGGTGCCCAGCCTCAGCCTGACCCTGGGGCCACAGGCGGAGTGGACTGCTCACCCCCTTATTGTTTGGAACCCCCTTGACCCCCGCAGCACAAACAGGCCGGAGGCGAGCATGCACATTCAGGTTTATTTCTTTCCATGCGAAGACACACAGCGGTGTCACTGGTGTAGGCAGTGTGAGGGGTGGGTCTTGATACTCCCTGTGGGTCACAGGGGGAGGCTGGGTTAGTGCCTTAAGCCGGGCCACTGTGTTCATGCAGGTCAGCAGAGCCACTGACCCCTCTGCAGTCCAGGTGGTGTGGGGCAGGGGCTGGGGGACCCTCCGTCCAGGTCCCCTGGCGTCCAGAATGGCTTTCTCCTCCAGGGCCCGAGCTCTCCTCCTGCTCTGTGCTCTGCGGGCCTCCGCCTCCTCCACACACCTCGGGGGCCTCTGAGCTGTCCCTGGCGCCCGAGGAAACTCTCAAGTCATCCTCACCCGCCTGGAAGAGCGCCCTGGCTGTGCCCATTCCTGGGGCATCTGCAGTGGCTTCCCCTAAGCAGGGCCTGTGGGCTGTCCTGGGTTCTGAGTGTGAACAAGCGTGTGTGTGTGTGTGTGTGTGTGTGTGTGGAGGAGTGCATGGTGGAGCCTATTTGTGCGGGTGTGAAAAGGTCTGGGCATGTGTGCGCTCCGAGGGCACCTAGAGTCCCTTCGGGTATCGTGTTCCTCCCGTGACAATCCCTCAACCATCGGTTCGTTTCTCTCCTCTCCCTGGGTTGCTGAGGCTGAGGACCCCGGGGGCCTGCTGGGAAAACACCCATGCATCATCTCCTTCCAGAGCCCGTGCGGGGCCAGTTCCATCGACCTCACGTCTCCCCCGTGTCACGTGACTTCACGAGTGACACAAAGACTCAGTGCTCACACCCTTCCCCCACAAATAGGGGCATCGGTTTTGGCCTCAAAGATCCCATTAAGCAAACCCAACCAGTCCCTTCTGTATGACCAGGAGAGGCTGGAGTTTATTCTGCAGGTGGGGGACGGACGTAGGAACACCAGCTCCAAAGGACCAACCTGGCACCCCTGAGCCCTGCACCCCTGCCCTGCAGCAGTCTCACGGGCTCTGGAAGGCTCAGAGCTCCAGCTGTGCATAGACCCAGGGCCCCTCCCTGCAGACAGAACCTCTGTGCTGACCCTGGGCCTCTGAGGAGGGTGGGGAGATGAACAAGGGCCCTGGAGAGGAGGCAGGAGGGTCCTGATGGGGCACAAAGGATGCTGACTTCAACAGCCTTGGGCCAGCCTGACTGTGGCTGGGAACCCTTCCCATGAAGGCGTTGACTCTGATTGTGAGGTGGGGCCTCCTAGGGCAGGACAGCCTGGAGCTCCTCTCTCCAAGGCCCGGGAGCTGCAGTTGGGGGGGCGGGTAGGCGGGGGCAGGAGAGGTGCCTGTGGCTGGAGCCTGGGCCAGGGAGAAGTCTAGGGAAAATCATGGGCCTGGGACGGGGGAAGAGGCCGAGGACCCCGCTTGGCTCCTTTCGGGGATCCCATTAGGTCCTAAGACAGGCCGTGGCATCCAGGCCCCAGGCTCTGTGCATGCAAGTATATTCCCAAACCTGGTCCCCCTACTCTGCAGACAGGGCCCTTCAGCCGAGCCCTTCCCTCGGTCTCAGGACTGTCAAACAGACCCCCATAAAAACTCTGGCCCACGCCCTTGCAGGTGGCACAAACGCCCCTGACAGTCTGGGACCCCTTGGGAAGTCCCCCAGGAATGATCCCAAAACCTCCTCCAGGGAAGGCCCCGGCTGTTTGTGGATGGCCAGGGGCCCAGGGCCAAGCGCAGAGCATAGGGCTGGGCTGGAGGCCTGAAACCACCACCTGAGACACACCACCGGGGCCCCGAGCTCGCATCCCAGGCCATTGCGGAGGCCACGGCAGGACGAGAGCTCAGACCTCGGCCCTCCCCACTGACTGACCTTGGCCAGGTCTGGTCGGTGCCCCGGGCTACAGCAGAAGTAGGAGGAACAGGCAGACTGGCTTGTCCTGGGAGACATCCTGGGACCAGAGTCCTCTAGAGATGCTTCCGAAGCTGACAGGTTTGGGAAGAGGCATGCGGGTCACACCGTCCCAGCACCTGTCTTCACAGACACGCCTGCCTCTCGGCACCATCACCTTGCAGCGGAGGATGTCAAGTGAGGCGGTTGCCTCCTTCCCGGGAGCTGCACCCTCACGGGTCCTGCGGCGGGTGGCGGGGGTGTCCCGGGCCTGTGCTGAGCACAGCTCCACCTCTGTGCTTGGGGCCCTGGCTGGGATCGCAGCAGGCGTGTGACACGAAGCATGCAAACAGTCTGTTCTCTCCCCGCTTGAGAAAAATACAAAAGATGAGGCCCCACGTCTTTGCTCCTGGTCCACAGACACGAAGGAACTCTGCTGCGTCTCTCCCCGCCGGCGTGTGTCTCGTTTGTGGGGCTGGGTTTTTTCCTCATCCTGGCAGTTTCGCTCTTTGGTAGAACCCGGGAAATTGTGCGAACGAGAAACAAGCCAGAGTGCTGGGGTTGAAATCCCAGGACACGCCCAGGAGAGTAAACCACGTCACCCGTCGGGTTCGCTGAGCTTTCCTTCCTCTCTCCAGGCTTTCCCGTCGGATGGCGGCTGACAATGGGTGACTGGGGAGTTTCCCTCTGAGTTTGTGCTTTTAGAACTTGGGGACAGGGGAATGCTTGACAGTCACCACCCCGGCCTCCCGCGGTGTGTGGGATGTGTGGGTCAGAGGTCTCCTGATGGCCAGGGCCGGCCTCTGCTAGCCCAGCTCCCTGGTTAAGTTTATTTCTTCTGAACTGTAAAGAAAAGAACAGATAAGGCAGAACAGGGCTCAGAACCCTGGCTCTTCAGGTCCCTGATTGGAGGATTTGGGTTTCTGGTTCCCAGTGGGAAATGGTAATAGGGATAAGGCTAAGGATTGGGGACCTCTTTGTTTTGGGGTTCTTGGAGAAACTGAACGCCTGCCAATAAGAAGACTGCGGCCTCGGGACCGGCTCAGAGGTGGGCACTGGGTTAGAGGTGGGCATGCAACCCTAACTGAGCCAATCTGAATCAGTCCTGAGACTTTCGCTAGGTAACTATTGACACTTCTTTCCCTGCTTAGTTACTGGACTGATTAAAATGTGTGCCACTCTGGCCGGGCGCGGTGGCTCACGCCTGTAATCCCAGCACTTTGGGAGACCGAGGCAGGCGGATCACTTGAGGTCAGGAGTTCGAGACCTGCCTGGCCAACGTGGTGAAACCCCATCTCTCCTAAAAGTATAAAAATTGAATTCTACCATATACACTGCTTGCTTCTGGGGTTCCCCGGCTGGCTGTGCGGGGATTTTAGTGTTTACAAAGCACAGTCACATCCATTATCTGGGGTGATGCTTACAAAAGCCTCTGTGCTGAAGGCTCTTTCCTGCCACTTGATACCAGCAAACACTGAGGCTTAGCTAGTCAGGAACCGGCCCGGTCCCAGGCCCATCAGAGCTGAGGCTGGAGCTCCTGGCCGCTGACTCTGAGGCTGTGCACTTTCCACACCCTTGCCATCGATTCACTCTCCAGGCATCAGACAAGCCTGCTAGCCCCTCCCTGCTCGGCCGGTCCCTGCTGGGAACTGGTCGCTTTTCTGGAGTGGGAAGATAAGGCCGGGGCCCCCACCGTCCCTTCTCCTTCCCCCAACCCACCACCTCTGTCCCTGAGGCTGGGTACACCCTTGCGCAGTCCTCCCACCGGGCAAGCTGGCCCCCTCCTCTCCAAGGAGCTGGGTTTCACCTGTGAAGTTGACAGTCACGGCCACCGTGATGATGACAATGCCCATGACGATGAGGGTGATGCTGAGCAGCCGAGCCAGGCGGCCCAGCCTCCGGGCGCCGTCCACGTTGCCCTGTTGCATGCTACTTCGAGACTGCGGAGAGAGCGTGGAGAGACCCCGGGAACCGGGAAGCCTGTCAGCTTCATGGGCCTCAGCAGGCAGCCCTGGGGTGGTCCTGAGCCTGGGCCTCCATCCTGTCCCCATGCCAGCCCACACTCTAGGGGAGAGAAAGAGGGTTCCCCCTGGAGAAGTGGCCGGGGCCTCTTGTGCTGACCCCTAACCACGCCTGTCCCTTACTGGCTGGGGACAGCTGGGAGCAGAACCAGAAAGCCTGGCGCTTCTCAGGGTGGTGGTGGAGGGGGCGGCGGTGGCAGGTGGGAGGCTAGAGACTGAGGGCCTGAGAAAGTGGACCAGCTCCAGGCCAACTGGCAAGAACAGCCAGGCCAGGCCCCCCGGACTCCAGCGCAAGGCTCACTTCTGCAGAGGCACTGGGATCAAAGACAGCCCCTGGGCTCTTCCTACAGCCGACACACCGGCCTCCTGTCCCCCGTGAGCACCCTCCACCCCCACTGCCATAAAAAGAGACATTGTCGGCCGGGCGCAGCGGCTCACGCCTGTAATCCCAGCACTTGGAGAGGCTGAGGCGGGTGGATCACAAGGTCAGGAGTTCGAGACCATCCTGGCCAACATGGTGAAACCCCGTATCTACTAAAAATACAAAAATTAGCTGGGTATGGTGGCGGCGCCTGTAGTCCCAGCTACTCGGGAGGCTGAGGCAGGAGGATGGCATGAACCTGGGAGGCGAAGCTTGAAGTGAGCCAAGATCGCGCCACTGCACTCCAGCCTGGGTGACAGAGCAAGACTCTCTCAAAAAAAAAAAACAAAAAAACTGTCTTCACAGCCTCCATTTCCCACCCAAGAACCACATCCTTGTTCAATCGAGCCCACTTTCCCGATCACACAAAAGCATGAAACGCCTCGTGCTTGCCTGGGGAGACCAGGACTGGGTGGGGCCACATGTGGCTTCCTAGGGGCCCCGTTGTATGTATCACTCCTTCTCAGTGAGCTCTGTTCTTCCTGAACCTAGTGAAAACGGATGAGGGTGAGGACAGAGGTCCTAGGAGGGTCCTGGGGTGACTTGGTAGGAGGTGGGGCCAAGCGTCTCTAAGGGTCCTGTGTCCCTGCCTCCCTAGAACAGGCACACGCAGGAGTTCTCTGATGGTGTGGCTGGTTTCAGGGTCTCAGGGAAGTCTCTTTGTTATTTTATTTTCTGATTATTTGAGGCTCCTGAGTTCAACATGGAAATGCGGTTAAGTATGATGAAGATGATGACGAAGATGATGAGTTTACTTCATGCCAGGCAGCTTGCTAAAGTCTGTACCTAGATTACTTCATTTAGCCTCAGTCACCCTGGGGGTTTGGCAATGCAGCCGCACCTCCCTGAGGAAGAAACTGAACCTCAGAGCCCTGCCCCTTCGTCTCTCTGTTCTCTCTCTGCAGGTGGCCTCCTGGGGTCCTGTTCTCTTCAGTGCTCAGAATTCTAACCAACCTCCACCCAGCCCCGCATTTCATTCCAAGCTCCGTCCGGGACAGTGTGATATCATCACACTCAACCTATGCCTTGTGTCTCTCCTCCTCCTTGCCCAGGCCTGAGCTCCTCCCTCTCCATGATGACTCCTCTGCCCTCTGTGATAAAGCAGGAGCATCACTGTCTTGAACAAACTCTAAGTCTCCCTTGATTAGAAAACCGCCTAAATCCAGCCCCAAAACATCAGCCTAATGGCTAATGTCAGCATAACCAGAAACATGCCAACCCCGAGATGAACCCCTCTCCAATCAGAAACATGCCAACCCTAAGACACCTCCCCTCCGACCAGAGACGTTCCAGCCCATGGTCAACTTTTCCTCACGTAGAAACATTCCAAACCTGTGATAAGCCCCCAGCTTCCAAAACCCTTAAATATCCTTAGTCTGTAAGAGAGAACAGTCCTGACCAAAATTGGCCAGAAGCCCCTCTCCGGTTTACTCTCTGAAATAAACCTGTCTGTGACAGTTGAGCAGCTTTTTTTTTTTTTTTTTGATGGAGTCTTGCTCTGTCGCCCAGGCTGGAGTGCAGTGGTGCAATCTTGGCTCACTGCAAGCTCCACCTCCCGGGTTCACGCCATCCTCCTGCCTCAGCCTCCCGAGTAGCTGGGACTACAGGCACCTGCCAACGCACCCAGCTAATTTTTTGTTATTTTTAGTAGAGACGGGGTTTCACTGTGTTAGCCAGGATGGTCTCGATCTTCTGACCTCGTGATCTGCCCACCTCGGCCTCCCAAAGTGCTGGGATTACAGGCGTGAGCCACTGTGCCCGGCCTGTTGAGCAGCTTTTTATGCTTCTTTCCTTTTTTTTTTTTTTTTTTTTTTTTTTGAGACAGAGTCTTGCTCTGTCGCCTAGGTTGGAGTGCAGTGGCATGATCTTGGCTCACCACAAGCTCCACCTCCCGGGGTCACGCCATTCTCCTGCCTCAGCCTCCTGAGTAGCTGAGACTACAGGCACCTGCCACCACGCCCGGCTAATTTTTGTATTTTTAGAAGAGATGGGGTTTCACCATTTTGGCCAGGCTGGTCTCGAACTCCTGACCTCAGGTGATCCGTCCTCGGCCTCCTAAAGTGCTGGGATTACAGGTGCAAGCCACTGTGCCTGGCCTCTTTCCTCTCAAAGATCCCCCCAGTACCAGTCTCTGTTCTTCCTCACCCTTTCCCCACGTCCCCAATTCACACTGTATTTATACCAGGCTCATGACCCCGATTCACACTGTGTATATTTATACCAGGCTCATGCCCGGATTAACACTGTACTTATACCAGGCTCATGCCCTGATTCACACTATCTGGACTTATACCAGGCTCATGCCCCCGATTCACACTGTCTGTATTTATACCAGGCACTATGCGAGGCCTCGGGATGCAGCGGCATGGAGAAGCATCCGGTTCCTGTTGTCACAGAACTTCCAGCCCACTGGCCGCGTTTGTGATCACACAAAGAAAGGTAAAAATGCAACTGTGGGTAGCATGACAAAGGAGAGGCACGTGGTACCAGGAGAGCTCGTGAAAGGGGAGAACTGGGGAAGACTTCCTGGAGGAAGGACATTTCAGCTGAGATGTGGAGAAGGATGAGCAAGAATTCGATTGTTTCCAAAGGAAGGAGGAGTATCCCAGGCGGAGAGAGCAGCCATGTACGAAGGTGCTGCATGGCAAATGTGTAGATGTTCAAAAAACAGTCGCTGACTGAGGAGGTAGGAAGGACTGGACGGAGGTCAGCGTGGCTGGGGCTGATGGAGGGAGGAGGGCGAGGCTGCAGAGGTGGGCAGGGCCAGGCCAGGCCGGGCTCGAGCAGCACCAGGAGAATGGTCCTTACACCATGAGCAGTAGGGACCGGTGTAGGATGTGAGTCTGGAATGATAGGACTGGATACAGATTTCCAAAACACCGTTCTGCCTGCAGCGTGGGGATCACAGGAAGATGAGTCGGGAGCTGTTGCGAAGGTTCAGTGGGATGATGGTGGCTGAGGCAATCCCAGCTGCTCAGGGTCTTCCACAGAACAAAGTCCAAATGCAGGCCAGCTTTACATTTCCTGTGTGTGTGTATTTGTTTGAGATGGAGTTTGGCTCTTGTTGCCCAGGCTGCAGTGCAATGGCGAGATCTCGGCTCACCACGACCTCCGCCTCCCGGGTTCAAGCATTTCTCCTGCCTCAGCCTCCCAAGTAGCTGAGATTATAGCATCCACCATGCCCGGCTAATTTTGCTTTTTTTTTTTTTTTTTGAGACGGAGTCTCGCTCTGTCACCTAGGCTGGAGTGCAGTGGCCGGATCTCAGCTCACTGCAAGCTCCGCCTCCCGGGTTTACGCCATTCTCCTGCCTCAGCCTCCCGAGTAGGTGGGATTACAGGCGCCTGCCACCTCGCCCGGCTAAGTTTTTTTTGTATTTTTAGTAGAGACGGGGTTTCACTGTGTTAGCCAGGATGGTCTCGATCTCCTGACCTCGTGATCCGCCCGTCTCGGCCTCCCAAAGTGCTGGGATTACAGGCTTGAGCCACCGCGCCCGGCCATAATTTTGCATTTTTAGTAGCAACAGGGTTTCACTATGTTGGTTAGGCTGGTCTTGAACTCCCGACCTCGGTGATCCCAGCCTTCCAAAGTGCTGGGATTACAGGCATGAGCCACTGCGCCTGGCCTACATTTCCTGTTTCATTCTCCACTATTTTCTTCCACAACCACTGGGCCCAGCCGATCTGAGTTGCTCGAGGTTCGAGCGCCGACCTCCACAGGGCTTCGTTCTGGCTATTTCTCCTGCTTCTCCAAAACGCCACGTGTCCAAATCCCTCCATCCTTTAAGGGGTGGCTCCAAGGCCACCTCCTCTGTGAAGCCCACCAAGATTCCTCCAGCTCTGCCAGAGGAATAATAAACCCTGGCACTCTTGGAACATATATCCTGTGCTGGGAACAATGCTAAATGCTGCCACCCATTAGAGCAATTCATCCTCTGCATTAGTCTGCTCTCATGTTGCTAATAAAGACATACCCTAGACTGGGTAATTCATAAAGGAAAGAGGTTTAACTGACTCACAGTTCAGCATGGCTGGAGAGGCTCAGGAAACTTACAATCATGGCAGAAGGGGTGGTAAACACGTCCTTCTTCACATGGTGGCAGGAAGGAAAAGTGTTGAACAAAAGGGGAAAGTCCCTTATAAAACCATCACATTGGCTGGTGCGGTGGCTCATGCCTGTAAGCCCAGCACTTTGGGAGGCTGAGGTGGGTGGATCACCTGAAATCGGGAGTTCAAGACCAGCCTGGCCCACATGGCAAAACCCTGTCTCCACTCAAAATACAAAAATGAGCCGGGTGTGGTAGCAGGTGCCTATAATCCCAGCTACTCAGGAGACTGAAGCAGGAGAATTACTTGAACCCGGGAGGCAGAGGTTGCAGGGAGCTGAGATTGCACCATTGCATGGCTGAGGTGGGCAGATCACCTGAGGTCAGGAGTTCGAGACCAGACTGACCAAGATGGAAAAACCCTGTCTCTACTAAAAATACAAAAAATGAGCTGGGCGTGGTGGCACCTGCCTGTAATCCCAGCTACTCGGGAGGCTGAGGCAGGAAAATCGCTTGAACCTATGAGGCGGAGGTTGCAGTGAGCCAAGACCGTGCCACTGCACTCCAGCCTGGGCAACAAGAGCAGAACTCTGTCTCAGGAAAAAAAAAAAAATCCACCAGATCTCATGAGAACTCACTATCACGAGAGCAACACATGGGGGTAACTGCCCCAGGATTCAGTGACCTCCACTGGGTCCCTCCCAGGACACGAGGGGATTGTGGGAACTACAATTCAGGATGAGATTTGGGTGGGGACACAGCCAAGCCGTATCACCTTCCTAACACTCCAACGAGGCAGGGATTGTGATTAGTCCATTTCATAGACGAAGAGATGGGGGCAGAGCACAGACCATGATGTGGATGTGGTACAAGAAGCTACTGGGGAGGGGGAAAACGCCAGATCAACAAGGGCCCTGGGCCAGGAGCAGTGGCGCATGCCTGTAATCTCAGCACTGTGGGAGGCCAAGGTGGGCAGATTGCTTGAGGTCAGGAGTTCAAGACCAGCCTGGGAAACATGGCAAAACCCCATCTGTACAAAAAATAAAAAAATTAGCTGGGCGTGGTGGCGTGTGTCTGGAGCTCCAGCTACTCGGGAGGCTGAGGCAAGAGGATCGCTTGAGCCTGGGAGGCGAAGGCCGCAGTGAGCCGAGATCATGCCACGTGCTCCAGGCTTGGCAACAGAGCGAGACTCTGTCTCAAAACAAAACAAAAAAAAAAAGTGGGGCGTGGTGGCTCACACCCGTAATCTCAGCACTCTGGGAGGCCGAGGCGGATGGATCACGAGGTCAGGAGATCGAGACCATCCTGGCTAACATGGTGAAACCCCATCTCCACTAAAAATACAAAAAAATTAGCCAGGCGTGGTGGCGGTGCCCGTAGTCCCAGCTACTTGGGAGGCTGAGGCAGGAGAATGGCGTGACCCTGGGAGGCAGAGGTTGCAGTGAGCGGAGATCTCACCACAGCACTCCAGCCCGGGTGACAGAGCGAGACTCCGTCTCAAAAACAAAGGAACAAACAAACAAAAAGGGCCTGACGGTCCCATAAGGGAGTCAGGATTTTGTCCTGCAGGTACAGGGAGCCAATGAAGGATATGAAGTGGGGACAGGATCAGATTTTCATTTTAGGAATGATCTTTCTGACTACTGTGTAGAGTATGGGCTGGAGATTGGGAGCAGACAGTTTCAAAGACTGGAACGAAGTAGAGGATTGAAAAAGAGTTCAGATTTGAGAAGTTCTGAAGGTAGAATCCATGGGTTTTGGTGAAAGGTGAGATGGAGGGTGGAGGAGGAAAGGGACTCGAAGGATTCCAGGGTTCCCGGCTTGGGGCAGGATGAGTGAAGGTGCCCTTCCTCCAGCTGGGAACCAGGAAGAGGGCCGTGCAGTGTTCGGGCTTGGATTTGGGCAGAGGTGGGGAGTGCCACGGGGTGTAGCTGTACTTGGAAAAACCGGCCTCATTGTGCAGGAGTCGTCACACAGGGATGCAGCTGAGGCCATCCCGGGGCAGATGGACAGACAGACAGGACTGTGGGCGAGGCAGATGGAAAGACAGACAGGCCTGTGGGCGGGGCAGATGGAAAGACAGACAGGCCTGTGGGCGGGGCAGATGGAAAGACAGGCCTGTGGGCGGGGCAGATGGAAAGACAGACAGGCCTGTGGGCGGGGCAGATGGAAAGACAGACAGGCCTGTGGGTGGGGCAGATGGAAAGACAGGCCTGTGGGCGGGGCAGATGGAAAGACAGACAGGACTGTGGGCGAGGCAGATGGAAAGACAGACAGGACTGTGGGCGGGGCAGATGGAAAGACAGGACTGTGGGCGGGGCAGATGGAAAGACAGGACTGTGGGGAACACTGACTCATAAATAAAGGGGGTGCTGGGGAAAAGAAGGCTGGAAGGGAGCCTGAGGAGGAGCGAGAGAGGGCGGGAGGGCAGCAATTGGGAAGTGCAAGATGGGAAAGAAGCAGGGAGTGGCTGACAGTGCCCTGTCCCGCATAGGTCAAGCAAGATAAGGACGAAATATCAAACTATTGGCAATGCTGGGTCGTGCTTACCCTTGGCAGGAGGGTTTCAAAGGAGCCCGTGAGGGGATGAGGGGCCCGTGGGGGGAGGAGGGGCCGGTGGGGGAGGAGGAGCCCGAGGGTGGAGGAGGGGCCGGTGGGGGAGGAGGAACGCGCGGGGGGATGGGGGCCGGTGGGGGGATGAGGGGCCCGCGGAGGGATGAGGAGCCCGCGGGGGGATGAGGAGCCTGTGGGGGATGAGGGGCCCGTGGGGGATGAGCCAGTTGTGGGGATGAGGAGCCCGTGGGGGGATAAGGAGCCCGGGGGGGATGAAGAAGCTTAGACAGCATGTGGAGGCAGCTCTTAGGAGCTCACCTGTGGATGCGAAGAGGGTGATGGCAGAGCAAATACAACTGGGTGGACAAAAGGGGTTTCTTTCAGATGGGAAAGGAGGAGAGCTTCAGAGAGGGAAGGGGGATGAGACCGAGTGATGGGTGCTATGATGCCCCCGGGCAGCAGAGAGAGGCTGAGGTCTGGACTAGAGCTCAGGGACGGCCTGTGGACAGAGTGGGGAGGGCAATCTTGTTCTTAGAAATTGGATGAGAGGGCTGGGTGCGGTGGCTCACGCCGGTAATCCCAGCACTGTGGGAGGCTGAAATGGGCAGATCACCTGAGGGCAAGAGTTCAAGACCAGCCTGGCCAACATGGTGAAACGTCGTCTCTACTGAAAATACAAATATCAGCCAGGCTTGATGGCATGTGCCTGTAGGCCTGGCTACTTGAAAGGTTGAAGCAGGAGAATCACTTGAGCCTGGGAGGTGGAGGTTGCAGTGAGCTGAGATCGCACTATTGCACTCCAGCCTGGGTGACAGAGTGAGGCTCTGTCTTAAAAACAACACAACAAAAAAAGAGTTTGGAACGGTCCCTAACATGTAGTAGGTACTCAGTGAATATTAGTGATATTAGCCCTCAGCACTGGGCTCCCTCAACTCCCTCCTCCCTGGCTGCTGATTTTTCCCTTTAGAAATTCATTTCCGGCCGGGCGCGGTGGCTCACGCCTGTAATCCCAGCACTTTGGAAGGCCGAGGCGGGCGGATCACAAGGTCAGGAGATCGAGACCATGGTGAAACCCCGTCTCTACTAAAAATAGAAAAAAATTAGCTGGGCACAGTGGTGGGCGCCTGTAGTCCCAGCTACTCGGGAGGCTGAGGCCAGAGAATGGCGTGAACCCGGGAGGCGGAGCTTGCAGTGAGCCGAGACTGCGCCATTGCACTCCAGCCTGGGTGACAGAGCGAGACTCCGTCTCAAAAAAAAAAAAAAAAAAAAAAAGAAATTCATTTCCACAACTACACTCCACCCCTTTGCCATCCCCCGACCCGACTCCTGCTTTGAAACTCAACTCCTAACTTCCCTCTCACCCTCTCATGCCCTTTGTCTTCTCTGAGCCTGTGGCCGCTTTTCTCTTCCAAGTTTATCACCGTCTCCCTGGTCCTGCTCCCTCCCACCCCAGCCCAACCCTTCGGTGTGTCACCTCAGCCACCTCGCCAGCGTCTTCCTCGCCACCTGGCCCTGCTCTCACGGCAGCTCTGCCATCCTCAGCCTTGGGGTGACCCGATACGCATGTCTGGGAACCTGCACCTACAGCTGGAGCAAATCACACGTGGATGGCCAACAACAACACCCCACAGGCCGACAACAACACCCCACAGGCTGATAACACCCCACAGGCCACCAACAACACCCCACAGGCTGATAACACCCCACAGGCCGCCAACAACACCCCACAGGCTAACACCCCACAGGCCGACAACACCCCCACAGGCCGACAACAACACCCCACAGGCTGATAACAACACCCCACAGGCCGCCAACAACACCCCACAGGCTGATAACACCCCACAGGCTGACAACACCACCCCACAGGCCGACAACACCCCACAGGCTGATAACAACACCCCACAGGCCACCAACAACACCCCCACAGGCCGCCAACAACACCCCCACAGGCCGCCAACAACACCCCACAGGCTGATAACACCCCACAGGCTGACAACACCACCCCATAGGCCAACAACACCCCACAGGCTGATAACACCCCACAGGCCAACAACAACACCCCACAGGCTGAGAACAACACCCCACAGGCCGAGAACAACACCCCACAGGCCGACAACAATACCTCATGGGCCAAAAACACCCCCCAGTCTGATAACAATACCCCACAGGCCGATAACACCCCACAGATCAATAACAGTCCACAGGCAGAAAACAACACCTCACAGGCCAATAACAACACTCCATAGGCTGATAACACCCCACAGGCTGATAACACCCCACAGGCTGAAAACACCCTGCAGGCCGATAACACCCCGCAAGCCGATAACAACAACCCACGGGCTAATAACACCCCACAGGCTGATAATACCTCACAGGCTGATAACAACACCCCCACAGACCGATAACACACCACAGGCTGATAACAACATCTCACATCCGTGGTCTCCAGCCTCAGCAGAGGCCTCGGGCCATTGACCTGTCTGTGCCTGGTCACCTCCTCTCCCTGCTGCCACCAGGCCCCTAGTTCTCAGCAAATGACCTTGGGCCCACATCCCTGGAGGCCTGGAGGGCACACAGCGTGAGCTAGCCCCTTCGCTCTGAGCAGTTCCATCTGCCTCTGCCCTCACAGCCTCTCCTTCAAGCTCCCAGGGACGGGGCATCTTTTTCCTGGGCTCTGGATCCCATCTCTTCACTGCTTCCCAGACCTCAGCTCATCAATCATCCCTCTCCATTTTGCCGAGGCCCTTCCATCTCCCAGTCATCAGGGATCTACGTGTGGCCAAGGCAGTGGATGCCTCCATGCTCACTGAACCTGAGCTGACTCAGAGCTGGCTCCTCCCTCCTTCAGACTCTCTCCTCCCTGGGCGTCTCTCCCTCTTTCCTAGATTTCCTTCCACCTCCTGGAATCTCCTTTTCAAAACGTTTTTCTGTCCACTCCCCTCAGCCCCTCTCTACATGTTAGAGACTCCACATCTCTCATGTCGCTCCAGTTTCTCCCTCCCCTCTACTCCTGTCTCCTCCCCTCCCCTCCCCTCTCCTCCCCATCCCTTCCCTTCCCTTCCCTTTTTAAGGGGAGTTGCGCTTATTTTATTTTATTTTTTTCCTTTTTTTTGTGGAGAATGGGGTCTCGCTATATTACCCAGGCAGGTCTCGAACTCCTGGGCTCAAGCTATCCTCCTGCCTCTGCCTCCCTGAGAGCTGGGATTACAGGCGTGAGCCACCGTGCCCGGCGCCTTCCCTTTTTGAGACAGAGTCTTGCTCTGTAGCCCAGGCTGGAGTGCAGTGGTGCAATCTTGGCTCACCGTAACCTCTGCCTCTGCCTCCTGGGTCCCAGTTCAAGTAATTCTCCTGCCTCAGCCTCCGGAGTAGCTGGGATTACAGGCGCACGCTACCACGCCCGGCTAATTTTTGTATTTTTAGTAGAGATGGAGTTTCACCATGTTGGCCAGGCTGGTCTTGAACTCCTGACATCATGATCCGCCCACCTTGGCCTCCCAAAGTGCTGGGATTGCAGGCGTGAGCCACCGAACCCAGCCCTCTTTAATTTTTTGAGATGGACTCTTGCTCTGTTGCCCAGGCTGGAGTGCAGTCACATGATCTTGGCTCACTACAACCTCTGCTGCCCGGGTTTAAGTGATTCTTCTGCCTCAGCCTCTTGAGTAGCTGGGATTATAGGCATGTGCCACCACGCTTGGCTAATTTTTTTTTTTTTGTTTTTGTTTTTGTTTTTGTTTTTTTTTTTGAGACGGAGTCTCGCTGTGTCTCCCAGGCTGGAGTGCAGTGGCGTGATCTCGGCTCACTGCAAGCTCCGCCTCCCGGGTTCACGCCATTCTCCCGCCTCAGCCTCCCAAGTAGCTGGGACTACAGGCGCCCACCACCGTGCCCGGCTAATTTTTTGTATTTTTAGTAGAGACGGGGTTTCACCATGTTAGCCAGGATAGTCTCGATCTTCTCACCTCGTGATCCACCCGCCTCGGCCTCCCAAAGTGCTGGGATTACAGGCTTGAGCCACCGCGCCCGGCCAATTTTTTGTATTTTTAAAAGAAACAGGGTTTCACCATGTTGGCCAGGCTGGTCTTGAACTCCTGACCTCAAGTGATCCACCCGCCTTGGCCTCCCAAAGTGCTGGGATTACAGGCATGAGCCATCGCACCTGGCCAGAACTTAAATTCCTAGAGCAAGTCCCTGCCGCCTCCCTCTCCCGCAACACCCTTGCAGCCCTCTGCCATGTCAGCCAGACTGTCTACTTATCCGATCCATCTGCTTCCCAAATGTCAACACAGTGCCTGGTTCATAAAAGAGGCACATTCATTCACGGGGCCCTGACTGTCCTCTGCTACTTAGTTCCCTCAACACAAGCAAGTTGCCATTCAGGTCGACTGAATGAATAAATGGTCAGTGCATCCAACTCTGAGAGGGTGTCAGAGCCCCTCTGTCTCTGTCCCTGGCCCTGGGCCCGGCCTCTTCGCCTCTCGCTTGCATTCCTACAAGGGTCCCCTCTGCTAAATATCCAGCCTCATCCCCTCCTCTCACCCTGCCCCAGACCGATCCACCAAAATGGAGATCCAACCACACTCCTCTCGGCTGCAAAGCCTACGACATGCTGCCAAGGCAGAGATGATGCTTGAAGACGTTATGCAAAGCGAACGAGGCCAGGAACACAAGGCCTCGTACTGTATGATTCCATTTATCATTTAATGTCCAGAATAGGCAGATCTAGAGAAACAGAGAGGAGATGAGTGGTTGTTTGGGGCTGGGAGGGTCAGGGATGGAGGGTGATGGCTAAAGGGGACAGGGTTTCTTTCTTTTATTTTTTTTGAGATGGAGTCTCACTCTGTCACTTAGGCTGCAGTGCAGTGGCTGGATCTCTGCTCACTACAACCTCTGCCTCCCGGGTTCAAGTGTTTCTCCTGCCTCAGCCTCCCAAGTAGCTGGGATTGCAGGCACCCGCCACCACGCCTGGCTACATTTTTTGTATTTTTAGTAGAGATGGGGTTGCACCATACTGGCCAGGCTAGTCTCGAACTCCTGACCTCAGGTGATCCACCCGCCTCGGCCTCCCAAAGTGCTGGGATTACAGGCATGAGCCACTACGCCCGGCCAGGGTACAGGGTTTCTTTTGGATATGAGGCAAATGTTCCAAATTGACTGTGGCTGTGGTTGCACCTGTCTGTGAATACACTTTAGATGGGTGCATTGTATGGTATGTGAGTTATATCTTTTTTTTTTTTTTTTTTTTTTTTTTTTTTTTTTTGAGACGGAGTCTCGCTCTGTCGCCCAGGCTGGAGTGCAGTGGCCGGATCTCAGCTCACTGCAAGCTCTGCCTCCCAGGTTCACGCCATTCTCCTGCCTCAGCCTCCCGAGTAGCTGGGACTACAGGCACCCGCCATCACGCGCAGGTAATTTTTTGTGTTTTTTAGTAGAGATGGGGTTTCACTGTGTTTGCCAGGATGGTCTTGATCTCCTGACCTCGTGATCCACCCGCCTTGGCCTCCCAGAGTGCTGGGATTACAGGCGTGAGCCACTGCACCTGGCCAAGTTATATCTCAATAAAGCCATTTCTAAAACACCACGATGCCTTCCCACCTCCCCCGGGAGGCTCCCCGCTGCCATCACCCTGGGGCCGGGCGCGGTGGCTCAAGCTTGTAATCCCAGCGCTTTGGGGGCTGAGGCGGGCGGATCACAAGGTCAGGAGATTGAGACCATCCTGGCTAACACGGTGAAACCCCGTCTCTACTAAAAATACAAAAAATTAGCCGGGCGAGGTGGCGGGCGCCTGTAGTCCCAGCTACTTGGGAGGCTGAGGCAGGAGAATTGCGTGAACCCTGGAGGCGGAGCTTGCAGTGAGCCGAGATTGTGGCACTGCACTCCAACCAGGGTAACAGAGCGAGACTTGTCTCAAAAACAAAACAAAACATAACAAAAAACCCCAAAAAACCATACCCTTTCTCTGTCAGAGCCCCACACCCTCCCGGTGTTGTTCTGAAGCCCTGGGTGTGGCCCGTCTCATTTCACCCCCTCACGGCTCTCTCGTGCAGGCATTACGGTTATGCCCATTTTGCAGACAGGAATGCCGGGGAGAAGAGCCGTTTGAATGACTTTCCCAGCTAATTACCTTAAGTTTATGTCTAGCATGGGTGCTTCTTGAAATATGTCGTAAGAATCTGTTTAAGAGTTCCTTCCCAGCCGGGCGCGGTGGCTCAAGCCTGTAATCCCAGCACTTTGGGAGGCCGAGACGGGTGGATCACAAGGTCAGGAGATCGAGACCATCCTGGCTAACACGGTGAAACACCTTCTCTACTAAAAAATATGAAAAACTAGCCAGGCGAGGTGGCAGACGCCTGTAGTCCCAGCTACTTGGGAGGCTGAGGCAGGAGAATTGCGTGAACCCTGGAGGCGGAGCTTGCAGTGAGCCGAGATTGTGGCACTGCACTCCAACCAGGGTAACAGAGCGAGACTTGTCTCAAAAACAAAACAAAACATAACAAAAAACCCCAAAAAACCATACCCTTTCTCTGTCAGAGCCCCACACCCTCCCGGTGTTGTTCTGAAGCCCTGGGTGTGGCCCGTCTCATTTCACCCCCTCACGGCTCTCTCGTGCAGGCATTACGGTTATGCCCATTTTGCAGACAGGAATGCCGGGGAGAAGAGCCGTTTGAATGACTTTCCCAGCTAATTACCTTAAGTTTATGTCTAGCATGGGTGCTTCTTGAAATATGTCGTAAGAATCTGTTTAAGAGTTCCTTCCCAGCCGGGCGCGGTGGCTCAAGCCTGTAATCCCAGCACTTTGGGAGGCCGAGACGGGTGGATCACAAGGTCAGGAGATCGAGACCATCCTGGCTAACACGGTGAAACACCTTCTCTACTAAAAAATATGAAAAACTAGCCAGGCGAGGTGGCAGACGCCTGTAGTCCCAGCTACTGGGGAGGCTGAGGCAGGAGAATGGCATAAACCCGGGAGGCGGAGCTTGCAGTGAGCCGAGATCGTGCCACTGCACTCCAGCCTGGGCGACAGAGCTAGACTCCGTCTCAAAAAAAAAAAAAAAAAAAAAAAGACTTCCTCCCCGCAGGACTGGAGGCTCTGGGGAATTGGCAACGGTGTCTGGTCAGCACTGTATTCCTTGTGTCCAGCCCAGTATTCATCAGACCTGACTCAAAAACCATAAAATGGGCCGAGTGTGGTGGACTCATGCCTGTAATCCCAGCACCTTGCAAAGCCGAGATGGGAGGATTCCCTGAGGTCAGGAGTTTGAGATCAGCCTGGCCAACATGGCAAAACCCCATCTCTACTAAAAATACAAAAATTAGCCGGGCACAGAGACGGGCGCCTGTAATGCCAGCTACTTGGGAGGCTGAGGCAGGAGAATTGCATGAACCTGGGAGGCGGAGCTTGCAGTGAGCCGAGATCACATCATTGCATTCCAGCTGGGGCGACAGAGCGAGACTTCGTCTCAAACAAAACAAAACAAAACAAAACAAAACAAAACCTTTAAAGAATGTAGAAACAGGCCAGGTTCAGTGGCTCACACCTGTAATCCCAGCACTTTGGGAGGCCAAGGTGGGCAGATCATGAGGTCAGGAGTTCAAGACCAGCCTGGCCAAAGTGGTAAAACCCCGTCTCTACTAAAAATACAAAAATTAGCCAGGTGTAGTGGCGGGTGCCTGTAATCCCCGCTACTCAGGAGGCTGAGGCAAGATAATTGCTCGAACCTGGGAGGCAGAGGTTGTAGTTAGCCAAGATCGCACCATTGCACTCCAGCCTGGGTGACAGAGCAAGACTCTGTCTTGGAAAAAAAAAAAAAAAAAAAAAGTAGAAACGCACGGGGGCAGGTTTCTGTGGTCTTCTCGCCTTAGACTTAGGCTCCCTTTGACAGAGGCAGGTCCTGCCCAGCCTGCACCCTGCCACCCTACCTGGAGATGGATTCCAGCAGCTGTTTTCTCCTGAGCCCTTGGGTGGCTCCCTCCCCAAATCTGGTCTCCCCTCCTGAGGCCTTTCCCTGTAACCAAGAGGTGGGCCCTGCCCAGAGACACTGGCTGCACCCCTGGGTCCTGGCTCTACCTGTAAGCAGTCCCCAGGTACAGCAGGCATCACAGAGAGCTGCCCGGAAGGCCCCTGCCCAGCCCTGCTTCCAGAGCCCATGCCAAGTCCCTCCAGGGCCCCCTGATGTCCTGAAATGTGGTACTAGCTTTGGTGGGATGCGGAAGGCTTCCCTGGTGGGAGGCTGGGCCTCACTGAAGTAGACAGAGTTGTTTGAAGAAATAGGAGCTTTCTCAGAGGACAGCTCC
The DNA here is from genome assembly GCF_037993035.2 of Macaca fascicularis. Classification (NCBI taxonomy): domain Eukaryota; kingdom Metazoa; phylum Chordata; class Mammalia; order Primates; family Cercopithecidae; genus Macaca; species Macaca fascicularis. The sequence continues at coordinate 1,393,797 of NC_088390.1, read as the reverse complement.
TGGGGGTTCGGTGATGGTGACGCTGCAGGGAGTCCCTCTTGGGAGAGCTGCCCGCCCCCCACCCCCCACCAGTCCTCTGGCCCTGACCAGCCTGGGCCAGCAGTTTTCTGCCCCCTGCCCCTGACCTCACTCTGAAATCATTGCTGGGCCCTGCTTCTCCCTCTCCCCGCCCTTTCATAACTCTCTCTTCTTCCTCGACTTCAAAAGTCACTTGCCAATATCTGCTGACATTTTCTATGAAATCCTTTATAAGTAGCTCTACCCAAATGGCTTGGGTTGGGTACAGTCTAAGACCATTCAAAACCCCATAGACGTGAAGACCCGGCCACATGCCCCTTCCTGGGCATGGCGGGCCATGCCCTCTGGCTCTCACAGTTTTCACTTGTGACCCAGACCTCCCCTGCCGTGAAGACGGAGGCTGAAATCAGCCCAGCTGAGGAGGTGCAGAGGGCTCCGGAGGGAGCTCCACGCCTGGGGAGGAGCAGCCTGCCAGCTCTCCCCGCTTTGTACGCCCCTCGGGGGAACCTGGCCCCGGAGCCCTCAGCCCACTGCAGGGAAGCCGCTGTGACTCTTGGAAACCGGAGCTGGCAGAGGCTGGGAGCATGTCCAGGTGGCCTGGGAGGACACATGGGGCCCTGGGATCCCCGTCTGGTGCAACCTCTGCTGAGACAGCCCTACTCGGTGATGACTCTTTGGAACCGCCCGTCCCTCCTAAAACAGTAAGACCCCCAGCTGGGTATCTTTCTGCCCTGAGGGATGTACCACCAGGCAGCTCCCTGAGTGCCCCTTCCCAGCAGCCATAGGCACAAAGTCAAGCTCTGATGCCCAGAAGCGGAGATGAGAGAACAGAACGGGAGCTCTCCCGGCCCCAGGGCCCCTCTTGAAGGGGAAGGAGGAGGCCAGCGAGGAAAGGAATCTTCCTCAAGCCTCCCACTCCCAGGTGTTTCTTCTCCACACCCTGGGCAGTGTGTTTGGTGCCTGCCCGGGGGACACACAGCCCTGGGCCCAGCCCCCGCCCCTGGAACAAAGAGCAGCACTTACCATGATGGAAATGATGAGGGGGATGAGGTTGAGGGGCCAGACGGGGCAGAAGCAGGAGACGATGGCCAGGATGAGGTAATCTCTGGGGGCTTCTTGGTCTTGGGCATAGGAGGTGGTGGCGACGGAGGACGCCCTCCTTGAGCTGGCCCGGGAGGGGGACCGAGGCAGTGGGGCCTCCAGGTGCCCCTCGGAGATGGCCTTGAAGGGCAGGCCGTGGCCATTCTGCTCCAGGTCCAGAGGCCCCGCGAGGGTCTTGGACAGATTGAGGGTCTTGTCTTCCTTGTCCTCTGCCTTGGTGAGGAGTTTCTCCATCTCCGGCAGGTCCAGGGGTGCGGTGGAGCCTGGCTCCTGTGCTGAAGGAAGCTCGGGCTGCACAAGATTGGCCATGTGGGCCTGGGCCTTGCACGGCTGCAGCTCCAGGCTGGGACAAGGGACTCTGGAGGGACCTCAGTGCACCATTGCCCAGCCCTGACTGAGGGCCTCCAGGTCGGGGGCAGAGGCGTCCCTCAGGCGACGGAGGGCGGGCTGGGTGCTGGAAGGGTTGGGCTGGGCTTCTCAAGGCCAGCTGAGTTCAGAGGCTGTGGCCTGCCTGCTGCCCCTGCGGCGCTCCCAGAAAGATGCTGGAGCCTGCAGCTTCGTTCAAGTTTGAGGCCAACTTTGCTGGTGCTGCTGAGAGCACAGATGGGCAGGGAAGCAACAGAAATCTCAGAGAGCAGAGAGGGGAATGCGCCTCTTCTCAGGGAGGCTGTGTGTGTGTGTGTGTGTGTGTGTGTGTGTGTGTGTGTGCGCACCACACGGCCTCCCTCCCTCTCCCCCTCCTTGGTGATGCTTTTCCTTTTCAATTCCCCTCTCCCCAGAGAACTACCCTGGCAGCATTTTGCTCCAGCCCAGCCCAGCCCAGCCCAGCTCTGCCCTGCCCAGCCCGGCCCAGCTCTGCCCTGCCCAGCCCGGCCCAGCCCAGCCCAGCCCAGAGGGACCTGAGCCAGCCTCCGGTTTCTGTTGCAGCTTCAGGGCCATGCTCTTCAGGGCGGGGCTCTGGATGGGGAGAAAGACGCACCGGGCCCCACGGGGTGTGTCTTCAGCTGTCCTAGGAACTGAGCCCTCTGCTGCTGCTTCCAAAGCAAGCCTGTACTTCTTCTGCTGGGAAATGCTAGACCCTAGACCCCCTCTTGCATCCCACCCAGCCCCTGACCCCCAACCGCTAGGAGCATCCAGGCCAAAGCCTGGCTCCCGACTCCAGAAGGGAAGGGGAGGTGTGAGCACCAGGGCAGCCCCTGGATCCTGCCTGGACCAGCAGGGCCCCTTGAAAGGGTTTCTATGTAGCTCACCACCAGGTGGGGAAGAGGATAAGGGGGAGTGTTGGATCCGCCTCATGCCCATCAGAGCGACTCTGTGGTGTTAAGAGCCGCTAGGTCCGAGCCGTTCTGGGAAGATGCCAGCTCGGAAGGGCCTCAGGCTGTTTGTCCTCTTGGATTCTCCTCTGCGTCTTTGTTCTCTCTGAGGTTTTCTCCCTCTGTCTCTGCCTTCTTCTCTATCCTCGGCATCTCTTTCTCTCTATATCCCTGACGCCTCTCCTTACATGGTTTTACAAGTGTGACCTGGAGCCACCAGGGATGTGTGTGTGTGGTTTGAAAGTGGTTGGGCCGGGCGCGGTGGCTCAAGCCTGTAATCCCAGCACTTTGGGAGGCCGAGACGGGCGGATCACGAGGTCAGGAGATCGAGACCATCCTGGCGAACACGGTGAAACCCCGTCTCTACTAAAAAATACAAAAAACTAGCCGGGCGAGTTGGCGGGCGCCTGTAGTCCCAGCTACTCGGGAGGCTGAGGCAGGAGAATGGCGTGAACCCGGGAGGCGGAGCTTGCAGTGAGCTGAGATCCAGCCACTGCACCCCAGCCTGGGCGACAGTGCGAGACTCCGTCTCAAAAAAAAAAAAAAAAAAAAAAAAAAAAGAAAGTGGTTGCATGAAATAGTTTAAAATCCTACAATCAGGCGGGGTGCCATGGCTCATGCCTATAAGCCCAGCATTTTGGGAGGCCGAGGCAGGAGGATTGCTTTAGCCCAGGAGTTTGAGACCAGCCTGGGCAACATGGAAAATTCCCATCTCTACAAAAAATACAAAAATTAGGTGGGCGTGGTGGTGCATACCTGTAATCCCGGCCACTTGGGAGGCTGAGGTAGGAGAATGGCTTGAGCCTGGGAGGTCAAGGCTGCAGTGACCCAAGATCGTGCTGCTCAAATGGAAGATATGGGGCTGAAAGGACACCTGGAAATGAATAAGATTTGAAAATTCAGCCGGGCGTGGTGACTCACACCTGTAATCCCAGCACTTTGGGAGGCTGAGGCAGGTGGATCACTTGAGGTCAGGAGTTCGAGACCAGCCTGGCCAACATGGTGAAACCCCGTCTCTACTAAAAATACAAAAATTAGCTAGGCATGGTGGCCGGTGCATGTAACCACAGCTACTCAGGAGGCTGAGGCAAGAGAATCACTTGAACCTGGGAGGCAGCGGAGGTTGCAGTGAGCTGAGATTGCACCACTGCACTCCAGCCTGGGCGACAGAGCGAGACTCCGTCTCAAAAACCAACCAAACAAAAACAATATTTGTGGCTTTGGGACAACTTTTCAGGTTTCATAAATTTGACTATATTACGAATTTTGCTCAGGCCAGGCATAGTGGCTCATGCCTGTAATCACTGCCCTTTGGGAGGCCAAGGCAGGCAATCAAGAGGTCAAGAGATCGAGATCATCCTGGCCAACACGGTGAAACCCCGTCTCTACTAGAAATACAAAAATTAGTTGGGCGTGGTGGTGGGCGCCTGTAGTCCCAGCTACTCAGGAGGCTGAAGCAGGAGAATAGTGTGAATCCAGGAGGTGGAGCTTGCAGTGAGTAGAGATTGTGCCACTGCACTCCAGCCTGGGTGACAGAGTGAGACTCTGTCTCAAAACAAAAAAAGAAAAAAGAAAAAAAGAATTTTTAAAGGAAACCCATCGTTATTTGCAAGATGAAGACCTTGGGGAGCTGCCTCGTCCTCCTGTCAGTCCTCAGGGAGGCCAGGTGTGGGGCCTGGGAACGAGCTGGGCTCCCCTGCTCAGGAGCGTCCAGAAAGATGATAATCCTGTATAACAGGAAAGCTCCTGCACAGGGTGGCTAGGTGGGTCCTGAGACCCCTGAGTCTCCAAGCCAGTATCCAGTTGGGCAGAATTCCATGGTACAGCCTAGGAGCTGACGCCCGGGTGGAGGGACGACAGCTGCCCAGCCCAATTCAGTAGCCCCTAGCCACATGTGGCTTCCGAGCCCTTGAAATGTGACTCATCCAAGTTGAGATGTGCTGTGGGTGTAAAATACAAGACGTCAAAGACTGGGTCCAAACACACAAAAAATGTAAAATGTCTCATTAATACTTTTTATTGATTACATTTTTTTTTTTTTTTTTTTTTTTTGAGACGGAGTCTTGCTCTGTCGCCCGGGCTGGAGTGCAGTGGCCGGATCTCAGCTCACTGCAAGCTCCGCCTCCCGGGTTTACGCCATTCTCCTGCCTCAGCCTCCGGAGTAGCTGGGACTATAGGCGCCCGCCACCTCGCCCGGCTAGTTTTTTGTATTTTTAGTAGAGACGGGGTTTCACGGTGTTAGCCAGGATGGTCTCGATCTCCTGACCTCGTGATCCGCCCGTCTCGGCCTCCCAAAGTGCTGGGATTACAGGCTTGAGCCACCGCGCCCGGCCTATTGATTACATATTGAAAGGATAATATTTTGGATATATTGGGTTAAATAAAACATTATTAAAATCAACATTATTGATTTCTTCTGTTTTAAAAATGTGCCTAGTCGAAAATTTAATGTTTTTTTTTTTTTTTTTTTTTTTTTTTTTTTTTTTTTTTTTTTTGAGACAGTCTCACCTGGGTGACAGAATGAGACTTTGTCTCAAAAAAAAAAAAAAAAAAAAAAAATTGGGGTTTCAAGTCAGGCACTTACAGTCCCTGCTGTTCAGGAGGATCACTTGAATCCAGCAGTTTGACGTTGCAGTGAGCCATAATCACACCTCTACACAACAGAACAAGACCCCCCCCCTTTTTTTTTTGAGACAGAGTCTTGCTCTGTTGCCCAGGCTGGAGTACAGTGGTGTGATCTTGGCTCACTGCAACCTCTGTCTCCCGGGTTCAAGCGATTCTCCTGCCTCAGCCTCCTGGGTAGCTGGGATTACAGGCATCCACCGCCACGTCTGGCTAATTTTTGTATTTTTAGTAGAGACAGGGTTTCGCCATGTTGGCCAGGCTGGTCTCGAACTCCTGACTTCAAGTGATCTGCCTGCCTCAGCCTCCCAAAGTGCTGGGATTACAGGTGTGAGCCACCACGCCTGGCTATATGTTAAATTTTTGATTGCATGAAAGGAGGAAAGAAATAACTAAGAAGTCCCCAGAGTAGTCCCTGGCAGGAGGCTGCCTGGACGGCTGGGGTGGGGGGAATTAGGGACCCGTTCGGTCCGCCCGCGTAGGATGCTGGATTATCAGCGCCACCTAGTGGCAGGTAGTGATGAGGGGAATGACCAGAGTGGAGCGAGCAAGAGGGAGGCAGCAGCGGATTTGGGGTCCCCGCTGTGAGCGCAGCCAGCTGCCCAGGGCCCGCTCCAGTCTGCAGGTGCTCCAGGCAGCTTCTCACTTAGGTCTTATGTGAAGGCCTGTGGGCTGTATTCATCACACAAGGTGGGTTTGGCTGGCACAGTGTTGATTCAACTTTTTTTTTTTTTTTTGAGATGGAGTCTCCCCCTTGTTGCCGAGGCTGGAGTGCGGTGGTGCTATCTCGGCTCACTGCAACCTCCACCTCCCGGTTTCAAGCTATTCTCCTGTCTCAGTCTCCTGAGCAGCTGGGATTACAAGCACCTGCCACCACGCCCGGCCAATTTTTGTATTTTTAGGAGAGATGGGGTTTCACCATGTTGGCCAGGCTGGTCTCAAACGTCTGAACTCAGGGGATCTGCCCACCTTGGCCTCCCAAAGTGCTGAGATGACAGGCTTGAGCCACCGCGCCTGGCCTCAACACATGATTTTTAAACACTTTATTTCATATTTAAAATTGGGGTTTCAAGCCAGGCACTTGTATTCCCCACTGTTTGGGAGGATCACTTGAGTCCAGAAGTCTGAGGTTGCAGTGAGCCGTGACTGTACTCCAGCCTCAGCAATGGAACAAGACCACTGTCTTTATAAAAAATTGGAGTTTTGGCCGGGCGCGGTGGCTCACGCCTGTAATCCCAGCACTTTGGGAGGCCGAGGCGGGCGGATCACAAGGTCAGGAGATCGAGACCACGGTGAAACCCCGTCTCTACTAAAAATACAAAAAATTAGCCGGGCGCGGTTGTGGGCGCCTGTAGTCCCAGCTACTCGGGAGGCTGAGGCAGGAGAATGGCGTGAACTCGGGAGGCGGAGCTTGCAGTGAGCCGAGATCGCGCCACTGCACTCCAGCCTGGGCGACAGAGCGAGACTCCGTCTCAAAAAAAAAAAAAAAAAAAAAAAATTGGAGTTTCAGACTTTTAACATAAAGATCTGGGAATCCTGGTCCAATTTCCTGCAACAGCTGGGCCAGCTGCAGCCGGTTTCACCATGTTGGCCGGGCCTAATTTTTCACCTTTTTAAAAAACAATGATGAAGAATCTAATGAAAATCTGGTCAGGCGCGGTGGCTCACGCCTGTAATCCCAGCACTTTGGGAGGCCAAGGCGGGTGGATCACGAGGTCAGGAGATCAAGACCATCCTGGCTAACATGGTGAAACCCCATCTCTACTAAAAATACAAAAAAAAAAAGAAAAAAAAATTAGCCGGGCGTGGTGGTGGGCGCCTGTAGTCCCAGCTACTTAGGAGGCTGAGGCAGGAGAAGGGCGTGAACCCAGGAGGCAGAGCTTGCAGTGAGCCAAGATCACACCACTGCACTCCAGCCTGGGCGACAGAGAGACTCCATTTCAAAAACAAAGAAAGAAAATTAAGGCCAGGCCCCTCACACTTGTAATGCCAGCACTTTGGGAGACAAAGGCAGGAGGATCACTTGAGCCCACGTGTTTGAGACCAGCCTGGGCAACATGGCAAAACCCCATCTTCACAAAAAATACAAAAATTAGCTGGCATGGTGGCACACGCCTGTATTCTCAGCTGCTAGGAAGACTGAGGTGGGAGGATCACCTGAGCCCAGGAGGTCAAGGCTACAGTGAGCCATGACTTAGTGGCTCTGTCTTACACCTGTCTCTTTCCTTTCTGGCATTTTCCTTTTTCTATGCATTTCATGCCTATCATTGTGCCTTTTAAACAATATTTGGGCAAATCCTGTGATCTCAATGGATAACCACAATTATTTTTATTTATTTATTTATTTTTTGAGACAGAGTCTCACTCTGTCGCCCAGGCTAGAGTGCAGTGGTGCGATCTCGGCTCACTGCAAGCTCTGCCTCCCAAGTTCACGTCATTTTCCTGCCTCAGCCTCCCAAGTAGCTGAAACTACAGGCATCCGCCACCATGCATGGCTAATTTTTTGTATTTTTAGTAGATACGGGGTTTCACTGTGTCAGCCAGGATGGTCTCGATCTCCTGACCTCGTGGTCCGCCTGCTTCGGCCTCCCAAAGTGCTGGAATTACAGGCTTGAGCCACTGTGCTCGGCCATAACCACCATTTTTTAATAATCACAAAATCTTTTCTTCACCACATATCAGTCATCTTGGAGAATGGATATGATCTTGGGAAGCAGACAGAAAAATCAAGCAAGGGTTCCAGAAAACCTAAACAGTACATAACTAAGGCTACTCAGGCCCAGGATCCCCTGTGGCATCAGAGAGATGAGGAAGCACCTCTCAGGTTGATAACGTATATGGATACCCACGCAAATATCCAAGCAGCCACACATCTATATAAACACACACAAAATATGTACATATCACAAACTCAGAATCCTAGGCAAATACATATCAGCACGCAAACACACAACGTGTGCACCCAAACACACAGCCCTGGAAAAACCATGATAGCAGCCAGTGTGTCCTGGACTTTACAGTTTATAAAACAGCTTCCCATGCATTCTCTCCTTGTAACAACCTTGTGAACTGAGTATGTCTGAACAGCCTCCACTCAGTGAGTGTTTATATAGGCCAAGCACTATGCTAGTGCGTTAAATTCATCGTCCCATTTAGTCTCCAAAACAGCCTATGATGTAAGTACTTATTCTAGCCCGTTTACAGATAGGAACACCGAGGCTCAAAGCCGCCAGGTGATTGGCCCAAGATCACTCAGCTGGTCAGTGAGGAGACGGAAGTCCAGAACTGTGACATCCCTCCCACGGAACTCATGGGGCTGCTGCGCCAGGATTCTGCCTGCAGGAGTGTCCTTGCTATTTCCAGGCTGAGAGCGTGACAGGGTGGGGGAGTAGAACCCTTACTTCTTTCTTTTCTTTTCTTTCTTTCTTTTTTTTTTTTTTTGAGAGAGTCTCACTCTGTTGGCCAGGCTAGAGTGCAGTGGCACAATCTTGGCTCACTGCAACCTCTGCCTCCCGGGCTCAAGCAATTCTCATGCCTCATCCTCCTGAGTAGCTGGGATTACAGGCGTGTGCGCTACTACACCCAGCTAATTTTTGTATTTTTAGTAGAGATGGGGTTTCACCACATTGGCCAGGCTGGTTTCAAACTCCTGACCTCAGGTGATCCACCCGTCTCGGCCTCCCAAAGTGCTGGGATTACAGGGGTGAACCACCGTGCCCGGCCCCCTTATTTCTTTCAGTCCTGGAATTTAGGAAAGCAGGACTTGCTGGTCCTTGTATCATGTTTCCAGATGATAAATACCTGAGGCTGAAACATGGCTACAGCCTTGTCCAAGCTGGTTTCTCATAAGATCCTAATAGTACACAAACAGTTACAGCTTGTGAACACCTTGAACACCTTCTGTGTGCCAGAAACGGTCCTTTACGAACCACTTACAATCCTCACAGCCACCCTGGAATCATTATTCATGTCAGAGGGGAGGAACTAGAGGCTGAGAGAGGCGGCTGAGCAGGGGCTGGACTGGGGCAGGCCTGGCTCTTTCCTTCCCACTGGCAGCCCGTGGCACTGTGGGGCTCGGCGGGCAGGGCTGGGGCCAGCATCTCACGTGTTGCTGCTCCTGGCTAGACCCCACGTCCCCGCTGAGTAGAGTCAAAGCCTTCCCGTGGTCTGTGCCATGCCTTCCCGTGGTCTGTGCCATGCCTTCCTGTGCAATTGGGAACCCTAAGGGCTGTGGCTGGGGACAGGATGCCGAGCGCGCAAGCCAGGGCTGGGGTTTGCAGACAGCACAGGCATTTTTAATTGTAGTGGTGGGCCTCACCCCACGTGCTCTGGGAAACTCTCCCTGGGTTTATGCCTAATGGCGTTTCTCTAGCTTCTGTGGGATCCCCACTCTGCTGTGGAGAACCCTTCCCTCTCCTGTTGGCAAGAGCCCAGCTCTCCCCCAGCACCTCTGGGCTCTGGCCTAGCAGGCAGCCCCTGCCGCATTAGACCCTTAGCCTGATCCGGTCCAGACACCAGCTCGTCTCAGACGCAGGTCAGCTCTCTGGACAAAACTCCCGGGGCAGCTGGCTGTGCCTCTCACTCGCTCAGCCGGCTTGACCTGAGGCCCCTTTGCCCTCACTCAACCCCCTCCCCAGAATCCTTCCTGGGTTCCAAGTCGGCCCCTCATCATGGGGGCCCTGGGCCAAGTTCCCTGGGAGTTCTTCCTGCCTGTCGCTCGAGGTACCTGCACGCAGGACTCACAGGCCTCCAATCCTCAGCCCTGCCCTTGGCCTCCTTCCCTGAGACCCGGCCAGACTCTCCCTTCGCTGTGGCTCACTCCAGGCAGGTCCAGAGACGGGGCTGACCGCATCCCTACCCTCCCAGGCCCCCTTGACCCCTCTCCTGATCATGCCCTCTCCCACCCCAGGGGACGCAGGGAGGGGGTCTCTGGATGTCTTTTTCCTCCCCTTGGGCCCCCACAGTGCTCAGCCACACCTGGGGTCTTGCTATGAACGAGTTCCCCCAGGCGCCGACCTGTGGGCCTTAGGCCCCGCCCAGCGTTCCAAGGCGAGCCCGGGGCCCTCAGGCGTTCCTGCCACCCTGGGCCACTGGGCCCACTGGAGTCGTGGTATCGGACAGAAATGAGTTTTTCCTTTTTATTTGGCTGCTGCTGCTGCCTCTCCCGGACCAGGCTTGGGCAGCAGCGCAGGCAGGGGAAGGGGACTCCGCACTCATGTGCCCACGAGACCACAGCAGGCCCCACCCGCACTCCCACGCTCCCACACCTGCTGCCCCAAAGCCCTCACTCTCCTAAAAGCAGCGAGAGCACACAGGGCTCGGAGGCGCAGGGCTGCGAAGGTGGCTCCAAGACGAGTTCGAGTCCAAGATGAGCTCAGGATCCTGAGCCTTTCTGGGAAATGCCTCCCCAGGTTGGGATGCGGGGGCGCAGCCCCAGGCCCTGGAGCTCCTTCTTTCTGGCCCAGGCTGGGATGTGGGGGGCAGCCTCAGGCCCCAGAGCTTCTTGTCTCTAGGGAGGCCGCGTCTCTTTCACGCCAGGTCTCAGCCCGTCCAGTTCTGCTCTTGTCCAGGACGCCTTTGCAGTCCCGGCTTTTGTAGTCCAGCTGCCAGCACGGCCTCCCTCCAGCCCCGCTGGTGCCTCGAGGCTGGTCAGGAGCGCGGGTGGCCCATCCTGGGAGCGGCTCGCAGGTAGCCCCGCGGCCAGGGAGGCAGCCCGGCAGAGGAAGGCCCCGGACAGCGGCGCCAGCTTCCCCAGGAGGCCTGGGTTAGGCCCGGCCCCTCGGCCACCGCGCTGGGCCGTCCCGGGGGCGCGTGCGGGGGGCACGAGGCACAGCGGGGCGCAGACGGCACCGAGGGGTGGGCGGCGTCTGGGCGTGCGAGGCTGGGCCCTGCAGGCGTCTGGGGGCTGGCGCCTGTGTCTCCGGTGTCCCCGCGCGCAGCTGGGCCGTGGCACTCCAGGTGTCCGCAGGGCTCGCGGGGCGCGGGGCTGGCGCGCAGGACCAGGGAGAGCGCGGCGATGCGGTGGATGGCTCTGCGCAGCGTGGCAATCTTGGAGAGCCTCTTGCCGCCCAGGTCGTGCCGCAGCGCTCGGCGCAGCGCGTTGAAGGCCTCATTGTAGTCCAGGATGCGCTTGCGCTCCCGCACGTTGGCCGCCATGCGCCGCGCCTTGGACCGCACTGGCCTCGCGCGCCTCCTCCCAGCCGGCTCTTCTGCCTCGCCCTGGCCAGGGGAAGCGACGTTCGCCCCCAGCACCCCCAAATCACCCCCGGGCTCGGGGCAGGGGCCCCCCAAGTCCTCCGCAGAGCCTTCGGCCCCCTTCCGCGCCTTGAGGCCTAGTCCTGGCTCGCCCCGCAGCATGGCCTCCCCGGGCCCTCACCCTCTGCCCCAGTCCCGGCCCTCTGCCCTTTGCCGTCTGCCCCCTGCCCCGGCCCCGGCTCGCTACGCGGACGGTCCCCGGCTCCTGGGGCTGGACACTCCCGAGACAGGCCCCCTCCAGCTGGGCTTTATGGCACCACGCGGCGCCCCGCCCTCCCATCCATCCATCTCCCTCCTCCTGCATTATTACCGGCCTCCAGGTAGGTCGGCGAGGGAGGAACCGAGGGGAAGAAGGAAAGCGAGGAGGGAAGCTTGCAGGTTCTTGTAAGCGGGGACCAGACGGCAGCCCGGCCACGCTGCATGGGGGACCTTGCCCTGCCTCGCTCCGGGGCTGCTGTGGGGTGTCTGGGTTCCACATTCTTCCTCCCCACTCCCAGATACGGTGCTAAGTTTGGCTTCTAGCAGGAAAGCTGATAGAAATAAAGAGTGGCAGAGGGCTGGGTGCCGGCTCACGCCTGTCATCCCAGCACTTTGGGAGGCCGAGGCGGGTGGATCACTTGAGTTCAGTAGTTCGAGACCAGCCTGGCCAACAGGGTATATAAAACCCCGTCTGTACTAAAAACACAAAAATTAGCCGGGCGTGGTGGCGGGTGCCTGTAATCCTAGCTACTCGGGAGGCTGAGGCAGGAGGCTGTGGCTTGAACCCGGAAGCCGGAGGTTGCAGTGAGCAGAGATCCCACCACTGCACTCCAGCCTGGGCCACAGAGCGAGACTCCATCTCATAACAACAACAACAAACCTTGAAAGGTCTTGTCAAGTCCTGTGGGCAACCACAGAGATGTCATTGGGAAAAGCACGAGTGTGCCAGCAGGGCTCATATGGGAGGAGCAGGGCCCTGCAGGTAAGGCTGGCCCAGAGCTTCCGGCTTTTTCAGCTATGGAGTGCGGCTGGCGGCAATTGGGGTTCGGGTTTTGGTTGGGCCTGACTCTCCCTCCACTGCCCTTTGACTCCCCTTCTGCAGACAGACCTGGGCTGAGTCGGCAGCAGAGGGTGAAGGGGAAGATCCCTTTGCAGCCCTGGGTCCCCATCAGGGCCATCTTTGGGGTCCAGAGCCCTCGGGCAGCCCTATCTCGTGACACAGCTCTGCCAGGTTATGAACTCAATGAGCAGCCTCTCTCCTCTTCCCCCAGGGATTTGCATTTGAAAGAGGGTCTCAGAAAAAAGATGTTTATTCCCAGAGAAAGACCCCCAGTGGGATTTCTGGCATCCACAGCTGAGTTATTTGGAGTACCTGAGGGCCACTCATTCCCAGTCACAACCCAGATGCCTCCAAAATGCCAAGGCCTGTGGCATTGGAATGGTTGTGTGGTTCACATCCATCTCGCCAAGAGAGCGTTGCCAGTAACCCCATTATTTCAAACTGAATGTCTCCATAGAAGAAAATAACAAGGCATTAGGAAGCACAGTGTATGTATTTACTTCTGTGATTGTCTGCCTTGCCCAGTAGGATGAAACCATCCTAAGGACATCTGCATTTCCCGGGTTCTATTTCCCCCAAATCTGCAATATATGTGGAATTATAAAGCAGCTAGAGGCCGGGCGCAGTGGCTCACGCCTGTAATTCCAGTACTTTGGGAGGCCGAGGTAGGCGGATCACTTGAGGTCGGGAGTTCAAGACCATCCTGGCCAACATGGTGAAGCCCCGTCTCTAAGAAAATACAAAAATTAGCCGGGCGTGGTGGCGGCGCCTGTAGTCCCAGCTACTCGGGAGGCTGAGGCAGGAGAATGGCTTGAACCCGGGAACCGGAGGTTGCAGTGAACCAAGATAGCACCACTGCACTCCAGCCTGGGCGACAGAGGGAGATTCCGTCTCAAAAACAAACAAAAAACAAGGTAAGTAAAAGCAAAGAAAATGCCCACGCAGCGCGCGTTTCCCGGTGGCGTTTCCCGGCCGCTCCCGCCCTTCCCCGCGCAGGTCAGGAAACGGCCCCACGTGAAAACCCCGAGGACCCGGGAGAAGCGCCCCCTCCTGGAACCCGGGACTCCCGGGCGCTGCGGGGCGCGGCCGACTTCAAAGCGAGCGGCGGCCCCGGCATTTCCGCGGCACCTGCCCGTGCCCGGGAGCGCGAGTTCTCGGCCAGGGCGGGAGGAGGCGGCGGGCGGGCGGGGCGGCGTGATTTAGGGTCGGGCGGCTCCGCCGGCGGCCGCGAAGGTGCCTATTAGCGCCGGGCGGGGCCTGGGGTTCAAAAGTTCCGGCTCTTCCTCCGGAAGTTCCGGCGCCGCTCCCCGAGGGAGGACAGAACGCCCGGGAGAGAAAGTCCGGGAGCCGCCCACGGGGGCCTGGAACCCTCCCCCTCCAGAGAGCGGGTCCCAGGAAGCCCTGAGCCTCCTCCTCTCCCGGGCGACCCACACGCGGCCCAGTGTGGGAGACGTAGGGGCGCAATTTCAGCCTCTGCCCCTTCATGCATTCATTCAACAACGTTTCTGTTTTTCTTTTTTTTTTTGAGACGGAGTCTCGCTCTGTGGCCCAGGCTGGAGTGCAGTGGCGCGATCTCGGCTCACTGCAGCCTCCACCTCCCAGGTTCAAGCGATTCTCCTGCCTCAGCCTCCCGAGTAGCTGGGATTACAGGCACCCACCATCATGCCCAGCTATTTTTTGTATTTTTACTAGAGTCGGGGTTTCACCATGTTGGCCAGGATGGTCTCCAGCTCCTCCTGGCCTTAAGTGATCCGCCCGCCTCGGCCACCCACAGTGCTGGGATTCCAGGCGTGAGCCACCGCGCCGGCCCTGAACTGGATTTCAAAGGATGAATAGCAGTTTGCCAAGCAGACAGGAGGTACAGGGAACAGCAGGTGCCAGGCCCTGGAAGTGTAAACCGTCACAGGATGATGCGGAAAATACAGGAAAGTGACTTTGCCAAACCACCAAATATGAGGCCAGGGCGTGATGGGAGACAAGGTTGGAGATCACCAGGCGTCCTGCCAAAAGCTTTTCATCCTGTAGGCAGCTGGGTACCGCAAAAGGTTATTAAACTGAGGAATGACAGTTGTATTTGAATTTCCGCTAGAGCTCTTTGAGCAGTGTGGAGAATGAATGTTAAGACAAATTCTACTTAGGAAGCAAAGATCCTGGAGGAAGGGGGGGGCCTGAGCTATGCAGGCGACGGTGAGAGAAGGGCATGGAGTCAACACCTGTTTGGAAAATAGAATTGACATGTGGGGGTGCCAATGGGATAACGCAGATGACAAAAAGGGGTGTCATCTCCATATCCTCCTTTAAGAGCAGAAGCCTTAGTTCAGACGCGCTCTACAAAGTTCCAACCATGGACATGGGGACAAGAAAGCCAGGGCATATGGTCACCTTGGACCCAGGACACCCACGACCAGTGATTTTTGTTTTTTGAGACGGTGTCTCACTCTGCCGCCTAGGCTGGAGTGGGTGGCGCAATCTCAGCTCACTGCAACCTCCGCCTCCTGGGTTTAAGTGATTCTCCTGCCTCAGCCTCCTGAGTAGCTGTGACTGCAGGCGTGCACCGTGGTGGATGTTTTGTTATCACTGTTTCCTATGCCGCATTTGAACAGCCTACCTGTCTGAGGAGAAGGGAGCCTCCGTGGTGGGGCTCTGCGTGGCAGAGGTTTCTGGTAACTGGAACAGACACCAGTCCAGGCACTTGACTGCCTGACTTGAATCTGGAGTGATGTCCCAAAGAAACAAACAGGTAACAGTGGAGAAATCACGGCGCCAGTGCCAGGGCCGGTGGCCCTCCACGTCCCACACTGGCATCTAGAGGAGGTTCCTGGCTTGGCCGTGGGTCTAGCTGCCCAGGTTCCTGTAATTCTTTTTTTTTTTTTTTTTTGAGACGGAGTCTCGCTCTGTCGCCCAGGCTGGAGTGCAGTGGCCGGATCTCAGCTCACTGCAAGCTCCGCCTCTCGGGTTTACACCATTCTCCTGCCTCAGCCTCCTCAGTAGCTGGGACTACAGGCGCCCGCCACCTCGCCCGGCTAGTTTTTTTGTATTTCTTTAGTAGAGAAGGGGTTTCACCGTGTTAGCCAGGATGGTCTCGATCTCCTGACCTCGTGATCCGCCCGTCTCGGCCTCCCAAAGTGCTGGGATTACAGGCTTGAGCCACCGTGCCCGGCCTCCTGTAATTCTTATGAGTTTCCCAACCTTAATTTCCCAGACTTTTTTGCTTTTTTTTTTTTTTGAGACAGAGTCTCACTCTATTGCCCAGGCTGCAGTGCAGTGACGCTATCTCGGCTCACTGCAAACTCTGCGTCCCCAGGCAAGCGATTCTCCTGCCTCAGCCTCCCGAGTAGCTGGGATTACAGGCGCCCACCACCACGCCCGGCTAATTTTTTGTATTTTTAGTAGAGACGGGGTTTCACCATATTGGTCAGGCCTGTTTCGAACTCCTGACCTCAGGTGATCCACCCACCTTGGCCTCCCACAGTGCTGGGATTATAGGCGTGAGCCACCGCACCTGGCCAATAATAATAATTTTTTTTTTTTTTTGAGATGGAGTCTCCCTCTGTCACCCAGGCACAATCTCGGCTCACTGCAAGCTCCGCCTCTCGGGTTCAAGCCATTCTCCTGCCTCAGCCTCCCAAGTAGCTGGGACTACAGGCGCCCGCCACCACACCCGGGTAATTTTTTGTATTTTTAGTAGAGACGGGGTTTCACCGTGTTAGCCAGGATGGTCTCGATCTCCTGACCTCGTGATCCACCCACCTCAGCCTCCCAAAGTGCCAGGATTACAGGCAGGAGCCACCATGCCTGGCAGATAATAACTAATTATTAAGTGCCCACAATGTGCCAGGTACCGTCCTAAGGGCTTTCTGTGCATGGTGTCATTTAATGCTCACAGCTCTCTTATGAGGCAGTTACCAATCCATTTCACAGATGAAGAAAGTGAGGGTCAGAGAGGTTAAGTTACCTGCTGCACCTCTTGAAGCTGGGATTGACTTGGGAGTCAGAGAGGTTGACCAGGATGGCTGTCAGGAGGCAGGAGAATCGCTTGAACCGGGGAGGCAGAGGTTGCAGTGAGCTGAGATTATGCCACTGCATTCCAGCCTGGTTGACAGAGTGAGACTCCATCTCAAAAAAAAAAAGTTAATAATTAGTTATTGTTATTATTATCCTTTTTCTGGAGAACATACTCAATACCCCAGGGTTGCTTTCTAACAAGCTCATGCACACATTTGGTCCTCTCTGCTGCTGCCACTCTCAGCCCACAGAGCAGCGTCCCCCAATCCAGCACCTGCCGACAGCTTGTTCTTTCTTGCTCTAATGCTGGAATATTGCTTGGCTCTTCACCTGCAGTTACCCCAGCCCTGCCTGTAACACTGAACAGCAGACTGTTGTGTAGGTTCTGGAATAAGCTCATCATTTACTAGCTGTGTAGCCTTGGCCAAGATGCTTCACGTCTTTGAGCCTCCGTTTCCTTGTCTGTAAAATGGGGTATGCAGTGGTACTGCTTCATCAGGTTTGCTGTAGGATTAAATGAAATACCATGTTTTTATGCTCTCGGTGCAGGGCCTGGCTCCCAGAAGGAACTCTGTGAATATCAACTTTCTCCTCTTCTACCCTCTGCTCCTTTCCCCAGCCAGCATGTCCACCGCATCTGTAAATCATCCAGAGAAGCAAGAGCATTCTCCTCCCTCCCACCCCAGTACCAAACTGCTCATCACCTCCACCCACTAATGACCTGGCGATTGGCTTCTCATTAAAGAAATGACAAAGAGGCCTCTGTGCTTTTAGCTGGGGTCTGATCAGCCTTAGGTCTGCCCCAGAGTCAGTGTGGAGAAGGAATTCCAGGTCCGGGCCAGGGCAGGGGTGGAGGGGGGGTGGGGGAGTTGGGAGCGGGTGTAGGGGGGTAGGTAGGTGGGTGCTGGCTTGGTGTGGACAGCAAGCTCCGCCTCCCAGGCCCAGGGCTGCTGAAGGCCGGGAGCTCTCAGGAAAGGGCTCTGTTACTGGGAGGAAAAACGGTTCCTACCTGGTGCCCAAGAGGCTGAGAGCCATGTGTGGGCTCAAGAGATCTTCGCTACCCTCCTGAGGTTCGGCTTTCTCATCTGTTTGAGAGGAATTATAGGCCGGGCACAGTGGCTCGTGCCTGTAATCCCAGCACTTTGGGAGGCTTAGGAGGGCAGATAATGAGGTCAGGAGTTTGAGACCAGCCTGACCAACAAGGTGAAACCCCATCTCTACTAAAAATACAAAACATTAGCCGGGCCTGGTGGTGTGCACCTGTAATCCCAGCTACTTGGGAGGCTGAGGCAGACAGGTATTACCTGCTTGAACCTAGGAGGCGGAGCTTGCAGTGAGCTGAGATCGCACCGCCTGGGTGACAGAGCGAGACTGTGTTCAAAAAAAAAAAAAGGAAAAAAGATGACACCTCCCTTGTGGAGAAGCGAAAAGTAGACTTCTGGTCAGACATGGTGGCTCCTACCTGTCATCCCAGCACTTTGGGAGGCCAAGGCAGGAGGATTGCTTGAGGCCAGGAGTTCCAGACCAGCCTGGGCAACACAGCAAGATCCTGTCTCTAAAAAAAAATAAATAAATAAACTAGCTGGGCATGGTGGCACGTGCCTGTGGTCCCAGCTAGAGCCTGAGAAGTGGAGGCTTCAGTGAGCCATGATTGAGCTACTGCACTCTAGCCTGGGTCACAGTGACACCCTGCCTCAAAAAAAAAAAAAAAAAAAAGTATATTTCTAACACTTTGTAGGTG
Source organism: Macaca fascicularis (assembly GCF_037993035.2). Classification (NCBI taxonomy): domain Eukaryota; kingdom Metazoa; phylum Chordata; class Mammalia; order Primates; family Cercopithecidae; genus Macaca; species Macaca fascicularis. The sequence continues at coordinate 1,375,703 of NC_088390.1, read as the reverse complement.
TCAATAAATGGCATCCATTACTACATTCCTATTGCCAGTATTATTATTGCTTTAATTATTATTGTCATCCTTGGAACACAGTTACCAATCTTTCCAACTCCTTTTGGTGACCTGTTCACCCTGCCTCCAGTGATTTGTAATGCCACATATCCGCCATGCCACCTCCAACCATTTCTGGGTAATGCCTATCTGGCTAGGCAATCTTGCAGTCTCGGTTTTCTTTTTCTTTTTTTTTTTTTTGAGACGGAGTCTCGTTCTGTCGCCCAGGCTGGAGTGCAGTGGCGCGATCTCGGCTCTTTGCAAGCTCCTCCTCCCTGGTTCACACCATTCTCCTGCCTCAGCCTCCCAAGTAGCTGGGACTACAGGCGCCCACCACCACCCCCAGCTAATTTTTTGCATTTTTAGTAGAGATGGGGTTTCACTGTGTTAGCCAGGATGGTCTCGATCTCCTGACCTTGTGGTCTGCCTGCTTCGGCCTCCCAAAGTGCTGAGATTACAGGCATGAACCATCGCGCCCGGCTTGTTTTTCACTTTCAGAATTCTCTTGGGTGTTCTTGGCTCTTTACACTTCCACAGGAATTTGATTATCCTTTCGCCTGGTCTATAACTCTTCTTCTGTGATTATTTCATATCTCTTCTCCGTATTTTCTTTCTCGCTTTTTTTTTTTTTCTCTGAGACGGAGTCTTGCTCTGTTGTTGCCCAGGCTGGAGTGCAGTGGCCAGAATTTCAGCTCACTGCAATCTCCGCCTCCCAGGTTCAAGCAATTCTCCTGCCTCAGCCTCCCAAGTTCCTGGGATTACAGGCACGTGCCACCATACCCGGCTAAGTTTTGTATTTTTAGATTTTACCATGTTGGCCAGGCTGGTCTTGAACTCCTGACCTCGTGATCCACCCGCCTTGGCCTCCCACAGTGCTGGGATTACAGGTGTGAGTCACCGTGCCTAACTCATATTTTCTTTCTCAGGGTGGCTTACCTCATAGTGGCAAAAGGGCTGCAGGAGCTCTAGGACTCACATGCATCCTCCGTCATGAACAAGAAGAGGAGGGAACCACCCAGGAAGGTCGCTCCTAAAACCCTGACCCACAGAAACTGAACTAACACATGTTTATGGTTGTTTTAAAGCAGTCGGTTTTGAGGTCGTCTGTTACTCGGCAAGATGTAATGAATGCAGCAGTTCTTCCATTCCCAGGCTTTCCTGCAGTTGACTGAGTTCTCCGGTGACTGTGAGCAGGACTGATGCGTGCCACTTGCAGGCCCACCCATACGAACTTCCCTCCAATACCTGTGCAGCCTCCATGTCCCGTCCTGCAGGCTTCAGGTCCCCTAGGCCAGCCATGGGGGCCACAAACTGAAGACAAGAGGAAGAAGTCTGGGGCCCTCATCGTGGCAGGAGGAGAGCTGCCCAGGAATACTGCCTGACCAGAGACACCACGTGAGACTCCATGAGCAGGAAATAAATCTTCATGTTTAAGCCACTGAGATTTGGGGATTTATCCATTACAGTACCTAAAGTCACCTTAAACTAATACTCTTTTTTTTTTTTTGAGACGGTGTCTCGCTCTGTCACTCAGGCTGGAGAGTGGTGCAATCTCCACTCACTGCAACCTCCGCTTCCCGGGTTCAAGCGATTCTCCTGCCTCAGCCTCCTGAATAGCTGGGACTACAGGCACACGCCATCATGCCTGGCTCATTTTTATATTTTTAGTAGGGACAGAGTTTCACCATGTTGGTCAGGCTGGTGTCAAACTTCTGACCTCGTGATCCACCCGCCTCGGCCTCCCAAAGTGCTGGGATTACAGGCGTGAGCCACTGCGCCCGGCCTAATACTCTTTCATATAGAATTTTCTTTTTTTTCCCAGGCTGGAGTGAAATGGTGTGATCTCGGCTCACTGCAACCTCCACCTCCCGGGTTCGAGCGATTCTCCTGCCTCAGCCTCCCAAGTAGCTGGGATTACAGGTGTGAACCACCTGTCTCACCTAATTTTTGTATTTTTAGTAGAGATGGGATTTCATCATGTTACCCAGGCTGGTCTCAAACTCCTGACCTTGTGATCCACCCGCCTCAGCCTCCCAAAGTGCTGGGATTACAGGCGTGAGCCACCATGCCCAGCCTCATGTAGAACTTGAGAGAATTTTTAAAGCACTTTCATAAATTTCCTTTAAATTGGATCCTCCTAACTCCTTGTGTGTTAGGTAGGGCAGAATGCTCTTTTATTCCTGAGGAGAACTGAGGCTCAGAGAGGCTAAGACACTTGCTCAATGTCAGGCAGCTCATGGGTGGAGCAGGAAGCCAGCGAAGCAGGTGGTAAAATAACCTAGTCCAAGCAGGTTAAGCTTGGAGGACAGAGTCCTGTACGATTCCTGAACCCACTACTCACTAGTCAAGGGAACTTGGACAAATCAATCACTTCTCTTTTGATTTCTCCATCTGCAAAATGGGAACCATAACGACTTTCAGAGCTGCCTGGTGACATTCAGCAGATAATATATATACACGCAAGATTCCTGGCACCCAATAGGCATTCCGTAACTATTTGGTGAGTTGATACAGTGTTTAGCACAGCTGGGCACACACTCTCTCCATTGCGTTAGCCATGCGTATTACTACGTTTATATTTTATTTACGTAGGAACATGTTATGGTGGATGACTCTCCAGACTGTCCTTTCAACAAGGCCCTAAGAACTTAGGAGCCCCTCAGGCCTCCTGGAACCCGTCTGGGCTTCCCCAGACATGCCCAGCCCCCGCGCAGCACGCGGCCCGCCCCCCATAAATCAGGCCCCACGACCTGTAATTAACAAGCCACGGCCCCCATCCCAGGGGCTTCCTGCGCCCCCCGCCTCTCCAGGAGTGGGGCGGGGGCAGGGAGCTGGGGGGTCCCTCCGCCGGCCCCTGATTTATGGGTCTCTGTGTGAAGGAGATTTACGAGCTAAGACCTGGGCCGGGACGCGTCGGGAGGCGCCCCAGGGGAGGGACTCGGGGGTCGCCACCCGCCTGAATCCCGCGGCAAGTGGGGGTCGCGGGAGGCGCCGGGGCTGCAGACCCCGCTCCTGGCGCTTCCCTAGGCTCCAGCCTCCCAGGGCCGGGCTCTGAGCCGGGGGCGCCCGCGTGGGGGGATTCTGCACGGTCCTTGTTATCCGTCGCCCCGTTTCCAGATGAGAAAACTGAGTCTCAGTAAGTTCTCCTGGACTGCAAAGCTTCCGTTCTCAATTACTTTATTTACTTAATTTTTTTTCTTTTTTTGAGACGGAGTCTCGCTCTGCCGCCCAGGCTGGAGTGCAGTGGCCGGATCTCAGCTCACTGCAAGCTCCGCCTCCCGGGTTCGCGCCATTCTCCTGCCTCAGCCTCCCGAGTAGCTGGGACTACAGGCGCCGCCACCGCGCCCGGCTAATTTTTTTGTATTTTTAGTAGAGACGGGGTTTCACCGTGTTCGCCAGGATGGTCTCGATCTCCTGACCTCGCGATCCGCCCGCCTCGGCCTTGATCCCAAAGTGCTGGGATGACAGGCGTGAGCCACCGCACCCGGCTAATTTATTTTTATATTTTATTTTCGTAGAGATGGGGGTGGGTGGGGCTCACTTTGTCGGCCAGGCTGGTCTCGAACTCCGCGCGCCTCGCCTGGCAAAGCGCTGGGACTACAGGCCGAGCCACCTGCCCGGCGGGCACTGGGCTCCTTTCCCTGGCATCTCTCCCCACTCACTCCTTTTCCGCCTCTTTTGATCGGCTCCTCTTCTTCCGACAACTCCTTCAAGGTCAAATGTCTCTTTCCAGCTGCAGCTTCTCTTCCAACGTTCAGAGCCGCGTTCCCGTTTCCGGGTGACCGTTCCGCCGACATCTTCATCCAGTTCCCACACTCTTCTCCCTGGCTCCCCACCGGGGTGAACAAGCAAAGGAGCAAGGCCCTCGCCGACCCTCCCACCGCCTCCCGCCATCACTGTGGCGAACTCAGAAGGGAACTTTTTACTCCGAAATCCAAACCTCAGCAACTTTGGAAAGAGAAACGTGGATCGTGAAGAACAAACGTGGAATCCCGGCGCCCTCTTCTGGTCAAAAAGTGGAACTCCAGGCCGGGCGCGCGGCTCACGGCTGTAATCCTAGCACTTTGGGAGGCCTGGGCGGGCGCGTATCCCTTGAGGTCCGGAGTTCGAGACCAGCCTGGCCAACATGGTGAAACCCCCGTCTCTACTAAGAATACAAAAATTGGCCGGGCGCGGTGGCTCAAGCCTGTAATCCCAGCACTTTGGGAGGCCGAGACGGGCGGATCACAAGGTCAGGAGATCGAGACCATCCTGGCTAACATGGTGAAACCCCGTCTCTACTAAAAATACAAAAAACTAGCCGGGCGAGGTGGCGGGCGCCTGTAGTCCCAGCTACTCCGGAGGCTGAGGCAGGAGAATGGCGTGAACCCGGGAGGCGGAGCTTGCAGTGAGCTGAGACCCGGCCACTGCACTCCAGCCTGGGCGACAGAGCGAGACTCCGTCTCAAAAAAAAAAAAAAAAAAAAAAAAGGAATACAAAAATTAGCCGGGCGTGGTGGCGTGCGCCTGTAATCCCAGCCACTCTAGGCTGAGGCAGGAGAATCGCTTGAACCTGGGAGGTGGAGGTTGCAGTGAGCCCAGATCATATCACTGCACTCCAGCCTGGGGGACAGAGCAAGACTCTGTCATCTCAAAAAAAAAAAAAAAAAATGGAACCCCATGAAGCGCTTAAGTCAGGCCTCTAGTTGGGCTAAGGCCCTGCTGCTTGATGCTGTTCACCTGGGGCAGCCCCTGCACAAACTGAAGTTTTATCTCTTCTCATCAGTGCTGGGAGAGGAAACTGCTCTTTTGCCCCGGTCAGGTTTCTCCTGCGCTTCTCTTGGGGGATCTCCAAGTCTTCATCGCTTGCAACCCACAGTTTCATTGCACACAGCCCACCTCTCCTGTCTCAGGAAAAATTGAGGCCAACAGGTGTGAACCCTCAGCTTCCTGCCACAGAGAGATCTGTCTCACCCGCTTGCACGTCCTCTCCTCCTGCCGTCTGAAGATAACCCTGTTGCTGGGGCGGGGAGCGGGGAAGCATCTCCAGTCTCATCCTCACAGAAGGTACACTTTGAGCCGCTAGCTATTATTCCCTCTCTCCAGTTGCTTTTTGATTTTTCAAGGGTTTTTGTGTGGGGGGGGTTCTGTTTCTGGTTTTCATTTTTGTTTTTTTTTTTTTGAGACATGGTCTTATTCTGTCACTCAGGCTGAGGGGCAGTAGCATAATCACAGCTCACTGCAGCCTTGACCTCCTGGGCTCAAGCAATCCTCCCACCTCAGCCTCCCGAGTAGCTGGGATTACAAACGTGCACCACCACGCCTGGCTAATTTTTGTATTTTTAGTAGAGACAGGATTTCACCATGTTGGCCATGCTGGTCTCGAACTCCTGACCTTGTGAATTGCTGTGACCGACCACCCATTTTTCATGCTTTAATGAACATTATTTTTTTTTTTTTTTGAGACGGAGTCTCGCTCTGTCACCCAGGCTGGAGTGCGGTGGCCGGATCTCAGCTCACTGCAAGCTCCGCCTCCCGGGTTCACGCCATTCTCCTGCCTCAGCCTCCCGAGTAGCTGGGACTACAGGCGCCCGCCACCTCGCCCGGCTAGTTTTTTGTATTTTTTAGTAGAGACGGGGTTTCACCGTGTTAGCCAGGATGGTCTCGATCTCCTGACCTCGTGATCCGCCCGTCTCGGCCTCCCAAAGTGCTGGGATTACAGGCGTGAGCCACCGCGCCCGGCCATGAACATTATTTTTTAGAATGATTTTAGAGGTACAGAAAAATTAGGCCGAGTGCAGTGGCTCCTGCCTGTAATCCCAGCACTTTGGGACCCTGAGGCAGGTGGATCACCTGAGGTCAGGAGTTCGAGACCAGCCTGGCCAACATGGTGAAACCCTGTCTTTACTAAAAATACAAAAATTAGCCAGGTGTGGTGGTGGGTGCCTGTAATCCCAGCTACTTGGGAGGCTGAGGCAGGAGAATCACTTGAACCCAGGAGGTGGAGCTTGCACTCAGTGGAGACTGTGTCATTGCACTCCAGCCTGGGGGACAACAGTGAAACTGCCTCAAAAGAGAAAGAAAGAAAAAAGATGGACAGAAAAAGTGAGAACCTAGTACCAAGAGTCCCCCATATACCCTGAACCCATTTCCTTGTTATTAACATATCACATGACTGTAGTACATTTATTACAATTAATTAATCCATACTGACACATCATTATTAAGAAACCCTGTCTCTACAAAAAATTAAAAAATTAGCTGTGGGTGGTGGTATGCACCTGTAGTCCCAGCTACTCAGGAGGTTGAGGTGGGAGGATCCCTTGAGCCCAGGAGTTTGAGGCCGCAGTGAGCAAAGATCGTGTCACTGTACTCTAGTCTGGGCGACAAAGCGAGACCCAGTCTCTAAAAAGCAAAAATAAAAAGGGGGTTTCAGGCCTACAAGGAATCAGAAAAATTTCCCTCATGTGCATGCAATTGAGGCAGCTGAACATGATCAAAGAGACTAGAACTGCCTCAGAGACAGGAGTCTGGCAGGTGAGGGAAAGGAAGAAGGAAGTGCTGGGCAGCCGGGGCAGCTTGGTGAGGGGTGGACTGGTGAGCACAGGGCATCAGCCGTTGTCCCCCTGCCCCCACCGACACACAGCCGGATGGGCCCCGGCTCTGTGGCCTCCAGCTCTCACCGTTGAAGCTGCTGCAGTGAGAGCCCTGAGAGAGAAGCCAGAAAGGAAACTGCTCCCACCCAGCACCTCCACCCACCAGGAGCCCGCCGGTGGTTTGCATTTCTGCTTGTTTTCCTGGCATCCACCCTTCCTTCTCTCACTAAAGTGATCTCTCTTGGCCGGGTGCGGTGGTTCATGCCTGTAATCCCAGCACTCTGGGAGGCCAAGGGGGGCGGATCACCTGAGGTCAGCAGTTCGAGACCAGCCTGGCCAACATGGTGAAACCCCGTGTCTACTAAAAATACAAAACTTAGCTGGGCATTGCGGCAGACACCTGTAATCCCAGCTACTTGGGAAGCCGAGGCAGGAGAATCGCTTGAACCCGGGAGGTGGAGGTTGCAGTGAGCTGAGATCGCACCACTGCACTCCAGCCTGGGCGACAGTGAGACCCTGTCTAAAAAAAGAGAAAAAACCAAAAAGGAAGAAAAAAAAATCTTCCTTTTCTGTTGGAGCGTCTCCACTCCTTTGTCCTCAGCACTTTGAACGGGATCGGCGTAAGCCTGTCGGAGACTCCCCTCTTGGCCACAGCACATGGTTCAGGGACGGGCAGTTGCCAGTCAGAGCCAACAAGATGCCCAGAGATGTTTGCTGGAGCTGCCAGGAATGAAATACCTCCTTTGTGGAAATTGCCTGAATAGACTCGCACCTGCTGGACATACACGAGCATGGCTCTAGCTCTGGGAAATGACCGTCTTCACCAGGCAACCGTGAAGATGGGAACAGGTCAGAGAATGCAGCCATTTGCAGCAAGAAAAGAGAGCCGGGAAATGCGGTAAGAGAAAAACCAGGCTCTTGGTCACATTGTTTGAATACTAGATCTCACCACGCCTAAAGATCTATCCCCAGACTCTTCAGTTACATGGGTCAAAATACTCTCTTTATTTTTGAAACAGTGTATTGACCTGTTACTTTAGCTGTTGTTTGCAGTGGCAATGTGAGGAGTCCAAAGGAATACGGATGGTCAGGGTCCATTTAATGCATATATCATGATTGTCAGGCTTGATCTTTTATTTTCTCTTCCTTTCTTTTCTTTTTTTTTTTGGAGGCAGAGTCTCGCTCTGTCACCCAGGCTGCAGTGCAGTGGCGCCATCTCGGCTCACTGCAAGCTCCACCTCCCAGGTTCAAGCAATTCTCCCGCCTCTACCTCCTGAGTAGCTGGGATTACAGGTGCCGGCCACCACACCCGGCTAATTTTTGTGTTTTTAGTAGAGACGGGGTTTCACCATGTTGGCCAGGCTGGTCTTGAACTCCTGACCTCAAGTGATCTACCCACTTCGGCCTCCCACAGTGCTGGAATTACAGGTGTGAGCCACTACACCTGGCCCTTTTTCTTTCTTTTTGAGACAGGATCTGACTCTGCCGCCCAGGCTAGAGTGCAATGGCGTAATCACAGCTCACTGTCACCTCTGCCTCCTGGGTTCAAGCAGTCCTCCCACCTCAGCCTCATGAGTAGCTGGGACTACAGGCACCTGCCACCACGCCTGGGTAATTTTTGTGTTTTTTGTAAAGACAGGGCTCACCATGTTGTCCAGGCTGGTCTCGAACTCCTGGGCTCCAGCAGTCCACTCACTTCAGCCTCCCAAAGTGGCGGGATTACAGGCGTGACCCACCACGCGTCCCCCCACCCCGCCTTGATCTTTATAAGGACTGTGAGGTGCTTGGAAGATGCAGAGATAAACAAGGTGGAATTCTGTCCTGAACCAGTCCCTTCTTAGTCAAAAGAAGGAGAGGAAGAATGGCTTGAACTTGAACTCTGCCTCTTTTATTTTTTTTTTTGAGACGGAGTCTCGCTCTGTCGCCCAGGCTGGAGTGCAGTGGCCGGATCTCAGCTCACTGCAAGCTCCGCCTCCTGGGTTTACACCATTCTCCTGCCTCAGCCTCCCGAGTAGCTGGGACCACAGAGTAGCTGGGACCACAGAGTAGCTGGGACCACAGACGCCCGCCACCTCGCCTAGTTTTTGTATTTTTAGTAGAGATGGGGTTTCACCATGTTAGCCAGGATGGTCTTGATCTCCTGACCTCGTGATCCACCCGTCTCGGCCTCCCAAAGTGCTGGGATTACAGGCTTGAGCCACCGCGCCCGGCCTACTCTGCCTCTTTTGAAATACGAATATTCCCAATTAGTGATGACACAGATTCTATAAAATCAATTAGTAGACGCGTCTTTGGCAGCCCAGCTGTGAAAGCCTGTCTCGGGTCACTGCTAGTCAGGCTGGTGACGCAAAAAATTGACATTTGATACTTTTGCTCTAAAGATTTGGGATTATGTCAATGTGTTCATCTATGAAATAGCAGCCTTTGAAAACCCAAATCCCACATCATTAAATGGGATTAGCAAAGCTTTATTATTTATGTATTTAATTTTCTTTTTTGAGATGGAGTTTTGCTCTTGTCGCTCAGGCTGGAGTGCAATGGTGCAGTCTCGGCTCACTGCAACCTCTGCCTCTTGGACTCAAGCAATTCTCTTGCCTCAGCCTCCCAAGTAGCTGGGATTACAGGCGACCGACCGCCAACACGCCTGGCTAATTTTTTTGTATTATTATTGTTATTATTATTATTATTTTGAGACAGACTCTCGCTCTGTTGCCCAGGCTGGAGTGCAGTGGCGCGATCTCGGCTCACTGCAACCTCTGCCTCCCGGGTTCAAGCGATTCTCCTGCCTCAGCCTCCTGCGTAGCTGGGACTACAGGTGACTGCCACCATGCCCGGCTAATGTTTGTATTTTCAGTAGAGATGGGATTTCACCATGTTGGCCAGGCTGGTCTTGAACTCCTGACCTCAGGTGATCCTTCCACCTCGGCCTCCCAAAGTGCTGGGATTACAGGCGTGAGCCACCGCGCCCGGCCCATCATTTATTATTTTATCAAACATTTAGGATGCCGGATTCAGTGGGCATCTTCACCTGGCTTCGCTGCTAGTTTTCCTTTCCACAAATCCTTCCGGCTTGTTACTTAAGAAATAACTATCTCCCCCAGGGGCCAAAGAGGGCCGGGGAGAAAATGAAATTGACCAAGTGTCAATGAAGGAGGGCAGGGGAGAGATAAATGCTCCATCAGCAGTGGGAGTGGGTCCAAAAAGACTCTTAGACTCCTAAATTGCTCACTTGTCCTCCGTGTAGTGAGTTTGCTCCGAATGGCTGGAAAAGCTATTTCTGCTAATCGCAGCGCAGGCCCGTTGCTGGAAGGGGGCCAGCCTGGGCCCAGCCGGAGTGTGAATTGCACCCGGATTCATTATCTTTATCTAGTCCAACATTTTAGTGGTAGGTTTTTGTTTGATTTCAAAGTGAGATGGTTAGGTCATTATTTGTTAAATTATAGCTTTTAATTAGCAGATCTATTGAAATGAAAAGCCTGGAAGAGACGCACACACAGACACATGCCGCTACGTTTTTGTTTGGAATTTATAATTATTACTGTTCGGAAAACATTAGTTGGGGGTGTTAAGGTCTTTTTTTTTTTTTTTTTTTTTAAAGAAAATCTTCAAATTATGCGCTGTTGGGGGAAGGGGGGAGGGAGACACCAGTGAGCTAGAGACCTCTAGTAATGCCATCAGTATTATTACCCAGCCCCGGGTCCTTGTCTTTGCAGAAAAGAGAGGGAACAGATGGGTTTATAATAATTCATATACTTTCTCCTCAGAGTGGGAATCAGATTAAATCAGTGGGTAACCAAGATTGGCTGCGATGGAGTTCTGTTCCGTTCCTAATTCCACTGGAAGGCAGGGAGGATGGTTGAGGGTGGTGGGGTTGGAGTAGGGCAGTGTGGTGGGGAGTGGATCAGCCTTGGTAGATTTGCCCCTTGGGGATTTAGTTTCTGCCTTTTGGAGGAACACGGAGGAGCTAATATTCTCTCTCTCTCTTTCTCTCTCTCTTTTTTTTTTTTTTTTGAGGAGTCTCGCTCTGTTGCTCAGGCTGGAGTGCAATAGTGAGCTCTCAGCTCACTGCAACCTCTGCCTCCCAGGTTCAAGCGATTCTCTTGCCTCAGCCTCCCGAGTAGCTGGGACTACAGGCGCCCGCCACCACGCCCGGCTAGTTTTTGTGTTTTTAGTAGAGATGGGGTTTCAACATGTTGACCAGGCTGGTGTCGAACTCCTGATCTCAGGTGATCTGCCCGTCTTGGCCTCCCAAAGTGCTGGGATGACAGGCATGAGCCACCGCGCCTGGCTGGCAGTAATCTGGATCCCCTCCCTCTTTCCCAGGGTTAGGGTGCGGGGGTGAGTTCCGATTCAGATGTCTTCCATCCTCTCTGATTCTGAAACCCCTTCCTTTGAAAACAGAACACCTTGCGCAGGTCACTTGTAACCAGAGGCTTTTTGGTTGTGTGTTAGGGTTTCTCTGAGTGAGCTTTCCCAGAAGGGAAGATGAGAAAATAGCCCATTAATAAATAGCACGTTGTTCTAAAACATAGTTACAGCTTCTGTTGGAACTGTTGTTTTGATTTCGCAAAATCTGAGTGTGGATCTGATGCTCCGTCTCCCTGTCTTGCTTTCATTCTTATGCTTAATAATCACATTCACTCCACTCTAGGAGTAATCAAAGCCAGGCAGCCGTCTCAAAGCTATGGGGGGAGAACGGCACAGATAAGAAGCCCAGAATCGGGAATTGTCTTCTGATGAGCAAATGTCAAATTTTTTTTTTTTTTTTTGAGACGGAGTCTCCCTCTGTCGCCCAGGCTGGAGTGCAGTGGCCGGATCTCAGCTCACTGCAAGCGCCGCCTCCCGGGTTTACGCCATTCTCCTGCCTCAGCCTCCCGAGTAGCTGGGACTACAGGCGCCCGCCACTGCGCCCGGCTAATTTTTTTGTATTTTTAGTAGAGACGGGGTTTCATTGTGTTAGCCAGGATGGTCTCGATCTCCTGACCTCATGATCCGCCCGTCTCGGCCTCCCAAAGTGCTGGGATTACAGGCTTGAGCCACCGCGCCCGGCCGCAAATGTCAAATTTTATAGATAAGCTTTGGGGATGAGGGAAAGGGTTATCGTGATAGCCTGAAGCAACTTAGATTCGTTGCTGGCGCTCTGACGACAGGATACGTGTTTGGGAGGTGATTCCACGCACAGATTTTGGTCTCCGCAAAAGGCTAGAGCGTGAAATAAATACAAGAAAAGGCTTTAAAGCTTTTTACTCCGGCAACAACAAAAAACAAAAATTTAATCTTTGTAATTTCATGTTATTGAAAATCTCCTCCACTACATGTTTTGTTATTTTTGAAGCACATAATTGCTCCAGTGGCAGCTGTGTGCACTGGTGTCAATAAAATATCATCTGTCATTCACATGACATTTCTTCCCTCCATAGCTCCCAGCAAGGGTCCCGACGAACACAATTAAAACCACTGCACTAGGGGCCGGGCGCGGTGGCTCACGCCTGTCATCCCACCACTTTGGGAGGCCAAGGCGGATGGATCATGAGGTCAGGAGATCGAGACCATCCTGGCTAACATGGTGAAACCCCTCTCTACTAAAAATACAAAAAATTAGCCGGGCTTGGTGGGGGCGCCTGTGGTCCCAGCTACTCTCGGGAGGCTGAGGCAGGAGAATGGCGTGAACCCGGGAGGCGGAGCTTGCAGTGAGCCGAGATTGCTCCACTGCACTCCAGCCTAGGGTACAATACAAGACACTGTCTCAAAAACAAAAACAAGAAAAACCCCACTGCACTAGGCAGGCGCCGTGGCTCACGCCTCTGATCCCAGCTACTCGGGAGGCAGAGGCAGGAGAATCGCTTCAATCCGGGAGGCAGAGGTTGTGGTGAGTCAAAAGCACAGCACTCCAGGCTGGGCGACAATGCAAGACACCGTCTCAAAAACAAAAAGGAGACGGGAATGTCACCAAAGCTTTCAAGAAAAGATAATACCAGGGATCTTTAAATTGTTCCAATCTATAGGAAAAGAAGAAAAAGTTCCAAAATCTTCTAAAAACATGAGCACAAGGCTGATCGCAAACCTGGGAAAGACTCCACTAAAAACATAAATGTAGGCCGGGCGCAGTGGCTCACGCCTGTCATCACAGCACTTTAGGAGGCCGAGGCGGGCGGATCACAAGGTCAGGAGATCAAGGCCATCCTGGCTAACACGGTGACACCCCGTCTCTATTAAAAAATACAAAAAACTAGCCGGGCGCGGTGGCGGGCGCCTGTAGTCCCAGGTACTCCAGAGGCTGAGGCAGGAGAATGGCGTAAACCCGGGAGGCGGAGCGTGCAGTGAGCCCAGATCACGCCACTGCACTCCAGCCTGGGCGACAGAGCAAGACTCTGTCTCAAAAAAAAAAAAAAAAAAAATATATATATATATATATGTATAAATGTAGAAATATCTCAGTCATTAACATTAATGCAAAAAGTACAAATTCAATATTGGTAAACAGAATATAGCATATTGATTTATTTTTATTTTTATTTATTTTCTTCTTTTTTTTTTTTTTGAGACAGTGTCTGGCTCTGTCGCCCAGGCTGGAGTGCAGTGGCCGGATCTCAGCTCACTGCAAGCTCCGCCTCCCGGGTTCACGCCATTCTCCTGCCTCAGCCTCCCGAGTAGCTGGGACTACAGGCGCCTGCCACCTCGCCCGGCTAAGTTTTTGTATTTTTAGTAGAGACGGGGTTTCACTGTGTTAGCCAGGATGGTCTCGATCTCCTGACCTCGTGATCCGCCCGTCTCGGCCTCCCAAAGTGCTGGGATTACAGGCTTGAGCCACCGCGCCCGGCCTGCATTATCTGTTAATTATGCATTTCCCAGTCTCAGGTATTCTGTTATAGCAGCACAAAATGGACTAACGCAATAAGCAAAGTCAAATGATAAATGACAAGTTTGGAAAAATATTTTCAACTCACAGCACAGGCAAAGAGCTAAGTTCTCTGGTATTTAAAGAATTCCTACACATGGATAAGAAAAAAATTAACAGCCCAAGAGAAAAATGGGCAAAAGACTTAAACAGATGGTCCAGGTGTGGTGGCTCACACCTCTAATTCCAGCACTTTGGGAGGCTGAGGCGGGGAGATCACCTGAGGTTAGGCGTTCGAGACCATCCTGGCTCACGTGGAGAAACCCTGGCTCTACTAAAAATACAAAAATTAGCCGGGCGGGGTTGCGGGCGTTTGTAATCCCAGCTACTCGGGAGACTGAGGCAGGAGAATCGCTTGAACCCGGGAGGGAGAGGTTGCAGTGAGTGGAGATCGCACCATTGCATTCCAGCCTGGGCAACAAGAGCTAAACTCCCTCTAAAAAAAGAAAAGCCTCAAACTCCTGGGCTCACGTGATCCTCCCACCTCAGCCTTCCGACGACCTGGTATTACAGTTGCTGGTCTGGAACTCCTGGGCTCAAGCAATCCTCCTGCCTCGGCCCTCCCAGATCGCTGGGATTACAGGCGTGAGCCACCGCACCCGCAGAGAGTTCTGTAAGGGTCCTTACGTCAACCCAGAACAGACATTTTTGTTTGCCGGTTCCTTTTTTCTTGCCAGCAAGGCTGTGATTTCTCATGGGGAAATTAACGCTTCCCGGGGTCTCAGCCATGTGGTTTAGGTACAGTTAACCCCCCGCCCTCAGCTCCAGGGACAGATGCTAGTTGACCTACAGCAGTGCCACTGGCAGCAGTGATTAGTTTAAAAGAGAACGAGACCGTCCTGGCTAAGAAGGTGAAACCCTGTCTCTACTAAAACTTCTAAAAATTAGTCAGGCGTGGTGGTGCAGCCTCTGCCTCCAGGGTTCAAGTGATTCTCCTGTCTCAGCCTCCTGAGTAGCTGGGATTATAGGTGCATGCCACTGGGCCCGGCTAATTTTTGTATTTTTAGTAGAGATGGGGTTTCACCATGTTGGCCAAGAGTGTGCCACTGCACTCCAGCCTGGGCAACAGAGCAAGACTCCATCTCAAAAAAAAAAAAAAAAAAAAAAAGAAGAGAAGCCGGGTGCGGTGGCTCACACCTGTAATCCCAGCACTTTGGGAGGCTGAGTGGGGTGGATCATTTGAGCCCAGGGGTTCAAGACCAGCCTGGGCAACATGGTGAAACAAACAAAAACTGAAACTACCAAAAAAACACAAAAAAAACTTAACAAAAAAAATTAGCCAGACTTGGTGTTGCACATGTGTAGTCCCAGCTACTAGGGGGGCTGAAGTGGGAGAGTCCCTTGAGTCCAGGAGGTTGAGGCTGCAGTGAGCAATGAGTGAACCACTGCACTCCAGCCTGGGTGACAGATCGAAACTCTGTCTCAAAATAAATAAGCTGGGGGCTGGGCATGGTGGCTCACACCTGTAATCCCAGCACTTTGGGATGCTGAAGCAGGAGGATCACTTGAAGCCAGGAGTTCAAGACCAGCCTGGGTAACATAGCAAGACCTTGTCTCTACAAAAAATAAAAAATTAGCCAGAGCAAGTCTCTCTCAGTCAGTCAGTCTCTCTCTCTTTTTTTTTTTTTTTTGAGACGGAGTCTCGCTCTGTCGCCCAGGCTGGAGTGCAGTGGCCGGATCTCAGCTCACTGCAAGCTCCGCCTCCCGGGTTCATACCATTCTCCTGCCTCAGCCTCCCGAGTAGCTGGGACTACAGGCACCTGCTACCTCGCCCGGCTAGTTTTTTGTATTTTTAGTAGAGACAGGGTTTCACCGTGTTAGCCAGGATGGTCTCAACCTCCTGACCTTGTGATTCGCCCGCCTTGGCCTCCCGAAGTGCTGGGATTACAGGCTTGAGCCACCGCGCCTGGCCTCTCTTTCTCTTTAAGTTCCAGTTGGAGAACCACCAAATTGGACAGAGTTCCCCCAGGGAGAGGTGCCAGAATGGGGACAGATGTTCACTCTTTTTTTTTTTTTTTTTTTGAGATGGAGCCTTGCTCTGTCACCCCAGCTGAGATGTTCATTTTTTATCTTATATAATTCTGGATTCTTCCAGTTTTCTTTCACAAGCTCTTATTGCTTTTGTAATTTACAAAATGTGAAAAACAAGTTGCACATGAGACCTTTCCTTGCTTATTTCTAGAAAGAGAGGCGTGGAATCGGCAGAGCCCTGGCAGCCTGACAAGCAAACGGACCCCATTCTGCAGTAATTAGAAAACGTCATGCTACGATGCCATGTGAAGCACACACCAGCATCTGCCAAAACGCTCAAGCTGGATCGAATTACGGGGAAACATCAGATGGGTCCAGATTACGCAGGACGCTCTCCCTGATGACTGGCATGGAATCCTCAAAAACAACAATGCCGTGGAAGACATAAATAAAACAGAACAAAAGGTAGGAGGGCTGGGCGCAGCGGCTCACGCCTGTAATCCCAGCACTTTGGGAGGCTGAGGCGGGTGGATCACGAGGTTAGGAGTTCAAAACCAGCCTGGCCAAAATGGTGAAACTCTGTCTCTACTAAAATTACAAAAAGTGGCCGGGCGCGGTGGCTCAAGCCTGTAATCCCAGCACTTTGGGAGGCCGAGACGGGCGGATCACGAGGTCAGGAGATCGAGACCATCCTGGCTAACACGGTGAAACCCCGTCTCTACTACAAAATACAAAAAAACTAGCCGGGCGAAGTGGCGGGCGCCTGTAGTCCCAGCTACTCGGGAGGCTGAGGCAGGAGAATGGCGTGAACCCGGGAGGCGGAGCTTGCAGTGAGCTGAGATCTGGCCATTGCACTCCAGCCTGGGCGACAGAGCGAGACTCCGTCTCAAAAAAAAAAAAAAATAAAATAAAATAAAATAAAATAAAATTACAAAAAATTAGCCAGGTGTGGTGGTGCATGCCTATAATCCCAGCTACTCAGGAGGCTGAGGCAGGAGAATCACTTGAACCTGGGAGGCGGAGGTTTTAGTGAGCCAAGACTGAGGCATTGCACTCCAGCCTGGGCGACAGAGCGAAACTCCATCTCAAAAAAAAAAAAAAAAAAAAAAAAAAGCCGGGCAGGTGCAGTAGCTCATGCCTGTAATCCCAGCACTTTGGGCGGCCAAGGTGATTGGATCACTTGAGGTCAGGAGTTCGAGACCAGCCTCATCAGCATGGTGAAACCCCATCTCTACTAAAAAAATACAAAATTAGCCGGGTGTGGTGGTGCATGCCTGTAATCTCAGCTATTCGGGAGGCTGAGGCAGGAGGATCGTTTGAACCCGGGAGGCAGAGGTTGCAGTGAGCTGAGATCATGCCATTGCACTCCAACCTGGGCAGCAAGAGTGAAACTTGCCAGGTGCGGTGGCCTACGCCTGTAATCCCAGCACTTTGAGAGGCCAAGGTGGGTGGATCATGAGGTCAGGAGTTCGAGACCAGCCTGACAAACATGGTGAAACTCCATCTCTACTAAAAATACAAAAATTAGCCGAGTGTGGTGGCACACGCCTATAGTCCCAGCTACTTGGGAGACTGAGGCAGGAGAACCTCTTGAACCCAGGAGACAGAGGCTGCAGCAAGCTGAGATTGTGCCACTGTGTTCCAGCCTGGGCAACAGAGCGAGACTCTGTCTCAAAAAAAAAAAAAAAAGGGGTCCAATATCTAGAACATATGAAAACTCTTACAACTCAACAAAAGAAAGGCAAACAATGCAACTAAAAATTGGGTTAAGAATTTGAGGCCGGGCGCGGTGGCTCACGCCTGTAATCCCAGCACTTTGGGAGGCCGAGACGGGCGGATCACGAGGTCAGGAGATCGAGACCATCCTGGCTAACACGGTGAAACCCCGTCTCTACTAAAAAATACAAAAAACTAGCCGGGCGAGGTGGCGGGCGCCTATAGTCCCAGCTACTCGGGAGGCTGAGGCAGGAGAATGGCGTGAACCTGGGGGGCGGAGCTTGCAGTGAGCTGAGATCCGGCCACTGCACTCCAGCCTGGGCGACAGAGCGAGACTCCGTCTCAAAAAAAAAAAAAAAAAAAAAGAATTTGAATAGACAGTTCTCTAAAGAAAATATATAGATGCCCAGTGAGAATGTAACTGCCTAAGGAGGTCAGCCTGCCCACTGCCCAGACACGGTGGGCTCATCAAGATTGGGGATCGCAATAGAGAAAGTAATTCACGCAGAGCTGGCTGTGCGCGAGACCGGAGTTCTATTATTACTCTAGTCAGTCTCTGTGAGCACTGGGGAATTGGGGAGCAGAGCGATTTTTTTTTTTTTTTGAGACAGAGTCTCGCTTCGTTGCCCAGGCTGGAGTGCAGTGGTGTGATCTCGGCTCACTGCAAGCTCCGCCTCCCGGGTTCACGCCATTCTCCTGCCTCAGCCTCCCGCGTAACCGGGACTACAGTCGCCCACCACCATGCCCGGCTAATTTTTTTTGTATTTTTAGTACAGACAGGGTTTCACCGTGTTAGCCGGGATGGTCTTGATCTCCTGACCTTGTGATCTGCCCGCCTCAGCCTCCGAAAGTGCTGGGATTACAGGCGTGAGCCACTGTACTTGGCCAGGGGAGCAGAGTTTTTATTTATTTATTTATTTATTTATTTATTTATTTATTTTGAGACAGAGTGAGCGTCCTGTCCCCCAGGCTGGAGTGCAGTGGCACGATCTCGGCTCACTGCAACCTCCGCCTCCGCCTCCCAGGTTCAAGCAATTCTGCTTCCTCAGCCTCCTGTGTAGCTGGGACTACAGGTGCCAGCCACCACGCACAGCTAATTTTTGTATTTTTAGTAGAGAGGGGAGTTTCACCATGTTGGTCAGGCTGGTCTTGAACTCCCGACCTTGGGTGATCCGCCCGCCTCAGCCTTCCAGAGTGCTGGGACTACAGGCGTGAGCCACCGCGCCTGGCCAGGGGAGCAGAGTTTTTAAGGATAACGTGGCGGGTGGGGGAAGCCTGTGAGCCAGGAGTGTTGATTGGTCAGGGATGAAATCATAGGAAGTCAAAACTGTCGTCTTGCCCTCAGTCAGTTCCTGGGTGGAGGCCACAAGATCAGAGGAACCAGTTTATCGATCTGGGTGGTGTCAGCTGATTCATAAAGGGCAGGGTTTCCAAAATATCTCAAGCACTGGTCTTAGGAGCAGTTTAGGGTGGGTTGGAATCTGGTAGCCTCCAGCTGCATGGCCCCTAAACCATAATTTCTAATCTTGGGGCTAAAGTTAGTCCTACAAAGGCAGTCTAGTCCCCAGGGAAGAAGGAGGTTTGTTTGGGAAAGGGCTGTTACCATCTTTGTCTAAACTATAAACTATAAATGAAGTCTCTCCCAAAGTTAGCTCAGGCTACACCCAGGAATGAACAAGGACAGCTTGGAGGTTAGGAGCAAGACGGAGTTGGTCAGGTTAGATCTTCCACTGTCTCAGTCATAATTTTGGAAAGGTGATTTCAAGAACGTGAAAATACGCTTGCCATTAATTATTAGGGAAAGGCAAATAAATCAAAACCACGATGAGGCTGGGTGCGGTGGCTCACGCCGGTAATCCCAGCACTTTGGGAGGCTGAGGTGGGAACACAGCTTGAGCCCAGACTTTGAGACGAGTCCTGGCAGCATAGTGAGATCTCGTCTCTACAAGACAGTTAAAAAAATAATTAGCTGAGTGTGGTGGCATGCGCTTGTGGTCCTAGCTACTCAGGAGGCTGAGGTGGGAGGATCACTTGAGTACCGGTGCTTGAAGCTGCAGTGAGCCACAATTGTGCCACTGCACACCAGTCTGGGCGACAGAGCAAGACTCTATCTCGAAAACAAAACAAGGCCGGGTGCAGTGGCTCACTCCTGTAATCCCACCACTTTGGGAGGCTGAGGCAGGCAGATCACAAGGTCAGGAGTTTGAGACCAGCCTGACAAACATGGTGAAACTCCGTCTCCACTAAAAATACAAAAATTAGCTGGGCATGGTGGTTGGTGCCTGTAATCCCCGCTACTCAGGAGGCAGAGGCAGGAGAATCAGTTCAACCCAGGAGGCAGTTTGCGGTGAGCTGAGATTGAGCCACTGCACTCCAGCCTGGATGACAGAGCAAGACTCCATCTCAAAAAAAAAAAAAAAAAAAAAACCCAAAAGGAAACAAAAACCAGAGAAACAACAATGAGAGACCACTTCACACGCACTGGGATGGCTATGATACAAAAAATGCAAGCTAGTGTGGGAAAGAATGTGGAGCAGTTGGAGCCCGTATACACCAGGAAGGTAAAATGACGTAGACGCGTCGGAAACAGTCGGACAGTTCTCTGATAAGCGAAATGCAGAGTAAGACCATACGAGCCAGAAATTTTGCTCCTAAGCAGAAACAGAAAATAGAAAACATGTCCACACAAAATCCTGGACACGGCCGGGCGCGGTGGCTCACGCCTGTAATCCCAGCTCTTTGGGAGGTCAAGGTGGACGGATCGCAAGAGGCCAGGAGTTCCAGACCAGCCTGGCCAACAGGGTGAAACCCCGTGTCTACTAAAAATACAAAAATTAGCCGGGCATGGTGGTGCACACCTGTAATACCAGCTACTCAGGAGGCTGAGACAGGAGAATTGCTTGAACCTGGGAGTAGAGGTTGCAGTGAGCCAAGATTGCACCATTGCACTCCAGCCTGGGCAACAGAGCGAGATTCTGTCTCAAAACAAAAAACCAAAAAAACAAAAATAAGCCGGGAGTGGTGGTGGGCGCCTGTAGTTCCAGCTACTTGAGAGGCTGAGGCAGGAGAATCACTTGAACCTGGGAGGCAGAGGTTGCCGTGAGCCGAGATCAAGCCACTGCTCTCCAACCTGGGAGACAGAATGAGACTCTGTCTCAAAAACCAAAACAGGCCGGGCACCGTGGCTCACATCTGTAATCCCAGCACTTTGGGAGGCTGGGGAGGGTGGATCATGAGGTCAGGAGTTCGAGATCAGCCTGGCCAACATGGTGAAACCCCGTTTCTACTAAAATACAAAAAAAAATTAGCCAGGCATGGTGGCGGGCGCCTGTAATCCCAGCTACTGGGGAGTCTGAGGCAGGAGAATCACTTGAACCCAGGAAGCGCAGATTGCAGTGAGCAGAGATTGTACCACTGCACTCCAGCCTGGGCAACAAGAGCGAGACTCTTTCTCAAAAAAAAAAAAAAAATCCAAAAACTTTAGTCATCACGGCAGTGTGGCGTTGTCATGAGGACAGACATATACATGAAACAGAACAAGGTCCAGAAATAGATCCACACTTTTTTGTTTTTTTTTTTTTTGAGACGGAGTCTCGCTCTGTTGCCCAGACTGGAGTGCAGTGGTGCGATCTCGGCTCACTGCAAGCTCCGCCTACCGGGTTCACGCCATTCTCCTGCCTCAGCCTCCGGAGTAGCTGGGACTACAGGCGCCCGCCACCACGCCCGGCTAATTTCTTTTTGTATTTTTAGTAGAGACGGGGTTTCACCGTGTTAGCCAGGATGGTCTCGATCTCCTGACCTTGTGATCCGCCCGCCTCAGCCTCCCAAAGTGCTGGGATTACAGGCTTGAGCCACCGCGCCCGGCCTAGATCCACACTTTTATGGCCAAATAATTTTTTTTTTTTTTTTTGAGACGGAGTCTTGCTCTGTCGCCCAAACTGGAGTGCAGTGGCTGGATCTCAGCTCACTGCAAGCTCCACCTTTCGGGTTCACGCCATTCTCCTGCCTCAGCCTCCCAAGCAGCTGGGACTACAGGCGCCTGCCACCACGC
The DNA here is from genome assembly GCF_037993035.2 of Macaca fascicularis. Taxonomy (NCBI): domain Eukaryota; kingdom Metazoa; phylum Chordata; class Mammalia; order Primates; family Cercopithecidae; genus Macaca; species Macaca fascicularis. The sequence goes on along the minus strand of NC_088390.1, from coordinate 1,354,454 downwards.
CCGGCTAGTTTTTTTTTTGTATTTTTTAGTAGAGACGGGGTTTCACCGGGTTAGCCAGGATGGTCTCGATCTCCTGACCTTGTGATCCGCCCATCTCGGCCTCCCAAAGTGCTGGGATTACAGGCTTGAGCCACCGCGCCCGGGCTTTTTTTTTTTTTTTTTTAAGATGAAGTCTTGCTTGGTTGCCCAGGCTGGAGTACGCTGGTGTGATGTCAGCTCACTGTAACCTCTGCCTCCCGGATTCAAGTGATTCTCCTGCCTCAGCCTCCCAAGTTGCTGGGATTACAGGCATGTGCCACCATGTCCGGTTAATTTTTGTATTTTTAGTAGAAACGGGGTTTCACCATGTTGGCTAGGCTGGTCTTGAACTCCTGATCTGAAGTGATCTGCCCGTCTTGGCCTACCAAAGTGCTGGGGTTATGGACGTTATAGCCTTTTTTCTAAATGGTCCTGAAACAACTGGATATCCATGTGGAAAACAAGCAAAAAAAAAGCCTTCTACCCCTATTGGATACCATACCCCCAAGCTAACTGAAAGTGAAAATTACAGACCTACACATAAATTCTAAAACTATTAAATTCCTAGAATAAAACATAAGGGAAATTTTTGTGATATTGGGTTAGGCAAAGATTTATTTTCTTTTCTCTCTTTCTTTTTTTTTTTGAGACAGAGTCTCGCTCTGTCACCCTGGCTGGAGTACAGTGGCCCAATCTCAGCTCACTGTAAGCTCCGCCTCCCGGGTTCATGTCATTCTCCCGCCTCAACCTCCCGAGTAGCTGGGTTTACAGGCAGTTGCCACTGCGCCTGGCTAATTTTTGTATTTTTATTTATTTTATTTTATTTGTGAGAAGGAGTCTCGCTCTGTCACTCAGGCTGGAGTGCAGTGGTGCGATCTCGGCTCACTGCAACTTCTGCCTCCTGGGTTCAAGCGATTCTTCTGCCTCAGCCTCCTGAGTAGCTGGGACTACAGGAGCGTGCCACCAGTCCCAGATAATTTTTTTTTTTTTTTTTTTTTTTTTTTTTTTTTTTTTGAGACGGAGTCTCGCTCTGTCGCCCAGGCTGGAGTGCAGTGGCCGGATCTCAGCTCACTGCAAGCTCCGCCTCCCGGGTTCCCGCCATTCTCCTGCCTCAGCCTCCCGAGTAGCTGGGACCACAGGCGCCGCCACCTCGCCCGGCTAATTTTTTGTGTTTTTAGTAGAGACGGGGTTTCGCCATGTTAGCCAGGATGGTCTCGATCTCCTGACCTTGTGATCCGCCCGTCTCGGCCTCCCAAAGTGCTGGGATTACAGGCTTGAGCCACCGCGCCCGGCCTTTTTTTGTTTTTTAATAGAGATGGGGTTTCACCATGTTGGCCAGGCTGGTCTCGAACTCCTGACCTCGTGATCCACCCTCCTCGGCCTCCCAAAGTGCTGAGATTACAGGCGTGAGGCACCGCGCCAGGCCAAGATTTCTTAAACAGAACACAAAAAGCTCAAACTATTAACAAATTAATAAAAGCTGCTTCATCAAAATAAAAACCATTTACTATTCAGAATCACAGATAAAATGAGAAGCCAAGCCACAAACTGGGAGAAAATTATCTGCAAAAAATATATCTGGCCGGGTGCGGTGGCTCATGCCTGTAATCCCAGCACTTTGGGAGGCCCAGGTAGGAGGATCACCTGAAGTTAGGAGATTGAGACCAGCCTGGCCAACATGGTAAAACCCCATCTCTACCAAAAATACAAAACTAGCTGGGCGTGGTGGCACACACCTGTAATCCCAGCTACTCAGGAGGCTGAATGAGGCAGGAGAATCATTGAACCTGGGCGGCGGAGGTTGAAGTGAGCCAAGATCGTGCCACTGCCCTCCAGACTGTTGCTCCAGCCTGGGCGACAGTCTCAAAAAAAAAAAAAAAAAAAAAAAAAATCCATCCATCCATCCATCCATCCATCTATCTATATCTGACAAAGAGCATGAATAAATAATATAAAGAATTAGGCCAGGTGCAATGGTTCAGGCCTATAATCCTAGCACTTTGGGAGCTGAGGCAGGTGGATCACTTGAGTCTAGCAGTTTGAGACCAGCCTGAACAACATGGTGAAACCTGGTCTCTACAAAAAATACAGAAATTAGCCGGGTGTGGTGGTATGTGCCTGTAATCCCAGCTACTCGAGAGGCTGAGGTGGAAGGATCGCTTGAGTCTCAGACAGATGTTGTAGCAAGCTGAGATGGTGCCACTGTACTCCAGCCTGGGTGACACAGCAAGACCTTATCTCAAACAAACAAACAAACAAAAAAATAAACTAGAGCATACTGACTCATGTCTGTAATCCCAACACTTTGGAAGGCCAAGGAGGGAGGATCACTTAAGCCCAGGAGTTCAAGACCAGCCTGGGAAACATAGGGAAACCCTGTCTCTACAAGAAAAAAGAAAGAAAGAAAAAAAACAAACATAGCCAGGCATGTAGTCCCAGCTACTTGGAAGGCTGAGGTGGGAGGATTACTTGAGCCCAGGAGTTCCAGACCAACCTGGGCAACAGATCTCAAGACCTTGTCTCAAAAAATATAAAAATAAAAAAAGGACTATTACAACTCAACTCTAAAAGGATATCCAATAAAAAATGGACAAAAGATTTCACAAACATTTCACAAAAGAAAATATGCAAATGGTCAATAAGTACATGAAAAGATGTTGTACATCATTAATAATCAAATTAAACCACAACAAGATAGCATTATATACCCACTAAAGTGGCTAAAGCTAAAAAACTGACACCACCAACTGTTGACATGCACATAGAACAATGAGATGCACACACATTGCTGTTAATCATGGAAAACGATGTGGCGGCTCACACCTGTAATCCCAACACTTTGGGAGGCCGAGGTGGGTGAATCACCTGAGGTCAGGGGTTCGAGACCAGCCTGGCCAACATGGCAAAACCCTGTCTCTACTAAAAATACAAAAAAAATTTTTTAAAATACAAAAAAAAAAAATAGTACAGACACTTTGGAAAACGTTATATGGTAATATCTTTAAAAGTTAAACGTACGGTTTCCTTACAACCCAGCAATACCATTTATATTTATTTTTTGTGGGGAATATAAATGAAAACATATGTCCACACAGAGACAACTCAAATATCTATCAACTGGAGGATAAACAAATGGGGGTGTATTCAGACAATGGAATATTCCTCCACAATGAAAACGAATGAATTATGTAAACTTGAATAACTATCTTATTTTTTTCGAGACAGAGATTTGCTCTTGTTGCCCAGGCTGGAGTGCAATGGTGCGATCTCGGCTCACTGCAAGCTCTGCCTCCTGGGTTCAAGGATTCTCCTGCCTCAGCCTCCCGAGTAGATGGGATTACAGGCACCTGCCACCACGCCTGGCTGATTTTTGTATTTTGTACTTTTTTTTTGTAGTGAAGAGGGGGTTTCACCTTGTTGGCCAGGCTGGTCTTACTCCTGACCTGAGGTGATCCGCCCGCCTCGGCCTCCCAAAGTGCTGGGATTACAGGCATCAGCCACTGAGCCCGGCCCTGAATGACTGTCTTAATCTCATCAAACCACGCTTGTTTATCTGCAAAATGATGATGATAACACTTTTGGCACGGCATTAGAATGAAGGCTGAATGCCTGTCTCCACCTAGTATGTTCAAATGCCTATTTCCGACCCTGGGGGAAGGGAAGGAAGGAAAGAGATGTAAACACACAACAGTGCAGATCAAACTCGGAAACCCTGGGCTAAGTTTCAGCAGTCCAACACCAAGACTACATTCTTTCATACAAGATTCTAGGAAGGGGGGCCGGGCGCGGTGGTTCACACCTGTAATCCCAGCACTTTGGGAGGCTAAGGTGGGAGGATCGCTTGAGCCCAGGAGTTTGAGACCAGCCTAGGCAACAGAGTGAGACCTGATCTCTACAAAAAAAAAAAAAAAACAAAAAAACCAACAAAAAACACCACATGTGGTGGCCTGTGCTGTGATCCCAGCTACTTGGAAGGCTGAGGAGCAGGGACCACTTGAGCCTGGGAGGTCGAGGTTGTAATGACCTGTGGTTGCGCCACAGCACTCTGGCCTGGGAGATGGAGTGAGAGCCTGTCTAAAAAATAAAAATAAAAAAAAGTAATTTCTAGAAAAGGCAAGACTGTAGTGACAAAAGTTCTAGAAAACTGGGTTCCTGTCAGGGTGCAGTGTCTCACGCCTGTAATCCCAGCACTTTGGGAGGCCGAGGTGGGTGAATCACGAGGTCAGGAGTTCGAGACCAGCCTGTCCAACATGGTGAAACCCCATCTCTACTAAAAATACAAAAGTTAGCCGGCCATTGTGGTGGGTGCCTGTAATCCCAGCTACTGGGGAGGCTGAGGCAGGAGAATCGCTTGAACCCAAGAGGCGGAGGTTACAGTGAGCTGAGACGGCGCCACTGCACTCCAGCCTGGGTGACAGAGTGAGACTTCGAGACTCCGTCTGAAAGAAAAAAAAAAAGCCCTTCAGAGATAGCAGCCAGGGGCTGTTTATTAACCAACCTCTATTTCCACTGGCCTTGGTCCAGCCAGTGTTAATTGGCCATGGCTCTGGGGGTGTTAATATCCTGTCCCCTATCTTGGCCGTTCTTGAGAGCTTTGTGACTTTGACAGAAGCCCTAAGGCAGAGAAGTAGGGAGCAGTGTGGGAGGTGGCGCTCAAGGTGAGAACCCAGCAGCCCCCAAGGACTGTCCACTGCAGACACCCAAGATAGGCCAATGGGAGGTGGCACGGGACATGAAATACATCTGCTCCAGAGGCCACTTGTGTTGGGTGCTGAGTGGGTGTAGCAGGCTGGGGAAATTCAGGAAATGGGGTTGGAAATGTCAGCTGGGGTCAGGGGACCCATTTCAACAGGTCTGATATGCCAGGCTACAAAGCTTAAACTTGCCAGGCGCCATGGCTCATACCTGTGATCCTAACACTTTGGGACGACAAGGCGGGCAAATGGCTTGAGCCCAGAAGTTCAAGCCTGGGAAACATGGTGGGACCCTGTCTGTACAAAAAATACAAAAAATTAGCCAGGCTTGGTGGCATGCACCTGTGGTCCCAGCTACTCAGGAGGCGGAGGTGGGAGAATCCGTTGGGCCCAGGATGTTGGCTGCAGTGAGCCAAGATTGTGCCACTGCTCTCCAGCAAGACCCTGTCTCAAAAAAATGAACCAAAAACAAAGTTTAAACTTAATTTGCCAGGCCCTGGGACCTAGTGGGTGCTCAAGAAATGTTTATTAAATAAAGAAATGCCACTGACAGATGCACCTGGACCAAGCTCTTACAAAGCTGCGGGACTACAGAATCCAGCAGGCTGAGCACGGTGACTCATGCCTGTAATCCCAACACTTTGGGAGGCTGAGGCAGGAAGATCACTTGAGCCCAGGATTTCAAGACCAGCCTGGGGAACATAAGGAGACCTTGTCGCAAAAAAAAAAACCAAAAAAACAAAAAAACACGCCGGGTATGGTGGTGTGTGCTTGGGAGATTGGGGTGGTAGGATGGCTTGAGTACTGGAGTTCGAGGCTGCAGTGAGCTGTGATAGCACCACTGCACTCCAGCCTGGGTGGCAGAGTGAGACCTTGTCTCTTTTTCTTTTCTTTTTTTTTTTTCAAGATGGAGTCTCACTCTGTCACCCAGACTGGAGTACGGTGGCACGATCTCTGTTTACTGCAACCTCCGCCTCCTGGGTTCAAGCGTTCCTCCTACCTCAGCCTCCCATCTCAACTGAGTAGCTGGGATTACAGGCGCCCGCCACCACACCTGGCTAATTTTTGTATTTTTAGTAGAGATGGGGTTTCACCATGTTGGCCAGGCTACTCTCGAACTCCTGACCTCAGGTGATCCACTTGCCTCGGCCTCCCAAAGTGCTGGGATTCCAGGCATGAGCCACTGCGCCAGGCCTACCCTGTCTCTTTTTTTTTTTTTTTTGAGACGGAGTCTCGCTCTGTCACCCAGGCTAGAGTGCAGTGGCCGGATCTCGGCTCACTGCAAGCTCCGCCTCCCAGGTTCACGCCATTCTCCTGCCTCAGCCTCCCGAGTAGCTGGGACTATAGGCGCCCACCACCTCGCCCGGCTAGTTTTTTGTATTTTTTAGTAGAGACGGGGTTTCACCGTGTTAGCCAGGATGGTCTCGATCTCCTGACCTCGTGATCCGCCCGTCTCGGCCTCCCAAAGTGCTGGGATTACAGGCATGAGCCACTGCGCCCGGCCTACCCTGTCTCTTAAAAAAAAAAAAAAAAAAAATTCCAGCAGACTAGCTGTGTGGCTTCTAACCTCTTTGACCTTCCGTTTCTGTCTGTCTGAAGCGACGACAATAATACCTTCTTCACAGGGTTGTTGTGAGGAATTAGATGAGATTAAAAATGTATGGCAACTAGAGGTGTGGATTCAATAAATGTCAGCACCCTACCCCTGTCCCCATGAGGGCCCAGAGCCAAGTCATAAAGCTGAACTCTCCACCAGCTGGGGACAATGAAGGCTGCTCCTGGGATCTGTTTACAGATGGATGCTGGCGTTTCCAGCTCTGTTGATCCTTGTGGAAAAAATTAGTGGTATTGGTAACGATTTCCTTGGGCCAGAAGAGAATCATACCATGGCTTTAATTAAATGACAGACTGGAAACTCTCCTCCCAGGGAACTTACACATTCAGAAATGGATGCTTATTAGGAACCTGTATTTTTCTTTTTCTTGGTGCATTGAAATATACATATTGAAACAGCTTCCAATCAATATGCTGTTCCCTGGGGTCGTCCATCACTTCTGGACTGCTCTTCCTCTCCCATTCTGAAATCTTTACACAGGCCAAGCTGTCTGCGGACTCCCTTTGATGGAGTCTCCCTGGCACGGGCTGGCGATAGACAAAGGAATCTTCTCAGTCCTTCTCAGTGGACAAAGGAGATTGTGAAGACCCCTGGGGTGTGCAGCAAAGGTGGGAGAGAAAGCGGGTTGAGGAAGTAGGTGAAGGACTGAGAAATCACTCAAACTGGGGAATAGTAAATGAGTGCATTTCATTTTTATTATTTATTTATTTATTGAGACGGAGTTTCGCTCTTGTTGCCCAGGCTGGAGCGTGATGGTGCAATCTCGGCTCACTGCAACCTCTGCCTCCCGGATTCAAGCAATTCTCCTGTCTCAACTTCCTGAGTAGCTGGGATTACAGCATCCACCACTACACCCGACTAATTTTTGGTATTTTTAGTAGAGACGGGGTTTCAACATGTTGGCCAGGCTGGTCTTGAACCCCTGACCTCGGGTGATCCGCCTGCCTCGGCCTCCCAAAGTACTGGGATTACAGGTGTGAGCCACCGCACCCGGCCAAAGTAGTGTATTTCAAAATACATCCGCGGGGCGCGGTGGCTCATGCCTGTAATCCCAGCACTCTGTGAGGCCGAGGTGGGCGGGTCACTGAGGTCAGGAGTTCAAGACCAGCCTGGTCAACATGGCGAAACCCTGTCTCTACTGAAAATATAAAAATTAGCCGGGTGTGGTGTCACGCGCCTGTAATCCCAGCCACTCGGGAGGCTGAGGCAGGAGAGTCACTTGAACCTGGGAGGTGGAGGTTGCAGTGAGTGGGGATTGCACTCCAGCCTGGGGGACAGAGTGAGACTCCATCTAAAAAAAAATAATAATAACAATAATAACAAAAAACATATCCATTTCTCCATGGCAGTCTGGCATGCAGACAAACACTAGGATGATTCATGCCAGTGGCACACCAAATTAAAAAAAAAAAAGAAAGAAAACAAGGAAGAGGGGTATGGCTAAAATGAGTAAACACAGACTTTGGCAAGAAAGGAAATTTTTGGAGTTGACATGTGGGAAGCAAGTGTGCCCCAGTCAGGAGTGATTCAGGACAGGAGAAGCCCAGCAGGAGGCAAGGGTGGGGGTTGCTGCATCTGTCTGTTTGTTCATTAATTTATTCATTTCTTTCCTTCAACAATGATCAGTCGTCTCTATACCACACTCTGCGAGAAGGAGCCGGAATACAAAAATGAAAAAAATCTGTGCACTTGAGGGGTTCTTATAGGAAGGGAGACAAAAGGTCTCACTAGTAACTATAATAAGGGGAAGTCCAATATGGTGGCTCATGCCCATAATCCCAGCACAGCGGGAGGCCAGGGCAGGCCAACTGCTTGAGTCCAGGAGTTCCAGACCAGCCTGGGCAACACAGTGAGCACCCCATCTCTATGAAAAATAAAAAAAAAAAAATATGGCCGGGCACGGTGGCTCAAGCCTGTAATCCCAGCACTTTGGGAGGCCGAGATGGGCGGATCACGAGGTCAGGAGATCGAGACCATCCTGGCTAACACGTTGAAACCCCGTCTCTACTCAAAAAAAAATACAAAAAACTAGCCGGGCGATGTGGTGGGCGCCTGTAGTCCCAGCTACTCGGGAGGCTGAGGCAGGAGAATGGCGTAAACCCCGGAGGCGGAGCTTGCAGTGAGCTGAGATCCGGCCACTGCACTCCAGCCTGGGCGACAGAGCCAGACTCCAGGTACGATGGCACATGCCTGTAGTCCCAGCTACTCCGCAGGCTGAGGAGGGAGGATGGCTTCAGCCCAGGGGGTCCAGGCTGCAGTTTGGGGGTCCAGGAAATGTGCCACTGCCCTACAGGTGAAACAGCTCCAGTGGCTCATGCTGGTAATCCCAGCCTTTGGGAGGGAGAGAGGGTGGACTGCTTGAGCCCAGGAGTTCAAGAGGAGCCTGGGCAACATGAGATGATGGGGCAACAGCAGTGACCATGACTTTGAGATGGTGGATTTGTTTTGGTTTTGGGAGAATTTTTTTTTTTTTTTTTGAGACAGAGTCTCGCTCTGTCACCCAGGCTGGAGTGCAATGGCGTGATCTCGGCTCACTGCAGCCTCCGCCTCTTGGGTTCAAGTCATTCTCCTGTCTCAGCCTCCCTTGAGAGTAGCTGAGATTACAGGCACCCGCCACCACGCCCAGCTAATTTTTGTATTTTTAGTAGAGATGGGATTTCATCATGTTAGCCAGGCTGGTCTTGAACTCCTGACCTCAGGTCATCCATCTGCCTCGGCCTCCTGAAGTGCTGGGATTACAGGCGTGAGCCACCACACCCAGTCGAGATGGTGGATTTGAAATTTGTTCCATTTGCTCGTGGCCCCCTGCTGGTTCAGGGACTGAGATGAGGTGGAGAAGCCAGCTCCTCTCTACAGGAAAATAAACAATAAAAGGTGGAACAAGGGCAAACAAAGATAAAAGCCAGGCCCCAGATCCAATGCTGATACAAACAAATCAGAGGGGGAGGTCCCCAGGCAGTGGGGACTTTTGCGAGCGTGTAGGGACAGATGAGAAGTTCTAAGGAAGAAGAAAAGGGTGTGAGGTCTTTGGGGCCGGCTTTGAGCTGGCAAAGCTAAATTATAGGAAGAAGGCAGAGAGGTGGGCAGAGACTAGATGTGGGAGGACTTCCTGTGTCATGCTAAGGAGTCTGGACTCCACCCTGTAGGGGACAGGAGCCAAGAAAGGGCTTAGAGCAAACACATGGCACATTTGTGGTTAACAAACATCTTCCTTGTAGCCTGGAGGGATGAATTAAGGGGCTGGAAAAGTGGGAGCAGGACGGCCTGTACCCGTGGTTCAGGTGAGAGCCGGGTGGGTGGTGGGGGCTGCGGAGAAGGTGGCTGAGTTTAGCTCCAGTCCCCAAAGGGTGCTGTGGGGAGGAAGAATTTCCAGCTGCCAAGTTGGCCTCTTAGATCAGTTTCTTTTTTCTGTTTTTTGAAACGGAGTCTCACTCTTGTCGCCCAGGTGGAGTGCAGTGGCGTGATCTCGGCTCACTGCAACCTCAGCCTCCCAGGTTCAAGCAATTCTCTTGCCTCAGCCTCCCAAGTAGCTCGGATTACAGGCATCTGCCACCATGCCCGGCTAATTTTTGTATTTTTGTAAAGACGGATTTCACCATGTTGGCCAGGCTGGTCTCGAACTCCTGACCTCAGGTGATCCACCCGCTTCGGCCTCCCAAAGTGCTGGGATTACAGACATGAGCCACCGCGTCCGGCCTCTTAGATCAATTTCTTCATGCTTAAAATGAAGGAAACGTGAATCATTGATAAGGTGAATTGATAAGGTGAATAAAAACGTGAATTGATAAGGCGTCCCCTCTTTCCAAAAGCACGAGGTGGCTATCAGGGCCTCTCCTCGCAGGCGGTGGGGTTTCACCCACAACCCCGGAGAAGAACTGGAAAGCGTTGCTCAGCCAGGTGCGGAGGGCAGGGCCACGTGGCACCGCCATCCCCAGGCCCCCTCTCCAGCTCCTGCTTCTTGTCCTCCCCAGGGGAAGTATCTGAGGCGGCAAAGAGGAGGTGGACTGGGGGGTGGTCCTCGTAGACACCCACGCGGGCCCTCCGCCAGGCCGCGGCCGCTGCAGCCACGGTTGGACTCAGTCCCGCGAGAGTCCAGGTTTGAGGTCCGGGCGCCTCCCGCAGAGCAGCTTGGCGCCGTCGTCCTTGAGTGTTTTTCCCTGGAAAAGGAAGCTTACAGGGGCCAACAAAACCCCAAAGCGTTACCCCCGGATTTGGATTAAACTGCTCCGTGTTCTTTGTCAAGTTAGTTTAAGGCATGATCTCGCCACTGTGCTCCAGCCTGGGCGACAGAGCGAGACCTGGCCTCAAAAAAGGAAAATCAATCAATCAATCAACCAATCAGTCCCCGCGCAGGGCGACCCCGCGGGTCCGCGGTGACACCAGCCACATCGCCTTCAGCCCCCACGTCTTCCCGCGACCCGGCAGGAGGGTGTCCGGGGCCCCGCGCTCGGGTGCGGGGAGCGGGGCCGCTGGGGGAGCGGGGCGGGCGGGGTCCGGGGCCGGCAGCGCGCGGCGGGGAAGGCTCGAGTCCAGGCCCCGCAGCTCCCGCCCTCCCCCGGCGGCTCCGCGGCCCGAGCTGGCTGTGGGATGCCCGGGGCGGGTTCTCATCCCCCAGGCGCCCGCCCCCGCCGCGAGGAGCCGCTGACGTCAGGGAGGCGAAACCCAGGAGGGGAAGAAGAGGAAGAAGAAGGGGAAAAGGCGCGAGGGCGGAAGGGGAAACTTGGTTTTTCCTCTGGTCTGTTCGGGACCGCGGGGAAGGGTCGGCGCGGGCGGAGCTCGGGGCATGTGGGACCCCCGCGCGTTCGAGCGGCGCTGGCGGGCCGAGTTCCCCGGGGCGGAGGTGCCGGTCCCGAGGCTGGAGTCGGTGCGCGACGCGGAGCGGGAGCTGGAGCGCTGCAGACTCAACCTGGAGCGGCTGCAACAGGTGCTGGCGGAGGAGCAGCTCAAAGCCTCCCTCCTGCAGGCCGCGCTGGCCGGGGACCCCGAGCGCCCCGACCCCGAGGCTGCGCCTCCCCGCGGGGACCCCGAGCGCCCCGACCCCGAGGCTGAGTCTCCCCGCGTGGACCTGCCCGCCTGGCCCGGGGCGGCCGGAGAAGCGGGCGGGGGGAGGAGCTGGGCCGACGCCGTCCACCAGCAGCTCCTGCAGCCGCAGCTGCGGTTCCGGGCCCGGGAGGACGACGCGCCCCTCGGGGACCCCCACGCGGCTCCCGGCACGGACGAGGGGGGCGACGGCAGCGACCACGACTTCGAGATAGTGGATTTCAACGAGAAGTTCGTCCTCGGCCCCTGGCTGGCGGCCCCTTGCCGGTTCGGGACCCGCGAGGAGGCGGAGAGGCCGGGGCGCGCGTGCAGCCCCCACCGCTGGACGCACCTGATCCCCGGGGGGTGGCGGCCTCAGCGGGGGACCCGCGACCTGGAGCAGCGGGAGGCCGAGGCCAAGGACCGCCCGGGCTCGCCCCTCGCCGCGGAGGAGCCCCCCAGGCGCGAGCACCTCCCCCCGTGGAGGCGCCAGAGGTTCCTGCGGGTGCCGGAGCGAGACTCGCCCGGTCACAGCTCGCCGGAGAGAGACAGCGACGGCAGCCGGCACAGCTCCGACCGCGAGGACGGCTTCTCCGCAGGTGGGCGCCCCCCTCGGACCCCGCTAGACCCCGCCGCGCCCCCCACCCCAGGCTGCAGGGGCCCCTCCCCGGCCGACTCCGTGGCCCTGTTTAACCTCAAGCTCGGGGCTGGGGAGCGGGCGGGAAGGAGGATGAGCTGCATCTGTTTACCCCAAAGCCACTTGTGGAACTTAGAAAAAACGTGCAAAGCGACGTTAAGCTCGGGCGACTCTATGAAAACGAGCCTGTGGCGGCGGCAGGGCTGATGGAATGGGGAGTGTGGCCGGCCCATGGGAGGAGCCTGCGCCCAGGCCTCAGGCTTTCAGCTCTGGCCATGACATCCCTCACCTCCCATCCCTCCGGCCAGACCCCCGCCAGCTTCCTTCGCACCACCCGATGCTGTCACCCCTCTGTCACCCCTCTCTGCACACACTCCAGGGGCTTCCCGTTTCCCGGAAATTCCCGGTCCCTCTGAGCTCCGCTTTCCTAGCCGTGGAAGGCCAAACGTTCCACTCAATTTTCTGAACTCAGACTCCTCTTCTCCAGGCTGCTTTGTGTGTTGGGGCCACATGGAAACTTCAGGGAAGGTCCATGGCCCTCACCAGCCCCCTTTGCGGACTCGTTTTCTTCTTAGAAGGCTGCGCCCGGCCTCTTGGCTTTCTAGGAGGCTAGGAGCATGAGAGGAAGGGAAAGGCTTAGGCCCGTCTGGTTTTCCAGCTGGCCTGGTGCCCAGAGATCATGTCTAGTCCAGCGTCTTCGTTCGATAAAAAGAGGAAACTGAAGCTCAGAAAGATTAAATGCTCGTTGGGGTGAGCGGAGACCTTCACCCCGTCTCCTGGCCTCTCTCTCCCCTCACATCTGCTCTCTTTTCTGAGGACAGGGCCTGGTCTTAGTCATCTTTGAACCCCCTTCTGGTGGTACGCGCGGTGCCTTGCGGCAGTCAAAGCTCAATGAATAATGGCTGAATAAATGATTGCCTGGAATCACCGAGCTCTTCCACCGAGCTCCACCGAGCGTCCACCGAGCTCTTCCTAGGTCAGGGAGTGGGAATGCGGCTGAGGAGGAGAGGTCAGGTAGGGATGGGAGTGGCCTGTGAGCCCCTTGCTGTGTCTGCGAACTGTGAGGGTCTCCGTAGCCACGCGGAAAGCAGGACACTGGTGGTGTCTGGTTGGGTAAAGCTGCAACCAGGAATTTGAGATGCCTTCCTGCCCAGTGAAGGAGGAAAAAAAAATCATTGATGCTGGGATTGTTCCAAAATCTCCATTATTAGATTTTATCTGGGTGAGTTTGCTTTTGAATGAAAAACTGTCCACTTTGCTAAAAGCACATTTGGAAGGTCCATCAAGTCATCTGTTTTGATCGATTACACTTATTCATTAGCAAAGATTGGCTGTGTTTCCCATAGGCAATGCTCTTGCCGCCCATGCTGGTAACATTTTTATATATCCCTTTACCTTAAGGGAAGAGCCTGAAGATTTCACCCCAGTGCCAAGTTCCAAATGCCCCCGGTGGAGGCTACCCAAGTGGCCTCAGCTGCTTCAGAGCTGGCTCCAATCCCATCTCCCCCCAGACCCACATCCATCACCCTGCCTGGGGTGCCCAGCACACTAGATTTTCCCCAGGGAGTGATTTTTATTTCTGTGAGTCGTCGCCTGTCTCCCGTAGGACACTCTAGCACACAGGGTACCTTGATGCACGTTAGGAATCAGCACCGTCTGGGTGGACCAATGATAACAAGAGTCTCCTTCCTCTGGACTACAGACGTGAGCCGGGCACATGTCTGGCACTCATGGTATTGGCGAGCGATGCCTGGGCTAGAGTTCAGGCCCCATTCCAGCCCCCTCTGCGGGGCAAGCTCCTGTGGCAAACTGCAGTCACATGTTTGGGTTCTGCTTCTGTCTCCAAAGATGCCTCAGTGAGGAAGTGAGTGGGGGGTGGACCTGCACATGGTTACATGCATGCACACACGTGCATAGCAGCACATGTATACACATGGTACACTGCCACTTACATGCACTTACACATATGCCTGCACACGTATACACGTTACATTGCCACAAACATGCATGCACACACATACACCTGCACACGTATACACTTGGTACACTGCCACAAACATACATGCACACACATACACACGCCTGCACATGTATATATACATGTGCACACTAACACATACATGCATGCACACATTCACACCTTCACATGTACATGCATGCACACACATCTGCACATGTACATACATGTGCAGTGCCACATACCTGCATGCACACATATACACACACCTGTACACGTATATACACGGCACACTGCCACATACATGCACACACACCTGCACATACATGTGCACACTGCCACATACATGTGTGCACACACAATCTAGGAGAAAAAGCCTTCAAGCGTATAGGGAGGCACTAGAGTAGAGGGATTAAGGGAAGGGGTTTTCACGCTGTGGGTAACAGCTTACTGAGATTAGTGCAGTCGGCAACAGAAGCACCCGGGAGGTCTTCTTTGGCCACCCTTGTCCTTTGCTGCGTCATTTTTCTTTACAGCGTTCCCAAAATTACCACCGTGGATGCCACAACTTTGCATGTGGATCTTATTCACTGTCTCCCTCCAGTCAAATGCAGGCTCCAGGCCGGCAGGGGTTTTTATCTCTAAGGATGAGTGCGTTGGCTACGGCGAGTATTATTCCGTTTTTGGACTCCGTTTCGATTATATGCGGATGTGTGTGGGTACACTGGGAGCTGGTGTAGAATGTATGTCTTGTTGTGAGATGAACATAAAGGTTTGAAAACACGGATTAAAACCGTGTTTCTGAAGCTAGACTGCCTTCGTGACGTTGGGAGAAGTTACTTGACTTTTGTGAGCCTGAGTCCCTCATCTGTAAAGTGAGGCTAACAAGCACCTCTTCTCTCCTACTATTGCCACAATAAATAAATGGGATCATATTTCTAAAGGATTTTGGACAGGTCCTGGCACATAGTAAGCACCCATAAATGTTAATTAACCACTACTACAGGTCATTTTTCTTTGAGTTGTTTCTTTTTTCTTTCTTTTTCTTTTTTTAGACAGAGTCCCGCTCTGTCACCCAGACTGGAGGGCAGTGGCGCCACCTCAGCTCACTGCAACCTCCGCCTCCTGGGTTCAAGTGATTCTCCCGCCTCAGCCTCCTGAGTAGCTGGGATGACAAGAATGTGCCACGACGCCCAGCTAATCTTTGTATTTTTTACATGAGATGGGGTTTTACCATATTGGCCAGGCTGGTCTTGAACTCCTGACCTCAGGTGATCCACCTGCCTCAGCCTCCCAAAATGCTGGGATTACAGGCATGAGCCACTGCGCCTGGCCGAGTTGCTTCCTCAGAGCTTCCCACTCCCCAGTCGTTCTGGATCACAGATGATTTGGTTTTCCGTGATGCCTGTGGCTGAGTACAATGGCTCACACCTGTAATTGCAGCACTTTGGGAGGCTGAGGTGGGGGATTGCTTGAGGCTGGGAATTTGAAACCAGCCTGGGCAATAGAGTGAGACCCGATTTCTTTCTTTTTTTTTTTTTTTTTTGAGACGGAGTCTCGCTCTCTCTCCCAGCCTGGAGTGCAGTGGCGCGATCTCGGCTCACTGCAAGCTCCACCTCCTGGGTTCACGCCATTCTGCCTCAGCCTCCTGAGTAGCTGGGACTACAGGCGCCCGCCACCACGCCCGGCTAATTTTTTGTATTTTGAGTAGAGATGGAGTTTCACCGTGTTAGCCAGGATTGTCTCTATCTCCTGACCTCGTAATCTGCCCGTCTTGGCCTCCCAAAGTGCTGGGATTATAGGCGTGAGCCACCGCGCCCGGCGAGACCCCATTTCTAAGAAAAAAGAAAGTCAGTCAGATGTGGTGGTGTGCACCTATAGTCCCAGCTACTCAGGAGGCTGAAGTGGGAGGATCACTTGAACCCAGGAGGTCGAGACTTCAGTGAGCTATGATTGTGCCACCGCACTCCAGCCTGGGCGACAGAGCGAGTCCCTGCCTCTAAAAGGTACAAATGAATAAGATGCATGTTTCCCCCTCCCAGTAAGGCTCTGACTCTTTCTAGAACCTTTCAGGCAGCAGGGCAGGACTCAAGGCAGAGGTCATCTTGGCTCATGAGTCTCTTTTTGCTGGATTGGCCCCCACCAGCAATCACACTCATTATCTGCATTCAGAGGTCCTTAAGGTCAGGTTTTACTGGGCAATCCAGGCTTTGCCTTTGTCTCGGGGTTTCAGAGAGAGAACACGTGAGGCCTCACCTACAGAGGCCCAGAAGCAGGTGAAAAGGGCCTCCTTTGAAAAGGGCCATTTCCAGGCCGGGCGCGGTGGCTCAAGCCTGTAATCCCAGCACTTTGGGAGGCCGAGGCGGGCGGATCACAAGGTCAGGAGATCGAGACCACGGTGAAACCCCGTCTCTACTAAAAATACAAAAAATTAGCCGGGCGCGGTGGTGGGCGCCTGTAGTCCTAGCTACTCAGGAGGCTGAGGCAGGAGAATGGCGTGAACCGAGGAGGCGGAGCTTGCAGTGAGCCGAGATCGCGCCACTGCACTCCAGCCTGGGCAACAGCGTGAGACTCCGTCTCAAAAAAAAAAAAAAAAAAAAAAGAAAGAAAAGGGCCATTTCCTTTTAGATGAGGGGCAGATTCCTAAGCCAAAACACATTTTGGCTTTTTTGTCCACGCATGATGGCAACATCAGAGTGTAAATAAGTTAGTCTGCCAATTCGTTTAGTATCTTCCTTTTCGCACCTTGCAGCCTTGCTTGTTCCAGAAGAAAGACAAAGACCAGGCCGTGTTGGTGTGGTGAGGAGCGGGGGGACGGGCAGAGCTGGGATCAGCTGTGTGGGGTGGTACGTGCTGTGAAGTCAGGCCTGCCTCTGCCCAGGTGTGAGACCACCGGCCAGTCACTGGCCCATCCAAGCCTCTGTCTCTGTCAGATGGGAATAATAAACATGGCTAACCCTGAGGGCTTACTTTTGCCAGCTCCTGTTCTGAGCACTTTATATGCTTTAATTCATTGATTCCACAAAGCACCTTCATGAGATAGGCACCGATAGGGTTTGGCTCTGTGTCCCCACCCAAATCTCATCTCGAAGTGTCATCCCCACGTGTTGAGGGAGGGACCTGGTGGGAGGCACTGGATCATGGGGACGGTTTCCCCCAGGATGTTGTCCTAATGCCAGGGAGTTCTCATGAGATGTGGTGGTTGTAAAGCGTTTGGAAGATCCCCGCGGGCTCGCTCTCCTGCTGCCTTGTGAAGAAGGTGGTTGCCTTTCCTTTGCCTTCCGCGGTGATGGTAAGTTTCCCCAGCCATGTGGAGCTGTGAGTCAATCAAACCTCTTTCCTTTATAAATTACCCAGTCTCGGGTAGTTCTTTACAGCAGTGTGGAAGCAGACTAATACAGGTACTGTTGTTATTTCCAGGCCTGGAGAACTTAAATAACCCTGCCCACGGTCACCCAGCTTATAAGTAGCACTTAGGATTTGAACCCAGGCAGTCTGGCTTCCAAGTCCATGCTTTCGAACACCAAGCTGTACCGCTTCAAATATTAGTACTTACCTCTCAGGATAGTTATGAAGATTAAGTGCAAGAGAATATTTAAAGACTTCAGAATACCTGGTGTAGAGTGACCGTGGAGGGTATTCGTGTCTATGTATGTGTGTGTGTGTTGTTACGGGTTTTTTTGTTTGTTATGGTTTTTTTTGTTTGTTTGAGAGGGAGTCCTCCGAGTAGCTGAGATTACAGGTGTCTGCCACCAAGCCCGGCTAATTTTTATATTATTTTATTTATTTTTTTGAGATGGAGTATTGCTCTTGTCACCCAGGCTGGTGTGTAATGGCAAGATCTTGGCTCACTGCAACCTCTGCCTCCTGAGTTCAAGCAATTCTCCAGCCTCAGCCCCCTGAGTAGGATTACAGGCACGCGCCACCACGCCTGGTTAATTTTTGTATTTTTAATAGAGACGGGGTTTCGCCATGTTGTCCAGGCTGGCCTTGAACTCCTGACCTCAGGTGATCTGCCTGACGTGGCCTCTCAAAGTGCTGGGATTACAGGCATGAGCCACTGTGCCTGGCCTATTTTATTTTTAAGACAAGGTCTCACTCTGTTGCCCAGGCTGGAGTGCAGTGGCGTGAACACGGCTCACTGCAGCCTCCACCTCCTAGGCTCAAGCAATCCTCCCACCTCAGCCTCCCACGTAGCTGGAACTACAGGCACATGCCACCATGCCTGGCTAATTTTTAATTTTTTTGTAGAGACGGGGTCTCACTATGTTGCCCAGGCTTGTCTAGAACTCCCGGGCTCAAGCAATCCTCGCTCCTTGGCCTCCAAAAGTGCTGAGATTACAGACATGAGCCACTACACCTGGCCCTGACACTTTTTATTTTTAATCTTTATGGGAAATGAATTTCCTACTAGGTAGTCATGTTACCTGTAACCTGGTTCATCTGTAACCTGATGGGTTTTTTGTCCTTCCCATCAGTGACTAATGAGATTGCTGCTCCAGGAAGAATTCCTTGTGGTCAATGGGTGTCTGAGTAACTTCGTTTGAAGGATTGAATTTTCAGCTTTAGCTGTGATAGAGTCATTTTTTCATCCCTATTGTGAAGAGATGTTAAGAAGCCATTTGAGGCCGGGCACAGTGGCTCACGCCTGTAATCCCAGCACTTTGGGAGGCCGAGGTGGGTGGATCACCTGAGGTCAGGAGTTGGAGACCAGCCTGGCCAACATGGTGAAATCCCATCTCTACTAAAAATACAAAAGTTATCCGGGCAGAGTGGCATGTACCTGCAGTCCCACCTACTTGGGAGGCTGAGGCAGGAGAGTCGCTTGAACCCGGGAGGCAGAGGTTGCAATGAGCCAAGATTGCGCCACTGCACTCCAGCCCTGGGTGACAAAGCGAGACCTTGTCTCCAAAAGAAAAAAATGCCATTTGAGACACATGAGCTGGTGGTTTGCTGATTCCTTTGTAACCCGAGTTGATATTGCATCACTGTTTGCTGGGCTCTTCAGTACTTCCCTCCATCCAACCCAAACCGCCGCTGTCTTCACCTCACGAACGCGTTACCTGCCACCCAAAGGGTGGAGGGTGAGTTTGTTGAACAATTCCAGGCCGGGCGCAGTGGCTCAAGCCTGTAATCCCAGCACTTTGGGAGGCTGAGACGGGTGGATCATGAGGTCAGGTGATGGAGACCATCCTGGCTAACACGGTGAAACCCCGTCTCTACTAAAACTACAAAAAACTAGCCGGGCGAGGTGGCGGCGCCTGTAGTCCCAGCTACTCGGGAGGCTGAGGCAGGAGAATGGCGTAAACCCGGGAGGCGGAGCTTGCAGTGAGCTGAGATCCGGCCACTGCACTCCAGCCTGGGAGACAGAGCGAGACTCCGTCTCAAAACAAACAAACAAACAAACAAAAAAAACAATTCCTTCCTCCTGTACAAGCAGTAAATGCAGCCATGTCTGGAAACTTTTCCTCTGGTCCATCTGTTTTTCTTCTGGATAAGAGACTATTCACAAAGCAATTGGCTCAATATTTGACTGTGTATCTTTTCTTTTCTTTTTTTTCTTTTGAGACGGAGTTTCACCCTTGTCGCCCAGGTTGGAGTGCAGTGGCACCATCTCGATTCATCGCAACCTCCGCTTCCTGGGTTCAAGCGTTTCTCCTGCTTCAGCCTCCCAAGTAGCTGGGATTACAGGTGCCCACCACCACGCCCGGCTAATTTTTGTATTTTAGTAGAGACGGGGTTTCACCGTGTTGGCCAGGATGGTCTCCATCTCTTGACCTCTTGATCTGCCTGCCTTGATCTGACAACCTTTCCAGGTCCCCTGGGGTTCCTGATGCTTCCCCCGTCAAGCCCTGTCTCTCCTGACGTCTGCAAAGCCACCGTCTGGCTTCGTATTTTCTGTTTTCTACGCAGATGCTTTCCGCCAATGCTCATTCCATCCGGCATCTTTTCCTGTGCTCTTTCTGGCATTTGAAGTGCCCTCCCACCTCGACTTCCCCAAACCAGCCCCCAAACCAACCCTTCCTTTAAGGGCTGATTTTCCATGGAATCTGGGATTGGTTGATAGGGGTTTGCTGTATATGACAAAACTAAAAATAAAGTAACTTAAACAAGATAGAGGCTTATTTATCTCACATGTAAGGGAATTCCAGCAGCCAGCAGTCCGGGCGAGAGTATGGTGACTCCATGATCATCAGGAATGCAGGTTTTTCAGTCTTTCTGCTTCTCTGTCCTCAAGCTCACCTCCTGGTCTGAAATAGCTGCTAGAGATCTGGCCATCACGCTCACGTTTCAGGCAGGAATTAGAAGAATGGGAAATGCAGCGTAAGAGTGAGTGGTGGCGGTGGCTCAAGCCTGTAATCCCAGCACTTTGGGAGGCCGAGACGGGTGGATCACGAGGTCAGGAGATCGAGACCATCCTGGCTAACACGGTGAAACCCCGTCTCTACTAAAAAAATACAAAAAAAACTAGCCGGGCGACGTGGCGGGCGCCTGTAGTCCCAGCTACTCGGGAGGCTGAGGCAGGAGAATGGCGTGAACCCGGGAGGCGGAGCTTGCAGTGAGCTGAGATCTGGCCACTGCACTCCAGCCTGGGCGACAGAGCGAGACTCTGTCTCAAAAAAAAAAAAAAAAAAAAAAAAAAGAGTGAGTGGTGGGCCGGGCGCGGTGGCTCACGCCTGTAATCCCAGCACTTTGGGAGGCCGAGACGGGCGGATCACGAGGTCAGGAGATCGAGACCATCCTGGCTAAAACGGTGAAACCCTGTCTCTACTAAAAAAAAAATACAAAAAACTAGCCTGGCGAGGTGACGGGAGCCTGTAGTCCCAGCTACTCGGGAGGCTTAGACAGGAGAATGGCGTGAACCAGGGAGGCGGAGCTTGCAGTGAGCTGAGATCCGGCCACTGCACTCCAGCCTGGGCGACAGAGCGAGACTCCGTCTCAAAAAAAAAAAAAAAAAAAAAAAAAAAAAGAATGAGTGGTGGCTGTTGGTCTCCCTTTTAAGGCACTTTCCTGGGAACCTCTCTTGACAATTTCTGTTTCTCCTTAGCCACCTCGAGCTATAAGAGAGGCTGGGAAATGTAGTATTTTATCTGGGGATACGGCCACCTCACGTAAAATAGGGGCTCTGTTACAAGGAAAAATAGAAGAATTGATATTGCGTAGGCAGCTAGCAGCCTCTGGTACAGCCTTTTCCAACGACTCCAGCCCATCTTGCGGTTCTTAGAGTGGGCCCACACGGCACAATTGTCTTATTATTATGCCATCTATTAATTTATTGACCCAGTGAACACATAACAACAGACCCACTGCCCTGTACAAGGCACTAGCCTTTGACGTGTTTACTGTGAAGTGTTGCTGTCAGACTAAGCGGTTAGTTGGCTCCTTGAAAGCAGAGACCGTTGGCCGGGCGCAGTGGCTCAAGCCTGTAATCCCAGCACTTTGGGAGGCCGAGGCGGGCAGATCACAAGGTCAGGAGATCGAGACCACAGTGAAACCCCGTCTCTACTAAAAATACAAAAAATTAGCCGGGCGCGGTGGCGGGCGCCTGTAGTCCTAGCTACTCAGGAGGCTGAGGCAGGAGAATGGCGTGAACCCGGGAGGCGGAGCTTGCAGTGAGCCGAGATCGCGCCACTGCACTCCAGCCTGGGCAACAGCGTGAGACTCCGTCTCAAAAAAAAAAAAAAAAAAAGAAAGCAGAGACCGTCGTTTAGATCCCTTTTCTCTCTCACAACAGTATCTTTCACAGGGCTGGGCTCATGGCCGGCACTTGATACGTTCCTGGTTGATTTTAGAATAGTCACGAATGAGAAGCTCAGTGAAAACAAAGACATTCCCTGCCTTGGTTTACTGTGCTGGAAAATTCTGGTTGTGTAAGGTTTGTTTTTAGCTTGTTCTCGTTTTGAGGAACCCGTGGCAAGGAGGGTGGAGAGTGGATCGTCTCCAAACATCAGGGCTGTGTTGCAGTCACAGGGGCATCAGGTGTTGGGGCAGATTTGGCTGTTTTGGAAACTGGGCTCTGTCTACCGTACTAGAATCATAAACAGAAATCCCTGCCTTTGTACCACCGCTCTGTGTGGCTGTATTCACACCACGCGAATCTCTCCTGTTATTTTGGCGCTGCGTAGCTGCAGAGTAAATCCGCCGTCTTTCTGCGGCGATCCTGCTCCTGTCTTCCCATTTGATGCTCACTACAGTCAGCTTGAGATAACACTGTCTGAGGGGAGGTTGCCCGGACCTCACGTTGCATTTTTCTTTTCTTTTTTTTTTTTTTTTGAGATGAGAGGCTCTGTTGGCTCTATTGCCCAGGCTGGAGTGCAGTGGCACAATCTCCGCTCACTGCAACCTCTGCCTCCTGGGGTCACGCCATTCTCCTGCCTCAGCCTCCTGAGTAGCTGGGACTACAGGCGCCGCCACCTCGCCTGGCTAATTTTTTGTGTTTTTAGTAGAGACGGGGTTTCACCATGTTAGCCAGGATGGTCTCGATCTCCGGACCTCATGATCCGCCCTCCTCGGCCTCCCAAAGTGCTGGGATTACAGGCTTGAGCCACTGCGCCTGGCCTCTTTTTTTTTTTTGAGAGCATTTTTCAACTGCTGAGAAAAATGATTACTTTAATTTTTTTTTTTTTTTTTTTTTTTTTTGTTGAGACAGAGTCTCGCTCTGCCGCCCAGGCTGGAGTGCAGTGGCCGGATCTCAGCTCACTGCAAGCTCCGCCTCCCGGGTTCACGCCATTCTCCTGCCTCAGCCTCCCGAGTAGCTGGGACTATAGGCGCCCGCCACCTCGCCCGGCTAGTTTTTTGTATTTTTAAAGTAGAGACGGGGTTTCACCATGTCAGCCAGGATGGTCTCGATCTCCTGACCTCGTGATCCGCCCGTCTCGGCCTCCCAAAGTGCTGGGATTACAGGCTTGAGCCACCGCGCCCGGCAAAATTTTTATAGAGACAGAGGTGGGAAGGAACTAGAGTATCTTTAGCATCTACTCTCTGCAAGGCACCAGGTTCAGTGCTTTACCTACACTGTCGCATTTAGTTTTCAGAACAGCCTCCTGAAGTGAGCGCTACTATTATCATTGTGCAGATGGGGAGACTGCGGCTCTGACTGGTTCACCAGCAACCCAAGGTCTCTTAGTGCTGAGTGGTGGGATTGCTCTTTCCCTGGTTTTAAAAAATAATTATTTTATTTTTCTGGGGACGAAGTCTTGCTCTGTCGCCCAGACTGGAGTGCAGTAGGGCAATCTTGGCTCACTGTAACCTCCGCCTCCCGGGTTCAAGCGATTCTCCTGCCTCAGCCTCCCGAGCAGCTGCGATTACAGGCATGCACCACCACGCCCAGCTAATTTTGTATTTTTAGTAGAGACGGGGTTTCTCCATGTTGGCCAGGCTGGTCTCGAACTCCTGACCTCAGGTGATCCGCCTGCCTTGGCCTCCCAAAGGACTGGGATTACAGATGTGAGCCACTGTGTCTGGCCAAAAATTAATTAATTTTTATTAAGAGATTATTTATGTTGGTCAGGCACAGTGGCTCATGTCTGTGATCCCAGCACTTTCGGAGGCCAAGGCAAGTGGATCATGAGGTCAGGAGTTCGAGACCAGCCTGGCCATCATGGTGAAACCCTGTCTCTACTAAAAATACAAAAATTAGCTGGGCATGTGGCAGGTGCCTGTAATCCCAGCTACTCAGGGCTGAGGGAGGAGAATGACTTGAGCCCAGGAGGCAGAGGGTGCAATGAGTCAAGATCACATCACTAAACTCCAGCCTGGGTGACAGAGTGAGACTCTGTCTCAAAAAAAAGAAAAACAACAACAAAAAGAACAAAAGAATATCTAGACACTCATGTCATCATCCTTCATCTGAACCACTGCAATCACCGAATCTTCTGCCTCCTGGCTTTTCCCTCCAGCTCCCAGCTTTTATGTTCCACATTAAATCTAAATGATTTATCTAGCCCCTAAGTCCAATTACGCACCCCCTGCTGGCATTTTTCTATGGCTTTCTGTCACCTACACAGTAACAGCTGAGCTCCTTAGATGCAAATGTGCCAGGCTACCCGTGATCTCACCCTCCCCCAGTGCAGACACTGGATTCCCCAGCAATGCTGAGCTGCTCATAGTTTCTGAACTAACTTACCTTGCACACTCATTTTTCAGCATTTCCATGGATATGCCCTCTCCACGTTGTCCATGAGGCAGACAGATTCCTATTAACTCAGGTCTTGGCTAGGAGGCTGCCTCCTCTGTGAAGCCGTCCCCGCCTTCCCTAGGTAGAGCCAGGAGTTAGTTAGGTTTCAATTCGGAGTGCGTTTGGCAAACAACAGCAAACCCTCTATCACAATAGCTATGGTAGGCAGAATAATGGCTCCTAAACATGTCCACATCCTAATCCCTGGAAAGTGTATGTTATATTACATGGCAGAAGGAACTCTGCAGATGTGATCAAATTGAGGACTCTTTTTTTTTTTTTTTTTTTTTGTAGAGAGTCTCGCTGTGTCGCCAGGCTGGAGTGCAGTGGTGCAATCTCGGCTCACTGCAACCTCTGCCTCCCAGGTCCAGGCGATTCTTCTGCCTCAGCCTCCTGAGTAGCTGGGATTACAGGCACCTGCCACCACGCCTGGCTAATTTTTGTATTAGTCTGAGACTTTAATGGGAGGCTGGCCACATAGGCACATCCTGCTACACAACCAGCCATGGCAAGATAAAATAAGGACCCCATTGCTACAGGTGCAATATTATTTTATTTATTTATTTTTTTTGAGATGGAGTCTCGCTCTGTCGCCCAGGCTAGAGTGCAGTGGTGCGATCTCGGCTCACTGCAACCTCCGCCTCCCGGGTTCACGCCATTCTCCTGCCTCAGCCTCCCAAGTAGCTGGGACTACAGGCGCCCGCCACCACGCCCGGCTAGTTTTTTGTATTTTTTAGTAGAGATGGGGTTTCACTGTGTTAGCCAGGATGGTCTCGATCTCCTGACCTCGTGATCCACGTGCCTGGGCCTCCCAAAGTGCTGGGATTACAGGCTTGAGCCACCATACCCAGCCAATATTATTAAATCACTAATGTAGTGAGAAGGATCCTCCTTGTCACCCACGAGCCAGGTGTGTGAGGCCATGGCTGGGCATGGTGCCTCACACCTGTAATCCCAGCACTTTGGGAGGCCAAGGTGGGTGGATCACTTGAGCTCAGGAGTTTGAGACCAGCTGGTCAACATGGTGAAACCCCATTTCTACTAAAAACACAAAAATTATCCAGGCGTGGTGTCGTGCACCTGTAATCCCAGCTACTCGAGAGGCTGAGGCAGGATAATTGCCTGAACCCAGGAGGCAGAGGTTGCAGTGAGCCGAGATCGTGCCACCGCACTCCAGCCTGGACAAGAGAGTGAGACTCCATCTCAAACAAACACACAGAAAGGGATACTAGAATTAAAAACCATGCAAACCTATTGTGTTCCTGATGTCACTGACCTAGTAGTATATTAACTGCATTTGTGAGGGCAGAAGGCCCAAAGCTGTGATTGCTCAGCTCTCTGAAAAACGTGATTTCCTTGGGGATTTTGCACATTTGGAATGTATGAGGAATTCAGAGAAGTCTCGAAGTACGCTGCAGTTTTCCAAGGTCTTTGTTAATTAGACTTGGGGGGCCATCTTGGCGACCTACTCATCACTTACAGCATTATTTCAAATCATAAAGAACAGACTCATCAGCAAAAGTTTGAAATCGTCCATTTGTAATCTGGGGACAGCTGACTATAATGAGATGGTTTTGGCATGCTGAATGTGGAGAAGTGTAGCTTACACACATACTTTAATCAGTATGTTCCCATAAGACTAAGGATCATTCTTCTCATTCTATACTAACGAGTCTAGAGACATTGAGTCACTTGTCACACAGCTCACAAAGGACAGAGCCAGGATTGGAATGCAGCCCTTTCTGGGGCCAAAGTTATTCTCTACTCCAGCTCACCACTAACTGTTAACTTCTCCAGACTATAGCTTTTCACTTTAAAATAAGGTGATTGGACTAGATAATTTTCCAGACAGACCTAAATTTTATGGACCCCAGTAAGTTAAATGAGCTGGGACTATGTACCAAGTAAGGTTAAGATCCTGGCTTTGAATCAGAGGAACCTGGGTTTGGATCCAGGCTGTAGCCACTTGTTATTTTGTGTCCTTAACCAAATTAATTCACCTGTCTGTAAACCTATTTTCTTTTCTATACAGTGGGGATCATTGTACCTCACTTGGTGTTGCAAAGGTTAAATGAAATAACGTAGCACGGGGTCTGGCATATGGTGAGCTTTGTATAAATGAAAACGGCTACTGGTGTGATCAAGAGCATGCTGTTCAAGGTGGTGGATCACTTGAGGTCAGGAGTTCAAGACCAGCCTGGCCAACATGGTGAAACCCCATCTCTACTAAAAATACAAAAATATGTTGGGCGTAGCATGTGACTGTAATGCTAGCACTTTGGGAGGCCGAGGCGGGCAGATCACCTGAGGTCAGGAGTTCAAGATCAGCCTGGCCAACATGGTGAAACCCCGTCTCTACTAAAAATACAAAAATTAGCCAGGCGTGGTGGCAGGCACCTGTAATCCCAGCTACTTGGGAGGCTGAGGCAGGAGAATCGCTTGAACCTGGGAGGTGGAGGTTGCAGTGAACTGAGATCGTGCTGTTGCACTCCAACCTGGGCCACAGAGCAAGACTCTATCTCAAA
This sequence comes from Macaca fascicularis, assembly GCF_037993035.2. Classification (NCBI taxonomy): domain Eukaryota; kingdom Metazoa; phylum Chordata; class Mammalia; order Primates; family Cercopithecidae; genus Macaca; species Macaca fascicularis. The sequence continues at coordinate 1,327,812 of NC_088390.1, read as the reverse complement.
AAAACCAAATAAAGGCTGGGCGCAGTGGCTCAAGCCTGTAATCCCAGCACTTTGGGAGGCCGAGACGGGCGGATCACGAGGTCAGGAGATCGAGAACATCCTGGCTAACGCAGTGAAACCCCGTCTCTACTAAAAAATACAAAAAAAAAAAAAAAAAAACTAGCCGGGCCAGGTGGTAGGCGCCTATAGTCTCAGCTACTCGGGAGGCTGAGGCAGGAGAATGACATGAACCTGGGAGGCGGAGCTTGCAGTGAGCTGAGATCCGGCCACTGCACTCCAGCCTGGGCCACAGAGCGAGACTCTATCTCAAAAAAACCAAATAAAATAAAATAAATAAGAGCACACTGTCTAGGGCCACATTGCCTGGGTTCAAATCACAGCTCTGCGACTTAACTGCTACATGACCTTGAACAAGTTCCTCGACCTTTTTGCGCCTCGGTTTTTATATTTGTAGACTAGGGGGCGATGATAATACAGTATCAATAGCCGGTTTAGTTGGTGTGAAGGTTAAATCAATCAATCAGTGTGTATACAACATACCTTGAACCAGACCAGACACGTAGTAACCACTCAGCATGTGTTGGTTAATTTTATGATTATCACCATCGTTACTAGTCTGGCCGTTTCTCTCGCTGAAATAGACTATAAAGGTGAAACATGGTATCTTGCTCATTTCGTTGCTTGGTCATAACCTTAACTGAAACTGGAAATCCTGCAATTTGAATAATCCAAGAGCTGGAGCAGCGAAGCATGAAGCATCCAATTACGGACGCGTCACAGCTGCAGCCTGGGGAGGACGGTGAGGCCACCACACTGTGGGGCTGGGGTTGGGGTCCTATTACAGAGAAAGCCTCGTTTTGTAGGCAGCTGCCTCGCCTTCTGTTTGGCTGCATAATTGCACCTTTTTGTTTTATTTTAAAGTATCTTGAGGAATCCAGAGCCCACTCCCGCTGACAGCAGGGAAAGCCGTGGTATGTCGCATCTCTAATGAGCCTCTGTGATGCTCTGTGGCCCCGCCTAGGCAGCAGGCTGGGCCGGCATCCACTGGCTCTCTGAGCACAGCCCACCAGGCTGGGCTTCATTATGAGGCTCGCTGAACACCCCTAAGATCCCCCCACGCCTGTCCTCATTGTCTCAGAGGGCACAGAGTGGCTTCCTGAATGCCGCGCTTGTTGGTGACCTTTGTGGGCTGGCAGTGGGCACACAGAAATTAATTATTCATATCAACGGGCCTGAAGATGCTGTCGTTCATTGAGGTGACTTTGGCCACAAGACCCAGAATTCCCCAGGGCCTTTGGACAGGCAGAGGACAGTGCCGTCCCTAGAGACAGCTGCTCTGACAGCAGGTGCCGTGTGGCCGGCCCCAGGCTAAGTTCAGTCTGATGTGCTTTGTTTGGGCTACAGAGGGTTAAAACAAAATTGGATCCGTTTAAAACCAGGAGGTTTTACCTAGCAGTCTGGATTTCTGGCTTTTCTTGAAAGATGGGAAGATGGGCGATGTGTATGGGAGGCGTTAGTCAGAGCCGAGGGGCCACTTCAGGCTGGACGTGATTCTTCCGGTGGCGTCAGCTTTCCTCTGGCCCCTTTCTCCACTTCCACTGGGAGAGGAGTGAGTCTGGTGCAGGGAACGGAGGAAGACTCGGAGCTGGGTTTGCGTCTGCCTCTGCCACTCACTCCCGCATGACCCTAGGTGAATGACACAGCCCTGCGGGCCCTGCTCTCCTCCTTTGGAGGAGCTTCCGGAACTGCCTTGCAGATTTGTGAGAACTAAGCAAGTTGATATAAGGGCTGAGCCTGGCACGTAGTAAGTTCTATTTAGGTGTTCAGTTTCCTTCCTTCTCTCCTCTCTCCTCTCTCCTCTCTCCTCTCCTCTCCTCCCCTCCCTTTCCCCCTCCCCTCCCCCCTCCCCTCCCTCCTCCCCTCCTCCCCTCCCCTCCTCCCCTCCCCTCCCCTCCCCCCCTCCCCTCCTCCCCTCCCCCCCTCCCCTCCTCCCCTCCCCTCCTCCCCTCCCCTCCCCTTTTCTATTCTTTTGAGACAGGGTCTTGCTCTGTCGTCCAGGCTGGAGTGCAGTGGGGACTTCTAGGCTCACCGCAATCTCTGCCTCCTGGGTTCAAGTGATTCTCCTGCCTCAGCCTCCTGAGTACTTGGAACTACAGGCATACACCATCACACCTACCTAATTTTTGTATTTTTTGTAGAAACGGGGTTTTGCCATGTTGCCCAGGCTGGTCTTGAACATCTGGACTCTAGCAATCTGCCTGCCTCTACCTCCTAAAGTGCTGGAACTATAGGCGTGAGCCACCCCACCTGGTCAAGAGCAATACTTTTTTTGTCTGAGGATTTTATTTGGAGAGAAATAGAACTTGGCCATTGAGCTTATATACACCGAAATAGCTGCCACATTATGGGGAAAAACTATGTACAATCAGAATTTTTTTTTTTTTTTTTGAGGCGGAGTTTCGCTCTTGTCGCCCAGTCCGGAGTGCAATGGTGCGATCTGAGCTCACCGCAACGTCTGCCTCCCAGATTCAAGTGATTCTCCTGCCTCAGCCTCCCTAGTAGCTGGGATTACAGGCATGTGCCACCATGCCCGGCTAATTTTGTATTTTTAGTAGAGACGGGGTTTCTCCAAGTTGGTCAAACTGGTCTCGAACTCCTGACCTCAGGTGATCCACCCGCCTCGGCCTCCCAAAGTGCTGGGATTATAGGCCTGAGCCACTGCACCTGGCCAGGATCAGAATTTTTATACACAAATTTTTTTTTTTTTTTTTTTTTTTTTTTTTTTTTTTTTTTAGACGGAGTCTCACGCTGTTGCCCAGGCTGGAGTGCAGTGGCGCGATCTCGGCTTACTGCAAGCTCCGCCTCCCGGGTTCCCGCCATTCTCCTGCCTCAGCCTCCTGAGTAGCTGGGACTACAGGCGCCCGCCACCGCGCCCGGCTAATTTTTTGTATTTTTAGTAGAGACGGGGTTTCACTGTGGTCTCGATCTCCTGACCTTGTGATCCGCCCGTCTCGGCCTCCCAAAGTGCTGGGATTACAGGCTTGAGCCACCGCGCCCGGCCTTATACACAAATCTTAAATCTCTCCTTTATATTCCTTTAAATTGCTATTGAGTTAACTGTAGACAGTCAGCATTGTTAGGGTAATTTAAACTTCTTATGGAATAATTTAAATATTTTGTCTAAGTCATTCCTGAGGTAGTGGTTACTCATGGAGAGGAAATATATATATATATATATATATGTGTGTGTGTGTGTGTGTGTGTGTGTGTATGTGTGTGTATAGTATCATAGATTCAAAAACTGATGATAGCCAAAATAAATATTCATTTTAGGTTGAAGAGACCTAAAGTTACAGCTAATCTTTAGGTTTAAGGCGGTAGGGGTGGAGGGGGGAAGTCCAAGTCCTGTATAACATTTCACATCTCAGGCCAGGCGCAGTGGCTCACGCCTGGAATCCCAGCACTTGGGGAGGCCGAGGCAGGTGGATCACCTGAGGTCGGGAGTTTGAGACCAGCCTGGCCAATATGGTGAAACCCCGTCTCTACTAAAAATACAAAATTAGCTGGGCGTGGTGGCGGGCACCTGTAATCCCAGCTACTTGGGAGGCTGAGGCAGGAGAATCACTTGAACCCAAGAGGTGGAGCTTGCAGTGAGCCAAGATCGCGCCACTGAACTCCAGCCTGGGCAACAGGGCGAGACTCCATCTCAGAAAACAAAAAACAAACCATTTCACATCTCTCCAAAATAGAAACAGTGTCTTAGACTGCCTTGTTTTAACAGTTTTGTCTCTTTGGAACCACAGAGCCTGTCATCTTTGAAGAAGTGAAATCACTGTGGGGTTAAGGACAGTATGTTTGCACAGTGTGTGCCCAATCTCTGAGAAGCTAGCACAGAAGGACTTAGGAGTTAAGACTGTGATCTTTGGCCGGGTGCGGTGCCTCACGCCTGTAATCCTAGCAGTTTGGGAGGCCGAGGCGGGTGAATCACGAGGTCAGGACTTTGAGACCAGCCTGACCAACATGGTGAAACCCCATCTCTACTAAAATAAATACAAAAATTAGCCGGGCATAGTGGCACACACCTGTAATCCCAGCTACTCAGGAGGCTGAGGCAGGAGAATCGCTCGAACCTGGGAGGCGGAGGTTGTAGTGAGCTGAGATCACGCCACTGCACTCCAACCTGGGTGACAGGAGGGAGACTCTGTCTCAAAAAAAAAAAAAAAGAAAAAGATCTTCAAGCTCTGCAGCCTTAATTCACACCAAATAATATGTGCTTAGTCACCTAAACTATGACCATCTTCCTGTTCTTTGGACGCCCCTTAGTTTGCTAGTTTGGTCTCAAAACATGGTCTTTAGGTGAATTAATGGCAGGCACCGTGTTTGGGAGAAAAACAGAATCTGCAGTTTCACATCTCATCATTTTCTGACCTGAGCTGTCTCCCACCCTGAGCATATTACAAAATTAAGAGGTTTTAGAAGCTGAAAAGTGGAAATAGCCAGCTTTCATTTCTGGACTGCAGCTTGTTTAGTGCCACATCTTGGAGAAGGCTCTGTGCGGTGGTGAGATGGGTTGACGCTGATGGTCTGCAGCTCCGTTCATTGGAAAAAGCTCTGTGCGGTGGTGAGATGGGTTGACTCTGGTGGTCTGCAGCTCCGTTCACTGGAGAAGGCTCTGTGCGGTGTTGAGATGGGTTGACACTGATGGTCTGCAGCTCCGTTCATTGGAGAAGGCTCTGTGCAGTGGTGAGATGGGTTGACGCTGATGGTCTGCAGCTCCGTTCATTGGAGAAGGCTCTGTGCGGTGGTGAGATGGGTTGACGCTGATGGTCTGCAGCTCCAATTGTCTGTTCAAGGATTTGTTGGGGAAATTTCACACTCCTTTAGCTGTTTGGCAAAAGGGTGAAAAATTTCTTGCGTCCAAATCCCCATCCCAGATATAGCTTTTCTCCAAGTACCTCTTTTTATCTCTCTCTTTTTTTTTTTTTTTTTTGGACACAGTGTCTCACTCTGTCGCCCAGGCTGGAAAGAAGTGGAGAGATTTCTGCTCACTGCAACCTCCGCCTCCCTGGGCTCAAGCACTTCTCCTGCCTTAGCCTTCTGAGTAGCTGGGACTATGGGCACCCACCACCATGCCCGGCTAACTTTTGTATTTTTAGTAGAGACGAGGTTTCACCATGTTGGCCAGGCTGGTCTCAAACTCCTGACCTTGTGATCCATCCGCCTCAGCCTCCCAAAGTGCTGGGATTACAGGTGTGAGCCACCATGCCTAGCCAGGAATCTATATTTTTAATAAGTTCAGGAGATTTATCAGCAGCCAGCCCAGCATCCCGGAGTTTGGCAGGCTTTGCCAAGTGCTTGATAAAAGGTGGTAAATATCTGGTGCGTTTAAAATATAGGGCCCTTTCCGTCCATCTGACTCCACAGGTTGACATTAAAAGGATGCAAAAATATGGTTCTCATTATACTTAAGAGATTAAGGTTTGTCTAAGCAAAGCATGGAGGAAAAAGCCCCTTTGAGTTTGTGTGTGATTAGATAAGGAGTTGCCAGTTGGTTGATAAAGTAATAAAGTAATCCTTTTGTGTTAGGAGCCAGGAAGCAGAGAGAGGGGAAGCAGCTCGAAGTTATCTTTGGCTTGAGAGAAAACACAACAGCAGAAAGCTGAGTGATACCTGGACGTTAGTGTGGACAAGCTGAGTGACAAATGGACGATAGTGCGGAGAAGCTGAGTGACACATGGACGATAGTAAGGAGAAGCTGAGTGACACCTGGACGATAGTGCAGTGAAGCTGAGTGACACCTGGACAATAGTGCAGTGAAGCTGAGTGACACCTGGACGATAGTGCAGTGAAGCTTAGTGACAAGTGGACGATAGCACGGAGAAGCTGAGTGACACATGGACAATAGTAAGGAGAAGCTGAGTGACACCTGGACGATAGTGCAGTGAAGCTGAGTGACACCTGGACGATAGTGCAGAGAAGCTGAGTGACACCTGGACGATAGTGCAGAGAAGCTGAGTGACACCTGGACAATAGTGCGGAGAAGCTGAGTGACACCTGGACGATAGTGCGGAGAAGCTGTGACACCTGGACGATAGTGCAGTGAAGCTGAGTGACAAGTGGACGATAGCGCGGAGAAGCTGAGTGACACATGGACAATAGTAAGGAGAAGCTGAGTGACACCTGGACGATAGTGCAGTGAAGCTGAGTGACACCTGGACGATAGTGCAGAGAAGCTGAGTGACACCTGGACGATAGTGCGGAGAAGCTGAGTGACACCTGGACGATAGTGCGGAGAAGCTGAGTGACACCTGGACGATAGTGCAGAGAAGCTGAGTGACACCTGGACGATAGTGCGGAGAAGCTGAGTGACACCTGGACGATAGTGCGGAGAAGCTGTGACACCTGGACGATAGTGCAGTGAAGCTGAGTGACAAGTGGACGATAGTGCGGAGAAGCTGAGTGACACATGGACGATAGTAAGGAGAAGCTGAGTGACACCTGGACGATAGTGCAGTGAAGCTGAGTGACACCTGGACAATAGTGCAGTGAAGCTGAGTGACACCTGGACGATAGTGCAGTGAAGCTTAGTGACAAGTGGACGATAGCACGGAGAAGCTGAGTGACACATGGACAATAGTAAGGAGAAGCTGAGTGACACCTGGACGATAGTGCAGTGAAGCTGAGTGACACCTGGACGATAGTGCAGAGAAGCTGAGTGACACCTGGACGATAGTGCAGAGAAGCTGAGTGACACCTGGACAATAGTGCGGAGAAGCTGAGTGACACCTGGACGATAGTGCGGAGAAGCTGTGACACCTGGACGATAGTGCAGTGAAGCTGAGTGACAAGTGGACGATAGCGCGGAGAAGCTGAGTGACACATGGACAATAGTAAGGAGAAGCTGAGTGACACCTGGACGATAGTGCAGTGAAGCTGAGTGACACCTGGACGATAGTGCAGAGAAGCTGAGTGACACCTGGACGATAGTGCGGAGAAGCTGAGTGACACCTGGACGATAGTGCGGAGAAGCTGAGTGACACCTGGACGATAGTGCGGAGAAGCTGAGTGACACCTGGACGATAGTGCGGAGAAGCTGTGACACCTGGACGATAGTGCAGTGAAGCTGAGTGACAAGTGGACGATAGTGCGGAGAAGCTGAGTGACACATGGACAATAGTAAGGAGAAGCTGAGTGACACCTGGACGATAGTGCAGTGAAGCTGAGTGACACCTGGACGATAGTGCAGAGAAGCTGAGTGACACCTGGACGATAGTGCGGAGAAGCTGAGTGACACCTGGACGATAGTGCGGAGAAGCTGAGTGACACCTGGACGATAGTGCGGAGAAGCTGAGTGACACCTGGACGATAGTGCGGAGAAGCTGAGTGACACCTGGACGATAGTGCGGAGAAGCTGAGTGACACCTGGACGATAGTGCGGAGAAGCTGAGTGACACCTGGACGATAGTGCGGAGAAGCTGAGTGACACCTGGACGATAGTGCAGAGAAGTCCATTAGATCTGCCACTTCAAAACACTCGGCCAGCTGGGGTTTGAATCCTGTAGGTGACCCTCTCTCTGCCCCAGTCATCGTGGTGTTTGAGGGTGTCAGGTTCTGGTTTTCAATGCTCACCCACATCCATTCCTCTTGCCACACTCTGGGGAAGGAGGGCACTGGGGTGGGCTCAGAACTTTCTTTTTATTTTTTATTCTTAATTTTTTTTTTCAGATGGAATCTTGCTCTGTCACCCGGGCTGGAGTGCAGTGGTGCAATCTCGGCTCACTGCAACTTGCGCCTCCTGGGTGCAAGTGATTCTCCTGCCTCAGCCTCCTGAGTAGCTGGGATTCCAGGCGTGTGCCACCACACCCGGCTAGTTTTTGTATTTTTAGTAGAGACGGGGTTTTACCATGTTGGCCAAGCTGGTCTCAAACTCCTGACCTCAGGTGATCCACCCGCCTCAGCCTCCCGAAGTGCTGGGATGACAGGCGTGAGCCGCCGCGTCCGGCTTAGGTCTGAACTTTCTCCTCAGGTGAAAGCCCCCGCAGTCCCAGAACAGTTGGGCTGAGCTTCTCCCTCTCCAGGTTCTGTTACTTTCTACCTCTTTCTCCCTCTCTCTCTAAGAGATCAGCCTTCACTAATTTAGTGCTTTACTAATTTAGGTGTCCTTGCCGTGAAAAATACGTGTTTTCTTTTTTTAGTTTGTTGGCTGTTCTGAAGGCACTTTGGCATATGCATCTGTTTTCTTCAGGAGCAGAGATCATCGTGGAGATCACGTGGCAGCTTTGTTGTGATTTGTAAATTTGCTGAATTTGTAAATAATTGGGGATACCTGCTGGACTTTGATAAATGCAACTTTTTTTCCAGTGCTTAAAAGAATTGCTGCGGAGGCCGGGCGCGGTGGCTCACGCCTGTAATCCCAGCACTTTGGGAGGCCGAGGCGGGCGGATCACAAGGTCAGGAGATCGAGACCACGGTGAAACCCCGTCTCTACTAAAAATACAAAAAATTAGCCGGGCACGGTGGCGGGCGCCTGTAGTCCCAGCTACTCAGGAGGCTGAGGCAGGAGAATGGCGTAAACCCAGGAGGCGGAGCTTGCAGTGAGCCGAGATCGCGCCACTGCACTCCAGCCTGGGCGACAGAGCGAGACTCCGTCTCAAAAAACAAAAAACAAAAAACAAAAAAAAAGAATTGCTGCAGAAAGCGTAGAGTGATTATACCTCCAAACTGCTCAATGAAAAAGGTCAACAAAATAGTATAATTATCTATATGTACGTGTAACTCATATGTGTGTAGAGTGTCCATGTCACCAGGTCTTAGAAGGTTGAGAGAGAAGGATGTGGACAATAAAACACCACCCTCGGGAGGCTGAGGCAGGAGAATGGCCTGAACCCGGGAGGCGGAGCTTGCAGTGAGCTGAGATCCGGCCACCGCACTCCAGCCTGGGTGACAGAGCGAGACTCCGTCTCAAAAAAAAAAAAACAAACAAACAAACAAAAAAAACACCACCCACTTCAAAGCAGGTCCAGAGAGTAAGGCATCGTATGTCTGATTTTAGGACCACGAGAGGTCAGTTCTGGGCTACTGTAAACTCCTTCTGGAAGAGGGGGATTCAGGCACCATTCAAGCAAACTTTGGCTGAGCCTGGTGGCTCACTGGGAGTGAATCACCTGAGGCCAGGAGTTTGAGACCAGCCTGGCCAACATGGCGAAACCCTGTCTCTAGTAAAAATACAAAAATTATCCGGGTGTGGTGGTGCACACCTGTAATCCCAGCTACTCGGGAGGCTGAGGCAGGAGAATGGCTTGAACCCAGGAGGTGGAGGTTGCAGTAAGCCGAGATCACACCACTGCACTCCATCCTGAAGGACAGAGTAAGACTCTGTCTCAAAAAAAAAAACTTAGGCCGGGCGCGGTGGCTCAAGCCTGTAATCCCAGCACTTTGGGAGGCCGAGACGGGCGGATCACGAGGCCAGGAGATCGAGAGACGATCCCGGCTAACACGGTGAAACCCCGTCTCTACTAAAAAATACAAAAAAACTAGCCGGGCGAGGTGGCGGGCGCCTGTAGTCCCAGCTACTCGGGAGGCTGAGGCAGGAGAACGGCGTAAACCCGGGAGGCGGAGCTTGCAGTGAGCTGAGATCCGGCCACTGCACTCCAGCCTGGGTGACAGAGCAAGACTCCGTCTCAAAAACAAAAACAAAAACAAACAAACAAACAAAAAGCTTAAAAGAGAAGGATGCATACAGTAAAACACCACCCATTTCACCCATTTCAACGCAGGTGCAGAGAGTAAAACTTTGTATGTCTGATTTTATGACCATAAATTCCAGGCTCCCATAAACTCTATTAATTCCGGGCTCCCATAAACGCCATCTGGAAGAAAGGGATACAGGCACCATGAAAGCAAACTTTACTGGCACCTGAATTGAGCCGAGCGGTGACCCAAGGGAAGGAGTTCAAAATTCTGCTCCAGGAGCCTTCAGTGTAACTGTGGTACTAGGCTAGTAAACAGGTATTCACTACATACAGGTATGTACAAGAGAGACTCATACTAAATGCTTGGCGTCTTTTTTTTTTTTTTTTTTTGAGACAGAGTCTCGCTCTGTTGCCCAGGCTGGAGTGCAGTGGCCGGATCTCAGCTCACTGCAAGCTCCGCCTCCTGGGTTCACGCCATTCTCCTGCCTCAGCCTCCCGAGTAGCTGGGACTACAGGCGCCCGCCACCTCGCCCAGCTAGTTTTTTGTATTTTTCAGTAGAGACGGGGTTTCACCGGGTTAGCCGGGATGGTCTTGATCTCCTGACCTCGTGATCTGCCCGTCTTGGCCTCCCAAAGTGCTGGGATTACAGGCTTGAGCCACTGCGCCCAGCTGCTTGGTGTCTTTTAACCGACTTGCCAGGCACAAAACAGGCCTTTTTTTTTTTTTTTTTTTTTTTTTTTTTTTGAGACGGAGTCTCGCTCTGTCGCCCAGGCTGGAGTGCAGTGGCGCGATCTTGGCTCACTGCAAGCTCCGCCTCCCAGGTTCACGCCATTCTCCTGCCTCAGCCTCCCGAGTAGCTGGCACTACAGGTGCCCGCCACCACACCCGGCTAGTATTGTATTTTTAGTAGAGACGGGGTTTCACCAGGTTAGCCAGGATGGTCTCAATCTCCTGATCTTGTGATCCGCCCACCTCGGCCTCCCAAAGTGCTGGATAATAGGTGTGAGCCACGGCGCCTGGCCAGCAGCTCTCTCTGAACCTCCCCCTTACAGAGTCAAAAAGTGAGCAGTGGTCAGCACTCCTCTACCACGACGTTAGCATGAGAACTCGAATCTCATTAGCAGCAAGGACTTCTCTGCCGCAGATGTGGCTCTGAGACTGGGTCTTCACAGGCTGACTGGTGACCCTGGCATGCAATGATGGTGTGGGAATCACCCGATGGAGACGCAGCACAGGCTGCCACTGTTCCTGCAGAGGAGAATGTCAATTCCTCAGTGCTAAGCCTGGCTGAGGGCACTTCACACTGGGGTGCCCCTCGTTACTGCTCCTGACACCCAGTTCCTTCAGGTCACAGACAGAGCTGCCTCCCGTGTGTCAGTTGCCCGGGAAGGCCAGGAGGAACAAGTTCTAGTATCCATCATTTCTTTTCTCCCCAGGGACTCATCTGGGGATCGAGCAACTTCTCTTTTCTAAATCCTCATAACTGTGGGTCTGCTACACCCTCATTCCTAGACAAGAGCAGGGAGGCCATCTCTGATATCAGTGTCCCAAAAGTGGTTGATCTGGCCGGACATGGTGGCTCCTGCCTGTAATCCCAGCACTTTGGGAGGCCGAGGCGGGTGGATCACCTGAGGTCAGGAGTTTGAGACCAGCCTGGCCAACATGGTGAAACCCCATCTCTACTAAAAATACAAAAATTAGGTGGGTGTGGTGGTGGGCGCCTGTAGTCTCAGCTACTTGGAAGGCTGAGGCAGGAGAATCCCTTGAACCCAGGAGGTAGAGGCTGCACTGAGCCAAGATCGCACCTGTGCACTCCAGCCTTGGCGACAGAGTGAGACTCTGTCTCAAAAACAAAACAACAAACAAACAAAAAACAAAGTTGCTGATCTTCTAAGAGAGGCTGTGCAAGGAATTATAGTCATAAGGTCTGTGATTCCAACGGTTTCCTTTCTTCCCCTACTTCTCTTTTTTTTTTGAGACGGAGTTTCGCTTTTGTTGCCCTTACTGCCCAGGCTGGAGTGTACTAGCGCGTCTCAGCTCACTGGCTCACCACAACTTCTGCCTCCCGGGTTCAAGCAATTCTCCTGCTTCAGCCTCCCAAAGTGCTGGGATTACAGGCGTGAGCCACCGCGCCCGGCTGGTCTCCATCTCTTGACTTCGTTATCTGCCCACCTCGGCCTCCCAGAGTGCTGGGATTACAGATGTGAGCCACCGCGCCTGGCCAATTTTTATATTTTGTAGAGATGAAGTCTTACTATGTTGTCCAGGCTGGTCTCAAACTCCTGGGTCAAGCTGTCCTCCTGCCTTGGCCTCCCAAAGTTCTGGGATTATAGACGTGAGCCACTGCACCCAGCCAATGCATTTTCTTTTTCTTTTTTTTTTTTTGAGACTGAGTCTCTTGCTCTGTCGCCCAGGCTGGAGTGCAGTGGCACAATCTTGGCTCACTGCAGGCTCTGCCCACTGGGTTCACCCCATTCTCCTGCCTCAGCCTCCTGAGTAGCTGGGACTGCAGGTACCTGTCACCACGCCCAGCTAATTTTTTGTATTTTTAGTAGAGATGGGGTTTCCTGGTGTTAGCCAGGATGGTCTCAATCTCCTGACCTCGTGATCCGCCCACCTAGGCCTCCCAAAGTGCTGGGATTACAGGCGTGAGCCACCGTGCCCAGCCCACATTAAGTCTTTAAATGCCCCCAGGCGTGGTTTCAGGCGCTAGGGACTAAGATGCCCCTGGCGGTGGCTTCTGCGGGGCCCAGGCGGAGATGAGGGAGAAGCCGGGAGGAGTGGGCTGGGCTGGCCCCTGGGCCGGGGGGGTCGGTGGTTTCTCGCGCCCTCCCCTCGACTCCAGGGATTTCCCCTGTGGACCCGGCACCGAGGCCCGGACACGAAAGCACTTTGAGCCAAGGATTTATGTTAAGTCCAGATGAGGAACTGAAGCTGGTTTCTCCTCCCGCGTCAGGCGGCGCCACCGGAACGTCCTGGCGGGACACACACTCACGCCACACCCCCTGGCGGGTCCCTCCCCAGGCGGAGAGAGCGCCCGGGCCCCCTTGGCCCCGCGAGGTTCCGAGGGTGTAGACACGCCTGGAGGGTACCATCCGCCTTCAGGCCCGGGCCCTGAAGGCGTCTGCATCGCAGCTCCCGCCTAAACTTCAGAAACGGAGGCCGAACTCTTGCCGGGCTCCTCGCAGCGGCTGCGGGCGGCGACTCAGGGATTCCCGAACTGCGGTTTAAACCGAACTGCGTTATTTAAACCGAACTGCGTTATTTAAACCGGTGACCCGCGGTTTAAATAACGCGGCATCATCACGTGACCAGGACCGGCGGCTCCGCCCCGCAGGTCCCGCCCTCACAGGCCCCGCCGCGCAGGCTCCGCCCCCACGGGCCAGGCCACGCCCCCTGAGGGCTGGGCGGAAGCCGGGGTGGATCCGAAGCCCCTTCCAAGGGGCCGCCCCAGGATGGTCTGCTCACACCGGCGAATGGAAGACTTGTTAAAAGGAATGGGGCCGGGCGCGGTGGCTCACGCCTGTCATCCCAGCACTTTGGGAGGCCGAGGTGGGCGGATCACCTGAGGTCAGGAGTTCGAGACCAGCCTGGCCAACATGATGAAACCGCGTCTCTACTAAAAACACAAAAATTAGCCAGGCGTGGTGGTGGGCGCCTGTAATCCCAGCTAGTTGGAAGGCCGAAGGGGGTGGATAATCTGAGGTCGGGAGTTGGAGACCAGCCTGGCCAACATGGGGAAAACCCATCTCTGCTAAAAATACAAAAATTAGCCAGGCGTGGTGGTGCGCGCCTGTAATCCCAGGTACTTGAGAGGCTGAGGCAGGAGAATCATTTGAACCCAGGTGGCAGAGGTTGCAATGAGCCGAGATAACGCCATTGCACTCTGGCCTGGGTGACAGATCCCGAAGTTCTTCTGGATCCCAGCATGCCCGTGTTATAATGCTCAGCTATGTCCTAATTTATTGCATAGATGTATAGATGTGTGTGTGTGTGTGTGTGTATGTGTGTATGGATACAGGCTCATTTCTGACTTTGAGAAAATTTTTTCTTTATTTCTTTAAAACGTTTTGATTTAATGTCTACTCAGGACAAGTCAATGTCTAAATTTTTTTTTTTTTTTTTTTTTTGAGACGGAGTCTCCCTCTGTTGCCCAGGCTGGAGTGCAGTGGCTGGATCTCGGCTCACTGCAAGCTCCGCCTCCCGGGTTTACGCCATTTTCCTGCCTCAGCCTCCTGAGTAGCTGGGACTACAGGTGCTTGCCACCTCTACCGGCTAGTTTTTTTTTATTTTTTAGTAGAGACGGGGTTTCACTGTGTTAGCCAGGATGGTCTCTATCTCCTGACCTCGTGATCCACCCGCCTCGGCCTCCCAAAGTGCTGGGATTACAGGCTTGAGCCACTGCGCCTGGCCCAATGTTTAAAATTTTAACATACAATTAGTCATATATTTTTTTGTTTCGAACACACTTGGACACATAGAGTCTTCAGACCTCAGTTTCCCTTTTGCTCTAGAAGAAGGCTCTACATTGGTACCTTGGAGAAAATTCTATTTCTTTTTTTTTTTTTTTTTTTGAGGTGGAGTCTCACTCTGTCACCCAGGCTGGAGTGCAGTGGTGAGATCTCAGCTCACTGCAAGCTCTGCCTCCTGAGTTCAAGCAATTCTCCTGCTGCATCTTCCCAAGTAGCTGGGACTACAAGCACCTGCCAGCATGCCTGGCTGATTTTTGTATTTTTAGTAGAGACGGGGTTTTACCATGTTGACCAGGCTGGTCTCAAACTCTTGACCTCAAGTGTTCTACCCACCTTGGCCTCGTAAAGTGCTGGTATTATAGGCATGAACCACCATGCCCAGCCAGAAAATCCTATTTCTTAAAAAAGTTTAGGCCGGGTGTGGTGGCTCACACCTGTAATCCTAGCACTCTGGGAGTCTGAGGCAGGAGGACTACTTGAGCCCAGGAGTTGGAGACCAGCCTGAGCAACACAGTGAGACCTTGTCTCTATTTAAATTTTACAAAGAAATAAGAACATTATAGTTTCTTTTTGGATATTACAAAAGTTGATACTGGCCGGGCGCGGTGGCTCGCACCTGTAATCCCAGCACTTTAGGAGGCCGAGGCGGGTGGATCAAGATGTCAGGAGATCAAGACCATCCTGGCTAACATGGTGAAACCCCCTCTCTACTAAAAATACAAAAAGTTAGCTGGGCATGGTGGGGGGCGCCTGTAATCCCAGCTATTCACGAGGCTGAGACAGGAGAATGGCGTGAACCCGGGAGGCTGAGCTTGCAGTGAGCTGAGACTGTGCCACTGGACCCCAGCCTGGGCAACAGAGCCAGAGTCCGTCTCGAAAAATAAATAAATAAAATGAGGTGAAGGGATTATGTTTTTCTAGATGGACCTTCTTTTTCTTCATCTAGCTGCTCTTGAATAGCAAAGTATGGGAGGAACACACTTATGAAGGATAGCGTTGCTTTGGCTTTTTAAGAAACACTAGTAAGCTACCTCTACAATGACAATGAGACACCCCCAGAAAACAAAGCATGTGGTTTTGCTTTGGTGACCTTCACACAATGCACAGTATCAGCTTGCTGTCTTCTCTTCAGGGGGCCTGTTTCACTTTTTGTCTTGTTTTTACCCTCGGGAGAGAGGTGTTGCGTGTGTGTGTGTGTACCCATTTTATACAGGCTCACATAAAAGTCAGCCAGCATCATGATGATAGCTAATACTGCCTGAGTGCTAATGAGGGACCCGACGCTGTGCTGGTTGTCTTCTATTCATGATCTTCTATTCACGGTCCCCTTAACAATCTCAGTTAAAAGCAGTTACCATCATTACTGAAGAGACTGAAGCTCAGAGAGGTTCAATACGTCATGACACCTGGCCTTGAACCGGGTCTGTTCTGTCTGTAGAACCCACATCCTGACCTAAACCATTATGCTTTGCGCCCGGAGCAGCAGCCGCGTGGACACTGGCCCCGTGTAGCTATTGCTGATGTGAACAGTCTTGAGTGATGCGGCTGCCTGAGGGGGACCAAAGTCCCTGCAGCTGCTCCCCTGCTTGTTTTGTTCCTATCAGGGTTTGGGGCTTGGGCCCTGAATGCAAATCAGACTTTCTCTTTACAAGTCTTCCTGTACTTCCGTCCCCCCATCCTCCTTAGTTTCCATTGCTGAAAGGCGGATGACACGAACACAGGCCCTCCTGAGGCAGATGGGTAGCCCTGGCCAGCCTCAAGACTTTCTCCCAGTCTCTAAGCTGTAGCCCGGCCCAGAGGAAGGAAGAGCCCCAGGACGTTGTCAGGAGCAATTCTCAGCTTGTTACTGGGGACGTTATAGATGAGGTTTTATCTCTGGTGTCCCTGGACGGTGCTGACAACCCAGGTCCTGTTCCTCTCTCCCTGAAGTAACCGGAGACATCGTGCACCATGAACAAACTGGGATGACGTGCCAGAGTTTCCACAAGGAAATCCATCTTTGTGTTTGTACCACGGAGGCCCCGAGTAAAGCGAGGTCATAGCTCATGTAGGCGAAATTTGTTCTACTTGATGTCACGGGACAAGGGGAGAAAATGAAGCTGGACTGGCCAGAGATCAGGCTGAGAAATTCCTGGGCACAGTCTGGAGAGCTACTCCAATTACACCTGTGCCTCCATTTCCATGGGGGATTGGCCCCAGGACCCCTCACAGATACCAAAATCCCAGGACGCCCAAGTCTCTTATACAAGGTGCTGTAGTATTTACATGTAACCTAATTGCATGTCCCATATACTTTATTTTTTAAAATGTTTTTTTAATAGAGACAGGGTCTTGCTATGTTGCCTGGGCTGGTCTTGAACTCCTGGCTTTAAGTGATCCTCCCAAAGTGTTGGGATTACAGGCGCGAGTCACCATGCCTGCCCCCCCAATATACTTTAACTTATCTCTAGATTATTATTTTGTTTTGTTTTTTTTGAGACGGAGTCTGGCTCTGTTGCCCAGGCTGGAGTGCAGTGGCACAATCTCGGCTAATTTTTTTGTATTTTTAGTAGAGACGGGGTTTCACCGAGTTAGCCAGGATGGTCTCGATCTGCTGACCTTGTGATCCGCCTACCTCGGCCTCCCAAAGTGCTGGGATTACAGGCGTGAGCCACCACGCCCGGCCTAGATTTTTTTTTTTTTTTAATTAATTAATTTATTTTTTTTTTGAGACGGAGTCTCGCTCTGTCACCCGGGCTGGAGTGCAGTGGCCGGATCTCAGCTCACTGCAAGCTCCGCCTCCCGGGTTCATGCCATTCTCCTGCCTCAGCCTCCCGAGTAGCTGGGACTACAGGTGCCCGCCACCTCGCCCGGCTAGCTTTTTGTATTTTTTAGTAGAGACGGGGTTTCACCGTGTTAGCCAGGATTGTCTCGATCTCCTGACATTGTGATCCGCCCGTCTCAGCCTCCCAAAGTGCTGGGATTACAGGCTTGAGCCACCGCGCCCGGCTCCTAGATTATTTTTAATACCTAATACATTGTAAATGCTATGTGGTTGTTACACTGTATTATTTGTATTTTTTATTTTTGTAGGTTTTTTTTAATTGTTTTCCCCCCAAATATTTTTGATCTGTGGTTGGTTGAATCTGAGGGTGCCCTTGGATAGGGATAGTGTGGCTTCCCGGCCAGATAGGAAGGCTAACTATAAAACTTTATGGCCGGGCGCGGTGGCTCACGCCTGTAATCCCAGCACTTTGGGAGGCCGAGGCGGGCGGATCACAAGGTCAGGAGATCGAGACCACGGTGAAACCCCGTCTCTACTAAAAATACAAAAAATTAGCCGGGCGCGGTTGTGGGCGCCTGTAGTCCCAGCTACTCAGGAGGCTGAGGCAGGAGAATGGCGTGAACCCGGGAGGCGGAGCTTGCAGTGAGCCGAGATCGCACCACTGCACTCCAGCCTGGGCGACAGAGCGAGACTACGTCTCAAAAAAAAAAAAAAAAAAAAAAAAACAACTTTATAAAGAACTCAAAAAACGCTGGAAAATGCTGATTGGGGTGGTGTATTTTATGGGTCACATTTTACTCTTATGGTCTAAAAGTTTTTAAAATTCTGGCTTTATGACTTACGACAGAAAAAAAAACTGAATAAACTTACAGTTTAAAAAAATGGGTCAGGTGCTGTGGCTCACGCACATAATCCCAGTACTTTGCGCAGCTGAGGCGGGCGGATCACCTGAGGTCAGGAGTTCAAGACCAACCTGGCCAACATGGTGAAACCCTGTCTCTACTAAAATTGCAAAAATTAGCCGGGCGTGGTGGAAGGCGCCTGTAATCCTGGCTACCCAGGAGGCTAAGGCAGGAGAACTGCTTGAACCCGGGAGGCAGAGGCTGTAGTGAGCTGAG
The DNA here is from genome assembly GCF_037993035.2 of Macaca fascicularis. Taxonomy (NCBI): domain Eukaryota; kingdom Metazoa; phylum Chordata; class Mammalia; order Primates; family Cercopithecidae; genus Macaca; species Macaca fascicularis. Next base: position 1,309,765 of record NC_088390.1, on the reverse strand, counting down.
ATCGCACCGCTGCACTCCGGCCCGGGCAACAAGAGTGAAACTCCATCTCCCCATCGCCCCACCCAAAAAGAAAATCTCACCGGCTACAGTGAGCCATGATTGCACCACTGCACTCCAGCCTAGGCACCAGAGCAAGACCCTGTTTCAAAATAACCAGAAAACAAAAACCCCAACAGCCTGTGTGCCTCGCACCTTCCATGTGGCCTCTTGGTGGTCTATGACGTGTGTACAAATGGGCCCCTGCCGCGTGTTAATGGCAGTGTGGCTTCCGAGCCAGCAGCCTGGGTGATCTTCCTAGCGGGGCTTTGGCTCACTGCCTCTGTGTCCCCCAGTCTTCCCTGGCACCTACAGAGCCAGGGAGACGTTTTGTTTTCCAGAACCAGGCACTTAGGACCCTGACCTCCCCTGAGCAAAGTTTTCACACCTTCCCCAGCTCCCTCAGAGGCATGAAGGTCTGGGAGGAGATAGTGCCTTGTCCTTGGAACTGGGCACCATTTTTTTCTTTTCTTTTTTTTTTTTTTGAGTCAGTCTTGCTGTGTTGCCCAGGCCTGGAGTGCGATGGCACCATCTCGGCTCACTGCAACCTCTGCCTCCCAGGTTCAAGCGATTCTCCTACCTCAACCTCCCAAGTAGCGGGGATTGGCCAGGCACGGTGGCTTACGCCTGTAATCCTAGCACTTTGGGAGGCCGAGGCCGATTGGCCTAGCACTTCGAGGATCACGAAGTCAGGAGATCAAAACCATCCTGGCTAACACGGTGAAAGCCCGTCTCTATTGAAAATACAAAAAAAAAAAAAAAAAAAAAAAAAAAAAAATTAGCCGGGCGTGGTGGCGGCGCCTGTAGTTGAAGGCTGAGGCAGGAGACTGGCGGGAACCCGGGAGGCAGAGCTTTCAGTGAGCCAAGATCACGCCATTGAACTGCAGCCTGGGCGACAGAGCGAGACTCCATCTCAGAAACAAAAACAAAAAACCAAGTAGCTGGGATTACAGGCGCACGCCACCATGCCTGGCTAATTTTGTATTTTGAGTAGAGACGGGATTTCGCCATGTTGGCCAGGCTGGTCTTGAACTCCTGACCTCAGGTGATCCACCAGCCTCAGCCTCCCGAAGTGCTGGGATTACAGGCGTGAGCCACTGCGCCCCGCTGGAAGCAGGCAGCTTTGATTGCAGAATCAGGCAGGCCAGATGGGAAGCTGCTGTCTCTTGGTGTCTCAGGCCATGCTCTCCTTGGCCAGACAGAACCTCTTCCTTTTTGGTCCTGAAAGTCACACTAAAAATCAGCAGCAGCCTTGGGTAATGAGCCACGTGTACTGACGTTGGGGTTCGTGGTCTTTGCAGGAAGTCGAGGTTCTTTGTGGGCCTGGAAGGAAATGTGGCCTGCGTGTACATCCTCGTGTGTGGTCTCTGCGAGGGGGAGCAGACAGAACCCGGAGCCCCAGAGACTAGGGAGGCTTCTCTGTGGTGGCTTCCTCATTTCTGGTTAGTTGTGGCAGGGAGCAAATACAGTCTGTTTTGCAAAAGCAGCTCCTTTACGTCCAGAAGGCAACAGCTCAGCTCTTCTTTAGGGCCCCCAAAGAACTAACCCCCAGTGTGGGGCCGTGGCCAGCCGGACGCAGCAGCAGCAGCAGCAGCAATGTTCCTGTCTCAGCAGCCTGCAGTGTGGCTTTGATCTGGCGGTCAGCGGGGTGTGTTCGCCCCCAGAGCCAGGGGTCTGAGGAGCCCAGCTCCAGCTAGGTCTTAGGTGGAGGCACCGTAGGTGCTGCTCTCTGGGGAAAACCAAGTCACGATCTGATTTGGGTGAGCGCTGATCTTCCCCCCAGTGTGACCCAAAGCTCCCTGGGATGTTGGCTATAGGGAGGAGTGGGGAGCCACTCCCCGACTCCGGGGACCAGCCCGGGGTCCAGGAAAGGAGACTTCCCAGCACCCTCCCCCTCTCTGCTGGGGGCCCGGCATGCCCCTCATGTGATAGGCATGTGGCTTTTTGGAGGAAAGAAAATTTCACAATCAGACAGAAACGGCAACTGGGAAAATAACTCATGCAGGGGATTGAGCAATGAGTGTCTAGAAGACTGGGGGCCACGAGAAGGGGATTAGGGTGAGGTTTCACCAGAGCTGTGGCTAAGATCCCAGGAGGCTCCTGGAGCTCGAGGCTTCAGAATGGTCAGGATCCGGAGGGATGGTGTCTTTCTGTCTCCAACCTGTCAGAACACAGACTGGGCATGGGGCTGACCCTGCCCAGAGACGGAGGTTTGAGATCATTCCCTCCGGCATTAAGTGGAGGTGGCTTCCGCTCAGAGCCGCCAGCCGAACCCTCTCTGCCCCACAGCAGGAGATCAGGGCCTGTTCCCAGAGGCTCTGAAATAGGAATGACTCTCCTTACAGTGCTACTTGCGGTACTCGGCCAAGCCTGGGCTGGGCAGGGCTGGGGGCTGCCTTGAAGAAAGAGATGCCTCCGGCCGGGCGCGGTGGCTCAAGCCTGTAATCCTAGCACTTTGGGAGGCCGAGACGGGCGGATCACAAGGTCAGCAGATCGAGACCATCCTGGTTAACACGGTGAAACCCCGTCTCTACTAAAAAAAAAATACAAAAAACTAGCCGGGCGAGGTGGCAGGCGCCTGTAGTCCCAGCTACTTGGGAGGCTGAGCCAGGAGAATGGCGTAAACCCGGGAGGCGGAGCTTGCAGTGAGCTGAGATCTGGCCACTGCACTCCAGCCTGGGCGACAGAGCGAGACTCCGTCTCAAAAAAAAAAAAAAAAAAAAAAAAAAGAAAGAGATGCCTCCAAGATCCGACACCCTCGGGAGTGTGGCAGGATGCGTCTGCCCGGGAGCACTGCAGGGGAGCTGGGATTCCTGGAGCGTTTGGGAAGGTTTCTGAGCAGCGCAGTGTCCTTACTTAGGAAGGTGGATCTCGGCCAGGCACGGGGCTCACGCCTGTAATCCCAGCACTTTGAGAAGTCGAGGCAGGCGGATCACCCGAGGTCAGGAGTTGAGACCAGCTTGGCCAACATGGTGAAACCCCTCTCTACTAAAAATACAAAGCAAAACAAACAAACAAAAATAGCTGGCCGTGGTGGTGTGTACCTGTAATCCCAGCTGCTTGGGAGGCTGAGGCAAGAGAATCACTTGAACCTGAGAGGCGGAGGTTGCAGTGAGCCAAGATCGTGCCATTGCACTCCAGCCTGGGTGACAGAATGAGACTCTGTCTCAATCAATCAATCAATAAAAATATAAATAAAGAAAAAGAAGAAGAAAGAAAATACCCTTGCCACCAGAGATCCTCCAGGTACAGACCTCACGTTCAAGGAGGAGTCAAAAGAACCCAGGAGCTTGTCAGATTTCAGTTGAGGAGAAAGACAATGGAAATTCATCTTCGTGTCTTCCTTCCTTTGCCACTTTCCCTGGAGAGTAGCTTTAAGAGCTGCACTGGCCGGGCGCGGTGGCTCACCCTGTAATCCCAGCACTTTGGGAGGCTGAGGCAGGCAGATCACAAGGTCAGGAGATCGAGACCTTCCTGGCTGACATGGTGAAACACTGTCTCCACTAAAAATACAAAAAATTAGCTGGTCACAGTGGCGGGCGCCTGTAATCCCAGCTACTCAGGAGGCTGAGGCAGGAGAATCGCTTGAACCTGGGAGGTGGAGGTTGCAGTGAGCTGAGATCACACCACTGCACTCCACACTCCAGCCTGGGGAATAGAACGAGACTCTATCTCAAAAACAAAAACAAAAAGGCTGCACTGATGTACTTGACTTAGCAGCAGGTGCCAGTGCTGCCTGGCCTGCTGGAAACCGAGCTCTTTGTGAGTGAATGTCAGGGGGCATCCGGTCAGGAGGCTTTCCTGAAGCTTCAGGACTGGCGGCCAGGTACAGTTGCTCTGGACCGAGCCAGACCGGGGTGTGAACTTGACTCCTTCACTCGCTAGAAGTGTGACCTTGAGCCTCTTCTGTAAAGTGGGCGTTGTGACTGTGGCTTCCACACAGAGAGGCTGCTTGCGAAGAGTGAAGGTTACGTGTTTAACCTGTGCCTAGAACGTAAATACTGGTGATGCTCGGGACACATCGGCCGAAGGGCTTTCAGCAAACTCGCCAGGAGAGGAGGGGAGTCCTGAATCCTTGTGTGTATTGAGGGGGAGGGGGTGTCCCAGAAAGGCTTCTCTTTAAGGTGGATCCAAGAAAAGCTGCTAATTCTGTTGTTTTCCTGGATTCATGCTGAGGCCACACATTAGATTAGTAGCAGTTTCTTTCTTTTTTTTTTTTTTTGAGACAGAGTCTAGCTCTGTCGCCCAGGCTGGAGTGCAGTGGCCGGATCTCAGCTCACTGCAAGCTCCGCCTCCCGGGTTTACGCCATTCTCCTGCCTCAGCCTCCCGAGTAGCTGGGAGTACAGGCGCCCGCCACCTCGCCCGGCTAATTTTTTTTTTTTTTGTATTTTAGTAGAGACGGGGTTTCACCGTGTTAGCCAGGATGGTCTCGATCTCCTGAACTCGTGATCCGCCCGTCTCGGCCTCCCAAAGTGCTGGGATTACAGGCTTGAGCCACCGCGCCCGGCCTAGTAGCAGTTTCTATATTCGCCCCCAGTTCCCAAAAGAACCTTCTCCACAGTCATCCATTCTAGCTCTTCACTCTATTCCCATGTCGGTCTCTGTGCAATTTTTTGTTTTTTTTTTTTGAGACAAGTTTTGCTCTTGTTGCCCAGGCTGGAGTGCAATGGCGCCATCTCAGCTCACTACAGCCTCTACCTCCTGGGTTCAAGCGATTCTCCTGCCTCAGCCTCCCCAGTAGCTGGATTACAGGCGCCCACCACCATACCCCACTAATGTTCTATTTTTAGTAGAGAGAGGGTTTCACCATGTTGGCGAGGCTGGTCTCGAACTTCTGACCTCAGGTGATCCGCCCACCTCAGCCTCCCAAAGTGCTGGGATTACAGGTGCCTTCCACCACGCCCAGCTAATTTTTTGTAATTTTAGTAGAGACGGGGTTTCACCATGTTGGCCAAGCTGGTCTTGAACTCCTGGCCTCAGGTGATCTGCCCACCTTGGCCTCCCAAAGTGCTGGGATAATAGGCGTGAGCCACCGTGGCCGGTCCACATTCTTTCTAGAAGCATTTAGTCATCAATTCAGTTTGAAGTGGTGCTTCCCTCCTACCCCCTCCATAACTCACTGTCCAGACCTCTCTCTCTGCTTTCCCTCTTTGTGATTTCTGGACATGTCCGAAGTCCATTATCATAAGCAACCAGGGAAAAGGAACTCTGGCTTATACAGTAGGGCTCAGGGAATATTCAATGAAATAATAAGTAACTTTTCTGCAGGGTGCAGTGGCTCATGCCTGTACTCCCAGCGCTTTGGGAGGATGAGGCAGGAGGATTGCTTGAGCCTAGGAGTTCGAGACCAGCCTGGGTAACATAGTGAGACTCTGGCTCTACAAAATAATAATAATAATACAACTTTTCTAGCTCTGAAAACCCATTAAACTTCCGGGAATATAGGAACTGAAGGATGGGAAAGAGGAAAGATTCCCCCCTCCGTTATTAGCTGCTGCCGGGGACTTACCTCTCTTCATGTTGAGGTGAGGAAATCAAGGGACAGACGGGGAAAGGCAGCTCTTCAGAGTCACACAGCAAGTGAGTGGCAGAGCCAGCAGCTAGATTCAGGCTGTGCGCGGCTGAGCGTTCCTTCCCTTCTGTTGGAGAGAGGCATCGGGGTGTTGAGGGGCTAATGTGGGGCTCCTGGAGCGGTCGTGTGGCACTGTGACAGTGACGTGATTTAATACATGCAAAGTCCTTAGGGCAGCCTGGGCACAGTAAGCGCATGGAAGTGTTTGCGGCATCATTTCTATATTACCCTCTGTTCTTCTTCCACACCCCTACTCCTTTCACCAGGCCCCTCATTTCAGGAGAGAGAAGAACCCTGACACTGTTAAATATGCCAGAACAGGCTGGGCGCTCACGCCTGTGATCCCAGCACTCTGGGAGGCCGAGGCGGGTGGATCACCTGAGGTCAGGAGTTTTGAGACCCGCCTGACCAACATGGTGAAACCCTGTCTCTACTAAAAATACAAAAATTGGCCGGGTGCGGTAGCTCAAGCGTGTAATCCCAGCACTTTGGGAGGCTGAGACGGGCGGATCACGAGGTCAGGAGATCAAGACCATCCTGGCTAACACGGTGAAACCCTGTCTCTACTAAAAATACAAAAAACTAGCCTGGCGAGGTGACGGGCGCCTGTAGTCCCAGCTACTCGGGAGGCTGAGGCAGGAGAATGGCGTGAACCCGGGAGGCGGAGCTTGCAGTGAGCTGAGATCTGGCCGCTGCACTCCAGCCCAGGCGACAGAGCAAGACTCCGTCCCAAAAAAAAAAAAAAAAAAATTAGCTGGTCATGGTGGCACATACCTGTAATCCCAGCTACTCAGGAGGCTGAGGCAGGAGAATCACTTGAACCCGGGAGGCGGAGGTTGCAGTGAGCTGAGACTGCACCACTAGACTTCAGCCTGGGCAACAGAGGGAGATTCTGTCTCATAAATAAATAAATAAATAAATAAATACATAGAAAAGAAAAGAAAAATGCCAGAACATCCAGAACATCGTTACTAGGCAGCGGTGAAAAGCTGGTGGGAAGCTTGGTGGACTAACCCCTGTCTGGTGGGATGACTTTCTGGATCTTTACAAACTCAAGGCCCAAGAACCGGATCTTGATTCGACATTGGTTGTTTTGTTTGTTTATTTGCTCTGGTGATGGGAACATGGAAAGGAGCCGTCCTCCTTTCCGTGCACAGGCCCCCAGCAGACCAGGAGTCCGGTGCCGTGCTTTGCAGGACCCTCGGGTCGGCGTGCTGGTCACCGTCACCCAGCGCAGTCTGCACCTGCAGAAGTGTTGCCCGAGCCCTGTCTGTCAGGCCCTGCAGACTCGCTCAGGCCAGCCCCTCGGGAGTGTGAAGGCCCGGAATCCGTTTCTATCCTATTTCTCCCCATTGAACTGAAAGCCAGATTTCCCATCTGTCGGGTCGGAGGTGCATCAAGTCATCCCTGGGAGTTGGTGAGTCACAGCATCAGCCTGCAGCGCCGTGGGGCAGAGGGGTAAGCATACCGTGAGCAACTGGCATCTTCCTTCTAGGAACCCCGACAGACGGCGAGAGGAGACGGGACGGGCACGTACCCAGAAACTGCTTTCTTCCCAGGCTCCCTCCCCCAAACACAAGTTTTTTTGTGTGTGTTTTTTTGAGATGGAGTCTCACTCTGTTGCCCAGGCTGGAGTGCAGTGGCATGATCTCGGCTCACTGCAACCTCCACCTCCGCCGCCTGGGTTCAGCGATCCTCCTGCCTCAGTCTCCTGAGTGGCTGGGATTACAGGCACCCACCACCACGCCTGGCTAATTTTTGTGTTTTTAGTAGAGATGGGGTTTCACCATGTTGGCCAGGCTGGTCTCGAACTCCTGACCTCAGGTGATCCACCCGCCTTGGCCTCCCAAAGTGCTTAGATTACAGGCGTGAGCCACCGTGCCCGAAAAACAAGTTTTATTGCAAATTTGGAACAGGCCTCGGAGAAGGACTCTGAGAATTGAGACCGAAGTTCCCTTAGTGGGCTGAATGATTTCTGGGTTTCTATGCCGTTTCCATGTTGGAGCCTGATTGGATAAAAAGGAGTACAGCCTCCAGTACTGGCTGCTGAGCAAGGCAGCCCTGTGCACTGGGGAATTTTCAGCTAGGGTTTTTCATGAGCAGTTAGAGAACTAATTGGAACAGCAATTCTCCCACTCCAAACCCCGTTCTAGGGGCCGGTTGTTCGTTCTTCGCGTCTTTCCAGAGAGGGTGGTCATTCTGGACGTGGTATCTCAACCAGCCAAACAGTTGTCTTCCAGTCGGTGGAGTTGGGCTGGCTGGAACATCTGTACTGCCTCATTCCGGGCTGTTTGTGACCAGGAATATACTTGTTCATTCATTCACATTTGCTCATTCATTCACTGAAACTATTTGTGCAAGGTCCTGGGGTTACAGTGAATAATGGAGACGTGGTTCCTATCCTCCCAGAGACCTCAGTCTAGCAGGAGAGACAGGCATGGAACGTTTACAAGAGTACTGAGCATTGAGAAGGAGGGAGCGACGCAGGCCTTCCTGGTCTGGTGGGTAGGGAAAGCTCCCTGGAAGACGAGATATTTAAGTTAAGACCAGAAGGGTGAGTAGGAGTTACCCAGGCAGAGTGGGGGCAGAGCATTTTCGCCAGAGATACCAACCTATGCAAAAGTTCCGAGACAGGAAAAAGTAGAAGACAGCAAGGAGTAGAATGTGCCAGATGAAGCTGAAAGGGGTGCAGAGGACTGGCCACAGGGCCCTTAGTCCACCAAAAGGATGTGTGGGTCTCTATCCTGACAGCAGTGACTCGGGAGGCTGAGGCAGGAGAATTGCTTGAACCTGGGAGGTGGAGGTTGCAGTGAGCCGCCGAGATTGCACCATTACACCCCAGCCTGGGGCACAACAGCAAGACTCCATTTAAAAAAAAAAAAAAAAAAGGCCGGGCGCGGTGGCTCACGCCTGTAATCCCAGCACTTTGGAAGGTTGAGGAGGGCGGATTATGAGGTCAGGAGATCGAGACCATCCTGGCTAACATGGTGAAACCCCGTCTCTACTAAAAATACAAAAAATTAGCCGGGCATGGTGGCGGACGCCTGTAGTCCCAGCTACTTGGGAGGTTGAGGCAGGATAATGGCGCGTACCCGGGAGGCGGAGCTTGTAGTGAGCTGAGATCGCGCCACTCACTCCAGCCTGGGCGACAGAGACACTGTCTCAAAAAAAAAAAAAAAAAAGGAAGCCATAGACGGCTCTTAGTAAGAGGAATGACATGCCACGTGTTTTAGGATGTTTTAGAGCAATTCTTTAGTTGCTATGAGACGCTGGGAAACTCTTTCCTCTAATTAATCTTCATATCTTTGATGTCAGTCTCGTGAGCCTGGGACGGCTCCAACCAACGGACCCAGCCAAAACGTGACCACTTTGGCCGGAGTCTCACCCTTCTTCACTCTCCTTTCGGGAGAACACGGGTCATGTGTGCTCGTTTCTCGTGCCAGCTCCTGGCACCGGCCTGTGTGTTCATGAGACTGAACTGACCAGCTCGGGATGAGGCGCCAAGAGCTTGGGGAAGAGGAAATTAGGAGTCACGAGGTTTCACGATCAGAACCCGAAAGTGCCTTATGGAAAATTTGCATGTCCTGGGTGTAGCTCAGCCTAAGAGAACCCGGTGCGGTGTGTGTGTCTGGCTTCTGGGAGAGGCAGCCAGAGGCACCGGCTTCCCTTGTGAAGGTGGCTGGGTCAGACTGCCCCCTCCCTCCACCGCTAAGTTTGTGAAGGTGAAATTTAGTTAGGAAGGACATCCAAAGCAGCGTGATGGGGAAGGACGACCAGCTGGGGGTGGGGTGAGAGCTTGCCATCCGCCATCCTCCGTTTTCCCCAACCGGGTAGAGTTCTCAATGCTGTTGGCATTTATGACAGATGTTCTTGAGAGCAAGTCCTGCAGGACATTTTAACATTTCTGGCTTCTGCCTTTTGAAGGGTAGTAGCGACCCCTAGTTATTATGACCTCTTTGTTTTTTTTGAGACAGAGTCTCACTCTGTTGCCCAGGCTGGAGTGCAGTGGCGCAATCTCAGCTTACTGCAAGCTCCTCCCAGTGGGTTCAAGTGATTCTCCTGCCTCAGCCTCCCGAGTAGCTGGGACTACAGGTGCCCGCCACCACACCCGGCTAATGTTTTTGTATTTTTAGTAGAGATGGAGTTTCACCGTGTTAGCCAGGATGGTCTTGATCTCTTGACCTTGTGATCCACCTGCTTCGGCCTCCCAAAGAGCTGGGATTACAGGTGTGAGCCACGGCGGCCGGCCTATTGTGACCTCTTCAAATGCTCCCGCACGTTGTTATTTTTATTGACTTATTTGTTTTTTTGAGACAGGGTCTCGCTCTATCTCCCAGGTTGGGGTGTTAGTGGTACGATCTCAGCTCACTGAAGCCTTGATCTCCTAGGCTCAAGTGATTCTCCTGCCTCAGTCTCTTGAGTAGCTGGGACTACAGGTGCCCGCCACCACGCCTGGTTAATTTTGGTTTTTTTTGTTTTTTTTTTTTTTTGAGACGGAGTCTCGCTCTGTCGCCCGGGCTGGAGTGCAGTGGCTGGATCTCAGCTCACTGCAAGCTCCGCCTCCCGGGTTTACGCCATTCTGCCTCAGCCTCCCGAGTAGCTGGGACTACAGGTGCCCGCCACCTCGCCCAGCTAGTTTTTTGTATTTTTTAGTAGAGACGGGGTTTCACCGTGTTAGCCAGGATGGTCTTGATCTCCTGACCTCGTGATCCGCCCGTCTCAGCCTCCCAAAGTGCTGGGATTACAGGCTTGAGCCAATGCGCCCAGCCCTAATTTTATATTTTTAGTAGAGACAGGGTTTCACCACGTTAGCCAGGCTGGTCTTGAACTCCTGGCCTCAAGTGATCCGCCTTCCTTGGCCTCCCAAAGTGCTGGGATTATAGGCGTGAGCCTCTGTGCCCGGCCCAATTTAAGAATATTTTATTTTATTTTATTTTATTTTAGAGGAAGCCTCACTCTATCATGCCCAGACTAGAGTGCAGTGGCACGATCTCGGCTTACTGCAACCTCAGCCTCCCGGGTTCAAGCGATTCTCCTGCCTCAGCCTCCAGAGTAGCTGGGATTACAGGTGCCCGCCACCATGCCCGGCTACTTTTTGTAATTTTTTTAGTAGAGATGGGGTTTCACTATGTTGGCCAGGCCGGTCTCGAACTCCTGACCTCAGCTGATCCGCCCACATCGGCCTCCCAAAGTGCTGGGATTACAGGCGTGAGCTGCCACACCCGGCACATTTGAAGGTGTTTTAGCGAAGGTTTTGTCCGGCGGGATAGTCATTCTCCCCATGTCACTCCTGGGGGCTTCTGCTCTCTCCTGCCTGGACGGAGTTCCTCCTGACTCTCCCAGCTGTGTTCCCACCAGCAGCCTGCAGCCCCGTGTCCAAGCTGGAGATTGTTGTCCAGGCACTTGCGGGCCGCTTGGCAGGAAGCCTCCGGTGGCCGAGGTGCTGCTATGCGGCCACCAGATGGCGCTGGGGAGCACCCCACTGTCTGCCGCAGGACGGGCAGAGGCAGGACTGGACTGCAGAGGGAACTTGCCTTAAAGAGGCCTGGTCCTTAAAGACACAGCACACACGGCCTGACTGGCAGTCCCAGAGCCAGGCTCCACTGATGGCAGGCGCCCCTGGCTAGGCTCTGAGGTTCCTTTGCCCTCGCCTTGCTGAATGGTGAGCCTCTGACTCTCGGAGCCCGTCTCCTTGACGGCCTGCCCTGAGCTCCTGCACCCACTCCTGGGCCTGATGGGGACAGGGCCAGCCTGGTGGGTGGTGTCCGAGGTCCTGGCACAGCAGCGTAGGCCTGGGATGCGTCTGCAGAATTCTGGCTGAACGAGCAAGGAGCACGGCCAGCTTCGGGGCCGTGGTGACCACAGGAGGGCAGAGGCCAGGGCTCACGCGCTGGCCCCAGCTGGACGTGTTCTTGCTTCCCTTGGGGCTGAGGAGATTGGAGCCCCAGAACTGAATCTCTGGGTTTGGAGCCTTAGAGAATCCACTGTCTCTTCTGCTGGCATCTTTCTGAATGCTGATGGGGACTTGGTGGTAAGTAATGAGGAGGGGACTCCAGGCCCTGCTGTCCAGCCCTCGGAAAACTCTGCTGTTGACCTCTGGGTGGTGTCATCTGAGCCATGTCAAGTGAGGGCCATGTGAGCTGGGGCTTGGTGAGAGACCCTCCTAAAACTGTGGCTCGGGGGGTGCGTAATCTAAGCCAGCGGCTCTGTCCACGATTCTGCACTTGCTGTGGCCCCTGGCCGTGGGAACGGGGCTTCAACTCGGCCCCTGGGAAGTGTGTGGGGGCGTGTGGGGAGTGTCACAGCTGCAAGGACCTGATGTCACTGTGCCTTATCCTGCAGTGATGCCTAGAGAGGCAGCGAGAGGGGGAGCAGGTCTTCCCATGACTCAAGCTGACACAAAACTTCGGTGGAGAAATGACTAACTGGGAAGGGCTTTCAGTTCACCTCTGTTGCCTGTAGGTCTCACTGGCTACCGGAAAAGCCAGGAGGCTGAGCGGAGGGCAGGGGAGAAGAGGGCAAAAGACCGACTCCTAGGCTGAGCCTTCGCCCTTAGAGATGACGCTATGGAGGCCTGGGGAATTTTCTTTCCCCAGACTAGAGGGCTGAGAATGAATCTTAGAATAGTAAATGCTGCCCGGGTGCAGTGGCTCACGCCTGTAATCCCAGCTCTTTGGGAGGCTGAGGCGGGCAGATCACCTGAGGTTGGGAGTTCGAGACCAGCCTGGCCAACATGGCAAAACCCCATCTCTACTAAAAATACAAAAAATTAGCTGGGCGTGGTGGCGGGCATCTGTAATCCCAGCTACTCGGGAGGCTGAGGCAGGGGAACCGCTTGAACCTGGAAGGCGGAGGTTTCAGTGAGGCAAGATTGTGCCACTGCACTCCGGCCAGGCAACAAGACTCTGTCTGAAAAGAAAAAAAAAAAAAAAAGAAGAATATATGCTGCTTTACTGTACCAAGGAAATGGAAATGGAGCAAAGCGTGGCAAACAGGCCTCCCCAGGATCTGCCAGGAGAGTTTATAGTCTGCCGGGAGGTCATCTTCTTGATCCACCTGGGCACACTTTTTTTTTTTTTTTTTTTTTTTTTTTCCACTCTGTCTCAGCTCACTGCAAGCTCTGCCTCCCGGGTTCAAGCATTTCTCCTGCTTCAGCCTCCCAAGTAGCTGGGATTACAGGTGCCCACCACCATGCCCAGCTAATTTTTGTATTTTTAGTAGAGACGGGGTTTCACCATGTTGGCCAGGCTAGTCTTGAACTCCTGACCTCAGGTGACCCGCTGGCCTCGGCCTCCCAAAGTGCTGGGATTACAGACGTGAGCCACCGTGCCTGGCCCTGGGCGCACACCGTCTACAGATGTGAACACTGAGGCTGGAAATTCTTGAGATTGGCCAGAGGCATCAATGAAATGGGGTTTTGCCGGGACTGGCATTTGGGAGATTGTCACTGGACTTTGTTCAGCTTGTCTCCATGGTCATCTGGCTTGCTGTAGTAGATACGGTTTTCTTGGGAAACCAGTTCTCTTCCTACTTTATCATCAGTGGCCTTGGGAGGGTTCTGAAGTAACGCTGCGTGCCTCCCTCGTGTAGCTCTGATTTCTTCCTCCCTGAGTTTAACTTCATCCTGTTCGTTCCTTCATTCAGTAATTGTCGCTCAATGCAGAGATTACCCACGGGAACCCCAGATTCAGGCTTAGTTCGTTTCCAAGCATCGCCATCTGCTAGTTAGTCAGTGGCTTAGCCTCTCTGCACCTCAATTTTGTCCTCTGTGAAATGGAGATAATAGTAAATTGGCTTATTGTAAGGATTAGGTGAAATAAACTATGTAAAGCAGATAGAGCAGTGCCTGGCACTTAAGAACCACTCAATAGACCAGGCACGGTGGCTCACACCTATAATCCCAGCACTTTGGGAGGGTGAGCCAGGAGGATCTGCTTGAACCCAGGAGTTCGAGGCTGCAGTGAGCTGTGATAACGCACTGCACTCCAGACTGGGTGACAGAGCAAGACTTTGTCAAAAAATAAATAAATAAAAAAAAGCACTCCATAGCTGTTAGCTGTCATTAATTTTATTTGTTCAATGTGCATTATTGAATGCTTATCTGCTGGGCTTTCGGCAGAAAGCTGATCTGGAGGCACAGTGCAGTCATAGCTGCGTTGGGAGTCTACCTGAGCCTTGTTCACCCCCTGCGCCGAGCACTGGGTCTGCCCAGTGAGGAAGGTGCAATCCTGGCTTATTTATTTATTTATCTTTTTTGAGACAGAGTCTTGCTCTGTCACCCAGGCTGGAGTGCAGTGGCACCGTCTCGGCTCACTGCAAGCTCTGCCTCCCAGGTTCACGCCATTCTCCTGCCTCAGCCTCCCGAGTAGCTGGGACTACCGGCACCCGCCACCTCGCCCGGCTAATTTTTTGTAGTTTTAGTAGAGATGGGGTTTCCCCGTGTTAGCCAGGATGATCTCATCTCCTGACCTCGTGATCCGCCCACTTCGGCCTCCTGAAGTGCTGGGACTACAGGTGTGAGCCACCGCGCCCAGCTAATTTTTTGTGTATTTAGTACAGAGTTTCCCCGTGTTAGCCAGGATGGTCTCATCTCCTGACCTCGTGATCCACCCACCTTGGCCTCCCAAAGTGCTGGGATTACAGGTGTGAGCCACTGTGCCCAGCCCCGGCTTTTGTTTTTTTTGAGAGAGAGTCTCACTCTGTCGCCCAGGCTGGAGTGCAGTGGCGCGATCTCGGCTCACTGCAGCTTCCATCTCCCGGGTTCATGCCATTCTCTTGCCTCAGCCTCCCGAGTAGCTGGGACTACAGGCGCCCGCCACCATGCCCGGCTGATTTTTTGTGATCTGCCCGCCTCGGCCTCCCAAAGTGCTGGGATTACAGGTGTGAGCCACTGTGTCTAGCCCCGGCTTTTTTTTTTGAGAGGGAGTCTCACTCTGTCACCCAGGCTGGAGTGCAGTGGTGCGATCTTGGCTCACTGCTGGGATTACAGGCACATGCCACCACGCCCAGCTAATTTTTGTATTTTTAGTAGAGGCAGGGTTTCACCAGGCTGGCCAGGCTGGTCTCAAACTCCTGACCTCAGGCTATCTGCCTGGGTCGGCCTCCCAAAGTGCTGGGATTATGGGTGTGAGCCACTGTGCCCGGCCAGTCCGGCTTTTAAGGAGCTGATGGGCCATTGAGGGCCAAACTCTTGGTGGTTTGGTCATCAAAGTCTATTTTTGGTTTTGGTTTTTCATTTTTATGTAGAGGGACCCACTCCCTCCCACCCACTGTGCATCCAGCCTCTGCACGCACCGGGGCTCCCTGCATGGCCCCTGCATGGGAACATATTTTTGTCATCAGTGCTGACCTCTGGGTGATCAAGGAAGCAGAGACTCCTGGGGCCTTCCTGTCGTGTGCAGTGGAGCTGAGCTGCTAACATGAGAAGGGAGGAAAAGTGGAGATACCCAGTTTTGGTTCTAGGGACCGTCCCCTTTTTTCCCTCTTGGTCAAGTGATTGGTAGAAGCAAGAGTTGCTTGTTGGAGAGGCCGTGAGTAGCACATGCTTGGGAATTAGGAGCAGGGCAAATGGCCTTGAAAATGGGATGTACCTTCTTCCCACTCAGCCCCTCATCATGAACCCAGTGCTCCTGGCAGTGCAACTAACCATGAAATTCCCTTTAAGTCCAGTGATGAGGCAGAAGCAGGCAGGTCACCCCGGGGCTGGAGAGCCGCAGACAGTCTGAGTGCACAGGCTGGAGGGAGGGCGGACGAGGGTGGAGAGCACTGGCCCCATGGACTATCTGGGGAATGGTTAGAGAAGGGGTCTGGAGGAGGCAGCGTGATAGGTGGGGGTTCA
Source organism: Macaca fascicularis (assembly GCF_037993035.2). NCBI lineage: Eukaryota > Metazoa > Chordata > Mammalia > Primates > Cercopithecidae > Macaca > Macaca fascicularis. The sequence goes on along the minus strand of NC_088390.1, from coordinate 1,294,318 downwards.
GTGCCTTGGGGAGCACTGGCTGGTCCACATTTAGCTGAATCAGGAAGGTCTGTCTACCACAGCTCCCCGCTGCTCTGACAGATTGGGGTTGACGGCTGCGGTTAAGAGCACTTCAGGGTAGCATCATCTTTGGCAAAGCCCAGACGGGGACTCTTTTTTTTTTTTTGAGACGGAGTCTCGCTCTGTCGCCCAGGCTGGAGTGCAGTGGCCGGATCTCAGCTCACTGCAAGCTCCGCCTCCCGGGTTCCCGCCATTCTCCTGCCTCAGCCTCCCAAGTAGCTGGGACTACAGGCGCCCGCCACCTCGCCCGGCTAATTTTTTGTATTTTTAGTAGAGATGGGGTTTCACCAGGTTAGCCAGGATGGTCTCGATCTTCTGACCTCGTGATCCGCCCGCCTTGGCCTCCCAAAGTGCTGGGATTACAGGCGTGAGCCACTGTGCCCGGGCTGAGAAGGACTCTTTAACTCCTTCCTTCCCAGTGCGTGATGTTGCATCTCCCCAACTCCTCAGTGCCAGGGATGTGGAGGTTTCTGTTCCCATCCCAAATCACTGTGGTGCTCAAAGGCTCACACGCTTGTCTGTAGGGCTGAGGTTAGCATCTGGCCGTGTGGTGTTAACGTCTACTGGAAGCCATCCAACAAAGGCATCAGGGGAATCTCGAAGTGTCTGCCCTTTCCCGAGCCACGTTGTCTGAGACAGACGTCTGGAGATAGAAGCGGGTTGACAGGGTTTCCCAGAGGGTGGTCTCTAACCCCATAGACCCGCAGAGATTTCTCAGAACCTTCATTACCCAGTGATCCGCAGTTAGCTGGCCGTGGAGGCAGCGTGCGTGGTGTTTAAGAGGATGAACAGGCCGGGCGCGGTGGCTTACGCCTGTAATCACAGCACTTTGGGAGGCTGAGGCGGGTGGATCACGAGGTCAGGAGATCGAGACTATCCTGACTAACAAGGTGAAACCCCGTCTCTACTAAAAATACAAAAATTAGCCGGGTGTGGTGGTGGGCGCCTGTAGTAGCAGCTACTCAGGAGGCTGAGGCAGGAGAATGGTGTGAACCTGGGAAGCAGAGGTTGCAGTGAGCCGAGATCTCGCCACTGCACTCCAGCCTGGGCAACAGAGTGAGACTCCATCTCAAAAAAAAAAAAAAAAAAAAAGAGCATGAACAGACTGCCAGGGTTCAAGTCCCAGTCCTCACTTGCTCTCTGGGTGGGTTACTCAGCTGCTCAGGGCCTCGGTTTTCTCACCTGGAAAATGGAGAAAACAGAGATAACAGTGACATTCACAGTGAGATCACGCTAGTGAACGAAGCACTAAGCCGGGCACACAGTAGGCATTCTGTGTGTGTTATTAGAAGTTTTCCTCCCTAGAGCCCTCAAGATTTGTCTCTCCCTCTACCCTCTATCGTGCTGTGGAGTGGAAGGTCCGAGAGTGCCAGGATTGGACAGAATGTAGACAGAAAAAAGCAAACTATGGCAATGCGAAGGAAAGCAACTGCCACATTTTAGCTTGGAGGATGCTGAAAATAGCTTGTTCAAGCCTTTGTAGATAAAAATGTAAAATGTACGCAAATGTATGTGACTCACACAGAAGCATACATCCATGGCTCCTTCACAGTCAGCGCCGGATGTGGCCATCAGGAAAACCCCGCAGTGTGGGGAGAGGGCCGGGCTGTCTTGGTGGTTGTTGTTTTGAGGAGGGGACTGTACTGCTGCCTCCTGGGCTGGTGGCTCCTGGTGGCGGCAGCTCACGCCCCTGTTTCCACCTTTCTTCTGGGCTGTCTTCTGAGTGTTCCATGTGGGAAGAAGAGACGCCCTTGGCCCCTCATGGCTCCTCCAGCCTCGCGGTCCTCCGAGAGCCTGCTCGTTCCCTTCCCATGCCGAAGCTCTATTTCTGGAGCATCTCATTGGAGATGCATGCCCCCTCCCTGCCAAGCTCCAGGTGCCTGCTTGGCCCTCCCAATCCTGTGTGCCAGTCAGGGACGGTGGGAGGGTGACAGCTGTAGGGAGGGGCGGCAAGAGACAGCGCTGGTGCCTGACCAGGAGGATTGGGGCAGGGGGATCCCAGGGGACGCAGGGAGGGGCTAATAATATTGAAAACCACTTGTGCCGCAGCCACCTGTAGAGGCTTCCCCACCCAGAGCATCATCCCCTGCGTCTCCCAGGGGCTCCCCAGCCTGTGATGAATGGGTGACCCCCATCTCCCCAGGGGCAGCTGCAGAGGCCTCTGCTCAAGCCGCTTATGGGGCTTCCTCTCAGCATCCTGGGGGAGGAGCTGCTTCTCCCCTTAAGAAGTAGATATGTGTGTGTCTGTTTGGAGTGACGAGGACCGACCCCCACCCCCCTCCAGGGTTCTGCAGGTGCTGACCACACCCGGGCCCAGCAAAGGCCAGGCTGACTTAGCCTTCCTGGTGGGCCTCTGTAGGGCTGGGCTCCAAGAAGGTTTTCCCCTTAAGCTGCCTGGGGATGGGGTGGGGTGGGGACAGCTCCGGGATCTAAACTGTTACTCTGGGGTACCGGGCACCCTGGGTGGTCCCCACTGCTTCCCTTCCCCTGGGTTCAGGAAGGGGCTTCAGCCTCACTGCCCTGGACCCCGCTGGCCTGACTCTCCTCCCCTCCTTCCCTGCTGCAGGGTCACTTGGCCCAAAGAGGTCTATGTGGAAGCTGCCATGGCTGCCACAGAACCAGCCCACGGGAGACAGGCATGGGGCCCCCAATCTCTTCACTGCCCTTGGGCGAGGGGGTCTTCGTTAGAGGGAATTTCGTCTCTAAACGTTCTGTACTCAGGCGTCTTAACCCGACTTCCCACCATTTGTAGGTGACGATGCAAACAGGATTCGGGGTCCCCAGAAGGGGTCCTGGAGGGGAACACGTGGAGCCCCTGGTGCTTCTCCTGGCTCCAGTTTGTCCTCCGCCCAGCAGGGGCACATGTGGGACTGTCCTGGCCCCACGGCCCCGGGACTTCGGCCCTCCAGTGTTTCCAGCCGCCCCCCTTCATGTGTGGCGGGAACGGCCGCGCTCTGAGGTCAGGGGTGTGGAAAGGGACGAGCTGGGTTAGGTTCGGGAGGAGAGAGGCGCCTCCGCGGCGCGCAGGACGTTCACCTCGTGGGTGCCGCAGCGGGTCTGGCTGGGGAGGGGCCCGGCCGCGGTTCCCGCCCCCGAAGCCGCGCTTGGAGATCCCGGGCGGGAGGTGATGTCACCCCTGCGGCGCCCGGGCCCCCCACGGCACCTGGTCTGCGGGTCACCAGGATCCTGCTGAGGCCGGCGCAGGGGGGGCGAGGGGGGCCTGGGTCTGCGCCGCCGCCCGGAGACCCCCGAGATCCCCGCGGCCCCTCCTCGCCCGGTGCCAGAGCCCCGCTGCCCCGTTAGCCCGGCCGGGGGCGTCCTGCGGGGGGCGGAGCCTCGAGGAGATTGGTCCCGCCCTGCCCCCGCCGCAAAGCCCCGCCCCGCCACGAAGCCCCGCCCCCGCCCCGCCCCCCGCGAAGTTGCTTGTCGGCTCCAGGATCCGCAGCTGAGCTCCGCGCGGCCGCAGGGGCCGGGAGGGTTCGGGAGGGTTTTGGGGGCGCCCGCCCCGCCCTCGCCCCCGCCCCGGCCGCTGCGCGCTCCTCCCGGGGACCTGGTTCCAGGCCTCCTCGCCCCGCCGCGCTCGCAACTTCGGCCTCCCCCGGCTCACGCCCGCCCTCCCTCCTTTGTTGCGCGATGAGGGTCGGGTTTCGGATCTGACCGAGCCGCCGCCGCGGGATGGAGCCGCTCAGCCACCGGGGCCTGCCGCGCCTGTCCTGGATCGACACCCTCTACAGCAGTACGTGCGCCGGGCGGGGGCGGAGCGGGGGCGGGACCCCAGGATCGAGGTCGGGACCCCAGGATCGGGGTTGGGACCTCAGGCGCCGGACTGGTCTGGGGGACGCGGGCGGGTGCGGGATCGGGGTCCGGATTGGGGTCGGGGTGGGAATCAGCATCAGCGTCGGGACCCAGGCGCCGGGCTGGTCCTGGGGGCGCGGGCGGGGGTCCCCAGAGCGGATTCCCGCGGGCCGGGGGCGGGAACCGTGGGCGGACCGAGCCGAGAGCTGTACCCCCCTTCCCACCTGTTGTGAATCTGGCCTCTGCTAGCCTCGGGTGAGGGAGGCCCTTCGGGGTGCTGCCCCCGCCCCCGGACCAGCAGCTTCTCTGTCCAGGCTGAAGCCTAAAAGCCATTTTGAGAAAGTCGTTGGCACCCAAGTTTGCCACCCAGGGGCACTGGGGCTGTGTGGGGTTCGGGGCCCGGGGGTTCGGGGCAGGGGTGGGATCGAGTGGGAGGGGAGACGATGGGTACAGATATCCGCGGGGGCCCTTTGGATGTGGGAGCTGAAAATCCCGGGCTCAGCAGTCTTTCCTGCCAGCCTCATCACCACCCCCACCCTCATCATCACCACCACCCTCAGAAGGGAAAAAAAAAAATAAACCTTCTCGAGTTCTCCACCCCCTCGCTCCCAAATCTGCCTGGGTCATGTGATTGGTCTTGCGTGGCCCCAGGGGACACATAACTGATCACGGGTAATGGGGGGGCTTGGGGCGATCGGAGAGCCACCCCCCCACCCCACCACCGCACCTTTCGCGGGTGCTAGAATGGCACCGCCCCTTCTCTCCACCCCTCCCTGAGACACCTTCGCTGGATGCGCTCAGGGATTAGGAAGATGGTCCTCCTGGGCTTACATAGTGGATTTCACCCTTCCTAAGGCCCACATGAGTGGGACCCTCCCACTCTCTCAGCTCATCTTCCAGGCAGGAGTTGGGGGAGGCGGGTGGGGCCAGGTGGAGCCTGGTTCAGCCTGATTCTAGGCACTGGATGCCATAGAACAGGAGCATTTGTTTTATTTTATTTTATTTATTTATTTATTTATTTATTTATTTATTTTGAAACGGAGTCTGGCTCTGTCACCCAGACTAGAGTGCAGTGGAGGATCCTGGCTCACTGCAGCCTCTGTCCCCTGGGTTCAAGTCTCTGCTCACTGCAGCCTCTGTCCCCTGGGATCAAGTGATTCTTCTGCCTCAGCCACCCGAGTAGCTGGGATTACAGGAACCCACCACCATATCTGGCTAATTTTTTGTATTTTTACTAGAGACGGGGTTTCACCATGAGGTCAGGATGGTCTGGAACTCCTGACCTCAGGTAATCTACCGGCCTTGTCCTCCCAAAGTGCTGAGATTACAGGCATGAGCCACCGTGCCCGGCCAACAAGGGCATTTTTAAGCGTCATCCCAGCTAGAGTTCCTTGATAAGTCATATGGGGGGGGGGGTGGGAGGAGTAGAAAAGGGTGATGCCTCGAACCCCAGAGTCTTACCCTGGAGGCTCTGTGGTATCCAACATTTAACCTCTGACCTCAGCATCCCCTTGGGTCCAGGTCATTCCCTGTATCTTCTTCTCCACCCGCCTCCTCCTCCATCCCAGGTTCCTTCCTCTCCTCCCCCCAGGAGCTGTCCTTGTGATGGTTCATTCTGCTTTGGTTTCTCAACATCAAAGGGGCAAAGCCGGATCCCCTGGGTGTGGGTCCTGTGCCAAGTGCCGCCGCTCCATCTGCTCTTCCCCTGCAGAGGCCAGCGTCGTTGGGTGAAGGTCACGGCCCACGGCTGTGTGGCATGTGTGTGCACGTGTGTCTGCATGAATGGGGGCACACATCTGTTCAGAGCGCCGGTGCAGATCAGCTCCTGACCCGAAGGCAGGATTAGTGACCCTGTCTTAGCTGTGCGCTTGCAAACAGCTTGCAAACAGCCGTTATAACAATGCCTCAGATTCACATGTGCTTAGGTTCCTGAGTATTTCTGGCTCTTTGCAAAACCCAGTTCTTGTTTCCCTATTTCCTGAAGTGTGGAATCCTATGGAAACCTGTCTCTAGCTTTCTCTGTGGCAGAAGACGACTCCCCTGACCTGATCATTTCCAAGGCTTCCATAGCCCACCCTCTTTCCCCCATGCCTGGAGCAAAAAAGCAAAATTGCTTGAGGCCACCTTACAAATTCCTGACCAGAGGAATGCCAGAAAAGGGAATTAGGCCAAGGCCTCTTAGGGGGCTCTGTTGGGCAGCCCTGATTCAGGCAGACTGGCACCTGGGCTGTCGACCCTCCTGCTGCTGCCCTGGCCTCTGGGCGGCTCCTGGGGTGGCCTGGATGGTGGGTGGGAGGGGGCGCTGATATGGCTGCAGTGTGAGGAGTCCCTGCCTCCCACTTCTGAACATCTTATTGGAGAGCTGTAGCAGGAGGCTTCCTGGGGAGGTGCTGTGCAGTCATGTTTGGGCTGTTAGCCATCAACTTTCCTCTTGACAAGAGCCTAAATTAAAACAAATACCCGGGCTGTCATTTGCCTGGCAGTATGGTTTTGTGGCTCCCAGAGGAAGTTCCTCTGCTTCTCAGGAAGCTGTTTGCTTACCAGGCTCGCAGTCCTGGGTGACAAATCTCCACAAAAGCCAGATCCATAGGGAACTGTAAAGGTGGTATACTCAGGGCGTAGGGCGGCAGTGTGACTTTGAGATGGGAATGACTCAGTGGTAGAGGTTCCCTGCCTTCCCCTCTCTGAGCATTGTTCCTGGTGACAATGATAATAGCATTTCCAGAGCACCTGCTGAATGGCAGGCACTGGGATGGGCACTTTCTCTCCCTCCCTCCCTCCCTCCCTCCCTCCCTCCCTCCTTCCTTCCTTCTTTCCTTCCTTCCTTCCTTCCTTCCTTCCTTCCTTCCTTCCTTCCTTCCTTCCTTCCTTCCTTCCTTCCTTCCTTTCTCTCTCTCTCTTTTTCTCTCTTTCTCTCTCTCTCTCTCTCTCTTTCTCTCTTTCTTTTCTGAGACAGGGTCTCCCTCTTTGTCCAGGCTGGAGTGCAGTGGTGCGATCTCAGCTCACTGCAACCTCTGCTTCCTGGATTCAAGCAATTCCCCAACCTCAGCCTCCTGAGTAGCTGGGATTACATGTGTGCACCACCACAACCCAGCCAATTTTTGTAGTTTTAGTAGAGATAGAGTTTCACCGTATTGGTCAGGCTGGTCTTGAACTCCTGACCTCAGGTCATCTTCCCACCTTGTCTTCCCAAAGTGCTGGGATTACAGGCGTGAGCCACTGCGCCTGCCCTGTGCTAGGCACTTTCTATCCATTTTCTCCAAACCTCACAACTCTGCAACTCTTACAGATTAGGAAAGAGAGGCTTAGTTAGCACAAATCATATACCTAAGATCACATAAGTAACAAATAGCTGAGCTGGAATTCAGATTGTACCCTAGAATAATGAGGAGGACCCTGAGTGCCCCCTGGGTATGTCTTAGTTGATTCAAGGCCTTGGAATGTCACGGAATGGGGGGCACCATTCTCTACAGTCCTCTTTGGCAGAGTTCTCCCTGAAACGGTCTGGCAGAGTAAATGGCTTCAATGGATCTGACCCCAACCTGGCCCTGTGCCTCTTGTAGGACCTGGGGGCTGGGCCTGGAGCCCAAGCAGGGACAGCGGAGGCTCTGTCTGAGCTCACTGAGGCTGGTGACTCTCTGCTCCTAAGGTACCAGCCTGCCAGCCAGCCCCTCCCCTCACACACTTCTTGCCTTTGGGGTTGGCAGTTCATTCTTTCTGGTTTTGCCAGGAGGAGTGTGCCCACTTCCATCACAGGTTTGGTGGTCGTTTGGTGAAGGGTGGGCAGCAAACGCCCCATCTCTCCTATGGTAGAAGTACTGAAGGGCTGGGGTAAGTGTGATTTGTCTGACTCAAGGAGAAGGGTTGGATCCCTGCTACCAGGGACTCTGGGACTGATGGGAGCAGAGTCCTTTGCCTGTGGAGTGACAGATGGTTTCAGACATCCCCCAGTTCCTATGTCTGCACCACTCATTTGCCTGCATTAATGTAGCAATGTCAGTTTCACCCCTCAGTACCTTACCTAGATTCTCTCCCTGGGGCTGGTGTGATGCTCTCTCTGAGGCTTTTTCTTTTGTTTTTTTTTTTTTTTTTTTTTTTTTTTTTTTTTTTTTTTGAGACAGAGTCTCGCTCTGTCGCCCAGGCTGGAGTGCAGTGGCCGGATCTCAGCTCACTGCAAGCTCCGCCTCCCGGGTTCGGGCCATTCTCCTGTCTCAGCCTCCTGAGTAGCTGGGACTACAGGCGCCCGCCACCTCGCCCGGCTAGTTTTTTGTATTTTTTAGTAGAGACGGGGTTTCACCGTGTTAGCCAGGATGGTCTCGATCTCCTGACCTCGTGATCCGCCCGTCTCGGCCTCCCAAAGTGCTGGGATTACAGGCTTGAGCCACCGTGCCCGGCCTGTTTTTGTTTTTTTTTTTGAGACAGAGTCTCGCTGTCTCGCCCAGGCTGGAGTGCAGTGGCACGATCTCGGCTCACTGCAACCTCCACCTCCCTGGTTCAAGCGATTATCTTGCCTCACCTTCCTGAGTAGCTGGGATTAGAGGAGCCCGCCACCACGCCCGGCTAATTTTTGTATTTTTAGTAGAGATGGGACCATGTTGGCCAGTCTGGTCTCCAACTCCCGAGCTCAGGTGATCCACCTGCCTTGGCTTCCCAAAGTGCTGGGATTACAGACATGAGCCACTGCGCCCTGCCATGTTTTCTTGGTTATAAGCCCTCTATGTCTTTTACCACCCTTTCCACTAAACACTTACCATCTTCTCTTTGTTTTTATTTTATTTTTTATTTTCCCAATCCCGTGGGATTAGATTGGATTAAATTAAGTTCTGCGGAGTAGCCCAAAATGGGGGCGGAGCTGTGCTCTGAAACTGTCTCTGTCCCTGGGATTCTCCAAGCAGATCTGGATTAAGACATACGTGTGCCCCAGGCAGGTTGATTATCTGGCACCTCTTCAAATGGAAAATCTTTATATTTGGGTTTAGGACTTATTTAGAGGAGAGGCAAAGGCTACATTTAAAGCCTCTCCCTTTTCCATTTCAGCCTCCATTTGGTCCCAAGTAATTTAGTCCTGGTCTCAAACATACCTTCCCTACTGAGCCAAGCAAGAGCCTGCAGTGACTTGGCCCTCATGGAAGGCAGAACGTGACCATCTGTTGTTACTAGAGCCTGCCTTTTGGAGCTCACTTCTCTTACCCCAAGCAACATTTCCAAGGGCGATTTCAGTCTCTTTTGGTATTTTCTTGCCCTTTATAGACTCAGTGCCTCATCCATGGGCCAGGAAAGTATCTGGGGCAGTGGGGATGCAAGCCTGTCTCCAGGTGATCATGAGCCTGCCTCAGTTTCTCATCTGAGCCCTACGTTTCCTACACCAGGGACCAAGCCACTTGACTGACAGCCTGTGTGCGTTTGATCAGAGCAGCTCAGTTCTCGTGGCCGTATCAGACCACTCCACGTGTGCTAGTGAGCGCCTGCTGGCGGATGTTCACATGTTCTCTGAATAGCCCAGTAATTTATTCCTTTTTGTCAACACCGGCCCATAATCGTCATGGCTGCTGGAGTCTCAGAGGTGGGGCTGACAGAAGAATTAAGTCATCTACTCAGAGAAACTGAAGTTTTTGTGGTCGTGATTGTTGCTACTGTTGTTCTTTGGGAAAAGGAAGGAAATTTGTGGAGAATTGGCTGGAAGATGCTGCTAGGAGGCTGGAAGATGGGGAATGGTGAGGAGGCTCTGCCTCACTCTTGGGGTAGGATGGAAGACTTGTTCTCTGTCTGAGGTACGATCTGCTTTCTGGGACGATTCCGGTACCTTCCTTGTGCCCGTTCCTCTGAGGGAGGGCATGACGGCTCTCATGGGTGTTGTGTGGATTAATTCATATGTATAAAGTGCTTTGAAGGTGAGGAGTGCTGTTGAGCTGCTCAGCTGTCTGGCTCATCCGCTCTTCATCCGGGAAAGCCTTGAGGGACTGGGAAAGGCTGGCACGTGACTTAGGAAGGGGCAGGGAATGTGGCAAGAGGACTGGCAGGAACGGTATTGGACCAGCTTTGAGGCGGCGCCTCCCCAGCGGCTCCTGCACAGGCCCTCCATAGGTTTTGGTTGCCTGAGTATGGGCAGGAAAAGAAAACTCAAGTTCTTGGCTCCTTGAGCTCCTCCCCCAGCAGAAATCCCTGTTAGCTGAAACCTGTTCGCTGGCCCGTTCACGAGCTTCCTGGTGTGTGGATCTGGTCGTTGTAGTCGCTTGTAGTGGAGTCAGAGACCCCCAAGGGAGTCTCGTGCTTTGCTAGGGTGTGTGATTGGAAGACTTCACTGCCAGTGTTTGCGGCAGCTGTTTGGCTCAGCTCGAGCCCTTTGGGGCAAACCGAGGGCAGGCAGCTTCAAGACAACCCCGCACCCGCTGACCCTGCCAGGCCCTTGGTGGTGGCAGGTGACGGTGATGTGTGTGGGGTGGGCTGAGGTGATGTGTGTGGGGTGGGCTGAGGTGATGTGTGGGGGGTGGGCTGGGTGATGTGTGTGGGGGGTGGACTGAGGTGATGTGTGTGGGGTGGACTGAGGTGATGTGTGGGGGGTGGGGCTGAGGTGATGTCGGGGGTGGGCTGAGGTGATGTGTGTGGGGTGGACTGAGGTGATGTGTGGGGGGTGGGCTGAGGTGATGTCGGGGGTGGGCTGAGGTGATGTGTGTCGGGGGTGGGCTGAGGTGATGTGTGGGGGGTGGACTGAGGTGATGTGTGGGGGGTGGACTGAGGTGATGTGTGTGGGGTGGGCTGAGGTGATGTGTGGGGGGTGGACTGAGGTGATGTGTGTGGGGTGGGCTGAGGTGATGTGTGGGGGGTGGACTGAGGTGATGTGTGGGGGGTGGACTGAGGTGATGTGTGTGGGGTGGGCTGAGGTGATGTGTGGGGGGTGGACTGAGGTGATGTGTGTGGGGTGGACTGAGGTGATGTGTGGGGGGTGGACTGAGGTGATGTGTGTGGGGTGGACTGAGGTGATGTGTGTGGGGTGGACTGAGGTGATGTGTGTGGGGTGGACTGAGGTGATGTGTGGGGGGTGGGGCTGAGGTGATGTCGGGGGTGGGCTGAGGTGATGTGTGTGGGGTGGACTGAGGTGATGTGTGGGGGGTGGGCTGAGGTGATGTCGGGGGTGGGCTGAGGTGATGTGTGTCGGGGGTGGGCTGAGGTGATGTGTGGGGGGTGGGCTGAGGTGATGTGTGTCGGGTGGGCTGAGGTGATGTGTGGGGGGTGGGGCTGAGGTGATGTGTAGGGGGTGGGCTGAGGTGATGTGTGGGTTGGGCTGAGGTGATGTGCGGGGGGTGGGCTGAGGTGATGTGTGGGTTGGGCTGAGGTGATGTGTGGGGTGGGCTGAGGTGATGTGTGGGGTGGGCTGAGGTGATGTGTGTGGGGTGGACTGAGGTGATGGGAGTGTGGGGTGGGCTGAGGTGATGTGTGGGGGGTGGACTAAGGTGATGTGTGGGGTGGGCTGAGGTGATGTGTTGGGGGTGGACTGAGGTGATGTTTGGGGTGTGGGCTGAGGTGATGTGTTGGGGGTGGACTGAGGTGATGTTTGGGGTGTGGGCTGAGGTGATGTGTTGGGGGTGGACTGAGGTGATATTTGGGGTGTGGGCTGAGGTCATGTGTGGGGGTTGGACTGAGGTGATGTTTGGGGTGTGTGCTGAGGTGAGTTGTGGGGGTGGACTGAGGTGATGTGTGGGGTAGGCTGAGGTGATGTGTGGGGTAGGCTGAGGTGATATGGGGGCGTGGTCTGAGGTGAATTGTGTGGGGTGGGCTGAGGTGATGTGGGGGGTTGGACTGAGGTCATGTGTGGGGGTTGGACTGAGGTGATGTTTGGGGTGTGGGCTGAGGTGATGTGTTGGGGGTGGACTGAGGTGATGTTTGGGGTGTGGGCTGAGGTCATGTGTGGGGGTTGGGCTGAGGTGATGTTTGGGGTGTGGGCTGAGGTGATGTTTGGGGGTGGACTGAGGTGATGTTTGGGGTGTGGGCTGAGGTGATGTGTGGGGGGTGGACTGAGGTGATGTTTGGGGTGTGGGCTGAGGTGATGTTTGGGGTGTGGACTGAGGTGATGTGTGGGGTGGGCTGAGGTGATGTGTGGGGGGTGGACTGAGGTGATGTTTGGGGTGTGGGCTGAGGTGATGTGTTGGGGGTGGGCTGAGGTGATGTGTGGGGGTTGGGCTGAGGTGATGTGTTGGGGGTGGACTGAGGTGATGTGGGGTGGGGTAGAGTATCCTCTCCGTTCCGTATTCTTGGTACTTTCCTCATAGTGACTGTACGGGGTGGGGAGAGTTCTGCAGCTTGCCCATCTCTAGGGTTGTGACGGGGGGAGGCTCTTTGTGACATGTGATCTCGGCTCGTTTCCACAAGTGAGAAAGTCCATTGCTGCTCTGGGGAATAACTTGCTTTTTTTTTTTTTCTGTTTCTTTTTTTTTTTTTTTTTTTTTGAGACGGTGTCTCACTCTGTTGCCTAGGCTGGAGTGCAATGGCGTAATCTCGGCTGACTGCAACCTCCACCTCCTGGGTTCAAGCGATTCTCCTGCCTCAGCCTCCCGAGTACCTGGGATTACAGATGCCCACCACCATGCCTGGCTAATTTTTGTATTTTTAGTAGAGATGCGGTTTTACCATGTTGGTTAGGCTGGTCTCGATCTCTTCACCTCGTGATCCACCCACCTTGGCTTCCCAAAGTGCTGGGATTTCAGGCGTGAGCCACCGCTCCTGGCCCGGGAGTAGCTTGCGTTTCTTAGGGCAAGATATGGTCAGTTGGGGACATGGTGATGCTGGGAGGCAGTGGGAATGTTCCACTGGTCCCTGAAGCTTGAGGAGAACCTGACCCAGACCTTGTGAAGGGGGGAGGGAGAAAGAAATCAGGGCAATAGGCAGGCTATGGAAGGCACCCCCATTTGGAGGCTGAAGATAATGCCCAGTCCTACCCCTGCCTCGGCATTTGGCAAAGAGTCCTTTGAACCAGCTGAGGCCGTGACTACTTGTGGATGGGGCAGCAGGTTCTCTGTCCCCGGATCGAGACCTGACTGGGGCCTCTCACTCAGTTTTCTCATCCAGGCTTTATCCTGCATCCTCCTCCTGCCCTTCCTTCCTCCCCACACACCACAGCAAAAGATGAATCTGGGTTTACCGGCCAGACGGAAAATGTCAGAGTCAGCCTGGGCTTCAGTAGATGGGGCCAGATGGGGTGGGCTCTATGGTGACCTGATTGATTGATTGGGTGCCACTCCCCTCTTTCTTCTTTTTTTGAGATGGAGATTCACTCTTGTTGCCCAGGTTGGAGTGCAATGGCATGATCTCGGCCCACTGCAACCTCTGCCTCCCGGGTTCAAGCAATTCTCCTGCCTCAGCCTCCCGACTAGCTGGGATTATAGGCATGTACCACCATGCCCAGCTAATTTTGTATTTTTAGTAGAGATGGGATTTATCCATGTTGATCAGGTTGGTCTCGAACTCCCGACCTCAGGTGATCTGCCTGCCTCAGCCTCTCAGATTTCTGGAATTACAGGCATGAGCCGCGCCCAGCCTCACTCCCCTCCTTCTTGTCCCTGCCCTCACCTCTGATGCCTTCGTATGCCTCTAGGTCACAGGTGGACATGGCAGATGTGATAGGGCATTTTGCCTAAGGTGAGCAAGGTCTCCAGAAAGGCTTGGGTGGCTGGGAGGCCTCAGGTAAACCAGAGCCAAGGGAGCTCAGAGTCCTTGTCACTCTGGGCAGCGTGGCTGTTGGCCTCCCCAGGGGCATCGGTGGAGCTGGTGCTGCCTAGGGAAGCCCGGTATTGACCAGGGATCTATGGCTTTACTCGGGGCTGTTGGGGAAGGATGTGACCATCATTACCTTCGTGGGATTGAAGGGCTGCTTCTGTGAGTGTTCTGGGCTAACCCCTTCCTCTTGGGCATCTGCTCCTGGGCAGCAGCAAAGGTTTAATGGGTCGAGATTATGGGGACCAAAGACGCGGTGTAATTAAGCCAGTTATTTCTCTAACTGGGAGCATGTACTCCTCGCAGCCGCAATTGACTTCCTCACTTGTGGTTACCCCGTTCGGTGTACACTACCTTGGGCCTAACAACCCATATGTCATCTTTTTGAATGAGTCTCTCCCTTGAAGGCGACGTTTTAGGAGAAAGACCCCTCTGGGAATTGTGGGGTCAGGGTGACAGTGTGTGCTATGCAAGGATGCCCCCTGGAGTTGTTCTGTGCAATGGCGCCCATGGGGCCCTCTTTGGGAACTGTGTCTGGGCTCTGTAGAGGGACATGGAAACCTCATCCTTGAGTCTCCCAGGATCCTGGGGCCCAGTGTAAAGAAAGTCCATCAGTCCTGCTGGGTTCATAGAAATTAGTTTCTAATTTGGTCTAGAAAGAATGGAAGAGACAGGCTGGGCACAGTGGCTCACGCCTGTAATCCCAGCACTTTGGGAGGCTGAGGTGGGTGGATCACCTGAGGTCAGGAGTTGGAGACCAGCCTGGCCAACATGGTGAAACCCTGTCTCTACTAAAAATACAAAAATTAGCCAGGCATGGTGGTGGGTGCCTATAATCCCAGCTACTCAGGAGGCTGAGGCAGGAGAGTTGCTTGAACCTGGGAGGCGGAGGTTGCAGTGAGCCAAGATCACACCATTGCACTCCAGCCTGGGCAACAGAGTGAGACTCCATCTCAAAATAAACTAAGTTAATTAATTCAAGGTCACAGACTACAAGCCAGGAATTGTGCACTAGGTTGGCCCCGCTCTAAACTGTGCTCTGTCTCCCACATTCTTACCCTTCACAGTGGTGCCAGTGGAGGCTCCTTGACGCTGATATTTCACTGAGGTTGATGGATCTGGGTTCATTTCTCTAGCTAGAAAGACAGTTGTGAAGGCTGCATCTTGCCCCCGACCCCCCATGATATGAGGAGACAGCCCTCTGCCGCCAGGTATCCTGGAAGCACTGGGAGCATCCACCAACGGGGCTGCCTCTTCCTAGAGGGATGAGCCTAAGGAAATGTCCTCATGGGCACTTGGAGCCCACGTGCCCGCATTACCCACCTGCCTGCATTACCCACGTGCCTGCATCATTACCCACGTGCCCGCATTACCCACCTGCCTGCATTACCCACCTGCCTGCATTACCCACCTGCCTGCATTACCCACGTGCCTGCATCATTACCCACGTGCCTGCATCATTACCCACGTACCCGCATTACCCACCTGCCCGCATTACCCACCTGCCCGCATTACCCACCTGCCCGCATTACCCACGTGCCTGCATCATTACCCACGTGCCCGCATTACCCACGTGCCCGCATTACCCACCTGCCCGCATTACCCACCTGCCCGCATTACCCACGTGCCTGCATCATTACCCACGTGCCCGCATTACCCACCTGCCCGCATTACCCACCTGCCTGCGTTAGCCACCTGCCCGCGTTACCCACCTGCCCGCGTTACCCACGTGCCCACGTTACCCACGTGCCTGCGTTACCCACGTGCCTGTGTCATTACCCACGTGCCTGCATTACCCACCTGCCTGCATCATTACCCACGTGCCCGCATTACCCACGTGCCTGCATTACCCACGTGCCCGCGTTACCCACATGCCCGCGTTACCCACCTGCCTGCATTATTCCTGTGCCTGTGTTACCCACGTACCTGCATTACTCACATGCCTGCATCATTACCCACGTGCCTGCATTACCCACATGCCTGCATTACCCACGTGCCTGCATTACCCATGTGCCCGCATTACCCACCTGCCTGCATTACCCATGTACCTGCGTTACCCACGTGCCTGCGTTACCCACGTACCTGCATTACCCACGTGCCTGCATCATTACCCACGTGCCTGCATCATTACCCACGTGCCTGCATCATTACCCACGTGCCCGCATTACCCACCTGCCCGCATTACCCACGTGCCTGCATTACCCACATGCCTGCATTACCCACATGCCTGCATTACCCACCTGCCTGCATCACCCACGTGCCTGCATCATTACCCACGTGCCTGCCTTACCCACGTACCTGCGTTACCCACGTACCTGCATTACCCACATGCCTGCATTACCCACATGCCCGCATTACCCACCTGCCTGCATTATCCATGTGCCTGTGTTACCCACGTGCCTGCGTTACCACGTTCCTGGGATTATTGGCAAGAAATGCTGATTGTTAACATACACAAACACACCCCCCCACACACAAACACACACAAACACAAACACACACCCTCAACACAAACACAAACACAGAGAAAGGGAGAGTGAGAATAGACTTTGGCATTTGGGATGGAGCAGGGCCGGTGCCCAGTTTCTAGAGCGAGGCCAGGGGCAAGGACATGGGGATTTGGCAGAGCCCAATCGTGCTGGCCTTGCTCTCCAGCCTTTTAAAATCCACCTCCACAGTTTCGAAAGGAGAATAAAGAGAGCCCTCAGCCATAAATCAGGCCACTGAGCACCGAGGTCCTTTGCTGAGGCCCAGGGCCTGCTGGGCTGCAGAGCCAGCTGCTGTGTTTGAACTCTCCCGCATGCAGCATGTTAATGACGGGGTGGTGCAGACCCTCCAGACCCAGTCCCACACCCATGACCGCCCTCGAGCCCAGAGAGTCCCCCGCAGAGAGGCCAGCCGCCTGGGGGGAAGCTTGTGTCTGGGGGGCTTACACCTTAGCAGAGCCCCCGTTGGCTGGGACTTCAAATCAAGCCAGACCCTTCTGTAGCTCTGGATTCTGGCCAGATGAAAGGCAACCCCTGACACAGATCTTTTGAGCCCGTTTCCCAATAGGAATAAAAGTAACAGCAATTGATTGGACACTTCATGGGTGCCACAGTCGAGCGAGTGTTCTCACGTTTGTGATCTCCTTTCATCTTCACAGTAAACCTATGAAAGGTTGTTACCCTGATTTGAAGGATAAGAAGGGGGATGGCCATTGTTCTTGGCCTCTGCTGGTGACTTCTGCCATGGGGGGCACCATGAGGGGGACACACGAGGTCTCCTCTGCACTCCTCTGCTCACCCTCTTCCTGTGTAGCAGAAGCTCAGTCATCCTCTGACTTTGCTAATGCCTCTGTCTAGACAAAACCCACGTCCTCCCTACCTCCTCTTTCCCCTGCAGGGCCAGCTTTGGTGTTAATGGAGCAGAAAGCCTTGGTAGTTACTTTGTGAGTGCGTCACGGGGAGGGTCCTGAGAGACCAGCTGGCGTCCACCCAGCCGCGTGGAACAGCCACCTTGACTTGGTCGAGGCCAGCAGGCATTTTGCAGACCTCGTGGCAGCTCCTGACCCATGTTCCCCCTTGGGAGGCCTGGATGAGCTGGGGCCCCACGTGCCATGCTTGGGTGTAGAATCTTCAGAAACCAAAGGCAGGAGCTCATTCGGTCTCCTGCTCTCTGGCAAGAGAGGATGGAACACACATTGGCTGTCAGGAGAGCTGCTGCTTCTAGCCGGACGGCCCTGCCGCAGCCGGTCAACTGCCAGCACAGCCAGGCCCTTATCGGGGGTGCCTGCAGTGTCTGTTGTCAAGCCCCTCCCTGAGTTAAGGAGCTTGTTCCCTTTCTAATTGCCTGTGGCTGAGCTAAACCCATTTTCTCTCCTTCCGTGGGTTCAGTGGGGTATCGCCTTTCCTGCCATATTCAGTCCAGACTGGGGGAGCCTCTTGTTATCCATTCCAGTTTCCCAGCACAGTGCCCGTTCTCTAGCCAGTAAGGCCCCTCACTTTCCTGCAAACCTTTGTGCTCCAAGGATCTCCTAACCAGCTTCAAGCCTCAACTCAGCTACCACCATCTCCAGGAAGCCCTCCAGGCCTGATTCGAGCACTGGTCTTAGTGAGATCCCTAATGCTGCTTGTTCTGGCTCACATCACTTAGTACTTTTTTTTTTTGAGACGGAGTCATGCTCTGTCGCCCGGGCTGGAGTGCAGTGGCCGGATCTCAGCTCACTGCAAGCTCCGCCTCCCAGGTTTACGCCATTCTCCTGCCTCAGCCTCCCGTGTAGCTGGGACTACAGGCACCCGCCACCTCGCCCAGCTAGTTTTTTGTAATTTTAGTAGAGACGGGGTTTCACCGTGTTAGCCAGGATGGTCTTGATCTCCTGACCTCGTGATCTGCCCGTCTCGGCCTCCCAAAGTGCTGGGATTACAGGCTTGAGCCACCGCGCCCGGCCCACTTAGTACTTTCTTATCTTTTTTTTGAGACAGAGTCTCACTCTTGTTGCCCAGGCTGGAGTGCAACGGCACAATCTCCACAACCTCTCGGCTTACTCCTACCTCTGCCTGCCAGTTAGTGATTCTCCTGCCTCAGCCTCCCGAGTAGCTGGGATTACAGGTGTGCGCCACCACGCTCGGCTAATTTTTGTATTTTTAGCGGAGACGGGGTTTCACCATGTTGGCAAGGCTGGTTTTGAACTCCTGACCTCAAGTGATCCACCCACCTTGGCCTCCCAAAGTGCTGGGATGACAGGCGTGAGCCACCGTGCCCGGCCGATACCATATTGCTTTCTTTTTTTTTTTTTTTTTTTTTGAGACAGAGTCTCGCTCTGTCGCCCGGGCTGGAGTGCAGTGGCCGGATCTCAGCTCACTGCAGGCTCCGCCTCCCGGGTTCACGCCATTCTCCTGCCTCAGCCTCCCGAGTAGCTGGGACTACAGGCGCCCACCACCGCGCCCAGCTAATTTTTTGTATTTTTTTAGTAGAGACGGGGTTTCACCGTGTTAACCAGGATGGTCTCGATCTCCTGACCTCGTGATCCGCCCGTCTCGGCCTCCCAAAGTGCTGGGATTACAGGCTTGAGCCACCGCGCCCGGCCTACCATATTGCTTTCTAGTGTTTACCCGTGCAGTGTTTCATGGCAGTTGTCATCTCTTCTCTGCCAGACCCTCAACTCCTTAAAGACACGAAGGATAATAACAAAGGCTGCCGTGATAGGATGCCAGACGTTGTCCTGTGCGCTTTGCTAACGGTATCCCATTTAGCCTCCAGCCACCTGCTGAGTTCTTAGCCGTTTTTATCCTGTTTCATGCTTCCCCAAGACTTCCCAGAGGTCACACAACACAGATCTGTCTGGATGCCTCAGCCTGTGTTCTTTGCCAGAAGTGCCCAATGCCAGGGTCTGGGGCATGAGACCCCAGGTTGGGGCCCAGGCCTCTGCATGTCTGAAAATCTCAGCTCGCGCCCTCTGCTCAGGGGACCGAGCCTTCACCATGGTGGTTCTCCCTTCCCCACAACACCCCGCAGGTGAAACCCTGGGAAATGCTGCTTTGTGGTTGGCTGGGGTTGGAGGTGGCTATGAAGAGAGGAAGCGCACTGGGTCTCTGGGTCCCTGGATCCAGCACTTGGGATGCCCCGGAGAGTCTTGGAGCAGGGAGGATCCAAGCAGGAGGTGGAGGTGGGTGTTAGGAGGGAAGAAGGGCCATCAGAAGGGGATACTGGAGACATCCAACCAGTGGCCTCTCTCTCCGCCCAGCCAGAGCTCAGGGCTTTGCCTCATCAGAGAAGATGAATCACTCGGGTATCATGGGGTCCCCCAGCCCCCGGGGAAGGTCCGCCATGATGCAAATGCAGGTTCTGATTTGGCAGGTCCGGAGCCTTGGATTCTGCATTTCTTTCTTCCTTTTGTTTGTTTGTTTGTTTGTTGTTTTTGAGACGGAGTCTGGCTCTGTCACCTGGGCTGGAGTGCAGTGTCACGATCTCAGCTCTCACTGCAGCCTCCTCCTCCCAGTTCAAGTGATTCTCCTGCCTCAGCCTCCCGAGTAGCTGGGATTACAGGTGCGTGCTACCATGCCCGGCTATTTTTTTTTTTTTTGTATTTTTAGTAGAGACAGGGTTTCACCGTGTTGGTCAGGCTGGTCTTGAACTCCTGACCTCAGGTGATTTGCCCACCTCAGCCTCCCAAAGTGCTGGGATTACAGGCGTGAGCCACTGCGCCCGGCCTGGATTCTGTATTTCTAGCAAGCCCCGGGTGAGGCCTGTGCTGCCCACACTGGGTGGGAAGAACCAGGCACCCGTAGCATCTGCCCTCCAAGCCTTCGTAGCTCCCTCCTTCCTGCAGGATAAACTCTAAACTCCTTAGCACAACGTGGGAGCCTTTTCAGAGACTGGCTCCAACCATCTCCAGCTGCAGCCTCCCCTCCTGGCCCCACTACCACACCCCCGGGCCTCCGGCCACACTGAGCCTCTCCCGGTTTCCCAGGCATACCACGTTCTCCCATTCATAGTTTGGTGACTTTTGCACATGCTGTTCCTCTGCCTGGGGATGCTGTTGGCCTTTCTCAGCCAGGTCAAGAGGAGGCTGAATGTCACCTGCTTGAGTGTCAGGACCGGGGACTGGGCACTGGACCTAGACTCTTGGCCCTGGAGAGAAGCCCTCCATGGGGCCGCAGCCCTCCCCTGTCCTTGTGCACAGAAAAGCTCAGCCCTGCAGCCTCGTGGAGTCAGGCGACTTGGCTGTCCTGCTTTGAACGTTTGGCGTTCCTTATCACCTCTGAGTAAAAATAGAGCTGAGAATGACCGAAGTGAAACTCCACCTCGGGCTCTGGGAGAGCGGAGGTGGGACTGTGCTGGGGAGGGTGGGTGTGGGTACTCCGGGGGGCTGAGGCCATCTGCGTGGGCTCTGGGAGAGTGGAGGTGGGGACTGTGCTGGGGAGGGTGGGTGTGGGCACCCTGGGGGGCAGGGGCCGAGGCCATCTGCATGGTCTCTGGGAGAGCAGAGGTGGGACCGCGCTGGGAAGGGTGGGTGCAGCATTCCGGGGGGCTGAGGCCATCTGCATGGGCTCTGGGCAGGGGGCCCTGAGAGCCGGGCAGAGTTGCCGGGCACTGGGGTCTATGCCCTGGACTGAGAGACCATGGCACCCTCAGGGCTGCTCTCACTTGAAAGTTTTCTGGCTCATGCCTGTAATCCCAGTATTTTGGGAGGCCGAGGTGGGCAGATCACCTGAGGTCAGGAGTTCGAGACCAGCCCAACCAACATGGTGAAACCCTCTCTCTACTAAAAAATACAAAAATTAGCTGGGCCTGGTGATGGGAGCCTGTAATTCCAGCTACTCTGGAAGCTCAGACAGGAGAATCACTTGAACCCGGCAGGAGGAGGTTGCAGTGAGCCGAGATCGCGCCATTGCAGTCCAGCCCAGGCAACAAGAGCAAAACTTCATCTCAGGAAAAAAAAAAAAAAAGTTTTCACTCTGGGCTGTGGAACTATTTCAGGACTTCCTGAGGGGTTTCCTCTGGAGCTTCCTGAGTTTTCTCCTGGATGTTTTCCCTCCGGGTCCCAGCGCCAGGCAGGGGCGGCTCCTGGAAGCGCTGTGGGTGCCACCCTGACTGACTGCGGCCCTCTCCCGCACCTCCTTCCGGCCACCCACCTGCAGGAGGCCTTCCCCCGGCACTGGCTTGTGGGGAGCTCCCTCTTCCAGGGAGAAAATGGCTCCTCCGGGTCACAGGCTCCCCTCCAGGGACTGAGGGGCATTTTTGGATTGTGGGAAGGTGCTCCAGGGCCTGGTTCTCTGGCCCCAGGCCTGTTGCTCAGGTGGGCGGAGGTACCTCTGCAGGCCGGGAGCTTGGTCTTTGAACACCTGCTTGGCCTGTGACCTCCGGCAAGTTACTTATGCTCTAGTGAGCTTTGTTTTTCTCACCTTTAGAGTGGGAACAACCTTACCAACCACACTGAAAGGGTTGCTGAGTGTTTCAGCAAATAAAAATAAGGATGCCCAGTTACATTAGAATTTTAGATAAATAATGAATAATTTTTAAGTATAAGTATATCCCATATGGTTGGGCATATTGGGAGGCTGAGGCAGGAGGATCACTTGAGGCCAGGAGCTCGGGACCAGCCTGGGCAACATAGTGAGAACTTGTCTCTAATAATAATACAAAAAATTAGCTGGGAGGGGTGGCTCACGCCTGTAGTCCCAGCTACTAGGGAGTCTGAGGTGGGAGGATGGCTTGAGCTGGGGAAGTCGAGGCTGCAGTGAGCCGAGATCATGCCTCTGTAGTCCAGCCTGGGCAACAGAGTGAGACCCTGTCTCAGAGAAAGAAAAGAAAGTATATCCCATACAAAACTTGGGATATAGTAGACGGAAAGCTTATCTGTTGCTCACCTGACCTTCGTGTTCACGGGGCGTCTTGCATTTTATCTGGTGTCCCTGCATCTAGATTCAGTGCTACGTGTGGCACTTTGCCAGGGTCCCACCCTGATCCTCCTTGCTCATCTTGTTACTTGCTTCTCTCTTTTGTGCCACCCCCTGGCTTCCAGAGGCCAAGCTGAAGAAAAGTGTCTATGGCATTGTCACAGAAACATTTGAGATTTTGCTTTTACAGAGTCGATACAGAGTCCACACAAAAAATCATGGTGCGATTGATGGAGAGTGGCCAGTGATCACAGCTAACGTTAGCCTAGCACTTGCTGTTTGTCCCACACTGTTGCAAGCCCTTTGTCTGTATTAACTCCCTTATTCTTCACAAAGTCTATGAAGAAGATACTTATCATCTCCAGTTTACAGGGGAGAACACTGAGGCACAGAATAATGGAGCCTCATTAATTTTTTTTTTTTTTGAGATGAAGTATCACTCTGTCGCCCAGGCTGGAGTGCAGTGGTGCGATCTCGGCTCACTGCAAGCTCCGCCTCCCAGGTTCACGCCATTCTCCTGCCTCAGCCTCCCGTGTAGCTGGGACTATAGGCGCCTGCCACCACACCCGGCTAATTTTTTTTTTTGTATTTTTAGTAGAGATGGGGTTTCACCGTGTTAGCCAGGATGGTCTTGATCTCCTGACCTCGTGATCTGCCCACCTCGGCCTCCCAAAGTGCTGGGATTACAGGCATGAGCCACCGTGCCCAGCCTTTTTTTTTTTTGAGACAGAGTCTTTTTCTGTCGCCCAGGCTGGAGTGCAGTGGCCCGATCTCGGCTCACTGCAACCTCTGCCTCCCGGGTTCAAGGATTCTCCTGCCTCAGCCTCCCAAGTAGCTGGGACTAGAGGCACCCACCACCATACCCAGCTAATTTTTGTATTTTTAATAGAGACGGGGTTTCACCATATTGGCCAGGCTGGCCTCAAACTCCTGACCTCGTGATCCGCCTGCCTCAGCCTCCAAAAGTGCTGGAATTACAGGCGTGAGCCCCTGTGCCCAGCCAATTTTTTGTGTTTTTAGTAGAGACAGGGTTTCACTGTGTTGGCCAGGCTGGTCTCAAACTCCTGACTGGCCAATGTTAATGTTCTTAGTGAGAACCCTGCACTTCAGGCTTGCTTGCTGTTTCCTACAATCAAAGCATGTATAGTTTTTTCTTTTCTTCTTCTTTTTTTTTTTTGAGGCAAGGTGCCTTTCTGTCACCCAGGCTGCAGTGCAGTGGTATGATCACAGCTCACTGCAGCCTCGACCTCCTCAGCTCAAGCCATCCTCCAACTTCACTTTCCCACGTAGCTTGGTACCCATTACCACATCCAGCTATTTTTTGATTGTTTGTAAAAATGGGGTCTCACTTTGCTGCCCAGGCTGGTCTCAAACTCCTGGGCTCAAGCACTCCTCCCGCCATAGCCTTTCAAAGTGCTGGGATGACAGGTGTGAGCCAGTGTGCACGGCCTAGCCTTTCAAAGTGCTGGGATTACAGGTGTGAGCCCCCGCGCCTGGCTGCATAGTTTCTTTAAGGTCAAGGACCTGGAAACCCACAGGGATGGTTTCACAAAGCAGGTGATAATGCAGCATTATCTCCCCAGCATGTATCACCTGAGGGGGAGGTGTGACTTCTGTTCCTCTGAGATCCTTGCAGAGAGAGAGGGCCCAGCCAGGCATGTGGAGCTCACGTGGGCTTTATACCTTCCTGTCCGCCACCCCATGACTGTTATGGAGACATTGGTCACGTGCCAGCCTGTCCCAGGTGCAGAC
This sequence comes from Macaca fascicularis, assembly GCF_037993035.2. Classification (NCBI taxonomy): domain Eukaryota; kingdom Metazoa; phylum Chordata; class Mammalia; order Primates; family Cercopithecidae; genus Macaca; species Macaca fascicularis. The sequence continues at coordinate 1,270,622 of NC_088390.1, read as the reverse complement.
AACCCCAGTGTATCCTGAGTGTTTACTGCGAACATCCCTGATGCCAGCATCCCTAACAGGCCGGCTTCCAGGCCCTATTGATCTCCCTGCCTGCAAATCCTAATTCCCAGTCCATTGCAGACCTAACTGATTCACAAAGAATTGTGGTCCAATGTGATGTCTCCCTTCTCCTTGAAAATCTTCATTATTCTCCCGGATAGGATATTCTCCCTTTTGTAAAATGAACGCATGGAGCTAATGAGGATTAGGAAAATATCTAAAAGCAGAAGGAGGGAAACCCACGTCCCGCTGCCCCACCCGCTGAGAAGAGCCCTCCTCTTTGCTCTTCTCCACCACCCAGGGTTTGGCCGTGCAGCCCGGCGATGTGCTTCTGGTGGAGGCGAGGCTGGAGGCCAGTGCGTGACAGAAACCCTAAGTCCCAGCACCAACCTTGGGTACTTAGGCCATGGGGAACACATGGGAAAGAGGGTCTCAGAACCAACAGGTGGCACCTCCCTTTCCCAGAGTCTTGGCTGGCTCCTCGAGATGGCAAGCTGGGCATCAGGTGCCTGCAACCTCCCCCTCCAGCCATCAGCTGCTCACCTGTCCTCGCCCCAGGCCCCTTCCAGGAGCAGCAGTGTGGAAATGCCCATTGCTACAAGGGTGCCCAGGTCCTCCTCTCAGCTTGTGAGCAAAACACTCCTAGGTAGCACCAGCAGCCTCACTTGGCCCGGAACCTACATTCCGAGTTCTCTCCACTTTTGTTCCCACCGTGGGCCTCCCCCAGGCCCAGCTTCTCAGCATTAGGATCTTTTTCCATTCTCCTAAGGTCAACTCGGGTTAATTCAGAGAAATCTGAGATGCAGGAGCTTTGCTTGTTGTTTCTGCTACCAGCTCCTTCCAGTTCCTTCCCGTCTTCCTTTTCTCCCTGTCCCTCCCCGCAAGTCCCCAAGAGACTACTCAGTGATGTTTGTTGTGGGGTCTGGAGAGGCCCTGGTTCATCCGTCAAGAGACCGGAGTTCCCAGACTTTGAACTGCTGGCCGCCGCATCCATTAGGGCCCGTCAGGAAGCAGATGCCACACTCAGGCTGGGAGTGTGAGGAGAGCTGTGACGGAAATGTGGGCGGGGTGAGGGGAGGGTCTGTGTCCTAGATCTGGAGGCAGAGGCCATGTAGTCAGGGCTTCTGTGCAGGAGTGTGCACAGCCCGGGTGGCCCACAGTGGGGAGCTGGGGGCACCGCGTCCCAGCCTCATGCCCTTGCCTTCCTCTCATCTCCTGCTGGGGTGGAAAAGAGGATGGAGAAGCAGGGAGAGGGGATCCGGAGGGGCACATGCCAGGAAACTAGGCTGTGTCCAGGTGCAACTGTTCTTGCTGAGTCTCTCCTGTCTGTAAAGTGAGGGCTATAAACGCCTGCCCCACGTATGTCCTGGGACTGTTGTGAAAATCAGCTAAGAAGCTGGATGCTGGTGATGTGTGTTCATGGCACTGTTCTCTACCAGAGTAAGGGATGATTGTTACTCTTGATAAACACTCACTGGGTCCTCACCACAAAGTGAGTCTTTTGACATCCTCACTTCTGCTGGGAGTCTCTAACCTCTGGAGGATGTGTCGGCAAAGGAAAGAGAAATTGCAACATGGCAGAGCCTGGATTTGAATCCCAGAGTCCCAGTCCGTGCAGCACTGGGAGAGTCATTTAATGAGCCTCCGCAGTGAAATGTATCTCCTGGGCTGGTTTGGGGCTTCCATGGGAATGGGTGCTATGATTACCGTTAGCTAGTGGTGCAGGGGGTGGAAGAGGACCTAACAGGTGCCTTCAGCCCAGCTATAAAAGGAATGACGTCTGGCCAGGCACGGTAGCTCACACCTGTCATCCCAGCACTTTGGGAGGCTGAGGCGGGCGGATCACTTGAGGTTAGGAGTTTGAGACCAGCCTGGCCAACATGGTGAAACCTCATCTCTACTAAAAATACAAAAATTAGCCGAGCTTGGTGGTGCACACCTGTAATCCTAGCTACTGGGGAAGCTGAGGCAGGATAATTGCTTGAACCCTGGAGACGGAGGTTGCAGTGAGCCAAGATCACACCACTGTACTCCAGCCTGGGCTACAGAGCGAGACCTCATCTCAAAAAAAAAAAAAAAAAAAAAAAAAAAAAAAGAGTGCCTTTGACCAGGCACGGTGGCTCACACCTGTAGTCTTAGCACTTTGGGAGGGAGGTAGAGGTGGGAGGATTGCTTGAGACTAAGAGTTCAAGACCAGTCTTGGCAACGTATCAAGACCCTGTCTCTACAAAAAAATTTTCAAAAATTAGCCAGGTGTGGTGGAATGCCCCGAGAGTCTTAGCTACTTGGGAGGCTGAGGTGGGAGGATCTTGTGAGCCCAGGAGTTTGAAGTTACAGTGAGCTGTGATCACATTCTGTACTCTGGCCTGGGCAAAGGAGTGAGAGCTTGTCTTTAAAAAAAAAAAAAAGGCCGGACTTATGGGTGACGGGGGTTCCCTGCAAAACCTTCCCAGGATAGGTGCCGGGAGGCAGATGAGACTCGGGCGCCCCAACCTTGTGTCCCTGAGAAGGGATGGTGTCCTTGGAGCGGGAATCCACATAGATATTTAGAAGGCAGGGCGGTCCAGCGACACCTGCCCCCTTCTCTCAGCCCAGGCACCGTCTGCAGCACTCCCGGAGGTGGGGGAGCCAGAGAGCAACGGCTCAATGGAGTGACGTTACCTCCTCCCCATGGGCGTCCCACCTTGGGAGATTTCCATATCGCTGAAGTTCCTTTTGTGGAGCGTGGACTCTGTGAAAAGTGTTAATAATTCACGGTAGAATATGTGCTCAGATGCGCTACATCTGTCCTCCCCCACTTCTTCAACAGAGAATGGCAACACCTCCATTAACCTGAATGTGAGCTCCTCCGGGGCAGCCCCGTCTGAGTCATCTGTGCCGCCTCCCTCCCCAGAGCCTCGTACGCGCTCCGTGTGTGGCTGTTGCATGAAGGTGGCTCCACAGGGCAGACCTTTGGTCTGTTTACCGCTCTGTCATACCCTTGGCTCCCAGAGCAGTGCCTGAAACGTGAGAAGTGTCTGGTGAGTGAGTGAATGGATGAAGAATGAATGAATGGACGTTTGTTGGAATTCAGTTCTCCTTAGAGTCAGAGAGACGTAGGAGTCAGTGCTGATTCGATGAAGCTGTTGCATCTTTGAGCGTTTCCTCATCTGTGTTTGGGGTGTAATTCCTACTGACTGTGCAGTTGCAGAGCTAACATTTGACGAACTTTGCTTAAATAATGTGTGAGTGCCTGGCCCATAAGAGGATGTGTTAGTCCTTTTGTGTGTGTCGGGGGAGGGTTTTTTTTTGTTCGTGTTTTGTTTTTGAAACGGAGTCTTGTTTTGTCGCCTAGGCTGGAGTGCAGTGATGTCATCTCAGCTCACTGCAGCCTTCACCTCCTGGGTTCAAGTAATTCTTGAATCTTGTACCAGAGAGGAGCGGTACAGCAGTCCTAGACCCCAGGGCTCTGCTCCTGTTGGTGTTAGCGTTTCCTCCTGCATCCTTCCTCCCTGTCTCCAGGCAGGGCCTGCTGTGGGTCCCTCTCCTCTCAGCCCTGAGTGACCTGTTCTCTCAAGAAGGCACCTGCCTCTGCGGTGGCAGCATCACGCGTGAGGCCTGCAGTTCAGGGCCAGCATCCCTTATCCCTCAGCCGAGACCAGGCCCTGGAGGGGCTCCCACGGGTCTGACTCAAAGGCATGGGTCCCTGGGCCTCCCTCCTCAGCATCACTGACCCACAACCAAGGACGTGGAAGGGATTCTGAGGGTGAACGCTAGTAAGTGTTGCTGGCTTTTACTGAGTGCTTCCCAAGTGTGAGTACCACATTCTTACTTCTCCTGTGTGAGTACCGCATTGTTACTTCTGTGTGTGAGTACCGCATTCTTCTCTTGTGTGTGAGTACCTCATACTTACTTCTCTTGTATGTGAGTACCGCATTCTTACTTCTCTTGTGTGGTGAGGACCGCATTCTTACTTCTCCCCGCATTCTTCTCCTGTGTGTGAGTACTGCATTCTTACTTCTGTGTGTGAGTACTGCATTATTCTCTTGTGTGTGAATACCGCATTCTTACTTCTGTGTGTGAGTACCGCATTCTTGTCTTGTGTGTGAGTACCGCATTCTTACTTCTCTTGTATGTGAGTACCTCTTTCTTCTCTTGTGTGTGAGTACCGCATTCTTCCTTCTCCTGTGTGTGTACCGCATTCTTCTCTTGTGTGTGAGTACCGCATTCTTACTTCTCTTGTGTGGTGAGGACTGCATTCTTACTTCTGCCTGCATTCTTCTCCTGTGTGTGAGTACCGCATTCTTCTCTTGTGTGTGAGTACCGCATTCTTACTTCTTCCCGCATTCTTACTTGTCCTGTGAATACCACATACTTACTTCTCCTGTGTGTGAGTACTGCATTCTTTCTTCTCCTGTGTGTGAGTAATGCATTCTTACTTCTCTTGGACTCCTGAGAGTTTCTATGACTAGGACAGTATTTTAATATAGTTGGTTTCCTTTGTCATCCTGCATAGTTTAGTTTTATGCATTTCAAAACATTCTTCAGAGAAGGATCCCTTGGCTTCACCAGGCTGCTGTGGGTCCAGGGCACAAAAGCATGAAGAGTCTCTGCTGATCGCCAGAGGACTGTGAGTCCCAAACAGGCTCCCTGTAGTCTGAACAGGCTTTAGCCTTCTCTGGGTAATTCTGGGCCATGGTTACAATGGTGGCTTTTGCTGCACTGGGAGGCAGGAAATCTGGGTTTTTATTCTAGCTCTGCTACTCCCAGGCCAGCCCTCTGTGTCCTCAGCTGTAAAACGTAAGGGTTGGACTAGCCCTACACACTTTTGATTCCTTTTTTTTTTTTTGAGATGGAGTCTCACTCTGTCACCCAGGCTGGAGTGCAGTGGTGCGATCTTGGCTCGCTGCAACCTCCACCTCCCAGGTTCAAACAATTCTCCTACCTCAGCCTCCTGAGTAGCTGGGATTACAGGTGCCTGCCACCATGCCCAGCTAATTTTTGCATTTGTTGTACAGACGAGGTTTCACTATGTTGGCCAGGCTGGTCTTGAACTCCTGACCTCAGGTGATCCACCCTTCTCGGCCTCCCGAAGTGCTGGGATTACAGGTGTGAGCCACCGCACCCAGCCGTTTTCTGTGTTATATGTGTAAGGTACCATATATGCGAAACAGCACATACAATGTCTGGGTTTGGTTTATTAAAGACGAATGAGATGGCTGGGCGCAGTGGTTCACACCTGTAATCCCAGCACTCTGGGAGGCTGAAGCAGCTGGATTGCCTGAGCCCAGGAGTTTGAGACCAGCCTGGGCAACATGGAGAAACTCCATCTCTACGTCAAAATAAATAAATTAATAAATACATAGATACATAAATAAATGCAAATGTAAAAAAAGAATAAAAAGAAGAAGAATCACATTGTAAGTATGTTTCTGTGACCTGCTGTTTTCTGGTTAGATGTATGTTTTGAGGTTCATCGTCGCTTCTGCCTGTAGCTCTAAACTGTGCATGGTCAAAGCTGCCTGGAATTCCATTGCACGAATAAACAGCGACTTACTCAGGGGTGGTCACGCTACTTCCACCTGTTGGGACAGAATCCATAGTGGGAAAATCATTTCACACTGCAACTTGGCACAATATGTACATCTGCACACACACACATATACACACGCACGCTTGAAATAAGCCTTATAAAGTAATACCTGCCCTTATTAGGCGAGATAATCCTTTTCAATCCGTTCCAGAGGGTGACCTACCAAACTGCACGATCCATTCCCAGACTGACCTGCAGCGTGAATGATACGGGGCCGAGTGCACCCCCTCGTGGGTCTGCCTGGTGCCCCTGTGGTTCTGTGCCTGGCAGGCAGGCTCAGGCCATGGTCCTGCTGCTCCCGCTGGGCTGTCTGCCCGCACACGCATTGGCATGAGAGCACCGTACCTGCTGGTTCCTGTCCTTCATCTGCCGGGATCGTTGGCTTCCCCCTGCTCTGCTGGGCATGTTCCAGCAGCGGCTTTTCTCTTGTAGTTGCTGCTTCTCATGGCCTGTGGCCTGGGGGACCAGCCTCCTAGGCAAGTTAGAACTGTGTGCACTGAGGCCGGGCGCAGCAGCTCTCGCTTATAATCCCAGCACTTTGGGAGGCAGAGGCAGGCAGATCACCTGAGGTCAGGAGTTCAAGACCAGCCTGGCCAACATGGTGAGACCCCGTCTCTACTAAAAGTATAAAAATTAGCCGGGCGTGGTGGCAGGCACCTGTAATCCCAGCTATTCGGGAGGCTGAGGCAGAGAATCACTTGAACCTGGGAGGTGGAGGTTGTAGTGAGCTGAGATCGCACCTCTGCACTCCAGCCTGGGCGACAGAATAAGACTTCATCTCAAAGAAAAAAAAAGTATGTGTGCTGTAGCATAACTGACTTAGTAGCAAGAGAGAGGGTAGTGTCTGAGACCAGACTGCCTGGGTTCCAAGCTTTGCCACTCAGCAGCTGTGTGGCCTTGGGTCAGTCATGTGACCTCTCTGAGCTTCAGTTTCCTTATTGGGATTATATAAAATTAATATATATATAAAAAATATATAATATATAATATATAATATATATAATATATAATATATATATAATATATATAATATATATATAATATAATATAAAATTATATTATATTAAATTGGGATAATATTAGTGCCTGCCTCCCGGCGCGGTGTGAGGCTGCAGTGAGTTAACTTATCATGTATGTGTGTGGACCGTTGTTACCGCTGAGGCTGCCTGTGCGTCATAGCCTGACATTGATCTAATTCTTCGCTGGTATCCCTGGACACAGTGACTGTGTTCAAATGGGGTCAAAACACTCGGCTAAAAGGAGGCTGGAGGTGGACGGAAGAGCCGCTTCTCAGGCTGCCTGTATTCAGATCCCAGTTTCACCATTAACTATGTGACTATGAGCAAGTTAGTTCATCTCCCTGTGCTTCAGTTTACTCCTCTATGAAATGGGGATAATAATAGAACTCACTACTCACCATGTAATTGTTAAGAGGATTACATAAGATAATGCACATAAAGCTTTTTTTCTTTATGAGACCGAGTCTTGCTCTGTCACCCAGGCTGGAGTGCAACCTCCACCTTCCAGGTTCACGTAATTCTCCTGCCTCAGCCTCCCGGGTAGCTGGGATTACAGGTGCATGCCACCACGTCTGGCTAATTTTTGTATTTTTAGTAGAGATGAGGTTTCACCGTGTTAGCCAGGCTGATCTTGAACTCCTGGCCTCAGGTGATCCTTCCACCTCGGCCTCCCAAAGTGCTGGCATTACAGGCGTGAACCACCGCGCCCAGCCACATAAAACTTTTAGTACAGCATTTTGCTCTGCCGTCTACCTGGCTACCCAGCCAGGAATTCAGGAGAGGCCTTTTTTTTTTTTTTTTTCCCCTCACATGAAAAGAGGTTTATTTTCTCACTGGACACTGTTGCCCACGTGAAGGGAGCAGCCACCTGGCCCCAGGTTCCCTCTCAGCAAAGGCTCAGTCTTGGGAATGGCTCCTCATGAGTCCCCTGCAGCCGGAGGCCTGCGCTCTTCCCCGCGGCGTGTGCTCCTCAGACACTCGTCACCCTGCGCTCTTCCCCGCGGCGTGTCCTCCTCAGACACCCGTCTCTTCCCCGCGGCCTGTGCTCCTCAGACACCCGTCTCTTCCCCGCGGCGTGTGCTCCTCAGACACCCGTCTCTTCCCCGCGGCGTGTCCTCCTCAGACACCCGTCTCTTCCCCGCGGCGTGTCCTCCTCAGACACCCGTCTCTTCCCCGCGGCGTGTCCTCCTCAGACACCCGTCTCTTCCCCGCGGCCTGTGCTCCTCAGACACCCGTCTCTTCCCCGCGGCGTGTGCTCCTCAGACACCCGTCTCTTCCCCGCGGCGTGTGCTCCTCAGACACTCGTCACCCTGCGCTCTTCCCCGCGGCGTGTGCTCCTCAGACACTCGTCTCTTCCCCGCGGCCTGTGCTCCTCAGACACCCGTCTCTTCCCCGCGGCGTGTCCTCCTCAGACACCCGTCTCTTCCCCGCGGCCTGTGCTCCTCAGACACCCGTCTCTTCCCCGCGGCGTGTCCTCCTCAGACACCCGTCTCTTCCCCGCGGCGTGTGCTCCTCAGACACTCGTCTCTTCCCCGCGGCGTGTGCTCCTCAGACACCCGTCTCTTCCCCGCGGCGTGTCCTCCTCAGACACCCGTCTCTTCCCCGCGGCGTGTCCTCCTCAGACACCCGTCTCTTCCCCGCGGCGTGTGCTCCTCAGACACTCGTCTCTTCCCCGCGGCGTGTGCTCCTCAGACACCCGTCTCCCCGCGGCGTGTCCTCCTCAGACACTCGTCACCCTGCGCTCTTCCCCGCGGCGTGTGCTCCTCAGACACCCGTCTCTTCCCCGCGGCGTGTGCTCCTCAGACATCCGTCTCCCCGCGCTTTTCCCCCCGGCGTGTGCTCCTTAGACCCCCGTCTGCTCTCTGGTGTAGGCTGGTGGGCATGCGTTTCTGAATGTGGGTGCCCACGGCGCCCCCATTGAGGATCGCAGTGTTGGAGTTGAACTTGAGGCCACCTGGGCACCAGGACACAGCGTCCCACAGGGAGCACCTCTCCTGTCCCTGATGGCCAGCAGGATCTGGTCACTCACCCACCTGCCACCCTATCCTTTTTTTTTTTTTTTTTGAGACGGAATTTTACTCTTTCCCCCAGGCTGGAGTGCAGTGGCGCAATCTTCGCTCACTGCAACCTGCGCCTCCCAGGTTGAAGCGATTTTCCTGCCTCAGCCTCCAGAGTAGCTGGGAGCATAGGCACCCGCTACCAGCCTGGCTAATTTTTGCATTTTTAGTAGAAACAGGGTTTCTCCATGTTGGTCAGGCTGGTCTCGAACTCCCGCGCTCAGGTGATCCACCTGCCTCAGCCTCCCAAAGTGCTGGGATGACAGGTGTGAGTCACGGCGCCCAGTCTCCATCCTGTTCTTATTACAGACATGAATGCCAAGGAGAAAAGGAGGGTGGCAGGGGATTTTCCCCAGGCACTAGGTCACCATCTCTTTCCAACCCTCCACAGCTGGTCAGTCAGAACCACCCCTCTCTTCGCACCCACTCTCAGCCACCTTACAGCTTCCCCAAGCAAAAATCAGAGAGAGCCTCCCTCCAGCTTAAAATCCTTCCGTGGCTCTCCCTCACTCTGAGGAGTCCTGCTACCTGGTGCAGGCTCTGGGCCTCTGTGGTCTGCCCTTGTTGGCCTCTCCAGCTTGTCCCTCGCCCGGCCCTGTCGTCCCACCTGTAGCTTAGCTTTTAACCCCTTGGCACTCCCAGACCCTACCCTGATTCTTGGCCGTGTGCCTCTGTGAGTCCCCCTTCCTTTTTTCCTTGCATGATGAAAACGTTTAAACCCATGTCACCATCACCTCCCTTAAGCAGATCCCTGATCACTTTTTAAGAGACAGTCTCCCTCTGTCATCCAGGCTAAAGTGCAATGGCATGATCATAGCTCACTGCAGCCTTAAACTCCTGGGCTCAAGTGATCCTCCGGCCTCAGTCTCCCAGTAGCTAGGACTACAGGCATGCACCACTGTGCCCTGCTAATTTATTTTTTATTTTTTGTAGAGATGGGGGTCTCACTCTGTTGCCCAGGCTGGTCTCAAACTCCTGGCCTCAAAGTGAGCCTCCCACCTCAACTTCCCAATGTGCTCGGATTACAGGCTGCACCACTGTGCCTGGCCTGAATCACTTCAGATAATGGACAATATTATGTAATGGTTCAGAACATAGGCTCTAGAGCAGACAGGCCTGAATGTGAATGTGAATCTTGGTCAGACAACTTAACTGGCTGTGTGACCTTGGGCTGGTTACTTAACCTCTCTGTGCTTCAGTTTCCTCATTGATAAGATGGGAATTCTAGGAGTACCTGCTTTATTGTAAGGGTGAAGTGAGCTAATCTAGGTGCTGGGCATATACTAGATGTGTTTATTATCTGTTCATCTCATGTGAGCCTCCTGAGGGCAGAGGCTGAGTTTGCTTTGCCTCCCAGCTATGTTGCTGTTACCTACCACAGTGCCTGGTACATAATCCATGTACACTGGAAATCTGCCAATTGAATGAAGGAGGTTCTGCCTTCATCTTCCTTGGTGAAATATCTATTCAGATCCTTTGCCTAGTTTTTAGTTGGGTTAGATGTCTTTTTTTTTTTTTTTTTTCTGACACAAAGCCTTGCTCTGTCGCCCAGGCTGGAGTGCAATGGTTCTATCTTGGCTCACGGCAACCTCCGCCTTCCGGGTTCAAGAGATTCTCTTGCTTCGGCCTCCCGAGTAGCTGGGATTACAGGCACCCACCACCATGCCCGGCTAATTTTTGTATTTTTAGTAGAGACAGGGTTTTGCCATGTTGGTTACGCTGGTCTCAAACTCCTGACCTTGTGATCCGCCCGCCTCGGCCTCCCAAAGTGCTGGTATTGCAGGTGTGAGCCACCGTGGCCGGCCTAGATGTCTTTTTATCGTTGAGTTGCAAGATTTTTAAAATATAGTCTAGGTATGTTTCTTATCAGATATATGATTTGCAAATATTTTCTTCCCTTCTGCAAACTGTCTTTTCACTTTCTTGATGGTGTCCTTTGAAGCACCAAAGCGTTCATTGATGACTTGCGGTTTTACCCGTTTACTCTGTTGCTTGTGCTTTTGGTGTCCTATTTAAGAATCCTTTGCCAAGTCCAAGGCCACGAAGATCTACCCCCAGGTTTTCTTCTACATGTTGTTTAGCTTTAGCTGTTACATTTAGGTCTTTGATCCATTTAGAGTTAATTTTTGCACATGGTACAAAGTAAAAAGTTCAACTTTTACATGCGGCAATCCAGTTGTCCCAGCACCATTTGGTGAAAAGATTCTTTTCCCCATGGAAGGGTCTTGGCGTGCTTGTTGACAGTCTGTCGACCGTGGATATGTGGGTTTCTTTCTCGACTCACTCAGAGTGACTCCGTGGATCTGTGTGTCTGGAAAGCTACCCTCAGCCTGACAGTTTTCCTCTGCCCATCTGCTGTGGTCGTCCTGGAGGCTCCCTTAGTACCTGTTGCTGGGACATCCCAGAGCTGAACACCTCTCAAGTGGCCTCAGAGGTTATTACTTCCCGCAGGCCGGGGTGACCACGGGGAGGGCCCAGCGTGACTGACTGGCCCCCAGGACGCCCGGGAAGGAACTCACAGAGACTGCTTCCCTCCTCCTGGCGCAGCCTCCTGGCAGGGCGCACGGTCCCAGAGCAGGCCCTGTTTGTGCTGAGGCCTGGCTGGGATTGGGTGGATGCCTTGGTGAGGGCCAGGTAGGAGGGAACGCAGGGTGGGAAGTGGCTGCTGGAATGGGGAAGGGAGCAGGGCCTGCAGGACGGAAAGCATTCTTGGCACTAGCAGCATCTTCACCAGGACACTGGCCTTGGGAGGGCGAACGCTGCATCCATGGGTAGGCGCCAGAGCCTGGAAGACATGGTGTTGCCAGGCTCTCGTCCTGTGGCTTCCTTTCCTGTGTCCGCCGTGCATGGGGGGTGGGTGGGCAGGCGGGACGAAGTGACCCCCGTCCTTTCTGCGTGCTCGTTCCATGAGACAGAAGGATGTGGATGCTTGAACGGGCTCTCGGCTGGTGTGCCTTCCGTGCAGAGGAGGTGACACTCCCCAGGGCAGCCAGAGACCCCTGCGGAGTAGGATGGAAAGCTGGGAGGAGGGGGCTTGCCGGCACCATGGAGGTGCTTTGGCGTGCAGGGGGATTCTGGGCTTTATGAGCACTTCAGTGCTACCAGAGCAGGCAGCCCCATGGGACGGGGAGCCGTGAGCCACACCTGTTGAATTCCTAAGGGCCGGGCTGCCTGTGGGCCCTGGGAAGTGGGGGTGCCCAGCTGGTGGGGTGCAGGCGGGGAGGGGACCATGTGGTGGTGGAGACGCCATGGTATAGCCTGTCTCCCACTCCCCCAGGTCCCCTGAGGCCTTAGAGATGACTCTCCCAGAAGTGGCAGCTGCGGCAGGGACACCAGTGTCATGAGGGGCGTGGGAGGTGAACCTGCTGCTCACTTCCTGACCCTCGTCCCTTAGACCCAGTCCTCGGAGCAGAACTGGGGGAAGCTGAGGTTTCTGTGGGCTGTGTGCCCGCCTCCTCCCTCGTCGTTGGTCCTCCCACGTGCCCGCCCCCAAGTGGGAGCAGAGCCGTGTGAGCTGAGTTGGAGCTGCTCAGTGCCGAGAATTGCATCAGCCCCGCCTGGCAGGCTGGAGCGGGAGCCTGTTGCTATGGTGACCACCAGGCTTCAAACCAGTGAGAAGGATGAGATGGTTGCCAGGCGAGGTTTTCTCACCTTGTGATGTGTGTGACAGGCTGACAGGTTCGGTAGACCTGGACCCCAGCCCTCCCACAGGTGTCCTGGACCCCAGCCCTCCCACGGGTGTGCCTGGACCCCAGCCCTCCCACGGGTGTGCCTGGACCCCAGCCCTCCCACGGGTGTGCCTGGGCCCCAGCCCTCCCACGGGTGTGCCATCTGCTGGGGGGCATGATGGGCATGGTCCCAAAAGCCGTCTAGGCATTGACCAGGCTAGGGAGTATGACTTAGGGACACAGGGGGCCATGCCAGGCCCATGTGGTGTCAGGGGGCCTTCCTTGGTCCTTCTGCCTAGTTCTGAGGGAAGGGGTATGGTGGGGATTTGACCAAGTAAACCTGATGATGGATCAGGAGAGGGGTCCAGACTGTACCCCATCTCCTGGAACAGAGGGCTGCTCTGGATCCCAGCTTATTAAACCTGCCCAGGCTGCATCCGAATTTTTTTTTTTAATGGAGTTTCTCCTCTTGTTGCCCAGGCTGGAGTGCAATGGTGCAATCTCGGCTCATTGGTTTAAGTGATTCTCCTGCCTCAGCCCCAGTAGCTGGGACTACAGGCATGCACCACCACGCCTGGCTAATTTTGTATTGTTGGTAGAGATGGGGTTTCACTATGTTGGCCGGGCTGGTCTTGAACTCCTGACCTCAGGTGATCCACCCACCTTGGCCTCCCAAAGTGCTGGGATTATAGGCATGAGCCACCAGCCCGGCCTGTCCTGTCTTTTTTTTTTTTTTGAGACGGAGTCTCACTCTGTCGCCCAGGCTGGAGTGCAGTGGTGCAATCTTGGCTCACTGCAAGCTCCAAGTTCACACCATTCTTCTGCCTCAGCCTCGCGAGTAGCTGGGACTACAGGCGCCCACCACCACAGCTGGGTAATTTTTTCTATATTTTAGTAGAGACGGGGTTTCACCGTATTAGCCAGGATGGTCTCCATCTCTTGACCTCATGATCCACCTGCCTCGGCCTCCCAAAGTGCTGGGATTACAGGCGTGAGCCACTGCGCCCGGCCTCTGTCCTTTTTATTGTATCCTTTCCCTCACCTGGATGTAGGCAGTGCTGTTCCTGTTTTGCAGAAGAGCAGGATCGGGCAGCCAGAGAGCTGAAGTGAGCTGCCCAAAAGGAGTTAAACCTAAATCCTTGGGCTTCACGTCCAGGGCTCTTTAGGATGTCAGCTATCCCAGAATCAGGCATTCTTAGGATGTCCTGCGAAGAAACACACTGTACGTCCCCTGGGGAAAAACCATGACAGTCTCTCCGCAGGGAAGAACACGGCTTCGAGGTGGGGAGTGGCTGGCCCAGGCCCTTTGCGGTTTCTAAACAGCGGGAACAAGAGAGTTGGGGGCATTCAGGGTGCCACCTGTGAACAGGAATACCCAGGAAGCAGTTGCAGAGGGCAGGGCCGGGCACTGACCAAGCCCAGCCTGGGTGCAGGAACTGAGCTTGGGATTTTTGCTTGGGGCAAGAATCTAGGGGCAAAAAACCTAATCCCTGTAGGAATTGGGATGAATTGTCAGGTGAGTTCTCAGCAGAGAGGGCTTTAGGGAACTGGTCCAGGGAAATAAGACGTAGAACCAGAGGGGAACCAGGCCTTCTGCCAGAGCCTGGCAGTCGTAAGATCTGACTTGCTGAGCTTCTGAGGTGTGGCAATAGTAACGAATAACTCTCTTCAGTGTCCTTTGATTTTTTTTTTAAATTTCTTATTATTTATTTATTTATTTTTTGAGACGGAGTCTCGCTCTGTCGCCCATGCTGGAGTGCGGTGGCCGGATCTCAGCTCACTGCAAGCTCCGCCTCCCGGGTTCACGCCATTCTCCTGCCTCAGCCTCCCGAGTAGCGGGGCCTACAGGCACCTGCCACCTCGCCCGGCTAGTTTTTTGTATTTTTTTAGTAGAGATGGGGTTTCACCATGTTAGCCAGGATGGTCTCGATCTCCTGACCTCGTGATCCGCCCGTCTCGGCCTCCCAAAGTGCTGGGATTACAGGCTTGAGCCACCGCACCCGGCCCTTTGATATTTACTTATTTAATCGTCATGAAACCCTGTGAACTTGGGTGCTATTGTTATTCCATTTTGAAGGGAAAACAGAGGTACGGAGATGTTACATGACTTGCCCAAGGTCACGCAGCTGGTAAGGGGTGGAGCCTGGGATTCGGGCCCAGACAGTCTGGCTGCAGAGCATGAGCTCTGAACCAGAATGTTCTCATGCCTCCACTCTTACCTTTTAGAAAGATGACGGGAAGTTGCTTGTGTGACCTCCTCGCCCCCAGGAGTGTGTGTTTGCACGTGTGTATATATATGCACACATACGTGCACCAATAGCTCAGCGAGGGAGGGAGGCTCAGGACCGGCCGGGCTCGTGGGCCTCTGTGTGTTGATGGCTGGGTTTGCGGAACCTAGGGAGTCCGGCGTCTGTGTGTGTGGTGCTCCTCCCTTCGTCCCTCCCTGCTTGTGTGGTTCCCAGCAGCTGGGGTGCCCTGTTGCCTCTGGTTTAGAGCTGTGGAGGATGTTACTGCAGACCGTGTACCGGGATCGCTCACCCACCCCTGCCGAAGGGCCCTGGACTCCCAGGAAGGGGCTCAGATCTAGGGCTGGGAGTGGACAGTGTGCTTGCCATGCCTGGGGCCCGTCCTCCTGGGCCTCTCTTGGCGCTTGGGCAACCCGTGTGTTGCCCACACACGTGCCGCTGCTTGCAGCTTCTGGCGACCACACTCCTACTTTCTGTCTTGCTGCATCTGACTGCTCTAAGCACCTCTTCGGGGTGGAATCATACAGGACAGTGTCTGCTGCAACGCCCGGCACACAGCAAGTGATCAGCACACCCCGGACACAGACTTTGTACCTCCTTTCCCATTGTAGGCAAAAGATGAGAGAGGAGATCTGAACGCAGGCCTTGCACTGGCTCGGCCAAGCGCTCTGTTGTCTTCAGCAAGATGATGAGCTCTGTCAGGTGGTTTACAAAAAGAATTCTGACACAGCTGGGCGCGGTGGCTCATGCCTGTAATCTCAGCACTTTGAGAAGTGTGTCAGCCCTTGAGAAGACACGGAACAAGCTGGCCTTCCTTTCGGTGTCTCTCCCAGGTCGGGACTGTGGGGAGAGATCATAACAACAGTGACAATAGCAGTGACAACATCGGTGATGACAATAACAGCCACTAACGTTATACCACGTGCCAGGCCCTGTTCTTAGAACTTCGCCTGAACTCATGTAACTGTCACAAACGCTCTATGGAATGGTGGTGTTATTGTTATTATCTTCATTTTATAAATGAGGATACTAAGGCACAGAGAGGTGAAGCAAGTTGCCCCAGGTCACACAGCTAAAACTGGGATTGGAACATGGAGAGCCTGGCTCCTGGCATTTAGAGCTGACAGGTGCCCGGCAGCCCCTACCTAGGGTCGAGCTGAGCTTGTCTTGTGCCAGGGAGTTGGCAGCAAAACAGAAATGAGCTCTGGGCCGGGTGCAGTGGCTCATGCCTGTAACCCCAGCACTTTGGGAGGCCAAGGTGGGCAGATCACCTGAGGTCAGGAGTTCGAGACCAGCCCGGACGACATGGTGGAACCCCATCTCTACTAAAAATACAAAAATTAGCTGAGTGTGGTGGTGCACACCTGTAATCCCAGCTACTCTGGAGGCTGAGACAGGAGAATCGCTTGAACCAGGGAGGTGGAAGTTGCCATGAGCTGAGATCGTGCCACTGCACTCCAGCCTGGGCAACAAGAGTGAGATTCTGTCTCAAAAACAAAAACCAAAACCAGAAATGAGCTCTGGAGGTGGGATCTGCCTTTGTAATTCAGAAGGTAACTCCCAACCCCTCTTTAGAAGCTGGGTGGACTCCAGGCCTGGTTCAGCCCCCTGGCCTCCTGTCAGTACCCATGCAGGGGTCTCTGTCCCCGGTATTACTCCTTTCCTGTCTACTTTTTTTTTTTTTAATTTAGATTTTATTCTATTTTTTTAAATTATGGCAAAATAGGCTGGGCGTGGTCGTTCACGCCTGTAATCCCAGCACTTTGGGAGGCTGAGGCAGGTGGATCACGAGGTCAGGAGATCGAGACCATCCTGGCTAACACGGTGAAACCGTCTCTCTATAAAAATATAAAAATTTAGCTGGGCGTGGTGATGGGCAGCTGTAGTCCCAGCTACTCAGGAGGCTGAGGCAGGAGAATGGCGTGAACCCGGGAGGTGGAGGTTTCAGTGAGCCGAGATTGTGCCACTGCACTCCAGCCTGGGCGACAGAGCGAGACTCCATCTCAAAAAAGAAAGAAAAAAAATTATGGCAAAATACACACGCCTAAAATTTGCCATCCAGTATACACATAGGTGGCCTGAGGCACGTTCACGCTGCAGTGCAGCCATCAGCACCCGGAACTCTCACCTGGCTAAACGGAGACTCTGCATCTATGAAACCAGCGCTCCCCAACCTTTTTGGTCCCGGCTTCGTGGAAGACAGTTTTTCCACGGACCGGGGAAGGGTGGGGAGCGCTTTCGGGATGGAACTGTGAACCCTCGCACGCGCAGATCACAACAGGGCTCGCGCTCCTATGAGAACCTGATGCCGCTGCTGCTCTGACGGGAAGTGGGGCAGAGGGGGTAATGCTCGCTCGCCTGCCGCTCACCTCCAGCTGTGCAGCCTGGTCCCCAGCAGGCCACGGACTGGTGCCAGTCCATGCCCGGAGGGCTGGGGACCCCTGTATTAAACAACAACTCCCCGTTTCTCCAGCCCCCAGCTCCTGGCCACCACCCTCCCACTTTCTGTCTTGATGAATCTGACTGTTCTAAGCACCTCGTCCGAGGGGAATCATACGGTATTTGCCTTTTTGTGACCAGCCTCTTTCACGTAGTCTAATGCCCCCAAGGTTTGCCTGTGTCAGAACTGGGCTGTGTCCGAATATCCTTCCTTTTGTAAGGCTGAATAATATTCCGTTTTATGTAAAGGCCACGTTTTGTGTATCTATTCATCCACCCATAGACACTTGGGGTGCTTCTGCCTCTTGGCGATTGTGAATAATGCTGTTAGGAACGTGGGTGATGACTTTTGGGGTTACTTCACTCATCAGCAGCAAGCAGGCCATCCTTGAAGCTTACGGTGGGGTGGGCCCACTGATCAGCCTGGGGGGGAGTGGGTGGGTCATCATGCTGGCCGGGAAGGCGTGGCCCTCGGGTGCCGCTTCTACCCAACACTGAGCCGTTGGTGCTCCTGGCAGTTACCTACTGGCGGAAGACATTCCACCTTGCTCTCCCGTCTTTCCCCAGAAGAGGGTGCTGGGTTTCTGGTTCTCTCCTGAATAGGGAAAGGGCAGCTGCAGCCTGCCATGAGGCTGGCGTGGGTGGGGTTAGGAGAAAGGACTGTCAGACGCTGTGTTGGGAAGCATGTGTGAAGCTTCCATGAGGCTGGGGTTGGTCTGCTGAGCCTACATGGAAGGGCTGAGTGGGAGCAGGGTGTTAGGGTAGCCGGTCATGCCGTAGAACCAAACTAATGCTGAAGGCCGGGCGCGGTGGCTCACACCTGTAATCCCAGCTCTTTGGGAGGCCGAGGCTGGGCGGATCACAAGGTCAGGAGTTTGAGACCAGCCTGGCCAACATGGGGCAATCCCATCTCTACTGAAAATATAAAAATTAGCCGGGTGTGGTAGTGGATGACTGTAATTCCAACTACTCAGGAGGGTGAGGCAGGGGAATCACTTGAACCTAGAAGGCGGAGGTTGCAGTGAGCCGAGATTGTGCTACTGCACTCCAGCCTGGGCGACAGAGTGAGACTCCGTGTCAAAAAAAACCAAAAAAACCCCCACAAATTACTGCTGAAATCCTCATCACTTAACACAAGCAAGGCTGCTGCTTGCTCACAGTGGTCCTGGTAGACAGGGGTCTCTGCTCCCTGTGGTCATGCAGGAATCCAGCCTGATGGAGATGGCACCATTTGGAATGTGTGGCCTCCAAGGGTCACAGGGGGAGGAGAAAAAGCTGTGTGTAATTTTCCACTGTTTAGCCATGAAATGAAACCTGTCACATCCACTTACATTTTGTTAGCGAGGACTGATCACCTGGCCCTGTCCAGGGACTGCCAAGGGGCCAGACAGTACAGCCTTCCATGTGCTCAGAAAGATAGGAGGATGGAGATATTGCTGGGCACTGGTCGTGTTGACCACATAGCAGCACATGGCTTATGTGAAGGATGAAGGCCCTTGAGGAGCCTGCTCTGTGGCTAGGGCAGTGGTGGCATAGTGGCAGTGGTGGCATAGTGGCAGTGGTGGTAGTGGTGGCAGTGGTGGCCTGGTGGCAGTGGTGGCCTGGTGGCAGTGGTGGCAGTAGTGGCAGTGACAGCAGTGGTGGCTTGGTGGTAGTGGCGGTAGTGGTGGTATGATGGCAGTGGTGGTAGTAGTGGCAGTGGCAGAGTGGTGGCCTGGTGGCAGTGGTGGCATGTGGCAGTGGTGGCAAGTGGCTGTGGTGTCATGTGGCAGTGGTGGCATGTGGCAGTGGTGGCAGTGGTGGCAGGTGTCTGGGCACTGAAGGGACTTGGGTGTCGCTGACTTCTAGGAGAAGTGGCAGAATCATCATCATCTTCATGTACCCCATGCTGTGCTGAGCTATTTACAGATGTCATCTCATGGAATCCCCACAGCAATCCTGTCATTCCATTTCACCTCTGGGGAAGCCAGAGAGCAGGGTCACACCCTCCAAGTGATGGCTGTACTTGCTGGTAGGAGGGTGCTTATGGCAGCAGAGAGGCTGGGGGCTGAATGAAGTGTGGGGGCCAGAGGTGGCAGGGCCACAAGGAGGCCAGAGGTGGCAGGGCCACAAGGAGGTGATATGTGTGTGTGTGTGTGTGTCTGTCTGTCTGTCTGTCTGTCTGTCTGCATGTGCCTGCGTGGATAGAAACAAGCAGAGACAAGCTGGCCGGGCTTTTCCCCTTCCCCAGCTCCGTGCACACCTCGCTTTGCACCACTCTGGAGGAACGGTGATGTCGAATGTCCAAGGAAGAGGCTAACCTGGGCACGTCCTCTTACCTGCCCTCCATGAGTGACATGAGACATCGGAAGTCACAGTCACCGGTGCTCTAGAGCTGGGAATGGGGAGAAGGAGGTGACTTCTGAGGCACTCTGACAGCCCAGTTCAATAGTAGAATTATGTTTAAGGTCCGGAAGGCTCTGGGTGGAGAGCCAGCATTCTGAGCCGAAGGCCTGTGAGTGTGGCCACCCAGCAGCACTGGGCAGAGGTGCGGCTGCTTCTGCAGGTGTATGTGTGAAGATGTGCACATGGACGCTTGGGCGACTTCTGTGGACAGGGGCAGGAGCCCGGAGCTGCGTGGCTCTGGGATTGAAAGGCGCCCTGGGGTGGAAGGCAGGGGTGGTGCATCCTGGTCCTGGCTGCTGCCACCCTTCAGGGCTGCTTTGAGAATCTCGCTGGCCTCTCTGGACCTGGCATTACTTGTCTGTTCTCTGAATTGCCTCTTCCTACTTCTCAGCCCTGGCTTGTCGTTTAATATTTCATAAATACCCTAAGGACTTACAAAGCTGTAGATGGGAGGGGGGTTCTGAGGAGGCCATCCCAGGCGGGAGCACCGTTGGATTGAAAGGTCCTCCCAGGTCATCACCTCCTGGCCGTCCCCCTTCTGCAGCTCTGAGGCTGAGTGGCATTTCCCACTGGCGAAGACAGGAGGAAGAGCAGAGCCTTAAATCAAATCAGCCCAGGATTATTACTTGTTATCAATTCTTGAGGAGGTTCGGAGGGGAAGCAGGAAGTGGGCTAAAGCTGTTAACTCTAATGAGGGTTAGAACTCCTATGGGATTTATCAGAAGGACCTCCTGGCCCCCAGACCCTAAATAATTGAATTGGTTGTTATGGGAAGAGATGAGGAGGATTATTAGGAGATCGTATCACTCAGCCAGCAGTTACTGAGTATCGGCTGTGCGTGAGTCCTGTCCCGGGTGCCACAGACAACAGGCAGTGAGCAGAAGAGGACCACCACCTCGCGGGGAAGACAGAATATCCCAGACTTGCTTTCTTTTTAGAGGATTTCTTTTCTTTCTTTTTTTCCTTTTTCCTTTTTTTTTTTTTCTTTTTTTTGAGACAGTCCCACTCTGTCACCTAGGCTGGAGTGCCGTGGTGCCATCTGGGCTCACTGCAACCTCCACCTCCCGGGTTCAAGTCAATCTCCTGCCACAGCCTCCTGAGTAGCTAGAATTACAGGTGCCCGCCACCACAACCGGCTAATTTTTGTATTTTTAGTAGAGACGGGATTTTACCATGTTGGTCTCGAAGTCCTGACCTCAGGTGATCCGCCCGCCCTGGCCTCCTAAAGGTCGAGCCACCGCACCCGGCCCTCATTTTTGTATTTTTAGTAGAGACAGGCTTCACCATGTTGGCCAGGCTGGTCTTGAACTCCTGACCTCAGGTGATCCACCCACCTCAACCTCCCAAAGTGCTGGGATTGCAGGTGTGAGCCACTGAGGCTGGCCCCCACCCTTTTTTTTTTTTTTTTTTTTTGCTTGATTGACTGAATGCTTTATTGTTTGTGAAATGCTCTTTTTATTTGCTATCTCTTGTCGCTCCACAGGGGGCAGCCCTGTGAACTGGGCAGAGCAGCCGTGTCTTGCCCATTTTACAGATAAGGAAGTGGCAGTTCCTAGAGATTAGGTTGACGCAGGACCCAGATCTGCCTCCTGGCCCCGTGCCCGCCTCATTGAATCCCGTTGCCTTTCCATGGGCGACTCATAACGGACCTGGGGGTGCTGGAGTCTGTGCCCACCACTGCATCTGTTGTGTAATAGCTTAGGAGATGTTTGTTGAATGGCTGATGCTTGCGTCCACATGCCGTCAGCTTTCGTGGTATCACGGTAAGGTTATACGGCCCTTCTGCAATATCGTTACTCTGTGTTCGGTGGGCACGTAACTGTCTTTCCCACAGAAAGATGAGGAATTTTAGTTCCCTCTGTCTAGATGGGGGATTTTGTCAAATCACAGCAAACAATGGTCGTGGTCCAAAGAGCAGCTTCAATGTGGCTCAGTTGTTTCTCAGCCAGGTGGCCTTGGATGAGACCCAGAAGCCTCAGTTTTCCCCATGTCAAAGGGGTCCATTCATAGCTACTTTGACAACCTCCCTGGGCTGTGAGGATGAAATGAGATGCCGGTCGTGGGCTCACCGTGTAAAACACCGTGCAGATAATACTCAGCATGTCCCATCCATCCCCAAGAGCTGGAGACTGGTGAAGCCACATGCCCTTCTCTGCCCAGGGCTGCTGGCCACGCTGATACCCTGGTCCTCAGCCTCTGCCCCTGATGTCCAAGACCTGTGATTCCTTTGTCTCAGGCTGTGGAGCCCTCAGCTTCTCCAGGCGGCCACTTCTCCAGGAGGCTACGGTCTCTGCCTCCCTCTTCCAGGGATCTTGGAGGTAGATGATTGGATTTCATCTCCATGACAACCGGAGAGGCCATGCCGCCCGCCCATGGGGGACCTCGAGTCTGTTCCCAAAGCCGGAGCAAACCACTCCTGCAACGGCAGCTGCCCCCCAGGAATGAGCTGCCCCCCAGGAATGAGCTGCCTCCCCAAGAATGAGCTGCCCATGACCTCTGCCCGGCCTCCAGGAATGAGCTGCCTCACGGCCTCCGCCTGGCATCCAGTTGCCGCTTTTCTGGGCTAATGAGGGGCTCCAGGCCTCGGGGTGACGGTGGGGCCATCTGTGCTCCCAGTGGCTGCTACAGGCCAGGCCGAGGGCCCTGAGTAAATGAGACAGGGGCCATCCCCCCACCCCACCCCTACCTGTCCGTGGTTCACAATCAGAGCAAAGCCCTTTCCGTCCGTCTCTTCTTCTCTTCCCAGGCGAATCCCACAGTCCCCAAGACTTAGGTCAAGCCCTGCCTCTTCCAAGCAGGCTTCCTCCCGGTGCTGACTGAGTTGATCATGCGCCTGGCTGGTGGCTTCACAGGCTGCCTCAGAGTCTTTTTTTTTTTTTTTGCAATGGAGTTTCGCTGTTGTCGCCCAGGCTGCAGTACAATGGCATGATCTCAGCTCACTGCAACCTCCACCTTCCGGGTTCAAGCGATTCTCCTGCCTCAGCCTCCCGAGTAGCAGGGACTACAGACATCTGCCACCACGCCTGGCTAATTTTTGTATTTTTAGTAGAGACGGGGTTTCTCCATGTTGGCCAGGATGGTCTCGAACTCTTGACTTCAGGTGATCCGCCCACCTCGGCCTTCCAAAGTGCTGGGATGACAGGCCTGAGCCACTGCACCCGGCGAGAGTCTTAGTTCCGTTTGGCTGTAAAGACGCTAACTTCAGCGTCCTTGTCTGATCCTGGTGACTCTTGGCCTTCCTATACATTAGAGTCACCTGGGGAACTTTTAACAGGCCTGATGCCCGGGCCATTCCATACCAATTCAGTAGGAATCTCGGGTAGGAGCCAGAGAGCTTCCCAACTCCCCAGGGATTCCAGTGTGCAGTGAAGATTGGAACAGGTGTCTTAGGATTCAAGTCATAAACTGGCCGGGCCTGGTGGCTCACGCCTGTAATCCCAGCACTTTGGGAGTTTGAGGCGGGCGGATCACCTGAGGTCAGGAGTTTGAGACCAGCCTGACCAACATGGTGAAACCCCGTCTCTACTAAAAATACAAAATTAGCCGAGCATGGTGGCGGGCGCCTGTAATCCCAACTACGCGGGAGAATGGCGTGAACCTGGGAGGCTGAGGCAGGAGAATGGCGTGAACCTGGGAGGTGGAGGTTACAGTGAGCTGAGATTGTGCCATTGCACTCTAGCGTGGGAGACAGTGATACTCCACCAGCCTGTGCTGAATGATGGAGGCTGACTGATGAACAGCAGAGTTCGCTGACAAAACGTTTGCTGTAGCCTTAACTCATTGCAAATTACCAGAGCTCTGGTTTGCTTTTTAAGGGCTGGGAGGTCCCTGAGGGTTCTTGGTACTCAGGAAGGACAGCACGGGAATAATAATAACAGCTGCCATTTAGTTGGCACCAGCTTTGGGTCCGGTGCCTTGCATGGCATGTATTTTCTCACTGCAACCTCACAAAAGCTTCATGAGGTGTACATCTTGTTTTTATCCCCATTTTAGAGATGAGAAAACCGAGGCTCTGAATGGTTAAGTAGCTTGCCCAAGGTCACATGGCTAGGAAGTACTAATCTCGGGAATGGAACCCGAGTCTGATTCCAAAGCCTCTGCCCTTGACAACTGAGCTGTCCCGGCTCCTCAGCCTCTGCTCCATCAATCAAAGAGGGGGGGCCCTGAGAAGGAGGTGGCTCGTCCTATAGGAAAGATGCTGGTTTCCAGGATTCCTCCCCTTGGAGCGAGGCCCTGACTGAGGGGCCCCCGAAGGTATTAAATATCTCCTGGATCAGCTGGGGTCACCTGGACCCTGAAGATGTCCACTCTCCTGTTCCCTACGACACCCACTCGGCTTCAGCCGACCTCTCCCGAGGACCCTTCTGCCCTGATAACTGTGCCCAGTTCTTTAACCTACATCATGTTATTTAATGTCATTCTCACAGCCACCCTGTGACATGGTATCGTTATCCTCATCTTTTTTTTTTGAGACAGAGTCTCACTCTGTCTCCCAGGCTGGAGTGCCATGGTGAGATCTCAGCTCACTGCAACCTCTGTCTCCAAGTGCAGTAGAAGATTGGCTGGGCACGGTGGCCCATATCTGTCATCCCACCACTTTGGGAGGCCGAGGTGGGCAGATCACCTGAGGTCAGGAGTTGAAGACCAGCCTGGCCAACGTGGGGAAACCCCGTCTCTACTAAAAATACAAAAATTATCCGGGCATGGTGGTGCGTGCCTGTAATCCCAGCTACTCGGGAGGCTGAGTCAGGAGAATTGCTTGAACCCAGGAGGTGGAGGTTGCCGTGAGCCAAGATCACACCACTGCACTCCAGCCTGGGTGACAGATTGAGACTTTGTCTCCAAAAATAAATAAATAAATGAACAAATAAGTGCAGTAGAAGATAATGGCCTTATTGCTGTAGGTGAGGTGGTAGATTTTGTATCTGAGCCACCATCCCTGCTAAAATTGCCCCAGACAGGTTGATCTGGTACAAGTGGCACCCAGGAAGTGGCAGCTACGCTTCTGCTGGCCGGTTCCCTGGTTCAGGGTCGTGGGCCTCCCAGATCCACACCTATGGTCCAGACTCTGTTGTCTGGCTGCCCGTTGGATCTTCTGACAGGGATGACCATGAGTCTTCTCAGTCCAGACATGTCTCCACCTGGACTTAGGGTCTGTTCCCCAGGAACCAGCTCCCCGTTCCTGTCCATCACTCAGTCCTTCAAGCCCAGAGGACCTCCTGTGGCCTCATTTCCAGTCAGCTCTCCCATTGCTAGACTTTGCCCTTGGTTCCTACCATGGTCACCTTTGACAGCCCGTGGAGGGACGGTTTGTCTCGTTCCACATCATCTCATGCACCACGGTCGGCTTCGTTTTCCTGCAGTCATCTCTGAAGTCACCTTGCCATTTTGGTGTCCGTGGCTCCCAGTGTGCGTGAAATCGGACGTCCGTGGCTCCCAGTGTGCGTGAAATCGGACGTCCGTGGCTCCCAGTGTGCGTGAAATCGGACGTCCGTGGCTCCCAGTGTGCGTGACATCGGGCTCTTCAGGACGATGTTCCAGGCCCTCCGCAGTCTGACCCCTCCAGAGCTTGGCTTCAGTGGTACCAGTCTATTCGTCAGGGCCAACCTCTTGTGTCCTGCCCCCGTCCTGCATGCTGAGACCCTGCTGCAAATGGACCTTTTCCTTCCTCACGCCCTGTGACTGTTTGTTTCTTCCACGTGAACCCTTGAGGGCAGCCCACCCACTTCGTTTTTGGTATTTGTACAAGTCCTACTTATTATAACAGTTTAAGAGCCGGGTTGTGGAGTCAGATGACCTGGGTCCCTCTGGTTGCCCACCTGACCGCCGTGAAATTCTAGGCTAGTAACTTCTCTCCCTGTGCTTTCATTTACTCCATTGTAAATGAATTATAATGGTGCTGAGGCAGACATTTAAAAATAAATACGTATTTATTTATGCCAAGAAAAGTAACAGACAAGGCAAGGGTTAAAAAGAAAAAACAGGCTGGGCACGGTGGCTCACGCCTGGAATCCTAGCACTCTGGGAGGCCGAGGCGGGTGGATCACGAGGTCAGGAGATCGAGACCATCTTGGCTAACATGGTGAAACCCCCTCTCTACTAAAAATACAAAAAAAATTAGCCGGGTGTGGTGGCGCACACCTGTGGTCCCAGCTACTCCGGAGGCTGAGGCAGGAGAATGGCGTGAACCCGGGAGGCGGAGCTTGCAGTGAGCCGAGATTGCGCTACTGCACTCCAGCCTGGGCGGCAGAGCGAGACTCCGTCTCAAAAACAACAACAACAACAACAACAACAACAAACAAACAAACAAAACCTTTTCAAGTGCACCAGTCTTAAGCATAGAGCTTGGTGAACATTGCCATAGATCTGCTTGTGTAACTAACACCCAGATCAAGATATGGGACATCCTCAGTGTCCCAGAAAGTTACCTCCTGCCCCTTCCCAGCCAACACTCCCCGTCCCCATCGTCCACCCCCAGACAACCACTGCCATGGACTTCTATCACCATCCATTTGTTTTTGCCTGTTCTTGAGCTTTGTATTTAGGCTGATGCAAAAGTAGTTTAGAGCTGGACGTGGTGGCTCACGCGTGTAATCCCAGCACTTTGGGAGGCTGAGGCATGTGGATCACCTGAGGTCAGGAGTTCGAGACCAACCTGGCCAACATGGTAAAACCCCCATCTCTACTTTAAAAAAAAAAAAAGGTCGGGCGCGGTGGCTCATGCCTGTAATCCCAGCACTTTGGGAGGCCGAGGCGGGCGGCTCACGAGGTCAGGAGATCGAGACCATCCTGGCTAACACAGTGAAATCCCCTCTCTACTAAAAATACAAAAAAATAGCCGGGCGTGGTGGCGGGCACCTGTAGTCCCAGCTACTCGGGAGGCCGAGGCAGGAGAATGGCATGAACCCGGGAGGCGGAGCTTGCAATGAGCCGAGATTGCGCTACTGCACTCCAGCCTCGGCGACAGAGTGAGACTCCGTCTCAAAAAAAAAAAAAAAAAAAAAAAAAAATTAGCCTGGGGTGCAGGTGTGTGCCTGTAGTCCCAGCTACTTGGGAGGCTGAGGCAGGAGAATTGCTTGAACTCTGGAGGTGGAGGTTACAGTGAGCCGAGATCGCAGCACTGCACTCCAGCCTGGGTGACAGAGTGAGATTGTTTCAAAAAACAAAGAAAGAAAGAAAGAGAGAGAGAGAGAGAGAGAGAGAAGGAGGGAGGGAGGGAGGGAGGGAAGGAAGGAAGAAAGGAAGAAAGGAAGAAAGGAAGAAAGGGAGGGAAGAAAGAAAGGAAGGAAGGGAAGGAAGGAAGGGAAGGAAGGAAGGGAAGGAAGGAAGGAAGAAAGAAAAGAAAGAAAAAGGAAGGGAGGGAGGGAGGGAGGTTCAGTGTAGTGAGGAAGGCTTGTTGAAAGCCAAGACAGGCTGGAAGTGGAGCCTCTTGTACCAGTTAGCCAAGTTGTGAACGCACAGGAAGAGTGTTTGAAGGAATTGAAGGTGCTCCTCCAGTGAACACAGGAGTGATAAGAAACAGCCCCTTTGCTGATATGGAGACAGTTTGAGGGTCGGATAGAAGATCGAACCAGCCACGGCACTCCCTTGAGCCGAAGCCCAATCCAGAGCAAGGCCCTCTCGCTCTTCAAGTCTGTGAAGGCTGAGAGAGGTGAGGACGTTGCAGAGGAAAGTTTGAAGCTGGCAGAGATTTGTTCATGAGGGGGATTTGTTCATGAGGGGTCAAGAAAGAAGCTGCCTTCATAACAGGAAAGGGCAAAGTGAAGCAGCAGGTACGGATGGAGAAGCTGCGGCCAGTTGTCCAGAAGATCTAGCAAAGACCGTAAAGGAAGGTCACTGCACTAAACACCAGATTTTTGGCCAGGCGCCTAAATCTGATGGTGGTTCATGCCTGTAATCCCAGCACTGTGGGAGGCCAAGGTGGGTGGATCACTTGAGGTCAGGAGTTCAAGACCAGCCTGGCCAACATGGTGAAACCCCCCATCTTTACTAAAAATACAAAAATCAGCCAGGCCTGGCGGCGCACACCTGTAATCCCATCTACTCAGGAGGCTGAGGCAGGAGAATCACTTGAACCTGGGAGGCAGATTGCAGTGAGCCGAGATCACGCCACTGCACTCCAGCCTGGGCAGCAGAGCAGACTCTATCGCAAACAATAACAACAACAAAACAAAACAAAAACAAAACATCAGGTTTTCAATGTAGACAAAACAGCCGTCTATTGGAAGAAGACGTATGTAGGACTTTCATCCTAGAAAAGGCATCCATGCCTGGCTTCGAAGCTTCAAAGGACAGAAGGACAGGCTGACTCTCTTCTTAGGGGCCAAGGCAGGGGGTGACTTTAAGCCAGTGCTCACTGAACATTCTGAATATCCCAGGGACTTTAAGAAGAATGCTCAAACGATGGTATTCTTTACAGAAATGGAAAAAAATGCTAAAATGTATATGGAACCAAAGCAAAAATAACAAAACTGGAGAAATCACATTACCTGACTTTATTTTTTTTTTATTTTTTATTTTTTTGAGATGGAGTCTCGCTCTGTTGCCCAGGCTGGAGTGTAGTGGCCGGATCTCAGCTCACTGCAAGCTCCGCCTCCTGGGTTCACGCCATTCACCTGCCTCAGCCTCCCAAGTAGCTGGGACTACAGGCGCCCGCCACCTCGCCCGGCTAGTTTTTTTGTACTTTTTAGTAGAGACAGGGTTTCACCGTGTTCGCCAGGATGGTCTCGATCTCCTGACCTCGTAATCCACCCGTCTCGGCCTCCCAAAGTGCTGGGATTACAGGCTTGAGCCACTGCGCCCGGCCACCTGACTTTATTTTTTTGAGACAGAGCTTTGCTCTGTCGCCCAGGCTGGAGTGCAGTGGCACAATCTTGCCTCACTGCAACCTCCACCTCCCGGGTTCAAGTGATTCTCCTGCCTCAGCCTCCCGAATAGCTGGGATTATGGACAGGCACCTGCCACCATGCCCGGCTGATTTTTGTATTTTTAATAGTCGGGCTTTTACCGTGTTGACCAGGCTGGTCTCAAACTCCTACCTCAGGTGATCTGCCCGCTCCAGCCTCCCAAAGTGCTGGGATTACAAGTGTGAGCCACTGCACCCGGCCTCTTTGAGGACTTTTGATGCTGCTTTGGTGGAATAATGGTCAGGGCTGGGCTCCCTCAGCTGCTCTTCCCTCTCTCACTCCCATCCTCAATTCTTGGACAGAAAATAAGTTTATCACCTACAATCAGCCTTTGTATCACCCTTGCGACGGGCTGGAGGGTGTCACTCCAGCTTGGGTGACGAGTGAAACTCTGTCTCAAAAAAAAGAAAGAAAAGAAAAAGAATAAAAAATAAAGTTAGCAATATTCAGCAATGATGTGGCCAACAAGAGCCTGTAGAGGGTCATGGGCCAGGTCCCCCGTCCTCACTGAGTCCTGAGCAGCTCTCGGCTCAGCCCACGAGGCTCTCAGGAGCAGGTCCCTGCCTCCTCTCCAGCACGGCCCTCTCCCCCTCCGCTCACTGTGTTCTAGCCCTCCCAGCTATTTATAGTCCCCTCCAGGGGCCCTGCTGTTTCCTACTGTGTGCCACTGCCAAGCCTCCTCTCACTGCCTGAAACTCTGCTCCTGTCCCCCACCCGCCTGGCAGGCACCCACACAGCTTTCAAGATCCAATTAATAACATTAATAATAGCAGCTGAGATGGATCGGGTGCTTCCTATGTGCTAAGTGCCTTACGCGTGTTATCCAGTTTAACGCCCCCAGCGGCCCGTGCGCTCGATCCTGTGTCGTCCCCCGTTTCACACGCATTTATTAAACCCGTATCCATGTAGGAGCAGCCGCCCTGTGCCAGGCACTCTTCAGAGGCACAGAGAGGTTAGGAAGTGCCAGAGCGTGGGCTGGAACCTCCGCTGCCGGACCGCAGGGTCCCTGCCCTCAGCCACAGCAATGAACTGTCTTCCTTAGCGTGGCACCGAAGCCTCCTCAGCCACCTCCTCGCCCCGAGTGTTGCCCACTCCCTCCCCCTGCCTCGCCGGGCCTTCGAGGCCTCTGTCATAGTATCTCGGAGATGTGATTGCTGATCGGACTACCTTTCCTGGATATTATTTGGAAATGTGTTCATTTCAAACAGCAGAAAGCCTAATGTCTAGGGACTTACATTTCGCGTTAGCACGAAATGAGACGAGCTCTTCCTAGTGTGGCTTAGTAGCTGAACAGCATGAGGGAAATGGCTGTGTTCTTTCTTTTGTGTATTTATTTAATTTCATTTAATTAATTAATTTATTTTTATTTTTTGAGATGGAGTGTCGTTCTGTCACCCAGGCTGGAGTGCAGTCCACGATCTCAGCTCACTGCAACCTCCGCCTCCTGGGTTCAAGCGATTCTCCTACCTCAGCCTCTTGAGTAGCTGGGATTACAGGCACCCGCCACCATACCTGGCTAATTTTTGTATTTTTAGTAGAGACGGGGTTTCACCATGTTGACCAGGCTGGTCTCAAACTTCTAATCTCAGGTGATCCACCCGCCTTGGCCTCCCGAAGTGCTGAGATTACAGGTGTGAGCCACCGCGCCGCTAATTTTTGTAGTTTTTTGTAGAGATGGGGTTTTACCATCTTGCCCAGGCTGGTCTCGAACTCCTGACCTCAGATGATCTGCCCGCCTCGGCCCCCCGGATTGCTGGGATGACAAGCGTGAGCCACCCGCCCGGCCTCTGTTCTTTCTTGACCTCTTCCTGTGGCAGCGGTAAAGCCGCTGTAACTCCAGTCATCCCCTATGAGTTCAAGGCAAAAAGTCCCTTTGTCATCATCAGAGGCAGGGCCTTGCCAGAGGCCCCAGAATGCTTCACTTGGGTCTCACTGGCCAGAATGGTGTAGGGCGGCCATTCCTGGTTATAAGAGAGGCAGAGAAAGGGGGTACCTTGCCTGGGACTGGGCTGTTGCCACTTCTAGAAAATGAGGGTCGAGTAAGCAAGGATGAAGGGAAGGAGGGTGTTGGGTGTCTGCCATGCCCTAGAGAGCAGAGGCCGTATATTCATTTTTTATAAATTTCCAGAATCAGAATGCTCTAATAATTTCGTGTCGTAGCCTTCCGGCCTTTTTCCTATGCACATATATTTTTACTTTTTTCAGACATTGTAACACACTGTACATTACCGTTATTAATCTTTTTGCACTTGATAAGATACTATTCATCATCCATATAGTTTTTAATGCTATATAGCAGCCCTTCTTGTAGAAAAACCGTAATTGACTCAACCAATCCCATAATTCAAGTTGTTTTTAATATTTCACACAAACAGCCCTGTGACTTATAACTTTATTTTTATGTTCATTTATAACTAGTATCATAGATCATAATCTTATTACGCTGGGTGTAAAGCTTGTACCAACCACTAAACCTCTTGATACCAGTTACCAGATTGACTCTAGAAAAGTTGTGCCAGTTATAGGCAGTCTCCAAGAGTTTCTGCGAGTACCTGTGCCCTGACAACTATGGATATTGTCATTATTATCTTAAAATCCTTGCCAGTTTGATACGAACAGTGAAAACTATATAGAACTTTACATTTTCTTTGATTACAAATGAGGTTAACGTTCTTTTTAGTGCACTCTGAATATTTGTAGTTCTCTTTTTAGTTTTCTCTTCATTTCTCTTACACATTTAGAAAGTTGAGGTTTTCATCTTTTCTCATTGGCTTGTAAAAGTGCTTTATTGGGCCGGGCGCGGTGGCTCAAGCCTGTAATCCCAGCACTTTGGGAGGCCGAGACGGGCGGATCACGAGGTCAGGAGATCGAGACCATCCTGGCTAACACGGTGAAACCCCGTCTCTACTAAAAATACAAAAAACTAGCCGGGCGAGGTGGCGGGCGCCTGTAGTCCCAGCTACTCGGGAGGCTGAGGCAGGAGAATGGCGTGAACCCGGGAGGCGGAGCTTGCAGTGAGCTGAGATCCGGCCACTGCACTCCAGCCTGGGTGACAGAGCGAGACTCCGTCTCAAAAAAAAAAAAAAAAAAAAAAGTGCTTTATTGGCCAGGTGCAGTGGCTCACGCCTGTAATCCCAGCACTTTGGGAGGCCAAGGCGGGTGGATCACGAGGTCAGGAGTTGGAGACCAGCCTGACCAACGTGGAGAAACCCTGTCTCTACTAAAAATACAAAAATTAGCCGGGCGTGGTGGTACATTCCTGTAATCCCAGCTATTTGGGAGGCTGAGACGGGAAAATGGCTTGAACCTGGCAGGCGGAGGTTGCAGTGAGCTGAGATCGCGCCACTGCACTCCAGCCTGGGTGACAGCGAGACTATCTCAAAAAAAAAAAAAAAAAAAGTGCTTTCAGTATTCAAGTATTGTCGTAATATGCAGAACATAGGAAAGTTCCTAAGAGAGGGCACAGATGAGGCAGATTTGAGGACAAAACAGGATTTCATCAGGTGGACAAGGGGTAAGGAGGGATGTGTGTGTGTGTGTGTGTGTGTGTGTGTGTGTGTGTGTGTGTGTTCATAGACACAGGGTCTCCCTGTGTGGCCAGGCTGGTTTCAAACTCCTGGCCTCACGTGATCCTCCTGCCTCGGAGGATGCCCCACATCATAGTGCTGGGATGACAGGCGTGAGCCACCGTGCCCAGCCAGGAGGGTTTTCTAGGCACAGGAGCAGCATGTGCAAAGGGGGGAGCTGTGTGCATGTCAGGCGCTGCATTTGTGTCTTAGTGCTGCCATTAGAGATTGCCATGAACTTGATGGCTTAAAACAACAGAAATTGGCCGGGCGCGGTGGCTCAAGCCTGTAATCCCAGCACTTTGGGAGGCCGAGACGGGCGGATCACGACGTCAGGAGTTCAAGACCATCCTGGCTAACACGGTGAAACCCCGTCTCTACTAAAAAATACAAAAAAAAACTAGCCGGACGAGGTGGTGGGCGCCTGTAGTCCCAGCTACTCGGGAGGCTGAGGCAGGAGAATGGCGTAAAAACCCGGGAGGCGGAGCTTGCAATGAGCTGAGATCCGGCCACTGCACTCCAGCCTGGGCGACACAGCAAGACTCCGTCTCAAAAAAAAAAAAAAAAAAAAAAAAACAGAAATTGATGTTCTCGCAGTCTGAAGACCAGAAATCTGAAATCAAAGTCCCAGCCAGGCAGGCGGTGGCCCCTTCCCAGGCTGCCGGGGCAGAGTTCTCACTTACTCCCTCTCCCAGTGTCTGGTGGTTCCAGGCATTCCTTGGTTGGTGGCAGCCCCACTCCAAACCCTGTCTCTGTCGTCTCCTCTGTCTGTGTCTGCCCCTTTCTCTTTCCACAGGGACACAGCACTGGATTTAGGACCCACTGGTTAATCGGTGATGATCTGTCTCATCTTGAGATCCTTAATTTAATCACATCTACAAAGAATTTTTTTCCAAATAAGGTCACGTTCCCAGGTCCCAGGAATTAGAGTCTGGGCATACCTTGTGGGGTGTCATCATCTAGGTTTTAAGCCCCACACGCATTAGGTATTTGTCCTAATTCTCTCCCTCCCCTTGCCCCCCACCCTCCAACAGGCCCCAGTGTGTGATGTTCCCCTCCACGGGAACAGCAAATTTTTTTTTTTTTTTTTTTGAGACGGAGTCTCGCTCTGTCACTCAGGCTGGAGTGCGGTGGTGTGATCTCGGCTCACTGCAAAGTCTGCCTCCCGGGTTCACGCCATTCTCCTGCCTCAGCCTCCCGAGTAGCTGGGACTACAGGCGCCCGCCACCACGCCCGGTTAATTTTTTATATTTTTAGCAGAGACGGGGTTTCACCGTGTTAGCCAGGATGGTCTCGATCTCCTGACCTTGTGATCCGCCCTCCTCGGCCTCTCAAAGTGCTGGGATTACAGGCATGAGCCACCGCGCCCAGCCGGGAACAGCAATTTTTTTTTTTTTTTTTTGAGACGGAGTCTCGCTCTGTCACCCAGGCTGGAGTGCAGTGGCCGGATCTCAGCTCACTGCAAGCTCCGCCTCCCGGGTTCACGCCATTCTCCTGCCTCAGCCTCCCGAGTAGCTGGGACTACAGGCGCCCGCCACCTCGCCCGGCTAAGTTTTTGTATTTTTAGTAGAGACGGGGTTTCACTGTGTTACCCAGGATGGTCTCGATCTCCTGACCTCATGATCCGCCCGTCTCGGCCTCCCAAAGTGCTGGGATTACAGGCATGAGCCACCGCGCCCGGCCGGGAACAGCAATTTTTAAGGGATAGGTAGAGAAAGAAGATTTCGCCAAGGAGCCTGAGAAGGAACAGTGACAGTCACAGGAAAAGCAACAAAGTGGGGTCGTCAGGGAAAAATCACCTTAGGTTTGACTTCGGATAATAGAAAAACCAAGTAACAGAGGCTTAAATAGCATTGGCATTTTTTCTTTCTTTTCTGTAAAAACGTTCAGCGGTAGACCATCCTGGGGTGGGCTCCACTGTGCCATCAGTGACCTGGACTCCCAGCTTTCTGCTCAGCCGTCTTCAGTGCTGGCTTCTATCCTCAGCTCACCTCATGGTTCAGGATGGCTGCTGGGGCTCCAGCCATCCCATCAACTCTCCAAACCAGCAACAGAAGGAGGAACAAGGGCAGCGTGGGTAGTGTACCTTTTCGCTAAATCAGTCTCTTTCAGCAGCTTCCTCCAAGTTCCACACGTATCCATGTAACATCTCGTGGGCCAGAACATAATCATATGGCTCACACCATCAGGAAAGGTGTCTTTGAACTAGCCGCTGGGTGCACTGCCACTCCGAATACAGTAGGATCTCTGTTAGTCGGCGGGGAAATGGTATTGGCTGCCAGCAGCCTTGTCTGCCTTTTCTTCTTTTTTGAGATCTGGTGCGCAAGCCACTGTCTGCTCAGCGTACCCACCTGTGGCCGTTGGAGACTGAAGCCTGTGCTCAGTTAGGTCCCCATCTTCCTCCCCCAGGGCCTTCTCTGAGGATTGGTTTCCCCATCTTTTCTGTACCCCTTTTCCTGGTTGGCGTCTCCTGGGCTCTTACGGTTTTATGGGGGCAGAAATGAAAGGGGAAGGCCCTGGAAATGTTCGCAGACCAAGCACTTTTGCTGCCCCTGGGCCTCCCCTCCGCCAGACCCCGTCCTCAGGCCCCCCGTGTTCAGCTCCATGGTCAGCCCCCCTTAACGAGGAGGGATATGGAAGAGGACTTCTCTGGAGTGAGATTCAGAGGGAAAGGGAGAGCATTTGAGACCTGGATTCAGATCCTGTGACCTTCAGCAATTGTATGTAAATGGGCGAAAGAACTGCCTCCCCAGAAACATCCAGGCTGGAAGGAGCAGGAGATAGCAGGGCCAGGGGTCCTCTGCTCTGATCAGGAGGAACTGTGCCCATGGGGAGACGGGCAGAGAGACCTTCAGCCGCCTTCCCTGCCATCCCTTCCCCCCGTGCTCTTGGACAATCTCCCAAGTGTGTGGGTTCCATTGCTGCGACCCCTGGGAACTGGTCAGCGTACAGAAGAGTGTGCTTGGTCGGCTGGAATCTAAACTGTGGGCAAGGCCGGGGTCTACTATTCCTTATTTTCCTTGTCCTTAACTCCAGGCACTAACAGGGCAGCCTGGAGCCTTCTGGAGAGGAGGAGGCAGGAGGGAGGGGCCAGTGGGAGGCTGCCCTCCATCCCCTCCTGTGCTTCTCCAGAGTGAGGGGGTCTCACCAAACGGCCAGACCCCTCTCGGAGCCAGA
This sequence comes from Macaca fascicularis, assembly GCF_037993035.2. Classification (NCBI taxonomy): domain Eukaryota; kingdom Metazoa; phylum Chordata; class Mammalia; order Primates; family Cercopithecidae; genus Macaca; species Macaca fascicularis. The sequence continues at coordinate 1,235,548 of NC_088390.1, read as the reverse complement.
CTCAGGCCAGCTGGGTGGTGCTGTGCACCCAGCTTCCTCCTCCCCCTGGAAGGACCAGAGTCAGTTCACATCCCGCCAGCCACAGACACAGGTGTCATGGCCTCCAGGGCACTGGGCCTTATGTCCCAGGTGTGTGGTGTACACATATCTCAGTGGGAGGGCGTCCTGGGTCCTGCCCGGGTGTGTGGTGTACACACATCTCACTAGTAGGTATCTCTGGGTCCTGTGGTTCTTCATACACAAGCCTGTCTAGGGAAAAAACTAGTCCATGTCCCCTGGCAGCTGAATGGGGCATTGGCTCAGGGACGAGGAGAGGCAGCCGACAGAAGCAGGTGCAGCGAGCCTTGGGGAAGCGCTCGGCTGCCAAAAGGCCAGATTGGGCAGAGCATGGCTGTGGCCAGGCATCCTGGTGACCTGTTGACACCATTCTCCGGCTGCTGGTTGCCTGTGGGCTGGGGTGTTGTGACAGCAGAGGGAGGAGCTGGGGCCCCCGTGGAGAACTTGGCTGGCCGGGACTTGGCTGAAGCCTCAGACCTGAGACAGATGGTGCGATCCTCTGCCCATTCATTCGCTGCACACACTTTCCTGAGAGCTGCCACAGGTGGGGTCGTGGATGCTGGTGCACAGTGATGACTGAGACGCCCACCTCCTACCCCAGGGGCTCAAGGACAAAGGGGCAGGATTCACTAAGGTGCCAGGGGGCCAGGTGCCATAGGGAGGGCGACCTGGAGGAAAGGATGTCTGGGCAGATGGCAGGGCAGGCTCAGCCAGCCTCCCCCATCACACTGCACAAGATTCAAAGATGCCTGGCCAGGGAGTCGCGCCTGGAAGATACCTGGGGAGTGTTTAGCAAGCAGATGCCGCCACTGGGCAGTCCAGTGTGTAGGAAGCTCCCGCTGGCCCCAAGGCTGCCGGCACGGTGATGTTCGTGTCTCCAGGACACACTGTGGTGCCGGCTCCCGCTGGCCTGCACGAGTGCTGAGTCTTACCCCTGTCCGAGTGTGACAGGGGTGTCCATCCCCCCGCTGGCGGCCCCAGCCCAAGGAGGTCCACCACGGCCTCTGGAAGCAACACTGTCGCGTTCTCCATTCCCGGTTGTGGCGGGTCAGGGCTGGGGAAGCAAACAGGCCAACGGGCAGGGGCCGGTTTGTGGGAGGGTGTCTCCTGTAGCCTTGCTGGTGGGGCTGGACGCAGGGGCCTTTCCGAGGCCACCCTCGTAACCCTTTCGGAAAGTGTGAAGCCCTGAGCTGCTGCCCTGCACACCCCCCTCGCTGCACGGGCTCAGCCTCCCGTCCCAGGGTGGGTGGGCTCCGTGCCTGGACTCTGGAGCCCGTGTGGTGCTGGCAGCCCTGGGGGGTTAACGGGACTGAACTTCCCGGTCGCCTTTTCTTCCCTCCTCCTCTGAAGGAAGCCCATGTTGGGGTGATAGAAATAAGTGCCGGCTCCAAGGAGTCTGCTGTGAGCCCCTGTCCCTGCCAGGCCTGGGCACAGCCTCCTCGCCCACGCCCTGCTGCCTTGGGTTCCGTCCTCCATGCAGGGCCTTGTTCTGAGGACTGAGGGCTCCCCTCCCACACCCCAGAACCTGCCCTGGCCCCCTGGAGGGAGTGGGCTCAGTACAAATGGTACCCAAGGAGGAGGGCCACAGGAAGTGACATCGCCCGGCCCCCCCCCACCTCCTTATTCCCTATAAAAAGCAAAATGGTGACTCAGATAGGAGAGTTGGAAGCGTCCTGCCTCCTGCTCCCACTGTTAATTTTTACACTTGGAATTAGGCAGAAGGCAAAGAAAACAGCAGCTTGAAATACGCGGCTGACATGCTCTTCAACGGGTAGCAACAGCAGAGCCATTCCTCCCCGCCTCCCAGCAGCCCCGGAGCGTGCAGAGCCTAGTGCCTGCTGGTTCTCCCCGGCCCCTCACCAGGCCCAGGCCCCTCACAGCCCCCGTCTGGGCCAGGCGTGGATGGTGCGGCTGGGGCCATGGCAGCCGGGGGCCGCCGCCGGCGCCCACTGCGCTACCAGTCCCTGGCAGCTCTGGTGGAGGATTCTCAGTGGCCTTTCTTGTTCCTTGTCTCAGACTTCAGCTACGGGACAGACGAGTACGACGGAGAGGGGAATGAGGAGCAGAAGGGGCCCCCGGAGGGCTCAGAGACCATGCCGTACATCGACGAGTCGCCCACCATGTCCCCGCAGCTCAGCGCCCGCAGCCAGGGCGGGGGGGATGGCGTCTCCCCGACTCCACCTGAGGGGCTGGCTCCTGGGGTAGGTACACCGGCTTTTCCTTCTGGGTTTGGGGAGGGGTGACGGGAAGGCCTGGGCGTCGTGGGCCAGGCCCTGCTTGGGTTGGTCTCGAGAGATTGGGACTGGAGACATTTGGACCTGGCCGTTCTTGGTGCCTTGTCATCTCGTCCTGGCCCTGGGCCCCTCTCAGGCTCAGGCTCCCCTCCCCACCTGCTTTGCCAATGCTGCCACCCCTGTCTCTTACCCCCTAGTAGCCATCTGCTCCCTAGGCCTCCCAGACCCCTCTCTGCCTCTTTCAGCTTTCCCCCGTTAGCCCCTTTCCTCAAGAGGACCCAGGAGAGAACTAGGCTCTCCTCCCCTCTGCACCCAGGCTGGGCAGTGGCTACATGTGTGGCCCGTGGGCTTCAGGTATTCGGATGCTGCCCCTGCAAAGCCAGCCTGGGCCTGGCGCTCCCTGTGGGTGCAATGAGCTGCCCCTCCAGCCCTCCTCTGTTCACTTTGGAAGAGAATCAACTCTGATGGCGTCCACCTCTCCTTGTTGACAGAGACGAGAGCTCTGCTCTGGAGAGAAGCGTTGTAGAAGGAATATTAAGTATGTGCTCTGAGACAGGCCAGGGATAGAAACTGTGGAGGGTGTGCAGTCCTTGTCATTAACGTGTTCCTGGCGACAGGGACTGACGCTGTCTGGGTGCAGCTTGTGTGTGTGCATCAGAGACACATGAACGAGCAAAACAGAGATTCTAGGGGGTTGTTTGCCTGAAGCTGGGGAGAATCCAAGCGGGTCCTCTGGTCAGGGGTGTGTGTTGCAGGGGGCGGTGGGAGTGCCCCATCCTTGCTTGATGAGGCTCATCCAGGCACGTTTTGTGGGGGGGTCTCTGTTCTGCCTTCCGACGTCCCCAGAGGAGCAATCGCTGAGATGCCACGGGCTGCCTCTTCCTCCTCCAGGGGCTAGTGCCCCCTACTCAGCTGAGGCCACCTGAACGCTCCCATTCTTGAGAACCCCCCTACTCCTTCCCTCGCCAGCCTCCCTGGCCACCCTCCACCCCCCCCCACGGAGCTCTCACCCCCTCTTCACACACCGGGGTGGCTGTTATAGCCTTTGGCAACAGGGGCCTTGGCAACGGGCTTCCCACTTGGGGGAAGCCACATTGTTGCCGTGGCAACAGAGGCCGAGGCAGAGTTTCGCGGCAGCCCAGCCATGCACGTTTGGGAAGGGCTGGCAGGGGGCAGGCAGGTGGGAGGCAGAGGGGCCGGCGAGGGGGTTGGTCGGTGTTGGGCCCCCCACAGCTGACATTCTGGGGTGTTTTTGCCCTGCCCTAAGACGGGGAGCGGGTTAGAGACGAGCATCTCAGACCTGCAGGGGCAGGTTTCTTGCCCTGGTCCTTTGGAGGCATTGGGCTCAGGGTACAAATAGTAACCCAAGGGGGCAGAGCAGGTGTTTAGGGATGTGAACGGGGGCAACCAGGGGAGAGCAAGAAGAAGACTTGCTCCCATCTCTGCCTTCAGCTCTCACCACAGCAGGGCTCAGAGCCCCGCCCGGGGGACTCGGCTCCCACCCCACGCTGAGAAGCTGCAGGAAGATGCTGTGGGATCCCGGTGTGGGGCCAGGGTCTTTGCCGCTGCCTGTCCTCGCGCCGCCTCCCTCTTTGCTCCCTGTCCCCGTGCCATGTCCTCGTCACGTGACCACCACGGCTGGCGTCGGTGTCTGTCGATTTTCCGATTCCTTGGTGCTGGCAGGTGCCTTCTCTCGGGAGACAGATCACGGGCGTCACGCACAGATGCCCCCGCCTGGCGCTCTGCGGCTTCGGGACAGAACTTGACTTAGTGGCTGTGCATCTTGCTTGGTGGCTCACGAGGGACCCACTTGGCTGGAGGGCCCTGATATCCAGAGATGCTGGAGTGACTGCCCCCTAAAGTGCTTGTGGTTCTCAGGTTTGATGTTTACACTGTCGGCTGGAAGCCACGCAAGGCAGAGGTGGGGAGCACGTGTCCAGCCTGGGGATGGTCCCGGCACAGGTCCTCTCCCGGGCACCTGCCTTCCCTCCTGGGGCAGCGTGTCTGCGCTTTCCGCTGGGTCACTGACCCCACCTAGTGGACTCTGCAAGTATTGCTGTTTACACAGGGTGCCTGGAGGCCACTGACGCCGCTTCCTGAGTGCTTGGTTGGGGATGTTTTGGTTTAAAATATTGCTAATAAAAGACCCAGGTTTCTGCGACTTGGCTGTGCTTATTTGGCCAAACAGGTCCCCTCCCCTACCAGGCTTCCTGCTGGGGCCTTGGGAACAGGGAGGACTTCTGGACCAAATCAGACAATTGTTCTAGATATTCAGATATCCGGCTTCTGGCACGGCCTTGTCGCTGAGCCTTCCACGCCCAAACATGCAGCCATCGGGAAGCCCAGGGTTGAGTCTTTGTGTTCGTCAGTGTTCTCTAGAGAAACAAAACCAATAGGGTGTGTGTGTTTATATCTATATCATCTACATACGAAGAAATGTATTAGAAGGAATTGATGCAGGTGATTATGGAGGCTTAGAGGTTCTAATCCCTGCAGTCAGTTGCTGGAGACCCAGGACAGCCAATATTAGTTCCAGTCCAAGTCCAAAGACCTGAAAGCTAGGAGAGCCAGCGATGTAAATTCCAGCTCCAAAGCCAGTGGACTCGAGGCTCAAGAAGGGCCAGTGTTTCAGTCCGAGCCCAGAGGCTGGAGGAGGCCAGCATCCCAGCCCACACCCAAGGAGTCAGGCAAGAGGAGCTTCCTCTTATTCTACCTTTTTGTTGATTCGGGTGTTCGGTGGATTGGATGAGGCCCAGCCACACTGGGGAGGACTCTGTTCTACTCAATACAAATAATCAACCTCATCCCAAACGCCTCACAAATATGTCCGGATTAATGTGTGGACAAATATCTGGGCACCTTGTGGCCTAGTCACGTTGACCTAGAAAATGAAGTATCACACTGTTACTCTCTCAGCTGCCCAGGATGGAAAGCAGTTAAGCTTTGCACAGATGAAAATCTACTGCTCTCAGGCTGGGCGCGGTGGCTCACGCCTGGAATCCCAGCACTCTGGGAGACTGAGGTGGCCAGATTACCTTAGGTCAGGAGTTCAAGACCAGCCTGGCTGACATGGTGAAACCCCATCTCTACTAAAAATACAAAAATTAGCCAGGTGTGGTGGCAGGCGCCTGTAATCCTAGCTACTCAGGAGGCTGAGGTGGGAGAATTGCTTGAACCTGGGAGGCGGAAGTTGCAGCCAGCCAAGATCTTGCCACTGCATTCCAGCCTGGGTGACAAAGTGAGACTCCATCTCAAAAGAAAAGAAAAGAGAAGAGAAAGAAAATCTGCTACTCTTTTTTTTTTTTTTTTTTTTGAGACGGAGTCTCGCTGTATTGCCCAGGGTGGAGTGCAGTGGCCGGATCTCAGCTCACTGCAAGCTCTGCCTCCCGGGTTTTTACGCCATTCTCCTGCCTCAGCCTCCCGAGTAGCCGGGACTACAGACGCCCACCACCTCGCCCGGCTAGTTTTTTGTATTTTTTAGTAGAGACGGGGTTTCACCGTGTTAGCCAGGATGGTCTCGAACTCCTGACCTCGTGATCTGCCCGTCTCGGCCTCCCAAAGTGCTGGGATTACAGGCTTGAGCCACCGCGCCCGGCCGAAAATCTGCTACTCTTTAAGCTGTGAGACACTGGGCAAGTGTCCTCATACCGCTGAGCCTCAGTTTTCTTGTCTCTAAATAGCTCTAACTCCCCTGAAAGGTAGTGGGGAGGAGGCCCCACTGTGGGCAGCTGCAGGAAGGTGCTGCGGAATCTCAGCATTAGGGGAGGCCTGCAGCGTCAGGCCTGGCTCACCGAAATGCACAGCCTTTGGCCACCAGGGCCCTCGAGACCTTTCTCACTGGGTTTAGAGGGCTGGGGGACCAAGAGCATTGCAAAGACCGAGTCTGATCAATATCGGCTGCACAATGACCGAAACTGCTTTTGCAGTCAACCTCCTTTCTGCCACGTGGGGTGGCCCCGGGTGAGGCTGGGTCTCTGCAGTGTTGACAGGGCATATGCTCCTCTCTCTCCAACACGCCCTCCCACAGCCTTGCTCTCTGCCTTTGTCTTCGTTTGTGTCCCCAAGACATGCACCCCACAGAGGTATTAGGGTGACACCTGAAGCTGTATCCCACAAACCCTGCCCAGGTCCAGGCTGAGCAGGGTAGCACGGCAGGGCCAGGTCCATAGACCACTGGTGGCTCCATTCAGCTGAGACTGCCCGGATTCACTCTGAGAAGGAAGGCCCGGGACTCATCTCAGCTACAAGTGGAGATGTAGATTCCTAAGCCAGGACCATGGTGTTCCAGAAAATCTGACTCCCCACAGGCCACAGACTCCTCTGTCTCCCCTCCTGGGAAGCTCAGTAAAAAGGGGCCGCAAGGCAGAGAGAAGAACTGGGTTTTGTCCCCGCTCTACTGCTGTCTCGCTGTGCGGCCTGAGGACTGTCACTCACCACTCCCTCCCCGGAGCTGCAGTTTGCTCATCTGTAGAGTGAAGGCACTGAGAATTTCCTCCCTCCTGACCTCACACGGCTCAAACCTCACAGCTGTTGTGAGGTTTCTGTGAGATGGTGTTTGGTAGAATGCTTTGTCAGTGTAAAATTGAAACAGGTTTAGACTCTAGCCTGCAGGAGAACCCAAAGATAAGGGTGGAGGTGAATTGAAATCCTCACCATTAGCCGGGCGTGGTGGCTCACACCTGTCATCCCAGCACTTTGGGAGGCCGAGGTGGGTGGATCACCTGAGGTCAGGAGTTTAACGCCATCCTGGCCAACATGGCGAAACCCCGTCTCTAGTAAAATCACACACACAAAATTAGCTGGGTGTGGTGGCAGGTGCCATCCACTAGTAATCCCAGCTACTTGGGAGACTGAGGCAGGAGAATTGCTGGAACCCAATAGGGGAGGAGGTTGCAGTGAGCTGAGATTGCGCCATTGCACTCCAGCAGCCTGGGGAACAGAGTGAGATGCCATCTCAAGAGAAAAAGAAAAAAAAGGAAAAAAACATCGTAATTGTCCCTATCATCCTCTTCCTCCTCCTCCTCATCACAGCTGCTTAAAGAGGCTTGTCCGGAACCTTTTATGTGCGTGGTTTCATTTAAGACCCTCAACAACTCTTTGAAGTAGGTGCTGTAACCATCTCCACATTACAGGTGCGAAAACTGAGGCTCAGAGAAGCTAAGATGAGCTGGGCATGGTGGTTCACTCCCATAATCCCATCTATGTGGGAAACTGAGGCAGGAGGCTCGCTTGAGCCCAGGAGTTGGAGGCTGAAAGGTGCTAGGATCACGCCTGTGAATAGCCATTGTACCCTCACCTGGGTGACAGAGCAAGACCCCATCTCTTTTTTTTTTTTTTTTTTTTTGTTTTTTGAGACGGAGTCTCGCTCTGTCGCCCAGGCTGGAGTGCAGTGGCACGATCTCGGCTCACTGCAAGCTCCGCCTCCTGGGTTTACGCCATTCTCCTGCCTCAGCCTCCTGAGTAGCTGGGACTACAGGCGCCCGCCACCGCGCCAGGCTAATTTTTTTTGTATTTTTAGTAGAGACGGGGTTTCACCGTGGTCTCGATCTCCTGACCTTGTGATCCGCCCGCCTCGGCCTCCCAAAGTGCTGGGATTACAGGCGTGAGCCACCGCGCCCGGCCAAGACCCCATCTCTTAATAATAACTATTAATAATATTATTGTTTGTCCAAGACCATGCAGCCAGTGGGGCCAGAGCATTATTGAGACTTGGGTTTCTGTGATGCCAGAGTCTGCACAGTGCTGCCAGGTCCCGCTCACACGCCCTCCCTTGTGAAGCTTTCACACCCACCCCACCACTGACCCCATTGCAGTTCGGAAGATGTGCACGGTCACTTGTGGGGTGCATCTGCCCTGTGAGATCAGGACCTTAATCCCTGATCATCTCTGTGGCCCCCAATGGAAGCTTCTCGGCACCTAGGGGTTCTAACTTGTATTTGTGGAATGGAACCAAGTAGTTCTGGGATGTTCAGTCAGGAGGAAGGGAGGAGCAAAGGAAGGCTCAGGCAATAATGCTGAGAAGAACTCAGGCTCAGAGTTAACGCTGGGAAGAACTCAGGCTCAGGGACAATGCTGGGAAGAACTCAGCTCAGGCAATAGTCCTGGGAAGAACTCAGGCTCAGGGTTAATGCTGGGAAGAACTCAGGCTCAGGGATAGCACTGGAAAGAATCCACGCTCAGGGCTGGGAAGAAGTCAGGCTCAGGAATAATATTGGGAAGAACTCAGGGATAACGCTGGGAATAACTCAGGCTCAGGGCTGGGAAGAACTCAGGCTCAGGCAATAATGTTGGGAAAAACTCAGGCTCAGGTAATAACACTGGGAAGAACTCAGGCTCAGGGTTAACACTAGGAAGAACTCAGGCTCAGGGATAATGCTAGGAATAACTTAGGCTCAGGCAATAATGTTGGGAAGAACTTCAGGCTCAGGGTTAACACTAGGAAGAACTCAGGCTCAGGGATGATGCTGGGAAGAACTCAGGCTCAGGGATAATGCTAGGAAGAACTCAGGCTCAGCGATGACACTGGAAAGAACTAAGGCTCAGGCAATAATGCTGGAAGAACTCAGGCTCAGGGATAACGCTGGGAAGAACTCAGGCTCAGGGATAATGCTGGGAAGAATGCAGGCTCAGGGGTAATGCTGGGAAGAACTCAGCCTCAGGGATAATGCTGGGAAGAACTCAGGCTCAGGGACATCACTGGGAAGAACTCAGGCTCAGGGATAATACTGGGAAGTACTCAGGCTCAGGCATAACACTGGGAAGAACTCAGGCTCAGGCCATAATGCTAGGAAAAATTCAGGCTCAGAGATAATGCTGGGAAGAACTCAGTCTCAGGAATAATGCTGGGAAGAACTCAGGCTCAGGGATAACGCTGGGAAGAACTCAGTGTCAGGGATAATGCTGGGAAGAACTCAGGCTCAGGGATAATGCTGGGAAGAACTCAGGCTCAGGGATAACGCTGGGAAGAACTCAGGCTCAGGGATAATGCTGGGAAGAACTCAGACTCAGGGCTGGGAAGAACTCAGGCTCAGCAATAATGCTGGGAAGAACTCAGGCTCAGCAATAATGCTGGGAAGAACTCAGACTCAGGGATAACACTGGGAAGGACTCAGGCTCAGGGCTGGGAAGAACTCAGGCTCAGCAATAATGCTGGGAAGAACTCAGACTCAGGCAAAAATGCTGGGAAGAACTCAGGCTCAGGGATAACACTGGGAAGGACTCAGGCTCAGGGCTGGGAAGAACTCAGGCTCAGCAATAATGCTGGGAAGAACTCAGACTCAGGCAAAAATGCTGGGAAGAACTCAGGCTCAGGGTTAACACTGGGAAGAACTGCAGCCTCCTCTTCCCTTTCTTGGTCTCTTCTAAAGGCTTGGGGTTGGAATTCGAGGTTGCTGCTAGGTGAGTGAAGAAGCGGCATGGGAGCCAGGAACTCCTGAGATGGTGCCTGCTCCACTCCCTCCTGACTGCTCCGGACCTGGGTTAGGTGGGTGAGGGACGCCCATGGCAGAGTCAGGGACTCCTCGAGTTTCAACCTCCACCCCCAAGCAGCCGGGCCCTGCATTTCTCCCCTTCCTGGATCTTGGGTCCCTGCTGCAAAGAGGACACGAGCTGAACCCTCCCATGTGCCAGGTGCTGTGCTAGGAGCCCAGGGGCTTCCCTGCCACCCAAGTCCTCCAGCCATGGGGCTGCGCCGGTTTGGTAGATGAAGACAGGAGGCTCAGGGTGGCTCTTGGGCTTGTCCCAGTTGGGAAGGACGTGAGTCGGAAGTAGGTAGACTAGTGCCTTGGTTCTGACCCTCGGTTCTGTCATCGCTGGCTCCCTCGTCCTCTCTGGCCCTCCCCCATTCACACCTGGCTGGTTTCTTCCTCACCTTTCCATACTGTTACGCTTCCCTGATGAACCACACCTGGCTGACCTGGCTCATCCCACAGCTCTCATGCCCAGTCTGAAATCTCCGTCTCCGGGCTAGCAGCCCTAGCGTTGGTGCCAAAATTACCCCCATTCTGCAGATGAGGAAACGGAGGCACAGGGAGCCTAGATGACGTGCCCAGGTCACGCAGTTGACAAGAGGCGGAGCTGGGGCTCAGACCCAGGGTGCAGGGAAGTATCGTTTCTGTTTGTTTGTTTCACTGTATAAACAGTGTCGTGTACCGGCGTCTCAACATTAGCTTTATTTTGTTTTACTTTATTTATTTGTTTGTTTGTTTGAGATGGAGTCTCACTCTGTTGTCCGGCTGGAGTGCAGTGGCACGATCTCGGCTCACTGCAACCTCTGCCTCCCAGATTGAAGCAATTCTCCTGCCTCAGCCTCCCGAGTAGCTGGGATTACAGGCGCCCGCCACCACACCTGGCTAATTTTGTATTTTTAGTAGAGACGGGGTTTTTACCAAGTTTGCCAGGCTGGTCTTGAACTCCCAACCTCAGGTAATCTGCCTGCCTCAGCCTCCCAAAGTGCTGGGCTTACAGGCATGAGCCACCTCACCCGGCCTATGTATTTCATTTTTTTGAGACGGAGTCTCCGTCTGTCACCCAGACTGGAGTACAATGACATGATCTCAGCTCACTGCAGCTTCCACTTCCTGGGTTCATTCTCCTGCCTCAGCCTCCCGAGTAGCTGGGATTACAGGCACCTGCCACCATGCCTGGCTAATTTTTATATTTTTAATAGAGACGGGTTTCACCATGTTGGCCAGGCTGGTCTCGATCTCCTGCTTCAGGTGATCTGCCTGCCTCGGCCTCCCAAAGTGCTGGGATTCCAGGCGTGAGCCACCGCGCCTGGCCAACATTAGCTTTATGTAGTTGAACTCTGTATATGATTTTGGAGTGACTTGTACTAGAACAGAGAAAGAGGAGGCAGAGGGAGGAGCAAGGTGATCTGGAAGGTGACGAATCTGGTTCCATCTGTGGCTGTAGTTAGTGGCTGCACCTGCCCTGGCACCTACCCTTTGGCGTCGGTTCCCATTGGCGGAAGAGCTACTGATCTTCATACAATCTGGAGGTGGGGCTTGAGTTTCTGCCAGGAAAGTTGGGAGAGCCAGGGAAAAGCAGAGAGGCAGGAGAAAGTGCTTCAAGCCGAGGACCTGCCGCTGTTAAAGGCCTGGAAGTGAGAACGTGCCAGGCCCTTTGAGAGGTGACTGTCAACAGTGAGATGGGTGAGTCATCGGCTGGGGCCCCACCGCCCTTGTTTGGGCTGGCTTGGTGGCTTCCTGCTGGGCACAGAGTGAGCAGTGTTTTAGAAAGAGTCATCTGATGTCACCAGGAGGGATGCAGGACAAATGTCCTGTCACACCTGGCCTGAAATCCTTCAGCACCTTCCCTTTGCCTATAGGGTCCCCCTTCCCTATAGGGCCCCCCTTCCCTTTGCCCATAGGGCCCCCCTTCCCTTTGCCCATAGGGCCCCCCTTCCCTTTGCCCATAGGGCCCCCCTTCCCTTTGCCCATAGGGCCCCCCTTCCCTTTGCCCATAGGGCCCCCCTTCCCTTTGTCCATAGGGCCCCCCTTCCCTTTGCCCATAGGGCCCCCCTTCCCTTTGCCCATAGGGCCCCCCTTCCCTTTGCCCATAGGGCCCCCCTTCCCTTTGCCCATAGGGCCCCCCTTCCCTTTGCCCATAGGGCCCCCCTTCCCTTTGTCTATAGGGCCTCCCTTCCCTTTGCCCATAGGGCCCCCCTTCCCTTTGCCCATAGGGCCCCCCTTCCCTTTGCCCATAGGGCCCACCCCAAACCCTTTGCATAGCTGTCAAGTCCTTGTCTGACCTGACCCCTGGACCCCCTGCCTGCCTCTGTGGCCTCAGGACCAACTCCCTGCTAGAATGTGAACTCCCACAAGAGAGAGATTTTGTCCGTTTTGTAACAAAACTTTTGTTCATTGTGCTCTCTGGTGCCTAGAACTGTGCCTGGCACACAGTGGGTGCTCAGTGAGTATTAGCTGAATGAATGCATGAACCAGGCAGACTAAACTCACGTCATTGTGCCTCACAGCCTGTCTCCTGTCTGTCCCCCAGCCCCACTGGCACCTCTAACCACTGCTTTTTTCTTTTTTAATTTTGTTTTTGAGACAGAATCTCTCTCTGTCACCCAGGCTGGAGTGCAATGACATGATCTCGGCTCACTGCAGCTTCTGCTTCCTGGGTTCATTCTCCTGCCTCAGCCTCCCAAGTAGCTGGGATTACAGGCACCCACCACCACGCCCAGCTAATTTTTGTATGTTTAGTAGAGACGGGGTTTCATCAAGTTGGCCAGGCTGGTCTCGAACTCCTGACCTCAGGTGATCTGCCTGCCTCGGCCTCCCTGGGATTACAGGCGTGAGCCACCGCGCCCGGCCATAATTTTTTTTTTTTTCCTTTTTTGAGACAGAGTCTTGCTCTGTGGCCCAGACTAGAGTGCAGTGGTGTGATCTCAGCTCATTGCAACCACTGCCTCCTGGGTTCAAGTAACTCTTGTGCCTCAGCCTTCAGAGTAGCTGGGATTACAGGCCTGTGCCACCACTCCTGGTTAATTTTTGTATTTTTAGTAAAGACAGGGTTTTACCATGTAGACCAGGCTGGTCACGAACTTCTGACCTCAGGTGATCTGTCTGCTTCGGCCTCTCAGAGTGCGGGACTAAAGGCGTGAGCCACTGAGCACGGTCAAATTTTTTTTTTTTTTTTTTTTTTTTTTTTTTTTTTTTGGAGACAGGGTCTTTCTCTGTTGCCCAGTCGGGAACACAGTAGCACAAACACAGTTCACTGCAGCCTCAACATCCTGGCCCAAGCAGTCCTCCTGCCTCAGCCTCCCAAGAAGCTGGGACCGGAGCACAAGAGCACGCCACCACACTCAGCTAACCATTTTTAAAAATTTTTGTAGAGATGAGGCCTTGCCCTGTTGCCCAGCTGGTCTCAAACTCCTGGGCTTGAGTGATCTTCCTGCCTTGGCCTCCCAAAGTGTTGGGATTTCAGGCATGAGCCACTGCACCTGGCCTATATGTACAGTTTATTTGTGGACAGAAATGTATAACTAACTCCTAGAGGTTCCCTCTGTCAGAGGCAACCAGAGGAGACTTTCTCTTTCTATATTATGTGTGTCTACAGAGTTAGAATTGTTAGTGATGTAACAGGAAAATAAAGAAGTTAAAAAAGAAGTACCACGATTGGGAACGTAGAGTGGGGTCTGAGGGCACCAGCAGGCACATCTGACGTGGCCAACAGGGGAGTCACGGGAGGCTCCCTGGAGGAGGTGACGTTAAAAGTCGAATCTAAAAATAAGCAGTGGGCCAGACGCCATGGCTCACATCCGTAATCCCAGCACTTTAGGAGGCCGAGGCGGGTGGATCACCTGAGGTCAGGGGTTCAAGACAAGCCCGGCCAACAGGATGAAATCCTGTCTCTACTGAAAATACAAAAATTAGCCGGGCATGGTGGCGGGCTCAGTAAATATTAGCCGAATGAATGCATGAATCAGCCAGCCTAAATTCATGTCATTGTGCCTTGGGAGGCTGAGGCAAAAGAATGGGTGGAACCGAGGAGGCAGAGGTTGCAGTGAGCCGAGACTGCACCACTGCACTCCAGCCTGGGTGACAGAGCGACGCTCCATCTCAAAAAAAAAAAAAAAATGGCAATAGGTGTTTCCCTGTTACCCTTTCCAGGAAAGTGGCCCCTCAGCTGAGCAGAGTTCTGACACTGCTCCCCTCCCCAGGATGGCCCTGCCCGTCCCTTGACACTGCCTTGGGAGTCAGTCACCAGGTCAGTCTGTCCCCAAGACTATCAGGTCCACTAGGGTAGGCACGGGTGTCCCTGTCCGTGGCTACATTCCGAATGCCAGCACAGTGCCTCGTGCACAGCAGGTGGTTAGTAAATGCCTGCTGATTGGGTCAGGGAAGGAGGGAATGGAGAGTGGGTGTGGGGGAAGGCTGTCTGGGGAGTGAGCCTTTGGAGACTGAGATTTAGATTTGATGGTGTCAGATATCTCAGTGGCTGCAAAAGATTTCAAACATTAGCTGGGTGTGGTGTGTACTTGTGGTCCCAGCTGCTCAGGAGGCTCAGGTGGGAGGATCGCGTGAGCCCAGGAGGTCAAGGCTGCAGTGAGCCATGTTTGTGCCACTGAACTCCAGCCTGGGTGACAGAACAAGACCCTGTCTAAAAAATATAAGTTTCCGTGGGTGCCCCATTCGTTGCCCTTGGGGGAGTTCATGCCCCTCACCCTCCATGGTGCTGTTTAGGCCACTTCTCCAAGTTCATCTTCTGTCCTGTAGCAAGCAGTGCTTCTTAACCTACCTTCCTTCCTCCCTTCCTCAAGACAGAGTCTGGCTCTGTTGCCTAGGCTGAAGTGCAGTGGTGTGAGCATAGCTCATTGCAGCCTCCAACTCGAGCTCAAACGATCCTCCCGCCTCATCCTCCTGAGTACCTGAGATTTCAGGTGTGCCACTGCACCCGGGTTGCTGAAGCTGCTTAACCCTTTCCTTTTGGGCCTTCTCTTCTTTGCCTGGAAACCCTTCCCTATTTCCAAACGCTGCTCAGAAACCACCATCCTGTGAAGCTTCCACTCTCAGGCAGCGTTAGTGCCTCTGTCCTCCGTCCCCAGGCGGCTGGTAAACGAGAACACTGCCTTGTGCGTTCACACGTCCTCACCCCAGACAGATCGAGAACCTGCGAACGGCAAGGGCCCCGTCTCCCAGCCTTGTATGTGTGTCATGCCAGGCCTCTTCTGGGTATGTAGGAATGAACAGACAGATGGACAGACAAGATCAGGAGCGAAAGCGGGGAAGTATGTGTGGTCATGTGGGTGTAAGAGGCTGTAAACCTTGGTGGGGTGGTGGCTTTGGCAAAGGAAAAGAAGGAAGAACCGAAGGACTCGGTCAAAGGGATGTGGGGGTTGAGGGAAGGAAGACTCGCAAGTTGGCGGCCGCACTAACAGAAGTGGAAACCCAGAGGGGGAAGCTGTTTCAGGAGGAGGAAGGGTCGTTTGGTTGGGACGTGTGGAGTGGAAGGGCTGTTGCTGGGGCTTCCAAGTGAGGAGACCCAGTGGCCAGGGCAGGTGCTAGACCGAGAGCCCAGCAAGACACAGGGGCTGGAGCTGGCAGCGGGCTGCCATTGGCCTGGAAGGGAGAAGGCATGCGTCTTCGGGGGAAGGGAGCAGAGGGCTGAGGCTGGGCTCAAGCAGGAGAGCCCACATGTAGAGGCGGCGGGAGAATGAAGGTCAGCCTACACCAGAGAGTGGTCGGGGCAACACCTGCATCAACAGGGCAGCTGAGGGCTTGGAGAAACTCTGGACTGCAGAGGCCAAGGAGTTGGAGAGGGAGGCCTCTGGCTTTGGGATAAACCGTTTTGGGGGCCTTTGAAGCAGCCTGCTTCTCTGGAGAACATTAGGAGCCAGACTGAGGCAGACGGAGTGTGGACCTCAGGTCCAGGGCTGGCTCGGGGCGTTTGTAAGGGAAGGGGAGGGAACGAGGTGAGTCACTTCCCCTCCAGGGGGGGCACCAAGGGCCTGTGAGTGGAGTCTGTGTCTGATGGAGGGGCACTCTAGTTACTCACTGGAATTTCCAGCCACCGGGGACAGGGTGGAGTAGAGAGGCCCTGGATACTCAGGGAGCCGCTTGTGTGGAGTTCAGGGATTTCGGGAAGAAGTGGGCGTCAGTCTCACCATGCCGCGTGGAGGCATGGGGAACGGGGATGGGGATATCCTGGCGGACTTCCAGGGGCACCTCATGGCCTCTTGGGTGGAGGAAGGAACACAGCAGGGGCCTGTGGGGTTTTAGGCCCTTCTTCGTGTCGCCTGCAGGTCTGACCCGTGTGGGCAGCCCATGCCATGCACTTGGAGCCCGCCGGGCGGGAGACAGAAGAACCTGTGGCACCAGGCCCTGAGCTGGCATTCTTGTGCCCTGGGGAATGCCAGGCCTGGTCGTTCCCAAGCCCTGGCCCCAGCCTCACCCGCCCAAACCAAATGAGGAATTGTGGCTGAAAGGGCTGTTCAGATGCGCCCTGGCTATTTATAACCCAGCCAGGCAGGGACAGGGGAAAACCAGGGGCTGGAAGGAGATGGGTGGGGTGGGGTGGGGTGGGGGTGTGTCTCTGCTGAATCCTGGTGGCAGTTCTCTGACCAAAGGCTGTTAGCCCTGGGGTCCCCCAAGGGCTTACCCCCAATCCCTCGCTCTGTATTTTAGCTCTGGAAACAGGATGGAGCCTCTCTCCAGAGAGGGCAGCTTCTCTGCTGCTAATGGAATTGCACAAGCCCCACCTAGAGCCCAGATCTTCTGAAGAATTCTGGGGGGAGTGGAGGACTGTGGGCCGAACTCGGGCCACAGGTGTGGTTCATTTAGACGGCACCATGTTGTTTTAAAATGTAAATTGTCATCGTTTTAAAATTGGGAGCGTTCCTGTTATTAAGCCAGAGTTTAGCTTATTTTGAACAGAGATCAGGCAGCCGTGAGCCTGCGTTTCCTCCAGCAGCCATCAGCTGGAGTGAGTGGTGGTTTCATCCAGCCCTACCTGGTTCGCTTCACCGGCTGGCCTCACCCGCACCCTCATGGGTGCTGTTTGCAACCTTTGCTCCATTGTTGGGTTGTAAAAGAGCTTTTCCCAGGGCCTCCCGTGGACTCCTCCCCGCATGGAAGGAGATGTATGCGCATCCAGGAACTAGGGCTGGGACCAAATGTGGCCTCACTCCCTGCACAGTTGGGGGTTCTGCAACCATTGGAGAAGCCAGGGGAAGCTGGCTGGGAGTGGGCAGGGCCAACAATGGTGCCTGTCCTGGGTTGTGTGTGCCTTCCCCTCGCAGGCTGGCTCCCTGGGGTGGGGGAGCTCGGGGGTCTGCTTGGAGGAGCTGGGGGTGCTGGTCTCAGCAGTGCCTGGGAGTCAGGGGGAGCTGCTCAGAGGAGGTGGGGGTCCTGGTCTCTGCAGTGCCTGTGAGTGGGGGCTGCTAGGAGGAGGTGGGGGTGCTGGTCTGAGCAGCGTGAGTAGGGGGGTTGGTCTGTGAGTGGGGGTACTCGTGGTCTGTGAGTGGGGGGTACTCGGAGGAGGTGGGGGTCCTGGTCTCTGCAGTGCCTGTGAGTGGGGGGTGCTTGGAGGAGGTGGGGGTCCTGGTGTCAGTAGCATCTGTGAGTGGCGGGGGGCTGGTCTGTGAGTGGGGGGTGCTCGGAGGAGGTGGGGGTGCTGGTCTCAGCACCCGTGAGTTGGGGGCTGCTCGGAGGAGAGGGTCCTGGTCCCTGTGAGTGGGGCGCCCATCGCCCGTGAGCAGGACCCTGGTGGCGCCGCTCTCCTGCTGCGGAGCAGGTCAGGCCTGTCTGTTGCAAAGCCTGGCTGGTCCTGCGGCGGCCGAGACGCGGCTGTGGCTTCTGGGCGGGCCGGGACCTCCCCTCCGGAAGGGGGCTCCGGCGCATGGGACCCCGGGGTGGCTCTGGGGGTCGCCCCTGCCCGCCGGGCTCCCGGCTCGGCCGCGCGCGGGGAATGAAGCTGCGTCTGGGAAGCGGCCTCCCCCCTACCCCACCCTGGCCCGGCCGCGGCCTCCTCGCTCCTCCTCCGCCGCAGAAGCCTCCGCCAGCCGCGGCCCCGCAACCCCAGAGGACGGGCGGCTCCACCTCGCGACGCACGTTTCCTGTGTGTTCCGAGCGAGCGCGAGCCCTGGAGGCCGGGAAGGGCGGGCCCTGCGGGGCCGGGAGCGGGGCCAGGCGGGACACGGAGGAGGGCGCCGGGCTCCGCTGCGCTGCGGGTTCGCCTCCGTCACGGGCCGGGAACGGCGTCAGGGGCTGCCCGGGCCTTGCTCCCCCTTTCGCCGGGCGAGGACGCGTCAGACGGCGGCGGAGCGGGGTGGACTAGGTCCGGGATGCAGCCCCGGGTCGGGAGCCCCAGGCCGGGCGCGCGGGTGTAGACCTGCCCCCCCCCCGCCCCGCCCGCCTCCTCCCTCCTCCCTCCTCCCGCCGCCGCTGCGTGGACCCCGCTTCCTGTCTGCCCTCCGCGGGCTCCGGCTGCCATGGAGGAGGAAGAGGAGGCGATAGGCTTGCTGGACAAGGTTCTGGAGGACGAAGATGTGTTTCTCCTGGAGGAGTGCGAGCTGGGAACCCCGACCAGCCCCGGCTCAGGGTCCCCCTTCCTGGTGGCTGTGAAGGTGGGAGCGTGACACGCCCTGGGCGCTGGGGGGGGCCGGGCCGGCGCTGCCGAAGGTGCGCGGGAGAAATGGCTGATGGGGGCGCAGAGCGCGCGGCCGGGTGGAAGCCCCTGGCGGAGTCCGTGAGGGTCCCGGCCCCGGCTGCTGTTCCCGGGGGAGAGGGGTGGGCCTGCCTCCCCGACCGGTGTCCTCGGGGGAGTGGCTGCCGCCCCCTCCAGGTCAGCCCAGCTCAGGGCGGCTGTGCCAGGAGTCACCTGGCGGGCGTCAGCTGCTGCCTCCGGGGAGGCGGTGGGCAGGAATCTCCTGTTTCCACAGCAACCGCAAGAGAGGGGCCACCCTCTTCCAGCCAGGAGACGGGACTCGGTGCCTCTGAGCTGAGGCAAGAGAGTGTTTGCAAAGGGCAAGAGCCAGAGGTCACTGAGCTTCCTTGAAGGAAAAGCACTGGGTCAGCTGAAGCGGGGCAGGGAACAGCTGGCTTGGAGGCTCCAGCCAGGTGGGCAGGTGCGCTTCCTGGGGGGGGGATAGGCAGGGAGCATCTGCTGGGCCCTGGCCCACGCGCTCTGGGGCTGAGGGCGTCCTCTGCAGCAGTGCCCCTGTCCTGTGGGAGAGGTTGCCTCCCGGTAGAACTGGACGGCAGTGGTGGCCAGAATCCCGTTGAGGAGCAGGGCGGCCCCGGAACCACGCCGGCTCTGAGTCTGGCCCGGCACACCACAGCGGTCTTCCTTTCTCTGGCCTGGACACACCTCTCAGAGCTTCAACCTCAGCCTTTTGCTCAACTGCTGTCTTGTTCTGTGTCAAGAAAGGAGGCCCAGTGAGGATGCATTTCAGGGAGTTTGCTGCTAAGCAAGGCTGCCTAACCGAGTGCCCATCTGCGGGGCCTAGGAGGCATGTGCAGAGAGCATTGCTGGGGACAGGAGGCTGTCCCTGAGCCTCCCTGGGCCTCCCTGACCCTCACAGAAGGTGGGGATCACAGTCCTGCCCCACCCACTCTACAGTGTGGCTCTGAGGAGGAGCCAGTGGAGGTAAAAATAGATGCAGAACCACGGTAGATGGCTGATGTGTGGAGTCTGGGTGGAGCGGTGGCTGCAGGCCTGGGTGGGGAGCGGAGCTGTAGGGAGGCTGGCAGTGGCTGGCACCCCACCCCGTGTTCTCTGAGCTGGTGCTGGCGTAGGGCCGTGGGGGTAAGTCATGTCTCTGGGTAGGCTCAGGGAGGCCTCTGCACTTCAGGGTCTGAGCAGCCTCCCCAGTAGGAACAGCGTAGCAAAGTCTGCTCGTGAACCAGGAGTCGGGCTGGGAGTAGCAATGCTGGGGTGGCAGGTGTGTGGCCCTCATGGGCCTTCTCTGGAAAGCCCCCAGCACAGATGTGGGCCCCCTGAGAGGCTGCCTCCTGGACCTCCCCTTCTGCCGGACCCTGGCATATGCCTCAGCTAAGCCCATGTTTCGTTCTGCTCAGAACTCTAGACATTTGCCTCCATGGTTATGTCCCATTCTCCTTGAGGACGAGGACCATGTCCTATTCGTTGCTGAACACTGCACAGTGCTTGGTGTGGGGCTGGTGCCAGTGAGAGTCTGCAGAATGTGTGAGGCCCACTGGGGCCCATGAAGGGTGTACCAGGTTCCCAGCCTCGCTCCGTCTCAGAGGTGTCCTACTGCGGTGGCCTACAGATGCCGAGAGAGCCTGAGCACGTATCACACCGAAAAACACTGCTCCTCGTGGGTCCTCATGAGCACCTGGATGGGGTCTTCCTCTCTACTTTGTTGCCAGAATGGGGGAAGGGGACCTTTCTTGAATGCTGAGGAGTTCCAGGCTCCCTGCCTCATCCTGAACACCTAGAGTTCCTCCCTCCTCTACTGACATTGGCCTCAGAGGGAGAAGACAAGCAAGGTGGCTACAGAGCGGTGGGAAGAAAGCTCATGGATTCACTCAACAAACATGCTCAGGTTGGGTGCTATTCAGAGATGTAGAGATGACCAGAGGAACAAGGTGTGATTCTCCCTCAGAAGGCATTCAGAGCAAGGGGCAGGTACAGGGAGTAGGAATAGAGTACAGAAGTAGTCAGGGTGAGCCGGGTGCGGTGGCTCACGCCTGTAATCCCAGCACTTTGGGAGGCTGAGGGGGGCGGATCACCTGAGGACAGGAGTTCGAGACCAGCCCGACCAATATAGTGAAACCATATCTCTATTAAAAATACAAAAATTAGCTGGTCGTGGTGGCGGGCGTCTGTAATCCCAGTTGCTTGGGAGGCTGAGGCAGGAGAATCGCTTGAACCCGGGAGGCAGAGGTTGCAGTGAGCTGAGATCGCGCCATTGCACTGCAGCTTGGGCGACAGAGTGAGACTCAGTCTCAAAAAAAAAAAAAAAAAAAAAAAAGGTCAGGGCTGTGAGAAGAGTACTGATAAAAGGGCACCAAATTCAGGGGAGAAGGGACCACTTCTAGCAGAGTTGTAGTTGGGGATGGCCTGAATGTGTCCACGTGTATGTGCGTACGTATGTGTATGTGTATGTATGTGTGTGTATGTGTATGTGTGTGTGTGTGTGTGTGTGTGTATGTACATGTGTGTGTATGTGTATGTGTGTGTGTGTATGAGTATGCGTATGTGTATGTATGTGCATGTGTGTGTATGTGTATGTGTACGTGTACATGTACGTGTACGTGTATGTGTGTGTGTATGTGTACGTGTACGTGTACATGTACGTGTACGTGTATGTGTGTGTGTATGTGTGCACCTGCAGGCCAAGGGTCATTTCTGGATGATACACTCCTGGGCTGCGGACGGTCTTGGCACACCCCTCCCTGGAAGCTGGTAGGAATCCAAGGCAATTCTCTTTGCTATTACTTTACTTTAGGAGTACTTACCTGAAGCAGCAGTTGCGTCCTAAGCATGTGCCCAAGTGCCAGGCCCAGAAATCAATCCTGTTTCCAGTGTAATTTCCAAGACGCTTCATCTTCCTGGGGGGCAGAGGCGAAGTTGGCCTCAGTTTTCTCCAAAGCTATAGCTGGAGGTTGCTGCGTATCTCAGCCCAGACTGACCTTTGAAGAGTTACTGATGTATAAAACTGATAATGCAAATACTGATAGCAGTGTCACGTTCCATCTGTAAAATGGCATATGCTTTCCAAAAATGTTTCATGCCATTCTATTTAAAGATAGGTAGGGTTGTGACAGGGGCCTGGTAGAAGGTGCTATTTTAAGGAACTTATTTGTCAGGAATAAAAACCCTTTGGTAATGCAGATTAACCCTTTAGGTGTTTTTCTGTGCCATTTTTTTTTTCTTTTGATACAGAGTCTCAGTCTGTCACCCAGGGTGGAGTGCGGTGGCACAATCACGGCTCACTGCGGCCTCTACCTCCCAGACTCAATCAACCTTCCCACCTCAGCCTCCCCCTCACTACAGGCACATGCCACCACGTTGGGCTAATTTTTGTATTTTTGTAGAGACAGGGTTTCACCGTGTTGCCCACGCTGGTCTCTAACTCTTGGGCTAAAGCGATCTGCCCACCTTGGCCTCCCGAAGTGCTGGGATTACAGGTGTGAGCCACTGAGCCCAGCCCAATCCTGTGCCAGTTTTTAATGGATCATCTGAAACATCTCTATTTCTGTTTCACCTGAGCAGGTCTCTTCTGCCTCCACATCATGCCTGTATCCCCCATTTGGATGTTTTTCTAAATACAGGCCCCACATGTGGTGATTTGAGAGATGATCGGTGGCACCTCAATCTGTGTGTTGCATTTTAATAGTTAAGTAGATATTTTAATGTATATTAGAAAAAATATGACCTGTGCATTTTTCTTACAATTTCAATTATGTGTAGGATAAGACTGCTTTTTACAAGTCAGTTCTGGGGCGCGGTGGCTCAGGCCTGTAATCCCAGCACTTTGGGAGGCCAAGGCGGGCGGATCATGAGGTCAGGAGTTCAAGACCAGCCTGCCCAACATGGTGAAACCCCGTCTCTACTAAAAACACAAAAATTATGTGGGCGTGGTGGTGCACGCCTGTAATCCCAACTACTCGGGAGGCTGAAGCAGGAGAATCGCTTGAACCTGGGAGGTGAAGGTTGCAGTGAGCCGAGATCGTGCCACTGTACTCCAGCCTGGATGACAGAGTGAGACTCTGTCTCAAAAAAAAAAAAAAAAAAAAAGTTATTGTAAAGAACAGTATTGAGTAAAGAATAGTGCAGGTGGTGGTATGTGAGTATGGCAAAATTTTAAGGGTGGGATATGAGCAACCGAAATTTCAAAACACTGCGTGTGCCCCATGGCGCCTGCCTGAGACTTCAGAGAGCACCAGGGAGCCCAGAATACGGGAATCCACCCTTCAGGAGAGAGGAGCCTCTGGAATTCGGTCTTTGTCCCCCAGCAGTTGACCCTGTCTTCTCTGTTCTAAATTCTGCCAAGGACGCAGCTGAAAAAGACTTCCTCAGTGCCTAGCCCTGGGAGAGGAGAGGATCTCTCCATGTCTCTGCACTGCCTCAGCTGTCCTGAGACTGAGATGGGCCAGTTGTCCTGAGGTTGATGCTTGGTGTCGGTATAAGCCCCAGGCACGGCCACCCCCCACCCCCAGGCCCAGTGGCATCTACTCTGAGCAGATCCTGCTGGGTACTCCTGGCAGCCAGCTGTGGCCTGTGGACTAAATTCTGCCATCTGTGAAGGCTCAGACCCTTGCACCCTTGCTGCACGCCCTGTAGCCTTGAGTCACAGCCAGAGAGCCCTGCTTGTTGTCTTGGAGGTCGGCGCTCCTGGAGAGATTGTGTCTTCGCTTGTCCTGGAACCAGACGTTTGGAGGCTTTATTTAGCTTCTAAACTCTGTGGAAGACCAGGCCTGAGCTGGCCACACCTTATCTCTAGACACTGTCCCTCCCAGAGTGACCTGATGTTTTTGGTTTGGCGGCTTCGAGCTGCCACACCGTCAGCCTAGCACATTGTGCAGGTGCAGGATGCTGAGGATAAACGAACCCACCGAGGCTGCATTTCGTCAGTTCTGGCTGGGAGGAAGTGAGGACAGGCCGCTTCCCGGTGCTGGAGACTGGCAGGCAGCGTGGCAGAGGCTGTGGGACCTGAAACTCTTCAGAGAGCTGACTCTGGCGCATTCTGGGCACGTGGGCACCTCTGAAGTGCTCCCTGGGGGGGAGATGATCTGCTTCACCTTCGTGCTCCCGGTGGGAGTGGGTGAGTGAGTGGTGAGCCTGGGCTTCGATGAGACAACAGTCGCCCCACAAAGACTGAAGAAACGATGGTGAATTTCCTCATGGCTCTGAACTGAGGAAAGCTGGAAAAGATGGGAATGGAAAAGGCCTTTCTTTGGTGGTGACTGAGCAACCGGTCTCCCATTAGCCAAGTGCGCCGAGAGGCTGATTTCCCATCCGTGAGCTCTCCAACGCCTTTGCTCCCATTCCAGCCGAAACTGCAGTGTGAACAGGGCCCGGAGCGGGGGCTCTTGCGGCTGACTCTTCATTGCCTTTTGAGGGAGGGTCTCCTGAGCTGTCTTCCCATCAGAACCAGCCTTTCAAGACTGGACGGTGAATGGAAGTCTTGAGGGGAGGATCTAGCAGAAATGGGCGATTACGGGGCTCTGGGGTCTACGCTTATGCTGGGGGAGGGGGTGAAGCTTATTTGTGGATGGGGCTGCAGATCCCATTCTTCCCCCCATCCGAGTCCAAACAGCTCTACAGTTAAAGCTCATAGTGTATCCAAGTGACTTCCTCTACAGGGCATTTGCTGAACCCTCAGGCAGATCCTGAGGCCGGGAACAGAGGGGTGCTAGCCCCCAGCACCGGGGATGAGTCCCCATGTGTCAAGGCTGGGAAGCAGCAGGAAGACCCCCGAGGGTCTGACCTGGAGGGGCTGGGGCTGGGGGCTGTTCCAGGCTCTGATCTTGTCCCCCAGGGGTTCGTGTGCTGCAGGCTCTGCAGGCCTCTGACAGTCCCGACTCTCTCTGTGCCTCAGGAAGTTGATAACACTTGCCAGGTTTTTGAGACTCTGATGAGTGCTAAGCACAGTTCCTGGTATTTGTGAAGCTGCCAATAAGTAACTATTGCCCTTTCCTAAAGCATGGGGTCTGTATTGCTTTTCTAATGCTGCTGAAACAAATTGCCACAAACTTAAGGGCTTAAAACAACACAAATGTATTCTATTATACAGAAATCTAAAAAGGATCTCTGCCCGACACCGTGGCCCATGCCTGTAATCCCAGCACTTCGGGAGGCCGAGACGGGCAGATCACCTGAGGTCAGGAGTTTGAGACCAGCCTGGCCAATATAGTGAAACCCTGTTTCTACTAAAAATACAAAAATTAGTGGGTGTGACGGTGGGCGCCTGTAATCCCAGCTACTTGGGAGGCTGAGGCAGGAGAATCGCTTGAACTTGGGAGGCAGAGGTTGCAGTGAACCGAGATCATGCCATTGCACTCCGGCCTGGGCGACAGAGCGCGACTTTGTCTCAGTATATAAATACATAAATAAATAGATTAATTAAAATAAAAAGGATCTCCAGGGCTGCATTGCTTCTGGAAGCTCTAGGGCAAGCTTGTCCAGCCTATGGCCACGCGTCCCAGGACTGCTTTGAGTGTGGCCTGACACAAATTTGTAAACTCTTAAAACCTGTTATTTTCTTTTAGTTCATCAGCGGTCGTTAGTGTTACTGTATTTTATGTGTGGCCCGAGACAATTCTTCTTCTTCCAGTGTGGCTCAGGGGAACCAAAAGATCGGACGCCCCTGCTCTAGGGGAATGAATTCATTTTGTTGCCGTTTCCAGCCTCCAAAGGCTCCCTGCATTCCTTAGCTCATGGCCCCATCCTCTGTCTTCAAACCTACCAGTGTAGCATCTTCCAAGCCGTCCCTCACCACCACCTTGTCTCTGACTCTCTCATTCCCCTTCTGTGGCCATGATGCCTTGCGGAAAGATGGCATTTTAAGCAGCAGGTACAGAAAGAACCGAAAGCTAGAGGCCTTTGAAGATGAGGAAGCTGGTTCTGCATGTGGGAAGACCGAGCGGTCTCCTGGCTGTGGGAAGGACTGGAAGGGTAGGGACGGGCACCTGGGCCCCTGAAGGTATCTCATACGGGATATGATGGGCCTCATGTCCCAGTCTGGGGCCGAATCTTTACTTGTTTGTTTTTCACATGTCTTTCCCACTAGATTCTAAGCCACGTGAGAACAGGGGCCACTGTCTGTTTCCCATGGTATCTATAGGGCCTGGTGGACATTCAGTAAATATTTATTGAATGAATAAATAAATGGACACATAGCGCAATGGAATTCCTAAGTACTCACATTTTGCAGTCTTCATACTCGGTCCTTGGCAAGCCTCGGGCAAGGCGGCACTCTTAGAAGATGAATCCAGCTCTGGTACGTGGGAAAGGCAGGAGGAGAGAGGAAGAGAGGGAGGAGAAGTCGATTCAGAGAACCCAGGCGACAGAGTGAGATGCAGGGGGCCTCAACCACAGGAGAGGGGAGGGGTGGGACAGAGGGAACGGGAGGCAACAGATGAGCTGGGAAGCGTGGAAGGGCTTGGGGGAGATGAACAGCAAGCATGGAAGGGCTTGGGGGCTCAGTGTGGCAGAGGGAAAGGAGAGAGAAGGAAGAGGGGCCCAGGGATGACTCTTGGGGGTCCTGGCTGAGAATTACTATGTATGTTTTTTCACTGAGGAGAACTTTGGGGGTACTTTCTCTGTGCCAGGCACTGTGCTAGTTGGTGGACATCCAATGCTCAATGGCGTGTGACCTCCACGCTAAGGAGCAGCAGTTCTGGAGGGAGGAGAAGGCCACTTTGGGTCTGTTCCTGGCACAGTGAGGTGACCAGGGAGTGCTGCAGCGAGTGTGCGGGGTGGGGCAGTGTAAGGCTGAGGGGCTCACAGCCGGCCTTCTGATATGGGATGGAACCCCAAGGACAAGAGGATAAGGACAGAAGTGTAGCTGGGAGGCCTCAAGGCTGGGGCCCTTCCATTCAGTTCTCTCTACCCACACTTCTCTTGGTTTGTCTGTCACTTCCTCTGGGACCCCTCTCTACCCCCCAGACTTAGATTCTGGCCCCTGCTGTGCCCTGCCTTGTGACCATGCCCTGCCTCAGTCATGATTCTGATTTTCCCTCCTGAACATCCTTGTCCCCGCACCGCACATTAAACTGCCCAGCAGACCTGGGGCAGGTCCTTGTGTCTTGCTCACCGTGAGAAGGTTGACTTGGTTGACAGGTGGATGAATCGATGAATATCAAATGGGGAAATGTGGAAAATAGATTGAGCGAAGCAAAACAAGATGTTACAAGAGGAATATGGGTGATTGTTTTCCCTTTTGTATTTCTGCATGTTTTATATATATATTTTTATCATAGTATCTGACTTTTATCTCGTATGAAAGTGTCACTTAAGGGGAAAGGGACAAGGGTGGCTGGGCGTGGTGGCTCACGCCTGTAATCCCAGCACTTTGGGAGGCTAAGGCGGGTGGATCACCTGAGATCAGGAGTTCGAGATCATCCTGGCCAACATGGTGAAACCCCATCTCTACTAAAAATACAAAAATTATCTGGGCATGGTGGTGGGCGCCTGTAGTCCCAGCTACTCAGGAGGCTGAGGCAGGAGAATCACTTGAACCCGGGAGGCGGAGGTTGCAGTGAGCCAAGATCATGCCACCGCACACCAGCCTGGGTGACAGAGCGAGACTCCGTCTCAAAAAAAAAAGAGGGAAAAGGGTAGGGAAACAGACAGTCCACTCAGGATTTTGGCCTCCTTGCTCATGAGCTGTTGCCTGTGCTTTGCTTTTGTGCAGGTGGAAGCAGGGAAAGGCCTGGAGATGAGGAAGCTGGTTCTCTCGGGGTTCTTGGCCAGCGAAGAGATCTACATTAACCAGCTGGAAGCCCTATTGCTGGTGAGTACAGTCCCTGCTCTGGGGCCTTCTGTTCCCCCGCGTGGCGGATGATGTCATGCTCTGAAGCTGCTTTTGGAGTTGGAGAGGAAAGAGGACCTGTACCCGTCCCTCCCTGTGGACAGAGTGCAGCTGCTCTGCGTCTAGCTGGGGATCAGGCAGCCCAGGTCATTGCCAGAAAGGGCCCATGCCGGTCAGCTCCAGCTCTCAAAAGGCAGGAGAAGCAGCACACCCGGGTTAGGGGTGGCAGACACACCTGTCATCCGCCACCGTATAGGGCATTGCTAACCCATCACGGTGCTCTGCCCGGGCGACGGCCAAGCGACTCCTCTGCTGTGCTCCGGACAGTCACTCCCAGTCAATCCAGTTAAGAAGTCTTTGCCATCTCGGGTCCACGTCCTTCTACCTCCCTGGGCGAGGGAACCATTAACACCATCCTGAGGCCAAGTGTCAGGAAATAGGAGGTGGCAGGCTGTGTTTGTTGTTTGTTTGTTTGTTTTTGAGACAGAGTTTTGCTCTTGTCGCCCAGGCTGGAGTGTAGTGGCGCAATCTTGGCTCACTGCAACCTCTGCCTCCCGGGTTCAAGTGATTCTCCTGCCTAAGCCTCCCTAGTGGCTGGAATTGCAGGTGCGTGCCACCACACCCGACTAATTTTTGTATTTAGTAGAGACGGGATTTCACCATGTTGGCCAGGCTGGTCTCAAACTCCTGACCTCAGGTGATCCGCCTGCCTCAGCCTCCCAAAGTGCTGGGATGACAGGCGTGAGCCCCCGCGCCTGGCCTGTCTGTGTTCTTTGGAGAGGCAGCACAGCTCTGAGGCATCAGGCCAAGCTCAGCCCTCGGTAACATGCCTCAGTTTCCCTCCCGGAGGGAGGCATTGTTGTGAGAATCCGATTGGGAGGGGAATATGAACATGTTTTCGGAAGATAAAAGTATTACACAGATGTGCGGTGGTTTTGCCTTGGGAGAAAGCGCTCCTGAGATGCGTCTGGATATTATGCCGAGTGATCGTGGCGTGTCAGGTTCTTTCTCTGGGTGTTTCGCAGCCTGAGACATAAGGTAATTGTCAGAGAAGGGAGACTCAGAAGTGTGGATCTGTGGACGCTCATTCTTAACAAGAATTCTAAGATACACATTTAAGTACTTGCCATGACATGAGGTGCTGTCACGTGTCAACCCTGAGATGCTGTCAGTGTCCCAGAGGACTTGACATTTATATTACCCAGGAAAGACTGTGTGAATGTGCAGATGCAGGCCGGGTGTGGTGGCTCAATGCCTGTAATCCCAGCACTTTGGGAGCCCGAGGTGCGCAGATCTCTTGAGGACGGGAGTTCGAGACCAGCCTGGCCAATGTGGTGAAACCTTGTCTCTACTAGAAATACAAAAGAAGAGCCAGGCATGGTGGTGCATGCCTGTAATCCCAGTTACTCAGGAGGCTGAGGCATGAGAATCGCTTGAAGCGGGGGGCGAAGGTCATAGTGAGCTAAAAGTGTGCCACTGTACTCCAGACTGGACAACGGGAGTGAAACCCTGTCTCAAGAAAGGCCAGGCACAGTCGCTCACACCTCTAATCCCAGCACTTTGGCAGGCTGAGGCGCGTGGATCACCTGAGGTCAGGAGTTCGAGACCAACCCAGCCAACATGGTGAAGCCCCATCTCTACTAAAAATACAAAAAATTAGCCAGGTGCGGTGGTGGGTGCATGTAATCTCAGCTACTCAGGGAGGCTGAGGCAGGAGAATCGCTTAAACCCGGGAGGCGGAGGTTGCAGTGAGCCAAGATCATGCCACTGCACTCCAGTTTGGGCAACAAGAGTGAAACTCTGTCTCCAAAAAAAAAAAAAAAAGAAAAGAAAAAAAGGAATGTGCAGCTGCTTTGCCACACGCCAGGCTGAATGTGTCCCATATCTCCGGGAGTTTATCTCTATACACGGAGCTGTTTTCCAAGTGAGGGGCAGTGTGGCAGGTAGCTGAGGGTCCTGGTCTGGGGCCAGAGCTGGGGCAAGACGTGGCCCGCCCTGCCATGAATAGCAGGCGTATTGCACCGTTTCTCAGACTGTGCCTCTCAGCCCATCAGTGCATTGTGAAATCATTACAGTGGGTTGTGAAACCAGTACAGTGGGTTGGGACAGCATTGGTTTCATTTTAAACCAATGAAAACATACCAGTATGCATCATACACAGGAAAGATAAGTGAGGGAACTTTCAGTTTGTTGTCTGTGTGCCTGTGAATATATATGTAATTGCTGGGCCCATGGTATCTTGTACCTGTTGTGGGTTTGAAAACTGCTGGCTTTGGCCAGGCGCCGTGGCTCATGCCTGTAATCCCAGCACTTTGGGAGGCCGAGGCAGGAGGATCACGAGGTCAGGAGATCGAGACCATCCTGGCTAACACGGTGAAACCCCGTCTCTACTAAAAATACAGAAAATGAGTCAGACGTGGTGGCGGGCACCTGTAGTCCCAGCTACTCGGGAGGCTGAGGCAGGAGAATGGCGGGAACCCGGGAGGCGGAGCTTGTAGTGAGCTGAGATCCGGCCACCGCACTCCAGCCTGGGCGACAGAGCGAGACTGTCTCAAAAACAAAACAAAACACAACAAAACAAAAACAAAACTGCTGTCTTTGGGTGAGCTATACATAAATTCCCTGAGCCTCCGTTTCTGGATCTCAAGATGAGAGTGATGCCGGTTTTTCTGTCTTTTTCCATGGGTCCTTTCAGGACCTCGTACGGTGTTGAGTACTTAAGACACTCGAATGTTAGTGGAAGAAAGGAGGACAGGCAAAGAGACCACCGTCAGACACTCGTGAAACTCGTCTTTGAAACCATGAATTGCTGTGCCAAAAAAGAACATAGTTGTCCTGACTAACAGGATGTATATTTGAAAGGAGTTCGGACAAAGGATCCAGACTGCCTGGCCGTACTGGCTCCAGGCTTTCAGCAGGTGAATGAGCCTTTGTGCCTCAGTTTTTCCATCTGCAAACAGGGTATATGAATAGTATGCTTTTCATGGGGTCGTTGTGAGGATTAAAGGAATTTATACACAGAGTTATTACTATTATTTTTGAGACGGAGTTTTGCTCTGTTGCCCAGGCTGGAGTGCAGTGGCACAGTCTTGGCTTACTGTAACCTCCACCTCTTGGGTTCAAGAGATTTCCTGCCTCGGCCTCCCAATTAGCTGGGATTACAGGCGCCCACCCCCACACCCAGCTAATTTTTGTATTTTTAGTAGAGATGGGGTTTCACCATCTTGGCCAGGCTGGTCTTGAACTCCTGACCTCATGTGATCCTCCCGCCTCGGCCTCCCAAAGTGCTGAGATTACAGGCGTGAGCCACTGCGCCCAGCACATAAAGCTCTCAGAACATAGCCTGAGTGTTCGTTGATACTGTTGATTTCTCCAGTGCCAGGAGAGGAAACAGGTTAGGGCTTATTGGTTCCTGCCACAACACACCTTTTCCCTGAAGGAGGGAGCGGCGCCCGTCCCCATCAGACACGACACCCTTAGATCCCACCTGCCATCCGCGAGCCTCTTCCCCTGGGCCAAGACCGAGAGCCCTTCCTTCCCTGCCCTGCCTTTCTAACAGCTCATGCCCCAAAGGCAGAATCTGTGGGGTAGGGGCCCCCTTCCTGATGTGCCCGGGGCAGGTCCCCCCGCTTCTCCAGCTCTCTCCTCCTGGGCCCCTGCTTGGCTCTTTCTTGAGCAGGGGCCAGAGGGAGCGACGGAGGAACTTGCTGGGAGGCCAGGTCTGTGGCAGGAGGGCTCAGGAAGCAGGAGTGGGACCTTCCACAGCCACAGCCTCAGAAGAAAACCTCAGAGCGAAAGAATCACGCCCTCCCCCATCTCCTCCCTGAGCTGGGAACCCCCACACCCTCCCCACCCCTCAGCAAGGAGGAAGCTAAACCTGCTGTTCGGGGTGGCCTCACAAAGGGGCCAGCCCGAAGGAGAAGAACATTCATCCCCTCCATGCTCGCTTTCCCGCTCCTGACCCCATTCCCACCGCTCTGCCCCGGCCTGTTTGCTTTCAGCTGAACGCTTCCTGATAGTCAGAGGGCTGGGTGTGTGTACCTAAAACCGTGTGCACACACAGGGCAGACGAGCCTCCGCACAGAGGCCTCCGTCCTGGCCTCTGGGTTGCTGGTGGGGGTCGTCTTCTGGGGCCCTCCTGCTTCCTGGTGGGCTCCGATTACAGGGAAAGCCTGGGAGCCTGGGCCGAGGCAGGGGGTGAAGGAAAAAAGACGAAGCCAAATGCATCGAAATTCTGGATCTCCTTGACGCTGGGAACTGAGCTTGGGAACTGTGTCTTGCTATGCCGGGGCCACAGGGTGAGGCTACTCCCCACAGCCCCTCCCACTGCTGGCCACGACTGGCCCTCCTGGGGTGGACTGTCCTGGCCATGCGTTGGGGCTCATAGCCACGCTGTATCGCAGCCTCTTTATCTATAAAACAGGTGAATGACGCCTTCCTCCCTGGGCTCCAGTGACGAGTAACTAGGGTGGCGTGGCAGCAAGCATGCCAGGCCTTCTGGGGCAGGAGGCGGAGGAAGTGGGTACATTTCTTTCCCCTATTTCGAAAGGCCAGTCGCTGTGGGACAGCAGACAAACGGCTGTGTGAAGTCCCACTGGCAAGTGAGAACCGGCCCAGGCCCGTCTTCCTGAGAAGCAGCTGGGCTGGGAGCCAGGGTGGAGGTCACTCGGGGTCCTCTCCGAGAAGTCTCATGGTGAAATGGAGAGCCGGGGCCTGCCCTTGCCTCTGTAGCAGGACTGGGGAGGAGGGGGTGCCTGAGTGGTGTGCTAGCACTTTGGCAGAACGGCTGTGCCGTGCCAAAGCTCAGTGTGGGTCACCGTGGCTTTCAGTCCACCCTCCTGCCCCGAGCCCATGTGGGACTTCACCAGAGAAAAATAACGGCCTCAAGGGTCCTGGCCAGCAAAGGACACACACCCAGCCCTGTCCCCTCCCACCAAGTGAAATCAGAAGTAAGAGCCAAGGTCCCCATTGTGTCATGAGAACCATCTGATGCCCCAAACACAGGCCCCGTCCTTGTGACTGGCTGTGGGTGAGCGTCCATTTCTTCCCCTTTTGCAGACAGGGTGGGAAGTTTAGAAGGAAGCAGAACCACTGTGTCTTGTCTTTGCGTGGGTGGCAGACGAGCGCGTCCTCGGCGGCTTCTGAGAAATCCTGTCTCCTTGGCCTTCCTGCTTCCCTGTTCCCTCCTCAGTGGGGACTGCACCAAGGCAGGGACAATAATTCATGGATTTGGGGACTTTGTGGCGACGTGGGCTCCTCTGTGGGGTCCTGCGTCGAGGTGAAAAGGATAAACTCTTAGGACTATGTCAATCCTGAAACTCCATGTCCCTCATGGAGGGTGGGAAGTCCCCAAAGCTTTCAGCTCACCCACCTGGACTTGGGGGGACACTCTTCCCTTGCTCCTGCCCCCCAGTGCCTTCTGTTCCCCTGTCTGGGATGCCTCCCTACCCCCCTACTCCTCCACCTGCTGAGCTCTCCAAGGCCCTGGTATGGCTTCCTCCTCCATGCAGCCCTCCAGGCTGCTCCAGCACAACTTTGGAACCACATGGTTGGTGTGCACAGTCAGTCACATTGTCCATAGTCATTTTATCTGTATTGGTCCATTTCACCCAACTGGATTATAAAGGTCTCAGCTGGGGGTGGTAGCTCACGCCCGTCATCCCAACACTTCAAGATGCTGAGGCAGGTGGATCACTTGAGGTCAGGAGTTCGAGACCAGGCTGACCAATATGGTGAAACCCCGTCTCTACTAAAACTACAGAAAATTGCCGGGCATGATAACGCATGCCTGTGATCCCAGCTACTACTCGGGAGGCTGAGGTGGGATAATTGCTCGAACTTGGGAGGCGGAGGTTGCAGTGAGCTGAGATTGCTTCACTGCACTCCAGCCTGGGTGACAGAGTGAGACTCTGTCTCAAAACAAAAAAAACAAAACAAAACAAAAATGCAGTCTGGGACCATGGTCATGTGTGCACTGATCGGAATGTCAGTAGGTAGCGCATGGCCGTATTATCCCAGTTTCACAAACGAGTCTGCTGGTGACAGGAAGCCCGGGGACTCTGAGTGATGTGCCCACAGCAGAGCTGGGACTGAAGCCCACGCTGCCTGGCCTGCACCAGGTTGAACCCCATGCGTTTGCCTAGCAAGGACCGGATGCTGAGAGGCCACTGGTTCTGGCATGGCAACAGTCAGAAGGAGGGGCCTGCTCTGTCCTGCGTGGATTGTTGCATCTGGGCTTTTTAGAGCTCGGAGGATGAGGGAGCCAGAAGGCAGAGCACCATCTGGGTGTCTGAGTAGATGAGAATTCTTCCAGCGAATGTGAGTTCTGCCTCCATCAGAGTGAGGTGATGTGAATGAGTAGATGAGACGTCATCAGATGTGAGGCTGGAGTGAGGCTGGACCGGGAGCTTGCCGTGGTTGGCTGGAGCTGGTGATGGCTCCAGAGGGAGCTGGCGATGGCTTTGGTGTTCCCTTCAGTGCAGCATTTTCAGCAGTGGAGTCACCCATTGTCTGCTAGAATACTTCTCTTGTCGGAAAGCTCGCTACTTAATCCTATGGGGGACGGCTCTCGTGAGCCCAAATCTCACCCCATAACTTTTCCCCACTGTTCCTGGGTCTGCAGAGCAACCCAGACTAAGTCTAAGACTCTTTTTTGTTTTTGGAGACAGTCTCGCTCTGTCGCCCAGGCTGGAGTGCAGTGGCGCAATCTCGGCTCACTGCAACCTCTGCCTCCTGAGTTTAAGCGATTCTCCTGCCTCAGCCTCCTAAGTAGCTGGGATTACAGGTGGCTGCCACCATGCCCGGCTAATTTTTGTAGTTTTAGTAGAGATTGGGTTTCACCATGTTGGTCAGGCTGGTCTCAAACACCTGGCCTCAGGTGATCCACCCGCATTGGCCTCCCAAATTACTGGGATGACAGGCATGAGCCACCGCGCCCGGCCAAGTCTAAGCCTCTTTTTTCGTTTTTGGAGACAGACTCTTGCTCTGCTGCCCAGGCTGGAGCACAGTGGCACGATCTTGACTCACTGCAACCTCTGCCTCCCAGGTTCAAGCAATTATCCTGCCTCAGCCTCCCGAGTAGCTGGGACTACAGGTGCGTGTCACCACGCCTGGCTAATTTTTGTAGTTTTAGTAGAGACAGGGTTTCACCATGTTGGTCAGGCTCACTTGTCTCGAACTCCTGGCCTCCCAAAGTGCTGGGATGACAGGTGTGAGCCACTGCGCCCGGCCAAGTCTAAGCCTCTTTCCACGTGGCCTTCGGTAGGTGAAGAACATCAACAGAATCCAACATGGCTGCTGTCCTCCTGGCCGCCCTGCCCTTCCCTGCCACGCCTTCCCTGTACAGCTGGTTATCAGGCCCTGTCTCCTGCAGTGGCCTTTGCAGTACAGCCTGGGCATCTCTGTTTTTTTTTTTTTTTTTTTTCTGATTATTCTTATTTACTCATTATAGGTGATTTATAAAATGCAGAGAACCACACTGAGGAAATGCCTGCACATCCCATTATCCCACAGTCCCGCCGCTGGGCTGGAAGGTGATGGCGTCAGCTTGGGTGCTGGGGGTTGGTCTCTGTTGTCTGCCATCTCACCGTCTACACTGGCAGGGCCTGGAGCATCTTGGTATAGACAGGCAGGCGTTCAGAAAGAGTCTGAGACTGGAGACCCCTGCCATGCGCTGTGGGAAGGACCACCACGGTCGCTTAGCATGTCTACCACGGGAGTGGGATGCAGTGGGAGACACGCGAATCCCCATCTCTTTCCCTGTGCCAAGTGACGGGAACTTGGAGTATCATTGAGGCCAAGACTGGTCTTGAGTAACTTCGGGTCCCTACCCTCTGAGTCCCAGAACCACGTTCTGTTTCTTGTAAGGAAACAGCTATGGGCTTGAGTTCCCAGTCAACCCTCCCTTCCACTGAAGTGTGACAAGGAGCTTATGACTCGGGGCACAGGATACTGTGGAAGAAAGACGTGGACCCTGTTAACCCAGTACAGGCCACTGCTGAGTTCAGGTGCGTGGTAGGGGAGTGAGCCCCGGCACCACCCCTCGGGCCTGGCAGAGCTGCCGGGCCAGGTTCCTGCCGTTCAGTGTGTGGCTTGTTGGGGCCTGTGGCAGTGGCTCCTTGATACAAAGCTCGTTTCAGTGCCCTGCCTTCGGCGGCCTTGTCTGGGCAGGACTTGGGCAGCGGGAAGGACTAATGATCGGCCTCGGGGCCTGCCGACACTCTGGTTTATTTACCCCGACCTCTGCTCTTTCTTCCTGTCTTTCTCCCAGCCCATGAAACCCCTGAAGGCCACCGCCACCACCTCCCAGCCCGTGCTCACCATCCAGCAGATCGAGACCATCTTCTACAAGATCCAGGACATCTACGAGATCCACAAGGAGTTCTACGACAACCTGTGCCCCAAGGTGCAACAGTGGGACAGCCAGGTCACCATGGGCCACCTCTTCCAGAAGCTGGTGAGTCCCCCAGTGATGGAGGGTCCTCACGCGGGGCCTCAGCGGAGCCGAGAGTGTTGAGGGAGAGGACGGGGCAGCCCTCTTGAACTCCTTGAAGGCCTGAGTCGTCTCCGAGTTCTGGAGGAAAGCCTGGG
Source organism: Macaca fascicularis (assembly GCF_037993035.2). NCBI lineage: Eukaryota > Metazoa > Chordata > Mammalia > Primates > Cercopithecidae > Macaca > Macaca fascicularis. Next base: position 1,199,719 of record NC_088390.1, on the reverse strand, counting down.
CCTGTGTGTTAATGGGGCACCCAGGGCCGGTGCCTTGACTCTAGGCCTCCGCGGTGCAGCCTTGGGAGCTTCTAGGGCTGGTGGAGACGGGCTGTGTGGATAGATATTTCTAGGGGTGGTGGAGACGGGCTGGGTGGATAGATACTTCTAGGGCTGGTGGAGACGGGCTGGGTGGATAGATACTTCTAGGGCTGGTGGAGACGGGCTGTGTGGATAGATACTTCTAGGGGTGGTGGAGACGGGCCGGGTGGATAGATACTTCTAGGGGTGGTGGAGACGGGCCGGGTGGATAGATACTTCTAGGGGTGGTGGAGACGGGCCGGGTGGATAGATACTTCTAGGGCTGGTGGAGACGGGCTGGGTGGATGGGTACTTCTAGGGCTGGTGGAGACGGGCCGTGTGGATAGATATTTCTAGGGGTGGTGGAGACGGGCTGGGTGGATAGATACTTCTAGGGCTGGTGGAGACGGGCTGGGTGGATAGATACTTCTAGGGCTGGTGGAGACGGGCTGTGTGGATAGATACTTCTAGGGGTGGTGGAGACGGGCCGGGTGGATAGATACTTCTAGGGGTGGTGGAGACGGGCCGGGTGGATAGATACTTCTAGGGCTGGTGGAGACGGGCTGGGTGGATGGGTACTTCTAGGGCTGGTGGAGACAGGCCGGGTGGATAGCTACTTCTAGGGGTGGTAGAGACGGGCCGGGTGGATAGATACTTCTAGGGCTGGTGGAGACGGGCTGGGTGGATGGGTACTTCTAGGGCTGGTGGAGACGGGCTGTGTGGATAGATATTTCTAGGGGTGGTGGAGACGGGCTGGGTGGATAGATATTTCTAGGGGTGGTGGAGACGGGCTGTGTGGATAGATACTTCTAGGGCTGGTGGAGACGGGCCGGGTGGATGGGTACTTCTAGGGCTGGTGGAGACGGGCCGGGTGGATAGATACTTCTAGGGGTGGTGGAGACGGGCTGGGTGGATGGGCGCTTCTAGGGCTGGTGGAGACGGGCTGGGTGGATAGATATTTCTAGGGCTGGTGGAGACGGGCCGGGTGGATAGATACTTCTAGGGGTGGTGGAGACGGGCCGGGTGGATAGATACTTCTAGGGGTGGTGGAGACGGGCTCGATGGATAGATACTTCTAGGGGTGGTGGAGACGGGCTGGGTGGATGGGCGCTTCTAGGGCTGGTGGAGACGGGCTGGGTGGATGGGCGCTTCTAGGGCTGGTGGAGACGGGCTGGGTGGATGGGCGCTTCTAGGGCTGGTGGAGACGGGCCGTGTGGATAGATACTTCTAGGGCTGGTGGAGACGGGCCGTGTGGATAGATACTTCTAGGGGTGGTGGAGACGGGCCGGGTGGATGGGTGCTTCTGTGGGAGCACCATCTCTCTCTCCGAGGGTGCTCCGTCTCTCTCCCGGAGGGTGCTCCGTGGAACCAGCCCTGGAATGGAGGCTCCTTGCTGGGCTTCTAGTCTCCTGTCCCTCAGTGAACAGAGGGGCACCTGCCGGGTTGGGGGCGTGAGGACTGCTCCCCTGAGACCTCAGGGATTCACTGCATCTCAGTGCTGCCTCTGTAAAAGGAAGCAGTTGGACCCATCAGCCAGTGATCCTCTCCTGAGGTCCCAAGAGCAGAAAGCACTAAAGCCCAGCCCTGCCCAGCATTGCAGGGTTGGGAGTGGCAGGAGCGATGCGTTAACATGCGGATTTCGTGTTGGAAAATGCTCACGGAGTCTTCTGGTTCCCTGTGTTTCTGTGACACCCTCTCCCCCAGCTCTGCCCCATCTCTGGCTGTGTCCCCTGGAGGACCCCTAGGTCAGACCCATGGAGCCCCCTCCCCAGCTCTCCTACGTAATGTCTGACAGCCCAGCAGGCAAGAGGGAGACTGGAAGTCCAGGCCGCGGTTCTTCTCTGGGTGTGAGTGGCCAGAGGACCTTCTTCTCCTCCACTGCCCTGTTCTCTGGGTGTGAGTGGCTGGAGGCCGTCTCCTCCTCCCCTGCCCTGTTGGGCTGAATGGACAGGGCTTTGCCTTTCTCACACTGGAGAAGATTCTCCTGCTTGGACACGCCTAGGGCTTCCAGCCGAGTGTGTTCACAGCTGAGCTCCTTGTCTCTGAGTTATCTGCTCCGCTTCCTGCCTTTATCTCAGTGAGTGCCTCAGACTCGTTCTTGCTGCCCCCCTCCCCCCACCTGTCCTGTGGAGTCCACTTTTTGGCCATTGCTCACCGCTGCCTTTTCCTTTTCTTGGCCACCCATGGCCCTCACCTGGACAGCTGTGTGTCCTCTGTGGCTCCTGGCTCCTGCCTCCAGGCCCACTCCCCTCCCACCCCCACCTCTCCTTAGAGGGGAGAGAGTCACTGAAAACCCTGACAGCCCCTTCAGTGGCTCCCCACGGCCCTCGGATGAAGGCCAGGCTCCGAGGAATGGCTCGAGAGACCCTTTGCACACTGACCTGTGTCCAGCCCTGGCCTTGGCAGCTTCCTCCCCGCACCTCTGTGCTTCCTGACTCTGGACTTTCTGTTCTCAGTTCCCAGGGCAGGCGCTTTCTTAACTCTTCTTACTCGAGGCCCCACCTGCCTGAAATGTCCTTCGCCCTCTCCTCTGGCTTCCCCTGGCCAGCTCCCAGCTTAGAAGGGACCTTCTCCGAGAAGGCTTTCCAGGCCCCCAGATGCAGGCCTCGTGCCAGTGCCCGTAGTGAGCACGGGTGACTGCCTGACTCCCCCGAACCACAGCGAGCTCCAGGAGGACGGGCTGACTTTCTTCTTTTGTTGAGTCAGAGTCCCGCTGTGTCGCCCAGGCTGGAGTGCAGTGGTGCGATCTCGGCTCACTACAAGCTCCGTCTCCTGGGTTCACACCATTCTCCTGCCTCAGCCTCCCAAGTCCTTGGGATTACAGGTACCTGCCACCACGCCCAGCTAATTTTTGTAGATTTAGTAGAGACAGGGTTTCGCCACGTTGGCCAGGCTGGTCTTGAACTCCTGACCTCAGGCGATCCACCCGCCTCAGCCTCCCAAAGTGCTGGGATTACAGGCGTGAGCCACCGCGCCTGGCCTGCATTTTCTTCTTAGACCCCCGGAAGCAGCCCAGTGGTCGCTCCATGAATGAGTGAATGCACCGTGACCTTGACCACTGGGCCTGGGGAGAACCCGGAGGGGCATCGAGGGAGACGTCACAGGCCCCGAGGTTTCTGTCCTGAGAGCCCTGTTTCTCAAGCACAGCTTCTAGAGCCAGATCACAAAGTAGGCTTGAATCCCAGCTCTGCCAGATTAAACCTGCACCTGGGCAACTTACCCAACCGCTCTGCATCAGCTTCCTCATCTGTAAAAATGAGGATAGTGATAGTGTTTCCCTCATTGGGTGATTCTTAGGAGTTAATATCTGAAAAGTGCATGGAGCTGAGTGTGGTGGCTGATACCCGTAATCCCAGCACTTTGGGAGGCTGAGGCCGGAGGATCACTTGAGGCTTAGAGTTCAAGCCCAGCCTGGGCAACATAGCAAGACCCTGGCTCTACAAAGAAATAGAATAGGCCTGACCGGGCGCGGTGGCTCACGCCTGTAATCCCAGCATTTTGGGAGGCCGAGGCGGGTGGATCATGAGGTCAGTAGTTCGAGACCAGCCTGGCCTACGTGGTGGAACCCCGTCTCTACTCAAAATACAAAAAAATTAGCCGGGCCTGGTGGCAGGCGCCTGTAGTCTCAGTTACTCAGGAGGCTGAGGCGGGAGAATCGCTTGAACCTGGGAGGTGGAGGTTGCAGTGAGCTGAGATTGCGCCACTGCACTCCAGCTTGGGCGACAGACTGAGACTCCGTCTCAAAAAAAAAAAAAAAAAAAAAGGAACAGGCTTGGGGCAGGGGCTTACGCCTATAATCCCAGCATTTTGGGTGGCCAAGGTGGGCAGATCACCTGAAGTCAGGAGTTCAAGACCAGCCTGGCCAACATGGTGAAACTCTGTCTCTACTAAAAATACAAAAATTAGCCAGGCGTGATAACGCACACCTGTGATCCTCCAGCCTCGGGAGGCTGAGGTGGGAGAATTGCTTGAACTCAGGAGGCAGAGGTTACAGTGAGCCGAGATTGTGCTACTCCACTCCAGCCTGGGCAACAAGAGCAAGACTCTGTCTCAAAAAAAGAAATGTAATAAAATAAAGTAAAAGGAAAAGTGCTTGGAACAGGGCCTGGAGCATCATAAATTAATAAGTACTTAGTAACTAGTCATTATCATCAGTGCCATTATTATTATTATTATTAAATCGGGAAGAGGCACCCCAGAAGGTATCCTTTCAAGGGAATGCCACACTCTGGTTCTAGCAGATCCACCTGCTTCCTCCCATTCAGGGATGATGAACACCTGTCATCACTGCCTGCTCGCCTGAGCCGAGTGGCCTGGGGGGCATCCTCTCCTCATCCCTCAGAAGTAGAAGAGAGCAAGCCTAGGGTTGTTGGAAACGCTGTCACAGTTTATCTTTGTCACGTGGACCTGGCTGTCCCCTCTTCTGGTCTCAGCTCCACAGGCCTGGCCATGAATCTACTACCCACCACCTTCCCTCCCCAGCATTGGGAACTGATGCCTGAGGCCGCTGGGGCTGCAGGCCTGGGAGGACCCGGGTGGAGCCAGGTCAGGCCTGGCATCTGGAGGTGGTTTATTTTCAGCCGAAGTCTCTGGGTATTTGATTATTCGTTACTGAGAGAAGCGAATTAGCATCTCTGCTGTTTGTTTTGTGAGATCACTCCAGTGCCAGGCTGCTGTTTCCAAGCAACCTGCACTTCCCAGTTAATGTACCTGCCAAACCAGGCCTTGGGTCCTACAGCCTGGGGTGACTGTGGCGATGGCAGTCCCGGAGATGACCGTAACCCTGGACTCAGGCCTCCGCACAGCTGGCTCCTGGGAGGGTGGTGTGCCAACCTGGGCCTCCAGGCTTGCTTCTTCTCATGGGAAAGGGGACAAGAGGGGCCCTTTCCTGGAAGAATCTTGGCGATTTGATTTTGGCTTAGGAAGCCGCTGTCTAGCACATCTTCTGTAGCGTGGGCACTGATGGGCCGGGCCTCAGTACTCCCTGGAAAGCAAAATAAACGCCCTCCCTTCCAGCCCCGCCCCCTTTTAAAGTCCAGCCGCGTCCCCCCCTTTTTAAAGTCTGGCCCTTCTGCAGCTGAGACCTAAATGCCTCTGGCCTTGGCGTCACCCCAAGCATCCCCACTCTCTCTCCCCTCTCTGGCTTTTCCAGATTCTCCCCACTCCTCTGCCCCACCAGCTTCCTCAAAGGGTTCTGCCTCTGTCCTGCGAGGTTCCAGGCTCAGCTGATGCTGCGGCCAGCCTGCCCCCACCCCTACCTCCACCCCCACCCCTACCTCCACCCCGACCCCTACCTCCGCCCCCATCCCCACCTCAGCCTCTCTGGGTCCTCGGGGAACATGAGGATCCTGCAGAAAGCAGGTGGTCCGGGGTTGGGGTCCACAGCAGCCCACTTCCCCCAGCACCTTGGTGGGAAGGGAGGCCCCTGAGGAGGCCAGGCAGCAGCTGTATCCCCCTTGCTACTGTATTGAAAAACATTTAAACCAGAAACTCTGGAGAATAACACAGCAAAACCTTCTGATGAAGAAAATACAGCGTCACATGTTAAGGTGGAATCTCCCCTCCCTTCCTCCTCCCTTTCGAAGCAGCTACTGGCGTGAATTTGGTGGACAGTCTTCCAGACTGCAGTTTGTGTGCTTACTACATATCTATATTTTGGGTGGCCTGTACTTTAAAAACAAAAAAAGGTCTTGCTATGTTGTCCAGGCTGGACTTGAACTCCTGGGCTCAAGTGATCCTCCCACCTCAGTCTCCCAAGTAGCCAGGGCTTTAGGTATGTGTACCACAGCTCCCAACTGCATGTACTTTAAAAATGTATGTAAGGCCAGGCATGGTGGCTCACTCCCATAATCCTAGCACTTTGGGAACCCAAGGTGGGCGATTACCTGAGGTCAGGAGTTCAAGACCAGCCTGACCAATATGACGAAACCCCATCTCTACTAAAAATACAAAAATTAGCTGGGTGTGGTGGCGGGCGCCTGTAGTCCCAGTTACTCGGGAGGCTGAGGCAGGGAATTGCTTGAAACCCAGGAGGCAGAGGTTGCAGTGAGCCAAGATCGCGCCACTGCACTCCAGCCTGGTGACAGAGCGAGGCTCCATCTCAGGAAAAAAAGTGTATCAGTATACACGTGTATTATGTCACAGTTCAATCCATGTCCGCTTTGGAGCTTGTCAGCAATGCTATGTGTGAATCTGGTGCATCCACGTTCATGGCTGTGCGTGCGGCTTCCCCCGTGTGCAAGCATTTGTTTCCAGTCCCTCCTCTACGAGGAGGAAGAGTGAGGCGGTGAACACCCCTGAGTCCCCTGGGGCACACACAGGCCATTTGTTCCAGAGCGCTGCTGTCTAATGGAAATAGCTTATGAGCCACATACGTCATTTCACATTTTCTAATACCCACCTTTTTTTTGTTTTTTTTGAGACGGAGTCTTGCTCTTGTCGCCCAGGCTGGAGTGTAGCGATGCAATCTGGGCTCATTGCAACCTCCACCTGCTGTGTTCAAGTGATTTTCCTGCCTTGACCTCCGGCGTAGCTGGGACTATAGACGCCCGCCACCACGCCCGGCTAATTTTGTATCTTTAGTAGAGACGGGGTTTCACCATTTTGGCCAGGCTGGTCTTGAACTCCCAACTTCAGGTGATCTGTCCGCCTCAGCCTCCCAAAGTGCTGGGATTACAGGTGTGAGCCACCGCGCCTGGCCCCTAATACCCACATTTTTGTAAGTAAAAATAGGCAGGTGAAATTAATTTTGAGAATATCTTTTATTTATTCCCGCAGATCCAAATATTATTTCAACATGTGTAATCAGTATTTAAAAATTAACGAGGTAGTTTACATTCTCTTTCACATACTAAGCCTTTGGAACCCCCTGTGTGTTTTACATGTCTGGCACATCTCAGTGTGAACCGACCCTGTCTCAGGTAGCTTGGCAGCCTCACGTAGCTGGTGGCCGCTGTACTGAACAATACAGCTCTGCGGTTTGTATGTAGAAGTGGATTTGCTAAGCAGTAGATGGCTGTGCCTATTCTCAGCTTTATTAGTTCAACTGAAAATAGGCCTGGCCTATTTTCAGCTTTATTAGTTATTAACAAATTGCTCTCCAAATAATTGTACTAATTTACACTCCCCCAAGTAGTCTGTAAGAGTTTAAATTGGCCGGGCGCGGTGGCTCACGTCTGTCATCTCAGCACTTTGGGAGGCTGAGGCAGGCGGATCACCTGAGGTCAGGAGTTCGAGACCAGCCTGGCCAACATGGAATACAAAACTAGCCGGGTATGGTGGTGGCGCATACCTGTCTCTACTAAAAATACAAAACTAGCCGGGTATGGTGGTGGCGCATACCTGTAATCCCAGCTACTCAGGAGGCTAAGGCAAGAGAATCGCTTGAACCCGGGAGGCGGAGGTTGTGGCGAGCCGAGATCCCGTCACTGAACTCCAGCCTGGGCAACAAGAGCAAAACTCCGTGTCAAAAAAAAACAATGAGTTTAAATTTCCACATATGCTTGCCAGCCCTTGCTGTCAATTAGACTTTTAAATTTTGACCCTTCTGATAAGCATAAAATATCTCATGAAGGTTTTAATTTGAATTGCTACCCTTTTGGTCCCTTGAGAGGAAGTGTGTATACACAGCACAGTGAAGGCTTTCCATAAATATTTGGGGAATTGACTTACGGAGCCTCGGTTTCCCCTTTTGCAGAAAGGGGCGATGGGATCTGCCCTGCCTCTCAGAGGAGGCAAGGCTGTATGTGGTTGTGACTCAGGAAAAGCTTTGTGTTAGATTCTGAGTGACAGGCAAACGTGTACTGAGGCTGGGGCTTTGGCTCCTTGGAGGTAGAGGAGGTGGAAGAGGCGAGGACGAGGCCTTGAGGCCAAGGGACATGGAAAGACAGCACCTTCATTTGTTGTTTTGTTTTGTTTTGAGTCTTACTCTGTCACCCAGGCTTCAGTGCAGTGACGCGATCTCCCCTCCCTCGCTTGCCCGTCGGTGAAGTGGTTACTGTAATGGGTAACACTTAGCCTGATATTTGCTTTCCTGCAACTGACATTTTCCCTCTTAATAGAAGATGATCTATTTTATTTATTTTTTTTATTATTCTCTTTCAGGTTAGAGAGAGCAACAGGGGAGGCAAAAAAAAAAAAAGTGAAAGGCCTCCCAGGTTCAAGTGATTCTCCTACTGCAGCCTCCTGAGTAGCTGGGATTACAGGCACGCACCACCACGCCTGGCTAATTTTTGTATTTTTAGTAGAGAGAGGGTTTCACCATGTTGGCCAGGCTGGTCTGGAACTCCTGACCTCAGGCCTCCCAAAGTGCTGGGATTACAGGCGTGAGCCACCACACCCGGCCAAGACCGCACCTTTAAATGCTGTGCGCCATGCTTCACATGGGGAGGGAGGCCTGAGCAGGCCACACGTGACAGCTCCACCCAGCACACACACACACACCCCTCTCTCCCTGCTCCAGCTAATTCCCGGATGTGAAGGAAGTATGAGACATTAAGGGATTTCAAACCCTGGGAGACCTTGATGGTGCTGAGGAAAGCTGGATGCTGTGAGGAGTTGAATTTCTAGCAGGCCGATAAAGGCGCTAGCCTGGTCTCCCCAACCCCAGACCCCCTGGTGAACCTTATTGGCTGAGCTGGTTTCCATGGAAACTGTCCAGTTCAAAGGGGCACTGTAATATGTTCATCCCTGCATTTCCCGGAGTTCCCAGCGAGCCCTCTGGAGCTGAGTGAGAGGTTTTCAGTGCACGGGAGCTCCAGGTACTCTGAAGCTTTCATCCATTCATTAATCCTCTCCCCTCCCACCCTCCTCTCCCTCTGTTCCCTGACTCCTCCCTGCAGGCCAGCCAGCTCGGCGTGTACAAAGCATTTGTGGATAACTATAAAGTCGCTCTGGAGACAGCCGAGAAGTGCAGCCAGTCCAACAACCAGTTCCAGAAGATCTCAGAGGTAGGCAGCTCCCTGCACAGCCTCCCTGACGGACACAGGGTTTTGGAGGCTGCTCAGAGCCCTGCAGCCCTTGGGTCTCCCCTCCCTCGCTTGCCCGTCGGTGAAGTGGTTACTGTAATGGGTAACACTTAGCCTGATATTTGCTTTCCTGCACCTGACATTTTCCCTCTTAATAGAGAATGATCTATTTTATTTATTTTTTTATTATTCTTTTTCAGGTTAGAGAGAGGAACAGGGGAGGCAAAAAAAAAAAAAAAAAAAAAAAAAAAAAAATCAAGGCAGTGTTCTCCCACACCACACTGTAGTGACCTTGAGCAAGTCACGTCCCCCCTCTTGGCTTTTATTTCCTGTGCTGTAGAATGAGGGGTTTAGACTTGGCCAGATAATCCTTTTTTTTTTTTTTTTTTTTTTTCCTAAGACAGAGTCTTGCTCTGTCACCCAGGCTGGAGTGCAGTGGTGCAATCTCAGTTCACTACAATCTCCACCCCCTGGGTTCAAGTGATTCTCCTGCCTCAACCTCCCAAGTAGCTGGGATTACAGGTGCCCACCACCATGCCCGGCTAATTTTTGTATTTTTAGTAGAGATGAGGTTTTGCCGTGTTGGCCAGGTTGGTCTCAGACTCGGGTGATCTGCCCGTCTCAGCCTCCCGAAGTGCTGACGTTACAGGTGTGAGCCACTGAGCCTGGCGTGGCCAGCTAATCCTAACCTTGCTTGATAAGAATCACTGGGGCACTGTTTAAAACAGATTTTTCAGGCACCTTCCCTGGAGTTTCTGATTCGGAAGTCTTTGGGTGGGGCCCAAGATTCTGTATTTGAACAAGCTTCTGGGTGATTTTTATGATAGGGAATACTTAAGGAAATTCGGACTATAGGTCGTCTTTTAAGGGTGTTGCCAACTCTAGCAAGACTACAATCCCGTAAACACAGAGAGGGCAAGAGCCGCTTATGTGGAGAAGGAGCCTTGGAATCCCTGGCCGGGAACACGCGTGCTTCTGCTCCTGTGGCCCAGTCTTCCTCCCGCACTCCCTGTCTGGAAGCACACGTGTTCCTGTGGCCCAGCCTTCCTGGCCCAGAACACGCGTGCTCCTGCCCCTGCAGCCCAGCCTTCCTCCCGCACTCCTTGGCCGGGAACACACGTGCTCCTGCCCCTTCGGCCCAGCCTTCCTGGCCCAGAACACGCGTGCTTCAGCCTTTCTCCCGCACTCCCTGGCCGGGAACACGCGTGCTTCTGCCCCTGTGGTCCAGCCTTCCTGGCCCAGAACACGCGTGCTTCAGCCTTTCTCCCGCACTCCCTGGCCGGGAACACGCGTGCTTCTGCCCCTGTGGTCCAGCCTTCCTCCTGCACTCCTCTGCAGGGCAGAGGTGCAGTCACATCTGCCATCAACTGGCATGGAGGGGACGGTTGCTTAGGATCCTTCAGGACAGAGCCCAGTTCCTCCCTTTGTCCAGAAAGACCTCAGTGACACCCCTAAAGCACTGGCCTTGCAGGAACAGCCCCCAGTTCAGGAAAAGAGAACCTCCATCCTAGAAAGGGGGAGAGGCTTCTGCAGTTTTGGGAGTCCTGCCTTAAAGGCCCCTCTTGGCCCTTTGTGTCCCCATCTCAACTCTAACACTAGAAGAGTTGGGGAAATGCAGGATCGTTTTCCTGAAACTTCAAGGGTGACGGGCGATACCCACGTTTGGAATCCACTGAGAGGCAGTAGAGGAGCTGACAGGTGGAGATGAACATGTCAGCTTCATCACTGTTAAAATGCAGCTTGGAAAATGTGGATTTGTATCTGTAGCCACAGTGAGCTTGCTGGCAGTTCACCTCTGGAATGAAATTATCTGTTGAGGCCGGGCGCGGTGGCTCACACCTGTAATCCCAGCACTTTGGGAGGCCGAGGCAGGCGGATTACCAGAGGTCAGGAGTTTGAGACCAGCCTGGCCAACGTGGCAAAATCCCGTCTCTACTAAAAATACAAAAATGAGCCAGGCGTGGTGGCGTACACCTGTAATCCCAGCTACTTGGGAGGCTGAGACAGGAGAATCACTTGAACCCGAGAGGTGGAGGTTGCAGTGAGCTGAGATCGCACCACTGCACTCCAGTCTGGCGACAGCACGAGACCCTGTCTGAGAGAAAGTATCTATTGAGTGCCTTGCAGGAGTAGGAAACCACAGGCCCCCCCACCCCAACAATGAGGACAGAGCCCACGCCTCTCACCCAGTGTGCAGAGAGAGGACGGCTGACCACAGTTTCTTCTCCCAGACCCATGGAGCAGATGAGTCACCCTCTGCCTGGGAGGACAAAGTGCAGGCTGGGGAAGTCCCTCTCCATGGAGTCAAGAGGCTGGAGAGGCCGGGTGCAGTGGCTCACGCCTGTAATCCCAGCACTTTGGGAGGCCGAGGTGGGAGATTGGCTTGAGTCCAGGAGTTTGAGACCGGCCTGGGCAACATGGTGAAACCCCGTCTCTATTAAAAGTACAAATGAAAGGGGCTGGAGAAAGGGTGCTTCCTTCGCGGTTTCCAGCCCCACCCGGGAACTACCTGGACTCCTCTGGTCTGTGTTCAGAGCAGCCCTGCCAAGGCTGCCCAAGAACCCAGGGTCAGATATGGTGCAGAGGGTGTGGGGTCTTCCCTTGGCCTGGGCTGACTGCCTGTTCCCTGTGCATAGGCAGAAACCCCCACAGCCAACTGTAAGCCCCTCAAAGCCTGCCCACCCCAGAGGGCAGAGCCAGGCCCCTGGCTTTCTGCCAGGTGGCTTCTCATCCTGACTCACTTGATGACGTCCTTGCTTCCTGCTGGTGCTGCCACTTAATTACTGCAATTGGGCTCCTTCTGCAGCAGGAGTGATTTCACACCCCTGGGCTCTCCGGAGGGGGGCGTGAGGAAAAAGTCCCGAAATCTGGGAATCCAGGCACCAGCCAGAGACACAGCCTAGGGATGCTGAGTAACCCCACCCCCCGCCCCCCAAAATACACACGCACCCAAGCTCAGTCTCTGGGAGTTTTCTCTGTCTGGAAACAGCTTGAGACAAAGTAGGAAGTTCCTACTGTCTGGGCGCTTCCTTCCCTGTAGGCCGAGCAGGTGACATCACCTGAGCCCCTGACCTTGGCCTCACTTTGCCCCCTGCCTTCCCCCCCACACCCGTCTTTGAGGCTCCGTGTGCGCGGTCTGCCAAGTGAGGATGGCATTACAGCTCCGGTTGCAGGCTGCACTGTCCTGCTAGCAGAAGCTGGGGCTGGAACCTCTCTAAAGGAGGATGAAGAGGCTCGGAGCAGACAAGTCATTCCTGGGGTCTGTTTCCAGTACTCACTACCTGTCGCCTGGCTTGGGGTCCAGGAGTGGCATTGGCTCTTCCTCCCTCGAAGCTTCCTCTCGGGCCCCCAGCACAGGCAGTGGTGGGTGGGGAGTGTCGGGGGTGCTGGGAGCTGAGTGCTCTCTGACGGGGGCAGGATGCAGCTCACTGTCCTGGGGAGCTCCGCGTCTCTGCCACAGATCCACCACTTCCCTGCTTCCACTGCGCAGGCGTGTGGGACCCCTCCTTCCTACCTCACGGGTTGCTGATGCCCGAAAGAGCTGCTGGAGTACCTGGCGCTGGTCAGCTCAAACCCTGTCTGCCCTTGGCCGATGTGTAGGGTTCCTGAGTTGGGGTTCCTGAGATGGGTTTCCTGTAATCACGGGGCTCCCTGCCAGCCCCTCTCATCTCTGGGACCTGGAGTCCCTTCCTTCTTGCCCACACCCCAGCCACTGGACTCCACCAGGCTCCAGGAGTTCACAGGTGCGGTGCGGGGGATTGGGGTTGCAGAGGCAGCCAATGGCTGTGGGGCTCCTTTGTCTCTGTTCTCTTTTTTTTTTTTTTTTTTGAGACGGAATCTCACTCTGTTGCCCAGGCTGGAGTGCAGTGGTACGATCTCAGCTCACTGCAACCTCCGCCTCCCGGGTTCAAGCGATTCTCCTGCCTCAGCCTCCCGAGTAGCTGGGACTACAGGCTTGTGCCACCACACCTGGCTAACTTTTGTATTATTAGTAGAGACGGGGTTTCACCATGTTGGCCAGGCTGGTCTCGAACTCCGGACCTCAGTTGATCCGCCTGCCTCAGCCTCCCAAAGTGCTGGGATGACAGGCGTGAGCCACCGCGCCCAGCCTCTGTTCTCATCCTTGCATCCCGAGTCTCACAGCCCCCCTACCTGCCAGGCTCACGGTAGGGGCTGGGGGCGGTGAGGGACGGAGCAGGCCGTGACTCCTCTCCTCCCTCTGGCAGGAACTCAAAGTGAAAGGTCCCAAGGACTCCAAGGACAGCCACACGTCCGTCACCATGGAAGGTACCTCGGGGAGCGGGCTGGATTACCGGCACCTGCCTTTGTCTGGCTGTGTGGGCGACGGGCTGCATGGACGCAGCGCCCTTCCCCCGTGTGCGCGTGTGAGTGTGAGCGCGCGTGAGTGTGAGCGCGCGTGAGTGTGTGTGCGCACGCGAGGACTCCAGCCTCGTGCCCAGGCAGCCAGCCAGCTACAAACGTGCTCCTCTTCAGGATGCCAGCAGGCCGCTGGGTCCCTCCCTCCCCGCCCCTCCTCCCCACCCCTCCTCCCCTTCCCCTTCCCTCCTCTCCTCGCCACGCGCCTCCCTCCCCTCCCTCTTGCTGGAAGAGCACTCGGAAGCGGCTGCTCGATGCTGGAGTCTGTGCGGCGGCATCAGCAAGGGGGCTGAGTGGCCGGGCTGCTGGTGGGCGCTGGGGAGCCTGGAGTGATGGCTGCACGCTCCCGCTGCGGAGACAGAGGCTGCCATGGAGATTCTCCTCATTATTCGCTTCTGCTGTAACTGCACCTATGGTAACCCAGGTGCCCGCTGTGGGAGGCGGCAGACCCTCCCACCTCTGGGGGCCAGCTGGAGTGGGCTCAAATGTGTCTGGCGAGGTTTGAGGGCCACAGGGAAGGAGGGCGGGCAAGTGGCTGGACCTGAATTCCCCCTTCGTTTCCGCCGGCGTCCAGCCTAGAGTTGAAACCTGGGGGCTGCTCAGGGCAGGGCCGTTTGCAAATGGAAGGACCAGGCTGGAGGGCCAGGTGCCCCCGAGGATCGGCGGGGAATTGGTGGGCTAGTGTGAGAGAACTTCCTGGAGGGGCTGTTAGGGAGAGACGGCGAGGAGCTGTGCCCGCAGACGTAGTAGCCCTGAGGCCAGGGAGAGGGTCCGTGGGGGCCAGGCACAGCGTGGCCATGGGTGGTGATGGTCCGGATGGTGGCGTTGCCAGCCGACAGGGCGCCAGTGTGAGCCGGAGGGAGAAGTTGGGAGTTTCTTTGTTTCTGGAGAGAGGAGCGGAGGCTGGGCGGCAGGGTATTGTGTGCTCCAGTGCACATGCTGCCAGCTCTCGGAGCAGCAGGCGGAGGACACGGAGGGGCTGCGGGAGCAGGAAGGAGCTGAGAGGTTTGTTTTCAGCCATGAAAGACACCGGAGCCGAGGTCTGGGTCCTTAACTGGAAGGCAGGTCGGCAGTGCCAGCGGGAGAGGGGGTGTGGCAAGCTGCTTTGTGAAGGTCACACACACCCCACCTTTCGGTGGAAGGAACCCAGACCATCCTCCTTGCAGCTCCCGAAGCTGGCTGGGGGGGATGGGGGAGGTCCCGGGACAGGTGCATGTCATCAGCACGACTGTTGGTCATAGGAGGATGAAGCCGGCCCAGGCAGGAAGATGTGCAGAAGCCCGTGGACCCTGCCCCAAGAGGCAAGGCGTGCCAAGGGGTGCCCTGTGGCAGGCAGTGGGGCGGGCACATGTGGCTCCCAGGCCAGAGTCTGTGGGAGCAGCGGGCGGCTGGTTTTAGGACCTTCCTCTTCCTTCCCACCAGGTGTTTCGGCTCTGCCCCCTTCTCAGTCACTTTCCCTTCCTATCTCCCTGGTAACCCGGAGCTCCTTGGAGCTCCTTGTCGAAGGCTGACGTGAGGGGGGTGGCAGCTTGCAGAGGAGAGACGGTAGGTTTCCTGGGCTCCTTCCCAGAGGCGGCCATGGTGGAGGGGCTGTATGGGGCCACTGTCCCTTGATCTTCTCAGGACCCTCTTGAGGGAAGCAAGCTCTGAGGCAGCCTTTCTCCTGCGACCCGGCAGGATGGCCGCGGGAACCCTGTTCTCGCTTGAAATTGGCCTGGTCAGCGATCGGAGGCGAAATGGTCTTTTTGATCTGGCCTAGGGGTTGGTCAGGTCTCGACTCTGCCTCCCTGAAAAGGAAATGTAGCCTTGGCTTCCTCTCTCTTCCCCACAAGGAAGCTTCGACCCGGGACCTGGAGTTCACGCTGCTTCGGTCTCCGTGATACTGTTGTTGAAGTCAGCTTCAAAGTGGGGAATGAGGAGTGAAAGGGCCAGCTTGTGAGGAGGGGGCTCACCCCGTCCTGGTCACTCTTCCCAAGAACCCTCCTGTGGGTCATGGAGATTTTACAGGTGCTGCCCTCCCCTGAGGAAGGGGCAGCTCAAAGCCAGGAGCATGAGTGGATCTGCGTTCAAAGCCCAGCTCCCACCACTTGTAGCTTGGTGATGGGGAACAAGCCACAGAACGTCTCTGGCCTCAGTTGTCTTGTCTGTAAAATGGGGCTAGTGAGAATTTCCTCCCTCTTTAATCACAGGAAATAATGTGAGCAAAGCAGTGAACTCAGTACCCTGGGCACACAGCGAGTACCCAGCAAACTAGAGCGAGGCCAGCTTGCCGCCCAAGTCAGTGGAGAGGGGTGGGGAGAGTGGGTGAGGCCGGGCAGGAAGCAGGCCAGCCTGCCGGAGCCTGGGGACGGGGAAGGGCCAGAGCGAGCGCCTCCCCCTGAGTTCTCAGGGGACCCTGGCGTGCAGGGGCCGTGGGGAGCACAAACTTCAGGGCCGCTCTTGCTCCCCTGGTTCCCTCTGTATCTGACGTGGTCCCAGCGCCCCCTCCCTGTGCACCTGTCCTCCTGGCCGCCCTCCCGGGGCTCATTCCGCAGCCCTGCTCAGGTGGACTCTGGAGGTGACCACAGGCATATTAATAACCCCTCTGAAACCCAACCTGCCATGTGTGCAGACCTCTGAGCTTAGTCAGAAACCTCTTCCTCCTGGGACCCAGGAGAGGGCTGCGGGGAGCCAATAATGCAGTGTCAGCTTTCTGTGGAGCTGCCACTCTGGGGCCCACTCCGGCAGGTGTCTGCTGAGCTTGTGCTTTCTTTTGGGTCTCTGGGATTCTCGAGTGTGATTTTTTCCTGAAGATGGGCTGAGCCACAGGTGGGTGCCTTAAACAGCCTCAGAAATGGACCCACCTGAGCGAGGACCTGGGCTGTACCCTCAGTGCCCCAGGACACTCCAAGACTGGCCTCGTTCCTTCAAGCTTCCATGGCCCATGGGGAGGGTCTCTGGAAATTGCTAGATAAGAAAGGGCTACAGATGTGTCATGTGAAGTGTATTTACGTAAACCAGTGGTTGGCCGGGTATGGTGGCTCATGCCTGCAATCCCAACATTTTGGCAAACTGAGGCAGGAGGATTGCTTGAGGCCAGGAGTTCAAGACCAGCAACATAGTGAGACCTTGTCGCTCGCTGTCCTCCCTCCCTCCCTCCCTCCCTCCCTCCCTCCCTTCCTTCCTTCCTTCCTTCCTTCCTTCCTTCCTTCCTTCCTTCCTTCCTTCCTTCCTTCCTTCCTTCCTTCTTTTCCTCCCTCCCTCCCTCCGTCCCTTCCTTCCTTCCTTCTTTCCCTCCCTCCCTACTTTCTTCCTTCCTGTCTCGCTCTGTTGCCAGGCTGGAGTGCAGTGGCACGACCTCAGCTCACTGCAACTTCCGCCTCCCGGATTCAAGAGATTCCCTTGCCTCAGCTTCCCAAGTAGCTGGGATTATAAGCACCTGCCACCAGGCCCTGCTAATTTTATTTTTAGTAGAGACGGGTTTTTGCCATGTTGGCCAGGCTGTTCCTGAACTCCTGACCTCAAGTGACTCACCCGCTTCGGCCTCCCAAAGTGCTGGGATTACAGGCATGAGCCACTGCACCCGGCCCCTCATCTCTCTATTTTTTTAAAAATTAAAATACATAAAATACAAAGCAGTGGTTTTTAACTACTATTATACATTCAAATCAGTAAAGAAGCTTTTTAAAAATGCTCATGCCCCGTGTGGTCTTGCGGAGATTTGGGTTGAGTTGATGGGGCTGGGGGCAGGCATCTGTATCTTTTAACAGCTCCCCTAGTCATTCTGATGGGCAGCCAAGCTCGGACTGCATATTAGGCTGGTGGCCCCTGCTGAGGCTGCGTTTTCTTCACAGCCTGCAGATTGCTCCCTGAAGTGTCTGCTTAGCCGCAGGGGATATTTATATCTCAGGATGTGGAGAACTCTTGGGTTTGGGGCCCGGCTAGGGCATGCATGTTCACGCTGGGACCTGTCACATCCTGGTCCTATGGGACACCCAGTCTGGGATCCTTCTTCCTAGATGAACACCATGCCTCTCTCACTGCCCAAGGTCCTGACCCCAGGGACAGAGCATCCAGGTGCAGAACTGAAGCTGAGCCTCCTGCTGGGAGGGCGGGCACAGCTGCGTGCAGGAAGGGCGTTGGGAAGTGTTGATCCACCAGCTGCCACCTCCACCTGTCCCTGCTGAATCCCAGCCATCCTCACTTGGTGTCTGGGTTGTGGAGGGTGTGGCTCTTGGGGTCCTGGACTGGTCTTGCCTGGGTTCTCCCAGCCTCTTTGGGGCTCTCATATGTGAGGCCTAACTTGAGTTGCTTCAGGAAAACTTTGCCCCTCGGGCTGCCACGTGTTGAGAGCACAGCCTTTCTTTTCTTCTTTTTTTTTTTTTTGAGACGGAGTTTCGCTGTTGTTGCCCAGGCTGGAGTGCAGTGGCGCGATCTTGGTTCGCTATCATCTCCGCTTCTCGGGTTCAAGTGACTCTCCTGCCTCAGCCTCCCAAGTAGCTGGGATTATAGGTGTGTGCCACCATGCCTGGCTACTTTTTGTGTTTTTAGTAGAGACAGGGTTTCACTGTGTTGACCAGGCTAGCCTCGGGGAGCAGAGCCTTTCTGTGGAGATCAGGCCAGCCTCCCTGGCCTCCAGCCTCCCTGCCTCCGGCCTCCCTGGCCTCCAGCCTCCCTGCCTCTGGCCTCCCTGGCCTCTGGCCTCCCTGGCCTCCAGCCTCCCTGACCTCCGGCCTCCCTGACCTCCAGCCTCCCTGGCCTCCAGCCTCCCTGCCTCCCTGGCCTCCAGCCTCCCTGCCTCCAGCCTCCCTGCCTCCAGCCTCCCTGGCCTCCAGCCTTCCTGTGCTTGCTCTGGGGTTTGAGGATGTGGGGAGGGGTCTTTCCTCTGAGAGATGAGGCCAGTCCTGTGGGTCACAGTGAGGCATGCCAATCCCAGCTGTCTGTGCCCAGCCTTCAGCTGCAGGAGCCTGAGAATGATAAGGTCTGGAGAGCTGCCCTTCCTAGAAACACAGAATGTCTCGTTCCCCGTTCTGGGGTCCTGCGTGTGGCAGGTGTGCTGGACTCTGCAGGGCGTGGCTGGGTGGAGCTGTGTGATTCTGGGGTCCTGCGTGTGGCAGGTGTGCTGGACTCTGCAGGGTGTCGCTGGGTGGAGCTGTGTGATTCAGGGCTGGGGGTCCAGGGGAGCATCTGCCTTGAGCCACGTGAGGCCAGGACAGGCCTTGCGGGGGGCACGTGGCTCTCGAGGAAGCCACATCGGATTGGAGAGGAGGCAGGGCTGGAGAGGGAGCTGGGGCTGCCAGGGCAGTGTCCGCTGCTTGGTCTGCCTGGGGAGTGAGAGCAGAGGTGGGGGCTGCCGTGGGCTCACTCTGGCATCCTGCGAGGGGTGTTCACATGGGAAGCAGGCGGGTGGGGGACGACACTGGTCTCTGGGGTGCTGGGTTGCCCTTGTCCATCATCCTCTTCCTCCTTCTCCCTATCTCCCAAACAGCTCTGCTCTACAAGCCCATTGACCGGGTCACTCGGAGCACCTTAGTCCTACACGTAAGTGTCAAGCCCCTGAATGGCCAGAGAGGGCTTAGGAGTGCGGTGGAAGACTGAGTCTGGGGTGAGAGGGTGCTGGAGTCACTGAGAACAGCCCACGTGGGGAATCAGGGGGTCCCTAGGCCCGGAGGATGCCTTTCTGGCCTGTAGTATCCATGCCACCAGGCCAGGGCCTGAATACAGCTTGGCTACTAAGCTTGACACTGGCCAGGTGCTCCCCGGGAGGCAGGCACTTCCTGCTTCCCCACCGGCTGCCTCCTGGTCTCCAGCATCCTTGGAGCAGCTGCAGGGCGGACACGGGTTTCTCTCCCAGCTGTTCAGGGGATGAGCCTCCACCTGGCCTTTGGTTTCTCTCCCAGCTGCTCAGGGGGATGAGCCTCCACCTGGCCTCCCCACCGGGGAAAGAATAATGACTGTAACTGGGAGAAGAGGGAGCAGCCAGGGCCCTCCACCTGCTGCACTGGCTCTTCTTTTTATTTTTATTTTTTTTGTTTTTTATTTTTACTGTCACCCAGGCTGGAGTGCAGTGGCACGATCTCAGCTCACTGCAAGCTCCGCCTCCCAGGTTCAGGCGATTCTCCTGCCTCAGCCTCCCAAGTAGCTGGGACTATAGGTGCCCGCCACCTCGCCCGGCTAATTTTTATATTTTTACTAGAGATGGGGTTTCACCGTGTTGCCCAGGCTGGTCTCGAACTCCTGATCTCAAGTGATCCTCCCGCCTCGGCCTCCCAAAGTACTGGGATTTCAGGCATGAGCCACTGCACCCCGCCTGACTCTGATTTGTAGTTCAGATTTTTCAGGAATTAGGTGGGTCCCTGAGTGCCCATCCTTTGGATTCTTTGGGTGGGGACTGAGCACTCCCCTGTGGCCACACATCGGGCCCCAGAGCCGCTCCCCTCAACTCACTGCCTCACCCTTCCCAGGACCTGCTGAAGCACACACCTGTGGACCACCCCGACTACCCACTGCTGCAGGATGCTCTCCGCATCTCCCAGAACTTCCTGTCCAGCATCAACGAGGACATCGACCCCCGCCGGACTGCAGTCACAACACCCAAGGGGGAGGTGAGCTCAGGGCCCAGCACGGCCCCTCACCCAGGCTGAGAAGTATGGGGTGGGCCAGACCCCTTGTCCCCTTCTCTCACACATGGGCGGCAGATCGCTCGTCCCCTTCTCTCACGCACGGGCGGCAGATCCCTCGTCCCCTTCTCTCACGCACGGGCGGCAGATCGCTCGTCCCCTTCTCTCACGCGCGGGCGGCAGATCCCTCGTCCCCTTCTCTCACGCACGGGCGGCAGATCGCTCGTCCCCTTCTCTCACGCACGGGCGGCAGATCGCTCGTCCCCTTCTCTCACGCACGGGCGGCAGATCCCTCGTCCCCTTCTCTCACGCACGGGCGGCAGATCCCTCGTCCCCTTCTCTCACGCACGGGCGGCAGATCCCTCGTCCCCTTCTCTCACACACAGGTGGTGCTGGGTGCCCCATGCCTCTCCAGCCCTGATTTGCCATTCCCAGCCAAGGAGAGGTCTTCAGTCCTTGGTCACCCTGATGACCTGCAGCATTCCAGGCCCTAGGCTGAGAGATTTTAAGTCCAGTGTGTCATTAATCCTCATAATAATCTAGGGAGGCCGGGCGCGGTGGCTCACACCTGTAATCCCAGCACTTTGGGAGGCCGAGGTGGGTGGATCACTTGAGATCAGGAGTTCGAGACCAGCCTGGCCAACAAAGCCCCGTCTTTACTAAAAATACAAAAATTAGCCGGGCATGGTGGTGCGTGCCTGTAATCCCAGCTACCCAGGAGGCTGAGGCAGGAGAATTGCTTGAACTTGGGAGGCGGAGGTTACAGTGAGCCCAGATCGCACCACTGCACTCTAGCCTTGGCGACAGAGTGAGACGCCGTCTCAATAATAACAATCCAGTGAGCCAGAAGAAGAACGGGGGAGTCTCTCCAGGTTCACCACACGGTCTTTCAGCCCCAGGTATCAGAGCTGGATTCCTCGCCCGGGGCTGTCTGGAGGCTCCATGCGTTCTCCCCCATGCCGGGGAAGCCGGCCTCTGGGTGCCTGGTTCTTGAATGCAGACACCTCCCTCTGCCAGTGTGATGCTGTCAGCGTCCCCTGGGAAGCGAAGGGAGCAGGAGCTTGGAGCGGCTTCAGCTGGGCCTGCACGAGCAGTAGCTTGGGGGGAGCCCGCAGCAGGAAAAGCTGGTGCTGGAGGTGACAGAGGCCGTCCAGGTTGCTGGAATGTCCAGCGGGCACCTGCATGTGGGACAGCCATTCCCCGGGGGCCCTTCTTGGTGGAAGGGTGGGGACGGCCCAGTGAGGGGAGTACCAGGAAGCATGAGAGGGACGGTTGCCCTCTTGGGTTGGCATCTGGGCACAGGTGAAAGGCTTCCTGTCCGGGGGAGGCCATTAGGAGTGAGGCTGACGGGGTTTCTGCTCCTCTGGTCTGTTTACGAGCCCCCAGGTTCTCCTGGGGAGAAAGTGGTGAGGGACAGGCCTGGAGAGTGTCCACTGGGCAGAGAGCCGATCCTCTGCAGCTCCTGGGGCTGGTGTGCAGCGTCCGGGGATGCCCTCGTCTGTTTTACTCTGGGGATATCTGAAAAATCTCCAGAGGGCTCAGCCTTAGCGTACCCTCAGTTTTCGGTCATCTTTTTTTCTTTTTTTTTGACGGAGTCTCGCTCTGTCGCCCAAGCTGGAGTGCAGTGGCGCGATCTCAGCTCACTGCAAGCTCCACCTCCCGGGTTTACGCCATTCTCCTGCTTCAGCCTCCTGAGTAGCTGGGACTACAGGCGCCCGCCACCACGCCCAGCTAATTTTTTGTATTTTTAGTAGAGATGGGGTTTCACCGTGTTAGCCAGGATGGTCTCGATCTCCTGACCTCATGATCCACCCGCCTCGGCCTCCCAAAGTGTTGGGATTACAGGCGTGAGCCACCACGCCCGGCCAATGGTCATCTTTTTTTTTTTTGAGACTGAGTCTCACTGTGTTACCCAGGCTGGGGTGCAATGGCGCAATCTCAGCTCACTGCAACCTCCACCCTCTGGGTTCAAGCAAATCTCCTGCCTCAGCCTCCCAAACTCCTAGCTGGAATTACAGGCAGGTGTCACCACGCCCAGCTAATTTTTGTATTTTTACTAGAGATAGGGTTTTACCATGTTGGCCAGGCTGGTCTCGAACTCCTGACCTCAGGTGATCTGCCCGCCTCGGCCTCCCAAGTGCTGGGATGACAGGCATGAGCCACCGCGTCTGGCCTCGGTCATCTTAATTGTATAGTTTGAATACGCTCACCTACATGTTACAGCAGACGTAGGTCACACCGTGTATCATATAGGAAAGGCTGGGACAGATGGGGACGGCCTCCTGGCTCTGAGCGGGGGTTGGAAACTCTTGAAATCCCACGTGGAGCAGAAACCACCCAGAGCCCGAGTTAGAGTTGGCTGCAGGTCCCCTCTGGACACGGCTGCAGCCCCAGGCTGGACCACCCAGGTCTCGTCCCCTGGGGGGCTAGAGAAGCCAGGGAGGAGTAGCCCCGACAGGCCTGAGCGGGTCTCAGCTCTCCGTTGAGCCGGAACTAGATGAAGTTCTCTGCCGCGGTCAGGAGGGATTGCAAGCGGGGATGTACGTGCCCCAGGGTGGAGAAACCAGGTTGTCCTGGGCAGGGGGCACCAGGGGTAGCTGCGGAGAGCCCCATGCGTTGCGCACACTTGATGTGCCAGGCACTGTGCTGTTGTACACGCACCATCTCGATGAGTCACCTTAGGAGGCAGACATCATCATACGCACTTTACAGCAGGTGAACTGGGATTCAGAGAGGTCAGGGAGCCGCCTGAGATCACAGCTGAGAAGCCTGTCGGGATCCAAACCCACATCCGTGTGACTCCGAAGGCAGTGCTTGACCCACCTTGGTTAAGGGGTTACAGGCTATGCCGCCCCTCGGTTCAGCCCTCCCTGGCTGGCCGTGCCCCCGCATGCAGGCTCGGCCCTCGGCCGCACTCCCCTCTGAGCAGGCTGGGGTCTGCCATCTCCCTCAGACACGACAGCTGGTGAAGGACGGCTTCCTGGTGGAAGTGTCGGAGAGCTCCCGGAAGCTGCGGCATGTCTTCCTCTTTACAGATGTCCTACTGTGTGCCAAGCTGAAGAAGACCTCTGCGGGGTGAGTGCGAGTCCGGGGACACGGGGAGGGGGAGGGGGCCGGACCTCTGCGGGGTGAGTGCGAGTCCGGGGACACGGGGAGGGGGCCGGACCTCTGCGGGGTGAGTGCGAGTCCGGGGACACGGGGAGGGGGCCGGACCTCTGCGGGGTGAGTGCGAGTCCGGGGACACGGGGAGGGGGCCGGACCTCTGCAGGGTGAGTGCGAGTCCGGGGACATGGGGTGGGGGAGGGATCGGACCTCTGCGGGGTGAGTGCGAGTCCGGGGACACGGGGTGGGGGAGGGATCGGACCTCTGCGGGGTGAGTGCGAGTCCGGGGACACGGGGAGGGGGCCGGACCTCTGCGGGGTGAGTGCGAGTCCGGGGACACGGGGAGGGGGAGGGGGCCGGACCTCTGCGGGGTGAGTGTGAGTCCGGGGACATGGGGTGGGGGAGGGATCGGACCTCTGCGGGGTGAGTGCGCGAGTCCAGGGACATGGGGTGGGGGAGGGGGCCGGACCTCTGCGGGGTGAGTGCGAGTCCGGGGACACGGGGAGGGAGAGGGGGCCGGACCTCTGCGGGGTGAGTGCGAGTCCGGGGACACGGGGAGGGGGCCGGACCTCTGCAGGGTGAGTGCGAGTCCGGGGACATGGGGTGGGGGAGGGATCGGACCTCTGCGGGGTGAGTGCGAGTCCGGGGACACGGGGAGGGGGAGGGGGCCGGACCTCTGCGGGGTGAGTGCGAGTCCGGGGACATGGGGTGGGGGAGGGATCGGACCTCTGCGGGGTGAGTGCGAGTCCGGGGACACGGGGAGGGGGAGGGGGCCGGACCTCTGCGGGGTGAGTGCAAGTCCGGGGACACGGGGAGGGGGCCGGACCTCTGTGGGGTGAGTGCGAGTCCGGGGACATGGGGTGGGGGAGGGATCGGACCTCTGCGGGGTGAGTGTGCGAGTCCAGGGACATGAGGTGGGGGAGGGGGCCGGACCTCTGCGGGGTGAGTGCGAGTCCAGGGACACGGGGTGGGGGAGGGGGCCGGACCTCTGCGGGGTGAGTGCGAGTCCGGGGACACGGGGAGGGGGAGGGGGCCGGACCTCTGCGGGGTGAGTGCGAGTCCGGGGACATGGGGTGGGGGAGGGTGCCGGACCTCTGCGGGGTGAGTGCGAGTCCGGGGACACGGGGTGAGGGAGGGATCGGACCTCTGCGGGGTGAGTGCGAGTCCGGGGACACGGGGAGGGGGCCGGACCTCTGCGGGGTGAGTGCGAGTCCGGGGACACGGGGAGGGGGCCGGACCTCTGCGGGGTGACTGCGAGTCCGGGGACACGGGGTGGGGAAGGGGGCCGGACCTCTGCAGGGTGAGTGTGCGAGTCCAGGGACACAGGGCCGAGGGAGGGAGCTGGACCTTTGCGTGTTGAGTGTGAGTCCAGGGACATGGGCTGGGGGAAGGGGGCCGGACCCTGCCCCCCATGGAGGCTTCAGCAGCTTTGTGGGTTTTTTTTTCTTTTGAGACAGGGTCTTGCTCTGTTGCTCAGGCTGGAGTGCAGTGGTGTGATCTTGGCTCACTGCAACCTCCACCTCCCGGGTTCAAGTGATTCTCCTGCCTCAGCCTCCTGAGTAGCTGGGATTACAGGTGCACGCCACCTCACCTGGCTAAGTTTTGCATTTTTAGTAGAGACGGGGTTTTGCCGTGTCAGCCAGGCTGGTCTCGAACTCCTGACCTCAGGTGATCTGCCCGCCTTGGCCTCCCAAAGTGCTGGGATTACAGGCGTGAGCCACCGTGCCCAGCCGGATTTTTCCTTTTAAAAACTGTATTAATTAACCTAATTTCACCACATAGCCTTTTTTTTTTTTTTTTAAATAAGTCATGTTTTTAATTATAAAGATAATATAAGGACATTGGAGGAAACCCCGTTCCCCACTGAAGCATGAGGTCTGCCTCCTGCCCCGCTGCTTCCTTCCCTGTTTTTAAATGTTCTCATGTTTCTTCACACAGTCATAATCACAGCGAATACCCAATTTGGGGCTCTGCTGTTTCTATTTCGTGTCATAAGCAGTTTCCCTGTTGCTGCCTCATCTTCATAATCATCCTTTTACTTTCCTGCACGGTTACCAGTGGATGTGCAATCGTTTACTTAAGCATTCTCTTTTTATTAGACATCTCTGAATTTCTGCTAACTGCAGTGCTGTGAATATTCACCACGTCTCCTGCTACTATTTATTGAGGGTTTAGGCCATGCCAGGTGCTGTGACACATCCTTTGAATACATGATTTCTAGTCCTCCCAACAACTCCACAAAGTAGTGACTGTTGTTCCCTTATCGTAGATGAGAGAAGAGCCTTGGAGAAGGTAAATAAGCTGCCCAAGCTTGCACAGCTAGAGGCACAGGTGGGATTGGAACCCCAAGCTAACGTGCGAGCTCCTTTGTGCCTCCTCCTCTCTACCCGATAATGTGGGTCGGCTCTGTGCCTTGAGCAGAGAGGCTCATTCCGCGTTCATTCACACATTCTTCCACCCACACTTACTGATCACCTACGACGTGCCAAGCACACCCCTTCTCCCAGCTGAGAAGCGACAGTCTGGATTCAAACCCATGTCTATGGGATGCCAAAGCTAGTGTGTTTACTACCAGGCTATCCTGCCTCTCCCCTTCAGCCCTCCCTGGCTGGCTGTGCCCCCAAGTACGGCACAGGGGTAGCAGGCCATGCACCCACCACAACACTTGGGTCAGAATGAGAAGTGCAAATCTAAGTCTTAGGGGAAGGATCGATTATTATGAACTTCAATAAAGGGATGACTGGCCGGGCGCAGTGGCTCACACCTGTAATCTCAGCACTTTGAGAGGCCAAGGCGGGTGGATCACCTGGGGTCAGGAGTTCGAGACCAACCTGGCTGACATGGCGAAACTCCGTCTCTACTGAAAGTACAAAAATTAGCTGGGTGTGATGGCGGGCGGCTATAATCCCAGCTACTCGGGAGGCTGAGGTAGGAGAATTGCTTGAACCCTGGAGGCAGAGGTTGGAGTGAGTGGAGATCGCCCCATTGCACTCCAGCCTGGGCGACAAAAGCGAAACTCCATCTCATAAAATAAAAATAATTAAAAAATAATAATAAAGGACATGACTCCCTGGAACTAGATCATGTTTGAGATTGTTCTGAGGCAGAGATGGCAATAATAAGCACACATGCCTCTGCCTGTTGTCCTTTGCCACAGCAGACATTGCTAATCACACATGCCTCTGCCTGTCATCCTTTGCCATGGCAGACATTACTAATCAACCAGAGCACGCTTTCTTGCTAGACTTGGATGTGGCTTTGTAATCCTCCACCCAGTGTTGACCCATGTGACCTCTCTTGATAAGAGTTGGCATTCGGAATAACACCTGTATTCCATTGCTAGCCTGAAGGATATTGAATGTGGATAGTCTAGAAGGGAGGGAGGAGTGTGGGGTGGGGAATAGGAAAATGTGAGCCCAGCCAGGAGGGCTTTGCTCTTCTTGATACCCAAGTGGTTTGGGATGTTTGACAACATGAATCGTCTAGGCCAGAAGCCTGGTAAGGTGATGGGGTGGAGTTGCTCCCTGCAGGCGGGACAGACCCCAGAACCCAGCTCTCATCACTCCATGTGCTCCACGTGTGTGTTTCCTAGTCAGGCTTCTCAGGAGCAGGGATCGTTCTTGCTTCTGGCAAGTTCTCAGTCAACCCCTGTCAGTGGTTCTGTGGTTCTGGACCCAGGAGTTGAGGCTGGAAGAGCCAGGCTCCCTCTAGCTCATGGCTCCCTCTGGCTCATTTGCAGGAAGCACCAGCAGTATGACTGTAAGTGGTACATTCCCCTGGCCGACCTGGTGTTTCCGTCCCCCGAGGAATCTGAGGCCAGCCCCCAGGTGCACCCCTTCCCAGACCATGAGCTGGAGGACATGAAGATGAAGATCTCTGCCCTCAAGAGTGAAATCCAGAAGGAGGTGAGCAGAGCTTGGTATCTGAGCCTGGGGCCCTTTGAGCCAGCTGTGCTGGGGGAGGTGGAGGTGGGAAGTTGTAAGGTTTGAGAGTTTGAGAGGGAGCCTTGAGTGTGTAGTTACTAGGGGAAAGACCCCAACTACAGTAGCTCCAAGCAGATCGAGGGGGTCAGTGCTCAGGATTTCGTGGGGCTAACATGGAGAGTGCCCTGGAAAGCAGTGCATGTTGAACACGATAGAAAGGGGAAGCAAGCAGCCAGGCGCAGTGGCTTACACCTGTAATCCCAGCACTTTGGGAGGCCGAGGCAGGTGGATCACCTGAGGCCAGGAGTTTGAGACCAGCCTGGCCAACATGGCGAAACCCTGTCTCTACTAAAAGTACAAAAATTAGCTGGGCACGGTGGTGGGCGCCTGTAATCTCAGCTACTTGGGAGGCTGAGGCAGGAGAATGGCTTCAACCCGGGAGGTGGAGGTTGCAGTCAGCCAAGATCATGCCATTGCACTCTAGCCTGGGCAATAGAGTGAGATTCTGTATTTAAAAAAAAAAAAAAAAAAAAAGGCAGGGGGGTTGGGGAAGCAAGAGAAGAAAAAGGAGGCTTTTGTAAGGAAAAGCAGGACCTGTGCAAGGAAGAAGACCTGAGAGGCCTCTCAGAAACTGACAGATCAAGTAGGCAAATAAATAAGGAGAGAGAGAACCTGAATGCCACAATTAACACGCTTGGCGTAAAAATGCCAAGAAGCTTGTGCCCTGACAGAAAACTGAGATTGTTGTCACACATGTGTGCAACATTCACATTTATCCTATAACAGGCCACTAAGGAAATCTCAACATTTTTCAAAAAGTTGATAGCATACAAGTCATGTTCACAGACCACAGTGGAGTAAAATTAGAAGTGAACAAGAAAATTGGTCAGCCTGGGCGCAGTGGCTCACACCTGTAATCCCAGAACTTTGGGAGGCTGAGGCGGGTGGATCACCTGAGGTCAGGCATTCGAGATCAGTCTGGCCAATATGGTAAAACCCCATCTCTACTAAAAATACAAAATTTTCCAGGCGTGGTGGATCACGCCTGTAATCCCAGCACTTTAGGAGGCCCAGGCAGGCAGGTCACCTGAGGTCAGGAGTTCGAGACTGGTCTGGCCAACATGGTGAAACCCCATCTCTACTGAAAATACAAAATTAGCCGGATGTGGTGACTTGCGCCTGTAATCCCAGCTACTCAAGAGGCTGAGACAGGAGAATTGCTTGAACCTGGGAGGCAGAGGTTGCCGTGTGCTGAGATTGCGCCGCTGCACTCCAGCCTGAGCAACAGAGTGAGACTCTGTCTAAAAAAAAAAAAAAAAAAGAATATTGGTTTGGAAAGTTCAAACTGACAAGGTAAAGAGGAAATCAAAATTCAAAATGGGAACTGTAAACTGTTTAGAGCTGCCTGGAAATGAGTGTACTACATACCAGTGTGCATGGATGCAGCCAAAGTGCTATTTAGAGGAACATGCATAGCCCTCAGTTCACACAACAAGAGTGTTTAGAGGAACATGTAAAGCCCTCAGTTCACATAACAACAGTGTTTAGAGGAACATGCATAGCCCTCAGTTCACACAACAACAGTGTTTAGAGGAACATGTAAAGCCTTCAGTTCACACAACAGTGTTTAGAGGAACGTGTAAAGCCCTCAGTTCACATAACAACAGTGTTTAGAGGAACGTGTAAAGCCCTCAGTTCACATAACAACAGTGTTCAGAGGAACATGTAAAGCCCTCAGTTCACATAACAACAACAGTGTTTTAGAGGAACATGTAAAGCCCTCAGTTTACGTAACAACAGTGTTTAGAGGAACATGTAAAGCCC
Source organism: Macaca fascicularis (assembly GCF_037993035.2). NCBI lineage: Eukaryota > Metazoa > Chordata > Mammalia > Primates > Cercopithecidae > Macaca > Macaca fascicularis. The sequence continues at coordinate 1,170,868 of NC_088390.1, read as the reverse complement.
TCAGTTCACATAACAACAACAGTGTTTAGAGGAACATGTAAAGCCCTCAGTTCACATAACAACAACAGTGTTTAGAGGAACATGCATAGCCCTCAGTTCACACAACAACAGTGTTCAGAGGAACATGTAAAGCCCTCAGTTCACATAACAACAGTGTTTAGAGGAACATGTAAAGCCCTCAGTTCACATCATAACAGTGTTTAGAGGAACATTTTAAAGCCTTCAGTTCACACAACAACAGTGTTTAGAGGAAGGCACCGCAAGAGGAGCCTCCCAGGGAGCAGAGGAAGGGCCTGGAGCTGAGGAAGGGCCTGGCGTGGAGGAAGGGCGTGGAGCGGTTTGGTCAGTCTGGTCTCTTTTCCTCACCTCTCAGGTTCAGCTTAGGCCTCACCGCCCCTGGGAAGCTTCTCTGACACCCACGGCCACCACAGTCTGCATTGGGTGCCCTGTCCCCAGATCCTGTGGCTTTTTGTTTACCTGTGGCTTTGCTTAAATGCTACTGAATTATAATTGCATTGTCAGCCTCTTCTCTTCCCCAGTAGAAAGTGAACTCCACTGACAGCGCTGTTTTCTTCTGTTTTATGTTCCTAATACTTAACACGTAAAAAATAGGTACTTAGGGCCCAGCACGGTGGCTCACGCCAGTAATCCCAGCACTTTGGGAGGCCATGGCAGGTGGATCACTTGAGGCTAGAAGTTCAAGACCATCCTGGCCAACATGGTGAAGGCCCTTCTCTACGAAAAGTACAAAATTTAGCTGGATGTGGTGGTGGGCGCCTGTAATCCCAGCCACTTGGGAGGCTGAGGCAGGAGAACTGTGTGAACCCGGGAGGTGGAGGTTGCAGTGAGCCGAGATCGCGCCACTACACTCCAGCCTGGGCAACAGAGTGAGTGGGACTCCATCTCAAAAAAAAAAAAAAAAGGTACTTAATAAACAAACAATTATTGAAGAAAACATGACCAGATGGCCTCTCTAAGGATTCTTTCAACTCAAGCATCTCTCTTTGAACAGGGGAAAGAAAGATCACCATTATAACCCAGGAGTGTTCAGGGCCGGGGATGTCCTAGGATGGGGGTACATCTGCCCAGAGGGAGCTCCCTCACCAGCACAGCTGTCCCCCTCCTGAACCGCTGGGCCCTGCCCACAGTCCCCGCCCAGGAGCATCCTGTGTGCTGGTTTCTCACCCGCCCGGGAGTCAGCAGGCTTCCTGCCCCCGCTGTTGCCCCAGCTGTGCAGACGTGGCCTTACGCCCAGTCAAGTCAACACTCACTGAGCCCCACTGGCTGCAGTGCCTGGGGTGCGCCGGGTGCCTCATGGATATCCCTGTCCAGTGGAGGAAGCAGATACGCCCCTTGCTGACCACAGAGCATGGCACATGTGGTGAGTCACTAGAGAGGCACAGGTGCCGTCCTCTGAGTCATGGAAGAAGCAGTGATTTGTTCTTTTTTTTTTTTTTTTTGAGACAGATTCTCACTCTGTCACCCACATTGGAGTGCAGTAGCATAATCTCGGCTCACTGCAACCTCTGCCTCCCGGGTTCAAGCAATTCTCCTGCCTCAGCCTCCCAAGTAGCCGGGATTACAGGCGCACGCCACCATGCCCGGCTAAGTTTTTGTGTTTTTAGTAGAGACGGGGTTTCACCGTGTCAGTCAGGCTGGTCTCGAACTCCTGACTTTGTGATCCACCTGCCTTGGCCTCCCAAAGTGCTGGGATTACAGGCGTGAGCCACTGCGCCCAGCCTTGTCCTTTTAATAATAATTTTTAAAACTTTCGTGTTTTTTCTAATCACCAGTGTAATACTGGCTTGTTATAAGGAGAAATGCTCATAGTACCAGTATGTACAGGGTAAAGCTGGTCGCCACCCACCTCCCATTGCTAACAGCTGGAGGTGTGTTCTTCTGAACTCTTCTTTGCTTATACTGGTGTGTACCTGTGTGTGTGTGTTTGTGTGCGCACGTGTGTGTACAATGAGACTAGACTACACGTGCTGTTTTGCAACTTCAGCATTTCACCCCACGGTGGGTCTTTGAGCCCTTTGGATGTATCAGATTCTTTTTGAGATGGAATCTCGCTCTGTCACCCAGGCTGGAGTGCACTGGTGAGATTTTGGCTCACTGGAACTTCCACCTCCCGGGTTCAAGCGACTCTCCTGCCTCAGCCTCCTGAGTAGCTGGGACTACAGGCGCCCGCCACCGGGCCCGGTAGATTTTGCATTCTCAGTAGATACGGGGTTACACCATGTTGGCCAGGCTGGTCTTGAACTCCTGACCTCAAACGATCCGCCCACCTCGGCCTCCCAAAGTGCTGGGATTTCAGGCGTGAGCCACTGCGCCCGGCGGCATCAGATTCTTTTTAACAACTGCGTCCTGCTCTGTCGCTTGACTGCATGCAGATGTTTCTGGATATTTGGATGGTTTCTGATTCTTCGCTGTTAGCAGGCGGGTCGACAGTAAACACCGCTGCGCGTGTGCGTCTCTGCAGTAGATCCCCTCCGGGGGGAGGGTCAGGGCAGAGTGAGTGTGCCCTTCATTGTCAGGCTTACGTCTGAAAAAGCTGTGACCGATGGCATTCCCCCCGCGGTGTGTGAGGGTGACAGTCCCCCACGGTGTCACAACACTGGCTGGGAACATTCGTTACAATTTTGCCAGTCCAGTGGGTTAAAAAGAACAAAACGCTCCAGAGATGAATTCTAACTTAGGAGCTTGAGGATGGCCTTGCACGCTGAGACTTGAAGCATAATCGCGGTTAATAAAAGGGAGAGGATCCTTTATGAAATAGACAGAAACTGGGAACACTGAGGGAGCAGGCTCTGCCCACAGAGGATGAATGGCTGGTGAGGGAGGGAGGCTGAGCCGAGGGGGCCGGGTGGGTTGTCCGCGGGACAGGGGGGCCGGAACCCTGCTGTGGGGGCCTCGGTGCCAGGCTGGCAGGCGGAGCTTCAGGCTGAAAGGTGTCTGAGGTTTTCCTAAGCAGTTGTCTCTGTTGTGCCCGGAATTGAATGTGTGGAGGCAACAGAGTGACAGTCCAGAGAGGCTAATGCTGCTGTAATATTTGTGTTATTTAGGGTTCCCAAGAGAAGGAGGCATAGCACCCCGCCCAGGGCCACGTGGGGAGGCGCCAGCTTTGAGCAGGAGGCAGGAGTGGAAGGAAAGTGTGGCCACAACTTTTCCGTGGAGAAACAGGGCAGGGCAGGGAAAGGGCTTGGCACTGGCTGGCTTCTGTTACGTTGGCAGCCCTGGGCTAGAGGGGTGGTCTCTAGTGACCTGGTCCCCGGCCCTGGGTGACGTGGGGCAGAGGAGATGCTGGCTTGGTGAGTGAGCGTCGGGTAGAGAAGGTAGCTGGGGACATGGGCTCTGGATCAGTGGGTGTGTGAATGAGAGCTGTGCTCACAGGGCGTCACTGACAGTCTTAGAAATTAGCGAGCCCTGCGGGGGAGCAGTTTCTCACCCCGGTACCCGCCTCTCCTGCCACAAGATGTCAAAACATCATGAAATACGGAAAATGTAAAGAGCACGATTAACACACAGCGGAGTGTCGTGCCTAGTGCTGCTCGTGAGAAAGGCCCGAGTGTGAGCGAAACCCTCTGTGTCCCCACCTCCTACAGAAAGCCAACAAAGGCCAGAGCCGGGCCATCGAGCGCCTGAAGAAGAAGATGTTTGAGAATGAGTTCCTGCTGCTGCTCAACTCCCCCACAATCCCGTTCAGGATCCACAATCGGAATGGAAAGGTCAGGAAGGGTGGGGGTGGGACCAAGACAGCCCCTTCCTTAGTCCAGAGCGGCCCAGTCTATGGCTCCTGGCCCCAACCTGTAGGAACCAGAAACTCGGGTCCCTCTTCCTAAGGAGGCTGCCGTGGCTCCAGCTGTTGACTCACTCTCCCCACTTGTGTGGAATGAGTGCCCTCTGCTGGCCGTCCCTGGCACGGCTGCTCCTGTCACCTTGGCTTTCCAGGAAGGAGCTTCCCCTTCACCCACACACCCCCAGCTGCCTCCTTCTCCAAGGTCAGCCGTGCCGGGATAAGGAGGAGCTTTGGGCTGGGCAAGGTGGCTCACGCCTGTAATCCCAGCACTTTGGGAGGCCGAGGCGGGCAGATCACCTGAGGTCAGGAGTTTGAGACCAGCCTGGCCAACGTGGCAAAACCCCGTCTCTACTAAAAATAGCAAAAATTAGCCGGGCGTGGTGGCGCGCACCTGTAATCTCAGTTACTCTGGAGGCCGAGGCAGGAGAATCGCTTGAGCCTGGGAGGCGGAGGTTGCAGTGAGCCGAGATTGTGCCACTGCACTCGAGCCTGGGTAACGAGTGAAACTCTGTCTCAAAAAAAAAAGAAGGAGCGGCCGGGCGCGGTGGCTCAAGCCTGTAATCCCAGCACTTTGGGAGGCCGAGACGGGCGGATCACGAGGTCAGGAGATCGAGACCATCCTGGCTAACACGGTGAAACCCCGTCTCTACTAAAAAATACAAAAAACTAGCCGGGCGAGGCGGTGGGCGCCTGTAGTCCCAGCTACTCGGGAGGCTGAGGCAGGAGAATGGCGTGAACCCGGGAGGCGGAGCTTGCAGTGAGCTGAGATCCGGCCACTGCACTCCAGCCTGGGCGACAGAGCGAGACTGCATCTCAAAAAAAAAAAAAAAAAAAAAGAAGGAGATTTGGTGGGGTCCCCAGTATCTGGGAATACGTTTGGCCTGACTGTGGTCACCCACTGCATTCTCGTCTCTCTTCAGAGTTACCTGTTCCTACTGTCCTCGGACTACGAGAGGTCAGAGTGGAGAGAAGCAATTCAGAAACTACAGAAGAAGGGTAAATTCCTGCCCCTTCCGCACTCCCCGAATATGTCTGTGGCAATGATGGGCCTTTTGTATTTCTAAGTATTTCGTGTCCAGTATCACGTCTTTGGCCCTCACAGTCACCCTCAAAGGTGCCGGGGATGGGCATTTAAGGATGTTGTATATTGAGACCTGAAGAATCTAAGTGATTGGCTTAAAGACATGATGATTTAGTCCTGGGACTGGACCCAGGGCCCAGCCTGGGCTTTCTCTTTTTCTCTCTGCCCCTCTTTTTCTTTTACACACACACACACACACACACACACACACCCACCCCACAGGCTGGGTGCGGTGGCTCACGCCTGTAATCCCAGTCAGGAGTTTGAGATCAGCCTGGGCAACATGGTGAAACCCCATCTACTAAAAACACAAAAATTAGCCGGGTGTGGTAGCGGGCACCTGTAATCCCAGCTACTCAGGAGGCTGAAGCAGGAGAATCCCTTGAACCCGGGAGGCGGAGGCTGCAGTGAGCTGAAATCACAGCACTGTACTCCAGCGTGGGCAGCAGAGCGAGACTTCTTCTCAAAAAACAAAACCAAAACACATACACCACACTCACACACACACACAGTGAGCTGAGATCACAGCACTGTACTCCAGCGTGGGCAGCAGAGCAAGACTTCTTCTCAAAAAACAAAACCAAAACACATACACCACACACGCACACACACACACACACACGCACGCACGCACACACGCAAACCTCTTCAGTCAGATTCTCCTACTCTGACCCCTCTGACAGCACCTATACCCATACCCCTGTGTCCACAAATCCTTCCCCCTCCCTCGCAGGGACCAACTCTGCCCCAGGGATTAGGCCGTCTTCCTGCAGCCCCCAGGGAAGAGCAGAGGGTCCTAGTGGACCAGTGCCCACGCTCCCTTCTCTCTCGGCTCTCCCTCCAGATCTCCAGGCCTTTGTCCTGAGCTCAGTGGAGCTCCAGGTGCTCACAGGATCCTGTTTCAAGCTTAGGACTGTACACAACATTCCTGTCACCAGCAATAAAGATGGTAAGCTTGGGAACCTGAGGTTGCCCAACTGGCAGGTCCCAGCCCCCAGAGCATGGCCGGCTTCCCATAAGGACCCAGGCAGACACGTAGCTGTAAATGGCTGATCCCTGCTCGGCTGTGCTGAGACTGTTCACTGGCCAGGGACACAGAGAGCCTAGGTAGGGGCGACTGTCTCCTGAGTTTCCAGATGACCTGGGCTTTTCCTTGGGCCACTCTGTCTGGCTTGGGAGAACTGGCACCCTGGTGCACTGAGATTGTGCTGTTAATATATTCATGAGAGAGTGGAGCTGGTGGATAAAACGGTGTATGGGAAATGAGGCTGGAAGTTTCCAGGGACCAGCTCTTGAAATGCCTCAAATGCCAAGCCAGGGAGTTTGGAGTTAATCCCGTAAGTCCAGGAGTCTGGGGGCGGTTTTGAGCAGTGGGGAGCTGTGATCAGGGCTGGGAACTGACCAGAGTGGGTGGATTCTCGCTGCCTGTGTGCTGGAAAAGGGTTCACTTTGTGAACGGGGTTCTGAAGGCAAGCTTTCCTCGTCATAGGAGGGGCATCTAGGGACCCCTGTGTCCCAAGCGGGGCCAGAGCTGGGCCTTCTCTCTGCCATTAGCGGAATGATTTCTCATATCGGTCAGTTGTCACTACCAGGATAGGCAGGATTCGGAGGGAGGGACCGTAGCCATGGGGAATGGTACTAAGTCCCTGGGCCAGGATGGTGGGTGTGCTGGACACCCCCAGGCTGAGCGGAGGAGAGAAGGACCCTCCAGCCCAACCCCGGGCAGCTCACATCCGAGGAAGCAGTGGCCTTCGGAAACTTTTTCATCTGGCCACCAGGTGGTGATGTTGGACCAAGACTCAGCTGAGTCTCATCCCCCATCTGCCTCCTGCCGGCCTCCAGGCCGAGGGACCCGCTGACCACCCTCTGCCCTGGGGGCTTTTCTCTCTTGCAGACGACGAGTCTCCAGGACTCTATGGCTTCCTTCATGTCATCGTCCACTCTGCCAAGGGATTTAAGCAATCAGCCAGTAAGTGCCCTAGCCAGGACGAGGTTGGGTGGGCCATTGTGGATCCCGCACTGCTCTGCTCTGCCCAGGATGGGGGCCTGCCAGCGCGCCTTTAGGCATGGGGTATTCCCCTGAAGGCCAGAAACCAGCTCCTCTTGGCAGGGAAGTCACCCCTGCCCTTTGTCTCCAAAGTCCTCTTTCTCAAGCCCTCCCTGAAGCTGTCTGAAACCTAGGGGCTGGGCGCGGTGGCTCACGCCTGTAATCCCAGCACTTTGGGAGGCCCAGGTGGGCAGATCACCTGAGGTCAGGAGTTCGAGACCATCCAGGCCAACATGGTGAAATTCTGTCTCTACTAAAAATACAGGCTGGGCGCGGTGGCTCAAGCCTGTTATCCCAGCACTTTAGGAGGCTGAGACGGGCGGATCACGAGGTCAGAAGAACAAGACCATCCTGGCTAATTCGGTGAAACCCCGTCTCTACTAAAAAATACAAAAAACTAGCCGGGCGAGGTGGCGGCGCCTGTAGTCCCAGCTACTCGGGAGGCTGAGGCAGGAGAATGGTGTAAACCCGGGAGGCGGAGCTTGCAGTGAGCTGAGATCCGGCCACTGCACTCCAGCCTGGGCGACAGAGAGAGACTCTGTCTCACAAAAAAAAAAAAAAAAAAAAAAAAAGCCAGGCGTGGTAGTGGGCAGCTGTAGTCCCAGCTACTTGGGAGGCTGAGGCCAGAGAATCCCTTGAACCCAGGAGGCGGAGGTTGCTGTGAGCTGAGATCGCACCACTGAACTCCAGCCTGGGCGACAGAGCGAGAATCCTTCTCAAAAAAAAAAAAAAAGAAACCGAGGGCAACAAACACGTGGACTCCAACTTCATATCTGCCCATGACAAGCTGTGTGACCTTGGGCAAGTTTCTTAACCTCTCTGGGCCTCCACTAAAAGCCAATCACGCTTGTGAATTTTGACAGGAGAGCAGGCTCGGATATGATGGTGTGTGTGCAGCGTTCCCTGTTGTCTCCTCTATTTGTAGATTCGTCATACTAAATCTGTTTTTAGTGTTTCACAAAGTACGATTGCACTTCTTTTTTAATTAAAAAAAAATTTTTTTGTAGAGACAGGTTCTTATTATGTTGCCCAGGCTGGTCTTGAACTCCTAGACTCAAGCCATCCTCCCACCTCAGCCTCTCAAAGTGCTGAGATTATAGGTGTTAGCTGCTGTGCCCAGTCTGGTTGCACTTTTAAAATTTAATTTAATTTTATATTTTTGAGACAGGGTCTCACTCTGACCCCCAGGCTGGAGTGCAGTGGTGCGATCTCGGCTCACTGCAACCTCTGCCTCCCGGGTTCAAGCGATTCTCCTGCCTCAGCCTCCCGAGTAGCTGGGATTACAGGTGCCTGCTACCACGCCCGGCTCCCACAGTGCTGGGATGACAGGTGTGAGCCCCCGTGCCCGACCTCGTTGCACTTTTTCTCTACTTGTTACCCGCACGGGAATTTGTGAGTCAGTTAGACAGCTGATAGTTTCTACCTATTTGCCAGAGGAGGTAACTGAGTTACAGAGAGGAGAAAAGACTTAACATCACAGAGGATCAGAAACCCCGGGCTCCTGGCTCCCTTCCCACTCCCTGCTCCTCACTGGCAGGTGGGGTCTGCCCTCGCCCCTTCCCTGCAGCGCCCCACACAGAGGTGACACTGTGGGCCCTCTGCCTTTCCCAGGAAGCCTCCCTGAGTTCCTGGGGCGAACTGGCCTCCCTTCTTCGTGCCCCCATCCCGCTCAGGGCAAGCCGGTTATAGCACCTGTCGCACCTGTCGTGCTGTTTTGTCACTTACAATTTGCCTCCCACTGAGTTCTCTGAGGGCGGGAACCGGGTCTCCTTTACCCCGGCGTGAACAGGAGCTCAGAAATGTGGAATGAAGTTGTTAATTTACACAGCACCTGCCGTGCACCTGGAGAAGATGAGACCGTGGCCGGCGTGTGGACATACTCACACGGTCAAAGCCCGTGGCGTGTTCAAAGCCTCTCATCTCTGGCCTGCTCTGAGCCTCCGGCGTCCTGCCGAGGTCACGGAAACCATCCCCATTTTACACACAAGGACACTGAGGCTCGGAGGGGCTCCAGGTTCCTTCCTGGGGTCAGGCAGTAGCAGGTGGTGCAGCAGAATCCACGTCTTCCGGCACCAGAGCCCGACCTCTTCCCTTTAGGGCAGTTCTTGAAGTCTGGCCAGGACCCCCACACGGCCACTCGGGCTGCTTGTTAACGTGGAAGCTTCCTGAACTCTCTCCAAACCCACAGACCCCCCTTCTGGGGGCTGCTGCTCAGAAGCTTCTGGCTAGTGAGCTCTGTAGGACCGTCCCGCCCGTGTGTGGACCAGGCGCCTCCACTCCGCGGCCCCCAGATGCCACCCCTCCTCCCTCTCCTGCTTCCCGCTGGCTGGGAGGTCCTCACCTCAGGGAGCCAGGCCCGTGGCGTGGAGCAGGCGTTCTTCCTCCAGCCTGAGCGGGTGTCAGGGGCGGGTGTCAGAGCCGGGCTGAGCTGCTCCCAAATCTCTCCTTACCCCCAGATTATCCTCACTCCCTTCTCCCCCGCCGCCCCTGACCCACTCACACGTCTGTTCTCACTCAGAGGTGAGGCCCCGTGTCTTCAGCGGTGGTCACCTCAGGACCTCAGGACAGGCAGGCCCAGGGTGTAGGCACCATGACTGTTCCTGCTCTGCAGACAGGGAACCCGGGGAGGGAAGTGAGGTGGTTTGTGCAGAGCCGGGGTGTGGCCCAGATGGTCTGACTCCGGAACCCTCGCTCTGACCCTGTGAGCCGTCCCCAGCCCCTTCCGGAACCCTCGCTCTGACCCTGTGAGCCGTCCCCATCCCCTTCCGGAACCCTCGCTCTGACCCTGTGAGCCATCCCCAGCCCCTTCCGGAACCCTCGCTCTGACCCTGTGAGCTGTCCCCAGCCCATTCCGGAACCCTCGCTCTGACCCTGTGAGCCATCCCCAGCCCCTTCCGGAACCCTCGCTCTGACCCTGTGAGCCGTCCCCAGCCCATTCCGGAACCCTCGCTCTGACCCTGTGAGCCGTCCCCAGCCCCTTCCGGAACCCTCGCTCTGACCCTGTGAGCCGTCCCCAGCCCCTTCCGGAACCCTCGCTCTGACCCTGTGAGCCGTCCCCCAGCACCTTCCTGAACCCTCGCTCTGACCCTGTGAGCTGTCCCCAGCCCCTTCCGGAACCCTCGCTCTGACCCTGTGAGCCGTCCCCCAGCCCCTCAAGGAGGGTTTGCTCACACTGACATCAGTCGATGATGACAGCACTTCACGGCCCGTCTCAGACACACAGACCCCCTCCCTGGTCTGGCCCGGGCTGGGGTGCTCAGCGCCTCTGTGTTGTTCGCCTGCGAATCCGCCGCACCCACGTTCCGTGTGTTCTGATGCCCACCTGGGTCTCCTTTCTGTTGCTCCAGCTGGAGGCTTCTTGGGGCAGCTGCACTCTCCTTTCTGTGGGAAAGCCATTCTTGTTTTTGAGACAGTCTCGCTCTGTCTTCCAGGCTGCAGTGGCGAGATCTTGGCTCACTGCAACCTCTACCTCCCGGGTTCAAGAGATTCTCCTGCCTCAGCCTCCTGAGTAGCTGGGATTACAGGCACACGTCACCACACCTGGCTAATTTTTGTATTTTTAGTAGAGACGGGGTTTCACTGTGTTGGCCAGGCTGGTCTGAAACTCCTGTCCTCCGGTGATCTGCCCACCTCGGCCTCCCAAAGTGCTGAGATTTATAGGCATGAGCTACTGTGCCCGGCCAGGGAAGCTGTTCTGATGGAGAACAGCCCAGCTGGGCAGCTCCGGGAGCCAAGCGGAGTAAGCCACCTGCACCATCTGCCCGCACTCTGACCTCTGCCTTGATTCACGCTGCAGAGAGTTGGCCGTGGTGCCCCAAAGGCACCCCCCTCACGGCCTCCGGTACCCTGGGAACAACCTCGGCATCTCCCTGGAGGTGGGAGGACTGCCGGGGTCTGAGCCCAGTGGGGCTGTGGGTTTGCAGAGGGCCTGGGGTCCGGGCCGGTGCTGTGGCCTCAGCAGTTGTGTCCCGGGATAGATTTTCAGCCTGAAGGCCAGGGTTCAAGATGGAAATGCCAGGGAACGCCCCTGGCCCTGCCGTCCCGCCCCAGCCTCCCACCGCCTTGTTACCTGGAGCACTTGGTGGTGGTCAGACCCTCATTCGCCGTGTGCTGGCTGGGTTCCCAGGCCTGTTCTTGGTACTGCGGGTGCACCGGCGGGCAAGAAAACTCAGGCTTCTCCAGTGTGGTGTTTATGTCGTGGGGGGAGAGAGACTAGGGACGCACGGGTAGAGCAGATCCCTTTGGTTTATGTTAAGTGCAGCAGAGGAAACCATAGCACCCTGGGCTTGGGGGGGTTGCTCCGAGCATTCAGGACCCAGAGGCAAGTTGCTAAACGCCTCCAGCACCTCCCACCCCAGAAATGCCACTGTTGAGACCTGGGCACCAGTGTTATGGGGAGAGGTGGCACCAGGGTGCTCAGTGAAGAGTTTGTGGTAACATCTCCATGGTGAGGAAGATGCAGACACAGCACAGTTGAGGGCCCTTTAGAGGGAGGAGGAGGCCAGAGTGTGGGTTGGGCCGAGGTGAGGAGGGCAGAGCGTGGGCTGGGCTGAGGTGGGGAGGGCAGAGCGTGGGCTGGGCTGAGGTGGGGAGGGCAGAGCGTGGGCTGGGCTGAGGTGGGGAGGGCAGAGCGTGGGCTGGGCTGAGGTGGGGAGGGCAGAGCGTGGGCTGGACTGAGGTGGGGAGGGCAGAGCCCCTAAGAAGAGGGCAGGGAAACAGGAGGAGCCAGATGGTCCAAAGCTTCAGGGAGGCGAGAGCCAAGGTGCCGTCCTCAAGGATGTTGGAAAGGACAGATGTGATGTCCCCCTCCATCCTGAGCGCTGCCCCACCGGCCCCACCCTGGCCCCACTCATACGGTATCTCCGTCTGTCCTTCCCCACAGACCTGTACTGTACCCTGGAGGTGGATTCCTTCGGCTATTTTGTCAGCAAAGCCAAAACCAGGGTGTTCCGGGACACAGCGGAGCCCAAGTGGGATGAGGTGAGTGGTAGGGGCTGGTGTCTCTGCAGGGACCCTCGAGTTTGCCACTGAGTGTGCCCCCACCGCCCTGAGTGTGCCACCACCGCCCTGAGTGTGCCACCACCGCCCTGAGTGTGCCCCCACCGCCCTGAGTGTGCCGCCACTGCCCCATGCCCATGGCCTGTCTGCTGGGGACGGCCAGGCCCGTTGGTCAGACCAGCTCTGCCTGTGCCCCCCTTTCTGCCCCCTGCTCCTGTGGTTTCTGATCACGGTGTGTGTCTGGGTGTCAGACCCTGCGCCGTCAGCTCAGGCCCCAGACTCCATCGGCGACGGGAGGCCTCTCGGAGCTCCAGAAAATCTGACGTGTTCCTTGTGGGCCTTGCTTACTCAGTCCTCCTTGCGGAGCTGAGGGGCCCGCACCTGCCGGAAAGCCAGGCCTCCCAGCTTTGGAGGTTCAGGGCCCTTTGTCCCATCTTTCCCCAGGAGTTTGAGATCGAGCTGGAGGGTTCCCAGTCCCTGAGGATCCTGTGTTATGAGAAGTGCTATGACAAGACCAAGGTCAACAAGGACAACAACGAGATCGTGGACAAGATCATGGGCAAAGGGCAGATCCAGGTGAGGCCAGGGTGCCACGGCAAGGCTGGGGAGCCTCCGGGAGGCCGTTCCAGTTGAAAAGGAGTCCTGGTTAAGGAGCCTGCTCTTTGGTGATTTTGGTTCCAAGCTGGAGGAAAGTTCCTCAGGAGGTGGTTCTCCCCTGCTAGAGGTGGCCGCTTGGTGTGGCCTCGGAAGCCCAGGTGTGTGCCTGGCGTCTCAGGTGGGTCATCCGCGCTTCTGCGAGATGGAAGCAGCCAGCTTTGTTTTCACACCCCAGCTTTAGTCTACGGGTGGCTTTTTCGCGGAACGCCGTAGTGAGAAGGATTCTGAGGCTGCGTCGGCGAACTGGGGGAGGAATGCTGTGTGTGAGGAGCTGTGTCTGCCGTTGACGGGGGCCGGAGGGAGGCACACGGACCAGGCGTTTGCTGTTCTGCCCGAAGGACTTAGGGGCCATCTGGTTGGCTCGGGGGCCGGGGGTGGTCTCTGACTTGTTGCTGGGGTGGCTGGACCTTACTCAGCTGTGTTGGGAGCCTGAGGTTTCGGGTGGGAACTTGGGTGTTAGTAGAGGCTGCACCTCAGGTTAAGGGCGTTTATGCCACTGGGTGCAGTGGCTCATGCCTGTAATCCCAGCACTTTGGGCGGCCAAGGCAGGTGGATCACGAGGTCAGGAGTTCAAGACCAGCCTGACCAACATGGTGAAACCCCATCTCTACTAAAAACACAAAAATTAGCCGGGCGTGGTGGCGTGCACCTGTAGTCACAGCTACTCAGGAGGCTGAGGTAGGAGAATTGCTTGAACCTGGGAGGCGGAGGTCGCAGTGAGCCAAGATCGCGCCTGGGTGATAGTCTCTAAAAAAAAAAAAAAAAAAAAGAGCATTTATACCTCAACTGTGCTTTTGGCTCCCTACAAACATAGGTAGGAAAAGGGCCTTTATGTGTGCTGCGCGTGTCTCTGAAACATTCTGCCAGTTTTGAAGATGGCTGCTATTGACCAGGCTATTAAGAGAACTAGGCTTGGGAGCGGGGAAGGCGTGGCGTGGTGGATTCACACTCCCATCTGGCCCCTCAGGTAGCCTTGCACTGTGCCGCAAGGGGTCTGGTTTGGGGGTAGATCCTGTGATCATGAAATGAAGGGAGACAGTAACTAACACGTACTAGGATTGAGCCTCGGGCGTTGGGTGCGCTGGGCTTCTTAACGGTAGCCCTGGACGTGTTCCAGGCGCAGGCCGTGATGGCTCCGTCTACAACAGGGGGCTGAATGATGCTTTTTAGCAGGAAGCGTTTGTTCTCTGATATATTGTCAGGGCCACCGAGTTGGGTGTCTGGCTCTTACCTGCAGGTCCTTGGTAGCATTGCCCCCGGGGAGCCGTGTGGGTCTCCCACTCCCCGCCCCGCCTCAGGCTCCAGTGTTTGAACCAGGGACCCCACATGGAGGGGCCTGGCCTCCGCCGCATACACTCCGTGTTCTAAACACGTCTCTTTCCAAAGATGCTGTGGGGCCGGCACCCTGCTTCTCAGTACTCGTCGCCAGGGAGACAGAGCTGCCAGGCAACTGCCAGCCAGTCCTTCGTTATTTGGAAAATGGGCTCTAGAGATTCAGTCCCTGGGACCTGCTCTCTGCAGGGATAAGGGGTGAGAGCCCCATCCTGGGACAGGCACGGAGGGGTTCTGGGCTGGCTCGTCCAGCCCCGGGAGACGCCCAGGCAAGAGACAAGAGTGGCCGCCACGCCACACTCCCTGGGCCACTGGTGTCTGTGGAATAGAAGAGTTATGGGGGTGTGCCAGGCAGCCAGCTCTGTGGGCACGGCGGGCCCCAGCCCCTCGAGAACTCAGCCTCCAGGGCCCGAGGACACATTCCCCCACCTGGACTTCAGCCCCATCGCCTCCCTCCTTCTCACTCAGCTGCACAAGCCCCAGGAGAAACACACCGTCAGTCACTGCAAGCCTCTTGGAGACGGGAGCAGATGGAGGCCGTGGGGGAGGGAGGAAGCCAGGTTACGTTTGGCAAAGCAGAAGGCAGAGTCTGGTAAGGGAAATGTTTTTGTGTTTAAGCTTCGAGGAATGTTAAATGCCTGGGAGTTGATATTAAAAGAAACACAAACCTTCCTGCTGCCAGCTGACCTGGGTCTGTGAGCGGGCAGTTCAGAGCCAGCGTCCCCTGGAGGCCTTTGAAGTCCCCCAGCACTCAGCGTGCCGAGGCCCGGCCCTGGCCCTCCGCCGCAGAACCATCTCACCAGCTTCCTCCGGTGGGGGAGGCATCCCCCGGGGGCGTGGCTCAGAAAGTCTCGCCTGTGACTGCCCTCAGAGCCACCGCGGATGGCCAGGCTGGGAGAAGAGTCGAAACAGAGCTGTTCCCACGAACCTGGGCCCCACGGAGTCATGGAACAGTCTGTCCCCACAGCTTGTCCCTGCCTCCCCTCCAGCCACGCATCTAAGGAAGGGAACTGGCACTGGCCTCTGGAATGCCGTTTTGCTGACCCCCAGCAGGCGCTGAGGACATAGTCGGAGGTGGCTTTGAGATAGGGTCCAGCCCTCAGGGATATTCACAGGGCCTGAAGGAAAGGCAGGAGGAGGAGGAGGGCTGCCTCTGGGGCCCCCACTTCTCTCTAGGCCCCCTCCCACCAGCCCATCCAGAGAAAGCAAGGGCCTTACGGCCTCAGCGCAGGCGTTTGCTGCTGTGATGAGGCCCCCACTCTGGGTCGCCTGTTGGGGCAGTGGGGCAGGAGTCGGAGCGGCGGGCTGGGGTGGGGGCAGCATTTAGTGACAGACAGATGGCAGCACGCGTCACCGGTGTGTGTCCAGCACTCGTGCTCCCGGAGGCCACTTCCCGAACGTCATTTCCTCGTGTGATCCTTGTCGTGGTCCTCCAGGGAGAATGACAGTCCCTGTGCCCCATTTTACAGATGAGGACACTGGGGTACTGAGGTTAAGTACCTTGGTCAGGCCACCTCTGCGTATGGTATGTGGGGAAGGCCATGCTCCCTTCTCTGTGCAGTGGCCCCACGTCTCAGGCCTTTGTCGACAAATCCCCCAGCCCGGCAGAGGGCCGTGGCGTGGCTGGTGGCCTGGAGAGGCAGCTGAGGTGCTGCTTTATGGCATAAGGCAAGCCTCCTTTGTTTTGGAGTCCCCGGGGCAGGGGACACTTGTGCCTGGTGCCCCTGGGAGGAAGGAGAGGAGCACACGTGGGAAAGAGCAGGAGGCGGTGGGCAGATCACAAGGTTGGGAGTTCGAGACCAGCCTGGCCAACATGGCGAAACCCCGTTCCTACTAAAAATACAAAAATTAGCTGGGCCTGGTGGCTGGGCATGATCCATAATCCCAGCACTTTGGGAGCCCGAGGTGGGCGGATTACGAGGTCGGGTGTTTGACACCCCCCGCCCTGGTCAACATAGCGAAACCCTGTTTCTACTAAAAATACAAAAATTAGCTGGGTGTATGGCTCACGCCTATAATCCCAGCACTTTGGGAGGCCAAGGCGGGCGAATTACGAGGTCGGAAGTTTGAGATCCGTCTGGCCAATATGGCGAAACTCCGTCTCTACTAGAAATACAAAAATTAGCCGGGTATGGTGGTGCGTGCCTGTAATCCCAGCACTTCGGGAGGCCAAGGCCAGGGGATCACCTGAGGTCAGGAGTTCGAAACCAGCCTGGCCAACATGGCGAAACCCCCTCTCTACTAAAAATGCAAAAATTAGCCAGACATGGTGGTGTGCACCTGTAGTCCCAGCTACTTGGGAGGCTGAGGCAGGAGAATCACTTGAACCTGGGAGGTGGAGGTTGCAGTGAGCCGAGACTGCTCCATTGCCCTCCAGCCTGGGTGAGACAGAGTGAGATTCTGTCTGGGAAAGAAAAGAAAAGAAAAGAGGAGGAGGGGCACTTAGTGTGATCTGTGAGGTCCCAGCTCCGCAGGTGCAGGGTCCTGGCCTCAAGGGACCCACTGTCAGATTGGAAAGACAAGTCTGTTGGTCCATGTTCTCCAGTGAGAAGAACGCAAGATGCCAGTCACAATAGCCGTGCACACATTGGCGAGCCCAGGACGAGCCCAGCACGGTGCTAAATGCTTCCGTCTGCTGTCTCAGGGGATCTTCCCAGGACCCTGTGGGAGAGGAATGGCATCACAGCTAGAAAGACGAGGAAGCTGGGGCTGAGGAGCCCGGCCAAGGCCATGTGCCCAGGAGTGAGCCAGGGCGGGCAGCTGGCTGCAGAGCCCATTTCTAGATGCCCCGCTGCCTCCTGCCGTAAGAAGACGGAAGATTGTCCCGCAGGAATTCAAAGGCAGAAGGGTCACCCTGGGCTGGAATTAGGGAGGCTTCAAGGAGGAGGTGGAACGAGAGTGATTTGGCAGCCCTGGGATTTTTAATTCCGGAAGCAATGTTTGTATGAGAAAGAAAATTGCAGTAGAAGCAAAGAGACTTGAAGCATAATCAGAAACCATCCCTACTCCCACTCCTCCAAAGCAGCCAATTTATTCTGTGCCTTTTCCCTTCTCGAGGTATACACATTTTTATAGAGATTTAATCAGGGCCTGGATTGTCTGTTTGTATATTTTCATGGATTATTATAAACCTCCTCTTTTTCTAGGGCTGTATGGAGTCTTTCTAAGCACTTTTTTGGATACTTTGTTAAAAGTAGTTTATATTGTTTATAGAAATCGTTGTATAAAACGGCCAGCACAGTTGCTATGCTAAGGCTCTGTGTTATTCTAGCAAGGTGAGCAGGCTCTGCATCTGCAGAAAGGAGTAGGGTGGGCATTCCAGGGAGGAAGGAATGTGAAGGGAGGGTCCCAGGAAATTCAGGAGCCTCAGCAGGGGTGGTGCGGGAGCTGTGAGCAACGCCAGTAGAAGGAATGAATAAAAGGAGAGGATTCGTGGGGGTTTTGGCCGGAAGAAGTCTTTTTTTTTTTCTTTGAGATGGGGTCTCTCTCTCTTGCCCAGGCTGGAGTGCAATGGCGCGATCTCGGCTCACTGCAACCTCTGCCTCGCAGGTTCAAGCGATTCTTCTGCCCCAGCGTCCCGAGTAGCTGGGATTACAGGTGCCCACGACCATACCTGGCTAATGTTTATATTATTAGTAGAGACGGGGTTTCACCATGTTGACCAGGCTGGTCTCGATCTCCTGAGCTAAGGCGACCTGCCCGCCTCGGCCTCCCAAAGTGCTGGGACTATAGGCATGAGCCACCGCGCCTGGCCTGGAAGAAATCTTAGAGGGCATTTCATACAATCCTGTTTTTTGGAGAGAAGCAAATGGACACCAGCAAGGGTGAGCAAGACAGCCGCAGTCACAGAGCTTGTTAGTGGGTGAACGAGGGCCCCAGACTCAGGGACGCCATCCCAGTCCGCTTAGCTGGGAGCCCCCCACCGCCCGGCTCTTGCCCCTGCCCCCCACGTAGTCTGCCCTGGTTCCTGGTCCCAGGGGACTCCAGTCTGTTTATCCTACTCTATTTCCAGCCTTGCCGTTGGAGCGACCTACCCGCAAGCTGATTAGCATATTCCCAGGGTCCGGCCCTTCTTGGCTGGCTGGCTCTGAGGAAAGAGCTTTCCCTTGGGGCCCCACAGCTAAGTTTCTGCCACAGTCCCCAGACTGGAGAAGGGTCTGAGACCAAGGAGCTACTTAAACCCGAGGGGCCCTCTGCACCCCCTGCCTGCTCCCCGGCCCTGCTTCATCCTTCCCTCGCTCGCTCGCCGCAGCCCTCACCCCACACTCCACCTCTGCTGCCTGTGCCTGGGAGGCAGCTGCACTTCCCCACGTGCCTGCCAGGGCCGCGCTCCCTGGGCACAGCAGCACTGAAGACCCTGTGGTGGGAGGGGCAGGTTCTAGGCCAAGAAGGAAGCTCCAACGCCTTGATGCTGGGGCCCCGGCTCACCCTCACCCCCGACGGCAGAGTTTGGGGGCTAGGCTCACCGTCACCCCCAATGGCAGAGTTTGGGGGCGGTGGCTCACCGTCACCCCCGACGGCAGAGTTTGGGGGCGGTGGCTCACCCTCACCCCCGATGGCAGAGTTTGGGCCTGATGGGGTCCCTCCCCTTCCTCCTTTTCCTTTCCAAAGCTTGGAGCCTGTGTCTGACGGGAGGAGTGGCAGGAAGATCTAGGTAGTTTCTTTGACATTCTTGACCTGCCACCTGGAAGCTTGAGAGAGATTAGAGATATTAGAACTGACACTCTGAGGAGGTCATGAAGGCCAGTCCCCTGCTTTGGGACTGGGAATGGCTCACAAAGCCCAGATTGGCAAATCCGATGGTGTCTACACCCTCTTTCTTTCTATTCTTTTTTTTTTTTTTTTTTTTTTTTTTAAGACGGAGTCTCGCTCTGTAGCCCAGGCTGGAGTATAGTGGCGTGATCTTGGCTCACTGCAACCTCTGCCTCCCGGGTTCAAGCAATTCTCCTGCCTCAGCCTCCCGAGTAGCTGGGATTACAGGCGCCGACCACAACACCTGGCTGATTTTTGTGTTTTTAGTAGAGACAGGGTTTTACCGTGTTGGCCAGGATGGTCTTGATCTCCTGGCCTCATGATCCGCCCACCTTAGCCTCCCAAAGTGCTGGGATTAAAGGTTGGAGCCACCGCGCCCGGCCAAGTTTCTTTATTGATCCAATGGGGATAACTATTCCTACTCCACCTTCAGCACTAGCTTAAAGGATCTCACTTATCTGGAAGAGCCAGTCGGTGCTGTGACATGCATGTCCACACTTTTCACGAGTTTACTCACTTGTTTCTGTTTATGATACATCTTCTGAATGGCAGGCCCTGGGCTGTGGGTACCAAGAATGACCAGGACCTCACCATCTGGTAAAGAAAACAAGAGAACTTAGGCCAGGCACAGTGGCTCACGCCTGTAATCCCAGCACTTTGGGAGGCCGAGGTGGGTGGATCATGAGGTCAGGAGATGAGACCAGCCTGGCTAACAGGTGAAACCCCGTCTCTACTAAAAATTAAAAAAAAATTAGCCGGGCATGATGGCGGGCTCCCGTTATCCCAGCTACTTGGGAGGCTGAGGCGGGAGAATTGTTTGAACCAGGACCCGGGAGGTGGAGGTTGCGGTGAGCTGAGATTGTGCCATTACATTGCAGCCTGGGCTACGGAGCGAGGCTCTGTCTCAAAAAAAGGAAAACGAGAACTTGGATCATTCAGCCAGTGTTGCCAGGGTTTTGAGGCCAGAGGGGGGCTGAGTCTACCTTTCTCCGTCATTAGTTGGGAGAACAGAGTGAGTACCTTTGCCTTTCTGAGCCGCAGCTTCCTGACCTGTCAGATGGGCTGTAACGAGGACTGAATATGAGGGTCCGTGAAACCCTGGACCCAGGGCCTGGCATGGAGTCAGTACTGGTTTGCCCTCAGCTGGCAGGTTCGGGCACCCTGTCCCCCACCCCCCTCCAGTGGTTCTGGGTGTCACTTGTCCAGCAGCCCCCTCCTAAAGGCTGTCACCTACAAGTGGTCCCCTGGGTCGGGGCCTTTGGCTGGCCGAGGCAGCATTATTTCTTAAGCTAATGGGGTCAGACTGGGCTTTGCTGAATCAACCTCAGATTAGGGGCAGGGAAGTCAAGGTTGGGGCCCTCACCGCCTGCTGGCCTGAGGTTTCCCTACCATGACCCGGCGCGGCAGCTCTGAGCTTGGCCTGGTGTAGTCGGGAACAAGGGGCCTTTGTCAGCAGCTGGGGAGCAGCTTCTGGTTTCAATTACTCTGCAGAGCACGAGGAAGCTTGCAGCGAATGTGGGGCCGGAGCCCGCCGGGGCAGGAGGCAAGGGCTCCCCTGCCCCACTTCCCTCCCTCTGGCCCCGTTCAACTCTGCCTGGGGGTCCTGCGCATCCTGGGGACCCCGGAATCTTAGCCCAGAGCCCCTTCCCACTCCAGCCCCCTCGTTCTTCACGGGTGGTCCTGGGACCCCTCCCAGGCAGACGATCCACGTCCCTCAATGGGGGTCCTCAGTGCCTTCCCCCGTTAATCTTTCCAGGCGTCATGCATGGACCACACTGACCACAGCTGGGCCCCTGGCCCTGAGGGAGGCCTTGGTTCAACTGGGAAGGAAGACAGGGCTTTCCCTTTGGTTCCACCTCGCCTGTCCCCAACCCCTGTTGTGGCCCTCACAGCCCCCGTAGCTCCCTGTCCTGGGACACTGGAGTGGCCTCTCCCTGGAAGATCAGTCCCACGTCGGTGCCCACCAAGGCCAGGAGCGCATGTCAGGCTGCGCGTCGGCTCCTGGCGTAGGAGTGCTGCCTCCCTGCTGCCCTCACAGCTGGCTCGCGTGGGGCTCCTCCCTCTGCCGCCACCCCCACCCCTATGCCAGTTCCCCAGGCACATGGGGACCTGGGAGGCTGAGCCCCAGGCCTGGTTCTACTTCCCCCTCACTCTCCACTTCCTCCCAGGGTCCCCTGACTGCAGCCATTGTCCTGCTCTGGCCCCGCCCGCCCCAGCTGTTTCACGCACATTTGTTCTCCAGCCCAGACTCCCACCTGCTGTCCCTCTTCAAGGCAGGTCTGGACGCCTGGTTCTCCTTGGAGAGTGGGCGGCAGAGCCTGTCCTGGGTGGCGGAAGTCAGGGGCAGGGTCCCTCGAGAATGCCTGCCCTGCCATCGAAAGCTTTTCCAAACATGGGGCACAAACCTCTCTCGTCAGCCCTGCTTGGCCGCCCCCATCGCCCAGGTGTTCCTGATTTTGGGAGCCTGGTCTCTGCCCAGTGGATTCTGGGCAGGAAGCATCCAATGGGAAACAGATGGAGGCGTCAGTCGGCTCTGCCCGCTCCCCTCCACCCCTGGGAAGTGCCGCCTCGTCAGGCAGGCCGGGCGCCCGCTCCCCCTGACCCACCTCTGAGGGGCGGGCACCACGCAGAGAAGCCGGTCCAGACAGGACCTCAGGAGCCAATGCAGTCAGGCCCTGAGAACATCCAGCCTCCCGACAAACCAAAACAAAGGTGTTCTCAGCTCTGGGTGCCGGGCTCCCAGACTCAGAGGCACAGGACCCGGGTGGGTGCCGGGCTCCCAGACTCAGAGGCACAGGACCCGGGTGGGTGCCGGGCTCCCAGACTCAGAGGCACAGGACCTGGGTGGGTGCCGGGCTCCCAGACTCAGAGGCACAGGACTCGGGTGGGTGCCGGGCTCCCAGACTCAGAGGCACAGGACCCGGGTTTGATCTCAGCCGGCCAACCTCGGGTGCCCCTTCAGAGAGTGTCGTCTTGGGTCTGTGGGCGTTCAGTAAACTCGCTGAGGCAAGAGCCGCAGACATAGATGGCTCCCCGGCTCCTCCCTGCAGGCGGAGGCTACTGCTTCCTCCTCGGAATCCAAAGAATCAGCCCCAGGGTTGTCCCACTTTCCGTGTTTTCTGAAAGCTTCGAGAGAAGGACACCACCGAAGGGTTGCTAGAGAATTCCTAGAGTTAGGGCTGAGGCTGCAGATGAATGCTGAGCGGGGGTCACCTTTAGGGTCGGCTCTGCTGGCCTCTCTCAAGCCTGCGACCACCACAGACTCACAGCAGCCCCTCATGGCCAGCCCCTGCCTTGCCATGGACAGTGGTGGTGCTGGCTGAGGGTCTAAGCCCCAGTGCAGCCTGCAGCCTTGGGCTGGGGCAGGGAGGGCTGGGCACAGCGTGTTCACGCCGTTGGAGGCAAGGCTGAGCTGCCCTGCCTTCAGGAAAGACCATAGCGTGACTGGAGATGCAAGACGACCTAGACAGGCCCGCCTGACCGACTAGACAGGCACTGTTCCCTTGCGAGGCTGCCGAGGCAAACCCACAGCCACAGAGCAAAAGCCCCGAGTTTCCCAAAGCAGGGAGAGAAGTGGAGACAAGACATGAGCTGCAGGTTCAACGTCTGACCCGGAGGCGTCCTTACAAAGGCCCTAATCTCTCTCACCCCCACACATCCCCCACCTCGTGGGAGAGCGAGGCCCTTGGGAGAACTGCCTGTAGGGGCTGCTGGAGGCTGCTGGAGGCCCAGGCACAGAACCTAAGGTCTGAGCTGTAGATGCCTGAAAGGAGGGCAGGGCGGTGGGGTGTGCCTCAGATTCTGCCTGTGGGGCTTGGGAATTCCTGGGAGGGACGTGAGCCCCAAGGCCGGCGAGGGGTGGTGGAAAAGCAGGTGTGAACAGGCGGGCCCCACATCCCCTCTTCAGCCAGGGCCGCTGCTCTCTCTGCTTCTGCTTTTATCGGACGAGGTGGGCAGGGAGACTTCGGCATAAAATTTCATTTGGAGATAAAGGCAGGGGCACATCCTCAGCAGAAAAGAAATATCACCGGAGACCGTTTGTCTGTTCCGAGCTCCTGATTTGACAGCTGTGGAAACTGAACCCAGAGAGAAAAATGTGGCTGTTGAGTCCACAGGTCCCTGGCTCCCAGGGCCTGCTTCTGGCCACCGTGAGCTCGGAGCTTGGGTGGAAGGGAGGGAGGTGTTCAGGAATCCAGGATGAAGAAAGAACAGGGAGGCTCAGCCGACCCCATCCCACCTTCAGGTCTCAGCCCCTCCTGCCTCAGGCTGCCATGTCCGGCTGTGCTGGGAGACCCGGCCACACCCCGTCCTTCCCGGGAGGAGGAGCAGGCAAGCAGCCCAGGGGGCCTTCTGCGGCAGGGACAGCACACTGAGGGGCCACGCCCTGCCCACTCGGTCCCCCGGTGGGTTTTGTTCTAGATAAGCAAGATGTTCCCAAAGGCTCAAATGCATTTTTCACTCTTTTCTGTGACTAAATGTGCTGTGAGAATCGCTAGGGGTTGCCAGGAACGGGTTGTCAGGACACTTCTCCTGCAGCAGACAAGCTCTTGGGCTGTTTCAGTCTCTCCTCTGCATCTAGAACCAGCGAGCGCCCTGGTGACACCAGCCTGATGTAGGCAGAGGGAGGCTAGAGCTGTGTGAGAAGCAGCACGTACTCGGGACTGCCCTGTGAGCCGACGCAGGCCTTTGGGGAGTTGGGAGGACAGCAGGTTACCTTGGGCAGGCCTAGGTCTGGGCCGTGGAGCAACTCGCTTTCATCCTGACTGCCTTCTTCCTTACACTGTGCCTATCTTTAACCTTGAGCCTACCTAGGACCCCTCTCCCAGCCCCACCTGGATGGATGGATGGATAGAAGGAAATGTAGTTCCTAGGCTCTGCTCTGCCATTGGCTGCTGGGTGACTCCTGTCCCTGGGCCGAATGCAGGCTCTGAGCATTGCAGATACCCAGAGGTATCCGACCGGTGGGGAGAAAGACCTAGAGTGAGTGAGTCTCAGTGTCTCATGCTGGGAAGACACTTGGCCTTCCAGTCCGTAGGTTTTGGTTAGGGTCAGTACAGGAAACGGTCAGAACACACAGTAAGAATGCAGTGACCACAGAGCCACCGAGTTAGGGGGACACTCCCGTCCCCACTCCCCCACAGCTGTCCCCAGAACGTGCCATCCTGCATGCCCTCTGCATGGGCGCTGCGCACTCCGGGCTCCCATGCACAGCCTGCTTGTCTCTCTCTCAGCCTGGAGCCTGTGCCTGTCTTTAGGCAGGACCCACTGGCAGGCTCTCTGCAGCCCCCAAAGCCTCGGGCCTGCCCCACTCTTCTCCAGCACCTTCTTGCCTCCCAGCTCTGCTCCTTTGATGCCCACCGGGTGCCATGAGCCCTGGGGCTGAGAGAGGGAGTATTCTTGGCAGACCTGAGCCACATCCCCCTCGCTGCCCGTCCCCAAGGGTGCCAGGCTCCTCTTGGGCTCTGAACTCTCTGGGTGGCCTCTTGGGGCTCTCCCCACCACAGCTGGTTCCCAGGCTATCCCCACTGGGGTGCCTGTGGCCTTGGGCTAGCTGGCTGCTCAGAAACCCCCTCTTCTGGAGTCATTTGCGCTAAGAGAGAGGACAGGGAATTGGGGTTCTAGTGTGGGCTGGGGGAGATGAGCGTCGTTCTGGTGGGAAAAAGGAGGTCACTCTGGAAAAGCGGCAGCTGCATTTCTAGGTTCTGAGGCAGAACCTTCCTCCTGGTGCTCACAGGCTGGAGGATTTGCCTGGAAGCCGTCCCCACCCCCAGCTGTCACCAAGGCAGCCCCACCGCAGTCCTTGCCCCTCCCGCCCACACGGTGCCGGACGTGTGTTATTCCCTGTTGACCTTTTTTCCTCGTTGATGCTGCTGCTGATCACCTTAACCTGATTTTACCTCAATCGCGGCTGTGCTGGGTAGCATGACCCCCGCCCTAGGCATAACGCCGGGTCCCACCCACATCTCCCCAGGGACAGCCCCCCTCATTCCCCTGGCAGAGAGTCTGGGGAGGGGCTGAGGGAGGATGGGATGGTCCACTAGGAATGTTTTTAATTCCAAAGGCAGTGACATCTGTTCGTGGGGGTCTTTTACCACCCAGGCTCTGTTTATTCCACTAGGGGAGTCTTGTAGTTCATCTGAGGAGGGCTCTGCCAGGTGTGGGGGATGAAAGGGGTGGGGGAGGAGGTGTGGGGGATGGAAGGACTGGGGGAGCAGGTGTGGGGGATGGAAGGGATGGGGGAGCAGATGTGGGGGATGGAAGGACTGGGGGAGCAGGTGTGGGGGACGGAAGGGCTGGGGGAGCAGGTGTGGGGAACGGAAGGGGTGGGGGGAGCAGGTGTAGGGGACGGAAGGGCTGGGGGAGCAGGTGTGGGGAACGGAAGGGGTGGGGGGAGCAGGTGTGGGGGATGGAAGTGGTGGGGGGCAGGTGTGGGGGATGGAAGGGGTGGGGGAGCAGGTATGGGGGATGGAAGCGGTGGGGGGAGCAGGTGTGGGGGATGGAAGCGGTGGGAGGGCAGGTGTGCGGGATGGAAGGGATGGGGGAGCAGGTGAGGGGGATGGAAGGGGTGGGGGAGCAGGTGTGGGGAATGGAAGGGGTGGGGGAGCAGGTGTGGGGGATGGAAGGGGTGGGGGAGCAGGTGAGGGGATGGAAGGGGTGGGGGAGCAGGTGAGGGGATGGAAGGGGTGGGGAGCAGGTGTGGCTGGATGGAAGGGGTGGGGAGCAGGTGCGGGGATGGAAGGGGTGGGGAGCAGGTGAAGGGATGGAAGAGGTGGGGAGCAGGTGCGGGGATGGAAGGGGTGGGGAGCAGGTGAGGGGATAGAAGGGGTGGGGAGCAGGTGTGGGGGATGGAAGGGGTGGGGAGCAGGTTGAGGGGATGGAAGGGGTGGGGAGCAGGTGTGGCTGGATGGAAGGGGTGGGGAGCAGGTGAGGGGGATGGAAGGGGTGGAGGGGAGCAGGTGTGGCTGGATGGAAGGGGTGGGGAGCAGGTGAGGAGATGGAAGGGGTGGGGAGCAGGTGAGGGGATGGAAGGGGTGGAGGGGAGCAGGTGTGGCTGGATGGAAGGGGTGGGGAGCAGGTGAGGGGATGGAAGGGGTGGGGAGCAGGTGTGGCTGGATGGAAGGGGTGGGGAGCAGGTGAGGGGGATGGAAGGGGTGGGGAGCAGGTGTGGGGGATGGAAGGGGTGGGGGAGCAGGTGAGGGGGATGGAAGGGGTGGGGAACAGGTGAGGGGATGGAAGGGGTGGGGGAGCAGGTGAGGGGGATGGAAGGGGTGGAGGGGAGCAGGTGTGGGGGATAGAAGGGGTGGGGGAGCAGGTGAGGGGATGGAAGGGGTGGGGAGCAGGTGAGGGGATGGAAGGTGGGGGAGCAGGTGAGGGGATGGAAGGGGTGGGGGAGCAGGTGAGGGGATGGAAGGGGTGGGGGAGCAGGTGAGGGGATGGAAGGGGTGGGGAGCAGGTGTGGCTGGATGGAAGGGGTGGGGAGCAGGTGCGGGGATGGAAGGGGTGGGGAGCAGGTGAGGGGATGGAAGGGGTGGGGAGCAGGTGCGGGGATGGAAGGGGTGGGGAGCAGGTGAGGGGATGGAAGGGGTGTGGAGGAAGCAGTATGGCCACTTCCCCGGTAGTTGGGACAGTCTGAACCGAGCCCAGCAGAGATGAGTAGGGTCTGTGGTGGGCTGTAGGGACTAGAATTCAGACTTCTGCTTTTGCTGGGGACATTTGTCTTGCATGGATCCTCTTCCACCCAAGACCATGGACTCCAGGAAACGATGAGTCGGGCTTGGGGGAGAGAAGGCAAGTCTGTGCCGTCCCCAGAGCAAGCCCCCAGTCCAGAGGGAGGAAGGGAAAGATGAGCGTCTCCGGGGAAGACTCCCAGCTCGGCTACCCATCTGTGAAGGTACTTCTGTCACCATGGAGACCAGCTGGCCATCGTGCATCCAATCTGAGCTTGTTTTATCCAGACAAGTATTGAGCCTGTGGTTCCTGAGACAGATGAGTGTCGGGCTTTGGGAATGGGATTTACACTGCCCCCTTCTCCCACACACCCGGCGGCAGGGAGGGGCACGCATTCTTGCAGTCTGCACCCTGTGGTGTGGGACCCAGCCCGAGGGAAGGGGACCACACGGAGCCAGTGAGGGGCCGGTTCCAAAGTTAAGTCACGGCACCAGGAGCACTGCAGCGCAAACATGACGAGCAGTTATAATGGCACCTTACCAACCAGTTACACAACAGCCATTGCACATTTGCTGGAGGGAGGTTGAGTAAAGCTGGGTCCCAACGAGGGTGGATGGCCTTTCCCCACAGCCCCGAGGGCCCCACACCGACCCCTCTCCTCCAGGAAGCCTTCCCCGGTTCCCTCCAGCTGGAAATTGTGTCTCTCGACATGCGTGGTATTTTGTCTGTCCTGTTCTGAGGCCGTAATATGGGATTTTGTGAGGGCTTTGTCCATCTGGGCGTGGCGCCTGGTAGGTGCACAGTGACCTGAGCCAAATGCACACATGCCTGTCTGCCTCCTGCTGGTGCACATCTCTGCTCTCCCGCATCTCTGCTCTCTCACATCATCTCTGCTCTCCCACATCATCTCTGCTCTCCCGCATCATCTCTGCTCTCCCGCATCATCTCTGCTCTCCTGCATCTCTGCTCTCCCGCATCTGCTCTCTCACATCATCTCTGCTCTCCTGCATCTGCTCTCCCGCATCATCTCTGCTCTCTCACATCATCTCTGCTCTCCCGCATCATCTCTGCTCTCCCGCATCTGCTCTCCCACATCATCTCTGCTCTCTCACATCATCTCTGCTCTCCTGCATCTGCTCTCCCGCATCATCTCTGCTCTCTCACATCATCTCTGCTCTCTCACATCATCTCTGCTCTCCCGCATCTGCTCTCCCACATCATCTCTGCTCTCCCACATCATCTCTGCTCTCCCGCATCATCTCTGCTCTCCCGCATCTGCTCTCCCACATCATCTCTGCTCTCTCACATCATCTCTGCTCTCACATCATCTCTGCTCTCTCACATCATCTCTGCTCTCTCACATCATCTCTGCTCTCCCGCATCTCTGCTCTCCCACATCATCTCTGCTCTCCCGCATCTCTGCTCTCTCACATCATCTCTGCTCTCCCGCATCTCTGCTCTCCCGCATCATCTCTGCTCTCCCGCATCATCTCTGCTCTCCCACATCATCTCTGCTCTCCCACATCATCTCTGCTCTCTCACATCATCTCTGCTCTCCCACATCATCTCTGCTCTCCCGCATCATCTCTGCTCTCACATCATCTCTGCTCTCCCGCATCATCTCTGCTCTCCCGCATCATCTCTGCTCTCCCGCATCATCTCTGCTCTCCCGCATCATCTCTGCTCTCCCGCATCATCTCTGCTCTCCCGCATCATCTCTGCTCTCCCGCATCATCTCTGCTCTCCCGCATCATCTCTGCTCTCCCGCATCTCTGCTCTTTCGACTGCAGCTTTGTTAAGCACTGGCTTTTGATTCGTCTTTGTGATGTCTTAACCCTCACCCCAGGGTCGGACACGCAGACAGGCCCTCAGTCACTGCCTCTAGTGTGACATGACGGGGGCCGGGCACAGTGGCTCACGCCTGTAATCCCAGCACTTTGGGAGGCTGAGGTAGGCGGATCACGAGGTCACGTGATTGAGACCATCCTGGCCAACACGGTGAAACCCCGTCTCTACTAAAAATACAAAAATTAGCCAGGTGTGGTGGCGGGTGCGTGTAGTCCCAGCTACTCGGGAGGCTGAGGCAGGAGAATTGCTTGAGCCGGGGAGGCGGAGGCTGGAGCCGAGATTGCACCACTGCACTCCAGCCTGGGTGATGGAGCGAGACTCCGTCTCGAAAAAAAAAAAAAAAGAATGACATGAGTGGGACCAAGCAGTGAGGCCTGAGGAGTGAGCAGAGCCTTCCTGGAGGAGATGGTTCTGTGGTGGAGGAGATGGTTCTATGGTGGAGGAGATGGTTCTGTGGTGGAGGAGATGGTTCTATGGTGGAGGAGATGGTTCTGTGGTGGAGGAGATGGTTCTGTGGTGGAGGAGATGGTTCTGTGGTGGAGGAGATGGTTCTGTGGCTGTGTGAAGGGGCTGCCTGGGTCCTCCTGGAGCCCTGGAAGGGGCAGGCGAAGGAGGGGGGGGAAGGGTGACTCAGGCCTCAGTTAGTGGACACAGGCATGTTCCTACCTCCATCCGTCTCTCTACCTCCCCCTCAGGAGGTGCTGGCGAGGCGCTTGTGGCTCAGCTCCCACTTAGCAGCTCAGGTGTGAGGAGGCTCCGTGTGCACTGTCCGGGAGTCGGTGGGACGTGTGAGCCAGGAAGAAGCAGAGCTGGTCTGGCTGCCCCTGCAGGGACAGTGAAGACCCAGGCCTGGTTCTAGCCTAGCAGGACTAGGCAGGACGCCCAGGAGCCCCCTCCACCAGCCGGGCAGAAGGCAGTACAGGGCCAGATCCTGCCACACTAGAGCATCACAGTAAGTGACAGGGGTGTGGGCTTTGGAGTTAGCCAGACCTCCGTTTGTGTTCTGGCTTGTCCTGGCCTTGGACACGTAGCTCAGCTTGTCAGAGCCCTTCGTTTCCTCAAAGGTAAAGTGGGGATGCTGGAACTGACTTCATAAAGTTGGGAGGGATTAAGTGACGTCATCCATCGTGCCTGGTCCATGCCAGCCTTCCATGAAGGGCAGCTCTGACTACAGCTGTCTATGCCGGGAAGCCGCCCATTTCTCAAAAAACACCAAGGCCTCCGAGAGAAATCCTGACATCTGCCTGACCATTGACGCCAGATGCCGAGGGCTTGTCTCTGGACTCTGACCCACCTGCCTTGGGGTCAACCAAGAGATGTCCTGACCCAGCTCTTTTTCCTGACTCCAAAGCATCATCCATACTTGAGTAAGGCACAGTGCTTGTGAGCACCAAGGGCTTTTGGGGGACCTCTTCGTCCTCACTTGGCACTGTGTAACCCTGGCCAGAACTGGAACTCCTGACCCCCTGTCCTCACCTCTCTAAAACAGGGCAGTAACACCAACATCACAAAAATGTGAGGCTCGGCCGGGCGCGGCGGCTCAAGCCTGTAACTTTGGGAGACTGAGGCGGGCGGATCACCAGCACTTTGGGAGGCCGAGACGGGTGGATCACGAGGTCAGGAGATCGAGACCATCCTGGCTAACACGGTGAAACCCCGTCTCTACTAAAAAAATACAAAAAACTAGCCGGGCGAGGTGGCGGCTCCTGTAGTTCCAGCTACTCGGGAGGCTGAGGCAGGAGAATGGTGTAAACCCGGGAGGCGGAGCTTGCAGTGAGCTGAGATTTGGCCACTGCACTCCAGCCTGGGCGTCAGAGCGAGACTCCGTCTCAAAAAAAAAAAAAAAAAAAAAAAGGCTCACAGGCAGTTGGGCATTTGAAAGACCTGGTTTGTGGTTGCCACGGTGCAAATACGGGTTTCCTTTCTGCGCCGTGCGGCGGTCTGCAGAGGTCTGAGTCCCAGATACCCCTGGGTTTTGCATAGTTAACCTTTTGGGATTCAGCCTTTCCCTTTTCTCTGAATACCATACTCTAACTTGTCCTGTTACTTGGAGACGTAATTCCTGTCCTCGTCTGCAGTTAGAAAGTTCACTAACTTGAGGGTGAAGAACAAGCTCTTCTCTCAAGGCGCCCAGCACAGACGCGGGTGGCTGCCCGTGGTGTCCTCGGCGCCCAGCACAGACGCGGGTGGCTGCCCGTGGTGTCCTCGGCGTCCAGCACAGACGCGGGTGGCTGCCCGTGGTGTCCTCGGCGCCCAGCACAGACGCGGGTGGTTGCCCGTGGTGTCCTCGGCGCCCAGCACAGACGCGGGTGGGCTACCCGTGGTGTCCCCTGCCCCTGGCAGCAGAAATCTTTTTTGGTGAGGTGCGAAGGGCCACGGTTCAAAGTGACCCCTCGAGAGGCGTCTCTGGCTGGACATCTGTGACCCATGTCATTTCGGGCTTTTGCTCGTGTCCCGCTTCCCACTGAGATTCCCACACTAGAGGTCTCCTTTATCCTTAAATTTCTCACCTGAGGAGGCTTGTGAGTGCTCGTCCACAAGCGTCTGGCCCCATCACTAAGCTGGTTCTGAGGAAGGTGCCTGGGGCAGAAGTTGGGGGTGGGCAAGTGCGACCGCAGGGCAGTGAGAGTCTTTTGGGGGGGGGGCCGCTGTTTGTGGCCAAAATGCAGCCCCCGCCTGGCCCTGGCACCTGGTGGCCCCTCCGCGGGGACCCAGCGGGGACGGACTGGGGTGTGGGGCTTGTGTAAACTTTATTTCGTGGGGTGGCCTCCGTGGAGGGAGGGCCGCGGGGTCGGGGAGGAGCAGCGCCCTTGCCAGGGGTGAGACCCGGGGTTGGAGCTGCGGAGGGGGGCGGGGAGGCGGCGCTCAGCCCGGGTGCAGCCTCGGGGAGGGCGGGGAGGGAGGGATGCGGAGGAGGGAGGAGGGACGCGGAGGAGGGAGGAGGTACGCAGAGGGCGGGAGGGAGGGACCGAGGGGAGCGCAGGGAGGGAGGGGAGCGCGGGGAAAGCCGGCGGGACTAGGCGAACTAGCGGGACTGGCGGCCGGGGCTGAGCGCTCCGCAGGCGCCTTCTCTCCAGCGCCACGTCCCGGTCCCCCGGCATGACCGACGTCCTGCCCCAGCCCGGCTGCAGCTCAAAGGCGGGGCGCGAACCCCTGGAGCTGGAGGAGTCAGGGAGCGAGCGCCCCCGCAACACCGGCGCCCGGCTCTGGGGCCGCGTGCGCAACAAGCTGCTCCGAAACAAGGTGCCCGCGGGGGCTGGAGGGTCTGGGGGGGCTCGGGAGGCTCGCGGGGGCCGAGGGGGCTGCGGGGGCTGCCGGGTCCCCCGCTCGCCTTTCCCGCTCCCATCCCCTCCGTGGAGTCCCCGGGCAGAGCGGAATCTGTGTGCGTCGCTCTCAGTGGCTTGAACTTGATGGGGAACGCCTGGGGCCGCCCCACCCAGACCCTGGCGCTCCGGCCTCTGCCCCTGTCTCGGGAGAAGGGAGGTTTCTTCTCGGCAGGTGGACTCTGCTCTCCAGGCAGGGAGCGCAAACAGGTAACGGGGAGACGCCTGCCTCTGGGTCTGCCCTGTTCATCCTCAACCTGACCCATGTGTTCAGCGGGCCTTGCTGGCTGCCCCTTTGCTGAGGGGCGCCGACCGTGTGAGGTTTCCTCTGGCAGGGTTGTGCGTGGGGGGATGCTGCCGGGTCCGGGGGCTCCAGGCTTCCCTTCAGGGACCACCCAGCTGACTGCGGGCTCAGTGCCCGCCGGACACCAGGCGTTCAGTCGGTGTGCCAGGGGGTTCTTGACCCAGCAGGCAGCTCAGATCAAGCCGTGCCAGGGCAGACCGCCGGTGCCCCTGCAGCCCCAGACCTGAGTTGGGATTAAAATCTGAGATAGAAGCCGACTGTCCTGCAGCTGGGCAGGCTGCCTTGGGGCTGGCTTGGGGCCCTGGCATCGGGCATCTGAGGAAGAGCCAGACCCAGCGCCCAGCACACAGGAAGCGCTCGATAACTGCAGATCAAATCTGGTCCCAGGGTGCCAGTCCCGGCTGGCCAGGGCTGGACCCATCCCTCAAGAGAGCCACAAGGGAGGGCTTGGCCAGTCGGCGGTGGAGGTCTGAGATCCCCTGAGGCTCACAGGACCCTCTCTGCAGGCTCTTACTGCCAGCCGGCATTGGGGCTCCTGGCATTGGCCAGGACGAGGTGATCTTGGGCTCGCTGGCCCCTCGTTTCGTTTCAGCTCCTGCCGTGGGGCATACTTGACCTCCCAGAGGTGACATCAGCCCTGGAAAGTGCTGGGCAGGGCAGCAACTTGAGCTGTCCTGCACTGGCCCCTGTGTCACCTTCAGCCTCCCTGAGGACCAGGCTAGCAGAGCTCTGCTGGTCCCAGCTGCTGCCAGAGCCCCTCTGCTGAGGCAGCTGTCTGTGCCCGACAGCATGGACTCATCCCCTCCCTAGCCCCTGCTGAGGCCAGCAGACACGAGCCCAGAGCTCACTATCCATCCCCAAACCTGAGTTGGCAAGAAACTGACCTGGCAGGTTCCGGGTCCAGTGCCAGCCAAACAGGGCGCTTCCAGTTTACCTGCCCCTTTGAGGAGGCACCTGGTGGGCAGAGGGTCCCAGACTTTCAGTTCTTTCCCTGTGCATTTTGTGGCCGGCAGAACTGAGAAGCCCCTTCAGGAATTCCTCAGCTGGGTTTGCCCCGGCAGTGTCTGGTGGCTCCGTGTCTGATGGGGATCTCTGGGCAGGGACGGCGGCCAGGCAGACACCGGGCTGCTGAGCTGACGAGCGGGTTGGCATCAGCGTAGCTCAGGGTGGCCCTGGCCCTGGGCTGCTCTGTGTGACGAGCGATTCAGCCCTCTCGCCGTGCTGTGTGGCACAGTGTGTCCGTGTCATGGAAACGGGGGTCAGCGCTGTGGTGGACAGAGGGACGTCTGCCCTGTGCTTCCCACCTCGCTGTGCGCAGGCCGGCGGGTGAGCAGCAGGGTTGGGGGGCCGGGCCTGCCAGCCTCTTGCTTTCTGTCCTCGGCCACATTAACCTGGTGTTTTCCTGAGCTAGCTTCACAGTTGGGCCAAGGGGCTGGGATTAGGCCGTTTTGTTTCGGTGGGGTAAGGGAAGGGCACCTGGTACTGCTTAGCCTGGCAGGAGGGGTCGCCTCATTAACTCCTCATTAACTTTGCCCTGAGTGATGCTGCGGGTGCGAGAAACAGCCGTGGCCCTCCTGCTTGCACGGACCTGAAGATTCATTAAAGGCTAGAGGCGGGGGTGTGACTCATCCAGGGCTGGGACTGAAGAATCTGTTCATATGGAAAGGTCTCGTTAGAACTGAGCCTTTAAATAGTGCAGGGCCTCTGGTTTCTGTGGGAGAGGAGGCAGGGACACTCACGGAGGCTCCTTTGGGTGCCAGTGGGGGTCCCCGTGGTTGGGCCGTTCTTGTCCCCAGAGGACAAGACCTGAAGATTCAGGGGCCGAAGCCTCATTCCAGCCCGACTTGGCAGTCAGCTTGTTGTGCGAGCATTTAGCCGGGAGACACGTGGCATCTGGGTTTGTGGGTTCAGCCAGGGCTGTCGGTATTGAACTTGGCGTTTCTACTTTTCTTTTTTTTTGCCTCAAATCACACTCAAGTAGACCAGGCCTGGTGCCTTGCTTTCCCTCCCGTCCTTCCCCCTTCTGGATTCTCGGTTGAGCTTTGGAGGGGAAGGGGCTGAAGGAGGAACCCCCCACCCCTGCAGCATCCCCTTGTGGGAGCCATGAGGAGGCTCAGAGGGCCTGAAGGGAGGCTGGTCCAGAAGCACTTATCTGTGGGGGAGGTTGAGCCCTTATGTAGCAACAAGACCAATATGCTCCTGACCCAGACCAGGCCAGATGCTGGCCGGGGGCGGGGACTCAGGCTGAGCTGGCACGGTCTGAGGAGGAGATTGAGGGCAGCTTCAGGTAACCTTGTCTCTGCCTGGAGGCACAGCCATGTGGTTCCGAGAATTCCCTACCTCCAAAGAGCTCCTCTTAAGCTGGACGCCAGCGCTGCTGAGCCCCACAGTGAGTCCCGTGTTCTGTGGTGGGAGCTGCTGCCTTTGCTTCAGAGAGGATCAGAGGTGTTACCGAGGAGGGGTGGGGTGGGAGAGTCCCCTTGGGCCATTTGGGGAAGCTTCAGGCTCGCGATGGTCTTAGAAGAAGGTCCCTTTCTTGGATCACCTGAGGTCAGGAGTTTGAGACCAGCCTGGCCAACATGGCGAAACCCTGTCTCAACTAAAAATGCAAAAATTAGCCGAGTGTGGTGGCAGATGCCTGTAATCCCAGCACTTTGGGAGGCTGAGGTGGGTGGATCACCTGAGGTCAGGAGCTCGAGACCAGCCTGGCCAACATGGTGAAACCCCGTGTCTGCTAAAAGTACAAAAAAAATAAAAATAAAAAATTAACCGGGCATGGAGGCAGGTACCTGTAATCCCAGTTGCTTGGGAGGCTGAGGCAGGAGAATCGCTTGAACCTGCGAGGCGGAGGTTGCATTGAGCCGAGATCGCCCCACTGCACTGCAGCCTGGATGACAGAGCGAGACTCAGTCTCGGGGGTGGAGAAAAACAGGGTCCCTTTCTTTGTC
This sequence comes from Macaca fascicularis, assembly GCF_037993035.2. Lineage (NCBI taxonomy): Eukaryota > Metazoa > Chordata > Mammalia > Primates > Cercopithecidae > Macaca > Macaca fascicularis. The sequence goes on along the minus strand of NC_088390.1, from coordinate 1,136,111 downwards.
AGCTTGGTCTCCACCGTAGGACAAACCCACCCCTCTCAGAGCCTATTGTTTATTCCTTCCTGACGGCACCAGGTGTGCATACCACGTTCACGCCCGAGGTTCACTCTGCCACTTACTTGGCCATTGAGGGTACACAAGTGCTGGGTACAAGATACAGATTTATCTTGGGCTCATTTACTTTTTTTTTTTTTATTTTTTTTTTTTTTTGAGGCGGAGTCTCGCTCTGTCGCCCAGGCTGGAGTGCAGTGGCGCGATCTCGGCTCACTGCAAGCTCCGCCTCCCGGGTTCCCGCCATTCTCCTGCCTCAGCCTCCCGAGTAGCTGGGACTACAGGCGCCGCCACCTCGCCCGGATAATTTTTTTGTATTTTTAGTGGAGACGGGGTTTCATTGTGTTAGCCAGGATGGTCTCGATCTCCTGACCTCATGATCCGCCCGTCTCGGCCTCCCAAAGTGCTGGGATTACAGGCTTGAGCCACCGCGCCCGGCCCATCATTTACTTTTTTATAATCCAGTCTGGGCGTTGGGAAAGATCTTGCAGTCTTCTGCAGTAGAAGTCTGGCCTAGCCCAGCTGCCCACCGCCCTTTCTTGTTTTCTGCTGGGAAGGAAGCTTCATCGTGTGTCTTCTCTGTTCACACACACCCCCCTATAGTGACCCCTCAGCCACAGACAGGGGTCTACAGTGGTGCCTCCCCCCGAGAGCTGGAGGCCCCTGCACCAGCCCATTTCTTCCTGGGCCTCTGTGTGGGTCCTGACTGCAGCCAGGCTGACTGGCAGGTTGGCAGTGGGGTCGGGTGAGCCTCCCTCATTTCCACAGCACTTACCCACCCCTGAGGGGGACGACTCACTGCTGGGGCCTCATGAGTACTCTCCTGACCTGTCTGCCAGGCCGGCTCCTAAGAGGCCTGCTTGAGTCCACAGAGGAGGAACCCTGGACTCTGAGAATCTGATGAAGGTTCTGGAGGCCCCCCAGACACACAGCCACGCCATGCACACACTGTGTGTGACTTCAGACGGGGCTGTGGACACCAAGGCGGGAACCCTGCTGGGAGTGAACTTGGCAAGGTGCTGCTCTTGGTACCTGGGGAGGGTAGAAGGGCGCTGGTCCTCCCCAGCCTCCCTGCAGCCCACAGCTTGGCCAGCCAGCGGTGCTGGGCGTGGTGCCCCAGCTTTTGGATGGCTCTGGACCAGGGAGAGCAGAACATGCCAACCGAGGGGGTTCCTCAGAGGCCAAAGCTGCCCGAGCCCAGTGTTGCCGTAGTACCCAGAGGCAGGGAGGCCCCAGACATTTGGGAAGGAGCCCAGAAGCCTGCAGGTGTGGGTTTGGGGGAGCTGCAGCTGTGGGTTTGGGGGAGCTGCAGCTGTGGGTTTGGGGGAGCTGCAGCTGTGGGTTTGGGGGAGCTGCAGCTGTGGGTTTGGGGGAGCTGCCGGGTGTCACAGGGTATTGATGCTGGAAAGACCTGGCTCTCTGCTGAGTGGCCTCGCTGACTGCCCAGGTGGTTGGGAAGTGGTCGACAGGTGCTATTTTTTGGCCTCCTTTCCCCTGTGAAATCATGCTGGGGCAGGAAGATGTTTGTGTCCTGACGGCCTCCTGGCACCTTCGAGGAACAGACAGTCCCCTGTGCCTGTGACCTGCCTGCCCCATCCCCGGGAGAAACCCAGCATCAGCCCTGGATCCAGTGAGCCGAAGACACTGGGCCCTCCAGGATGGGCCCTAGAGAGGCGGGAAGGGCCCATGGAGCTGCTCTAGGGCTTCTGCAGAGAGGCCAGGAGGCCCCAGGATCCCCATGGCCCCGCTTCAAGACAGTGGAACTAGCTCCTGAGCGGGAATCTGGAGGGATCTCTATCCTGAACCGTGACCCCAGCCGGGGCTGGCACCGATGACGGGCACAGCCAGAGCCGTGACATCCGCAGCACCCTTCCCATCCGATGCCTGGACGCCGTGGCTGTGCTCGGGGAGGCCTCCGGGGTCCCCAGCCCTCAGGCTCCTGTGGCACAAGGTGCCAGAGAAGACAGGGCGGCCAGGCTGGTGGGAGTCACGGTTTTCCATTTTTCTTGTCTTGGTCTGCTACTGAACTGCTGTGTGCCCGTGAGTACGTCCCTTTACGTCTCTGGTTCTCTGCTATCAGCTCAGTGAAGGAGCAGAACGGTGATCTCCTAGAATCCAGTTCATGTGATGATCTTGGCCATGTCTCAAGATTCCTAGTCCTAAACCTTCAACCCTGAGCACCCTGGGAGAGTCTGTCACAGGGCTGCCCCTGGGCCAACGCCAGCCATTCAATGAACACAGGAGCAGGGGGTTTAGTGGGAACGCAGGGCTTCCGGACCCCTGTCCTGAAGCAACCCTGGCAGGGAGCCATTGTCACCTCCTTCCCCCAAGCCCCAGGTGGTTCCTCTGGCCTGTGAGTGTTGCTGGAGCACCTCCCACGTGCTGGGCCTGCAGGAGCTAGGGACACAGGCACCCGAGACAGACGAGACCCGGTCTGCAGGAGGAGTCCATCAGCAAGTGAGATCCTTGCAGGTCAGACGAGTGCTGTGAAGAAAATAAACACAACTGGGTAACACAGTAGAGAGGGACGGGGACGCCTGGCTTGAGATGACCACTTTTGAACGAAGATTTAAATGACAAGAAGAATTCAGCTGTAAAAACTGGGGACAGTGCATTTCAGGCCAAAGAACCAGCAAGGTGCACACCCCGAGACAGGTGTGTTCAGAGGCAGAAGGGAGCAGCGGGGACAGCGTAGGGCATTACGCAGGGTCAGGGGACGGCAGCCAGGCGATGTGGGGCCCTGCGGTTCAGGACAGGGAGCTCGGCCTTTAATGTGAATGCGGCGGGAAGCCACGGGGAGTTCAAGCACAGTTTTGTGGCGATGGTATGTTTTGTGGCGGTGATATGTTTTGTGGCGATGGTATGTTTTGTGGCGGTGATATGTTTTGTGGCGATGGTATGTTTTGTGGCGATGGTATGTTTTGTGGCGGTGGTATGTTTTGTGGCGATGGTATGTTTTGTGGCGATGGTATGTTTTGTGGCGATGGTATGTTTTGTGGCGGTGGTATGTTTTGTGGCGGTGGTATGTTTTGTGGCGGTGGTATGTTTTGTGGCGGTGGTATGTTTTGTGGCGGTGGTATGTTTTGTGGCGGTGGTATGTTTTGTGGCGGTGGTATGTTTTGTGGCGGTGGTATGTTTTGTGGCGATGGTATGTTTTGTGGCAATGGTATGTTTTGTGGTGGTGATATGTTTTGAACATGTACTGAGTACGAGGCATCATTCTTAGCCTGTGACGCAAGTGAGGTGACGCCTACGAGGTGCTGTTATTATCCACACTGTTTTGTTTGTTTGTTTGTTTGGGTTCTTTGTTGTTGTTGTTTTGAGACAGAGTCTTGCTCTGTTGCCAGGCTGGAGGGCAATGGCGCAATCTCAGCTCATTGCAACCTCTGGCTCCTGAGTTCAAGCGATTCTCCTGCCTCAGCCTCCTGAGCAGCTGGGATTACAGGCACACGCCACCATAGCCGGCTGATTTTTGTATTTTTAGTAGAGACGAGGTTTCACCATGTTGGCCAGGCTGGTCTCAAATTCCTGACCTCAGGTGATCCACCTGCCTTGGCCTCCCAAAGTGCTGGGATCACAGACATGAGCCACCGTGCCCGGCCTAAATGTGTTTCGAATTTTTACATTTTTAATTTTTTTGTTTTTTTAGAGGGAGTCTCACTCTCTCGCGCAGGCTGGAGTGCAGTGGCACCATCTCAGCTCACTGCAGCCTCCATCTCCTGAGCTCAAGCAATCCTCCCACCTCAGCCTCCCAGGTACCCGGGTCTACAGGCATGTACCAACATGACTGGCTAGTTTTTGTATTTTTTTCTAAAGACAAGGTTTCACCATGTTGTGCAGGCTGATGGTGAACTTCTGGCTTCAATGGATCCACCTGCCTCAGCCTCCCACAGTGCTGGATTACAGGCAGGAGCCACCGTACCTGGCCCAGACTGTTTTATATGTGAGGAATGAGGCTCAGAGAGTGACCCAGATGAGGTCACATGAGTGGCTTAGCCAAGGGGCAGCACTCAGACCCAGCAGCTCAGCCCCAGCGCAAGCTCTCACCCGTGGTGTCCTCCTTTCCGTGGCCGGTTGGGGTTGGGCTACATGCCCTGAATGGGGGAGTCTGGAGATGCTGGGCTCCTGCCCATCAGGCATCAGTGTGGTGCCCAGCCTGGCATGTGTGCATAGCAACAGGCACAGCAGTTCTTCTCGATGATGCCACTGAACGTGAGACTCGGAGCAAAGCGAGGCCTGGGAGGGGCCGCTCAGAGCCCGCCTGGGCCCTGGAATTGCTGGTGACCCTCATGTCCCCGGCAGTAAGCTCCACGCCCACCTGGCCTGGGCAGGGAGGGTGAAGCCGGTTTCAGAGAAGGCAGTTGATGCTCTTTTTTTTTGAGATGGAGTCTCGCTCTGTCGCCCAGGCTGGATACAATGGCACAATCTCGGCTCACTGCAACCTCTGCCTCCCGGGTTCAAGCAATTCTCCTGCCTCAGCCTCCCGAGTAGCTGGGATTACAGGTGTGTGTCACCACACCCAGCTAATTTTGTATTTTTAGTAGAGACAGGGTTTCTCCACGTTGGTCAGGCTGGTCTCGAACTCCTGACCTCAGGTGATCCTCCTGCCTCGGCCTCCCACAGTGATGGGATTACAGGTGTGAACCGCCGCGCCCCGCCCTGTTGATGCTTCTTAACCACTCCAGGTCCAGCGCGAGGCTTTGGAGCCCGTGGAGGTCTGACAGGTCCTCGGCCTTCCCATGGCCGCCAGCATGAATCTTCCTGGTCAGGACCACAGCAGGCCTTTCATCTTGGACTTTGACCTCTGAGGGAGCCCCTTTCCTTTCAGGAGGGGCTGCTGAGGCCGCCTCTGTATTGCTTTCGCCCTGGTCTGTTCCTTTTCTCAAGAGGTCCCCACTGCCCCTACCCTTGCTACCCTGGCATCCCCGGCCTGCCCTGGGCGGGGGCAGGGCCAGCTTCCTGGTTGGTATTTGCAGCCCAGTTCTGAGCTGAAACCTCCAGCCTGCCTGTGTGGGGAGGCCGTGGTGGGGTAGGCTGGCCCTGAGGAAGACAGAGCCCCAGGCTGCCGGGGGAGATGTGCCTGGCTGTGGGGCCTCCAAGAGCAGCCCAGGTTTGGGTTTTTTCTGCTTCTCCTCAAGGTCAGCCATGCCCAGCCTGGGGGCTGAAAGCGAAGTGGGTACTGGGGCAGGCAGAGGTGCTGGAGGGGCGCCAGGAAAGGTAGAGGTCCTGGGTGGACGTGGGGCAGGCAGAGGCGCTGGAGTGGACGCTGGTGAAGGCAGGTTGCCGCGGGTGCTGAGAGGCTAACCTGGCTTCAACAAAAGCCTCGTTCAGAGCTGCTAAACCCCTTCCTTCCATGAGGCTCGGGGAACTTAGATGTTCTGGGGTGTCGGAGGGGAGGCAAGCGGAGGCCCTGGGACACAGTGTCAGCCCTCGCCTATCTGTGGCTGGCCTGGGTGTGCCAGGCGGCCACACCTTGGCTGCAGGGCACCTTGGCTGCAAGGGAGCCTGGCTGGCCCTGCAGGGTGAGGGCTGGAGAGGCGGAGCCTGCCTGGCCTAGCAGTGGGGATGCCAGGCCATGGGAAGATGGGGGGAGAGTTTCTGGAGCCCGACCCGGTGTCCCCCACCCAGCTGCTGAGCTGGAAGCCAGGGGTAGGTCACGGCAGCCCCTCCCTCTCTGCCCTGCCTCTCTCTTGGAGCAGCCACGTTGACGGAATCCTCCGGCGCCTCCTCGAGGGAGGAGAGCCAGGCTTTTGGCAGCTCCGTCTCCCCCGTTGCCAGCTTGCCAGCCCTGCCGTGCCTCTCACGCCTGTGGTCTGCCCCAATGACAGGCCGGCTTCGGTGTCCCAAGGGGACCCAGCCCTGAGTGTGGGGCTGCCCTTGGGGGAGGGCAGGGGAAAGCCAGCCCGGGCTGCCACCGTGGCCGCTGGCCTGGGAGCCACAGGAAACGTGCCCACCCTCGGACCCGATGTCTGGCTCAGGGCCTGGGTTCCACAGCCCCTCCAGGGCAGGCGTGAAATGCCACAGTTCCACCTTCCACGTGGTTCCCGGTCTGGGTGCGTCTTTCACTGAGGTCCTTCGGGAATCCTTTTCTTTTCTTTTTATTTTTTTGAGACAGAGTCTTGCTCTGTTGCCCAGGCTAGAGTGCAGTTGCACTATCTTGGCTCACTGCACCCTCTGCCTCCCGGGTTCAAGCGATTTCTGGCTAATTTTGTATTTTTAGTAGAGACGGGGTTTCGCCATGTTGGCCAGGCTGGTCTCGAACTCCTGACCTCAGGTGATCCGCCCGCCTCGGCCTCCCACAGTGCTGGGATCACAGGCGTGAGCCACCGCGCCCGGCGGGGATAATTTTCTAGCGTTCCTGTCCCACCTCTCACGAGGAGCAGATTCACCACCTTTGTTGTAAAGAAGCATTTCTTTTTTCCCCCGAGACAAAGTCTCGCTGTCACCCCGGCTTGAGTGCAGTGCCGCGATCGTGGCTCACTGCAACCTCCAGCTCCCAGGTTCACGCCACTCTCCTGCCTCAGCCTCCCAAGTAGCTGGGATTACAGGTGCCTGCCTCCACGCCCAGCTAATATTTGTATTTTTAGTAGAGACGGTATTTCACCATGTTTGCCAGGCTGGTCTCGAACTCCTGACCTCAGGCGAGGCCCACCTCAGCCTCCCAAAGTGCTGGGATTACAGGCGTGAGCCACTGCACCTGGCCGAAGAAGCACTTTTTTTTATGAACCTCTGCAACCCCCTCTGAGGGAAGCCCTCCCACCTTCTGGGATGCCAGGGCTCAGAGGGCGGAGGGTAGAGGAGCGCCAGCTGTGAGAGGAAGGGTAGGGTTGTGCCCAGGAAGCAGGGCTCCTCGGGGGGTTGACCCTGGGCGGTGGGAGTGACTGAGTGGGCTCCTGAGGGAAGCAGCTTTCAGGAAGGAGGTGGAGGTCTGGGAGCCCTTGGGGCCTTGGCGAATGTGGTCTTCAGGTTCCCATCGTCCAGTGAGCCCCTGAATCACATCCCGAGTGACGTCTACTGAAGGCCGCTCGGGACCTCTGCCTCCTCCTCCACTGAGACCTCCCCGTGGCCAGTTCTAAGTTCCACCTGCCTTGGGTAGAGCCCCTCGCTGCGGATTAAAGGGCTCTGGGTGAGGGCTTGGGGGAGGGGAGGTGGCGGAAACCCACCAAAGACTTTGGGGCGAGCTGCCTGCTGGAGTGGAGAGCATGGCCGGGCAGGCAGGGGCACCGGGTTGGAATGGGGCCTCCGCCACCTCCGAGGGAGTAGGAGTGGAGACTGGAGGGAGCCTGCCCCTGAATCCGAGAATGGCGCTGGCCGGGAGCAACCCTCCAGGCAGTGGCGGGAGAAATGGGGTCACCTGCCCCAGGGGGTGAGAGGTGGGCCAGGGGGAAGGGCTGAGACCCTCAGGGGCATCCCCAGGATGTTCCTGAAACTCAGCTCTGGACGACACTCAGGTGTGCGTAGAGCACCCTCTGCCCTGGAGCCTCGAATCCGCTCCCTGCTGCGAGGCCACTTTGCTGATTCCTGCCCCAAACGTGAGGTCGTTTCAGTCCAGAAAGGCGAGGTGACCTCCCCCAGCCACCTCTGGGATTCTTGGTGGAGAATCCACGCCCACCTTCAGGTCTTCACTCCTGCCCCTCGGAGGTGACGGAGCCCCACTTCAACCTGGTGCCCCTGCCTGCTGGGTGTTTATCGCAGGGAACCTGGTGGTCTCCTGGACATGAGTCCCCAGGGTCAGCGTTTCTCTTTGGGAGAGGTCTGAATGCGCAGTCATGATTTGACCATGGCTAAGTGCCCAGACAAAAAGAAAATAGTTGGCCAGACGTGGCGGCTCACGCCTGGAGTCCCAGCACTTTGGGAGGCTGAGGTGGGCGGATCACCTGAGGTTAGGAGTTGGAGACCAGCCTGGCTAACATGGTGAAACCCCGTCTCTACTAAAAATACAAAAATTAGCCAGGTGTGGTGGCTCGTGCCTGTAGTCCCAGCTACTCGGGAGGCTGAGGAAGGAGAATCGCTCAAACCCAGAGGTAGAAGTTGCAGTGAGCCGAGATCGCGCCACTGCACTCCAGCCTGGGCAACAGAGTGAGACTCCGTCTCAAAAAAAAAAGAAGAAAATAGTTGAGCTGCTCTCAGTGACCATGTGCGGCCCAGTTGTCCGCGCCTGGCCTACTTGTCTGCCCCTGGCCCAGTTGTCTGCCCCTGGCTCAGTTGTCTACCCCTTGCCTGGCCGTCTGCCCATGGCCCACTCATCTACCCCTAAGCCATCCACCCCTGGCTCCCTCGTCTGCCCCGGCCCAGTCGTTCGTCCGGCCTTTGGCTCCATGATGTTTTGCGGCCTATTTCTGTCTCCCGCCTGTGGCCCACCTTGGGGAGGTCCCAGTGCTCATGTGCCCTTGGTGGTCTTCCCAGCCTAGCCCTTCACAAGCTCCCTCTGTCTCCCTGCTTCAGGTGATCGGACATCCCCCAGGTACCTGCTCCCCTGGGCCCATGGATGGCACATGGTGACTGCTGGGACCAGAGGGTGAGCAGTCAGGTGTCCCATCCACCAACGTCCCAGGGGCCAGCCCCTCCACCCTGGTGCTAATCTCATCAGGAAATAGCAGAGTCCACATTTCCCAGGAGTTATAAATAGCCGGCGCAGTTTTGGGCAGCAGCATTTCTCTGGAAAATGTACCCTGTCCCTCTGCCTCCCTCCCTCTGTATTTAAATGATATCCTGAAATAGACTTGGTTTCTGGAGGCTGATGGCCTCCCGGGAGACAGAGTGTCGTGGTCAGGGTGCCGTGGGGCCAGGCAGGCCTCTCTGAGAGGATACCAGGGCCACTCCTGCAGCAGGCACTGGGAAGATGGCCGGGGTTCAGGGGTTTGCAGCTTAGGAAAGTGCCCGTGACCCAGGCCTGGCCTCAGAAGGGGCTGGAGTGTGTGAGACAGCAGCAGGTATAGCCCGGGAGGCTGCAGAGGGGCAGATCTTAGCGGAGCAGGAAGGCAGAGAGGACCCAGAGGTTCCCACCGTGACCTGGGGCTCTCCGAGAAGGATCTCTGGGGGAGGTGAGGCAAGAACTGGGCCTTAGCATCAGGAGTTGCAGTCCTGGGTCAGATGCTCCCAGGAGAACACAGGGTTGAACCTGGCAGCTGGAGCGGGAGTGACGGGCGTGAGGCGGTGGGAGGGCTGTACTGGAGGTGCCCTCCCAGCACCCAGGTCTTGCCCACCAGGTCGGGACACACACCGGGAGGCCCGATGTCGCTTTCTGAGGAAGCAGCAGTTACAGCAGCTGCCAGTCATGGACTTCACACACTCTGCAGTTTCAGCAGAGAGGATGCTGGGGGCCTTGATTTTGAACCCCAGCTCTCACTTCCTAGATGTTCTCTGGGTAAATTCCTTGCTCTCGTTAAGCCGCAGCGTCCTCATCTGTGAGACGGGAGCAGCCACGAGAGCTTAAACCGCACACGTTTGCTATGATGATGAACGGAGATGCTGTGTGTAGAGGATTCGTCAGTGTCAGACTTGCAGGAAAGGCTCAAGATACGTCCGTTGCTCTCACTCTTTTCCGTAACAACCCTGTGAGGCAGGTGTGGACGCCTCCACGAGGAAATCGAAGTTCACGGAGGTGAAAGGCCTTGCCCGAGTGCACACGGTTGAATGGAAGACTCGGATCAGCCTCTGAATGCTGCACACTGCCTCCACCAGGCTGTGTCCAGGTCCCCCTCTGAGACTCGGGAAGGACCCTTGGCTCAGCTTCCTGCAGAAGCTGCCAGGAAGCACCCGGTGGTGGGAAGCTGGGGCCGAGGAGGGGCTCTGGGTGAATCCGACCAGGTGCCGTGGAATTGGCCTGAGGCTTATGCTGATGTGTGGAGAGACCTGCCTCCAGAAGGGGTGGTCCCAAAACGTCAAACTGTGCCCCACAAATACGTAAAACTTTAACGTGCCAATTAAAAAATGAGAACCCGCACAGTGGTGCACGCCTGTAATGCCAGCTCTTCAGGAGGCCGAGGCAGGAGGGTCACTTGAGCCCCGGACAAGATAGCAGCCTGGACGACATAGCGAGACCGCATCTCTAGAAAAATAAATAAATACAGGCCGGGCGCAGTGGCTCACACCTGTCATCCCAGCACTTTGGGAGGCCAAGGCGGGCGGACCACCTGAGGTCAGGAGTTCAGGACCAGCCTGGGCAACATGGTGAAACCCCATCTCTACTAAAAATACAAAAATTGGCCAGGCGTGGTGGCAGGTGCCTGTAATCCCAGCACTTTGGGAGGCCAAGGTGGGTGGATCATTGAGGTCAGGAGTTTGCCACCAGCCCGGCCAACATGGCGAAACCCTGTCTCTACTAAAAAATACAAAAATTAGCCTGGTGTGGTGGTGCGCTCCTATAGTCCCAGCTACTTGGGAGGCTGAGGCAGAAGAATTGGTTGAACCTGAGAGGTTGCAGTGAGCCAAGATCGCACCATTGCACTCCAGCCTGGGCAACAAGAGCGAAACTCCGTCTCAAAAAAGAAAGAAATGTAAGAGGGCATGGCCGTTTCAGAATGTTTCTCTTAAGGGTAGCATCTCAGTTGACAAAGAGCATTTGATCCCTCCACCCTGTGTGGCCACTGCTGGGGGACAGAGCTGGGGACAGACCCAGGCCCGGCCCCGTGTCCAGATGAGACGAAGGAACTACGAGGACAGCCTGTGTGGTCCAGGAGGGTCTGCAAAGAACAAAAGCAGCGTAGAGGGGAGAAGAGAGGTTTCGGGAAAGCGAGGCCAGAACTGGGGCTTCCTTTGAGACCCTGTAGGACCCTTGCCTCCAGCCGGGCAGGTGGCGGCCTCACACCTCCCGTGTGTGAAGAGGTGCTCGGAGCAGTGGTTCTCCCCGAGGGGTGCTTGGTTCTCTGCACGTGCCTGACTTTTTCTGTCTCCTGTTCTGGGTCCATCTCTCCTCTGGGCAGGGAACAGCCAAAGACAGGGCCTGGGCCACCGCTGGCCCCAAATGCAGGGCTCAGGGCAAACCAAGTGCAGACCCAGACCCCGTCGGAGGCTTGGGTGCCACCTGTCCCCAGCCGGTGTGTGGGTGATAGAAGATGTGGGAAGGACCTACATCGAGCGGCAGGAAGCCCAAGGCTGACCCAGATCCAGTTTCCTTTCCGTGATGACAGTGGCCTGTTATAGCAACAGTGTTGAAACCGTGGCACGCACACACCTCAGAGTGCACAGAGACGTTCTGAGGGTGACGTGGGCAGGAGAGTTTTAAGGAAATCAGTTTGCAGATCCTCAGCTGCCACATAGGTGCTGTTGCCAGAAAGCCCATCTGCCCGAGAGCCGGCATCTCGCCATCCTGTCCTCTGCAGAGGAGAGGCCGAGGCTCGCTGTGGGGGCTGGGCCCAGGGTGCCCAGACCTCCTGGGTGAGGAACAGAGGGGCTTTTAGAAATGTTGGGGTAGTGGCCAGGCACAGCGGGTCACACCATAATCCCAGCACTTTGGGAGGCCGAGGCGGGCAGATCACCTGAGGTCAGCAGCTCAAGACCAGCCTGGCCAACATGGTGAAACCCCATCTCCACTACATATACAAAATTAGCCGGGTGTGGTGGCGTGCACCTGTAATCCCAGCTACTCGGGAGGCTGAGGCAGGAGAATCGCTTGAACCCGGGAGGCAGAGGTTGCAGTGAGCTAAGACTGCACCACTGCACTCCAGCCTGGGAGACAGAGCAAGACTCTCTCAAAAAAAAAAAAAAAAAAAACAAAAACAAAAACAAAAAAACGCTGGGGTTGGTGCTTAGAAAGTAAAAGACTCTAGTGGCCACTTACAACTTTTCAAAAGTCAGGTGGTATCCAGTTCTTTGCCTTCCACAAAACTGATGGAGGACTTCATTTTCAACTGAGAGATCATTTCAAGTAGTTTTCAGTGATAGATATATATGCGATTTAAGGCGGATAGCATGGAAAGAGGTTAAAGAATGGTGTAACACGGCTGTAATAAGACTCTTTTTGACCTCATCTACTTCTTTATGTGAACAAAATGTTTCATTGTTCACATCTTTTTTGCTCATTTTAGAGACATGGTCCTACGTTGCCCAGGTTGGTCTCGAACTCCTGGGCTCAAGCGATCCTGTAGCTGGAAGCCACTGCACCTGCATGTTTTACAACAAAACCAGAAACATGAACAGAATTGATGCTGAACCTCATTTCACTCTAGCAAAAAATAACATATAGATACGTGAACTAAAACAAAAAATGTTCCGCCCATCTCATTGAGAGAGAATTCCACGAAAAAGTTACTTTACTACTTAATATTTATGAAAATGTATAATGAGGCCGGGCGCGGTGGTTCACGCCTGTAATCCCAGCACTTTGGGAGGCCGAGGCGGGTGAATCACCTGAGGTCAGGAGTTCGAGATCATCCTGACCAATATGGAGAAACCCTGTCTCTGCTAAAAAGACAAAAAATTTAGCCAGGCGTGGTGGCAGGCGCCTGTAATACCAGCTACTCGGGAGGCTGAGGCAGGAGAATCGCTTGAACCTGGGAGGCGGAGGTTGCTGTGAGCCGAGATCACGCCATTGCACTTCAGCCTGGGCAACAAGAGCAAAACTCTGTCTGAAAAAAATAAATAAAATGTATAATGTGTAGGCTTATTTTATTTTATTTTATTTTTTGAGACAGGGTCTCACTCTGCCACCCAGGCTGGAGTGCAGTGGTTCGATCTTGGCTCACTGCAACCTCCATCTCCTGGGTTCAAGCGATTCTCCCATCTCAGCCTCCCAAATAGTAGCTTGGACTACAGTGCCTGCCACCACACCTGGCTAATTATTGTACTTTTAGTAGAGACAGGGTTTTGCCATGTTGGCCAGACTGGTCTCGAACTCCTGAGCTCAGGTGATCCACCCACCTCAGCCTCCCAAAGTGCTGGGATTACAGGCGTGAGCCACCATGCCTGGCCATCTTTTTGATTGTCTACTGCCAATCATGGTACTAACTAATCCTGAATATATTTTGAATATTTGGACCCTTGTGATCTCTGGAAATTTTTGTTTTCAATGTATACAGATTTTTTTTGTGGAAGTAAAATATAATGGTGAATAAAGGACTTGAAAATATAAAAATATAAACTAGGACAACATTCTTTAGGAGAAATGGAATGGAAACAAATTCAAGGAGAGAAGATCCAGGAGCTCTGTGAGGGAAAGAAGAGCTTGTTCATGTAGGTTTTTTTTTTTTTTTTTTTTTTTTTTGAGACGGAGTCTCGCTCTATCGCCCAGGCTGGAGTGCAGTGGCCGGATCTCTGCTCACTGCAAGCCCCACCTCCCGGGTTCACGCCATTCTCCTGCCTCAGCTTCCCGAAAAGCTGAGATTACAGGCCTCCTCCACCACGCCGGCTAATTTTTTGTATTTTTAGTAGAGATGGGGTTTCACTGTGTTAGCCAGGATGGTCTCGATCTCCTGACCTCGTGATCCGCCTGCCTCAGCCTCCCAAAGTGCTGGGATTACAGGCATGAGCCACTGCACCTGGCCTTGTGTAGTTTTTAAATGGATGAGTGTGGGTATCACGTCGCTGGGGTATTTAGATCCCACTGAATCCATGGGAAGGAACGATGTAACACTTTTATTTTAGGATGGCAATATTGACATGATTCTGGAAATCATACTCTTTGCAACTATTTAAACTTGGAAATGTTCAGATGTTGACTTTAGAATGTGCCAGGGTGCAAATAGCTCAGAATTAGTTCACAGGTGCACAGGCAGACAGGCTTGAAGGCAGTCCCCGAGTTACAGAAACAGAACGTGAAACAGTCCTGTGTGAGGGGTGCCTCTGACCTCCCCTGACCCAGGGAGGGTCCGCACCTCCCTGGGCTCCAGCCCAAGCCTGGGGACTTCTCCTGTGGAGGATTTGCTTATTTGGGAGCTGACGGCTCGACCCAAGTTGCCTCCCTGAATCTTCACAGCAATCCCAGGGAAGCAGGTTCTGTTGCTGGCTCCCGTGTGCAGATGGAAAAACTGAGGCTTAGTGAGTTTAAAACTTGCCGGGATTCAAACCCAGGCGGCCTCCTGAGCATGGGCTCCTGACTCGGATAGGCTGGTTCCCTCCTGATGGGCTCCAGCACCTCCTAATCAGGTGCTTACCTTTTGTGCACCTCAGTTTCTGCATCTGTGAAATGGGGTAATAATACGCATATCCCGGGCTGGCAGTCACGAGTGAATAAGGTGTCACGGGCAGGAGTGCCTAACAGGGTGTGCCCCGCCTCCCTCACGGCGGCCACAGGGGCCTGGGGGCTAGGGCCCCCCGAAGGGTTGATTTCCAGGTAAACATCAGCTTATCCCAGCTGCTCACATCGCCTTCCTGACTGTGTCGCTGGCTCTTAGCAGTGCTGACCCACGGGGAGAGCTCTGGCTTGGCCTCCGAGTGGGCACCTCCCTCACCCACATTCTCTCTCTGCAGCTGGACCCACAAACTGTGGAGACCAAGAACTGGCACACAGACGTGATTGAGATGAATGGGGTGAGCCGGGGATGGGAACGATCAACCGGGTGAGCCGGGAGGTGGAACATCTGTGCAGCGGGTGGGCAGCCCGGCCCTCTGGCCGCTCCTGGGGCTGCTGTGCCGCCTGGACCTCCCTGCAGCCCAGCCCCCCTCCCCTCCTGCCCACACCCTGCCCGCTGCCGTCCTGCAGGTGTTGAGGGAGCCCTGGGTGTGAGCCAGCCCTCGTTTGCAGTCTTGGGGAGGGGACCCCTGTGTTTTGGGGGCATTCCTTGGGCACTCACTCCCTGGGGAACTTGTACCTGCCTCACCCCCCAACCAGATCAAAGTGGAATTTTCCATGAAATTCACCAGCCGAGATATGAGCCTGAAGAGGACCCCGTCCAAAAAGCAGACCGGTGTCTTCGGTGTGAAGATCAGCGTGGTGACCAAGTAGGTGCTGCCTCCAGTCTCCCAGTCCTGGCGTCGGTGCCCCTGGTCCCCACCAACCTGGGCCCCCGGCCCTCCCCGCCTAGGCCCATCCTGGCACCTAATCAGTCGCTTTAGAAGCACGTGAGCCGGCACTGAAATGCTGGAAGGTGTCTTGTGAGATCCCAGATCGTCTGTTCCTCGTAATAAGCGGGAAGCTCTGTCAGCCGGGGGCCCACGTTTGGGCTCGGCACCAACAGGGACTGGCTGCCCCTCGGGAAAGGGCATGCATCCCCCAGTTCATCGCCACCCCAGCCCCTTGTCTCAGGCCTGACCCACCTCCTCGTGTGGGCTGCCTTCCGGGCCTCCTACAAGCGTCTGAATCTGGGGGGCGTTCTTTCCCTAGAGTCTCGGCCTGACCGTCTCAAGTTCCCAAACCTTCTCCTGCCCACGTCATTCGCGGCCCCTCCGCAGGCAGGCCGCGGGTGGGCAGGCTAGGGTGGGGTGCGGTGGCCTCTTTCTCTGCCCTTTTCTTGCCCTCCCCGCCCCCCTGCCCCGTCTCTCCATTCCGAATGCTAGAAGCTCTCCGGGGGCCGGTGTGCTGGGTGGGGGTTGCTACGGGAGAGTTGTCATGGGGGCCGCCCTCCACCCATCCTCACGCCCCACCCCAGGCGGGAACGCTCCAAGGTGCCCTACATCGTCCGGCAGTGCGTGGAGGAGGTGGAGAAGAGGGGCATCGAGGAGGTTGGCATCTACCGGATATCAGGCGTGGCCACGGACATCCAGGCGCTCAAGGCCGTCTTCGATGCCAGTGAGTCTGGAAGGCCCAGCCGGGGTGGGTGCAGGCTGGTGGGATGGACGGGAGAGCTCGGGAGAACCAGGAGCCTTCCTGGAGAGGAGCCTTGGTCTGCTTCAGAGTCCCTGTGGCAGGTGCTTTTTCTGTGTTTTCTCACGTAATCCGCTCCCTGCGAATCTCTTGTCCGTTGCTGCAGGGAAGGAACTGCAGAAACTCAGAAGGGCCGACTTGCTTGCCCAGGATGACCCAGCTTGTGGGTTTTGGTTCTGGACTTAAACTCAGATCTAACCAGAGTCTGCGTGGCTGGCTTTCTTGCTAGTTCCTGGGTGCCTAGTGAATCGCGGGGAAAGAGCTTTGAGCCTGCACTGCTGTCTCCAGGGCCCCAAGTCCCCGCCGGGGCAGCTCTGCCTCTGCATAGTCCACCATGGTGAGGCCTGACCTTTCTGGTTTCTCCTTCCTGCTCCTGCTGGTTCATGCTGCAGCAACCACACACCCAATTGTCAGGAAACCTGCACTGACCAGGCAGGATGAATCTGTGGGGAGCCTGGAGTGGAGGACCGGCTGGGGCCTGGGAACTTGCTGGCCTTGGCTCCTCTGTGCAGCCTAGAAACTGAGGCTTTGTGGGAACGTGCTTTTACGTGTGAAAAGCGTGCAGTGCCTTCCAGACAGGGGCTTAGCGATGGGGATGTTCCCATTGGAAGGCAGGTGCAGGCCGCACGGTATGAATGTGGCTGTGAACTCTGGGTGATGAATTTCACTCCCCAGATACCCTCTCCCGAGCAGCCACAGCAGATGGCCCCAGGCTGTCTCCCCGTTCCCCCGACCGCGACCCACAGACACCTGTGGGCATTCTCTATGTCCTGCCTTTCCGGGGCAGACCAGAACCAGAGATGGAGTGGGTGGGGGCATGGAACAGGGCCGCCGGCCCAGCTAAGGCTGCCTGACCTCGGCCCCACCCCTGCAGATAACAAGGACATCCTGCTGATGCTGAGCGACATGGACATCAATGCCATCGCCGGCACGCTGAAGCTCTACTTCCGGGAACTGCCTGAGCCCCTCCTCACGGACCGACTCTACCCAGCCTTCATGGAGGGCATCGGTGAGGCCCTGAGGGCTCCTAGGGCTCGGCTGGGCCGGACTGAGCCAGGACTCCCTGCCCGGAGAAGTAATCAGCAGGAGAAATATCTGTGGCTTCCTCTGCTGGCTGACCTTTCCAGTGCACTGGGGCCTGTGGCTGAGGGGCCCGAGGGTGAGGTGTGGCCTGCTAGGACCTGGTGCAGACACCGGGCCCTTTCTGGCCTGCCTCTTGCCCCTGATGTCCCCATGGGCAGCCCCCTCTGCTTCCTATTTGGACATTGGCCTCTTGCTCGAAAGCTCGAGCATCCAGGGCAGACTGCCCTGAGGCGAGTGGCCAGAGGCTGGCATTCCAGAGCCGAGGAGGAGGCTGGTTCAAGCCAGAGGGTACTTGAGACTGGTTGTGCTGAGCCTTCCAGCGAGACCACACACCGTCCTGTCACCTCTGCTGAGGGCCCCGGCCAGCAGGCCTTCTGCCTCCACCCACCTGGGCCAAACCCAGCCCCAAGGGCATCCCTTCAGCCTTTTCTTCTCCTGGGGCAGACCAGAGCTTCAGCCCCCCCGCGGAAGGTTGCTCACACCCACACGCCAGCAGCAGAGAGGGCTGAGAAACAGAATCCACCACTGGCAGGATATGTGCCTACTGGCTTCATCTTTAGCCACACAGACCAGGGGGTGTCCTGTTAGGAGACCCGGGATGCCCCAGCGCCCAGGCCCATGCAGTCGGCTGCAGGAAGGGGGTCTGCTCCCACCAGCCGGCCTCCTGGCTGAGTTACCAGTCATGGTGAGGCCTCCTGAAGGAAGCAGCTGCTAATAGCCCACCCAGACACGAGGCCCTCCCCTGTGGGATCTGCTTCCCAAACGCCTGGAAGCCTGGGGTCTCCTGCAGGGGCCCACAGCCTCATGACCACAGGGGCTCTGGTGGGAAGCCCCTGGAGCTGAACGCCACACTGGCCCTTCTCTCCCACAGCCCTGTCAGACCCTGCTGCCAAGGAAAACTGCATGATGCACTTGCTCCGTTCCCTGCCCGACCCCAACCTCATCACCTTCCTCTTCCTGCTGGAACACTTGAAAAGGTAACAGGGAGGGGCCCCGGCCCCACCTCCTCAGTCCCTCCGCGTGGGCGCTGCCTCTGTTGGGCTGTCTGTGGGGGGTGAGAGTTTGCTCTCCAAGTTCTTGCACTCACGTTTTTCTGTGTTGAGAAATATTTGGGTCCCGTAACGAGTAGTAACCTCAAATATTGACCACAGAATGCTCAGGACTGCAGGCAGGTTTTATAATCAGTGGGTCCTTGACCTACCAGTGGTTCACTGAGTCCATTCAGCCTTCTGTAAGTGAATGGAGAACAGATAGTATTAGGACTGTAGGCAGGTTTTATAATCAGTGAGTCCTGACCTACTGGTGGTTCATTTAACCAGTGTAGCCTTTTCTGAATGAAGTGGGGAACGGACAGCAGTAGGATACACTGCAAGCCTTGAGTGCAGGTGCTGCTGTTCAGTTACCTGGAGGCGTGTGGACTGTTACAACGGGCTGTATTGTGGGCCACAGTCAAAACAGGTGAAACGCACTGGTCTTGGCCCACACCTCACTTGACATAGGGAAACTGAGTCCCCACACCAGGCGGAGACTTGCTTGGGTTAGTAGCAGATCTGTCCTTAGAGCCCTCAACTTCCAGATCCTAAATTCAGACCTTTCTTGCCCTCCCACCACCCTTTCTAGACAGGTCCAACCAAGAGTGGCTAAAGTTGGTTGTACCCATAGCAAAGTTTAGAACTGAAAGTGGCCCTGAAGAGGTCCTCAGGCTTGTGTGGGGAGGTGGTCCCTGGGCGTCCCTTTAACCCGCCTGCACGCCAGGACCAGGGAGCCCCTCAGACTGCTCTGCAGAACAGTTCCTCCCTGAGCTCAGCCCCAACTCAGGGCCAGGCCCCCTGCTGCAGCTCAGCCGGGCCAGGCTCGGGAGAGCCAGCGGAGACCTGGACGCGCCCGGGGCTGGTGTCTTGTTTTTCCCATCATGAAACATTTTTCCTCTGGTTTGGCCAGGACTAGAGCCCTGACCAATTCCGAAAGCGTTTGGCAAGCCTTGTGGGGAGGAGTGAGAAGGGAAAATTCATTCGACTTCCACCCTGGGAACTGGGCACAGTCTGTTCCCACATCTGGGCCCCTGGCTGGGCCGTGTGCGCGTGTGTGGTGAGGGGCTGGCCCCGCTGCACAGCTGCCTGTTGGCATCACAGTGTTTGTTTGCCTGTTTCCAAAGCAGGCGCGGCCACAGCTCCTGCCTGGAGGGTGGGAATGATGGTATGGAGAGGGGTGAGAGGCGCTGCTTAGGCTGGGTGGGTCTCAGCCCAGAAACATTTTCTGAGACTGAAGGAGAACCAGAGCCCCTCTGATGTGTTTGCTGACCCTGGGCCTGCCTGGACACCAGCCCTGATGGCAGCTCCTGCTGTTACCCCAGGGAAGCATCGCAGAGCATCTGGCCTGTTGAGCAAGAGAAGCAGGGGGGGATCCGGAGGGAGGACAGCCCTGGGTCCCACGATGCAGACGGAGAGGCACAGGAGGCAGCCCTGGGTCCCACGAGGCAGACCCTTCCTTCCGGAGAGGCACAGGAGGCAGCCCTGGGTCCCACGAGACGGACCGGAAAGGCATGGGGGCAGTCCCTGGCTCATCTGGAAGTAGGGTTGCTCCTGGCCCAGCACAGCTGGCAGAGCCCCAGGTCTAGCTAAGGACTCCTGCTGGGCTCCAGGCCCTGCCTACCTTTCTCCCCTGCCTCACCCAGGTTGACTCTTCCTTTGGACCACTTAGCACAGGAGTAAGTGACAGAGCGGTTAAGAGCATAGGTCCTGGAGGCAGCCACCTGCGTTCAGATCCCAGCTCTACCACTTGCTAGCTGTGTGACCTTGGGCAAGTCACTTACGCCCTCCTTACTTGGGTTTCTTCATCTAAACAATGGGGATAATGATAATCGTACTCACCTCAAAGGACTGCCTCGAGTGTGAGCTGGTACAGGGGAAGTTTTTAGAGCAGCACTTGCTCTCAGGCCAGGGAGCTGGGGTTGGCCTCTGTGGCTCCCTGGCTCTGGCAGTTCACCGTCAGTTCGGGAGGGCCCAGCAGCTGGAGATGTCAGCACAGAACCCAGCACCTGGCTGGGCCCTGCTCTCCTGGATGAGTCCCCTTCCCCCGGGGGAGGTCCCCACTCCTAGGAGAGGGAGATGGTGACCCCCGTCCAGGAGTCGTTCAGGAGCTCCTACAGCAAGGGCCGAGTGTCCCGGCGTCCGAGTGGCCGCGGAGAAAGGGCTTCTTTCTTCCCCGAAATCTTCTCCTTTTTAGGGTTGCCGAGAAGGAGCCCATCAACAAAATGTCACTTCACAACCTGGCTACCGTGTTTGGACCCACGTTACTGAGACCCTCAGAAGTGGAGAGCAAAGCACACGTCACCTCGGCTGCCGACATCTGGTCTCACGACGTCATGGCACAGGTACCCCGGCCCCCCAGCACCGCCCAGGCCCGTGGCTGGCAGAGGGTGAGACAAGCCCCCTCAGGAGGAGAGAGAACAGCTCAGTCTCCACGCCTCTTCCCTCATGGGAAGCTCGGTTGATGGGCTGTGGGGTGTCACCAGGGAGGCAGGACTGCAGACACTTCTGCCCCTCCCAGGCCAAAACAAATGCGTGAACCTAGACCAGGGCCCAGAGAATGTCTGTCCCAGATGCCGGCTGCATTCTCAGGAGGGCCTCGGTCTCAGAAAGCAAGCCCGGGGGTGGGGGAGATGCTGGGTCCTTGTCCTCACACATGGAAGCTCTGAGGTTGCTTCCAAGGGCAGGAGGCCTCCCTGGGATTCCTGCAAGACCCAGAGCGGGGGTCAGACTGTGGCCGCCTCAGGACAGAGCGGAAGCCTATGGCCAGGTTGGGGAAGCGGCCCCAGGCCCCCGCAACCCTCTGCCCTGTAGCGCCTTCCACGGCTGCAGAAAGGCAAACACCTGGACTGCCCAGGAAGGGGGGTGGCCGGAGCCAGTCTAGGGAGTGGGAGGGGCAACACAGGCTGGAGCCAGCAAGGACCACGTCTTTGCGCACGGCCAAGGCCAGGGAGCCCAGCCTCTGCCTTCCTGTCTCCCCACAGGTCCAGGTCCTCCTCTACTACCTGCAGCACCCCCCCATTTCCTTCGCAGAACTCAAGCGGAACACGCTGTACTTCTCCACCGACGTGTAGCCCGAGGCAGGGTGGCTGCGGGGAGGGGTGGAGCCAGCCCCTCCAGCCCGGGGCCCAGCCCAGACTTGAAAGACTGCAATAGAAAACTCCCAAACCCAGCGCTCCAGACTCGAGGGAAGCCAGCTTCCGAGAACTGGAATGCGTCCGTCTTTTGTACCACCTTGTACAAAGCCGGCTGCCCAGCCCCAGCCTCACCACCGCCTCCCACCTCCTGCCCTCTGTACCTCTAGTTGTGTCTGATGCTCCGTGCTGTTCGGGAATTGTTTCATGTACACTTGTCATGCGGAAAAGGTAGTGACCAGCCCGGCGTGGGCACACAGACAGCCCGCTTTGTTCCTTCATTTCCTCCAGCACTTTCTTTCCTCCTGAGTCCAGCCCAAGGCCTTTTATTTTGCGCTGTGTAACTGCTGCCAGCTTCTCTCTTGGCCCTGCTCCCAGATGGCGGTCTCCTGGCAGCCTCCCCTGTCTTCCTCCACCCGCTCTTCCTTCCCGGCCTGCCTGCATGCATGTGCACCCTCGGTCTTCGCTCCATCACCTTGAAAGCTCTGAAGAGGCCCCGGGTGGCGGGGACAGCGGTGGCCTGTTGGGTGCTGCCGTTTGCTGCTGCCGGCCTCTCCTCGACCTCCGCCTTTGGGAGCACACCTGCTTTGCCTTGCTGCCTGTGCAAATGCTGGACAAGGACATACACTCACACTCGTCCCCAGCTTAGCACAGAGCTGGAGCACCCATTTCTGGAATTTTCCGTTTGGGAATCTCCACTTCTGGGGTTTACCTGTTCAGCCTCCTGCCTATCAGTGAGGCATCTCTGACTGTTTCTTCTACTGCTTTTCAGTTCCCTTCCCTGCTGTTCTATTTCCTTTGAGTGTAAAGACTCACAAGTGACCTGCTATTGAGATAGCCAGAGGGTCAGGAGAGAGTGGAGGAGGAGGCAGTCAGCCTGCTGAGAAAACACCAAGGGCTGAAGTGGGGAGGAATGCACAAGCAGCGCTGGGTGTCCCGGGTCTCAGGTGGGGACGGGCTGAACGGGGGAGGTACGCATACGCAGCGTGTCCCGGGTCGCGGGTGGGACAGCTCTTAGGAGCAAGTTGTGGGGGCTTTTCGAGTGGGGCCAGGCTTCCTGGAGGGTGACTGATGTGGCTGAAGCAGGTGTCCAGGCAGGCAGGTTGCAGCCAGGAGGTCCCTGGGACCGCAGGACCTCGTGGTACTCTTGCCTTAGATTTTACACACTCTCCACAGCCAAGCATTGCCACGGGTCCTTCAGGACCTGGGAAGGAAAGGCACAGGCCCGCGGTGGCCAGCCATTGTGCTGCCACCCCAGCTTCTGGACGCAGCCTTTTGGGTAAACGCTGGGAACTCCAGAAGTTGTGGGGAGTCAGACAGCTGCCTCTCGGGGCTGGGTTCTGCTGGGGCCTCCTTGTTGGTGCTGTAGGCACCCACCAGGGAGTAGGGACCCGAAGCTTCCATTCCCAACTTGGAGACTTCCTAGGAAGGAGTGAGGTGTGTTCCCACCGCAGTTTCCCATACGAGCTGTGGCTGCCAGCCTCGGGCCTTCAGCCTAGGAGAGCACACTCGGCTCCAGGGGCTTGAGTTACAGCCACAGTTAAGCTGCTGGCTCTTCTGTGTGGCAGAGCGTCGTTTCTGGGCCCTCAGGACTGGGGAGCTCAGTTCCCATTCTTGTGCTCAGGGCTGAGTCTGAAAGAAGGGTGTGCTGGCCCTAACAGTGTAGCACTTGCTCAGTGAGGGGCAGAGCCCTTTTGGATCCCATTTACTCCTGTTGCCTTGGGCAGAACAGTAAATATTCTGTGCACGGAGGAGACATGCCCAAGAGGAAGGAAGTCCTGACCATCAGCTGCCTGTAAGGAGCCCGTGCTCCGTGGAACAGGCAGCGAACTTGAGTCTAAAGACCCAGCGCCTGGCCCTTCCTGAGGTCCCTGCCTGGCATCCGAGTGTCGGTGTGTGGCACAGAAGGCTCCTGCTTGCTTCCAAAGCGATGGACAGGAAGGGGCAGAGTGAGTCACGGCCCAGAGTGGGCACCTTCGCATCTCAGCCTCAGGGAGCCCCACGGCCCCAAGCTTGCTGAGGCAATATGAGAACAGGCTACGGGAAGGCTGCAAAGGCTGAGAAACGCAAAGGCTCATATTTATAAATCCCACCCCCAGAGCGGGGAGGGTCAGGTGCCCGACCTGGACTAAACTGCACCAAGCAAACACCCAGCGGGGTCTCCTGTGATCCGGGACCGTGCAGCCCGGGACCTCCAGTCACTGCACCTCACGGGAGTCAGGAGCCAGGGACCGTGCAGCCCGGGACCTCCAGTCACTGCACCTCGCAGGAGTCAGGAGCCGGGGACCGTGCAGCCTGGGACCTCCAGTCACTGCATCTGGCAGGAGTCAGGCTAAGGGTTCTCCTGTGAGCAGGGACTGTGCAGCCTGGAAGCTCCAGTCACTGTGCCCAGCAGGAGTCAGGCTAAGGAACCCCGGTCTGCCTGTCCTTGCTGGGCAATGGCTGATGGCTGCCAGTTTCTGCTGATACACAGGTAGGATGGGACCTGTCATGAATATCTGACTTTAATAAGTTGGTAAGGATATATTTTTTTGTCTATGTTCTGTTTCAACTTATGTAGATTATTATAAATTGATGTAAACCACGTGAGAGGAAAATGTTAATAAAAAAGGCAAAGCCCCAACATTTGCACAAAACTCAGCCCTGGTGTGTGGATGTTTGTGTTCGCAGTGGTCCAGGGAAGCCACCAATCTAAATATTTAACTCTTCCAGCTGCATCCAGATGCGAGTTTCCAGGAATCTGTTTACCTAATTCACTCCCCTTGAGCCTCCCTGTGGCCCATGGGGGCTGGGGCAGAGCTGCGGGGAGGTGGGCTTGAGCCCTCTCCTTGCTCTTCAGAAAGGCCTCCAGATCGGCCAGCATCCAGGCTGCTTCTGGCTCACCTTTGCCATGTGCTGCTACAGTACAAATGTCCCACCCGGGACCTGGCCATTGGTGTGCCTTGAAAGTGGCATGACGTTGTCCACTGGAGAGGAAGCATCTTCTTTGATGTAAACGCTTCTCTACACTTTCCTTCCAAGTGGCACATCTTTGAGGCAGCCTTTTGGTCTGATCTGCTTGTCAGAGAAGCTGGGTCTCCGAGGGCCTACCCTCCCTTTGGGTGAACCAGTGGCATGAATATCGGCTCCCACCAGCCGAAGCAACTGGACACTGAGTTTATTCTGAAGATCAGGAACAGATGTCTCTGAAAATTGCTGTTTGGTTTATGAGCTCATACTGGCTCCCCAGCCATCTAAAACAGGAAACTATTCATCTCTCGAGCGAATAGGCGGTGTGGACAATGCTCGGCTTACGGAACCGATGGCTACTGACAGCCCTGGAGCTCATCTTTCCAGGCAGCATTTCTTGCATTTGCTCCCATGTGCTAGACTGAAAGATGGAAGATCCCAGGCCTCCTAGGACTTTGACAGGTACCAGGTAGAAGTGTCTGCCCTTGCTTCAGAGTGCCTGCAGGTGTCCTGTATTCAGGGACAGTAGAGGAAACAGTTTGTTCTGAGCTCTAGGGAATGCTCCAACTGGCCTAGTAGTGATGAAGCCTCCTAGCTGTGAGACTGGGAGGGGCATTATATAGAATTCACCGTAAAAGGACATGAGCCTTGAGCAGGAGCTCATATTCCAAGGAAATGGCAAACATGACCCAAGGAAGGTGTTACCAGCTGGGTTTGACATCACTCATGTGTACACACACACACTCGGGCCACCAGGCCATGTAAGCTGAGTCTGAACTCTGGTTAAGAGTGTGTGGGCTAGAAGACGTGGCAGATGAGGAAGGAGGCAGAAAAAGAAAGGGCAGAGGAATTAACTGTATTATAGGAAAAAGGAGACTCGTTACCACTGGCTGAAGGGGCCCAGAATTGTGTGGCCCCCACCAGGCTACCTGCCTGTGCCTCTCCCAAGAGCAAAGGCCTGACTCCATCAGTGCCGTCTCCCCCGCAGAGCACCAGGGTAAAGCAGCAGCGGTGCTGAAGCCCAACTGTAGACGGCTTTTTTTTTTGTTTTTAAACCCATGGCACACAACTAGTCCAAGAAAAATACCACAAGGTCAAGTGGAAAACACGACATGTTAAAACACGTCCCTGACACTGGAGAACGAGGGTGGTGGTGAACGGCCCCTCAGCGACGTCTGATCTTGGCCAGTAGCTGCTGTGACCGAGTCACCAAGATGACCACAGCAGGGCCCTTCACGTGTGACCTCGAGCTCAGCCTGGTCCAGCAGTCACGCTGTGAAGCCAGTGTGTGCCTCTCGGCCAGCACAGGAGGCCCAACGAGTTCATGGATGGGATTTCAGTGCATCCCAGGAAGAGGCTGGGCTGGGCTTCTTGAGGCAGGCCCTGGCAGATGTAACAATCTTGGTGAGGGTGACAGTTCTCTAGCAACCCTGCCTCAGCCTCCCCATCCCCAGCCTCCCATCCCCAGCTTTGCCATTCTTTCCCTTCAGATGGTATCTCTGGGCCACCTGGCACTGTTTTTAGAATTAGGGAATTTGAAAATAGAAATAAACCAACCTTTTGAACTGTAAGGTGTGTGTGGCGGGGGGTGGGGGTGTATTTTTTTTAAAAAAAGGATGGCAGAACACAAAACAAGTGAGATAATTGGTTGGACGGCATCCGTCCGCCTTGCCCTGCCCTGGTGTTCGAGACGGATAGTTGCACGGAGTTCCAAAGTAGAACAGCTTCCCGGGTGCCTGTAGAGACACTGCCACCTCTGTGCCCACAACACCAAACAACCTAGAGGGCCAGCTGTGGTCAGGCCTGAAGCTTTGGGGAGCTGAATTCCTATATGTCAACATCCTGTCTCCCGATCTGCTCTGAGAGAATCCGGCATGGGACGTCCTCTGTGAAGGTTGGCTGGCGTCCAGGAGCAGCCAAGTGTGGCTCCCCGAAGGCTGGAGGCAGAGAAGCCAGGCAGCTCCCTCAGAATACCAGTGACACGAGGGGAAACGAATGTCTTCAGGCCCTGAAGCCAGGCCCTGGTGTGGTCCGGACACTGTCCTCCAGAGAGCAGCCTGGGCTCACTCTGGAGAGCTGGCATCGTCCTTCCCCACGGGCAGTTACTCTCACCGGAGGTAATAATCAATCGCAGCAGAGAAAGCAGCAAAACCTCCACAACCAATGGCCCCAGCCTTTAAGCCAGCTGTCAAACAAACAGAAAGAACACGACCTGTGGTGAGTGACACCTGCTGGCTGAGGAGGCACTCGCGGAGTCTGCACACCCTCAGGTGCCATGAAACAAGCTTAAGCACCGCGAGTCATTCAAGCGATCACCGCTCCGGAAGACATCAGTGAAGCAGTGTATGTGATCTAACCCAGTGTGCTTTATCTAACTACATTTGTTTAGCTTTTCTCCTTCAAAGGGTATTTCTAGTCTTAGGGAAACAGCCCCTCACAGGCAGGAAACTGGTTAAGAGAAGCAGCCCTTGGAATCAAATGAAAGCATATGGCCTTGACCCTGGTTTGTTTATGGAATAAGTTCCTGGGAAGGTGATCAAAGCAGTCCTTGAGACAGCAGCGCTTCTCAGAGAGGCCCTGGCATAGCTGAGCCATGGGACGACCGGCAGAGAAGTTACTTGGTCAGTCATTAATGGTGCCTGAGGAGCAAAACCAGTTTCATGACAGCAAATCATCCTGTCCCTCAGAAGATGAGAAAACCAGCTTTTTGCTCTGGGTAAGTCAGGGCATGACAGATGGAAAGTGGCCCAGTGATAAAACACTGATTCTTCTAGGAAAGTCCAGTCACCAAGGCCCTCCCCCACACTCTGAACGGACATGCCAACAGGGAGAAGTGGCAGCAAATTGTTTTTTTTTTCCTCTTTTTTTTTTTTTTTAGAGCTGATAATCTAATATTTCTAGAATATCTGTACTTAGCATTCAATGGGTAAAAATCAGAATCCCTGAGGGCAGAAAGATATTACTGTTATAATTTCTATCTAGAATTAAAACAGACAATTGTCTAGAATTATTGAGAAAAATGTTGGCCACATGTGGTGGCTCACGCCTGTAATCCCAGCACTTTGGGAGGCTGAGGCAGGCAGATCACAAGGTCAGGAGTTTGAGACCAGGTGAAATCCGGTCTCTACTAAAAAAATACCAAAAAAAAAAAAAACATTAGCCGAGCGTGGTGGCAGTTGCCTGTAATCCCAGCTACCTGGAAGGCTGAGGTAGGGGAATCACCTGAACCCAGGAGGTGGAGGTTGCAGTGAGCCAACATCATGCCACTGCACTCCAGCCTGGGCAACAGAGTGAGATTCGGTCTCTTTAAAACAAAAAGTTACAACTGACAGGGATTCTGCTTGCATCTCGTGGGTAGAGGCCGGGGGTACTGCTAAACATCTCAGAATGCACAAAACAGACCCAATCCCAGCAAAGACTCATCTGGTCGAAAATGTCAATAGTGCCAACAATGAGAAACCCTAATCTAGATCCTAGCGAGTTTCCAAACCCGAGTTAACACAGAAACAAACATGATTTATTTGTCAGAGGGGAAGAAGATCAAGTGTCCCTGGAACACTCGTGTGTTTGGAAATGACAACCTCAGCACGTTGTCCAAGGCCACAAAGGAAAAGCATTCGAGAGCCGTTTACTAACCTCTGAAACCAATGGCTCCTCCAGTGATGCAGCCACTAATGACACTGTTCTTCCAATCCGATTTTCCCCGGTACTGTGGGCGGAGAAGTACATGTTAGAGCCAAAGAAACAAGCCAAGCGGGACCATTAAGGAAGAATACACAGGGTTGCTAGTTAGCTCATTCAGTCCCTACCCAAAGGAAACCTAATCTTTCTCAAAGATACAGTTCATAAGTATACAGCGTGTGTGTGTGTATATATGTATATATACATACTGTGTGTATATATACGTGTGTATATATATAGTATGTGTTCATAGATGCTTCCTGCAGGTGGCACCGGAGTGCTGAAACCAAGTCCAGCATTTGAAATGTAATCAAAATTTCTTCAAGGGGCTCTCCAGTAAGTCTCATGTTTAAAATCATTAGCTACCTTCTAGCCTACAAAAAGTAAAATATAATGCAAGCCCATACTGTAAACACACAAAAAGTCTGCATTAGAGACTATTTTATGGAAGTTCAACCTAGAACGTATCTGATGCTTCTGATCTGCTTTCTAGTAACAACTTTCAAATAACTTTTAAAGAGCAGTTTCTCTTTAAAAGTCATGAAATGGTGGCCCCAGCAAGGATTTCTCAGAAGGCAGAGACACTTACAGATTCTACCAAACACTCAGTACAAGAAAACATGGCTCCCACAATGGCAAAATTTTTGGCATAGGACATTCCTCTCTGCCCCATGTCTTTCAGAACTTCTTTCGCAGTCGGTGTACGGTAAGGATCCTTCGGGTCAAAGCCCACGTTCGTATCGATGCCAGCGGTAAACACCCCAAATGCACCTCCTAAGACAAATCCTAGAAGCAAACACAGAGATGAAGGTGTCTTTGGCATGTTTTCTGGATTACTGTATTGGGATCATCCTGGAAGGGCCATACTTTTGGATGACCACTGGTGCAAAGGACACCCCCCTCTTGCCACTCAAACTCTCCGCTTGCCTGGTGGAGAGTTTTGCACAATCCAGGGTCTGTCTGACTGACATCATCTTCTCTGTCTCCTCTAGGATTTCTTCTTCCCTTCCCTAACATTTCTCAAGATTCCATCTTTAACCCTCTTATTCTCTCTACACTCTCATATGTAAAGTAGTCACCCTCAAGTTCAGCTATCCACTTTGCAAATCACTCTCTTGGCCACTGTGACATTCACAGTAATGCTTTACTGAGCACCACATGCCAGATATGCCACAGCCTCATTCATTCTTCACAATAATCCAGTGAGACAGATGCTATTAGCCTCTCCTTTCTATAGATAAACTGAGGCTCAGAGAGGTTAAGCAACTTCTCCCAAGGCCACACAGCTACCTAATGGCAAATCCCACACTGTTTTCCACATCTGACCTTCCTGAGCCTGCTGGACCTGTCCATGTGGATGCCCTCTCATGGCTTCATGGTCAATATGAGTTCAATACAATCATGGGCACCTCCCCTCCAGACTTTCCTGCCTACAGCTCCTTCCTTCCAGTCATGCCATCTCCAAACACTAGGAGCACCTCTGACGGCTTCTTTACTTCCTCCTATAACCAGTCAGTCATGAAACATGGCAAAATCTTTCATCCTACTTTTGCAAGTCAAGTCCATCCCTGCCTACGTCCACAATTACCACCCCAGTCCGGGGCCTTCATCACTTCAACTGTGGAGCACTATGAAGACCCCATTCATCCTTTCAACAACTCTATCAGTGATTTATTAGGGTCAGGCGGAGTGAGGAGCAAACACCCAGTCCATGCCCTCATGAAGCTTCAGTCTCGCAAACTTCCTCTCTGGCCTTCTCATCTACAGATTTTTCTTTCCTTCACCAGACTCTATCGTAATTCACCATGTTCATTACCTCTTGTTACTCTTTGTAAAAAACATCAACTACTGCCCTAATGCCTGTAAGCGAAACGCCCAAATCTCCCCCCGACTCAACCCCAAACTTGAAATAACATTTCTCCTTTGCCTAAGTGTATTTTCTTCCTTTTTTTTTGAGATGGAGTCTCTGTTGCCAGGCTGGAGTGCAATGGCGTGATCTTGGCTCACTGCAACCTCCACCTCCTGGTTTCAAGCCATTCTTCTGCCTCAGCCTCCCGAGTAGCTGGGATTACAGGCACACACCACCATGCCCAGCTAATTTTTGTATTTTTAGTAGAGACGGGGTTTCACCATGTTGGCTAGGATGGTCTTGACCTCTTGACCTCGTGATCCGCCTGCCTTGGCCTCCCAAAGTGTTGGGATTACAGGCATGAGCCATGTGCCCAGTCCTTTTTTTTTTTTTTTTTTTTTTTTTTTTTTTTTGAGACAGGATCTTGCTCTGTCACCCAGGCTGGAGTGCGGTAACTCAATCACAGCTCACTGCAGCCTCAACCATCTGGGCTCAAGAGATCCTCCTGCCTCAGGCTCCCGAGTAGCTGGGCTCTCAGGTGCATACCAGCTAATTTTTGTATTTTTCGTAGAGATGGGGTTTCGCTATATTGGCCAGGCTGGTCTTGAACTCCTGGGATCAAGCGATCCACCTGCCTCAGCCTCCCAAAGAGCTGGGATTATACAGGAATGAGCCACCGCACCCACTCTGCCTACCTGTATTTTCTCAATCCTTCAAGACGCAGCTCCAGTCTCACCTATGGTCTTACTCAACAACAAAAAAAGACCTTTATTCCTACTTCACTTGTTTTCATTGACATTCTCACTACATTCATTTCTTAAATGTCTTTCATTCTCAGTGAGACTTAAACTCATCTGCAAATGTAGCCAACCTATTTACCCTGCACACAGAAGGAATACCGTACATTCTCAAATCTCCAAAAAGCTTAAGGGAAACGTAGAAGGACAAGTGCAGACTTCGTGTCTCCTTGCTCGCTGCTGTCTAGTCACAGTGGTCTTTCAGTTTTCCAAACCTCAAGCAACCGCTGCCCTAGCGCCGTCTGCATGTGCATTTCCATATGTCTGCATCATTCCTCTGCAGAGTTCCTGCTCGACATTCTTCTCCACATAGTATAATACGGCCCCGTGAAGACCAGGCTCTTGTCTCTCTCCTGGCACGTGATAGTTGCTTAGGAACGATTTGTTGAAGGATTTAAGAGAATGAGCGAATTCAAGGGAATGAACGGATGAATGAAGTCACCCATGTAATCACTTTTTTCTTTTCGAGATGGAGTCTCGCTCTGTCGCCCACGCTGGAGTGCAGTGGCGCGATCTCGGCTCACTGCAACCTCCGCCTCCTGGGCTCAAGCGATTCTCCTGCCTCAGCCTCCGAATAGCTGGGAATACAGGCGCCCACCACCATGCCCGGCTAATTTTTTATATTTCTAGTAGAAACAGGGTTTCACCGTGTGAGCCAGGATGTCATGTAATAACTTTTAGGCCCCAACCACAGCAATTTTCTGATGCAATTTTCATCAAGAAAGCTGAGCTGAGGGGGCAGGAGAGGTGACGTTCACGGAACGAGGTGGGGGTGTGGTCAAGGTCAAGGCCCGCAGTCCCTCGCCTCCCAGGCGCGTGGTCTTCTCTGCAGAGATCCCCACTGCCGTCCAGGCCCTCAGCCTCCCAAGCATCCCACTCGCCCGGCCTCACCTCCCACGCAGGCCAGCGCAGCCTTGAAGGCACAGCTTTCCATCACCTTCTCGATCATCTTCTGCTCCTCACTCTTGGCTGGACTTGGGATCCCGCCCAGGCTCCCAGGCTCCAGGAGTCGGGGCTGACGCTTGTCACCCACCAGGTACTGCAGGAGAAGGCTGTACTGCAGCGGAGCTTCGGCGGAACCCGCTGCCTCAGGGGCCGAAGCCCCGGCATTGGAGGCGGCCGCCGCCATGACAGTCGCTGCCCAAGCAACCCTCGCGTCCTTCCCCCCGCAGCAGATTCGACAAGCGTCACGCTGCGAGCCCTGACACTAGCCACCGTCTGTAACGGCAGATTCGCAGCAAGAGGAAGCCGCGGCCGCAAGAGACGTCGTGCGCGCATCAGCGACAGCGCTATCGTGTTTCCAAAAAGAAAGCCTCTTGTGAAAATGGAATTGGGCTTGAACAGCTTTCCCCATGTCACAGACAAACGAGATTCAGATTCACCAGAAAGCGCCCACACGGTCGGGGCTGCAGCGCGGTGAGTACAGAGATTTGTAGTTCCAATCCGACATCCAACTACATTTCCCAGGAAGCGTTGCGCGTGCTCTCGCGTCTCGGCCCCGCGCGGGGCTCCTACGCGCTGCTGAGGGGAGCGAGGAGCGGCCGCGCGCTCCGGGGCTGCCGTGCTCCGGATCGCCGGGAGGGGGCGCGCGAGCATTCTCGCTGCCCTTTCCGCCTCCTGCTGTCATCGGGCGAGGAGGCGTTAAATCCTGTGGTCCCGGAAGGTGCGGTGAGGGCTGGACGCTTTGTAGACACGCGTGAACGTGTGCTGGAAATGCTTGGACCGGGCGCGGGGGCTCACGCCTGTCTTCCAGCACTTTGGGAGCCGAGAGCGGTGGATCATGAGGTCAGGAGTTCGAGACCAGCCTGACCAACATGGTGAAACCCCATCTCTACTAAAAATACAAAAAAAAAAAAAAAAAAAATTAGCTGGGCATGGTGGTGCACGCCTGTATTCCCAGCTACTTGAGAGGCTGAGGCAGGAGACCCCATCTCTACTAAAAATACAAAAATTAGCCAGATGGTGGCAGGCGCCTGTAATCTCAGTTACTTGGGAGGCTGAGACAGGAGAATCACTTAAACCCGGGAGGTGGAGGTTGCAGTGAGCCAAGATCGCGCCGTCCTGCTCCAGCCTGGGCGACAAGAGCAAGACTCGGTCTAAAAAAAAAAAAAAAAAAAAAAAATCCTAACTTATAGCATTTGCTGACTTGAGTGGTGTCAATATCCCCATAGTGGCTGATTTCAAACTACCAAGCGAGGTCATCAGTCAGAATTGGGAAGACTCACAGCAGTATGTGGTTAGACAATGTTTCTATCACACAGATACAATCTATGGAAATAACCTCAACAGCATAGATAGGAGTACGGTGTAGTAAAACTTTTAGGAGGTGGTGAGTTTTGAGCACACATTACCTGTTTTTAGTGTAATTTGATTATAAATGTATAAAATGTAATTTTTAATAACAACTGTGCTTAACAATCAGCTAAAAAACTGATAATTTATTGCCTTTTAAAAATTATTCTTTTGAGACAGAGTCTTGCTCTGTCACCCAGGCTGGAGTGCCGTGGCACAATCTCGGCTCACTGCAACCTCCACCTCCTGGGTTCAAACAGTTCTCTGCCTCAGGCTCCCCAGTAGCTGGGATTACAGGGACCTGCCACCACACCCGGCTAATTTTTATATTTTTAGTAGAGATGGGATTTCACCATGTTTGCCAGGCTGGTCTTGAACTCCTGACCTCATGATCCACCCCCCTCGGCCTCCCAAAGTGCTGGGACAACAGGCATGAGCCAAGAATGTAATGTTTAATAATAACTGTACTTAACCAGCTCAAAAACTCCTGATAATGTATTGCCTTAATTTTTTTTTTTTTTTTTTTTGAGACGAAGTCTCGCTCTGTCGCCCAGGCTGGAGTGCAGTGGCCGGATCTCAGCTCACTGCAAGCTCCGCCTCCCGGGTTCACGCCATTCTCCTGCCTCAGCCTCCCGAGTAGCTGGGACTACAGGCGCCCGCCACCTCGCCCGGCTAGTTTTTTTGTATTTTTTTAGTAGAGACGGGGTTTCACCGTATTAGCCAGGATGGTCTCGATCTCCTGACCTCCTGATCCGCCCGTCTCGGCCTCCCAAAGTGCTGGGATTACAGGCTTGAGCCACCGCGCCCGGCCGTATTGCCTTAATTTTTAAAATTATTCTTTTGAGACAGAGTCTTGCTCTTGTCACCCAGGTTGGAGTGCCATGGTGCAATCTCGGCTCACTGCAACCTTCACCTCCCAGGTTTGAGCGATTCTCCTGCCTCAGCCTACTGAGTAGCGGGGATTACAGGCACGCGCCACCATGTCTGGCTAATTTTTGTATTTTTAGTAGAGACGGGGTTTCACCATGTTGGTCAGGCTGGTCTTGAACTCCTGATCTCAGGTGATCCACCCACCTTGGCCTCCCAAAGTGCTGGGATTGCAGGCGAGAGTCACCGCTCCTGGTCAGTTAGGGCCTTTTTGTTATTGTTGTTAAACATTTGCCGTTATACCACTGCACTGCAAGCATATTTTGGGAACCAAGAACACGTTCTCCTCTTTGAGGAATCCAGAATCGGGGCCTGGAGGCAGGGAAATTGGGAATGGATTTCTGGTCGTATCCAGGAAAATCCTAGGGGACGTTGGAGGGAGGTTTTCAGT
This sequence comes from Macaca fascicularis, assembly GCF_037993035.2. Taxonomy (NCBI): domain Eukaryota; kingdom Metazoa; phylum Chordata; class Mammalia; order Primates; family Cercopithecidae; genus Macaca; species Macaca fascicularis. The sequence goes on along the minus strand of NC_088390.1, from coordinate 1,102,190 downwards.
CCCAAGAATGCTAACACTTTGGCATCATTGTGCACTCCTGGTATGAACAAAATGTGGCCTGAGAACACCTCTGGGCATTTAAGCCCACTTTTTGCTAATGGCCCGAAGGCAGTGCCGTAGCAAGCATCTGCTTACTTGGGCCAGGGGCTCTCAGAAGATGTTGATCAAAAAAGATTCCTTTGCTGGGCATGGTGGCTCACACCTGTAATCCCAGCACTTCGGGAGGCTGAGACAGGAAAATTGCTTGAGTCTGGAAGGTTGGGACTGCAGTGGGTCATGATCGTGCCACTGTACTCCAGCATGGTAATGGAACCAGACCCTGTCCAAAAGAAAAAAAAGACTCCTCTAAGTAAACAGTGGTCGTTTTATTCAGAAGGCTGAAACACAATTTCCATCAAGAGCTGCAAAAGGACTGGGGTCTTCCGTAGCCCAGGAGCCTCACAGATATGTGTGAGTTGTAAGAGGAAGTGAAGTGTCCTCTTAAGGACATTGGCCGGGCGTGGGGGCTCACGCCTGTCATTCCAGCACTTTGGGAGGCTGAAGCGGGCGGGTCACAAGGTCAAAAGATAGAGACCAGCCTGGCCAACATGGTGAAACCCCATCTCTACTAAAAATACAAAAATTAGCTGGGCATGGTGGCCGCACACCTGTAGTCCCAGCTACTCGGGAGGCTGAGGGAGGAGAACCGCTTGAACCCACGAGGCGGAGGCTGCAGTGAGCCGAGATGGCACCACTGCACTCCAGCCTGGAGACAGAGCGAGACTCCATCTCAAAAAAAAAAAGTTGGGGGGGGGGGTCTTTGGGTACCTAGAGAAGAAATGGGTGGGACCTAATGAGCGTTACTGGAAGCCATACTTTTGGGACACGTTGCCCCAGATCAGGATGGAATACCCCACCCGGCAAAAATGGAGACCAGACAGCTGCACAGGCTCATGTGGGGGTGGAGTGGCTCTTAGCTTTTCTCTCTGAAGTCACTTTCCCCACAAGAGGACATTTATTGTCTGGGCTGGTGTGACAGATGGGATAAGGCTTGATGCTGCTGGCTGCAGCAGATGGAAACAAGGCAGGGAGCGTGGGGCCTCCAGCCATGAGTCGTGGGGTCCCATGGGCAGCCAGCGATAAACAGCACCCCAGGCTCCGGATGGAGTCCCCCAGGCCCAGCCCTGAGCACCATCGGTCCCCGCCTTCTGTCTCCACAGTGAAGGTCATGTAACAGCATCGTCTGTTCATCTTCATAAATAGAGTATTGGCCAGGCGAGGGCTGGGCTTCCTGCAGGTCCCTGAGACTGCCCCAAACCATCACTGAGAACCAGGTGGTTAAGCTGCTGAGTGCAGAGTTAGTTTCTGACTAAGGTCTGAGGTGGGTGTGTACATTTTGGATTTCCCAGGTGATGCTACTGCTGGTTGGGGACCACATTTTTTTTTTTTTTCTTTTTTCTGAGATGGACTCTCGCTCTGTCGCCCAGGCTGGAGTGCAATGGTGTGATCTCGGCTCACTGCAACCTCCACCTCCCAGCTTTAAGTGATTCTCCTGCCTCAGGCTCCCAACCCCAGCTACGGGCGTGAGCCACCATGCCCAGCTAATTTTTTATATTTTTAGTAGAGACAGAGTTTCACCCTGTTGGCCAGGCTGCTCTTGAACTCCTGACCTCAGGTGATCTGCCCGCCGCAGCCTCCCAAAGTGCTGGGATTACAGGCGTGAGCCACTGTGCTCAGACCCTTGTGAACTTTTGCTAGTAATTCTTTTTTCTTCTCACAACACTCTACCCATGCCCCTCAGTTCTGTCTTTAAAAGATTCCTGCCCTTCAAAACTTACCTTTTCTGATTAATCTAATTGGAAGTAATGTCTTCTCTGAGCCTCTTTTTTTCTGAGACAGGGTCTTTATGGCCCAAACTGGAGTGCAGTGGCACCATCACGGCTCACTGCAGCCTCGACCTCCTGGGCTCAAGGAATCCTCCTACCTCAGCTCCCCCAAGTACCTGGGACCATGGGCGTGTGCCACCATGCTAGGCTAATTTTTAAAACCCTTTTTTATAGAAACTAGTTCTTACTCTATTGCCCAGACTGGTCTTAAACTCCTGGGCTCAAGCAATCCTGCCACCTCAGCCTCCCAAAGTGCTGGGATTACAGGCGTGAGCCATTGCACCCGGCCTTTTAATTAATAGGCTCTTAACTGGTTTTGGGACTCCTACCTTGCTCTTCTCCAAACAATTCACAGAATGATCTTCCCACACAGGACTATGATCGTGCTCCCTGCTCTGAATTTTGCTTCATGCCAGGAGAAAATCTGAACTCAACGTGTTGCTTTTACAACTTGTGCCCAGGAAGACACAGGTGCTTCTGTCCAAGTTTAGCGGGGTTTTTTTTTGTTTTTGTTTTTGTTTTTGTTTTTTTGAGACAGAGTCTTGCTTCTTCACTGAAGCTGTAGTGCAATGGTGAGATCTCGGCTCACTGCAAACTCTGCCTCCCGGGTTCAAGCAATTCTCCTGCCTCAGCCTCCCAAGTAGCTGGGATTACAGGCATGTGCCAGCAGGCTTGGCTAATTTTTGTATTTTTAGTAGAGACAGGGTTTCACCATGTTGGCCAGGATGGTCTTTTTTTTTTTTTTTTTTTTTTTTTGAGACGGAGTCTGGCTCTGTCACCCAGGCTGGAGTGCAGTGGCGCGATCTCGGCTCACTGCAAGCTCTGCCTCCCGGGTGTACGCCATTCTCCTGCCTCAGCCTCCCGAGTAGCTGGGACTACAGGCGCCCGCCACCTCGCCCGGCTAGTTTTTTGTATTTTTTAGTAGAGACGGGGTTTCACCGTGTTAGCCAGGATGGTCTCGATCTCCTGACCTCGTGATCCGCCCGTCTCGGCCTCCCAAAGTGCTGGGATTACAGGCGTGAGCCACCGCGCCCGGCCTGGCCAGGATGGTCTTAAACTCCTGACCTCAAGTGATCTGCCTGTCTCGGCCTCCCAAAGTGCTGGGATTACTGGCGTGAGCCACCATGCCCCACGTAGGAACAAGTTATAATCCTCAGATCTGATCTGAAAAGTGTTGGAAGCAGATAGAAAAATGCATAATGTTTTCTCTAGCACCTTACGCTTCTACAAGGAAGTCAGAAAAGAGTTAGGAAACTTGTTTAGGAAGTGGAGACTAATGGCCAGGCATGGTGGCTCATGCCTGTAATCCCAGCACTTTGGAAGGTAAGGCAGGAGGATCACTTGAACCCACGAGTTCGAGACCAGCCTTGGTCACATAGTGAGACTGTGTCTCTACAAAAAAATACAAAAATTAGGCCGGGCGCGGTGGCTCACACCTGTAATCCCAGCACTTTGGGAGGCCAAGGGGAGCAGATCATGAGGTCAGAAGATCGAGACCATCCTGGCTAACATGGTGAAACCCTGTCTCTACTAAAAAATACAAAAAATTAGCTGGGCGTGGTGGCGGGCGCCTGTAGTCCCAGCTACTCGGGAGGCTGAAGCAGGAGACTGGCGTGTCCCGGGAGGTGGAGCTTGCAGTGAGCCAAGATTGCGCCACTGCACTCCAGCCTGGGTGACAGAGCGAGACTCCATCTCAAAAAGAAAAAAAAAAAAAAAATTAGCTGGGCATGGTGACAGGTGCCTGTAGTCCCAGCTACTTGGGAGGCTGAGGTGGGAGGATTGTTTGAGCCCGGGAGCTCGAGGCTTCAGTGAGCCATCATCGTACCATTGCACTCCAGCCTGGGTGACAGAGTGAGAACTATCTCGAAAAAGAAAAAAAAAAAACCCAGACACCAGACTTGTCCTGCTTTGCTAAGGGATAAAAGGAATAATAGAAAGAATAATAAATAATGGTGGCTTCCCACAGTTACAGGTCAAGTTGGTGCCAGAAAGATCTGCACCACACGTCTGCCATAGCTCTTTCTTCATCTTGATCCTTGTCAGATCTCACCTCCATATTCTGCTTTATGTACTTCTCTATCAAGTAATTTTCTTTATTAGTGGATCTGTCACAAAATACGAACTTTTTAAAAAGGAAAATATAAAACAGACATTAAAACTTGTAATACAGGCCGGGCGCAGTGGCTCACACCTGTAATTCCAGCACTTTGGGAGGCCGAGGTAGGCGGATCACCTGAGGTCAGGAGTTCAAGACCTGCCTGGCCAACATGGTGAAACCCTGTCTCTACTAAAAATGCAAAAATTAGCCGGGCGTGGCGGTACACACCTGTAATCCCAGCTACTAGAAAGGCAGGAGAATCGCTTGAATGCGGGAGGCAGAGGTTGTAGTGAGCCGAGATCGTGCCACTGCACTCCAACCTGGGTGGCAGAGTGAGACTCCGTCCCAAAAAAAAAAAAAAAAAAAAATTGTTAATACAGCATTAATCTGCAAGTGAAATCTTTTACAGGCAACTCCCAAGTAAATGGGATAAATTTTTCGTTTGCATCCATTTTGATTCAGATTTTGTGGAATCAATTATTTGCTGAATGAACTGGACTGAGAAAACGTCTATCATCCAAATGTTCGTTTTCTGCTAACATTTTGTAGAAATAACAGCTTTGTTATGATGGAATTTGATTTTTCCTGTGTGAGATAATTTTTCTCTTTCATTCAGAGTTGTCCTGCTGTATTTTAAATATTTCGTTCTGCACTTACAGTAGCTTATCCTTTGAATAAGTTCTTATTCAAAAATTCAAAAACTAGTTTTGGACTAAAATCATACCTTCCATATTTTTCTCGCATCTATTTCTAGTCTTCCAATTCCCTTCCCCAAGCAACCTGCTACTATTCCTTCAATGTCTTTCCAGATCTATTTCATGCATATGTAAGCATTATATTTGTGTGTGTGCGTGTGTGTGTGTACACATGTTTTTCACCACTTAAAAGAATTACAAATGGGGCCGGGTGCAGTGGCTCATGCCTGTGATCCCTGCACTTCAGAAGGCCAAGCTGGGAGGATCACTTGAAGCCAGGAGTTCAAGACCAGCCTGGGCAGCATAGTGAGACCTCTGTCTCTAAAAAAAAAAAAAAAATTATCCAGGCATGGTGAAGTGCACCTGTAGTTCCAGCTACCCGGGAGGCTGAGGTGAGAGGATCACTTGAGCCCAGGAGTTGGAGGCTGCAGTGAGCCATGATCATATCACTATACCCCAGCCTGGGAGATAGAGTAAGACCCCATTTCTTCCCCACCCCCCCTTTTTTTTTTTTAAGATGGAGTCTCACTGTGTCGCCAGGCTGGAGTGCAGTGGCGAGATCTTGGCTCACTGCAACATCTGCCTCCCGGCTTCAAGTGATTCTCCTGCCTCAGTCTCCTGAGTAGCTGGAATTACAGGCGTCCACCACCACACCCGGCTAATTTTTGTATTTTTAATAGAGATAGGGTTTCACCATGTTGGCCAGGATGGTCTTGATCTCTTGACCTCGTGATCCGCCCGCCTCGGCCTCCCAAAGTGCTAGGATTATAGGCGTGAGCCACTGCGCCTGGCCAAGACCCTGTTTCTTTCTTTTTTTTTTTCTTTGTTTTTTGTTTTTTTTTTTTGAGACGGAGTCTCGCTCTGCCGCCCAGGCGGGAGTGCAATGGCCGGATCTCAAGCTCCGCCTCCCGGATTCACGCCATTCTCCTGCCTCAGCCTCCCGAGTAGCTGGGACTACAGGCGCCCGCCACCTTGCCCGGCTAGTTTTTTGTATTTTTTAGTAGAGACGGGGTTTCACCGTGTCAGCCAGGATGGTCTTGATCTCTTGACCTCGTGATCCGCCCGTCTCGGCCTCCCAAAGTGCTGGGATTACAGGGTTGAGCCACCGCGCCCGGCCTAAGACCCTGTTTCTTAAAAAAAAAAAACCAGACAAGTCATAGCTTAGTATTTCCTACCTCTTCTGCACCTTTCTTTCTCTTGTGCTACATCTTAAAGATACCTCATGTCAGTGTGTGTGATGGGTAACTGTATGTGTCAACTTGACTGGGCCATTGAGTATCCAGATATTTAAACACAATCCTCATTTGGGTGTGTTAGCCTGACCTAGTTATAGAGTGACCTGATACAGAGTGAGCTTTAAGAGGGACCAGAGCGAGAGACGGCATTGCAGCAGGTTCTAACTGCGATGCAAGCTGCTCTCCACGTGGGCCTCGTGATCCAGCCGGTCCAGTGGTGCTTGACGAGACCGTGGCAGACAGGGATGCTGTCTGCAGCCTTTGGCAGGCCCTACAGGTGAATCAGATCAAGCCTATAGGATTTTGGAACAAAGCTCTGTCATCCTGTGGACAGTGCTCTCCTTTTGAGACACAGCTTCTGGTCTGCTCCTGGGCCTTCTGGGAGACTGATGCTTAGCCATGGGCCACGGAGTTACCATGTGGCCTGAGCTGCCCGTCGTGAACTGGAGGTTCTCTGACCCATCAAGCCATAAGGTTGGGTGTGTGCAGCGGCAGGGTGCTTCACCATCTAATGGAGATGGTATACACGTGACCGGGCCCAAGCAGGCCCTGAAGGCACCGGGAAGTTAGATGAAGAAGCAGCTTCAAAGGCCTTTGGTTCCCACTCCCGCAACTCCACCCTGCCTCCCCTCTCCCAGCACCTCTAGCGTCATGGAGAGTCCCCCATGACAGAGAAAGCGAAGACTCAGGTCCCAGTTTGCGGATGGTTCTATACCACGTGCAGGCTCCGCCCAAAACTGAGCAGCTGCCCTCCAGCCTCTTCCTTGGACGTCCCTGAAGGGCAGTGGCGGAGGCAGATCCTCCTGGTGGGCAGATGTTGGTGCAGTGCACCTGGTTGTTAGTTGTGCTTGGAAGGAGAAATGGCCGGACGTGAGAGCATACACTGATTCACGGACTGTAGCCAATGATTTGCCTGGAGAGTCAGGGACTTGGAAGGAACATGACTGGAAATTTGGTGACAAGGAAACCCAGGGAACTGAGAGAAGAGGTATGTGGGCACAAACCATGAAGATACTTGTGTCCCGTGTAAATGCTTGTCAAAGGGTGGCCTCACCAGGGAAGGGTCTGAATCATCAAGCGACAGGATGACCCGTGCTCCGGGTGCTGCTCCGCCTCTCGCCCCCGACACCATGGGTGGTGCCCAGTGGGCTCATGAACAAAGTGGCCATGAGGGCGGGGATAAAAGTTATTCATGGGCTCACAGCACAGACTTTGACTCACTGTGGCCATCCTGGCTACAGCCACTGCTGAATGCCCCATCTGCCAGCAACAGAGACTAACCCTGAGCCCCCGACATGGGGCCATTGATCCCTGGGGTGATCAGCCAGCAACCCGGTGACCCGATTCCCTGGGGTGATCAGCCAGCAACCCGGTGACAGGTTGATGACACTGCATCACTTCTATCACGGAAGGGGCAGCATTTTGTCCTCACTGGAATAGACACTTACTCTAGATTGGAATTAGCCTTCCCTGCACGTCACGTTCCTGCCAAAACTAGCGTCCGTGGACTCACAGAATGCCGTATCCACTGTCACGGTATGCCACACTGCACTGCTTCTGACCAAGGAACTCACTTCACAGCAAAGAGAGTATGGTAACGAGCCCGTGCTCGTGGAATTCACCGGTACGACCATGTTGCCGACCATCTTGAAGCAGCTGGTTTGATAGGATGGTGGAATGGCCTTTTGAAGACTCCAGTACAGCACCAGCTGGGTGGCAGTGCCTTGCAGGGCTGGGCCAGAATTCTCCAGGAGGCAGTATATGCTCTGAGTCAGAACTGAGTGTAGGGTACTGTTTCTCCCACAGCTAGGATTCATGGGTCTGGGAATCAAGGGGTGGCAATGAGAGTGGCACCAGTCCCTAGTACCCCTAGTGACCTCGCAGCAAGATGTTTGCTTCCTGTTCCCATGACCTCATGCTCTGCTGGCCTAGGAGTCGTATTTCCAAATGGAGGAATGTTTTCCCCAGGAGACCCAACAATGGTGCCACTGAACTCGAAGTGAGGACTTCTGCTGGGCCTGTTTGGCCTCCCACAGCCTCTGAATCAGCAGGCAGATAAGAGAGTTACTGTGCTGGCTGGGGTGACTGATCCTAGATTGGACCACGAGTCCACAATTGAGGGGAGCAAGAATACGTCTGGAATAGAGGAGGCCCCTCAGGGTGTCCTAGTAGACCATGGTCTGTGATTTAGGGTAATGGAAAAACCACAATGATTCAATCCAGGCAGGACTACCAAGGGCCGAGACCTTTTGGGAATGAAGGTTTGGGTCACCCACCAGGAAAAGACCCACAGCCAGCTGAGGTGCTTTCTGAAAGCAAAGGGAATACAGAATGGATAGTGAAAGGTCATTTTAAATACCAGCCACAACCCATGGCCAGTTACAAAAACACGGGCTAGAATGTTCATGAATATTTCCTACTTGTTTGGTTATGAATACGTTTCTGTGTGTTTATATACAGGCATACCTCAAGACATTGCAAGTTTGGTTCCAGACTATAGCAATAAAACGGGTATCTCAGGCCGGGCGCGGTGGCTCACGCCTGGAATCCCAGCACTTTGGGAGGCTTAGGCGAGTGGATCACCTGAGGTCAGGAGTTTGAGACTAGCCTGGCCAACATGGTGAAACCCCGTCTGTACTAAAAATACAAAAAATTAGCTGGGCGTGGTGGCGGGCACCTGTAGTCCCAGCTACTCATGAGGCTGAGGCAGGAGAATAGCTCAGCTCACTGCAAGCTCCGCCTCCCGGGTTCACGCCATTCTCCTGCCTCAGCCTCCCAAGTAGCTGGGACTACAGGCGCCCACTACCATGCCTGGTTTTTTGTATTTTTAGTAGAGACGGGGTTTCACCGTGTTAGCCAGGATGGTCTCAATCTCCTGACCTTGTGATCCACTCGCCTCAGCCTCCCAAAGTGCTGGGATTCCAGGCGTGAGCCACCACGCCTGGCCAATTATTATTATTAGTAGTAGTATTTTTTTTAAAAAACAGGGTCTTACTCTGTCGCCCAAGCTGGAGTGAAGTGGCACAATCACGGCTCACTGCAGCCTCAACCTCCTGGGCTCAATCGATTCTCCCACCTCAGCCTCCTGAGTAGCTAGGACTACAGGCATATGCCACCATGCCAGCTAATTTTTCTTTTTTCTTTTTTTTTTTGAGACAGGGTCTTACTCTGTCACCCAATCTGGAGTACAGTGACAAAATCACAGCTCACTGAAAGCCTTGACCTCCCGGGCTTAGGTGATCCTCCCACCTCAGCCTCCTGAGTAGCTGGGACCATGGATGCATGCAACCATACCCAGCTAATTTTTTTATTTTTAGTAGAGATGGGGTTTCGCCATGTTGCTCAGGCTGGTCTCGAACTCCCGACCTCAGGTGATCCACCCCCCCCCCCGGCCTCCCAAAGTGCTGGGATTACAGGTGTGAGCCACTGCACCCGGCCTACATCACGTGTGCTACTGTTTCTAAAGAGCAAAGACTGTGATTTATGCATCTTAAAAGTGACAAGTATATATTTGTGCTGTGTGTATTTTGTGTGACTTCCTGTGCCTTCTAATGCAATTTCTGAAGAGAAAACTCTGTAATATGTTCTGCAGAGTGCGATACATGTTGAGGCTCATTTATACATATTTTAAAACAATCATTTTCAGAATAGCCAAGTCAATTCATGTGACATCGCTAGCTAAACACCAGTGGGGACATTCTCCTTAAGTGAACCACATACACAGAGAGAGATTTCTGTAACCGAGAGCACACTGGCTAATTCTTCATAGGATGCCAAATGACTCTCCTTGGGCTTCTTGTAACACCCACTACAATTATGATTCTGGGATCGTTTCCATTGCAAATCCCCTCTTTCCACACCCCTTTAAAAGGCAGCTGTGATATTTGGCTAACAAAGGCCTGCCGCATCCACAATTCTCTAACTTTTATTTATATTTCATGTGCAGTGTGTTTGAACCCTCCCTTCCCCAGGTGCCAGATGCTGGTTTGGACACAGTCCAGTGGAAAGTGCTTTCCTGTAAAATAAGAAAAGTAAAAAACGGAACAAACCTCCTCTTTATATCAGACTTGCACCAAGTATACCAAAGTTAATACTCTAATAGTTGCAATATTTGCAGTCCTCCAAATTCCCTCTTCACCGGCTTCCATACCAAATACCTTGCCCTTTGGCTGCCATGGCATGTAAATGCTAATAACCCTTTTATATTTCTTTAGTTTTCATAATTTTGAAAGTGTCGGAGTGTAGGACTCTAACACTCTTTCAATAGTGCCTAACCCATGTACCCAATGCATAGGCTTTTCAGATAGGATTTGGATAAGATGATAAAACACTGTAACCATTTACAGGATTTTAAATGATGTCTAGTAACTTTATATATATATATAAATATATTAAAAATATATAAATATATAAAAAATATAAATATAAATATATACAAATATATATAAATATATAACAAATATATAAATATATATATAACATATATATGTTAGATGGAGTCTTGCTCCGTTTCCCAGCTGGAGTGCAGTGGCGTGATTTCCGCTCAGTGCAAACTCCACCTCCTGGGTTCACGCCATTCTCCTGCCTCAGCTTCCTGAGTAGCTGGGACTACAGGCGCCCGCTACCATGCCCGGCTAATTTTTTGTATTTTTAGTAGAGACAGGGTTTCACCGTGTTAGCCAGGATGGTCTCGATCTCCTGACCTCGTGATCTGCCCACCTCGGCCTCCCAGAGTGCTGGGATTACAGGCGTGAGCCACCATGCCCGGCCTAATAACTTAATATATATGATACGAGTAGCTTTAAATGTTTTCACCAAGGCTGGGCAGTGGCTTATGCCTGTAATCCCAGAACTTTGGGAGGCTGAGGCGGGCGGATCACTTCAGGCCAGGAGTTTGAGACCAGCCTGGCCAATATGGTGAAAACCCTGTCTCTATTAAAAATACAAAAAATTAGTCGGTGCACGCCAGTAATCAGAGCTACTTGGGAGGTGGTGCATGCCTGTAATCCCAGCTACTTGGGAGGCTGAGGCAGGAGAATCACTTGAATCCGGTAGGTGGAGGTTGCAGTAAGCTGAGATCGTGCCACTGCACTCCAGCCTGGGCAACAGAGTAAGACTCTGTCTCAAAAAAAAAAAAAAAAAAAAAAAGATTTCACTAAAAAGTGATGCTGTGTGTGTTTTAGAATAATATTGTCCCTAGAGTGGCACGTACTTTCAGCATGACAGTCTCCTAAGAATTAAGGTGGAGTTCGACTTTACAGTAGGATTCTAGCGTGCTGGAAGGCGGTTCTCCATCTAAGATCTTACCTGTGTCATGAGCAATACTATCAGGTGACTAAGGAAGTGGATATAACTGGTAGAGACACCAATCCACTTTCTGCTCTCATCTGCACCTCTCCCACCTGTTTTATATGGTAACATTTCACCGAGCTGAAACCCTGCACCATTCCTTCTTCTACCCTAGAAAAACGGAGAACCTTCGATGTGAACGCATATGTTTTGTGCCAAAAGCTTGAAGTTATATTCTGAGGTTTAAATTAGCTCCCGCAAAGCGTCCTGTCATTTGTATATGTGGAAAGCTGCTGTAAAATAAAAGCATTGTGCCTGGTGTCCCGGCAGTGTCTTTTCACAGATGGAGTTTGTTCGGCCTCATTTTTCACTCTTTCCATTAGGTGGCGATGGATACCCGGGAAATACTCTCCAAAGCGCGGAAGCTCTGAGGGGCGGGTTTTCAGCTTTTATTATTTTGCTTTCGCTGAGTCGTTAGTAGCTGATCCACACTGGCGGCCTGTTATTGTGGATGGGCTCGGATCTGCACCTGCTTCGTTCGCCTGTGGATTGGGTTGGGGGAGGCGCTGGGTGGCCCGAGGACTCGCCACGGACCACCTGTTTTTTGTTTGTTTGTTTTGTTTTGCTTTGTTTTGAGACGGAGTCTCCATCTGTCCTCCAGGCTGGAGTGCAGTGGCGTCATCTCAGCTTACTGCGGCCTCCGCCTCCCGGGTTCAAGCGATTCTCCTGCCTCAGCCTCCCGAGTAGCTGGGATTACAGGTGTGCGCCACCACGCCCGGCTATTTTTTGTATTTTTAGTAGAGGCGGGGATTTCACCATATTGGCCAGGCTAGTCTCGAACTCCTGACCTTGTGATCCACCCACCTTGGCCTCCCAAAGTGCTGGGATTACACCGCGCCCGGCCCAGACCACCTGTTTAATCCAGTTTCTCCCTAAGCATCGGGGAGTATCCTGCCAGCTGGCAGGGGGAAAAAAATCTCTCGAAATGTTCTCAACTATCCATAGACTTGCCATAAGGATGGAGCGGATTCAGGAGCGCGGCCAGCGTGGGTCTGGAGGCCCCGTGGCGTCCTCTGCATCCATTTGTGGGGCTGGAAGACAGATTCGCTGGGGGCAGTGGCCCTGGCGACCCCTGAGACGGAAATCCCACACTGCGACCTGGCACCCTAACCGGACCCCACCAGAAGCGTCCTTGGCCCCTTTAGAACAGCTTGAAACCCACAGAAGAGTCAGTGTCCAGCCAGGCCCGGCCTGATGCAGTGAGCACGGCGGGTTCTAGAAGCATCTTAGGGTCAGTGGGGCCCGGAGCGGCCTAAGGGTCAGGCTTCGTGCAGGGAGAGGAGTGGGGAAAGGCCCGGGAGGAACAGGAAGGGGGTGAGGAGCTCCGCGGGGAGGGGGCGGGATCCCTGGAGAAGGTCTGGAGGGAATTTAGAATCCGGGAGTGGAGAGAAAATGCGGGCCGGGCTGCAGCCCGGGAAAGCGCTGGCTCAGCGGGTCCTTCTCCTTTTTTCACTTCAGCTCCGGGCTTTCCAGGGAGAGTGCAGCGTTTCGGGTCCGGCTTCTCACCCAAGCGGTGACCCCGCACACCGCGGCCGGCAGCTGCGGACCCCGCCTGGGCAGAGAGCTCGGGCCCGGCCGGCCGCAAAGGGGGCGTGGCGAGCGTGGAGGGGCGTGGCGAGAGCGGGCGGAGGGGGCGTGGCGAGAGCGGGCTGAGGGGGCGTGGCGAGAGCGGGCGGAGGGGGCGTGACGAGGGCCTCTGAGGGGGCGTGGCGCGGGCGGGCGGAGGGGGCGTGGCGTGGGCGGCCCTGGTGGGCGGGGCTCCGCTCCCCCAGCGCTCGCCGCCGCCGCCGCCGCCGCCTGCTGCCTCCGCGCGGACCGTGGAGCGGGGTCGCAGCCGCCCGACCGCCCTGCGGTGGGCCAGGATGTCGGGCTTCCTGGAGGAGCTGCTCGGCGAGAAGCTGGTGACGGGCGGCGGCGAGGAGGTGGACGTGCACTCGCTGGGCGCCCGCGGCATCTCGCTGCTGGGTCTCTACTTCGGCTGCAGCCTCAGCGCCCCCTGCGCGCAGCTCAGCGCCAGCCTGGCCGCCTTCTACGGGCGCCTGCGGGGGGACGCGGCGGCCGGGCCGGGGCCGGGGGCGGGGGCCGGGGCGGCGGCGGAGCCCGAGCCGCGGCGGCGCCTGGAGATCGTCTTCGTGTCCTCGGACCAGGACCAGCGGCAGTGGCAGGACTTCGTGCGGGACATGCCGTGGCTGGCGCTGCCCTACAAGGAGAAGCACAGGAAGGTGAGCGGCGCGGGCGTCGCCGGCCCCTGCCCGCCCACACCCCCTTACCCCTGCCCCCCCCACCCCCTTACCCTGCCCTCCCCCAAACCCGTTGTCCCCCTGCCCGCCCCCCGCCCCACTGACTCCTGCACCCCCGTCCCCCAACCCACTGTCCTCTCCCCACCCCCCACCCCACTGCCCCCCCCCCCACCCCGCCGTCCCCTCCTCTGCCCCTCCCGCTCCGCGCTGAGCCCGCACCCCCATCCCAGGACCTCTCTCTGGCTCGGGTGCTGCGCTGCGCCCGGCCTGGAAAGTTGGACCCGCCTCGGCCCCTGGGACCCCGGCTCGAGCCCCTCCGTCCTTACGCGCCGGGAGCCTCGGGTGGGGGCGGCTGCGACCCCTTCACCCTCGAGCGGAGGCGCCGGGAGGGGCCCCTTCCTGCTTCCGCCGCCGACCCCCGTGGATTCCCACAGTGGGGAGGGGAGGGGAGGGCGCGCGCCCCCCGCCTGTGGTGCCCAAACCAGCACGTTTCCTTTCTTTCCGGGAGAAACCTGCTTTCCCCGGGGACCGGGGACCTGGGGGCCGAGGCCCAGGTCAGGAGAGGCGGCCGGTGACCGTGGCCGTGGCTGTGGCCGAGAAGGGCGCTCACGGCTCCGTCTCCCCCGCCCCAGGCCGAGTTCGCGGCCACCGGGGAGCTCTGCATTGTCTGGTGGTCCAGCCTCCTCCCCAGACGCCTCCCGGGCGCGGGAACAGCCCGGGCCGTGCAGAGCTCAGCTGCGTGGTGGCCCCTGTGGTCCCGGCGATCTTCGAATTGAGGGCTGAGCTGACCCCGTCGATGCACATTGACTGGAAGGAGGACTTGGGGAAATGGATACTTTGCTGTCAACTTCTCGTGCCTCCCAGTTTGCTGTCGAGATGAGTTTGGGTTTCTGAGTGTGTCCCTTGGGTGAGGATGTCTGTCTCTTATAATACGGCACATCCAGGACATTTTCTAATGAATGGAGTCAGAAAAAGTTTTGGAGCGCTGTTGCTTCGTGAGTGGATCTGATGCAACGTGTGAATCCAGCCCCCTTCCCTTTTTGAGGAAAGCCTGCTTCTGGAGTGGACAGAAGGGGTATTCTGGGGGCGTTTAGTTTCCTCTGGGGAGCATGGCGAGGCGTGCCACGTGTTCCTTTTATATGTACGGAATCTTGTTGAGAAGCATGATTTAGGTTTGGTGGGAGCAAAAGGCTTATACTGTGACCCCAAATGTCTTGAGTAAATCATCCATCCCAAAGCAGTGTGAGGTAGAGATTTGGGATTTAAAGTATGAAATACAGTTGATGCGATGCAGTTTGTAAATTTAACGTTGGGAAAACATAGGTTCACTAACCACTCAGAGGCAAGAGTTGGCATTTTTACCGCTTTTTAGGTTATTTTGCCCATTTTGATTGACATGCTTGATATAGTATGAATATGCATGGCCAGTACTTTTTGATTCAAAATACAAGAATCCTTTGTTTTCCTTGGTGGTGGTTTTTGTGATACGTTCGTGGAGAAATAATGTTCGGAAAGTGATTTACCAAAAAAGATGTTCATTGTTATGGCAAGTTTCTGTTGTAGACTAAAGTCTACTTAAAATAATGTCCTTATCCGGCAATACAAATGATTTCTAGCTTTTGAAAACATAGAATTATGGTAAAATGTTACCGGCTTAACAGCCTATTGTTGTGTTTTTTACTGAAGAGGAAATACATTTTTTGGATAGTAAAAATATGGGGCAAACAGATGTTTTGCAAATGCTTGGAGCTTTTTCCGAGAAAGGAGAATATTTGATAGACACGGGCCATGGGTGGCTCTCTATACCCTGGACAGGCTCTTTGAGTGACAAAAAGTATTCTGCGGCCCCAGCCTGGACCTGCTGATTCCTCCGAACCTGGATGACACAGGACAGACTCATTTGAAAATACAGTTCAGAGTGCTGGACATGCCCAAACCCTGGTGCGTTAGCATCTTAAACATTTATTTTTTTGCCCAGAGTTTTTCTGACTTACATCCTGTACTTTATTCTCTAAATCCAGTCCAGTTTTCAAGGAAGCAGTTTCTGCCCTTGGTCATGAACAAACCACTCAAGATCTGACCCCAGAAACATTCTTATTCTCAGGAATATATACCAGGTAAAAAGACTGCAGCTGTCCTTCTTATGGAAAACATACTCTTGGAAATTACAAAAGCTACGTACTGACTTTAAAAGGAATTATTGCCGGGCTGGGTGGCTCACGCCTGTTATCCCAGCACTTTGGGAGACCCAGGCGGATGGATCACCTGAGGTCGGGAGTTTGAGACCAGCCTGACCAACATGGAGAAACCCCGTCTCTACCAAAAATACAAAATTAGCCGGGCGTGGTGGCTCCTGCCTGTAATCCCAGCTACTAGGGAGGGTGAGGCAGGAGAATCGCTTGAACCCGGGAGGTGGAGGTTGTGGTGAGCCGAGTTCGTGCCATTGCACCCCAGCATGAGCCAAAAAAAAAAAAAAAAATTATTTTCCCTCTTGAAACCAAAGAGATGTGGAACAAATACCTTTTCTGTAACTGAGTTTTTGTCTCATTTGAAGTTAGGGTGCTCAGAAGCCTGTGAGCTAATGATGCTAATTTCACCATCAGAACAAGTGAAGAGCCAGAGTTCTGCCAGCTGAGGGTACTGGATGGGTGAACATGTCTTCTTGATGGACCCTGTCCATGTTGTTTCACCAACTATAAAAATAGATCTAGAGAAGGGAATTTTGTTTTACACTGAAGGGAAACCGAAGTTCCAGATTGCTAATTTTTTTTAAAGTTCTCATTAACATTTGTTCTTTAAACCCATGCGTATACTTCTTCCCATTGGGATAACAAAGGGTATGGTTCTGATTAGTTATTGGCTGGCATTTCTCTAAAGAAAATTGAAAAATTGTGGTGGGGAAAGAAAATGCTGTGTGGTATTTCTTTTCTTCTTTTATTAATTTCTCCTTTATATAGTAAAAAAGCCCGGGGATGACCATATATGTTAAGCCTGCATTTTGCCTGGTTCCTCTCACGTTGACTGGAACTGTGAGAAAACACCAAAAAAAAAAAAAAAAAAAAGGAAAAAATTAAAAAAAAATTCTTTATACAGAATTTTCCTGTTTCTGCCTGTTGTTGTGGTAGGCACAAAAGTAATTGAAGCTTATTTATTTATTTATTTATTTTGAGACAGAGTCTCGCTCTGTCGCCCAGGCTGGAGTGCAGTGGCTCAATCTAGGCTCACTGCAACCTCTGCCTCCCGGGTTTATGCCATTCTCCTGCCTCAGCCTCCCGAGTAGCTGGGACTACAGGCGCCCGCCACCACGCCTGGCTAATTTTTTTTGTATTTTTAGTAGAGACGCGGTTTCACTGTGTTAGCCAGGATGGTCTCGGTGTCCTGACCTCGTGGTCTGCCCGCCTCGGCCTTCCAAAGTGCTGGGATTGTAGGCGTGAGCCACTGCTCCCAGCCTGAAGCATAATTTTTTTGGCTTCCAAAACACATACTATTTCAGCTTCCAAAACACACAGTATTATATATCTGTGCAGAAATTGTAATTAGATGGTAATAGAACTTTGCATTTATACAAACAATTTTATCAGCAAATCTATAATCCTGAAGTTAAGGCAGTTGGACTTGTTTTAATAAGAAGGTTGGTAGATGTTTTTCAGATTTCTAGGGAGAAAGAATGTGATCGATAGTCGGGAGGTGGTGAAATTTGGACTTTGGGGATTTGGTCTGTCCCTTTGGATTAGTATGTTACTCACTCGTCAAGACTGGAGAGGTCCGTCTCTGGGACCCACTCCGGCCTTGTAGAAGTGAGCACTGGTTTTGGGTTTAAAGCCGCAGAGCTCAGCTTTGTCTGAGCTGGATGCCTGATCATAAACATACGGTCAGTGTGGGTGCACTGACATCCAAGGGTGCAGACCACTGGCTTCCTCTGGACAGTTTTGTGAGGCTCTGGTGTGGCCCCAGGACTTCCTGCATGGCGAAGGGGAGGAGAAAGCCTGCAGAGTCAGGGACCCTGGTCCAGTATCCCTGGTCAGCCTGCTCCAGCCAGGAGAAGTGGAGTTTCTGGCTGCTCTGCTTCTTTCAGTTCAGACTAAATGAGAAGCTTGGCTGAGAACTGACCTGAATCCCTTTGACCCTATGGGTGGGACAGGATTTGGTAGCAACCTCAACAGTCTTAGAACTCCAGTTCTGCCACTCTTCCTTGAATCCAAACACTGCAGCCAGGAAGAGAACAGTTTCTATGACACACTGTATCTTCTCTTTGTATTCACTTTCAAGGTGGAAAAGATGGCAAAAAGGTACAGTTTTGAAAATGGGGATTTTCTGCCTTCTTCATCAGAATCCCGGACCAGACAGGATAGGCTCCCACTGGTGACTGTGTTTCTAGGACTTGAGCCAATCTATTGGTAATAAAGGACAAGAGTCCAATTAAGGAACAAGCCACGTGTGATGGCTCGCACCTGTAATCCAGCACTGTGGCAGGCCAAGGTGGGGGGATCATTTGAGCCTAGGAGTTTGAGACCAGCTTGGGCAACATGGTGAAACATTCTCTCTACAAAAAATAACAATCAGCTGGTCATGGTGGTGTGTACCTGTGGTCCCAGCTACTCAGGAGACTGAGGCAGGAGGATTGCTTAAACCCAGGAGGCGGAGGCTGCAGTGAGCCATGTTTGTGTCACTACGCTCCAGCCTGGACAACAGAGCAAGACCGTGTCTTAAATAAATAAATAAAAATAAAGTAATAAGAGCAGTGTTCCTTGAGAGACTTTTTCTTGTTCCATTATTTGTAATATATTTTTAAATCTCATTTTTTTCTGTATAATAAGGCAGTCTAATATATGACTAAAAATATAGATTATTTTATTCTTCTGCTTGAGTTCACGCCCTGGCTCTGCCGTGTATTAGCTGTGTGTCCTTGTGCAAGGTGCTGTACATCTCTGTGCCCTAGGTTCCTTTTCCGTTTGTAAAAGGGACAGGATAATAGCACCTGCCTTATTGTTGTAAAGGCTATGTGAGATGAGACACACGTGCCTGGCGTAGAGTGAGTGCTCAATACATGCTAACTATTGTTGTTTTTAGATAAATGATCATTAAGTTTAGTCATTCATTTCATAGCTTGAGCCTTTGGAATCTATCACATTACAGAACTGCTAAACTGTTAGGAGGTGTATTTTTAAACTTTTCAAACCAATGACTTTTACAAGCATACAGGGGGATTTGATGAAGGAGTCAAAAAAATTGCCCTACAATGGCCGGGCACCATGGCTCACACCTGTCATCCCAGCACTTCGGGAGGCTGAGGTGGGTGGGTCAGTTGAGGTCAGGAGTTCAAGACCAGCCTGGCCAACATGGTGTAACCCCCAACGCTACTAAAAATACAAAAAATTAGCCGGGCGTGGTGGCGGGTGCCTGTTGTCCCAGCTACTCTGGAGGCTGAGGCAGGAGAATCGCTTGAACCCGGGAGGTGGAGTTTGCAGCGAGCTGAGATGGCGCCACTGCACTCCAGCCTGGGTGACAGAGCGAGACTCCGTCTTGGAAGAAAAAAAAAATTAAATAAAAAAAATTGCCCCACAAGAGATTATAACTGGGAAGAAAGACCTAGAAGATTGAAACAACAAAAGCAAATGATGTGGAATAATAAGTCCTGGGAAGTTACTGACACTTACTGAACTCTGTATTTATATCGGCCAATGATGTTCCAGGTTGCCGCTGAGCAGCGGAGCCTGGGAAAGATTTTTTTTTGAGACGGAGTTCCCCAGGCTGGAGTGCAGTGGTGTGATCTCGGCTCACTGCAAGTTCCGCCTCCCGGGTTCACACTGTTCTCCTGCCTCAACCTCCTGAGTAGCTGGGACTGCAGGCGCCCGCCACCACGCCCGGCTAATTTTTTGTATTTTTAGTACAGACGGGGTTTCACCATGTTAGCCAGGATGGTCTCGATCTCCTGACCTCGTGATCCGCCCACCTCGGCCTCCCAAAGTGCTGGGATTACAGGCATGAGCCACCACGCCTGGCCCTGGGAAAGATTTAAGTTACTATTAAGTTACCCTTGTAACCTAAAGATGATCAGGCACTCTTCTTGAGAGAAATTATGTACAAAGCAATCATTTTGTGGTTTCCCAAAGCTGTTAGGTATGTCTTCCGCTGACCCTGTGTGCTTAACTCTGGGCTACATAGAGGTTGAAAGACTGCTGTTTCGCGTGGGAAATGGAGGGTACCCGTCTCTGGAGCCGCAGAAACCCCACCTCTAGCATGGGCCTGCCTCCCGTCCCAGCTCTGGAATGCTGCAGGATAGGTTTGCTCAGACATGTAGGCATTGCAGGTTTACTACTCATCTCCCAGTGAGCAGCTCAGGCCTGCCTCTGAGGAGCCGTCCACAGCTCCTGCTAATCGATTTGTCTTCTGATCCAGGTTGGAATGTGAGCCAAAGCACAGAGGCAAGCCCTAGAAGTTAGGGTCACTGATTTTATTCTACTTTTTAAACAACTCCTACCTTTTGTTGGGAAGGCTTGTCATCATGTGTGGACATGTTTGAGAAAGCAGGCTTTGTGCACAGCTGGGGTCGGGGCTGAACAAGTCCCTTGGGGATCTTCCTTCCTTTTTCCTGATGGGGATCAGGGTTCCAGGGCTCCAGCTCCTGCTGTTCTGAACTAGGTGGGATCCTTCCTGCCTGATTTCATTTTGGCCAGGAGAGCACAGGCTTGGCATAGGATGTGTTTTCTTTTCTTTTTTTCTTTTTTTTTTTCCAGACGGAGTCTCGCTCTGCCAGGCTGGAGTGCAGTGATGCAATCTCAGCTCACCGCAACCTCCGCCTCCCGGGTTCAAGTGATTCTCCTGCCTCAGCCTCCCGAGTAGCTGGGATTACAGGCGCCTGCCACCGCGCCCGGCTAATTTTTATTTATTTATTTTTTGAGATGGAGTTTTGCTCTTGTTGCCCAGGCTGGAGTGCAATGGCACCATCTCAGCCCACTGCAACCTCCACCTTCTGGGTTCAAGTGATTCTCCTGCCTCAGCCTCCTGACTAGCTGGGAATACAGGTGCCTGCCCCCATGCCTGGCTAATTTTGTGTTTTTAGTAGAGACAGGGTTTCTCCATGTTGGTCAGGCTGGTCTCCAACTCCCTATCTCAGGTGATCTGCCTGCCTTGGCCTCCCACAGTGCTGGAATTACAGGCGTGAGCCACCGTGCCTGGCCAATGTTTATAGTTTTATTAGAGACAGGTTTTCACCATATTGGCCAGGCTGGTCTCGAACTCTTGACCTCATGATCTGCCCGCCTCGGCCTCCCAAAGTGCTGGGATTACAGGCGTGAGCCACTGCGCCCGGCTGTTTGTTTAATTTCTAACTGGTCCCACATGGATACGTGGCTCTGCTGCATTTGACTGATATGCTCCTTGAGCCATGTGAGTGGACACCCGACAGACTGGTCTCTGTCCTGGTCAACACGATGATCCTGTCGATCACAAGCTTGGCTGCCACTGTCCTGTGGGGCACCAGCCTTCAGACTCCACCTTGAGCAGCACAGACTGTTTCCAGAAAGGAATGACAAGCTCAGAAACACAACCCTCACCATGCCTTTCTCCAGTGGGAGAATCATTGAGTGGGTCCTTCACAGCTTTGTGGTCTTGTCCTAACCTAGAGCCCAGTCCCTGCCCCTCCTGCAGCCTCATCTGGACTCGCATTTCTGGGACTTACATGTTCTGTCTTCCCTCCTGAGCGTGGAGCTTCTCCCTGCCATCCTGGTGTCCCTGCTCTGGGAACTTTCCAGTCTCTCTTTTCGCTCTAAGTGGGATGCTTCTGGGAGCTTCGGCAGAGCCTGTGCACACATTTCTGAAATACTGCTTTTCTTTTTGGAGGCGGGAAGATGGCTTGAGCCCAGGACTTTGAGACCAGCCTAGGCAACACAGTAAGATCGCGTTTCTCTATATTTTTAAAATTTTTTTTTTAAAATGGAGTCTCTCTCTGTCGCCCAGGCTGGAGTGCAGTGGTTCGATCTCAGCTCACTGCAAGCTCCGCCTCCCGGGTTCACGCCATTCTCCTGCCTCAGCCTCCCGAGTAGCTGGGACTACAGGCGCCGCCACCGCGCCCGGCTAGTTTTTTTGTATTTTTAGTAGAGACGGGGTTTCACCGTGTTAGCCAGGATGGTCTCGATCTCCTGACCTCGTGATCCGTCCGCCTCGGCCTCCCAAAGTGCTGGGATTACAGATGTGAGCCAACGTGCCTGGTCTGTTTTTGTTTCTTAATGAGTGTTTTAAAGAGGACTTAAATGAGCAAATGGATGTCCCAGCTGGGCGAATCCCAGCAGCCTCTTGTGCAACTGGATTGCCCTGTGATGCTGTGCTCAAAAATAGGAAGAGCTTGACTCTCCATTTTGGAAATGTCAAATATCTGAGCCCATTAAAAGAGGCTCGGCCTGTCGCGGTGGCTCACGCCTGTAATCCCAGCACTGTGGGAAGCCGAGGTGGGCGGATCACCTGAGGTTGGGAGTTCGAGAACAGCCTGACCAACATGGCGAAACCCCGTCTCTACTAAAAATACAAAATTAGCCGGGTGTGGTGGTGCATGCCTGTAATCCCAGCTACTCAGGAGACTGAGGCAGGAGAATCACTTGAACCCGGCAGGCGGAGGTTGTGTTGAGCTGAGATCACACCACTGCACTCCAGCCTGGGGAACAAGAGCGAAACTCCATCTCAAAAAAAAAAAAAGTCTGTTATCTGCAGACCTATCATGCCACGCTTTAATATTTCATCGTTTGCATTTCTCTAGCATCTTTCTTCCAAAGAACTCAGAATGCGTGCATATTACATCTTCCAGCAACTAGGAATCAATAGATATTCACCGTTTTGACTTTTCAAAGTACGTTAGAGTTGGAGAATCGAAGCAAAGAGAACCGATTATTAGATCAGGGTCGCAGTGTTGGATGAAAGAACTTGGCTGAACTCCCTTAAATTCAACTTGGTCCTTTCTGTTCATGAAATTGTACCTTAAAAAATATTGACATCAAACGTTCTGCATGGAGGAGGAGGAGCTGCAAGCTCTCTTCAGATGGCTTTTTCTTCCTCTAGGTGTGCAGGGACCGCTCTGAAATAAGATAGAGGTAGTTGAACGGCTTGAAACATTCGCTGGTTGCTTGGAAGTCAGGAGAGCGAGAACCTCTGCTCTCTTGCTGCCTTTTTCCATGGTGGTGTTTTTTTTTTCTAAGGGCCTTTTTAACGATTTGGACTTTTTTTTTTTTTTAGTTGCGCCAGTGAAGTGCCCCCAACTCCCCCTTCATCCCATGCAAAGCCTACGGGCTGGTCTAGTGCTTTTTGTTCAGAGACAAAATTGAACTTCAGGTATCCTGCCGAGATCCCAGGACTAAATCAGTCCTCTCTTTTATGAGGTTTGCAGAAACTGCTGTTCCAACTTCCAGTGAAATCTCAAACATGTGCTTTCTGCTCCACGACCAGGCAGAAGCCCCACTGCCGTTACCCGGGAGTGAAACCCGTCATGGAAACTTTTGTTCTGGGGCCTCCGTGATTAAAAGCAAACGTAAATTTTCTGCGGCTTGCCGGTCATAACTCTCAGACCAGATACACAATGTATTTTTGTGTGAACGACATCAGAAAATCCTTTAAAAAAAAAAACAGTGTAAGCTTAACTTCGTGGCTCCCTTCTGTCAAACCCGTCAGCCTCTCCCCCTGCTCCCCAGGGTCTTTCAGTACAGGCACCAATGACAGGTAAATTCAGATACTGTTTCTACAGTTAAGGACGGTTTTATCTCAGATCCTTGTTGAAGAGTCACCAAACAGGGTGTGGTGAGTTCTGCTGTCCTAGGGATAGGGTTTTCTCTTTGTTTTCCTGGGGGGAGAATTTCATGCAGATGCATCAGTTCTACAGTTTTTTTCTGTGTCTTTTTTTGGTCAATATCTGAATGGATTTAGTCTGTTTAAAATCAGATAAAAATCTGAATGGATTTAGTCTGTTTAAAATCAGAAGGCGTTGCTCTTTCTCTCGTTAAACGTGATCAGGTCAAGACGGTTTTCCTTTGATCGTGGTGGCTCACGGCAGAGCTGCCTCATCTGTTACTCATTTTTCAGGTTTTGATGTGAAATCTGAAGATCAGGTGGGACCTCGTGTGATAGGGAAAAATCACACTGTGTCCCGAACAGGCACGACTGTTGCTGTGAGTGCAGTGTTTTCTAGCTCTGGGCATGTTCTTGATTGCAATCGTAAAAATTGTTTATAGCCATGATCCTTCAAAAATACTCCATTATGATAGGTGAGTATTAAAGGTCTGTTGCATGGTAGATGGAGAATAGAGACTGGAAATCCAGATCCAGGTTTCCTGGGTTTGCAACTTGTCTCTTTCCGGGAGTGTGACTTTGGGGCCAGTTACAGAATTTCTGTGTCTCTGGTTTCCTGGTGAGTAAAATGGAGATGATGGTACCAGCCTCTTAGGGTGGTTGTTAAGTACTGAATGAGGTAATATCGGAGAGTACTCAGGATAGTGCCTGGTGCATAGCGGTGCCATTTAAATGTTTACCCCAGGCACTTTGGGATTCATTCCACATTTTATGGTTATTTGGATTATAGGAGAGAGGAATTCAGCCTTGTTACCTCTTTGTACCCCTCCCCCATTCCAAAGCACCTAGTTATTTATTTGTATCTAGAGACTATAGCAGAACCTGGTTTCTCTTCATTTTTTTGTGTCTTTTCTTTCTTCTCTTTTCTTTTACTTTTCTTTTCTTATTTTTTTTCTTTTTTCCTTTTTTTTTTTTTTTTTTTTGGATACCGTGTCTCCCTCTGTGGCCCAGGCTGGAGTGCAGAGGCACGATCTCAGCTCACTGCGACCTCTGCCTCTTAGGTTTGAGTGATTCTTCTGCCTCAGCCTCCTGAGTAGCTGGGATTACAGGTGCCTACCACCACGCCTGGCTAGTTTTGTATTTGTAATAAAGACAGGGTTTCACCATCTTGACCAGGCTGGTCTTGAACTCCTGACCTCAAGTGATCCATCTGCCTCAGCCTCTCAGAGTGCTGGGATTACAGGCGTGAGCCACCGTGCCTGGCCTCTCTTTGTTTTCCTACTAGGACAATAATTATCTGTCAGTTGTTGATTTGGTGACATCTGTGTCTTTGATTGTTTGCTTGTTTGTGTGAGAGCGGTCTTGCTCTGTTGCCCAGGCTGGAGTGCAGTGGCACAGTCAGAGCTTGCTGCAGCCTTGACCTTCTGGGCCCAGGCAATCCTCCCACCTCAGCCTCCTGCATAGCTGGGACTGCAGGTGTGTACCACCACGCCCCGCTGCATTTGCCTGTCTTTGCATATGGGTGTAATTCTAGACCATCTCTTTGATCAGGTGTTCAGTTTTACTGAATGGATCCCGTACTCTTTTGAGCTGGGAGAGGCCAGGGGGAGATACTGGTCTGTGCATATGTCTCTTGCTATTATTTATTTTGGAAAACTTTAAGTATCACGCAGGTAGAGAAAGCAGTACAGTGAATCCCCACATGTCCTCCCCTGTTCAACAGTCGTCAACGCATGGACACCTGCTGCTCCCCCAACCCCCTCAATGATCTTGAAGACAGTCCCAGCCATCATCTCATTTCCTTCATAAGCATTTCACTAAGTAACCCTTAAAAAACATAGCCACAATATCACACCTAAGAAATCCAGCAGTTCTTTAGTTTCAGCAAATATCTGGTTAGTGTTCACATTTTCCTGATTGTCTCCTAATTGGTTTTTTTTTTTTTTTTTGAAACGGAGTCTTACTCTGTCGCCCAGGCTGGAGTGCAGTGGCATGATCGCGGCTCACTGCAAGCTCCGCCTCCTAGGTTCATGCCATTCTCCTGCCTCAGCCTCCGGAATAGCTGGGACTGTAGGCACCCACGACCACGCCCGGCTGATTTCTTTTTGTATTTTTGGTAGAGACGGGCTTTCACCGTGTTAGCCAGGATGGTCTCGATCTCCTGACCTCGTGATCCGCCTGCCTCGGCCTCCCAAAGTGCTGGGATTACAGTTGGTTTGTTTGAATCCAAAAAAAGTCTGCCCATTACATTTGGTAGCTGTATCCCTTAAGCCTCTTTTAACCTATAGTTTCCCTTCCCTGCTTTTCCTTGTAATTTATTTGTTGTTCTTACCCATTTAAATTTCTTCTGTCCCTGGATCTACCTCCTTGCCACATTCCTAAACTTTTCTTTTTTTTTTTTTTTTTTTTTTGAGACGGAGTCTCGCTCTGTTGCCCAGGCTGGAGTGCAGTGGCCGGATCTCAGCTCACTGCAAGCTCCGCCTCCCGGGTTCACGCCATTCTCCTGCCTCAGCCTCCGGAGTAGCTGGGACTACAGGCGTCCGCCACATCGCCCGGATAGTTTTTTTTTTTGTATTTTTTAGTAGAGACGGGGTTTCACCATGTTAGCCAGGATGGTCTCGATCTCCTGACCTCGTGATCCACCCGTCTCGGCCTCCCAAAGTGCTGGGATTACAGGCTTGAGCCACCGCGCCCGGCCCCTAAACTTTTCTGAGCCCTGTTTTCTGCCTTATCTAGGTGTGTAGAATATCGACCCCTGGGTTCAGAAGGGTCCAGTTTCCTGTGGGTGAGAGGCCCAGATATAAGTCAGCTTTAGGCCCGGGTGGCACAGAAGCCGTCTTGGGGCCCCTCTCCCAGCCCTGATTGTCTGTAGGCCCTCCCCCTCTCCCAGCCCTGATTGTCTGTGGGCCCTCCCCCTCTCCCAGCCCTGATTGTCTGTGGGCCCTCCCCCTCTCCCAGCCCCGATTGTCTCTGGGCCCTGGCCTCTGGCAGGCTGCTCCTTATCTTCTAGTGGCCTGAGGGCCGCCCGCAGTTCTGAGTCGGCTTCCTGTCCTCCCAGACTCCCAGCAGCAGGAGTCCGGCATGGACGCCCTTGATCCCGTAACTGGTCACTATGGCCAGGATGTGTAAATACTAAAGGGCCAAGCCTGACTTGTGTCCACACTTGTGTAGCCGGAGGCTGGGGTCCCAAGCCAGGTGGACTGAGCCTCAGGTCCGGGGACTGTGGGGGGCTCATCAAGAAAAATCAGAGTGTGTTACTGAGGGAGTGTGGTTCCCACTGTCACCTTCTCTGTGTGGTCACCCCCGGTCACCCTCTCTGTGGGGCCCACCCCCGGTCACCCTCTCTGTGGGGCCGCCCCCGGTCACCCTCTCTGTGTGGTCACCCCCGGTCACCCTCTCTGTGGGGCCCACCCCCGGTCACCTTCTCTGCGGGGCCGCCCCCGGTCACCCTCTCTGTGGGGCCGCCCCCGGTCACTTTCTCTGTGTGGGCCGCCCCTGGTCACCCTCTCTGTGGGGCCGCCCCCGGTCACTTTCTCTGTGTGGGCCGCCCCTGGTCACCCTCTCTGTGGGGCCACCCCCGGTCACCCTCTCTGTGGGGCCCGCCCCCGGTCACCCTCTCTGTGGGGCCACCCCCGGTCACCCTCTCTGTGGGGCCGCCCCCGGTCACCCTCTCTGTGGGGCCGCCCCCGGTCACTTTCTCTGTGTGGGCCGCCCCCGGTCACCCTCTCTGCGGGGCCCGCCCCCGGTCACCCTCTCCATGTGGGGTGTTTCCGGTCACCCTCTCTGTGGGGCCGCCCACGGTCACCCTCTCCATGTGGGGTGTTTCCGGTCACCCTCTCTGTGGGGCCTCCCGCGGTCACCCTCTCCATGTGGGGTGTTTCCGGTGACCCTAACACACCGTCTCCTGAGGAAGTCCATTCTGACGTCAGCCGTCCTCTCCCAGGGGACTTCTGGGCCCTGAAGAACTGCAGACAACTCTTCTGTCTCCCCAGTGAGAGTCCCCTGGTCCTTGGAGCATTTCTCCTGCGACGTGGGTTCACATTCCCCCCCGACCCAGGCCATTCATATCCAAGCACCCTCCAAGTTTGTCTGCCCCCCCCACTGCCCTCAACAGTCATCCCCCCACCTGAACGCAGACTCCAGCTGGTTGCCCCACCTCCTTTGTTGCCCAATCTTTTGGCTTCCGTGGGTCACGTTGGAAGAAGAGGAATTGTCTTGGGCCACACATAAAATATGCGAACACCTGCCGGGCGCGGTGGCTCACGCCTGTCATCCCAGCACTTTGGGAGGCCAAGGTGGACGGATCACCTGAGGTCAGGAGTTCGAGACCAGCCTGGCCAACATGGAGAAGCCCCATCTTTACTAAAAATACAAAATGAGCTGGGCGTGGTGGTGCATGCCTGTAATCCCAGCTACTCGGGAGCCTGAGGCAGGAGAATCACTTGAACCTGGGAGGCGGAGGTTGCAGTGAGCCGAGATTGCATCACTGCACTCCGGCCTGGGCGACAAGAGCAAAACTCTGTCTCAAAAGAAAAAAAAAAAAGAAATGCTAACACTAGTGACAGCTGATGAGCTAAACAAACAAATAGCAAAAAAATCTCATAATGTTTTAAGAAAGTTTGCAAATTTGTTTTGGGTCCCATTCAGAGCTGTCCTGGGCCACGTGCGTCCCGCATGCTGCGGGTGAGGCAGGCTTGTCTGGGTCTTCTCTAGACCTCTGTTACCACGCCGCGAGATCTCATCGCATTCGCTTTCCTTTTTTTTTTTTTTTGAGACGGAGTCTGGCTCTGTTGCCCAGGCTGGAGTGCAATGGCGCGATCTCGGCTCACTGCAAGCTCCACCTCCCAGGTTCCCGCCATTCTCTTGCCTCAGCCTCCTGAGTAGCTGGGACTACAGGCGCCCGCCACCTCGCCCAGCTAGTTTTTTGTATTTTTAGTAGAGACGGGGTTTCACCATGTTAACCAGGATGGTCTCAATCTCCTGACCTTGCGATCTGCCTGTCTCGGCCTCCCAAAGTGCTGGGATTGCAGGCATGAGTCACCGCGCCCGGCCTCTTTGTTTTATGAGATGGAGTTTTGCTCTTGTCACCCAGGCTGGAGTGCAGTGGCACAGTCTTGGCTCACTGCAACCTCTGCCTCCTGGGTTCAAGTGATTCTCCTGCCTCAGCCTCCTGAGTAGATGGGATTACAGGCGCCCGCCACCATGCCCTGCTAATTTTTGTATTTTTAGTAGAGACGGGATTTCCCGTGTTGGTTAGGCTGGCCTCGAACTCCTGACCTCAGGTGATGCACCTGCCTCAGCCTCCCAAAGTGCTGGGATTACAGCTGTGAGCCACTGCGCCCAGCCTGCATTTGCTTTTCTGACAAGCACATCTCACTGTGTTGACTCACTGATCTTTTTGTCAACCAGAACACCAAGATCTTTTTTTTATTTTTATTTTTAACCATTGTATCCCTGAATGGACAAGAATAGAATCTACAGTCTTTTATCCATCATTTTTAAGAATCAGTTTTTTAGATTTGATCAGTTTTTATAGTCTGTCGAAGTCTTTTTTATGCTGATGTGGTCACCCACAGTAATCAGAGCCCCTTCCTAGCTTTGTGTTATATGATCCCTGCTAGACCCTTATTTATACAAGCAGTTGATAAAAATGTTGATTAGGGCTGGGTGCGGTGGCTCAAGCCTGTAATCCCAGCACTTTGGGAGGCCAAGTCGGGCAGATCACGTGGTCATGAGATGGAGACCATCCTGGCTAACACGGTGAAAACCCATCTCTACTAAAAATACAAAAAACTAGCCTGGCGAGGTTGCTGGCGCCTGTAGTCCCAGCTACTTGGGAGGCTGAGGCAGGAGAATGGCATGAACCCGGGAGGCGGAGCTTGCTACGAGCCAAGATTGCGCCACTGCACTCCAGCCTAGGCGACAGAGTGAGACTCCGTCTCAAAAAAAAAAAAAAAAGTGTTGATTAGCCTGAGTCTGGGGATAGAGTCGGGGGCTACGCCGCTAGACACCTTCTCCAGACTGGTAGGAGTCTGTTAGTCAGTGGCTCAACCGTCTTCAAATCCAGCCAATTCCAAACTTGCCCTGATTGGATTTTGATTCAGCCCACACTCCTCTTTGTGGTCAGTGTGCTGTGGTAGGAGGCCGTCACAGACAGCTTGTTACCACTTAGATCGTTCCTATCGATAGTTTTCAAGGAAAGATAGTCTGAAATGACGCGTGTTTGGTGAATGCGTGCTTGCTTCTAACAGATCCCTTCTTTTCCTAAGTGTGTGTGTGATAACTAAAGGAAGCTGGAAGGTCTGTGGAAGGGCTGATGTCGAGTTCAGCTCTCTGCCATCTGTAGAATCTCCCGCTTTTGCCCTTTCGAAAATCGAGACTCCCTCCATCGGTGGGTTGCTGGTCACGAAATCATGGACATGTTCTCCCTCTTGGATGTAATCTGAGAACTGCTCTATCCGCTGGGTATGTGTGGAGTGTGAGTGCAATTGTTTCCTGCAGAGGAAGGACCCTGTGGGAATAGCGGACTAGATACGCCCAGTAGTCAGTGTGCAGTTGAGATCCCCCATTTGTCCAGATGGCCCAGAGCTTGCACTTGCTGAAGGCCGTGTGTTAATCCTGAGTACCCTGCCCTCTTCCTACCACCCCTCTTCCCCCATCGTCTCATCAGGGCGCTAATGGAGCCTGAGGGAGTCTTTTTCTTAATGCCATTCTCTCCATCACACACAGGATGCGAATCCCGCTGGCTAATTAAGTGTGGCATTTTGTTTCAAAATTATCCACAGACAGCCACTAGCTGCAAAGCAGCCCAGTGTCCTTGTGCAGACAGATTTGTTTTTCTTAATATTTTAGGGTGAATCAGTCCGTTTATTTTGCGAATTTTACCTTACTTGGAAATAGATTTGTTTTCGTACACGAGTGTATCTGGCCACCTGAAGTTACACACAAATCTGTTCTATACATTGCAGTTTGGCACCTAAGGATTCTGACATTTCAAATGTAGGCGTGAGGGTGAATTGGAATTAAATGCCTTCCAACATTTTCCTGGGGGGAAATCAGTTTCCTAACTTTGCAGAAAGTCCCTGGCTTTAACCCTTGGATGCGTCGTTTTCAGCTTTTTACAAATGTTCTTATGAATAAAATACTACTTAATACATGGACATATTCTCTCTCGTTTGGATTTGCGGAAAGTATTAATTGGCAGACTGAGGTGGAATACTCTCTTTCTGAAGCACTTTTTTTTTTTTCTTTTTTAAATTATTATTATACTTTATGTTCTAGGGGACATGTGCACAACGTGCAGGTTTGTTACATACGTATACATGTGCCATGCTGGTGTGCTGCCCCCATTCACTCGTCATTTCAATTAGCGCTTTTTGAAACCCTTCTTTCCCGTGAATAAATTAGTGACATTTTTTTCTGAGATCGTCTGAATCTGTTCTGCGGCTGAGCCAATAGTTACCAGGCAAACAGAGATCCCTAGAACAAAACACAGTATGTGTTCATGAGGAGACGGGGATTTATCTGTCTCTGTATGTACAGCACAAATTATGGCTTTCCTGCTGACTGTTTACATTAAAAAGCCATTTATATTCCTCTGCTCAGCATGGCTGCATACCCCGTGTTTCTCCGTATTCACTGTTTTCCATCTGCAAGGGAGAGCCAGCAGTTTTTGTTTTTGTTGTTTTTGTTTGAGACGGAGTCTCACTCTGTCGCCCAGGCTGGAGTGCAGCGGCACCATCTCAGCTCACTGCAAGCTCCGCCTCCCGGGTTCAGGCCATTCTCCTGCCTCAGCCTCCCGAGTAGCTGGGACTACAGGCGCCCGCCGCCTCACCCGGCTAATTTTTTGTATTTTTTAGTAGAGACGGGGTTTCACCGTGTTAGCCAGGATGGTCTCGATCTCCTGACCTAGTGATCCGCCCGCCTCGGCCTCCCGAAGTGCTGGGATGACAGGCGTGAGCCACCGCGCCTGGCCCAGCATTTTGTTTTTTAACTGTAGCAATAATCCTCTTTCCAAAGATAATATCACTGTTAGTGGCGTCTTGTATGTTTTTCCAGAAAAAGAATAGGCATATACTGCATTCGAAAAGACATATGCTTAAACGGTTTTTTGCACACATCGATTTAGCATTTTATTTTTATTTTTATTTTTTCCTTTTTGTTCTTTTTTCCCTGAGACAGAGTCTTGTTCTGTTACCCAGGCTGGAGTGCAGTGGTGCGATCTTCGCTCACTGCAGCCTCCGCCTTCTGTTTCAAGTGACCCTCCCACCTCAGCCTCCTGAGTAGCAAGTAGTGGGAACTCCGGGTGTGTCCCCCCACACCTGGCTAATGTTTTTATTTTTTGTAGAGGTGGGTTTCACTATTTTGCCCAAGCTGGTCTCAAACTCCTGTCCTCAAGCGATCCGCCTGCTTCAGCCTCCCAAAGTGCTGGGATTACATATGTGAGCCACTGCGCCCAGCCCAGATTTATCGTTTTAAATTAACTGTTATTTTCTAGAAGGGCAGTACGTTAAAAAAAAAAAAAATTCAAATATAATGACAGGTGTGTGTGTGTCCCAGTACCTGTACCTTTTTTTTTTTTTTTTTTTTTTTAAATCAAGCCTTTTAAATGGGCCTTGCTTATATCCTTGGCTAACCTGACAGGTGCTGCTTTTCTGTGTCAGGTGAGTAGAGGCTAAAAGTGTCCGTGCATGCCTGTCTGATAACCTTGTATGATGTCTGCCTTTGTTTAATGAACCCAACGCAGTTAGAGACAAGGAACGAATCCCTCAAACCACCGCTCTCCTTAGAAGGAAAATGTCTCAGGCTGATGTGCCCCCTAAATACAGCAGGCGAAGGAGGCCTTTGAAAGCCGCTTCCCCGTCCTTAGAGAGGGGCCCCTCGAGGACTGATGGAAAGCAGTGAGAAGGTGTCTGTGAGACTCCCCCCCACTGGGCTCTGCCGTTTGGCCGTTTGGATAAACTGAGAGGCTCATTCTCTGAGGCTGTCAGTCTTCGCTTCCAAGCGTATTCAGATGTATATGGGGACAAAAGCCCCTACACTAGGCACTTGTATTATGCTGTGGCTTTTGTGGGGGACTAGTATTAGGCAACTCATGTTTAATATAGATTTTTTTACTTACTTCAGTATTTTACTTACTGTATTTTTAGAAAACCCACCACACCTTAAATCCAAAGTTATGAAATAGGTAAATTCAGGGACAATTAAAAAAATTTTTTTTTTTTTTTGAGATGGAGTCTTGCTCTGTTGCCCAGGCTGGAGTGCAGTGGTGCAATCTCTGCTCACTGCAAGCTCCGCCTCCCAGGTTCACGCCATTCTCCTGTCTCAGCCTCCTGAGTAGCTGAGACTACAGGCGCCGCCACCACGCCCGGGTGGTGAATTTTTTGTATTTTTTTTTTTTTTAGTAGAGACGGGGTTTCACCATGTTAGCCAGGATGATCTCGATCTCCTGACCTCATGATCCACCCGCCTTGGCCTCCCAAAGTGCTGGGATTACCCACCGCACCCGGCCTAATTAAAATTTTAAAAATCTAATATTTATTTATTTATTTTGAGACGGGGTTATGAGACTGGCTAATTTTTGTATTTTTGGTAGAGACAGGGTTTTACCATGTTGTCCAGCTTGATCTCCGAACTCCTGGGCTCAAGTGATCCACCTGCTTCTACCTTCCAAGTCTTGGGATTACAGGCATGAGCCACCGTGCCCGGCTGGGAATATTCTTTTTTTTTTTTTGAGACGGAGTCTTGCTCTGTCACCCAGGCTGGAGTGCAGTGGCTGGATCTCAGCTCACTGCAAGCTCCGCCTCCCGGGTTTACGCCATTCTCCTGCCTCAGCCTCCCGAGTAGCTGGGACCACAGGCGTCCGCCACCTCGCCCGGCTATTTTCTTGTATTTTTAGTAGAGACGGGGTTTCACCGTGTTAGCCGGGATCGTCTCTCGATCTCCTGACCTCGTGATCCGCCCGTCTCGGCCTCCCAAAGTGCTGGGATTACAGGCTTGAGCCACCGCGCCCGGCCGGGAATATTCTTTTTATTGCAGAAGGATCTTCATTTTATTAGGCAATATGCCTAGTTGTTTTAGATTGTGAGCTCCTAAGGGGCGTTCAACCTGTGATTGCCTCTGCTTTGGAAAACTCACCTGCGGTGTCTCAGGAATGCATTTATTACTTTGAGAAGGGTGTATAAATATGATGTCAAAAGTCTTCTCACCTAATATTACACACAACTTTTCCCCCTTTTCCTGAATGTTCCTTCTTTTCTTCTTCTTCTTTTTTTTTTTTTTTGTTTTGTTTTTGAGACAGAGTCTTGCTTTGTTGTCCAGGCTGGAGTGCAATGACATGATCTCGGCTCACTGCAGCCTCTGCCTCCCGGATTCAAGAAATTCTCCTGCCTCAGCCTCGCGAGTATCTGGGATTACAGGCACGTGCCACCAGGCCCGGCTAATTTTTGTATTTTTAGTAGAGACAGGGTTTCACCACGTTGGTCGGGAAGGTCTTGAACTCCTGACCTCAGGTGATCCACCCGCCTCGGCCTCCCAAAGTGGTGGGATGACAGGCATGAGCCACTGCGCCCGGCTAATGTTCCTTATTTTCTTCTTTATGAGGCCACTGAGAAAATTTATAATTCACTGGGTTGTAAGTTCATGTAAGCAAGTGGCTTAAGAAAAGTCAAAGGGTTGCTACGGGGATGTTAATTAATTAGATAAATAAATAGTACAAATTATGAAAGGTAAACTTTCAAAGATTCAGTGAGCCTTAAGAGAGGACTTTATTTTTTTATTTTTTTATTTTTGAGACGGAGTCTCGCTCTGTCGCCCAGGCTGGAGTGCAGTGGCGCGATCTCGGCTCACTGCAAGCTCCGCCTCCTGGGTTTACGCCATTCTCCTGCCTCAGCCTCCTGAGTAGCTGGGACTACAGGCGCCCGCCACTGCGCCCGGCAAATTTTTTGTATTTTTAGTAGAGACGGGGTTTCACCGTGGTCTCGATCTCCTGACCTTGTGATCCGCCCGCCTCGGCCTCCCAAAGTGCTGGGATTACAGGCGTGAGCCACCGCGCCCGGCCAAGAGAGGACTTTATTTAAGAAGGGAAAGGGAATTAATGTCAGTTCAGAAGTGAGAATATGATCGAATTAGTCATAAATGCAGATTAAATGTACATCCTGTAGGTTAGGACAGAACTGTTAAGATGCTTACCTCATTTTACCTTGCCCTCCTGAAGGGATTCCTTACAGCTGCGTATCCTAGTGAGACCCTGGAAATCCCCTAAATGTTAATAATCATGGAAGGGTTAAGTAAATTACAATACTTACTATCTTGTTGAATAGCTTTCTTTCTTTCTTTCCTTCTTTCCTTCTTCCTTTCTTCCTTTCTTTCTCTCTTTCTCTCTCTCTCTCTCTTTTTTTTTTTTTGAGACGGAGTCTCACTCTGTCGCCCAGCCTGGAGCACAGTGGCCGGATCTCAGCTCACTGCAAGCGCCGCCTCCCGGGTTTACGCCATTCTCCTGCCTCAGCCTCCCGAGTAGCTGGGACTACAGGTGCCCACCACGTCGCCTGGCTAGTTTTTTGTATTTTTTAGTAGAGGCGGGGTTTCACCGGGTTAGCCAGGATGGTCTCGATCTCCTGACCTCGTGATCCGCCCGTCTCGGCCTCCCAAAGTGCTGGGATTACAGGCTTGAGCCACCGCGCCCGGCCTCTCTCTCTTTCTCTCTCTCTCTTTCTTTCTTTCCTTTCTTTTCTTCTTGAGACGGAGTCTCACTCTGTTGCCCAGGCTGGAGTGCGATGGCATGATCTCAGCTCACTGCAAGCTCCGCCTCCCGGGCTCAAGCCTCCCGAGTGGCAGGCACGCGCCCCTACACCTGGCTAATTTTTGTATTTTTAGTAGAGAAGGGGTTTTACCATGTTGGCCAGGCTGGTCTGGAACTTCTGATCTCAGGTGATCCACCTGCCTCAGCCTCCCAAAGTGCTGGCATTACTCGCGGGCTCGGAGGGGCTGACGGAGCTGAAGTCGCCGTGCTGATGCCTGCATTCCAGGAGTCACGGAGGGGAAAGGAAGTCTTCGGAGGGGCTGGGAGCTGAGGTATCCGCAGGCCTGTCTGCTGACTCACATACTGGCTTAACTGGGGCGTGGTGGGGGAACTACCTCTCCAGCCTTCTGTGGGGTGCCCGGCTCTCGTTGCTGGGCCCCAGCAGCTCCTGGTCCTGTATCAGGTAGACAGCGCCTCCAGCCACACCTCCCTTGATGAACCTCATCCGCGACCACACCGCGGCCACCGTGTCCCTCGGCTCCGTGCGTGTCCACATTATTCTTTCTTGCAAGATGAAAGAACTCGTATCGTGTGTGTGTGTGTGTGTGTGTGTGTGTGTGTTTCTTTTTTAAAGACAGGGTCTCCGGCTGTTACCTAGGCTGGAGCACAGTAGTGTGATCATGACTCACCGCATCCTTGACCTCCTGGGCTCAAGCGATCCTCCCACCTCAGCGCCCTGAGAAGCTGAGACTACAGGAGCTCACCACCTCCCCAGCTAATTTTTTTTTTTTTGAGAGGGAGTCTCGCTTTGTTGCCTGGGATGGAGTGCAGTGGTGCAATCTCAGCTCACCGCAACCTCTGCCTCCCAGATTCAAGCGATTCTGCCGCCTCAGCCTCCCGAGTAGCTGGAACTACAGACATGCACCACTACGCCCGGCTAATTTTTGTATTTTTAGTAGAGATGGGGTTTCACCATGTTGGTGAGCCACCACGCCCGGCACTCCCCAGCTGATTTTTAAGAATAATTTTTGTAGAGATGGAGTCTTGCTGTGTTGCCCAGGCTGGTTTTGAACGCCTGGCCTCAAGCCATCCTCCTGTTTCAGCCTCCCCAAGCACTGGGATGACAGGCGTGAGCCCCCACGCCTGGCTGCAGTGAGGTTTTGAAGGCCGTGCTTTAGTGTAGGGTCTGCCCCCGTCAGCACATTCACATTTTCGGTGGACGAGTCACCTTGCTCACCCTCGTGTCTTGTTGGGCAGAGGCACCCAGGGAAAGGACCAGCTGGCAGCCACCTCCTGCAAGAAAAGCCTTCTGGAAAGAAGAACGTGCAAGTGACCTTTTCAAACGAGGGGGAGGGTAGTCCAGTGGACTAAGAAAGAGAGATCCTCCAGATATAAATAACCGTGTGGGAAGGAAGGGGAAAGTTGAGACGGGGGGGGCTCATTTGATCCCGCCGAGGCGTCTAAGTATAGGATGGAACAGGAAGATGCATGTTTGGAAACGGACGAGTGATGGAGGCTGCCCGTGGTCCGTGGAAACATTTTCACATTCTGTGAGGAAAACAAAGGTTCCCTGGGCAGATCCTCAGGAACATACATTCTAGGCGATGCTGACATGGGGGTACGATTTGTGTGTGAAGACTGAGACGCCGCCTGCAGTGAGCTGTTTGCAAGGTGAGAGCTGCCTCTCGGGTCTGGGCTTGGCATGAGAAAGAGAGTCTGGGTTCCAGACATGCCACAAGACAGGAAACAGGTGTATCAAGGAGATTTGACCTTGACAGGATAGGAGACAGGTTCTTTTGACCAAGGAGGCCACGTTCAAACCAAAGAAGCTTCTGCTGGGCCAGCTTGCAGAAATGCTTTTTTTTTTTTTTTTTTTTTTGAGATGGAGTCTCGCTCTGTCGCCCAGGCTGGAGGGAAATGGCTTGTTCTCAGCTCACTGCAACCTCCACCTCCCGTGTTCAAGCAATTCTCCAGCCTCAGCCTCCTGAGTAGCTGGGATTACAGGCATGTGCCACCACCCCCAGGTAATTTTTGTATTTTTAGTAGAGACGATGTTTCACCATCTTGGCCAGGCTGGTCTTGTATTCCTGACCTCGTGATCCACCTGCTTCGGCCTCCCAAAGTGCTGGGATGACAGGAGTGAGCCACCGCTCCAGGCCCAGAAATGCATTTTCTGTATTTCTGTAAGCTTCCTTAGAGCGCAAAGAAGATCTCGGGGGTTCCTGGTTTCTGTTTGTTAAATAGAGGAAGAAATTCCTCTAGGCGTTTTCCACATGGTGTAGTGTTGGGGGAGGGGAGTGGTGACAGGGATGAGGACGCTTGTTTTAGGTAGTCTGTGCTCATATTACACGAATCTCCTTTGCACGTTTGTTGCCTCGTCTCGGCTCCGCCAGGCCTCTGCCAATCACATGTTTTCTGAGCATCTCACTGGCCTCGGGCAGTGACAGGATGCAGAGAAATAAATGACTGAGTCCCTTCTCTCAAAGGCATTTATAATTTAGCTGGGGCGATAAGGCATGAAATATATATACATATAAATTTAGAGTTTTTTCTGGGTGATGACCATGGGGTTGGTTCTGAAAGGGCTGGAGTTGCCCCCGGGAGCTCTGAGAATGGAGGGGCCAGTGTCTTTCCTAGATGACGTGGTTCCGATCCACTCTCCAGCTTTGAGACCTTAGGCAAGTTACTTTAACCTCTGCTTCCTCATCTGTAAGGTGGGAACGATAGCAGTGCCCACCTTGTCGGGTGGCAGTGGAGGTTTAAGACGATGACTGATATAAAAAGCCCTTGGTCGGGCGTGGTGGCTCATGCCTGTCATCCCAGCACTGTGGGAGCCTGAGGCGGGTGGATCACTGGAGGTCAGGAGTTTGAGACCAGCCTGGCCAACACGGTGAAACCCCGTCTCTACTAAACATACAAAAAATCAGCCGGGCGTGGTGGTGGGTGCCTGTAATCCCAGCTACTCTGGAGGCTGAGGCAGGAGAATGGCTGGAACCCGGGAGGTGGAGGTTGCGGTGAGCCGAGGTCACGCCGTTGCCCTCCAGCCTGGGCGACAAGAGTGAAACTCCATCTCAAAATAAATAAATGAAAATAAAAAGCCCTTAACATAGTACTGGGCACAGAGGAAAAGGCCAGAAGATGGTGACCACTGTTCTTTTCCATGAGACCCGACGGTTTCCTGAGGGCAGAGAAGCTGTCTTTCCTCTCGTGTCCTTCATACTTAACACATTTGGCACCTCTTATCGGTACACACTTGGCACCGTGTTTATTGAAAGAAGGAATGAATGGTTTGGACGGAGAGTTGAAGGCTTGGCGGGATTCCGGCGGGAAGAGGTTTGGAACTCCAAAGCAGAAAGGTGAGTCTCAGTGTTTGTTGGTGCTGTTATCATAGTTAAATGCCCTTATTACAAAATATTGAGCAACGCGGTCACTGAATGATACCCTGGAAAGGACGGGGTTGGGGGTGGATTATGTGGCCACCGTCTTCTTTGACAGATGGGGAAACTGAGGCCTAGGGAGGGGGCGGTCAGATGGAGGACCAGCCTCCAGATTCTCAGCCTCCATATGGCTGGGCCAGTCTTTTTTTTTTTTTTTTTTTTTTTTTTTTTTTTTTTTTTTTTTTTTTTTTGAGACGGAGTCTCGCTCTGTCGCCCAGACTGGAGTGCAGTGGCGCGATCTCGGCTCACTGCAAGCTCCGCCTCCCAGGTTCACGCCATTCTCCTGCCTCAGCCTCCGGAGTAGCTGGGACTACAGGCGCCCGCCACCTCGCCCGGCTAGTTTCTTTTTGTATTTTTAGTAGAGACGGGGTTTCACCGTGTTAGCCAGGATGGTCTCGATCTCCTGACCTCGTGATCCGCCCGCCTCGGCCTCCCAAAGTGCTGGGATTACAGGCTTGAGCCACCGCGCCCGGCCAGTCTTTTTTTTTTTTTTTGAGATGGAGTCTCGCTCTGTCACTCAGGCTGGAGTGCAGTGGCGCAATCTCCGCTCACTGCAATCTCCGCCTCCCGGGTTCACGCCATTCTCCTGCCTCAGCCTTCCGAGTAGCTAGGACTACAGGCGCCCGCCACCATGCCCAGCTAACTGTTTTGTATTTTTTAGTAGAGACAGGGTTTCACCATGTTAGCCAGGATGGTCTCAATCTCCTGACCTTGTGATTCCCCTTCCTCGGCCTCCCAAAGTGCTGGGATTACAGGCGTGAGCCACCATGCTCGGCTGGGCCAGTCATATTTCTTGGCAGTTTTCCTGGTAGCCTTTAAAAGAAGTTCCACCAGTGCCTGTCAGACATTGCCAAGTTTTGCTCTTAGATAAGAGATGAGGCCAGGCGCAGTGGCTCACGCCTGTAATCCCAGCACTTTGGGAGGCCCAGGCGGGCGAATCACCTGAGGTCAGGAGTTCGAGACCAACCTGGCCAACATGATGAAACCCCGCCTCTACTAAAAAATAAAAAATTAGCCAGGTGTGGTGATGGGCACCTGTAATCCCAGCTGCTCAGGAGGCTGAGGCAGGAGAATGGCTTGAACCTGGGAGGTGGAGCTTGCAGTGAGCCAAGATCGTGGCACTGCATTCCAGCCTGGGTGGCAGGGCGAGACTCTGTCTCAGGAAAAAAGAAAAAAAAAAAAAGAAGAAAAGAGATGAGCGTGCTGAAAAGAGGGAAATACCACAGGCCCATCTTTCCCGTGTAAGTTTACGTATCCCAGCCTCTAGAAGAAAACATTCTCCATCCCGGGAGCTCGTTCCTGACAGCAGAACCATTTCCCTGTGGAAGGGCTGGGGTCAGGCCTGGGACGCGGGACAGACCTCCTATGTGGAAAGCCTC
Organism: Macaca fascicularis; assembly: GCF_037993035.2. NCBI lineage: Eukaryota > Metazoa > Chordata > Mammalia > Primates > Cercopithecidae > Macaca > Macaca fascicularis. Next base: position 1,062,381 of record NC_088390.1, on the reverse strand, counting down.
AAGTGGCTGTAACTCAGGGCTGAAAAAACAAACATGTTACCTCACTGGACAACAGCTCAGAGCTCTTAAGAGGGGGATTACCAGCGCTGAAATATGTGCAATGTAAAGAAAGGAATTTACATAGGGCCAGGTGCTTCAATCTGGGAGTCCAGGCTGCTGCGGCCCCTGACTGGTAAAGAGCAATTCCATTCGGATGACTTGGCAGTCACAGTATTTTTTCCTGTTGGGCCATCAGGGAAGGAGAGGAGGCTCGTTATCCTGGGGCCTGTCCAGGCAGTTAGCCCCCTTCCCGAGTGGTGTTGAGGGACAGCTGTGACCTGAGCCCCTGGCACTCAGCCCTGGGGCCTAGGGTCATGGGAATTGGGCCTATTGCTTTGAGGAAGTCGCTGGAACCTGAGCAGGGAGGTCAAATATGCTGGAGTAGAAGAAAAACAAAAAGTTGGTGCAAGACATCCCCGGACACGTGCTTGGCCTAAGCCTGGAGAATTTGGAAGGGAGGCTGCTGTGTCAGACCTGCCACCTGACTTGAGAGATAATTTAGGTATTCCGAAACTTAGGAGTGGGAAGCATTTCTTTTGTTTTGGAGACGGAGTCCTGCTCTGTCACCCAGGCAGGAATGCAGTGGCGCGATCTCAGCTCACTGCAAACTCCACCTCCCAGGTTCAAGCGATTCTCCTGCCTCAGCCTCCCGAGTAGCTGGGATTACAGACACCCACCACCACGACTGGCTAATGTTTGTGTTTTTAGTAGAGATAGGGTTTTGCCGTGTTAGCCAGGCAGGTCTCGAACTCCTGACCTCAGGTGATCCACCCACCTCGGCCTCCCAAGGATCATAGTCTTCCGTTTGGACTTCAGGGAGCTACTCAGACATTCCCTGAGTTGGAGGGTTCCATTATAATGATCATCAATCATGAATTCTGTGGGCTGAGCCCCTCACTGGATTCCAGGGACCACCTTGAAGTGGTCTTCATGGCTCTGGCCTCAGTATTCACATCTGTAAAACGGGGTGCCTAGGACCCATCTAGGACCACCTTGTTAGGCGTTTTTCATGTCTTATCTCATTGTATCTTCCATGAAGGAGAAGTAGGTCCTGGCTCTGCTGGCCGCATTCCTCCCAGAGGGACGGGCAGCAGGAACCTTCGCCTGGGGTTCTTTGGGTATTTCAGTGGGAGAGCCACAAGGGCAGCAGGGACCTGTCGTCCGTGGTACCTGCTGGGTTCCAATCTTGGTCTGTCTGACTCCAGCCCCCACAGTGTGACCTAAATTGTTTGCAACCCCTGGCCTTGCCCTGGCAGGAGGTGGGTAACTCATGAGTTTCTCAGACCACAAAAACCACAACCACCCCCCCCCCGCAAAATGGAAACGCCCTTTCTTTCAGCGCTGGCCATGAGGGAGCGGTGGTGATGGATGGTGGACTGTGGAGAATTCTGCATTCCAGGGGACTGAGGTCAGGGCAGGCCGGGGCTGCGTGGCCCTGGTTTCCAGGACTCAGGCTCTGGTGCATTTTCGGGGAGGCTGAGCTCCGCTTCCCGGGTGCCTTCCATCTACTGAGTGTGCCGTGCCCATTGCTTTCCTGCCTCCCGTCCCCTCTGCCCCTGTGGCTCTCCCAGGGAAATACCCATGGGACCTCAGGCAAAGGTTTCTGCCGCCTGCCACTCTGGGGCTGGCCCTGCTGGGAGGAATGCCGGCCCCCACCTCCAGCCCTGCCCAGACTCATGCCTGAGGTTTTACGGCTTTCATTCACTTCCATACATGGAAGTGGGGCTTGCCAGCCTCTGCCAGAGAGCGCCTGGAGCAGGAGGTTTATCTCCCCACAGCTGACAGACCCTCCCGCCCCCCGCCCCACCCCCGGTTCACATTTTTAAAATGTATTGATCGAAAAAGACTCTGGCTTTAACCACCTCGTGTCTGCAGAAAGAGCGTCAGCGTCTCAACAGAGAACAGGCAGCAGAATTGCCATCTAGTGCCTCCTGAGATGGTTACAACACTGGCCTCCAGCTGTGGGTGTGTTAGAAAGTTCTAAAGATGGCCGGGCGCGGTGGCTCACGCCTGTAATCCCAGCACTTTGGGAGGCCGAGACGGGCGGATCACGAGGTCAGGAGATCGAGACCATCCTGGCTAACACGGTGAAACCCCGTCTCTACTAAAAAATACAAAAAACTAGCCGGGCGAGGCGGCGGGCGCCTGTAGTCCCAGCTACTCGGGAGGCTGAGGCAGGAGAATGGCGTGAACCCGGGAGGCGGAGCTTGCAGTGAGATGAGATCCGGCCACTGCACTCCAGCCTGGGCGACAAAGCGAGACTCCGTCTCAAAAAAAAAAAAAAAAAAAAAAGAAAGTTCTAAAGATAAGCTGTTCAGTTTTTTTTTTTGAGACAGAGTCTGGCTCTGTCATCCAGGCTGGAGTGCAATGGTGTAATCTCGGCTCACTGCAACCTCCGCCTCCACCTCCGCCTCCCGGGTTCAAGCAATTCTTGTGCCTCGGCCTCCCGAGTAGCTGGGACTACAGGCGCCTGCTACCACACCCAGCTAATTTTTTTTTTTTTTTTAAGTAGAGATGGGGTTTCACCATGTTGGTCAGGCTGGTCTCCAACTCTGAACCTCAGATCGTCCTCCCACCTCGGTCTCCCAAAGTGCTGAGATTACAGGTGTGAGCCACTGCGCCTGGCCAAGTAAATCTTAGAATAGGTAAAGAGGCTTCTTGGAGGAGAGGAGGTGGTTGTTTTTTTTTTTTTTTTCAGATGGAGTCTTACTCTGTTGCCCAGGCTGGAGTGCAATGGCGCGATCTCAGCTCACTGCAAGCTCCGCCTCCCGGGTTCCCGCCATTCTCCTGCCTCAGCCTCCCGAGTAGCTGGGACCACAGGCGCCGCCACCTCGCCCGGCTAGTTTTTTGTATTTTTAGTAGAGACGGGGTTTCACCGTGTTAGCCAGGATAGTCTCTATCTCCTGATCCATCCACCTCGGCCTCCCAAAGTGCTGGGATTACAGGCGTGAGTCACCGCGCCCGGCCCAGGTAACGATTTTTTAAGGGACTTCTTTGGCTGTCTCAAGGAAGTGCTTTTTATTACGCACAGTACAGGGTTCTACCTGGTTTTGTCTGATTTTGTTTCGTAAGCGAGTGAGGATTGGACCTCGTACCAGTTAGACTTCCAGAAAGTCAGAGTTGACAGCAATAGGTCCTAAAGTAGATTTGGGAAGGAAGGTGTCTTTCTTACGGAGCTGTCTTTGCTGGTTTGGTGTGTCGTTTGTTGGTCGTCTTGTGCCAAATGCTTCACCATTTCGTCCGACTCTCCCCTGCTAACATCTTGGGAACAGTGTCGTGTGTCCCGCCGGTTTGTCTTTGTGGTCCTGCTCACGTCCGTCCACTCGGTGTCCTCTGAGCCTCCTTATAGTGGAATCTGAGTTCTTTTGAAGCCGTAATTCAAGATTGTAAAATTCTAGAAGCACATGCTGAGCTCTGGCTTTGCTTTTGGGGAACGGACAGGGGAGGAAATGACTTTGCTAGTCTGGCCATTTGCACCCCACCCACCCCTGAATGCCAGATATAGAAGGTTCTAGAAGCACATGCCGAGCTCTGGCTTTGCTTTTGGGAACGGAGCGGGGATGAAATGATTGTTAGCCTGGCCGTTTACACCCCACCCACCCCTGAACACCAGATATAGTTCCTTGCCTTGGATAAGATCGTAAAAATAAAACCAAGCCTTCACATCCTTTCTCATCAGGATTTATTTTGAGCTTAAAATAGCAAACCTTAAACTTCTTCATCTCTGTCCCACTCCCTTCCTCCACAGAATCCCTTTCTTGTAGAAAAAGATGCTGAAATTCTTCCTTGATTCTTTCCTGCCTGGAGGGGAAAGGGTGAACAGGCACCAGCTTTACTGCTCTGAATTCCTTCTCTTGCTCTTGTGCTGGTTAAAAGATTCCCTGCTGTGACCCATGGGTGTGGATTCACAGGGCCCCGAGTCTCTGAGGGGACGGAGCGGGGCGCCGAGTTCTCTGAGGGGAGGGAGAAGGGCGCGGAGTCTCTGAGGGGATGGATAAGGGCCCCGAATCTGTGAGGGGACGGAGCAGAGTCTGTGAGGGGACGGAGAAGGGCACCGAGTCTCTGAGGGGATGGAGCAGAGTCTGTGAGGGGACGGAGAAGGGCGCCGAGTCTCTGAGGGGACGGAGAAGGGCGCCGAGTCCGTGAGGGGACGGAGAAGGGCACCGAGCCTCCCAAGTAGCTGGGACTATAGACGCATGCTGCCACATCTGGCTATTTTTTTTCTTTCTTTTGTATTTCAGTAGCAAGGGAGTTTCACTGTGTTGCCCAGACTGGTCTCGAACTCCTGATCTCAGGCAGTCTGCTCGCCTTGGCCTCCCAAAGTGCTGGGGTTACAGGCATGAGCCGCCATGCCCGGCCCCCTTTTTTTTTTTTTTTTTTGAGAGGGAGCCTCACTCTGTTGCCCTGGCTGGAGTGCAGTGGCAGCATGTCGGCTCACTGCAAGCTCTGCCTCCTGGGTTCAAGTGATTTCCCTGCCTCAGCCTCCTGAGTGGCTTGGATTACAGGCACACACCAGCACACCTGGCTAATTTTTGTATTTTTAGTTGAGATGGGGTTTCACCTTGGTGGCCAGTCTGGTCTTGAACTCCTGGCCTCAAGTGATCTGCCCACCTCGGCCTCCTGCATTGCTGGGATTACAGGTGTGACCCACCACGCCCAGCCCTGAATAGTTTTGATTTGGGGTTGGTCGAATCCATGGATGTAGAACCTGTGGGTACAGAGGGCCCGTTGTGCGTAACTGTAAAATCAGCTCAATGCCTGTGTAGCCCCATTATGTCTGCCCGTGATGTTTAGGAAAGTGAATGTCTTAGCCTCATTCACACGGAGCCCATCTCACATCAGCGTCTGCGTGTCCCCATCAGCCTGTGACCTCGAGGGGCCCGATGGTGATTCCTGTGACTGTTTTTCAGCCATGGCTGCCCGTGGGTCACTGGTACTTTGTCATCTGGAATGGGGTTCATCACTGAGGGGGACGCTGCCAGTGCATGATCATGACAAGCCTGAGAGCGAGAGGATGGTTTTCACTGAGTGGGGCCCGTGCTGGGCCCCGAGTGCTGGTGTGTACCTGGTGTGTACCGTCTTTCCTCACACGGCCCCTGGAGGACGCACCATGGGGCCAACTGGCTGTCCCGGTTGTGCTGCTGCTATGTGGCTGAACCAGGATCTGTGCTCTGGCCCTGGAGCTGTGCTGAACTGCCTGATAACCAGCCAAGGCTGCCACAGAAGGCTGCGACCTCCCCGTGCCGGGGACTGCAGTGGAGACACCTTCTAGGCATTGCCTCATTTCATTCTCCCAAGGACCCTGTGACGTTGGCGTGATCACCCCCTTTTTCCAGGTGAGGACACTGAGGCCCAGCGATGCGGAGATGTGCTGGCCAAGTTCGCCGCGGGGATCATCCCTCCAGAGCTGATTCTTTTTCCCTGCAAGGTGCTGAGGCTGACGGGGAGTGTGGTGTTCAGACGTTTGGGAAGCAAATGTCGCTGCTGTCTTTTGGTGGGAACTTCTCAGCCAGGGCGTTAGTGGAGATGATAACTCAAACTCAGGTCTTCAGCACACTTGACTACAGGCTCTTGCAAGAGGGAGAGTTTAGGAAAATGGTTCTAAAACCTCAGTAATTAGAAGAGACAGCCTTTGGCCGGGTGCGGTGGCTCACGCCTGTAATCCCAGGACTTTGGGAGGCCGAGGTGGGCGGATCACGAGGTCAGGAGATCGAGACCATCCTGGCTAACACGGTGAAACCCCGTCTCTACTAAAAATACAAAAAATTAACCAGGCGTGGTAGCGGGCGCCTGTAGTCCCAGCTACTCGGGAGGCTGAGGCAGGAGAATCGCCTGAACCTGGGAGGTGGAGCTTGCAGTGAGCTGAGATCACGCCATTGCACTCCAGCCTGGGCGACTAAACGAGACTCCGTCTCAAAAAAAAAAAAAAAAAAAGAGCAGAGATAGCCTTCTGAACTTTCAAGTGCCTAGAATACATCAACTCCTTGTCTTTTAGTTACCCAGCTCCCCCAACTCTCTCTCTCTCTCTCTCTCTGTCTCCCTCCCTCCCTCTCCCTCTCTACCCCAGGGAGGGTCTCTGGCAGCCAAGAAAGAGCCTTTGTGTGGCCAACAGGGTGAAAACAGCCAAGGTCCCAGGACCCTGAGGACATTCCCAGTTTCCAGCCTGTGGTTTGCTGGCAGCCTGTGGTTTGCTGGGGCCTAACCTAAAGGCACGCCTGATTGGCTGGTTATCTCTGAACGATCCGTATTTCTGTGAAGGGCAGAATACTCTGGATTCAGGAGAGAGAGAAGCAGTGGAAGCTCCCCAGGCATTGGGCCTGCCTTTAGGCCTTTCCACGGAACATGTATTATTTTGGGGCTAAAGATATGAAAACAATCATACATTTAATATCTACTGACTTTGACTTTGCGATGTTTAACATCTAACTCTGTCATCTGGGAAGCTCTTATCTGTTCCCAAAGGTTGTTTTTAAGACCCACTTGGAGGCCATACTCTGGTGTGGGTGTGGTTCGGGAGGTCGTGGGGAGTGGTGGGCCTGGGGCAAACTGGCGAGGGGTCCTTCCTCTCAAGGGAGCAGCCAGGCTGGGGTGCACAGCCAGATACCCCCTGGGTCGAAACCGTCCACAGTTTTACAAGATGTGAAATCTCTTTTCTAAGTGTTGTCAGCTCATCAGGATGGAAACATTGTGTGAGCCAAATGACCGTTGAAGAACCCACTTTGGCCTTTGGGCTGTTCGACCAAAGACAAAATCTACCCTACATTTGTCCCTTAGCCATCTTGGTGATTTTGCCTTTTTTTTTTGAGATGGAGTCTCGCTCTCTCACCCAGGCTGGAGTGCAGTGGCGTTATCTCAGCTCACAGCAAGCTCTGCCTCCCGGGTTCACGCCATTCTCCCAACCTCAGCCTCTGAGTAGCTGGGATTACAGGCGCCCGCTGTCATGCCAGGATAAGTTTTGTAGAGATGGCGTTTCACCATGTTGGCCAGGCTGGTCTTGAACTCCCGACCTCAGGTGATCTGCCTGCCTCGGCCTCCCACAGTGCTGGGGTTACAGGTATGAGCCACCGCACCGGCTGGTGATTTTGGCTTTAACGGCTACCACTAGGGCAGCATCTTCCAACACTGTGCTCTGTTTGTACCAGGTGGTCTGTGGGGCAGCTGTGGAGGTTTTGCACAGGGAGGCACCAGGAGCATTGGGGAGTGTGGAGCCTGTGGTTTTCTGGGAGTCTACAGTCCTGCTTACAGAGAAAAGGCCCTACCTGGGTCAGGGAAGCAATGAAGAAGAGGAAAGAGATGTGTTTGGCTGTGCGGGTGTTTTGGCTGTGCAGGTGGGCATAGAAGATGTCTCAAGGTGAACCGCGGACTCCCGGAGAAGGTCTGCGAGGGGTGGGGAGGACTTGCCTCGGGGCCCGCAGTGGAGGAGAGAAGGAGCATTTTGGGGAGGTTCCCGGTGTGAACTCAGTGGACGTGCAGTTAGTCAGACCCACAGATCTAGAACCTGTGGGCCCAGAGCCCCGTCGTCCATAACTGTGCAAAGTCAGCTAAATGGGCCGGGCACAGTGGCTCACACCTGTAATCCCAGCACTTTGAGAGGCCGAGGCAGGGCACTTGAGGTCTGGAGTTCCAGACCAGCCCGGCCAACATGGTGAAACCTTGTCTCTACTAAATATACAAGAATAAGCTGGGTGTGGTGGCAGGTGCCTGTCATCCCAGCCACTCGGGAGGCTGAGGCAGGAGAATGGCTTGAACCCAGGAGGCGGAGGTCGCAGTGAGCCGAGATCACACCACTGCACTCCAGCCTGGGTGACACAGCGAGACTCTGTCTCAAAAATAAAAAATAAGAAAAGAGAAATACTTGCTTTCCACCATCTTCCATGCGTTTGCCTGGCGTGTTGTTGTTGACCGAGGCAGCCCTGTGAGAATTCTCCCCTGTGGAGCCCTTTGGGCATCTGACCCCATTTTAGAAAAATCCATTTCCACGACGTACTCAATTTTCTCCTCTCAGTGTGTTTCACCGTTGGTAGGGGGTTTGTTATTTTTGGTTTTTAAATTTTCCCCAGTGCAGCCCTTGCTGGAAAGAAAACACTGACCCCACTGGCCACAGTTTAACCATTTTTGACCTCTGCCCAAGTTTTTCTGGATTTTTTTACCGGTTTAATTTCCAAGAGTGAGGGATACAAACTCACTGGAATCCCAAAACAAAGCTCAGTGTTTCTGAGGTGGAGATGAGGAAGGGGTTTCCTTCCCTTTCCGGTTCTCTCCCCGCCCTCCTCCTACCGGCTGGCTTGCTGGCCGAGGAACTTTTTCAGAACTGAATGATTTGCCAGAGATGAGAGAAAAAAAGGGCTGGTCCTTCAGAGCTATTTGCCGCAAATAAACAAACAGAATCTACCGTACATTTGCCCCTTTGCCATCTGCTCCGCTGAGAGAGTCCTCCTGCGACTCCGAACCCGAAAGTGAGCAGGTGAGAGGGAGCCTCAGGCTTGGCGAACACAGCATGAGGCCTCTGCAGCCGACTGGGAAAACAGCTCCAGCTGGAGGCAGTCCTAGGACCGGGGTATAGACCTGCAGAAACCTGCAGCTTTGAAGTCAGAGAAGTGTGTTTGATCTTGGATTTGGGGGCCAATATGGACGAGAGAGGAACACGAGTCACCTGGATTGGAAGCTTTCATTATGGAAGCTTAATAAACAGGCTACATAGCTGGCAATTTCTTTTTTCTTTTTTCTTTTTTTTCCGAGACAGAGTTTCACTCTTATGGCCCAGGCTGGAGTGCAATGGCGTGATCTCAGCTCACTGCAACCTCTGCCTCCTGGATTCAAACAATTCTCCTGTCTCAGTCTCCCGAGTAGCTGGGATTACAGGCGCCCACCACCACCGCCAGCTAATTTTTTGTGTTTTTAGTAGAGATGGGGTTTCATCATGTTGGCCAGGCTGGTCTTGAACTCCTGACCTCGTGATCCACCCGCCTCCGCCTCCACCTCCCAAAGTGCTGAGATTACAGGTGTGAGCCACCATGCCTGGCCAATTATTATTATTATTTTTTTAGGAGAAGGATTGTTGAGTTAAACAACTTGTAAAAAACATTATTTAAAAAATTGTGGTAGAATATACGTAACATAATTTACTCTCTTAACCATTTTTTTTTTTTTTTATTTTTTAGGGACGGAGTCATGCTCTGTCACTCAGGCTGGAGTTCAGTGGCATGACCTCGGCTCACTGCAGCCTCCACCTCCTAGGTTCAAGCAATTCTCCTGTCTCAGCCGCCCAAGTGGCAGTTGGGATTACAGGCATGCACCACCACGCCCGGCTAACTTTTATAGTTTTAGTAGAGACAGGGTTTCACCATGTTGGCCAGGCTGGTCTTGAACTCCTGGCCTCAAGTGATCCATCCACCTCAGCCTCCCGAACTGCTGGGATTACAGGCTTGAGCCACTGTGCCCGGCCCAGTAATATTCTTTTGAAGAAGGATGTAACTTAATGACCAGGTATTACTTATTTTCAGTATCTCGAGACTGGGCCGAGTAACTTAGAAAGTTACAGCATGTGGGGAAAGGACGTGCTTGAGGTCATCACTGAGGGCCTCTCTGGGCTTCCTTTGCAGCTTTCCTCTGTGATCTTAGAATCCTCTGGCCAGTCGATCTCCGTGGAGCCTCCTTTCCCTGTTGGTGACCTTTCTCTGGAGGCCCTTGAATTTGGGTAGTTCATACAGAGCTGGGAGTCGGTTGTTCACTGGGTAACTTCATGCAGGACAAGCACCTCAGTTGATAGATTTAAAGTTCACAAACATCTTAGTCCAGAGAGAGAATGATGATGCCTGCCCAGGAGCTAACCTTAATATTTACCTTAGGAAACTGACGGTTGTTTTAAAACGATGAAGTATGTTGGTGCAGGGAAGGGAGGAGGGTCTAGTGCTTGGTCACCCCACGGTAAATCCAGGGAGGTATGTCACAAATTCATGGCTGTGCCCTGGAATCTTGTTTTTAAGGATCCTGCAAAGCCCGCTGGGCTGTTGTGAAATGAGGCAAGCCGTCGATACCTGGTCCTGAGTGGTGAAAGGGTCTGGGTGATGTCTTCGTTAGGGGCTTCTGACCTCAGTGGAATTGATTTTTAACAGATACCTTGCATTTTGAAGTTGCCCAAGGCACTTTTTCCTTCTTTTTACCAAAACATCTATTGGGATAGTTTCCTCTTTTAAAAGTAATATTGAGGCCAGTGCGATGGCTCACGCCCATAATCCCAGCACTTAAGGAGAGAGATGGGAAGATAGCTTGAGCCCAGGAGTTTGAGACCTGCCTAGGCAACATAGTGAGACCCTATAATCCACAAAAAGGGGGGAAAAGAGACAAAAAAAGAAAAAAAAAGTAATATTGAAGCTGGGCACAGTGGCTCATGCCTATAATCCCAGCACTTTGGGAGGCAGAGGCGAGAGGATCACTTGAGGCCAGGAGTTTGAGACCAGCCTGGGGAACATAGTAAGCCTCTGCCCACCATCTCTACCAAAAAAATACAAAAATTAGCTGGGCGTGGTGGCCTGTGCCTGTGGTCCCGGCTACTCAGGAGGCTGAGGTGGGAGGATCACTCGATCCCAGGAGTTTGAGGCCACAGTGAGCTATAATCACGCCACTGCACTCCAGCCTAGACGACAGCAAAAAAAGTAAGAAAAAGAAAGGTAATACTGGAAGTGGGAGTTGAATGTACTCTGCCTTCCCCACTGCAGGACCCGTGACGTGGTACTCATGCCTACAAATTGTATTTTTAAAAAAATAATATTGGATCATTGAATACAAAAAAAGCATTGGGGGGTCAGTCTCCTGCAGACCCCCTAGCTAGAAGCATCGATTTCTGACATCACCAGGCAGCCTTATCTTTTTCTATATAGTCACGTACATGTGTGTCTTACACAATTAGGATGTATTTTGAGTGTATTCTCAGGTAAGAAGGTATTCTTTAAAAAGATGATCTATGGCCAGGCATGGTGGCTCACACCTGTCATCCCAGCACTTTGGGAGGCCGAGGCGGGTAGATCACCTGAGGTCAGGAGTTTGAGACCAGCCTGGGCGATATGGTGAAACCCCATCTCTACTAAAAATACAAAAATTAGCCGGGTGTGGTGGCGTGCACCTGTAATCCCAGCTACTCGGGAGGCTGAGGCAGGAGAATCACGTGAACCTGGGAGGCAGAGATTGCAGTGAGCCAAGATTGTGCCATTGCACTCCAGCCTGGGTGACAGAGTGAAACTCCGTCTCAAACAAAACAAAACAAAAAAGCTGATTTCTAATAGCTATGTGGTATTTTGCTATATCTATATCTATCTGTGTGTCTGTCTGTCTGTCTGTATGTATATATGTACCATACTTAACAGTTTCCTATGATGGGAAATCATATTTCCAAATTTTGCTGGAATAACCAGTGCTGTTATAAACTTGTTTTTATATTCATGTCTCTGCACATCTTTGGTGTTCTCTTAGGGTAAATTCCTAGAGGAAGAATTGCTAGCTCAAATATTCTGTTATATTTTTAGCTCTTATTTTCCTTTCATCTGTTCTTTTCTTTCTTTCTTATTTTTTGAGATGGAGTCTCACCCTTGTTGCCTAGGCTGGAGTGCAGTGGTGAGATCTTGGCTCACTGCAGCCTCTGCCTCCCAGGCTCAAGGAATTCTCCTGCCTCAGCCTCCCACGGAGCTGGGATTACAAGCGCCCGCCACCACACCCAGCTAATTTTAGTAGAGACAGCGTTTCGCCATGTTGGCCATGGCTCGTCTTGAACCCCTGACCTCAACTGATCCATCCGCCTCAGCCTTCCAAAGTGCTGGGATTACAGGCATGAGCCACCATGCCTGGCTTGGCCTGTTCTATTCTTTTTTTTTTTTTGAGACGGAGTCTTGCTCTGTCACCCAGGCTGGAGTGCAGTGGCCGGATCTCAGCTCACTGCAAGCTCCTCCTCTCGGGTTCACGCCATTCTCCTGCCTCAGCCTCCCGAGTAGCTGGGACTACAGGCACCCGCCACTTCACCCGGCTAGTTTTTTGTATTTTTTTTTTTTTTTTTTTTTTGAGACGGAGTCTAGCTCTGTTGCCCAGACTGTAGTGCAGTGGCGCGATCTCAGCTCACTGCAAGCTCCGCCTCCCGGGTTCACGCCATTCTCCTGCCTCAGCCTCCGGAGTAGCTGGGACTACAGGCGCCCGCCACCACGCCCGGCTAATTTCTTTTTGTATTTTTAGTAGAGACGGGGTTTCACCGTGTTAGCCAGGATGGTCTCGATCTCCTGACCTCGTGATCCGCCCGCCTCGGCCTCCCAAAGTGCTGGGATTACAGGCTTGAGCCACCGCGCCCGGCCGTTTTTTGTATTTTTTAGTAGAGACGGGGTTTCACCAGGTTAGCCAGGATGGTCTCGATCTCCTGACCTCATGATCCGCCCGTCTTGGCCTCCCAAAGTGCTGGGATTACAGGCTTGAGCCACCGCGCCCGGCCTGGCCTGTTCTATTCTTAATTTTATCTTCTTTTTCATCATTTTTCTTTTAATTTTGTCTGTTTTCTTTCTTTTCTTTTTCTTTTTGTTTTTTGTTTTGTTTTGTTTTTTGAGACAGCATCTCACTCTGTCACCTTGGGCTGGAGTGCTATGGTGCGATCTCAGCTCACTGCAGCCTCCATCTCACGGGTTCAAGTGATTGTCCTGCCTCAGCCTCCCAAGTAGCTGGGATTACAGGCACCCGCCACCACGCCCAGCTAATTTTTGTATGTAATTAGTAGAGACTGGGTTTCGCCATGTTGGCCAGGCTGGTCTCGAACTCCTGACCTCGTGATCCGCCTACCTCGGCCTCCCAAAGCGTTGGGATTACAGGCGTGAGCCACCGTGCCCAGCCAGGCTCGGGACCTTTCTTTAGCTGGGCCTTCGCAGTAGCTGTGAGGTGTGTTTGTGGCCAGCTCACCCGCATGTCACCTCGGGGCAAGCTCTTGCCTCCTGCTCTAGATCTCACCGCAGCCCTGGGCCTTTCCATCATCCCATGCTTTTCAAAAACTGCTTTCTGGAGCAGCAAAACAGCCCAAGTGAAAGGCTTATTCCTCTCCGGACTCTTTTGTCCTCTGGCCCCGGCCCCTCCCAATAGGGGTTCACGGGGTTCTCCCGGGGCCTCTGACCCTTAACCTCTGTGTGTTTGCTGCTGCTGTGCAGGAGGCCATTGCAAGGCTGGCCTTGGTGGGTTTTCAAATGTGGTCCCAGCTGCAGCCACCCTTTCCCTTCCCGTCCTTGTACCGTCAGAAACCTTCTGAGTTCTTCTTTAGTGACGGCCCCTGTGTCCCGTGGCTCCGGAGGCCTTTCCGCTGGGTGCAGCGTTTTTCTTCCCTCGTGGCTGTTGAGCGCTGCTCTGGGCTACGTGACTTCAAAGCCATTCCCCCAGACGTAGCTGTCCTTAAAGTAAAACTGAAACGAAGGACATTTCTGAGCGCCTTAAAAAATAGTAATAATCGAACGCCCCGTGAATTCTCCGCTTTTCACGTGGTTCCCAGCGTCCCCCAGACAGCGTGACCTGTTGTGAGCTGCCGGCTCGAATGCCTTTGATGTCCGTCTCCAGGATACTCCCTGGAATCTGCTCAGAGAAGAGTGAAATTGGAGTGTGTATGTGTTAGGGAGGGCGGTGGGGGGACCCCAGGAACTTTGGGGGTGTGTTCTGAAGGAAATGAGCTTGAACCGGCAGTAGTCCTGGAGAAGCGTGCGTTCCTCTCCACAATGGAGAGTTTCGACTTTTCCACCCTTTTCGCCCTCCCCACCTGTTTTCCCTGAAGCTGCCCCTTTGGTTCTCACTGTGGAGTGATCACTGCAGAGCCATTTCTCCAGGTGTGTTCCTCATGTCCTGAGTTCTCCAGGTGTGTTCCTCGTGTCCTGACTTCTCCAGGTGTGTTGCTTGTGTCCTGAGTTCTCCAGCATGTTCCTCGTGTCCTGAGTTCTCCAGGTGTGTTCCTTGTGTCCTGAGTTCTCCAGCATGTTCCTCATGTCCTGAGTTCTCCAGGTGTGTTCCTTGTGTCCTGAGTTCTCCAGCATGTTCCTCATGTCCTGAGTTCTCCAGGTGTGTTCCTTGTGTCCTGAGTTCTCCAGCATGTTCCTTGTGTCCTGAGTTCTCCAGCATGTTCCTCATGTCCTGAGTTCTCCAGGTGTGTTCCTCATGTCCTGAGTTCTCCAGGTGTGTTCCTTGTGTCCTGAGTTCTCCAGCATGTTCCTCGTGTCCTGAGTTCTCCAGGTGTGTTCCTTGTGTCCCAAGTTCCCCAGCATGTTCCTCGTGTCCTGAGTTCTCCAGGTATGTTCCTTCTGTCCTGAGTTCTCCAGGTGTGTTCCTTGTGTCCTGAGTTCTCCAGGTGTGTTCCTTGTGTCCTGAGTTCTCCAGCATGTTCCTCGTGTCCTGAGTTCTCCAGGTGTGTTCCTTGTGTCCCAAGTTCCCCAGCATGTTCCTTGTGTCCTGAGTTCTCCAGGTATGTTCCTTCTGTCCTGAGTTCTCCAGGTGTGTTCCTTGTGTCCTGAGTTCTCCAGGTGTGTTCCTTGTGTCCTGAGTTCTCCAGGTGTGTTCCTTGTGTCCTGAGTTCTCCAGGTGTGTTCCTTCTGTCCTGAGTTCTCCAGGTGTGTTCCTTGTGTCCCGAGTTCCCCAGCATGTTCCTTGTGTCCTGAGTTCTCCAGGTGTGTTCCTTCTGTCCTGAGTTCTCCAGCTGTGTTCCTTGTGTCCTGAGTTTTCCAGGTGTGTTCCTCATGTCCTGAGTTCTCCAACATGTTCCTTGTGTCCTGAGTTCTCCAGGCGTGTTCCTTATGTCCTGAGTTCTCCAGGTGTGTTCCTTATGTCCTGAGTTCTCCAGGTGTGTTCCTTGTGTCCTGAGTTCTCCAGCATGTTCCTTGTGTCCTGAGTTCTCAAGCAAGCTTGTGGGTCCCTGTTGGAAGCTGATTCCTTCCGTTTCCTCTGGCTGCTTCCCTCTTGGACACCTGGGCTCTTCTTTTTTGCCCTGCACCTTGCCCCCTGCCCTCCTTTCTCTTCCTTAAGAAAAAATGCACCCAGCACTTCGGGAGGCTGAGGCAGGTGGATCACCTGAGGTCAGGAGTTTGAGACCAGCATGGCCAACATGGTGAAACCCTGTCTCTACTAAAAATACAAAAAATCAGCCGGGCATTGTTGTGGGCGCCTGTAATCCCAGCTACTCAGGACACTGAGGTGGGAGGATCGCTTGAGCCCGGGAGGCAAAGGCTGCAGCAAAGTCTCACTGTGTCGTCCAGGCTGGAAGGCAGTTGTGCAGTCTTGGCCCACTGCAGCCTCCTCCTCCTGGGTTCAAGCTGATCCTCCCGCCTCAGCCTCCCAAAGTGCTGGGGTTATAGGCGTGAGCCACCGTATCTGACCTTTCTGTCTCTTTTCTATCAGTAGGTGTGATGGTGAATGCAGCCCTGCCTTTTCTGGGACACTCCCAGTTTTATGTCATCTTAACTTTTTCTGTAAGGGTGAGTTTCTTGGGGAAACACAACTTAACTGTGATGCCTTTGTAAAGTATCTCGTATGTATCTGCAAGTTAGAAAGAAATCCGTTAAAATCCACGGATTCTGAAAACTGGTGCAGCCGACAGCTCTGATGCCCCATTTTAGCCAGACGTCTTTTGAGACGGAGTCTCACTGTCGCCCAGGCTGGAGTGCAGTGGCCGGATCTCAGCTCCCCGCAAGCTCCGCCTCCCGGGTTCCCGCCATTCTCCTGCCTCAGCCTCCCGAGTAGCTGGGACTACAGGCGCCCGCCACCTCGCCCGGCTAATTTTTTGTATTTTTTAGTAGAGACGGGGTTTCACCGTGTTAGCCAGGATGGTCTCGATCTCCTGACCTCGTGATCCGCCCGTCTCGGCCTCCCAAAGTGCTGGGATTACAGGCGTGAACCACTGCGCCTGGCCCGTAGCATCCTTTTTTTTTTTTTTTTTTTTTTTTTGAGACGGAGTCTGGCTCTGTCGCCCAGGCTGGAGTGCAGTGGCCGGATCTCAGCTCACTGCAAGCTCTGCCTCCCGGGTTTACGCCATTCTCCTGCCTCAGCCTCCCGAGTAGCTGGGACTACAGGCGCCCGCCACCTCGCCCGGCTAGTTTTTTTTTTTTTTTTTTGTATTTTTTAGTAGAGACGGGGTTTCACCGTGTTAGCCAGGATGGTCTCGATCTCCTGACCTCGTGATCCGCCCGTCTCGGCCTCCCAAAGTGCTGGGATTACAGGCTTGAGCCACCGCACCCGGCCCCGTAGCATCCTTTTTATCTTCACTGTTTGCACAGCCAGAATTGGGCACCCCAGACCTGAGGCAGGCCGACACACCTCGCCCTTCTCTCCTGCACTTCCTCCACATCCAGTTTTTCCACAGCAGAACCCTGTTTTCAGGTCACTTCTGGGGACCAGAAGGTGTGGAAGGAGGGCATCATCGAGCCGGGCGGTGGCAGCACGCGGCCTGTGCACTCACAGGAGGGGCTTGACCTGGGCAGATGTTGGCCGGGTTGTGCATCGTGCACACTCACCACCTCACCCTGCTCACTCACCAGGGCACCCGTCGCTGCAGTGCCCCACAGGGAGGGCAGCCCTTCTACCCCCGTGGGAGAAGAACACAAAGCAAAACCGAAGGCTTTGTCTCAGGGGACATTTCTGGTCTAACGACAGCAGTTGTTTCCTCCAGGCTGTACATGTAGAGCCTAACGGCGTGTCTTGAGTCCGTAGCTTGAATCGAGTGGCCTGTTGGTGAGAGGGACACACTCCAGCCATCCTTGGGAGGACAATCGATGAAAGCACCAGCAAGAGCTGCAGGTGTTTTGTTTGTTTGTTTGTTTGTTTTTGAGATGGAGTCTCAATCTGTCACCCAGGCTGGAGGGCAGTGGCATGATCTCGGCTCACTGCAACCTCTGCCTCCCGGTTTCAAGCGATTCTCCTGCCTCAGCCTCCTGAGTTAGCTGGGATTACAGGTATGCGCCACCACGCCCGGCTAATTTGGTATTTTCAGTAGAGATGAGATTTCACCATGTTGGTCAGGCTGATCTTGAATTCCCGACCTCAGGCGATCCACCCATCTCAGCCTCCCAAAGTGCTGAGATTACAGGCGTGAGCCACCGCGCCCAGCCTAGGCTGCAGGTTTTGTTCCAGGCGAGAATGTGGCTGGCACGGTATCTAGTGGCGTGTTATGAAAGGTGGCTTTGTTTTGCAGGACGGCAACAGTCAATACCCCCATGAAGAGCAGGCTCTCCCAGCTCTCAGAGCAAGCTCCTTCTGTTATTCCTGGGCGTGTTCTGCGGAGCTCAGGCACAGTAGGCGCTCGGTAAACATGTGGAATGAGTGAGCTCAGAGCTCATCGATCAGAGCGCTTGTTTGTTGCAGCCGGCAACACATCCTAAAGCTGGATCCTGAAGTGTCTTGCCAGACCTTTCAGCATCTCCTTGCCCCGCGGGCCGTGACCCGGTGGAAACCTCCCACTGCCCAGTGTTCTTCAGTGGGGGGGATTTCTGGCTCTCACAGACCACCTGATATGGGAGATGGGGGTTTTGTGCCAGAGGATTCCCGGATACAAAGGAATTGGAGCAGAGTCCTGTGGCTGTTTAAAAAGCATAGCAAGACCAGGTGCGGGGCTCACGCCTATCATCCCAGCACTTCGGGAAGCCAAAGTGAGTGGATCACCTGAGGCTAGGAGTTCAAGGCCAGCCTGACCAACATGGTGAAAACCCGTCTCCACTAAAATTACAAAAAGTTAGCCAGACGTGGTGGTGTGCACCTGTGATCCCAGCTACTCAGGAGGCTGAGGCAGGAGAATCACTTGAACCTGGGAGGTGGAGGCTGCAGTGAGCCAAGATCGCGCCATTGCACTCCAGCCTGGGAGACAGGGTGAGACTCCACCTCAAAAAGCAATAAAATAAATAAATAAATGAAGAGCAAAATGATGCAGTGATGGGTCACAGCAAGTGAAGACTCTGTCCAGACAGTCCTCTTGGGATTGGGCTAAAAGAATGTTCTTTCTTTCTTTTTTTTTTTTTTTTTGAGATGGCATCTTGTTCTGTCGCCCAGGGTGGAGTGAAATGGCGCGATCTCGGCTCACTGCAGCCTCCGCCTCCCGGGTTCAAGTGATTCTCCTGCGTCAGCCTCCTGAGTAGCTGGGATTACAGGCACACGCCACCATGCCCGGCTAATTTTTGTATTTTTTGTAGAGACAGGGTTTTGCCATGTTGACCAGGCTGGTCTCGAACTCCTGACCTCAGGCGATCCGCCCACCTTGGTCCCCCAAAGTGCTGGGATTACAGGCTTACATCACCACGCCCGGCTAATTTTTGTATTTTTAGTAGAGATGGGGTTTCACTATGTTGGCCAGGCTGGTCTCGAACTCCTGACCTCAGGTGATCTGCCCGCCTCGGCCTCCCAAAGTGCTAGGATGACAGGCGTGAGCCACCGTGTCCGGCCGAGAATTTGGTTTGGAATTTGGCCAGACTTGGGATTTTCTTGACTGTTAAGTCACCAATTCAGTGTCTTTTCCAGAAGTGCCTTTCTAAACTTCTCTTCCAGAAGTAAGTTTCCGTCTTATTGTACTTTCTAAATTTCCCCATAATCTGAATGTATGACTTTTGTAATCATAAAGTGAAAAATAAAATGCCTTTTTAAAAATTAACTGAAGTTGGAGAACATCACGTCATTTGTTTTAAACCACGTTGCGAGGCATGCCACCCGTTTCCCCTCCTGTTTGTTTTTCAATTAATAAAAGGCAAGGGATGTTTGTGCTTGAGGCTTGAGGACCTTGGCTGCTTGTATTGGAATCTGTGAATTCAGTCCAAATTGATAAGTGTTCTGGTATTTGTGGAGGCTTTTTATTTATTTTATAAAAACCAGCTTCAACGAAGGCACATTTTCTAAAGCTGACCACGTAGATTTCAGGATAAACAGCTTTCTAGTTAGTGCTTCGTGAATAATACGGGTATGGATTTACTGGAGGGGTCTTGAGTGTGTTTTTAATGCCTTGTTTTAAGTTAGTGGGAGGCCAAGATGAAAGGGGTAGTTTCAAGATAAGCCGTGGGAGTCCTTTGGTGTTGCAGTGGGGAGTTGAGAGGGGTGGGATTTGCCTCGCAGAGTCCTGGTGCGGAAAGTGTGTATCCAAGCAGAAGGCGGCCTGGACTCAACAGAGTCAAGGGGCCCTGGTTTTGGCTGGGATTTGGGAAGTGAACATGTGGTGAGTCTAATATTAGAAAACCAGTTCTTCCCCTTCCCCCATCCCCATCTGAGAGCTTTTCTGTCCCTGTCGCGATGTGCGCCCGGAGTGTCTCCCGCCCCTGTCTCGAGTGCTTTCTCTGTGAACGTTCATTTAATTGACTTCTTGGCTGCATATCTTTCTACTAATCAGATTTTCTCCTTTGGCCACGCTCTTTTCCCAAAGTCCTCACCTTCGTCTTCAGCTGCCTGGCACCAGTTAGATGGTTCTGTGTTTTAGAGGCGGACGTTGGCGTCTGTAAGTGGTGACTGCCAATCTGGAGTACAGAATCACATCAGAAAAACAAGAGTTTTCCATTCTGTGGTTGGTTGTATCGTTTCTTGGTCCTCGTGGCACCAGAACGATCTTGCATCCTGGAACCTTTTGGGACTTTTTCCGCCCACTTAGGAGCTTCAGGCCGCAACCTTTGATGTTAGTGGGAAGGGATATTACAAGTGGTCATGAAGACTGAAACTGAGCAGGTTCAAGAGGACGGGCTGGTCTGGGCTGGGCGCGGGGGCTCACGCCTGGAATCCCAGCACTGTGGGAGGCCGAGGCGGGCGGATTACCTGAGGTCAGGAATTCCAGACCAGCCTGGCCAACATGGAGAAACCTCATCTCTACTAAAAATACAAAAATTAGCCAGGCGTGGTGGCAGACACAGATGACTTATGCAAAGCCGGCTGCCACAAGACACTCCCCACCCACTCAGCTGCTTGTCCAGGGACCACACGGCCCACTCGCTGCCCACTGATGGCAAGTCGATGCCTCTCAGAAGCCTCTTCCTGTGATGGGTCCTTGCTGCTCACCCCACTAGAGCTCACACAGGCCGGGGGCCCAGAACCTGAGGACACTAGCCCTGGAGATCCTTTAAAATGCCCGTGTTTTCTTGGGAGGGGCTCAGGCCTTCACCTGAAGCTGCCTTAATGTTCTAGCTGAGGACAGGATGACAGCACCAAAAGCTGCATCAGAGTTTTGTTTTGCTGAAGACCTGTGGTTTCCAAACTGGAGAATAACCTGGATGGCTTGTTAAATGCAGGTTCCTGGGCCCCATCCCAGAACTTTTGACTTGGTAGGTCCAGGCTGGGGCCCAGTAGATTGCAGTTCCAGCAACGTTCCCAGGCGACCCCGAAACCGTCCCAGGCGACCCCGAAACCGTATGTCCAGGGATCAGAGCTGAAGAACCGCTGCCCAGGACCAAAACAAGACCGGTTTGGGGTAGCTGGGCAGGTAGACAGACTTTTCAGATCAACTTTGCCTTAACGTTTTTTCCAGGCTTCCAGATAATTAAACATTTTTAAAATTGTTCATTTTATTTTATTTTTGAGACAGGTTCTCACTGTGTCACCCAGGCTGGAGTGCAGTGGCGCAATTTCAGCTCATTACAACCTCCGTCTCCCAGGTTCAAGCGATTCTCCTGCCTCAGCCTCCCCAGTAGGTGGGATTACAGACACCCACCACCACACCTGGCTAATTTTTGTATTTTTAGTAGAGACGGGGTTTCATCATGTTGGCCAGGATGGTCTTGATCTCCTGGCCTCAAGTGATCCGCCTGCCTCGGACCCCCAAAGTGCTGGGATTACAGGCATGAGCCACCGTGCCCAGCTGAAAATATTTTTTTAAGTAAATAACATATGCTTATGGCTAAAACAAAAGTAGTATACATAAGCTTATTATATGAAGTTATCTTTCTTTTTTCTTTTTTTTGGAGAGAGGGCCTCGCTCTGTCACCAAGCTGGAGTGCAATGGTGCAATTTTGGCTCACTACAACCTCCGTCTCCCGGGTTCAAACAATTCTTCTGCCTCAGCCTCTCCAGTAGCTGGGATTACAGGCACCCACCACCATACCTGGCTAATTTTTTTTTTTTTTTTGAGATGGAGTCTCCCTCTGTTGCTCAAGCTGGAGTGCAGTGGTGTCATCTCAGCTCATTGCAGCCTCAACTTCCTAGGCTCAAGCAATTCTCCCACCTCAGCCTCCTGTGTCATTGGGACTACAGCCGCACAACACCACACCCAGCAAACTTCAACATTATGTGTTGCTTTTCTGCTAGGCTACAGATCGATTTAGCTCCCTTAAAAGCAAACTCACCAGCCAGTCTCAGTGGCTCATGCCTGTAATCCCAGCACTTTGGGAGGCCTAGGCAGGCGGATCACCTGAGGTCAGGAGTTCGAGACCAGCCTGACCAACATGGTGAAACCCCATGTTTACTAAAAATACAAAATTAGCTGGGCGTGGTGGTGCACACCTGTAATCCCAGCTACTGGGGAGGCTAAGACAGGAGAATGGCGTGAACCTGGGAGGTGGAGGTTGCAGTGAGCTGAGATCATGCCCCTGCACTCCAACCTGGGCGACAGAGCAAGGCTCCATCTCAAAAAAAAAAAAAGCAAACTCAGTTTTTTTTGTCCTCTTGATATATCACCATTTACAGTTTTCCTGGTTGCACTTTTAGCATTTAATAACATGTTTATGCCTTTAATCTTTGTCCTTCCATAAGACTTTGGGAATGTTGGTGTCTCTCTATCCTGCCCATCATGTCTCCTGCACTCCCTTCCTATTTTTTGTACCTTTTGCTTTGTCAAGGTTGTTCGTATGTACATTGTGTTGTGTCACCGCGATTCATGCTTTGTGTATGGTTGAAGATCAATAGGGGCATTGTTGTGTCTGGAAATACTGTTTGCAGCGAGTTCAGGTGGTATGTTATGATGACATTTTTTCACAGCTTTTCATTTATTCCTGACGTTTCTAACTCCCTTTTTCCTCCTTGTGTTACCTCAGCCCCCAGAAGTCTCAATCCAATTGGGTAGTTTATTGAGTCCCTCCCTTTTTTTTTTTTTTTTTTTTGAGATGGAAAGTTTTTTTTTGCTCTGTCACCCAGGCTGGAGTGTAAAGGCGCGATCTCAACTCACTGCAACCTCGCCTCACGGGTTCAAGTGATTCTCCTGCCCTAGCTGGGATTAGAGGTACCCGCCATCACACCGGCTAATTTTAGTATTGTAAATAAAATGGGCTTTCACCATGTTGGCCAGGCTGGTTTCAAACTCTTGACCTCACGGTGATCTGCCTGCCTCAGTCTCCCAGAGTGCTAGGATTACAGGTGTGAGCCACTGCACCCGGCCTGAGTCCTCTTTTTAACTTGGAGAGTCCCCTTTCCTGGGATTTACCCGTCCTCCTCCATTCCAGACAGGTGGTTCTCTGGGTTGGGTACCCAGCTGTTGTTCTGGAACTTTCCTTCGGTACTTTCCTGAGTTGGATTCTATTCTAACCCCGATCATTGATTGGTTCCAAAGTTGTTGTTTTTTTTTTTTCTATAGCTCAGATACCAGTTAGATGTGTTACCAAGGAGATCTTAAAGGGCAAACTGCATTTTCAAGAGCAGAGCTTTAAAATTTAGTATGTGAGTTCAACACAGGTTACGTGTAAATGGGAATCAGCTGTTTTTGGATTAAACGCTACTCCAGTATTTTTTTTTTTTTTTTTGAGACGGAGTCTCGCTCTGTCACCCAGGCTGGAGTGCAGTGGCCGGATCTCAGCTCACTGCAAGCTCCGCTTCCCGGGTTTATGCCATTCTCCTGCCTCAGCCTCCCGAGTAGCTGGGACTACAGGCGCCCGCCACCTTGCCTGGCTAGTTTTTTGTATTTTTTAGTAGAGACGGGGTTTCACCATGTTAGCCAGGATGGTCTCAATATCCTGACCTCGTGATCCACCCGTCTCGGCCTCCCAAAGTGCTGGGATTACAGGCTTGAGCCACCGCGCCCGGCCCTACTCCACAATTTTTTAAAGAAGATTAAAAACGGAAGTGAAGCAAGGATTCCAAACTCTCTTTCCAGAGCAGCCCAGCTGCTTTGCAGTCTGGATTTGAACCTCCTCCGGTTGGGTCAGTCTGGAATCAGAGCCGCCTCTAGGGATTGGGGGACGCGTGGTATGTATGGTGGGAAACGCTAGACTCAGATTGAACCCAAGTCCCGGGTTGAAATCCTGCTTTTGGTTCCTGCTAGCTGGTTGATCTCCCTTCTATTATGTACAATAAGCCCAGCCTTCCTGGAACATTGGGAAGATGGAATAAACCAGAAGGTAGGAGGGCACACTGGAAAACTGGAATGTTCTTTATAGACAGATTGTTGTTGTGAAGCTGTGATCCAATGTTGGATCTTGCTACAGGAGCTAAACTTGCAAAAGCTGTAAGTGAAGACTGAGCTGCAGTTTTGTGCAGTCAAATGAAATGTGTAACTAATTGGACACATTTAATAACGTGAACCAGGATTTTCCTGCAGGAGTCACCAACTTAAATGCCGATAGAGGGCCAGGCAGGTGAAGTGAGTGGCCCGGGCCAGGTGGCGGTGGGGGACAGAGTGGAGGGCTGCAGCCAGCCCTCGAGGAAAGCCAGGGCTCACCTCCAGCTGCTTGTTGCTGTAATGAGGGCCAACGTTGCCAGCTTTTCTGACTTTTCAAGCTAACAATCTGGGTTTTTATGTGAAGCCAGTTAAGTTTTACATGCTGTTAGCCAGTTAAAATTTTTCTTAACATCGGGGAAGCCAAAGCACATAAGCCGTTCACCAATTTAAGGCCTCTGCTTTACTCTGGGAATTAAGTGTGAATTGCAAACAGTTCCTAAAAGTTATGATGAGTATTGCATTTATACAGCTGATGTTAGCATTCAGGCCATTTGCTCATCTCCTAGTCTTCTTGATATCTGCACATGTGAGCGATATTCTTCAATATCTTTTATTTACTTAATTATTTTTTGAGACAGAGTCTTACTCCGTCGCCCAGGCTGGAGCGCAGTGGTGTGATCTCAGCTCACTGCAACCTCCGCCTCCCGGGTTCAAGCATTTCTCCTGCCTCAGCCTCCCGAGTAGCTGGGTTTACAGGCGCCTGCCACCACCCCCAGCTAATTTTTGTCTTTTTAGTAGAGATGGGGTTTCACCATGTTGTCCAGGCTGGTCTCGAACTCCTGACCTTAGGTGGTCCGCCTGCCTCAACTTCCCAAAGTGCTGGGATTACAGGCGTGAGCCACCGCGCCCAGCCTTCCAGTACTTTTTCAAGAGAATTAAAGATAATGTTGAGATGAACATAGCCGGAATGGATCCTTTTAGAACGCAGTGAGAAACTTCCCTCTAGGTTCGTAGTATCCGGTAATCCAAGCTTCAGGGGTGTGGTCGTGGCCAGTTACCAGTTGACTTTATCCAGCCTGTGAATCTCGGTCTTGTCCACAAGGACTTCATAGGAATTTGATTGAATACTTTTGTGATGAAGTCAGATGTTCTTGGCAGAGCACGCTTCCCAAACTGCCACCCTTTGGAATGAGACGTGAAGTTAGCTGGATGTCGCTTTTGAAAGAGGTGGTGCTGTGGCTGAGACCCCGGCTTTGCAGACTCTGCTCATCCATCAGCTTTCGTAATGACTCACTTTCTTTGCAGAACACCTTCATCTGCATTCTCATTAGTCCCTGACCACAACCCTGTGGATTAAGTAACTCCTCCAGATTCTTGGCCAGAGTCCTCTTCAAGTTTACAGTCTGTGGTTTCCCTTTATCTAGGATGTTTATCCTCGCCTCTCTTTGCTAATGACCACCAGCCCAGATTCTCAGAGATGTGGACTTTGTTAACACAAGCAGCTGGGGTTGGTGAGAGTCCAGGTGGCATGAGGAACATGACGTGCAGACTTGGTAATTAAAGAAAAGCTGGTGAGGGGGCGAGTGGGCACGGCTGTCTCTAGGAGTTCTTTTGAAATGGGCTTCACTTCTCCCTCTAAGCCCGTCCCTTTTGTTCTCTGCCTCTGAGAGCCAGTGCTGTCTGACTGGTTATGCTGTCTCCCACGGAGCCCGCCTCCTTCTGCTCCTCCCTCAAACCATCCTGGCTACTTTTGCTTCCTGTTCTTTTTTTGAGACAAGGTTTTACTTCCGTCACCCAGGCTGGAGTGCAGTGGTGCCATCTGGGCTCACTGCAACCCCCTGCCTCAGTCTCCTGAGTAGCTGGGACCACAGGTGTGCACCACCACGCCTGGCTATTTTATTTTTTTGTGGAGATGGGGTTTCACCTTGTTGCCCAGGCTGGTCTGGAACTCCTGGGCTCAAGTGATCTGCCTGCCCTGGCCTCCCAAAGTGCTGGGATTCCAGGTGTGAGCCACCGCGCTGGGTCCTAATTTTGCTTCTTTTACCTCCCCTTTCTTTTCTTTTTTTTTTTTTTCTGAGACAGAGTCTTGCTCTGTTGCCCAGGCTAGAGTGCAGTGGCACGATCTTGGCTCACTGCAAGCTCTGCCTCCCGGGTTCAAGAGATTCTCCTGCCTCAGCTTCCCAAGTAGCTGGGACTACAGGCGCCCACCACCACACCCAGCTAATTTTTTGTACTTTTAGTAGAGACGGGGTTTCACCATGTTAGCCAGGATGGTCTCAATCTCCTGACCTCGTGATCTGCCCGCCTCGGCCTCCCAAATTGCTGGGATTACAGGTGTGAGCCACCGCACCCGGCCTTACTTTTGCTTCTTTTACCTCCCTTTTCTATCCTCCTTCCAGCCTCCCATCGGATCACCAACTCACCTCCTAGGGTTGTTATAAACAGTTTTCTTGGCTGCGTTGGATGGGAGATGGGCAAAAATGTTTATCCCCAGACTCTTTCATTACCTAGAACCTTGTTCTACAAATCCCAAGAATGTGTGGGATGGCCAGACACGTTGGCTCACGCCTGGAATCCCAGCTCTTTGGGAGGCCAAGGCGGGCAGATCACTTGAGCTCAGGAGTTGGAGCAGCCTGGGCAACATGACGAAACCCTATCTCTACAAAACACACAAAAACGAGCCGACGTGGTGATGCACGCCTGTGGTCTCAGCTACTCGGAAGGCTGAACTGGGAGGATGGTTTTAGCCCGGGAAGCCGAGGCTGCGGTGAATCGAGATTGCACCACCGCACCCCAGCCTGGGTGACAGAGCCAGACCTTGTCTCAAAAAAAAAAAAAAAAGAAAGAAAAAAGACTATGTAGGATACTCCTGTTAATAACGACAGAAGGAGAGCCGGGCACAGTGGCTCATGCCTGTAATCCTAGCGTTGGGAGGCTGAGGCGGGAGGATCGCTTGAGCCCAGGAGTTCGAGACCAGCCTGGGCAACATGACAAGACCCTGTCTTTACAAAAAAATTAAAAAAATTAGCCGGGTGTAGTGGTGCATGCCTGTAGTCCTGGCTACTTGGAGGGCTAGAGTGGGAGGATTGCTTGAGCCCAGGAGGTTGAGGCTGCAGTGAGTCATTGACAGTCACTGCATTACCGCCTGGGTGACAGTGAGACCCATCTCTTAAAAGAGGGAAGGAGGAGAAAAATCGAGACAGAGACAGTAGACGCTGAGAATGTGCAGATCTAACATCGTCTTGAGTCTTGAGAGCTTTCATCCACCCCAAAGGTTCCTGACAGGTCATAATTTTGCTAAGACATGGATTTGAATTGCAGCCCAGTTGCAACTCTGAAGTCATTAAAACTTTCTTTGTGAAAAATGGCTCTTTTGCAAAGAGCGTCAGCTGCTACTATTCATGGTATCAGGGAAGAAAAAGCAAAGATTATCTAAAGAAGTGATAGCTGTTAGCCAGAGAAAGGGAGTTTTGGATAAACCAAAGACTAGAATGATGACTTTTTGCTGTGCTGGGAGGAAGCCACCATGTACTTCTTGGGGAACTGGGACGTTCACGAGCGTCTTAGCAGTTGCTTGAGCCAGGACGACGTTTGTATGAGTGAGACGGTTTTAGAGAAAGTTGAACGGGGGGTTGTAGAAACGTTAACAATAACAACAACCAAAATAATCGGAGCTGGGCGCAGTGGCTTACTACTGTCATCCCAGCACTTTGGGAGACTGAGGTGGGCAGATCACCTGAGGTCAGGAGTTTGAGAGCATCTCGGCCAACATAGCGAAACCCCATCTCTACTAAAAATACAAAATTAGCCGGGTGTGGTGGCGTGTGCCTGGAATCCCAACTACTCGGGAGGCTGAGGCAGGAGAATCGCTTGAACCCGGGAGGTGGAGGTCACAGTGAGCCAAGATCATGCCATTGCACTCCAGCCCAGGCGATCAGAGCCAAACTCTGTCTCAGTCAATCAATCAGTCAGGAAAAAGCCGGAAGCCTCTCCCGCCTCCTCTGTTTTCCTGGGTTGGGGGTTTCCGAAGCTGCCTGGATATACTTCTCCAGAACGTTGGGCCTTCCTTGTACCCGTCACTGGACTTGTTCAGGCAGGTGCAGTGTGACCAGCCATCAAGAGTATTCCTAGGTTTGCTTTCCGGGAGGCCTCATTCTTGACAAATCTCTGTATCTCCTTCTTACCACCCTTCCTTCTTCCTCCCTGCCCCCTCCTTTGGTGCCTCTGAGCAGCCTGAGACAATCAGCCTTGAACCGAGAGAGACGCAGAGGCTTTTGGTGGCTCGTTCTTTCACCTGAATCCACTGGCTGCTCCCAAGGCCCTGGGCCAAAAACCTCAAAGCAAATAGTTACTTTGCCTTCCCATCTGGCTTGTAAAATCTCTTCTCCCCAACCCCCATCCCAAATTGCCACCCAGGCCCGTCTCCAGCTCCGTCTAACCGTACTTCCTGCCTGTACCTGGGCATTCCTTTCTGAGTGATGGGAGTTTCGCAGATGAAAGTAATTTACACCGAAGGTGTGAATGAGGCTTGGTCTTTGAATGTTTGCATTTTAAAATCAAATGAGGCTTGGTGCTGGCAAGGGCTGGAGGTGGGGAGCAGGGGAACGGAACGGAGTTAGTCTTAAATGAGGACGGGATTTCAGTTTGGGAAGATGAAAAGTTCTGGAGACAGATGGTGGCGATGGTTGCAGAACAGTGTGGGTGCGTCTAATGCCGTGGGACAGTCCACCGGAGCACACTTGAAATGTACATTTTCTGTTATGTATATTCTATCACATAAAAAATCGAAAATCAGCCGGGCGCAGTGGCTCATGCCTGTAATCCCAGCACTTTGGGAGGCCTAGGTGGGTGGATCACCTGAGGTTGGGAGTCGAAGGCCAGCCTGGCCAACATGGTGAAACCCCGTCTCTACTAAAAATACAAAATTAGCCGGGCGTGGTGGCTCACGCCTGTCATCCCAGCTACTCGGGAGGCTGAGGCAGGAGAATCACTTGAACCCAGGAGGCGGAGGTTGTGGGGAGCTGAGATCGCACCACTGCACTCCAGCCTGGGCCATAAGAGTGAGACTCCATCTCAAAAAAAAAAAAAAAATCAAGCGAGGCTTTCACCGACGCAAAGATTATTACACAAGTAACATTAGATGTTTTACATGGACATAGCTCAGTGGCTCACCCCTGGAATCCCAGCATTTTGGGAGGCTGAGGCCAGAGGAACACTTGAGCCTAGGAGTCGGAGACCAGCCTGGGTAACAAAGTGAGACCTCGTCTCTACCAAAGAGCAAAAATGAGGCCAAGCGGGTGGCTCACGTCTGTAATTCTAGCACTTTGGGAGGCCGAGGCAGCTGAATCACCTGAGGTCAGGAGTTCGAGACCAACCTGGCTAACACGGTGAAACCCCGTCTCTACTAAAAATATAGAAATTAGCTGAGTATGGTGGTATGTGCCTGTAATCCCAGTTACTTGGGAGGCTGAGGCAGGAGAATCGCTTGAACCCGGGAGGTGGAGGTTGCAGTGAATGGAGATTGCACCACTGCACTCCAGCCTGGGCGACAGAGCGAGACTCTGTCTTAAATAAATAAATAGCTGTCCCAAATAAATAAAATAAAAAGTTAGTTGGATTTGGTGATACACACCTGTGTTGCCAGCTACTCAGGAGACGGAGGTGGGAAGATCCCTTGAGCCCAGAATCACGCCACCACATGGCAACCTGGACAACAGAGTGAGACCTGTCTCAAAAAAAAAAATCTTTTTGAGAATTTGAAAACTACAGAGAAGAACAAGAATATAGAAATCAGAAATCTCCCCGTTGCTAACATTTTACACTTTATTTGTATGTCTTTCCTTTTTTCTGTAAAATATACTTAAAAAAATACAAAAGTGGGGTTTAGCTATACCGATTGTAACTGTCTCACGAATATTCTCCTCCCTCGTCAAATATCACCTGAGTGTTTCATTTTCGCTATTGCTTGATGTTTCATCATTCCTGACCCATATGAGGTCGTCCTTCTGGTATCAAACGCACTCTCATTGTATCCTATCTATTTCTTTTATGCTGCTTCTCAAAGTTTCTCATTATATATGTTTTGGGGATATTTGATGTCTCTTTTCTTACAAGAGCGTAAACACCGTGAGGACCTGTCCCGACGCTGGAAGCGGTGTCCAGCACGTGGCAGGTCTGCAGACAGTGAATACATGGATATGTTGTTGAACATTACGTTTTCCGATTTTTGCTTAGATGGGATGGCCTTTATTTTAACAATTAATTCAAAAAAATTTTTTTGTTTTTGAGACACAGTCTCGCTATGTTGCCCAGGCTGGAGTGCAGTGCTATAATCACAGCTCACTGCAGCCTAGACGTGCTCAAGCAGTCCTCCCGTCTCAGCCTCCAGGGTAGCCAGGACCACAGGAATGTGCCAACACACCTGACTAATCTAAAAATTTTTTTGTGTAGAGTGGGGTCTTGCTTTAAGTTGGTGCACAAGTAATTGCGGTTTTTACCTTTTTTTTTTTCTCCTTTTTTTTCTTGAGATGGGAGTCTCACTCTGTCACCCAGGCTGGAGTGCAGTGGTGCGATCTCAGCTCGCTGCAACCTCTGCCTCCTAGCTTCAAGTGATTCTCCTGCCTCAGCCTCCCGAGTAGCTGGGACTACAGGTGCCTGCCACCACGCCCGGCTAATTTTTGTGTTTTTGTGGAGACGGGGTTTCACCATGGCCAGGCTGGACTCAAACTCCTGACCTCAAGTGATCCACCCGCATCAGCCTCCCAAAGTGCTGAGATTACAGGTATGAGCCTCCATGCCCGGCCCCAAATGAGCTTTTAATTGGTGGAATTCTGAGGATTTTGTGAGCAGAGTTCTCTGCCTTAACCAGACTATGAAGGATTCATTCGCATTGTAGGCCCCAGTAATGAAGACACCTGCCTTCTGGGTGGTGGCAGCAGAGGCTTGGGATGTATTAAGCTTCTCCATACAGAAACCCGAGAACCTCTTGGGAGGAGCTTCTGAGGTATTTCAAGGTTTATGTTTGGGAACGACCAGGCTCTCTTGTCTCTTTAACAGCCCTGGCCTTTTCGAGAGTCTCCTGCAAGGCTGAAGAGCTACAACCATTCACAAAGGAAAGCACCGGTGTATTCAGAAATATATATTGAGGCCTGGCGCGGTGGCTCATGCCTGTCATCCCAGCACTTTGGGAGGCCGAGGCGGGTGGATCACCTGAGCTCAGGAGTGCAAGACCAGCCTGGCCAACATGGTGAAACCCTTTCTCTACTAAAAATAAAAAAATCAGCTGGGCGTGATGGTATGGACCTGTAATCCCAGCTACTTGGGAAGCTGAGGCATCAGAATTGCTTGGATCTGGGAGGCGGAGGTTGCAGGGAGCCGACATTGAGCCACTGCACTCCAGCCTGGGCGACAGAGCGAGACTCTGTCAAACAACAAAAACAGAAATACGTTTTGAGGGACGGACCAGACTCAGCCAGCGGTTAGGGGGAGATCATTGGCACCTGTCTCGGAGTTCTTGTGGTTAAATGAGATGGTGCCTGGGAGGGCTGAGCACTCACCACGTGGTTATTTTCCTGTGCGAAACACTGGAGTGGC
The DNA here is from genome assembly GCF_037993035.2 of Macaca fascicularis. Taxonomy (NCBI): domain Eukaryota; kingdom Metazoa; phylum Chordata; class Mammalia; order Primates; family Cercopithecidae; genus Macaca; species Macaca fascicularis. The sequence continues at coordinate 1,031,438 of NC_088390.1, read as the reverse complement.
ACCCCGGCGGATATAAACAGAATGAATAAGACAAGGGCCCTGCCTGGAGGTGTTGTAGTAAAGACTAATGCCTGGAGAAAGGAACAGTCCTCTCCTGAGGAGGAAGCCCCACCGCTGATGAGACATTCGCCTGCATCGTAAGGCAAGGGGTGGTCACAGTTGGCTGCAGGGGGGGCCAGGCAAGCAAGAAGGGTCCGGACAGAAGACATAGCCTGTGTGGTGGGTGAGGGCCAGAGCGTGGCAGGTGGGCAGAGTCCTGGTGATTTGTTGTGGCTGAGTGATGCCATCTGTTGGGGCCGAGTGACGTCATCTCCGGTGGCCGAGTGATGTCATCTGTCGTGGCCGAGTGATGCCGTCTGCTGTGGCTGAGTGATGTCATCTGTCGTGGCCGAGTGATGTCATCTGTCGTGGCCGAGTGATGTCATCTGTCGTGGCCGAGTGATGCCGTCTGCTGTGGCTGAGTGATGTCATCTGCGTTGGCCGAGTGATGTCAGACAGAAGCTGGAAAGGTAGGCGGGGGCTAGATGTTGAAGCCAGAAGAGCTTAAACTGGTTCCTGATAGTAGCCAGGAGCCATCGGAAGGTCTAGAGCAGATAAATGGTCGCAGCTGTGGTTTAGAAAGATTAATGATGAGAGACTCAGGGTTGTGGTTCCTGTGGGGTTTTTTGTTTCTGTTTTTGCGACAGGGTCTTACTCTGTCACCTAGGCTGGAGTGCACTGGTACCATCTCGGCTCACTGCAGGCTCCACCTCCTGGCTCAGGTGATCCTCCCCCCTCAGCCTCCTGAGTAGCTGGGACTACAGGCACACGCCACTGCGCCTGGCTGATTTTTTCTTTGTAGAGTGGGGGTCTCGTCATGTTGCCCAGGCTGGTCTCAAACTCCTGGGCTCAAGCCATCCTCCTGCCTTGGCCTCCCAAAGTCTTGGGATTCCAGGTGTGAGCCACTGCCCTGGCCGCGTTGTGGTTCCTAAGGCAGAGAGAAGTCCTGAACTCGTGGATAATGCTGTGAAGGAAGATGAGACAGGAGACAGAGTCTGGGAGAACTTGGGAGGTGAGTAAGTCGAGTTGAAGTGAGAAGTAGGGAGGAGATGAAGGCTCTTCAGGCTCCCGGCTCAGGCACTGGGAGCCACACACAGCACCTTGTGAGAACACAGAGTGGAGTCCTGGCTGGGCCCTTCTCGCCTTCTGACGTCTCTCTGGCTCTCAGCCCCAGATTTGAGCACCTCCTGGTTCTATATCTCAAGCTAACTGGGTCTTTTGTTAAGCTCTCGATTTTGGAATGTACCCTTAGATTTAATTTGTGGCCCCATCCTATTTCCAACTAATGGTTCTTACACTTTTTTTTTTCTTTTTTTGAGATGGAGTTTTGCTCTTGTCACCCACGCTGGAGTGCAGTGGCACAATCTCGGCTCACTGCAACCTCTGCCTCCCAGGTTCAAGCAATCCTCCTGCCTCAGCCTCCCAAGTAGCTGGGACTACAGGTGCCCCCCACCACGCCTGGCTAATTTTTGTATTTTTAGAGACGGGGTTTTACCATGTTGGTCAGGCTGGTCTCAAACTCCTGACCTCAAGTGATCCTCCTGCCTCAGCCTCCCAGAGCGTTGGGATTACAGACATGAGCCACGGCGCCCAGCCAATTCTTAACACTCTTAAGCCATGTCCCAGAATACAGGGCTAACCCATATCTGTTGACCAACAGAGTCACAGATACCCGCTGAAAAGGGTTTCTTAGAATGATGTCCCTTATCCAGTCTACCACCAAAGAGTAGATGTGGGGAGCTGGGTCGGCAGCAATGTCTTCAGGCTATATAAGAAATACAGAGGGAGAAGCATGTTGGAGGAAGGCAGTAACCTCAATTTTAGAAATGTTGAGTTTGAGGTTCCCTTGGGATACAGGTGAGACCGCGGGCAGATACAGCCCAGAAGAGCGGCCGGTGGGCAGTGAAGGAGAGAACCTGGCCTCCCAGGCGTTGTCCCGCGTGCCGGAGCAGATGGTCTCATCTTGGGGAGAGGAGGAGAAAGCCAAGAGTGGAACCAGCACCCCCAGCACTTAGGGGCAGGCAGAGGGGCTGGCGTAGGGGACTGAGGACAAGCCACAGATGCCAAGGGCCCAGGGGAGGTGCGGGAAGCGTTTCGAGGAAGAGATGGAAAGCGGCAGTTTCAGGGGTGGTGTGGACTGGAACAAGACGGCAGGTTCTCCTGGGTGTCGTTGGTGGCCCTGCTGAGAGCCGGCTTGTGAGTGTGGAGAGTGAGCCAGGGGAGGAGGCGGCTGTGGTGAGTCAGGGAGCTTGGGGCTGAGCCAGAGGAACACAGTGGTTGCCTGGGGATAAACAGTTATCTTTTGAGTGGTAAAGATTTGACCCTGGAGGTGGAGGAAGAGGAAGGAGTGAGCAAAGGAAAGGGCTCCTCTGTGTGTGGCAGGCGCTGCTCCAAATGCCGTCCTGTCTAACTCTCACTACAAATCTGTGGTATAGATGCTCTTATCTTTATTTTACAAATGAGAAAACTGAGTCACAAAGAGTTTAAGAAACATATAAAGGTCACACACAGGCCGGGCGCGGTGGCTCACACCTATAATCCCAGCACTTTTGGGGGCCAAGGTGGGAGGATCACTTGAGGTCAGGAGTTCGAGACCAGCCTGGCTAACGTGGCAAAACCCCGTCTCTACTAAAATTACAAAAATTAGCTGGGAGTGGTGGCGGGCGCCTGTAGTCCCAGCTACTCGGGAGGCTGAGGCAAGAGAATCACTTGAACCCAGGAGGTGGAGGTTGCAGTGAGCCGAGATCCCACCATTGCGCCCCAGCCTGGGTGACAGAGCGAGACTCTGTTTCAAAGTTAAAAAAAAAAAAAAAAAAAAAAAAGGCTTTCTGAACGGTGGAATCTTCCGGTGCTTTTGAGGGTGATTGGCAAGGCGGTATAAATCAAGACCTCATTGAGAACGTCCTGGGTGCTGCCAGCGAGGGTACAGTTGATGAGCCCGACCCTGGGCTAGGGCCTATGGATGATGAATGAACCTGGGTCAGGGTCGAGAGCCTGGGAGAACGCTGCAGAGCTGGAGTGAGCTGGTGAGGGCTGGTCACTCGGGGAGGGAGCGGAACCCTGGGAGAGGAGCGCTGGAGGAATTAGGGTCAGCATGTAGGATACCTTCCAGGCAGGCTCGGCATCCCCAAGGCCAGTGTGGCCTTGTGGGGTGACAGGAGGGCCCAGGTATCCCCAGGTGCTCTGGGCTGGGAGGACAGCCACATGGGCACGTCGTCGGTCCCCTTGGCTGAATTTGAACAACCACATGATGTTGACATTGCCAGATTCCTCCTGGTCAAAGTGGAACTGGGGGCAGGGGGAGATGACAGGAGGCAGCATTGATAAGTTTGTAATGTTGGATTTGGGGGTGTTTGGGTGTTAAAGATTCAGAATGTTAGCCGGGCGTGATGGCTCCTGCTTGTCATCCCAGCGCTTTGGGAGGCTGAGACGGGCTGATTGCTTGAGCCTGGGAGTTCAAGACCAGCCTGGGCAACATGGCGAATCCTTATCTCTACCAAAAATACAAACGTTTGCGAGGCGTGGTGGCTCGAAGAGAGTTGAGGAGGTGGAGGTCCTCACGTGGAGGAGGCCGGGGAATTGGGTTGTTGCTCTGGACGGGTGATGAAGGCACTGAGGGTGCTGGTGGGGCTGAGGCAGAGAGAGATGGAAGGTACATTTTCTGCCATGGCCTGGGAGTTAGTGAGTACCAGTGTGTAAGGTGACGAGAGGGAGGTGTAGCCAGAGGAGGTCGCGTACCAGCGTGGTCGGCCAAGAGTGAATGATCTAAGGGACAGCGTTTCCAGGTGTTTTGTGCCCAGACTGCTCTGCCCCAGTTGTCTTTTCTGGATTGCGTTCCAGTATTACTTTCCAGTTGTTGCTCCGAAGCCACGGACTGCCTGGTAAGTGTTGACTGATGTTGTCCCTCTCTCCCCACCTCGAACCAGAGCCAGCATCTGAGGGCTAAATGGGATGCATGCAGGGATTCCAGGGTGACGTAGGTTCCGTAACCCACGATATGAGTTGGCGCTGTAGGAAGCGATTTGACTGCGTCCTCACAATATTGCCACTTTATTTTCTGGTTGTGCTGGCTTTTTCATCATGTCACAATAGCATGTTTACTAGCATCTTAAATTAAGGAAGGATCACTCTGCATTGACAGAGCCTTGTGATAAAAGCTGTTTAATTGGAATAATTGTATCAGAATTTTTTTTTTTTTTTTTTTTTTTTTGAGATGGATTCTTGCTCTGTCATCCAGGCTGGAGTGCAGGGGCATGATCTCAGCTCACTGCAAGCTCCGCCTCCCGGGTTTACGCCATTCTCCTGCCTCAGCCTCCCGAGTAGCTGGGATTACAGGCACCTGCCACCACGCCCAGCTAATTTTTGTATTTTTAGTAGAGACGGGGTTTCACCATGTTGGCCAGGCTAGTCTCGAACTCCTGAGCTCAGGTGATCCACCCGCCTCGGCCTCCCAAAGTGCTGGGATTACAGGCGTGAGCCACTGCGCCTGGCCGAAACATTTTTTTTAAGCCATAGGGTCTTACTGTGTTGCCCAGGCTGGAGTGCAGTGGTGCAGTCATAGCTCACTGCAGTCTTAAACTCCTGGCCTCAAGTGATCCTCCTGCCTCAGCCTCCCAACTAGCTGGGATTACAGGCTCACGCCACCTTGCCTGGCTGCGGAAACATTTTTAATGAGGAAAGAGGCTGTGGAAACGTAGTTTAACTTATTTTGTTTTCTAAGTCCTTAAATTCACCAAGGATTCAACAAACCTCCCCCTGCTTTTTTTTTTTTTTTTTTTTGAGACTGAGTCTCTGTCTACCAGGCTGGAGTGCAGTGGCACAATCTCAGCTCAGTGCAGCCTCTGCCTCCCGGGTTCAAGTGATTCTCCTGCCTCAGCCTCCCGAGTAGCTAGGACTACAGGGGCCCACCACCATGCCCGGCTAATTTTTTGTATTTTTTTTTTTTTTTTTTTTTTTTTGAGACAGAGTCTCACTCTGTCGCCCAGGCTGGAGTGCAGTGGCCGGATCTCAGCTCACTGCAAGCTCCACCTCCCGGGTTCACGCCATTCTCCTGCCTCAGCCTCCCAAGTAGCTGGGACTACAGGCGCCCGCCACCTCGCCCGGCTAGTTTTTTGTATTTTTTTGAGTAGAGACAGGGTTTCAACGTGTTAGCCAGGATGGTCTCGATCTCCCGACCTCGTGATCCGCTCGTCTCGGCCTCCCAAAGTGCTGGGATTACAGGCTTGAGCCACCGCGCCCGGCCATTTTTTGTATTTTTAGTAGAAGACAGGGTTTCACCGTGTTGGCCAGGCTGGCCCCGAACTCTTGACCTCAGGTGACCGCCTGCCTCAGCCTCAGTTTCTGGGATTACAGGCATGAGCCACCGCGCCCGGCCTCAACCAAACCCTTTTTAAGTCAAGAAATTAAGACAAAACGTAGCTGGAATGGAAGTGAGTTCTTGGCTCAGGAGCCGAATGGAAATGGGAGTCACGGGCTCCCTGAATCCACTTCACGAAGGAGATGAAACTCGCTGATGGATTGTGCCCTCCTCCCGTTTCCTTCTGACCCTCCCTCCTTTTCCCTCCAAACTGAACATTACAAAGGAAAATAACCTTAATCAAGACCAGACCCCTTTGGGCCCAGGGTTCTGAGGCTGTTTCTGGCACAATGGCCAGGCCCGGCACAGCCTTCCTTGTGATTGTTTGATTGCAGGAGGAAAAAGTTCTTGTTCTGGGAGAGGCGATACTGAGTGTTCTGGTGTTTCTTTGGTTTGTTTGTTTGTTTTTAGCCCATCTTCCTAGTAGGATCGTGTTACGAGTTATTTTCTGACTTAGACACACAACTTTTAAAAATGAAACTGAGATTTCCTTTATGCCGCAAATACGGACTGAGGCTTTGTGATATGCCAGGCCCGGCCCTGGGCCATGTGTCTTCCATAAAGTAGGAGCTCAGTAAACATTTTATTATTATCCATTAGGGGTTCTTGTCAACAAAACTGAATACAGACCACATTCTTCACCAGCACGCCGTCCCCTTTGTTTGGAACGGGAGTCCCCACTTCTCCCGTCCGCTTTTCCTCCGAGACGCCCTTGTTGTCCCCTCCTCTGCGAGGCCTTCCTGGGCAGCAGGAGCCACGCCCGCCTGTTGTGCCAGTGATGAGATTGTACGCACCTCTTGTAGGGCTGGAACCTGGGGTGTCCGTCTAGGAGCTCGGATTGGGTGGGGAAGCTCGCCTGCAGTGGGTGGCCTAAATTGGGTTGAGATGGTGACGTGTGTCTGAGCCACGTCCTTGTGGGAGAGCTGGGAGTTGAGCCCGTAGACACTAGTGCTAAGTTCAAAGAGTGGGTGGAAATAAAACACGGGAAGTGAAGACAGGTCAGGAATGAGACGGTGGCGTGATCAAAGGGTGGGGACAACAGGTCCAGAAGGAACAGGAGGAGCTGGCACGGTTGCCACAGATGACAGCGTGGTACTGTGGTGTGAGTTTAGGTTCATGAGTGAAGATGTGAGCAGCGGCTCACACCTGTAATCCCAGCACTTTCAGAGGCCAAGGTGGGTGGATCACGAGGTCAAGAGATCAAGACCAGCCTGGCCAACATGGTGAAATCCCATCTCTACTAAAAATACAAAAAATTAGCCGGGTGTGGTAGTGGATGCCTGTAGTCCCAGCTTCTCGGGAGGCCGAGGCAGGAGAATCGCTTGAACCCGGGAGGCAGAGCTTGCAGGAAGCCGAGATCGTGCCACTGCACTCCAGCCTGGGCGACAGAGCGAGACGCCATCTCAAAAAAAGAAAAAAAAAAAAAAAGATAGGAGCCCAGGCGTGGAACATCTCATTCCTTGGTTCACGTAGGAACAGGGAATCTTGTTGGAGGCAAAGCTGACGTTTGATTTGTAGCTCCAACATGTATAACAGAACAGGACACGCAGGGAGTGTCTGATAATGTGATTAATGAATGAAGATAAAGACCAAAAATACCCACCTTCAATGTGGTTTGAAAATGTACAAGGAAGAGGTTAGGGCGGTGACCGACCTAGAGGCCTGTTGGCTGCTGTAATTTTTTTTTTTTTTTTTTTTTTTTTTTTGAGACAGAGTCTCGCTTAGTCGCCCAGGCTGGAGTGCAGTGGCGCGATCTCGGCTCACTGCAAGCTCCGCCTCCCGGGTTCACGCCATTCTCCTGCTTCAGCCTCCCGAGTAGCTGGGACTACAGGCGCCCGCCGCCTCGCCCGGCTAATTTTTTGCATTTTTAGTAGAGACGGGGTTTCACCGTGTTAGCCAGGATGGTCTCGATCTCCTGACCTCGTGATCCGCCCGCCTCGGCCTCCCAAAGTGCTGGGATTACAGGCGTGAGCCACCGCGCCCGGCGGCTGCTGTAATTTTTTTTCGAGATGAAGTTGCTCTCTGTTGCCCAGGCTGGAGTGCAATGGCTTGACCTCGGCTCACTGCAACCTCCACCTCCCGGGTTCAGGCGATTCCCCTGCCTCATCCTCCCAACTAGCTGGGATTACAGGCGCGCACCACCACGCCTGGCTAGTTTTTTGTATTTTTAGTAGAGACCTCAGGTGATCCATCCACCTTGGCCTCCCAAAGTGCTTGGATTACAGGTGTGGGCCCCCGTGCCCAGCCAGCTGCTGTAATTTGTGAGCTTAATGTTAAAATCCTGAGTACTTTGCAGGGATCCCTGGGATCCTCAAACACTTAAAACTTTGGTTCCTTGGATATTTACAGTAGCTACTGCAGCTGGGGTGCAATTTCACATTTTACCAGGAGGGACTGTCTGAAATCTCCTTAATTTTAAAGTTTTGGAATGTATTTATATTTATTTCCCTTTTTTTAGTTCGGTAACTTTGAAATGTCATATATTAATTTTACGTAAAACAAGGGTTTGAGGGGGGAGGGAGAGCATTAGGAGATACACCTAATGTAAATGACGAGTTAATGGGTGCAGCACACCAACATGGCACATGTATACATGTGTAACAAACCTGTACATTGTGCACATGTACCCTAGAACTTAAAGTTTAATAAAATAAAATAAAAAACAAGGGGTTTGACCTTGACTCTTTTCCAGAAGGCCCCCCTGCAAGGGAAAATTGTGTTTTAAATAATTTCATTTTCCGCAGGAAGAAGTAGAAAGGATAAAATGGATCCTGCACCACGGGAACCTCACAGCACCTCACTCCTTGTGGCTTTTCCTGCTTGATACTCTGCTTTCTGAAAGAGGCAGTTTTCTGCTTCCATTTCTGTTGCCGACGTGCCAGGATTTCTAGCAAAGTGGGCCTGGAGTTTTGCTGGAGGTTGCTTTTCCTTGGAAGCAGTTCAAATACAGTCATCCTTCTGCTTCTCCCTTTTCAGTCGACATTTGACTAGAACAATGGCTTGGCAGCCAGACAGGCGCTCTTAAGAGCTCCAGTGTTTTTCTCTCTATCTTTGCTTTCAAGAAGTGCCTTTTCCAAATGTGGCTTAAAATTGAGCATACGAATAACACAGACCCGATTGCTGGGAGACCAAAACTCTAGGGATAAGGACAAAGAACTGGGAGAGGGGGAGCAGCTGCAAGTTCCTGCTCTGACCCTGTAAGTGGCCGCCCATTTTAGGGGACGCTTCACCTGGAAGCTCCAGCTCTGACCCCATAAGTGGTTGTGCACTAACTGGTCTCTGCCTTGTTGGTTTATTGCCATGCCAAGTTTCCAGCCCTAGGGTATCCTTGTTATTTACTTTCTCTCCTCCTGCACCAGAGCTAGGAAGCCTTACACTATGTACTCATTCATTCTCACTTTTATTCCTTTCTTAGAAATAATTTCCTAGAGGCCAGGTGTGGTGGCTCATGCCTGTAATCCCAGCACTTTGGGAGACTGAGGCAGGTTGATTGCCTGAGCCCAAGAATTTGAGACCAGTCTGGGCAACATGGCAAAACCTAGTCTTTACAAAAAAATACAAAAATTAGCTGGGTGTGATGGCACACTCCTGTAGTCCCAGCTACTTGGGAGGCTGAGGCAGAAGGATTGTCTGAGCCCAGGAGGTGGAGGGTGCAGTGAGCCGAGATGACTCCAGCTGGGGCGACAGAGTGAGACTCTGTCTCAGAAAGAAAGAGAGAAAGAATTCCTAGAGGCCGTCCTAATCATAATCCCACTTATTCTCAACTGGCCGAGCGCGGCGGCTTACGCCTGTAATCCCAGCACTTTGGGAGGCCGAGGTGGGCAAATCACGAGGTCAGAAGTTCGAGGCCAGCCTGGTCAACATGGTGAAACCCCCGTCTCTACTAAAAATACAAAAAATTAGCTGGGTATAGTGGCAGGCACCTGTATTCCCAGCTACTTGGGAGGCTGAGGCAGGAGAATCTCTTGAATCGAGAGGCGGAGGTTGCCGTGAGCCGAGATTGCACCGCTGCACTCCAGCCTGGCGGCTGAGTGAGACTTTGTCCAAAAAAAAAAAAAAAAATCAACTCTGAAATTTTTCCAGTACAAGGTTCTTTCTGCGATTTCACTCCCTTTAATATTTTAGGAAAACTCATCTCGCTTTCTTTTTTTCTGCCTGTGCTGTTGATTCCATGCACTCATCAGATCCTCCAGGAAGCCCTGGTTCCCCAAATCTGGCTTTGCCTCCCTGACACTGAACAGTCTTGCTTCCCACATCATGGTTCTCTCTCTATTAAATCGCTTGCTGAGTTAATTACCTCACTCAGTGGACTGTGGGCTCCTTAAAGGTCAGAAGCAAGACTCTGCTGCTCATCTTTGTCTCCACTTGGTTCGATGCTTAGCACAAGGTAGCATTTTGTATATGTTGTTTGAATTGTGTATATTCCTGTCTCCTCTAGGAACCTCGCTTGCGCTACCAATGACAAACCTCGGTGTTTGCCTTTGACCTTGCCTCTACTGTCTCATTGCATACTTCTCGCCTTAAAAAAATCTTCCTTCTGGCCTGGTGTGGTAGCTCGTGCCTGTAATCCCAGCCCTTTGGGAGGCTGAGGTGGGTGGATCACCTGAGATCAGGAGTTCGAGACCAGCCTAGCCAACGTGGTAAAACCCTGTTTCTACTAAAAAAATACAAAAATTAGCTGGGCGTGGTGGCGGGCACCTGTAATCCCAGCACTTTGGGAGGCTGAGGCAGGCGAATCACCTGAGGTCAGGAGTTCAGGACCAGCCTGGCCAACATGGCGTAACCCCGTCTCTATTAAAAATACAAAAATTAGCCAGGCGTGGTGACAGGCGTCTGTAATCCTAGCACTTTGAGAGGCTGAGGCAGGTGGATCACCTGAGGTCAGGAGTTTGAGACCAGCCTGGCCAACATGGTGAAACCCCGTCTCTATTAAAGATACAGAAATTAGCCAGGTGTGGTGGCGGGCACCTGTAGTCCAGCTACTTGGGAGGCTGAGGCTGGAGAATCACTTGAACCCAGGAGGCGGAGCTTGCAGTGAACTGAGATTGTGCCACCGCACTCTAGCCTAGGCCACAGGGCAAGACTCTGTCTCAAAAATAAAAATAAAAATAAATGGCCGGGCGCCGTGGCTCAAGCCTGTAATCCCAGCACTTTGGGAGGCCGAGACGGGCAGATCACGAGGTCAGGAGATCGAAACCATCCTGGCTAACACGGTGAAACCCCGTCTCTATTAAGAAATACAAAAAACTAGCCGGGCGAGGTGGCGGGCGCCTGTAGTCCCAGCTACTCGGGAGGCTGAGGCCGGAGAATGGCGTGAACCCGGGAGGCGGAGCTTGCAGTGAGCTGAGATCCGGCCACTGCACACCAGCCTGGGCGACAGAGCGAGACTCCGTCTCAAAAATAAATAAATAAATAAATAAATAAATTAATTAATTAATTAAAAAAATAAAAATAAATAATAAAATAAAAATCTTCCCCGAGTTTGGGAGGACACGGCATTACATGAATGTCCTTGCGCTTAAGTAAGTGACTTTCTGCCAGCGTAGGTGGAAAGGGCAATTGTTTAAACATTTTTTTTTTCTGCTTCATTTTTGTCTGCTCTTTTACTGCAAGGATAAGAATGAACAGGTGCCAGGAGAGAAAAGTCCTCTGAGAACATTCCTGGTCTCTGCATTGCCTGGGGACGTGGGGGGTAGGTGGAGAACCTGCCGCCTTATCCTGTTTTAGTCTCTGTTGCGCGGTGATGTCTCTGGGAAACTGACCGACTCTGCTTTCTCAGCCTGTCGCACGCACTGGCTGTTGTGTTGAGGAATCTCTGCTGTGGGCAGGGCCGGCGTCTTCATCTGTGATCGCTTCTGTGTTGAAACAGCTAAGCCAGTGCATCGCTTGCTAGAGTCAAAGAGGGTTTCCAGACTCTGGAAAACTGACCAGCGAATGGTGTTTTCAGACTCAAGGAGAAAATGGGCCATCCCGGGCTGTGTGGGTGCCCTGTGGATGAGTTCCGTCTTTTGGGAGTTGGCAGTGGTTTGGTGATCAGCTGTTTGCTTTTCCAGATTTTACAAAATCAGGGGAAGGATTTTTTGTGACTCATGAATTTTTCTGATCAATTTTACTTTTCCTGATGGGAAGTTAGTTTCTATTTATGTTCAGAGAATTAATCTAGATTTTATTGGTGACTATAAAAGAGATGACTGTAATATAAAACTTCTATATGGTCCAGAATACCAGAGAATTAATCTAGATTTTATTGGTGACTATAAAAGAGATGACTGTAATATAAAACTTCTATATGGTCCAAAATACCAGACACCAGATCAAATGATAAACCCTAGGCTGAGAAAGATATTTCCAACATATATGACAGAGAAAAGGGCTATTTTTCTTTTCTTTCTTTCTTTTTTCCGTCCTTTTCTCCCTCTGTCACCCAGGCTGGAGCGCAGTGGCGCCATCTTGGCTCACTGCCGCCTCCGCCTCCTGGGTTCAAGCAATTCTCCTGCGTCAGCCTCCTGAGTAGCTGGGATTACAGGCGTGCACCACCACACCCGACTAATTTTTATATTTTTAGTAGAGGTGGTGTTACACTGTGTTGGCCAGGCTGGTCTCGAACTCCTGACCTCAGGTGATCCACCCACCTCAGCCTCCCAAATGTAATCTTAATGCTGGGATTACAGGTGTGAGCCGCCACTCACTGGCCTGTTTTTTTTCTTAATGCATAAAGAGCTTTTAAAATCAATTTGGGTAAAGAATTTGAACAGAGAAAGAAATATAAACATGAAAAGATGCCTGATTCCACCTGCAATTAAAGAAGTACAACTGATGAAATATGTGATTATTACACGGGCGAAAGGAACATTTAATAACGTACAGTGTTGGCAAGGGTGTGGACGGGGGCTCTCCCACCTGGTTAGGGGGAGTGTAAACTGATGTGGTGTCTTCAGCAATGCCACTCAGAGTTAAAAATGTGTGTACTCTTTGACCTGTCAGTCCAATTTCTAGGAATTTCTCAACAGATCTTACAAATACAGTTGACCCTCAAACAACATGGGCTTGAACTACACTGGTCCATTTGTACACAGATTTTTTTCAACCAAATGTGAATAAAAAATAGAGTATCGGGCCAGGCACGGTGGCTCACGCTTATAATCCCAGCACTTTGGGAGGCTGAGGCGGGCGGATCACCTGATGTTAGGAGTTTGAGACCAGCCTGGCCAACACAGCAAAACCTCATCTCCGCTAAAAATAAAAAAATTAGCCAGGCGTGGTGACAGGTGCCTGTAATCCCAGCTACTTGGGAGGCTGAGGCAGGAGAATGGCGTGAACCCAGGAGGCGGAGCTTGCAGTGAGCTGAGATCATACCACTGCACTCCAGCCTGGGCGACAGAGTGGGACTCCATCTCAGAAACACACAAAAAACAAAAGCCAGTATTTGCAGGATGTGGAACCCTATACAGAGGGTTGACTTTTCTTTTTTCCTTTTTTTTTTTTTTTTTTTGAGGTAGGGTCTCACTCTGTTGCCCCAGCTGGAGTTCAGTGGCATGTTCTCAGCTCACTGCAGCCTCCATCTCCTGAGCTTAAGTGATCTTCTTGCCTCAGCCTCCCAGATAGCTGGGACTACAGGTGCACACCACCAGGCCTGGCTAATTTTTTTAGTTTTTGTAGAGATGAGCTGTCACTACATTATTGCCTCGGCTGGTCTCAAAGTCCTGGGCTCAAGCCGTCCTCCCGCCTCAGCCTCCAAAGTGCTGGGATCACAGGCGTGAGCCACCGCGCCTAACCGAGGACTGATGTTTCATATACTGGGTTCCTCAGGGCTGACGGTGGGACTTGCATCTGCAAGGGAGTTCCTGGAACCAATGCCAAGCCCAGGCCGACACTGAGGGATGACTGTGTGAACCAAGATGTCTGTATGGAGATGTGCATTGTAGCAATATTTACAGTTACCATGTCAAAGTGTCTGAGTAGAAGACAGGTTGGTAAATTACGGTATATCCATCCCATGGAATCCTGTGCAGTCATTTCACAGATTTCTGGTTTGTACTGTGTGTGTTGTGCTTTTATTTAGCTTCTGTGCTGGTTATCAGTTTGTCCCTTGGTTTCATATTCACCCTTTGTTGCCTGATCTGTGAAAATGAACCTGCACCCCTTAACTGTTTTTCCTTTGCCAGCTGAGAGGCAATAAATTAATAACCTGCCCAGCTTTTTAAAAACGGAGCATGGGGGAGGATGATATTCATGTTTATATAAATACGTATTTGGGCCGGACCCGGTGGCTCATGCCTGTAATCCCAGCACTTTGGGACGCCGAGGCGGGCAGATCACTTGAGGTTTGAGACCAGCCTGACCCAGGAGGTGGAGGTTGCAGTGAGCCGAGATCATGTCACTGCACTCCAGCCTGGGCAACAGAGCGAAACAAACAAACAAAAAAAGTATATGCATGAATATCATCTGGAAGTTACTTAACTGAGGGGATTACCTGAGAGCCAGACTGGGATCTGGGGAGGAAGACTCATGAAATTTGTTATCATGTGCATATTTTGTTTTTATAGTTGGAGAAAACGATGAAACTTTGGTTAGACATTAAAAAAAGGCCAGGTCCAGTGAGTCACACCTGTAACCCTAGCACTTTGGGAGGCTGAGGTGGGCGGATCACAAGGTCAGGAGATCAAGACCATCCTGGCTAACACGGTGAAACCTCATCTCTACTAAAAATACAAAAATTAGCCGGGCGTGGTGGCGGCGCCTGTAATCCCAGCACTTTGGGAGGCCGAGGCAAGTGAATCACAAAGTCAGGAGATCTAGACCATCCTGGCTAACACGGTGAAATCCCGTCTGTACTGAAACTACAAAAAAAATTATCGGGGCCTGGTTGGGTGTCTGTAGTCTCAGCTACTCGGGAGGCTGAGGCAGGAAAATCGCTTGAACCTGGGAGGTGGAGCTTGCCGTGAACCGAGATCGCACCACTGCACTCCAGCCTCGGCGACAGAGCGTGACTCCCTCTCACAAAAAGACCTACATTGATGGAGAAACAGACTGTTCCTGGCTAGAAATATGAACTATTGTAAAGATGTCATTTAAAACAAATTAATTTATAGATTTAATGCAGTCATAGTTAAAAATCCCAAGGAGGGCAGGGCATGATTTTTGTTGTTAAGAAGCTTAGAGTAGAGTATGGGAGACAGAAACATAATGTTCACAAAAATATGCCTTGAGCAGTTACAAAGCCATATATCAAGTGCAAAGCAATAAAATTGGATACATATGTACTGTGGGAACTTGGAGTCCTTTGAGAGAATAGGCAGAGTGGAGTTAATCAGCAAAAGATACTTAAAAAAAAAAAAAAAGCTAAAAACAGATAAGCTAGAGCAGGAAGGAATCTTCCTTAAAGTCCAGAGTCTCCCAGAATATGGAGATTGTCCTTCCCAAGCCTGCTTGCGGGGAGGGAATTCCTTTCTGCTGCTGCCTGTTAGATCCCTGCGTGAGACGGTCTGTGAGCTGAGCCCACATCCCGCGTTCCGCCGCCCAGGTGTGCTTCCATCTTCGCTGTGGAAAAGTCATTTTGAACTCGCCAGTGACTGCAAATTCAGTAATCAAGGACAGATGGGACTGGGTTGACCACTCCGGGGAGTACAGTTACTTGAAGAATCTGGAAACGATACTGAGCACATTTGTTGGCATTAACTCACTGGAGCAATAATGCTGTGTGTAGAAAGTATGTTGTTTTTTTAAAAAACATCATCAGTTCTCAGCGCAAGTGAACTCTAACTTGGAACGGATGATAAATTCTTTTAAAAAACAAAACAAAACAAAAAACCGCTCCAGACAATATTATGCATTGAGAGCTTTAGAAAATATATATCCTACAGCATTTGGAAAACATTTTATCTGTCTATGCCACTTATAAAGATTAGAATTTATTTATTTATTTATTTTTTGAGATGGAGTTTCGCTCTTGTTGCCCAGGCTGGAGTGCAGTGGCACGATCTTGGCTCACTGCAACCTCCACCTCCCGGGTTCAAGCGATTCTCCTGCCTCAGCCTCCTGAGTAGCGGGTATTACAGGCGCACACCACCATGCCTGGCTGATTTTTGTATTTTTAGTAGATGGCGTTTCGCCATGTTGGCCGAGCTGGTCTCCAACTCCTGGCCTCAGGTGATCTGCCTGCCTCAGCCTCCCAAAGTGCTGGGATTACAGGCATGAGCTGCCGGGCCCGGCCAAGATTAGAATTTGAGTCATATGTTATTGGATTTAGAAGGTGTAGCATGTTGTTTCCACCTAGAACTGGATGGAACTTTTAGGAGATTTAAGATTGTTCTCTTGGCAAATAAACTACCTTTATGTTAGAAGTATTTCATGATTCTTTCGTGAGATCCATAGTGGATAGATGTAGATATGAAAGGGGGTATCGCTCGCCAATGTTTTTTAAGATACGTGTCCTCTATCGCACGCTGTTTCCCATTAGTCCACTTCGGAGGCATCACTCACATTAGTTGCTTAAGATTAATTTCCCGGCCGGGCGCGGTGGCTCACGCCTGTCATCCCAGCACTTTGGGACCAAGGCCGAGGCGAGCAGATCACGAGGTCGGGAGATCGAGACCATCCTGCCTAACATGGTAAAACCCCGTCTCTACTAAAAATACAAAAAATTAGCCGGGCGCGGTGGCGGGCGCCTGTAGTCCCAGCTACTCGGGAGGCTGAAGCAGGAGAATGGCATGAACCCGGGAGGTGGAGCTTGCAGTGAGCCGAGATCGCGCCACTGCACTCCAGCCTGGGCGACAGTGCGAGACTCCGTCTCAAAAAAAAAAAAAAGAAAGAAAAAGAAAAAGATTCGTTTCCTTTGGAACACAAGCTCATCAAAGGTCTGTTTTTCATCCCTTGCAAAACTCCAGCAGAAGTAAAGAAGTGCTGTCTTTTGTGAAGAGTCTCATGTCAGACCAGGTTTTTGGTGGCTTGTTTTTCTCATCAGTGCAGGTCTGTCCAAATGTGACACTGACACTTTATTCTAAGGGTATGCTATTCCTCTGTTTGGTGCCACTGAAGAATAAATATAAAATCTCTTTCTTGCCGAGCAGTGGTTGTGTAATGTTTAAATTTATAAGCGTTTGTAATTTCAGATTTTGCAATGCCTTAGGAGATTAAAAGTGAAAAACAAAACCAAAGATGTTTCTCGTTTAATCTTCATTATTCTGTCACTTAAAGGAAGATTTTGAGATGTGTTCTTCTCGTTTGACTAGGGCAGATTGCTGGCAGGGAGTGTATTATTAAAAGTGCTGGTTGTGGTTTTCGGTGTTTAAAACATGAGGCAAAGGTTTCATGGATCCTACACCTAATGGCACCTGTAGTTTTGAAGTTTTGGTCTGAGGACAGTTGTTGGTGCTCATTGGATGGAAGGACCTTTGAGAAAACCCTGAAGCGCTCTTCAGGGGGCCTTTGGTACGTGTTTGGGAACCACTGCCGTGGACTATTTGGTTTAACCATAGTGGCTTCAGTCCAAAAAAGTAGAACATGGGTTTTTTGTTTTGTTTCCTTTGAGACGGAGTCTCGCTCTGTCGCCCAGGCTGGTGTGCAGTGGCCGGATCTCAGCGCACTGCAAGCTCGGCCTCCCGGGTTCGAGGGATTTCCTTGCCACAGCCTCCCGAGCAGCTGGGATTTCAGGAGCCCGCCACCACGCCTGGCTAATTTTTGTATTTTTAATAGAGACAGGGTTTCACCGTGTTGGCCAGGCTGGTCTTGAACTCCTGACCTTGTGATCCGCCTGCCTTGGCCTCCCAAAGTGCCGGGATTACAGGTGTGAGTCACCGCGCTCGACCAGAACATGGGTTTTTGAAGTAACCCAATTAGAGACTAGAGGAGAAAAATCAGGGGTCAGGATGGAGGAAATTGTTGTTCCTTTAGAGCACACCCCTCCTGCGCGCCGTCTCTGGGGAACACCCCGTTAAGACAGAAAAGGTTATTATGGTTCTGTTCTGTTCTGCTTCAGAACATTGGGACTCTTTCTGTCTTGGAACCTTTAGGTCCGAAAGCGGGAATGCCTCTGAACAGGACCACAGGTGTCTCTAGAGAGGGAGACTTGGGGGTACTGCGGGAGATCGAACTGAGAGCTCCCAGGTTCAGGGACAGCGCTGCTGAGCCCGTTACATGGTTCGGCCGCGAGCCTGGGCCACCGAGTGTCCAGTTTGGCAGTTCATGCGTGAAGCCAACAAAGACAGATACAAGTGGTTTTGAGAGGACAGAACGCACTTCCCTCGTTTTCTGCCATCTGTTAGATTTTGTGGCCGTTTATGAAAGTTGCAGTGTCTGAAGACATGCCCATGTCCACCTGAGAATCCTGCAGATCTGACATCTGAAAAAAGGACCAATCCGTGGATAAATCGCCCGCTAAACATCACCATATTCCAGGCCGGGCCCACCAAATCTGACCGTATTCCAGGCCGGGCACAGTGGTTTCACACCTATAATGTCAGCACTTTGGGAGGCTGAGGCGGGAGGATCACCTCAGGTCAGGAGTTCAAGACCAGCCTGGCCAACACGGTGAAACCCCGTCTCTATTAAAAATACAAAAATTGGCCGGGCGCGGTGGCTCAAGCCTGTAATCCCAGCACTTTGGGAGGCCGAGACGGGCGGATCACGAGGTCGGGAGATCGAGACCATCCTGGCTAACACGGTGAAACCCCGTCTCTACTGAGAAAAAAATACAAAAAACTAGCCGGGCGAGGTGGCGGGCGCCTGTAGTCCCAGCTACTCGGGAGGCTGAGGCGGGAGAATGGCGTGAACCCGGGAGGCGGAGCTTGCAGTGAGCTGAGATCCGGCCACTGCACTCCAGCCTGGGGGGCAGAGCGAGACTCCGTCTGAAAAAAAAAAAAAAAAAAAGTAGTATTGAGACATCACTTCTCTTCACAATCCTAAAATATTGCAGGAAGCGATCACCTAAATTCGCAGAGGCTACAGGAAAGGGAACAAGGTAAGTTGGGATGGGTGAGGACAGATGTTTTTCTCCATCTTTGTTTACTAGTCTAATTAATTCTCTTGGAGATAACCCTCCAAAAAAAAAAATCACGTGGAAACTGGGATGAGATTTTTCTTGTAAAGTGGGTTTACAGCTTCCGATATGGTAACTGTACTAGGGGATTGTTGATGTGTGTTTCTCACATTTTTGTGCCTCTGGGAAGGACGGACAGGTGTCTGCAAAATGTTTATAGACCAAAGAAAAGAATGCTACTCGTGTTTGAGGATGATCTAGTCTCTTAAAGTAACTGGAATAGCAATAATTGGCGTTTGCATAGGAGTACACAGAATACTTGCTGGCCAGGCGCGGTGGCTCACACCTGTAATCCCAGCACGTTGGGAGGCTGAGGCAGGCGGATCACCTGAGGTCAGGAGTTCGAGACCAGCCTGGCCAACATAATGAAACCCCATTTCCACTTAAAAAAAAAAAAAAACTTGGCTGGGGGTGGTGGCGGGTGCCTGCAGCCCCAGCTACTAGGGAGGCTGAGGCAGGAGAATCGCTTGAACCTGGGAGGCAGAGCTTGCAGTAAGCCAAGATTGCACCACTGCACTCCACTCTGGGCAACAGAGTGAGACTCTCTCTCAAAAGAAAAAAACAACAAAAACTAAACCCCAAAACTCTCCATCTGCATTATAATACATGAGCCTCGAAACGGCCCTGTGGGAAGTTGTTTGGAGGTTTTTCACCTTCGTTTGAGTTTTGTGACGCTCAAGCTCAAGAAGGTTAAGTGACGTGCCCAGAGCTGTTTAAGTAGGAAACAGGCAGGTGGGAACTGAAAACTTTTTTCTTTAAAAAAAAATTTAAAAAAACATAATATTTATTAATTCCAGGCCAGTCCTTCAAAAATACACAGTTTAGAAGTAAGTAGAACTCTGGACCCTTCTTAACTGTACAGTATCACTTCCCAGAGCTGTGTGGCCCAGGGGCTGCCGCTAGCTTCTCACGCTTCGAAGCAGGTACCTGAGAATGAGGCAAGTCTGCACTGAGAGGTGCTGAAGGTATAAAGTGCACCAGGCCCCCGAGACCCAGATACGATGAAAGGAATGTAATATGTCCGATTATTCGTTTGTATTGATTACATGTCAAAATGATCATATTTCAGATGTATTGGGTTAAAATACATTAAGATTAACTCCACCTGTACCTTTTTACCTTTTTTTTTTTTTTTTTTTTTTGAGACAAGGTCTCACTCTGTAGCCCAGGCTGGAGTACAATGGCACAATCGTGGCTCACTGCAACTTCTGCCTCCTGGACTCCCGTGATCCTCCCACCTCAGCCTCCTGAGTAGCTGGGACCACAGGCACATGCCACCATGCCCAGCTAATTTTTAAATTTTTTTTGTGGAGATGGGGTCTCGCTTTGTTGCCCAGGCTGGTCTCAAACTCCTGGGCTCAAGTAGTCCTCCCGCCTCAGCCTCTCAAAGTGCTGGGATGACAAGTGTGAGCCACCACGCCCAGCCCTTTTTACCTTTTACTGTGAAGAAATTTAAGATGATACATGTGGCTCACATTGTATTTCTGTTGAATAGCACTGGCCTAGAACTATTTTCTGTGGTTTGCAATAGCATGATTTCTGTCTTGTATCAGTAACATGTCTCATATTTTACTACGTTCTAGCCTGTGAGGGCACCCCTCCATTTTGGGGGAGCAAGTTGCCTTAAACTTCCCTTTCTGTTTTGAAGACTGCTTTAAGAAACTTATACATTCTTTATTTCACTTTTTAAATTTTTAACTGACAGGGTCTCGTTCTGTCACCTGGACTGGAGTGCGGTGGTGCGTTCGTAGCTCACTGCAGCGTCTTAACTCTTGGGCTCGAGGGATCTCCTGAGTAGCTGGAACTATGTGTGTGTATTACCATGCCCGGCATATATATATATATACACACACACACACACGTTTAGAGACAGGGTCTTGCTGTGTCGCCCAGCTGGTCTCGAACTCTTGGGCTCAAGCAGTCTTCCTGCTTCGGCCTTCTAAAATGCTGGGATTACAGGTGTGAGCCACCACACCTGGCCTATCGTAGAATTTCAATATAATTCCTGTGATTTTAATGGCATAGCCTTCCAGGGAAGTCTTGATTCACTGGCAGAGTGTATGTTTGGGGACTGTGTGTTAGATCCGTGGTTGTGGGTATGGAGTGTGAATGTGGCATGCGCACTCGTGTGTGAAGAGGAGAGGAGGACGGGAAACACACCTTCCAGGGGGCTTTGCCGAACCCCACATGTCCCCCCGCCATACAGATTCTGCTTCTCTAAGGGTGAGGAGTAAAGATGTGTGTTCTTCTCTTACCCATAAAAAATACTGCCACGAGCTGGGCACGGTGGCTCATGCCTGTGATCCCAGCACTTTGGGAGGCTGAGGTGGGCGGATCACCTGAGGTCAGGAGTTCGAGACCAGCCTGGCCAACATGGTGAAACCCCCGTCTTTACTAAAAATACAAAAATGAGCTGGGTGTGGTTGCGCGCACCTGTAATCCCAGCTACTGAGGAGGCTGAGGCAGGAGAATTGCTCGAACCCGGGAGGGAGAGGTTGCAGTGAGCTGAGATCGTGCCCCTGCACTCCAGCCTGCGCTGCAGCCCGGGAGACGGAGGGAGGCTCTGTCTCAAAAATAAACACACAAACGAAAAATTACTGCCAGGTGGGTGAGTTCCTGTTACGGATGGGAATGTGTTGGGTCAGAGCGGGGCTGCGGGGGAAAGGCTGACAATCACCACATCAGGGAGAGACTTTACAGCCCTCGGAAAGGAAACCGCTGGCAAAGGCTCTTCTTTTATAAGCTTTTTCCAACGTGTGCGTCTCTTCCTTTTGTCCTTAGTGGCCACGGGGCACCGTAAAACTGGGGCCGGTCAGTCAGATGGAGGCCGATGTCCCGGGTAGCCCGCAGGTCCCGCTCTTCACAACAAGCCCCGCTTACAACCTGAGAGGTTTGGAAGTCCAGCTGGGCCTGTCCTTCCCCAGGCTCTGCTGGGGCTGCAGGGTAACTCAGTGCAGTCGATGCTGTGAGGCGTGTACAGACAGAGTTTGGCCTAATTCAGTCTAATTATTAAAATTCTTGGCAGGAATTCTACATGAATCACCTCCAAAAAAACTTACAGTCAAGTTAATGCTACAAGTCTGACTTCAGCCCACAAAACGGAGAAAACTTGGTTCTAAGTCTACAAAGGTAGCCTTAACTCCTCCTTGTCCACAGACTAGTGACTTTTTGCCACAGACAAAGGAGTGTGAATTTTCTTAGGAATCTGTCCGTGGGGGGTGAGGCTGGCTTCGGAGGGGGTCATCCCAGGGGGGATTTGGTCTACCCTGAATGAAGGCAGACGTTAGGCCCTTTGGCTGTGGTAGGTTGTATGACTTCCGGCAGGCTCCTTAGCCTCTCTGAACCTCAGTGTTCTATCTGGAAAATGGGGATAATAATAACTCAAAGAGTTCTCGTGGGTACTAAGTGAGCCAGTGTGTGCAGAACTTGTAGCAGATGCTGGGTGGGCTGGCTCACGCCTGTAATCCCAGCACTTTGGGAGGCTGAGGCAGGAGGATCACTTGAGCCCAGGAGTCTGAGGCCAGCCTGTGCAACAAGGCAAAACACTGTCTTTACAAAAAATTTTAAAATTAGCTGGGCGTGGTGGCGCACGCCTGTAGTCCCAGCTACTCAGGAGGCTGAGGTGGGAGGATCTGCTTGAGCCTGGGAAGCAGAGCTTGTGGTGAGCTGTGATCATACCACTGCACTCCAGCCTGGGCGACAGAGCGAGACCCTGTCTCAAAAAAAGAAAAACGAAAGCATAGATCAAAAAACAAAGACGGCGTGGTGGCGGGCGCCTGTAGTCCCAGCTACTCGGGAGGCTGAGGCAGGAGAATCGCTTGAACACAGGAGGCGGAGGTTGCAGTGAGCCGAGACTGCACCACTGCACTCCAGCCTGGGTGACAGAGTGAGTCTCTGTCACAAAAACAAAAACAAAAACAAAAAAGCTTGTAGCAGAGCTGAAGAGGTAAGCACCTCATACCTGTTTGCTGCTTTTATTGTTGTTGTTATTAGTTATACATTGTGTTCAAATACTGTGGGTACCAGGGTTTTCGATGAAATGATGGGAGGGGAGGCCAGGTGCAGTGGCTCACGCCTGTAATCCCAGCACTTTGGGAGGCCGAGGCGGGCAGATCACCTGAGGTTGGGAGTTCGAGACCATCCTCAACATGGAGAAAACCCGTCTCTACTAAAAATATAAAAAATTAGCCAGGCGTGCTGGTGTATCCCAGCGACTCGAGAAGCTGAGGCAGGAGAATCTCTTGAACCCGGGAGGCGGAGGTTGCAGTGAGCCGAGATCGCGCCATTGCACTCCAGCCTGGATGACAAGAGCGAAAGTCGATCTTTTTTTTTTTAAAAAAAAAAAAAGAAAAAAAAATAAAAGAGTGATGGGAGGGGCTATTGTGTTAAAATAGTGTGGGTACCAGAGTGGTGGATGGAATGATGGGAGGGTGACACTGTGATAAAATTTTGCGGGTGCCAGGGTGGTGGATGGAGTGATGCGAGGGTGACACTGTGATAAAATTTTGCGGGTGCCAGGGTGGTGGATGGAGTGATGGGAGGGTGACACTGTGATAAAATTTTGCGGGTGCCAGGGTGGTGGATGGAGTGATGCGAGGGTGACACTGTGATAAAATTTTGCGGGTGCCAGGGTGGTGGATGGAGTGATGCAAGGGGCTGTACTGGTGCTTCTTCCCTGTGACTCTTCCCTCTTCCTCACGTCTCCTTTGTAAACAGGTTTGGAGGGAAGAAAACAAGTCCTGGAAAAGCCAGTGGCATTGCCACTGAGTGACAGTTGCCTTTAAATAGCTTTCTCTGCTCGCCCTTTGTAGGAGGGGACAGGGCAGGACAGCCCAGTGAGGCAGCATCTTTTCTTATGCCGTATTTTTTCTGCACTGCATTCTCCCTAATAAATCTGTTTCTGCCTCGATGTAGATATCCCGAGGACCTTCACCGTGATTTTCAGGTTCAGAAAGACATTCTCGTGCCTTCTGCTCGAAGTATCAACCTCACCGATCTCAGAGGTTGACACTGGAAGTTAAATAGTTTTTTTCTGTTACCTGAACAGTTTCTAAGAATGCCAGAGTGAGTGTTGGCTTATGTCTGGAGTGGACTGTGGATGTGGGTCCCGGGTGTAAGTGGGAGCAGTGAATAATGGAACTGGTGAGAGATGCCCAGATAGTAGCAACAATGTTCCCTGGTATCAGGTTCAGTCCTGACTCACCAGCTGGGACAAACACCCGAGGGTATTTTTGGGAGATGACCCTGGAGGGCTGGAACCCTGGACCGTGTCGTTGTCCAGCTCATAGGCAGATGGCTCTGCATGAGACCACGTTTAAACAGCAAGCTGAGGCCGGGCGCGGTGGCTCACACCTGCAATCCCAGTACTTCGGGAGGCCGAGGCGGGTGGATCACCTGAGGTCAGGAGTTGGAGACCAGCCTGGCCAACATGGTGAACCCCATCTTTACTAAAAATACAAAAATTAGCCAGGCGTGGTGGTGGGCGCCTGTAATCCCAGCTGCTCAGGAGGCTGAGGCAGGAGAATAGCTTGAACCCGGGAAGCGGAGGTTACAGTGAGCCGAGATTGCGCCACTGCACTCCAACTTGGACGACAGAGCGAGACCCTGTCTCCAAAAACAAAAAACAAAAAAAAACAAAAAAAAACAAGACAGCAAGCTGAGGGGAGACTTTCAGGCTGTGTTTTTGGGACAGAATGCCATCAATTTAGATTTCGATTGAGTGCTTTGTTTGAATTCACTGCCCTGGTTTTCATGTGGGAGGCGTCCTTGAATTCCATGACTCCCGTGCTTTTCATTTGACTAACGAGGAAGCAGAGGTCAGGGCAGCTGAAGCATTTGAGTCACTTGGGGTCTGGGCAGAGCCCGGGAGTTGGACCAGGTCTGCTGTTTCCCAGGCCAAGGTTCTTCCCCGGAATAAACTGCGGAGAGGAAAGGAGCTGGCATTGATTCAGTGTCCGCCTTTGTGCCAGATACTGTTACTCCATTTCATGTAGAGATTGTGTCCCCCCCACAGATCCCTACGTGTTGCGAGGGTGATGTCCAGGCTCAGAGGGGTTTACCGGATACAAATGAGAATGCAGAAATGTCAGGCCAGGCACCGTGGCTCACTCCTGTAATCCCAGCACTTCGGGAGGCCAAGGTGCACAGATCACAAGGCCAGGAGTTCGAGACCAGCCTGGCCAACATAGTGAAACCCTGTCGCTACTAAAAATGCAAAAATTAGGGCCAGCTGCGGTGGCTCATGCCTGTAATCCCAGCACTTTGGGAGGCCGCGGTGGATGGATCACTTGAGGTCAGGAGTTCGAGACCAGCTTGGCCAACATAGTGAAACCCCGTTTTTGCTAAATATATAAAAATTAGCCAGGCGTGGTGGTGTGCACCTGTAATCCCAGGTACTCGGGAGGCTGAGGCAGGAGTATCGCCTGAACCCGGGAAGCGGAAGTTGCAGTGAGCTGAGATGGCGCCACTGCACTCCAGCCTGGGCAACAACAGCTAAACTCCATCAAAAAAAAAAAAAAAAAAAAAAAAAGAATGCAGATCTCTCTTTTCATAAAGTCCACACTTTTCTCTCAAAACTCTCCTACCTCCCAGAAGATGCTTCCAGCCCTGCAGACTGGGTCATTTTTAACATCTCTGCAGAATAATCCTGAGCTTTTAAATATTAAAAAACTTTCTTTTCATGAAGAGAGAAAAAAAGGTACATTTTTTTTGGCCGTCTTCTCTGTAGGCATTAGCTTTTGAGTGGTTTTTGGCTTTCCAATAAAGTGCTAAAGTTTAGGGCCGGTCCCAGTGGTAAGAATTTGAAAAACTAGTATCATTCATGTTTCTTCTCCTTGAACCAGCAGATTCATTTTGCTTGTAAATAAACTCACCACCCTCCCTTCCCACCCAGGGAGGGTCCTGATGC
Source organism: Macaca fascicularis (assembly GCF_037993035.2). Lineage (NCBI taxonomy): Eukaryota > Metazoa > Chordata > Mammalia > Primates > Cercopithecidae > Macaca > Macaca fascicularis. The sequence continues at coordinate 1,006,100 of NC_088390.1, read as the reverse complement.
CAGCCATGGTTTGCCACCAGCCTCCTGGGAGGGAAGAGATTTCCTCCTGACATTTGTACCTGCCTTGTGCCCCTCTGTTCCTGCGAGAGCTGGGAGTCTGGTGGCGAAGAGAGTGGGCTCCCAAGCCATATGGTCAGCTCTAGGTTCCTGGCATTGTGGCCTTGGGCACGTCACCATTTTCAGGCCTCCATTTCTCCATCTATAAAATACTCTCTCTCTTCACAAGCTTTTTGGCTATATCTTCAGAAAAGTTTCTGGGTTTTTTTGTTTTGTTTTGTTTTTTTGTTTTGAGACGGAGTTTTGCTCTGTTGCCCAGGATGGAGTGCAATGGCACAATCTTGGCTCACTGCAACCTCTGCCTCTAGGTTCAAGTGATTCTCCTGCCTCAGCCTCCTGAGTAGCTGGGATTACAGGCACCAGCCACCACGCCTGGCTAATTTTTGTATTTTTAGTAGAGACTGGATTTCTCCATGTTGGTCAGGCTGGTCTCGAACTCCTGACCTCAGGTGATCTGCCCGCCTCGGCCTCCCACAGTGCTGGGATTACAGGCTCGCCTGGCCCTCAGAAAAGTTTTAGTGTTACACCCTGTAGCTTGAGGATATCATTTACTTTAACAAAGCCCTTTGACTTCTTTTGTAAAAATAATTAATTTAGAGACAGAGTCTCGCTCTGTTACTCAGACTGGGTTGCGATGACATGATCACGGCTCACCGCAGCCTCGAACTCCTGGGCTCAAGTGATCCTCCTGCCTCGTCCTCCCTAGTAGCTGGGACTACATGTGTGCACCACTGCCCCCGGCTTGTAAAATTTATCAGCTGGGCAAGATCCTCCCTTCAGGAAGCTTATTTTATTATCTCCCAGGAAAGAAAGGCTGTACTTAAATCTCCGTAACAGAGAGGAGAGAAAGGAGAAAAGTGTGGAATCCTTGGTTTTGTTTTTTAAGGCTCAGTGCCAATTCCTGAAGATACAATCATGAATGAATCAGGCTTTGCCCTCAAGGAGCTAAGTCTCCTTGCGGGAGAGAGAAGCAAGCTGCGTCTTCTTTGCAACTCTCACTAATATCTGCCATCTTTTGTTGATTTTTGTTGCTTATTGATCGTCCACCCTCACGAGAATATGAGCCCAGGAGAGCAGGCATCCAGGTGTCTCTCTCAGGGTCTTATTTTTTGTACCGAGCATGTCAATATTTGTGGAATTAATGGATGGATAGATGGAGTATTAAGCGAAGTAAGGAGACAGTTACAATACTGTTAACATAGAAGGTGCTGTAAGAAAAGCATGCACAGGCCAGGCGCCGTGGCTCACTGAGGCCTGTAATCCCAGCACTTTGGGAGGCTGAGGCGGCTGGATCACCTGAGGTCAGGAGTTTGAGACTAGCCTGAGCAACATGGTGAAACCCCATCTCTACTGAAAATACAAAAATTATCCGGGCGTGGTGGCAGGTGCCTGTAGTTCCAGCTACTTGGGAGGCTGAGGCAGGAGAATCGCTTGAACCCAGGAGGCGGAGCTTGCAGTGAACTGAGATCGCACCACTGCACTCCAGCCTGGGCCACAGAACGAGACTCTGTCTCAAAAAAAAAAAAAAAAAAGAAAACAAAAGGAAAAGAAAAGCATGCCCAGAGGCAGAATCCCAGCCCTGTCCTTTTCTGGGGAGAGGGGATAGGAGGAAATGATTCTGGGGTAGTTTTTTTGTTTTGTTTTTTTGAGACAGGGTCTGTTGTGTCACCCAGGCTGGACCCCATCATGGCTCACTGCAGCCTCGACCTCCCGGGTTCAAGCAATCCTCCCACCTCAGCTTGGAACTACAGGCGTGTAGTACCGGCCTGGCTAATTTTTGTGTTTTTGTAAAGATGAGATTTCTCCATCTTACCTAGCCTGGTCTTGAACTCCTGGCCCCAAGTGATCCTCCCACCTTAGCCTCCCAAAGTGCTGGGATTACAGGTGTGAGACATTGCGCCTGGCCTCAGAGGAGTTTCTCCGAGGAGGTGGCGTCCGGACGAGTTCCTGACAGCAGAGTAGGAGTTAGTAGGTGAAGATGGAATCAAAGGTGTTCCAGGCAGGGTGCTGGGATTACAGGTGTGAGACATTGTGGAGAATTGCGTGAACCCGGGAGGCAGAGGTTGCAGTGAGCCAAGATCACGCCAGTGAGCTCCAGCCTGGGCAGCAGAGCGAGATTCCATCTCAAAAAGGAAAGAAAAGAAAAAAAAAAAAAAAACTGCTGGACTGAGAATTCAATTAACCCAGACTTGACAGCACAGCGAGGAAATCTTTGCGGATCGCCCTGGGACAGGGCATTGAAGCTAATAGGCGGTACTGTCTGTAATTTCTCAATTTCCTTTCAATAATAGCGGAAGATGCCGGACGTCAATGAGGCCGTCTGGCATTTTCCTTCCCTTGTTCAATTTACGTGATTGCCTTTTGACATCTGACTGATGTGATAAGGATGCACCCCACCCTAGAATGGGCTTTCAAGAAGAAATTGAGTTTTCTATTAATCATGAGATCCGTCTTACTAATTGATTGTCCTGTAAGCAGTGAGGGGCAGCTACAGTGGCTTTGTTTCAGCGACGCTGGGAAGAAGCCTCGCGTCTCCGCTGTCGTGTTGATTCTCACCCAACTGCCTTTCCCATCTGGGTCGCTGGAGGGTGGGAGCAGCCCTTACCTCTGCCTCCCTTTCCCAGGACAGAGCATTCTCCATCCCCGTGAGCCTGGCTCGGACTTGCCTGGGACCTGCCGGGAGCTGAACGTCGTTTTCTTTCACCCCAGGAAAAAGTATTTCCTGGGCACGGCAGCCGTGGGTTGCTAGTCCCTGGCGGTCATGAAAGCTCACGTGTGTGTGACGGTGGCACTATTGTTAGGCACGCCGGAGTTTCCATTGCAGAACCGGTATCTGCCGCAGGGCCTTTCCTAGGAGAGGCGTCGTCGAAACAGGCCTAGGAGGGGACTGGCTTGGGAAAAAAGAAGAAAAAGAATATTGTGTGTGATAGGAACTGAGAAGTAGGGTGAGTTTGTTGAGTGGCCAGAGGTGGGTGGTCAGGACCGCGTGGTCCATTTTAGCATCTTTGAGAGCTACAGAGGCTCAAGTGTCTCTTGGTAGAGAATTTAGGGAAGCTTTGAACTCGAGGAGAAGGTTCTATTACCAGAAACAACTCTGGAAAAACAGATGTCGTCTGTCAATTCCACAAAAACTTCCCTGGGCTGGGGTTAGCAAGATGAGAAGTGGGAGAGCTGGATAGTTTAATAAGTGTTTATATTTTAGTTTAAAGTGAAGTGGAAACACAAATACAATAGTTAAAAATGTCTGGTAAGTTTGTACGGTGTGTGAGGCAACATGTTAAGTGCCGTATATACATGAGCCAGCTTAATCCTCTCACGAACACGGAGAGGTATGGGAACAGTTCTACTTTTTTAAAAAATTATTATTCTTGTCTTTTAGACACAGGGTCTTGCTGTGTTGCCCAGGCTGGTGTGCCGTGGCATGATCATAGCTCATTGTCACCTCAAACTCCTGCACTCAAAATAATCCACCTCTGCCTCCCAAGTAGTTAGGACGACAGGCACACGCCACCATGCCTTGCTTATTTATTTATTTATGTATTTATGTATGTATTTATTTATTTAGAGACGGAGTTTCGCTCTTGTTGCCCAGGCTGGAGTGCAACAACACAATCTCGGCTCACCGCAACCTCCGCCTCCTGGGTTCAAGTGATTCTCCTGCCTCAGCCTCCCAAGTAGCTAGAATTACAGGCATGCGCCACCATACCCGGCTAATTTTTTGTATTTTTAGTAGGGACAGGGTTTCTCCTTGTTGGTCAGGCTGGTCTTTAATTCCCGACCTCAGGTGATCCACCTGCCTCAGCCTCCCAAAGTGCTGGGATTACAGGCATGAGCCACCGTGCCCAGCCTGTTTAATTTTTTTGTAGAGATAGAGCCTTGCTATGTTGCCCAGGCTGGTCTTGAACTCTTGGCCTCAAATAATCCTCCCCACCTCAGCCTCCCAAAGCATTGGGATTACAGGTGTGAGCCACTGCCCCCAGCCCGTCAACGCTTTGTAAAGCCCATTTTATTATAAGATTCACCTTGGAAGATATTACATTATTGAGAAGAATTTACGATGTTGGGAAAGATTAGGTCTTTTTAACCTGGAAAGTATTATTGTAGCAGCTTTAGAAGGTTACTGAAATCTGTTTGTCCCCATACCTAGCTTTACCATGGCCCCAGTCCCCATGGTCGTTTATGTGTGATCATCTCTCATTTTCTTGCTTCTTTGGGTTCCCTCTTTTCTTCCTCTCTCCATTAGAGAAGATGAACTGCAAAGAGAAGGGGTGGGCCGGGTGCAATGGTTCACGCCTGTAATCCTAGCACGTTGGGAGGCTGAGGCAGGCAGATCACTTGAGGTCAGGAGTTCGAGACCAGCCTGAGCAACATGGCGAAACCCTGTCTCTACTAAAAATACAAAAATCAACTGGGCATGGTAGCAGGTGCCTGTAATCTCAGCTACTTAGGAGGCTAAGGCAGGAGAATCACTTGAACTTGGGAGGTGGAGATTGCAGTGAGCCGAGATTGCGCCACTGCACTCCAGCCTGGGTGACAGAGCGAGACTCAGTCTCAAAAAAAAAAAAAAAAAAAAAAAGGGGTGAAAGGAAGGGATGAGAGAGAAAGGCAATCAGGGAGAGCCAGGATTCCAGGGAAATTGCGATGGCCGCCGGCGGGGACCTGGGTGTACCCACGTTTCGGCCGTGCAAATGGCTAAAGCCAGGTGGATTTAAACTTGACGCAGTCACATCTCAATTATGCATTCAGCTGGAAGTAGGTATTTTAGCAGCCAGCTTAGCAAAGCTCAGGACCGGGGCACCTCCATCATGTCTCTGCCCGTGCCTGCAGACACCAGCAGCAGAGCTGCAGAGGCTGCCCCCGGCAGGACCCCCAGGTTCCGGGCGTTGAGATGCTTCTTCTGGCTTTTTTGAAGGCCAGGCCTTCTTTCCATTGCTATCTCAGGCTGCTGAGCGATGGAGATAATTTTTGAAAAACGAAAAACCAAGGAGGGCGTTCTTACCAGACTGAATATAGCGACCAAGGTGCTGTCTTTGAAGCTGGGACGGAAGGATTAGGCCCCTCTCTCTAGCCTCTGCCTGGGGTTTCCTGAGACTGGGTTCCATGCTTTCTCCCCTAATAAGATTATCCGCCAGAGGAGTCTCCATAACCCACGCACGCAGGCTCAGAAGGCTCACCTTTTCCAGCCTCCCTCCAGGAACGTGGCCTGACACAGCTGCACTGATTGACTCGTGAAAGTAACCAGACTGTTGCCCTGCTGGGGACTTGGGCTGCATCGGTGTATTCCTCCCCTCTGCAGCAGCCAAGCGAACAGCTTTGCCCTTTAGGGACACAGGCAAATGTCTGGAGACTTTTAATTTTTAATTGATAGACTTTGTTTCATAGAACAGTTTTAGGTTTTCAGAAAAACTGAGTAGGAAGTACAGAGTTCACAGATACCCCTCCGTTGCCCTCCGGGTATTCCTGCTGTTGTTACCATCTTGCATTCGTGCACTACATTCGTTACAACTGCGGGGCTGATATGGATACATTGTTATTAACTGAAGTTCATAGCTTATCTTAGGGTTTATTGCTGTGTTGGGCACTGTTTGTTTTGATGAATGCATCACGAATGACATGCATCCACATGTTGGACACTATTTTGGTGAGTGCATAATGAATGACAGGCATCCATCAGAATGGGATCAGACAGAGTCGTTTCACTGCTCTCAAAGTCTCCTGGGCTTCTGGCACCGTTTTCGATCGTCACTAAGCGGGCATTACTGGCATTTCCTGGGACACCAATGAACATTCTACAATGTGCAAAACAGCCCCCCCCCGACCCGCCCCTTCCCAGCAAAGTGTCAGCAGTGGTGAGACCGTGAGACCTGCTATACAGACACTGACTTGCCAGGTGCATTTGTGAGTGTCTTGTGGGTGGGAATGGAGCTTGTGAGGCTCCAGTGCTGGAAACCTGGTGTTTGGATGAGGGGTGACGTGGCAGTGCAGGAGAAGAGAGATACCAGGTGGATTTGGAGAGTCCTGAGAAGACGGTCAACTGTAAGTGAGAGGCGGCGTTCCAGCCATAATCCCTACACACACATTCCTGTAACTCTCACCTTCTTAAATTCAAACCCTGAGGTCTCAGTCCAATTAAAATGCCCTAAATTCTAATTGTTAGGCTGTGCATGGTGGGGTTAGCATAGGCTCCTTGTTGGGCTGTGCGTGGTGGGGTTAGCTTAGGCTCGTTGTTGGGCTGTGCGTGGTGGGGTTAGCCTAGGCTCCTTGTTGGGTTGTGCATGGTGGGGTTAGCTTAGGTTCCTTGTTGGGCTGTGCGTGGTGGGGTTAGCTTAGTCTCCTTGTTGGGCTGTGCATGGTGGGGTTAGCTTAGGTTCCTTGTTGGGCTGTGCATGGTGGGGTTAGCTTAGGTTCCTTGTTGGGTTGTGCATGGTGGGGTTAGCTTAGGCTCCTTGTTGGGTTGTGCGTGGTGGGGTTAGCTTAGGCTCCTTGTTGGGCTGTGCGTGGTGGGGTTAGCTTAGGTTCCTTGTTGGGCTGTGCATGGTGGGGTTAGCTTAGGTTCCTTGTTGGGTTGTGCATGGTGAGGTTAGCTTAGGCTCGTTGTTGGGCTGTGCGTGGTGGGGTTAGCTTAGGCTCGTTGTTGGGCTGTGCGTGGTGGGGTTAGCCTAGGCTCCTTGTTGGGTTGTGCGTGGTGGGGTTAGCTTAGGTTCCTTGTTGGGCTGTGCGTGGTGGGGTTAGCTTAGTCTCCTTGTTGGGCTGTGCATGGTGGGGTTAGCTTAGGTTCCTTGTTGGGCTGTGCATGGTGGGGTTAGCTTAGGTTCCTTGTTGGGTTGTTCATGGTGGGGTTAGCTTAGGCTCCTTGTTGGGCTGTGCGTGGTGGGGTTAGCTTAGGTTCCTTGTTGGGCTGTGCGTGGTGGGGTTAGCTTAGGCTCCTTGTTGGGCTGTGCATGGTGGGGTTAGCTTAGGCTCCTTGTTGGGGTGTGCATGGTGGGGTTAGCTTAGGTTACTCCCTAACTAAGTGCGGTCCTTGATGCGCCTGTGATGGAACTAAAAGTGCCAAGTCTTGGATTGAGGTCCCCTGTGTCGAAGCATCGTAGCCGCTCACTGCCTCAGTTTCCTTTTCTGAAGACAGTTGTCCTAGTCTCACTGTAGACAGAGCATCTTCATGAGCTGATCTCCTCAGTGTTCTCTGGTTAGCTTTTGTGATGCCAGGGCTGTATTATGACCTTTTATTAAAGGCAGATATGGATGCTAAGTGTGTGTGAATGGGATAGAAAGCCATAAGATGACTCCTTATAAAGATGAGAGATTGAGGCTGGACGCAGTGGCTCATGCCTGTAATCCCAGCGCTTTGGGAGGCCAAGGTGGGAGGATCGCTTGAGCTCAGGAGTTTGAGACCAGCCTCAGCAATACAATGAGACCTCATTTCTACAAAAAATTAACTGGGCATGGTGGCACACAGCTGTGTTCCCAGCCATTCGGGAGGCTGAGGAGGATCGCCTGAGCTCAGGAAGTCAAGGTTGCAGTGAGCTGTGATCGTGTCACTGCGTAACAGCCTGGGCAACAGAGTGAGATGGATGGATGGACAGACAGACAGATAGACAGACAGATAGATAGATAGATTTGTAAGGGAAAAATACAAATGTTCCAAGTCAGCACTTTGCAAATGGAGGGGCCGTATTCGTGAAGCAGGTGGCGTAGCATCAGCCCCACAGACCTCATTGCCCCATAAATCTCATCAAATAGGAGCAATGATTCTATTCCCCTGAGAGGCCTGGGAGGAGAATCCAAAAGCCAAATTCACTCCCTTATGGAATGTAAATATGGATCAAGAGCGATGTTCCTTTTCATAAATTACCTCCTCCACCCTATCTGTCTGAAGTCATAAAGCCCCAGATGTAACCAGAAAAATCCAGAAAAGATATTATTTTGAAAAAACTCTTGTCTAGGCGCCGTGGCTCACGCCTGTAATCCCAGCACTTTGGGAGGCTGAGGCGGGCAGATCATGAGGTCAGGAGATCAAAACCATCCTGGCCAACATGGTGAAACCCCGTCTCTACTAAAAATACAAAAAATTAGCCGGGCGTGGTGGCGGCGCCTGTAATCCCAGCTACTCGGGAGACTGAGGCAGGAGAATGGTGTGAACCCGGGAGGCGGAGCTTGCAGTGAGCCGAGATCACGCCACCGCACTCCAGCCTGGGTGGCAGAGCAAGACGCCGTCAAAAAAAAAAAGAAAAGAAAAAAAAAAAAAAGAAAAAACTCTTTCTTTGTGGGTGCATGTTTGGGCTGGAGCGGGAAAGCTTTGCGGAGCAACAGTGTTCAAACTGAGGCATGTAAAACAAATTTTATTCAAACTTTAATTATCTCCCACCTGCTGGCACTTTGTGACGTTCGGAGGGAAAAGGATCATTGAGAACAGCATTTGATGTGCATGAGAGTTGCTGGGTTTTTTTCCTGTTCTTAGATGGGATTTGTTCTTAAGTTTATTTCATAATGAGTAGGTCCAAACACAGAGTTCACGTTGGCATGCTTGACACTGTTTAATTAAGATCCTTTACCCATGAAGTGTTGGCTTTTGTTGTGTTGAATTCAGTTTTTTCAGAAGTTTGGACCTTGGGATTTGGGTGTCTTTCTCCATCCCGGTGAGAGGGATGGGACACTGGGTGTGTGCTCTTTGTGAGTGGGGGTACATGATCTATGGCAGGTCAGGGGAGCGAAGGGAAAATGTGGCAGTGCTTTGCTTTTCACCAGGCTCCAAAATACCCACAGCCTTAAACTTGAAACTTGGGTGTCTATCCTCATTTTGCATTCTGCAACAGCCAAGAATTAATCTGTCTGCATTTTTCTTTCTTTCTTTCCTTGCTTTTCCCTTCCCTTGCCTTCTCTTCTCCTTCTCCTTCTCCTTCTTCTTTCTCTCTCTCTCTCTCTCACTCTCTCTCTCTCTCTCTCTTTCTCTCTCTTTCTCTTTTCTTTCTTTTCACAGTCTTGCTCTGTTGCTCAGGCTGGAGTGCAGTGGCACAATCTGGACTCACTGCAACTTCCACCTCCTGGGTTCAAGCGATTCTCCTGCCTCAGCCTCTCGAGTAGCTGGGATTACAGGCACATGCCACTACTCCTGGCTAATGTTTGTATTTTAGTGGAGACAGGGTTTTGCCATGTTGGCCAGGCTGGTCTTGAACTCCTGACCTCAGGTGATCCACCTGCCTTGGATTCCCAAAGTGCTAGGATGAAAGGTGTGAACCACCATGACCGGCCAGTCTCTCTGCATTTCTCATTCATTTCTACCTTCCTATGCTCTTTTTGGCTCCGATGCAGAATCACTACATGTATCAGGGCTTAGAGCTTTTCAGTATGTTGCAACAAAAGTAACTTCGTCACTTATTAAGCACATGGCATGTGCAGGCGCTGGGCTTCCTGCTCTATCTTCTCATTTAATCCTCCTGAGAAGCCAAGTGTCACATAGCTGGCAGGTGGTGAAGCTGAGATTTGAACCTGTTGCCTAACCACAATCCATCTGTTAACCACAAACCTTAGTCTCTTTCTCTTTGTGCACTGAGGCTTAGAACCCCCAGCATTCTGCTTCTTGTTTCTTCTGAGTCAGATGTTTCAAGTGGCTCCATCAATCTTTTTTTTTTTTTTTTTTTTTGAGATGGAGTTTTGCTCTCGTCGCCCAGGCTGGAGTGCAGTGGTGCGAGCTCAGCTCACAGCAACCTCCACCTCCCGGGTTCAAGCAATTCTCCTGCCTCAGCCTCCTGGGTAGCTGGGATTACAGGTGCCCGCCACCATGTCCAGCTAATTTTTGTATTTTTAGTAGATTCGGGGTTTCTCCATGTTGACCAGGCTGGTCTTGAACTTCTGACTTCAGGTGATCCACCTGCCTTGGCCTCCCAAAGTGCTGGGATTACAGGTGCGAGCCACGGCGTCTGTCCTCTGTCAATCTTTATGTAAGTTCCGATGCATCTAGAAAGTCCTCTCACATCCCAGCTGTATTTTTTTTTAATTTTACTTTTTGCTGTGATTGATAATAGCAGTTGTCTGGAGACCTAAGAGCACCCTCGTTTTCTTGAAGTCAAAAAACCTTGGGAGGGAGAGCATTAGGAGAGATACCTAATGTAAATGATGAGTTAATGGGTACAGCACACCAGCATGGCACATGTAGACATATGTAACAAACCTGCACATTGTGCACATGTACCCTAGAACATAAAGTATAATAATAAAAAAAGGAGAAAAAAAAAAAACCTTGCTGAGACCAGGTGTGGTGGCTCATGTCTGTCATCCCAGGACTTTGGGAGGCCAAGGTGGCCAGATCCTTTGAGCCTAGGATTTCTCTGCCAGACTGGGTAACACAGTGAGATCCCATCTCTACAGAATAATTTTTAAAATTAGCCGGGAGTGGTAATTTTGTGGTGCACGCCTGTGGTCCCAGCTACTCAGGAGGCTGAGGTGGAAGGATCGCTTGAACCCAGGCTGTCAAGTCTGCAGTGAGCTGTGCTTACACCACTGCACTCCAGCCTGAGTAACAGAGCCAGATCCTGTCTCAAAGAAATAAGGATTATACATTAAAACTAATTTTGTGGAACTTAGTCCTGCTATAAGATACATATTTTCCTTTTTATTGCATTAGAAGTGCCTTAAACCCTGGCTTCTGTCCCTCTCTGTACCCTGTGTGGTAGCTGCACTCCCTCCGTGTTGTAGGAACCCAAGTTGAGGAACAGGAACACTCCTGAGCGTGTGCTGTACCAGGCACGCCTCTCATCCGTGACCTGTGTGGCAGTTCCAGACCTCTCTGTTCTACACACGAGGGAGCTGAGGCTTGGAGAGGTCCGGTGGACTTGATGAACCTCATGGCTAATGGCTTGTCATGGAACCGAGGGTTGAAACTCAGGCCTCTGTGACACTGAAACCCACGTCCTCGCCGCTCTGTTCTTCTTTTCCGTCGAATGGGAATTGGGTGAAATGGAATTCTGCTTTTTTCTTAGGAAAAAGGAGGTGGAAAGGCGTGTAGAAACACGTGGAAAGCCTTTCTCTTTTATCCCCCTCAAGCCACAGGGGCCAGCTCAGTGGCGGTGGTTCACTGGCGTGGAGTGAGCGGAAAAACGGGGTCATGCCGCCGCCAGAAGCCTGCGTTCCTGTCTAATTGGCGAGTACACGCTTTCTTTGTATTTGTTTACCTTATGGCTAGTTCTGACAAATAAAATGGATTCTTTTCTTGGCCTCTGGGGTGGAGTAAGCTGTGGGGTTTTAGAGGAGGGAGCGAAGGCCTGAAAGTGCCCGGGATTTGCAAAGTCTCCAAGAACGTGGTGCAGAAGAAGGTATTCTTGACTTTGGTGACAAGAGCTTTTGAACGGCAGCTTCCCCAGTCATGCTCACGGAATCGGACACTGCCTTGTGACTGTACGTTGTCCACACATCCTCCCCCTGCACCTCCATCAAACCTTCGTCGCTGTGGCCACTTGCCTGGGAGAGGACTGGCCGGTCAGCTAGCATGGATTTACGGAGCTCCCACCAGATAAAAGATGGAGGCCGGGCGCAGCGGCTCACGCCTGTAATCCCAGCACTTTGGAAGGTTGAGGCGGGTGGATTGGTTGAGGCCAGGAGTTTGAGACCAGCCTGGGCAACATGGCGAGACCCCATCTCTACAGAAAAAAAAAAATTACAAAAATTAGCCAAGTGTGGTGGTGCATGCCTTGTAATCCCAGCTACTTGGGAGGCAGAGGTGGGCGGATTGCTTGAGCCCGGGAGGTTGAGGCGCAGCCATGATCGCACCACTGCACTCCAGCCTGGGTCTGAAAAAATAAATAAATAAAAAATAAAATAAAAGTTTGTTTTATCCAGATTGTCAGGCAAAAATGTTAGGATAAACAATAGAATGAGATCAAAGCCTTCCTCTTTTTGCGTTAGGTTGGAATTCCAACCATCCAGTGAGAGGTATTATTGTTATTATATATATATTTTTTAGAGATGGAGTCTCGCTCTCTCGCCCAGGCTGAAGTGCAGTGGCACGATCTTGGCTCACTGCAACCTCCACCTCCCGGGTTCAAGGGATTCTCCTGCCTCAGCCTCCCAAGTAGCTGAGATTATAGGTGTGTACCACCATGCCTGGCTAATTTTCGTATTTTTAGTGGAGACAGGGTTTTACCATGTTGGCCAGGCTGGCCTCGAACTCCTGAGCTCAGGTGATCCACCTGCCTTGGCCTCCTGAAATGCTGAGATTATAGGTGTGAGCCACCGTGCCTGACCTTTTAAATTTTATTTTATAGAGACAGGTTCCTACTGTGCTGCCCAGACTGGTCTTGAAGTCCCGGACTCATGCAGTTCTCCTGCCTCAGCCTCCCAAGTAGCTGGGATTACAGGCGTGTGCCACGACACCTGGCTAATTGTTGTATGTTTAGTAAAGACGGGGTTTCACCATATTGACCAGGCTGGTCTCGAACTCCTGACCTCAAGTGATCCACCTGCCTCAGCCTCCCAAAGTGCTGGGATTCCCCGCGTGAGCCCCCGCACCGGCCGACAGTGTTGGCTCTAATGGAGGGAAGCCTTGCTGTGTGCTGCTGGCCTTGCAGGGAAGAATCATGAGCGAGTGTCAGGTATCCAGCAGAATTTGTCTTACGTCTCTTGGACTAAGTATTCCCTTTGGCTCAGTAAGAGCAAAACCCTTTAGTCCAGCCTGGATGTTAGAGAACCTTCTGCTTGCTTAATTTATTGATTTTTTAAAGCCAAAACTATGTCAGCAGAGCCAAGAATAATGTTGGAGAGATTCTGTCTAAGAACATATCCTTGCGTAGTTTTCCTGACTGAAATCCATGCTGCTAACACTTGGGACCTGAGAGCTGCTTCGGTGGAGGGACCCGGCACCGCGGTCAGAATGGGGTGGATCCTAACACACAGCCTTCGGTTTCTGATGGGCCCCACCTCGCCCCTGCCTCTCTGTGCCTTTCTTGTGGTTCCATGCCAGGGTTTTGAGCTGCATTTGGAGCCTTTGTAGAGAATTTTCTAAGGAGCATTAAAAGCGAGTAGCACAGCCCCAGGTGGGCATGGAGCCTTTCTTTAGAGGGGGGCATGTGCACAAAGAAAAGGAAGCAGCCATTTACTTGAAGAAGTGATTCCTGGCTAAGAAACGATTGTGAGAAATGAAAGACTAGACGTAGGAGACGGACGATGAAATCCTGAACTCTTCTGATTCTTTTTTTCTTTTTTCTTTTTTTTTTTTTTGAGACAGCGTCTCACTCTTGTCGCCCAAGCTGGAGTGCAGTGGTGCAATCTCAGCTCATTGCAAACTCCGCCTGCCGGATTCAAGTGATTCTCCTGCCTCAGCCTCCCGAGTAGCTGGGATGACAGGTGCCTGCACCACGCCCGGCTAATTTTTATATTTTTAGTAGAGATGGGGTTTCACCGTGTTGACCAGGCTGGTCTGGAACTTCTGACCTTGTGATCAGCCCGCCTCGGCCTCCCAAAGTGCTGGGATGACAGGTGTGAGCCGCCGTGCCCGGCCACGCATCTTAAGTCTTGTTAGTCTCCATCCAAACCTTGACCGATGATGGGACATGTCAGTCTGAACGAGACCCTTTCCTGGACCTCTCTCTCATACCGTCTCATCCCACCCAGGAGGCCTGACTCAGCTCCGCTTGGCCTTAGATGTCCCTTTTCTCCCTAAGAGAGATGGCAGGGTCACAGGATGCCTCAGGCCAGACTCTTCTTTCATTCACACCTGGGTCATTCTGCTGTGTCCTCAGCTAAATCTTTGTTTGGGAGAAAACTCACACTGTCTTTGGCCCCCGAGTTCTGGATTGGTGATTGGAGTACAGATGTTTCAAAACTGTTCACATTCTAGAAACGTGTTTTATTGGGACATCCAGAGCTGTTGAGACACTTGGGATCAGTCTTCAGCTCCAGTTTGCTGATTAATTCCTGAGGGACCATCCGTCCCTGTTCTAGTTTCTGAACATTTGGGTTCCCCATTCAAGACACGGCACTTCCCTGCTGGGTGGCTAGAGAAGCAAACGAGGGCCCAGAAGGTGTTCTAGAAAGTCAGGTGGATGGGGAGAGAATGGAGGAGGATCCATCCCAGCCTGTCCCCAGCCCAGCTGCCCTTCTCCTGTGGCCATCAGAGTGTTGTCCTTCCCCTGGACAGTGCCAGACACACTTCCCTGACTCGCTCTGGCGATGCCTTGCCATCATCATCCGCAGTTCCCCTGATCTCTCTGTTTTTTGACATTATTATTGTTTTTTAGAGACAGGGTCTCGCTGTGTTGCCCAGGCTGGAGTCCAGTGGTGCAATCATAGCTCACTGTCACCTCAAACTTCTGTGTTCAAGGGATCCTCCCACTTCAGCCCCCCAAGTAGCTAGGACTCCAAGTGCACGCCACTACACAGGGCCCACTACACAGGGCCCACTGCACAGAGCCTGCTACACATGGCCCGCTACACACCGCCCGCTATACACGGCCCGCTACACAGAGCAGAGCCCACTACACATGGCCCGCTACACAGAGCCCGCTACACACCGCCCGCTATACACGGCCCGCTATACACCGCCCGCTATACACCGCCCGCTACACACCGCCCGCTATACACGGCCCGCTACACAGAGCAGAGCCCACTACACATGGCCTGCTACACAGAGCCCGCTGCACACGGCCCCCTACACAGAGCAGAGCCCACTACACATGGCCCGCTACACAGAGCCCGCTGCACACCGCCCGCTACACAGGGCCCCCTGCACAGGGCCCGCTGCACACGGCCTGCTGCCCACTGCCGCTACTCATGGCCGGCTACACAGAGCCTGCTACACACGGCCCGCTGCACAGGGCCCGCTGCACAGGGCCCGCTACACACCGCCCGCTACACACTGCCCGCTACACACGGCCGGCTGCACAGAGCCCACTACACAGGGCCCGCTACCCACAGCCCACACAGGGCCCACTACAGAGGGCCCGCTGCACACGGCCCACTACACACAGCCACGTTTTATTTTTATCTTTTGGTAGAGAAGGGGCTGCATATGTTGCTCAGGCTGGCCTCAAACTGCTGACCTCTGGTCATCCGCACACCTGGGCCTCCCACACTGATTGGGATTACAGGCGTGAGCACCATGCCTGGGCCTACAAGTCTGTCTTTAGATCTTGCGTCTTTGCTGCCCCCCACTTCTGTACGATATGGGACCGTGACCCTTGAAGTCCTTGTCCTGTGAGCCTTCCTGGGTGCTTTTCTTTCTGGGCATTTCTGCCCTCCCAGCACCAACCTGGCTTCATGGAGAGGAGACCGGAGGGTCCCCTCTGAGGTCATCTCTCTTGGGAGGAGCTTTGGCTTCTTAGCCTGGGATGTTTTTGGCCAGCTTCTTTCTTTCCTTAGCCTGAGGTCGTGGAGGTGATGTGGGAGGGGTTTGGAGCTGTGGATGGAAATTTGAGGCCTGTGCTGGTTCAACTCCAAGAACAAAGGGCTACTTTGACAACAGCCAGTGAGCAGCTTCTGCTGGGGGTTCTCGGCGGGGGCGGGGTGGGGGGAGAAAAGAGGGGCCTCTGTGAACAGGGGTTTCCATGTCTCAGAAACTAAGATTCAGTAAGAGAGAGTCAGCATCGTCTTCCCCCCGCCGTTCCCTTCCTGGCCTGATTGACCCTGTTGCTCCGAGTTAGTTGTTGTGGAGAGAGAAGGAATGGGCAGGAGACACAGGAAACAAGGCCCTGGTGTGTTTTTTTTTTCCTTACTATTCAAAAATACGAAGTTGGCCAGGTATAGCCTCCCAAGTAGCCAGGCCTCCAGGTGCACGCCACTACACACAGCCAAGTTTTTTTTGTTTTTTTTTTTGAGACGGAGTCTCGCTCTGTCACCCAGGCTGGAGTGCAGTGGCGCGATCTCAGCTCACTGCAAGCTCCGCCTCCCGGGTTCACGCCGTTCTCCTGCCTCAGCCTCCCGAGTTGCTGGGAACACAGGCGCCCGCCACCTCGCCTGGCTAGTTTTTTGTATTTTTAGTAGAGACGGGGTTTCACCGTGTTAGCCAGGATGGTCTCGATCTCCTGACCTCGTGATCCACCCCCCTTGGCCTCCCAAAGTGCTGGGATTACAGGCGTGAGCCACTGTGCCCGGCCTACACAGCTAAGTTTTATTTATTTATTTTTATTTATTTATTTATTTTTGAGATGGAGTCTTGGCTCTGTCACCCAGGCTGGAGTGCAGTAGCGAGATCTCGTCTCACTGCAACCTCCGCCTCCCAGCTTCAAGCAATTCTCCTGCCTCAGCTTCCTGAATAGCTGGAATTACAGGCACCCGCCACCATGCCCAGCTAATTTTTGTATTTTTAGTAGAGACAAGGTTTCACTATGTTGGCCAGTCTGGTCTTGAACTCCTGACCTCGTGATCTACCCGCCTCGGCCTCCCAAAGTGCTGGGATTACAGGCGTGAGCCACCATGCCCGGCCCCAAGTTTTATTTTTGTCTTTTAGTAGAGATAGGGGCTCACGCCTGTAATCCCAGCACTTTGGGAGGCCGAGGTGAACAGATCACCTGAGGTCAGGAGTTCCAGACCAGCCTGGCCAACATGGTGAAACCCCGTGTCTACTAAAAATATAAAAATTAGCCAGGCATGGTGGCTCACGTCTGTAATCCCAGCTACTTGGATGGCCCAAGCAGGAGAATCGCTTGAACCCAGGAGACAGAGGTTGCAGTGAGATGAGATCACACCACTGCACTCCAGCCTGGGCAACAGAGAGAGACTGCGTCTCAAAACCAAACCAAAACAAACAAAAGAAACCCCTGCCATAGGCCGGGCGCGGTGGCTCACGCCTGTAATCCCAGCACTTTGGGAGGCCGAGGCGGGCGGATCACAAGGTCAGGAGATCGAGACCACGGTGAAACCCCGTCTCTACTAAAAATACAAAAAATTAGCCGGGCGCGGTTGTGGGCGCCTGTAGTCCCAGCTACTCGGGAGGCTGAGGCAGGAGAATGGCGTGATCCCGGGAGGCGGAGCTTGCAGTGAGCCGAGATCGCGCCACTGCATTCCAGCCTGGGCGACAGAGCGAGACTCCGTCTCAAAAAAAAAAAAAACAAAAAAAAAAAGAAACCCCTGCCATTGAGGCAGTTGGGGTGGAGACCGGGAAGGACTCCGCCTCATTCAGGAACTGTCTAGGAACTGAGCAGACGTGAGGAAGAGAGAAGCATGTGAAAGGGCTGCCAGGTTTCTGATTTTGGGACACTGAGTGGAGGGCAGTTGGTTCCATTCATGGTGACAGGGAACCATGGCGGAGAAAGGCAGGGAGGGAGGGAGGGGAGGTGGTCACTTGTGGGAAGGTGGCCGTGCTCAGGAGGCAGCACCCTGTGCTCACGGTGGAATTCTTGGTTACCTGGCTCTAGAGGAGATGAAGACAAATTATGTTTTTTCTCTCTCTTTTTGATATGAGGTTTGTTTTTTTTAGGTTTAATTTAATACAATAAAATTCATGGCTCTTAAGTACCCAGCTCAATGTGTTTGAACAACTGTTATACCGATATGAGCAATTATCCAAACAAGACCCAGAACGTTTCCATCTCCCTGCAGAGTCTCCCTGCTGGGCCTCTCCGGGAACCCCCCCTCCCACCCATCGCCTTGGTTTTCTGTGGCTGTAATTTAGTGTTGCCTGTAGAACGTCATGGAAATGGAATCACACAGTCAGTGTTATTCGGTGTCAGGCTTCATTTGCTCAGCATCATTGTGAGGCTTATCCTTGTTTCTGCGTAGATCAGTTTGTTCCTTCTTATTGCTGAGAAGTGTCCTCTTGGATGAGCATCTTGTCACAGTGTTTCCATTCTTCCAACGATGGATGTGAGTTGTTGTCAGTTTGGGGTGGGGGAAGGCTGTTATAAACAAACATTTTTATGGACTTAAAAAAATTATCTTGGGTAAATACTGATAAGTAGGAATACTGGGCAGTAGAATACTGAGGAGATTATCGGGTAAATGTACTTTCACCTTCATAAGACGGACCAAACAGTTCTTCAAAGTGGTTATACTGACCAGGCACGGTGGCTCACGCCTGTAATCCCAGCACTTTGGGAGGCCAAGGCAGGCAGATTGCGTGAGCCCAGGAGCTTGAGACTAGCCTGAGCAACAAGGGGAAACCCCATCTCAACAGAAAATTTTAGAGTGTGGTGGTGTGTGTCTGTAATCCCAGCTCTACCCGGGAAGCTGGGGTGTTGAGGCTGCAGCAAGCTGAGATCGCACCACTGCGCTCCAGTCTGGGTAACAGTGAGACCCTGTCTCAAACAACAAGAACAACAAAGTTTTGCACCATTTACGTCCCCAGCAGCGGTGTGCGAGAGTCACCCTTGCTCCATGTCCTCACCAGCATTTAATATTGTGGGTCTTTCTTCACTTTTGCCATTCTAGTCAGTGTGAAATAGTTTTGATTTACATTTCCTTGATGACACCTTTGCATATTCTTACTGGCTGTCCACCTGTCTACTTTCTGGAAGTGTCTGTTCATATCTGCTTGTTGAGTGTCCGCTCCCGGGGCCCTGGCCAGGGCTCAGCTATCTGCCGTAGATGGGGTAGGAGGGAGGAAGACGTTTGCAGAGATTTGAACCACAGGAGCCTTGGAGCCCTGGCCCAGGCTGTGGGATTCTCAGAGGAGACCTTCCATTTTCATCTGTCCTGTTATCACACCAACTGCTGTATTTAGTGTC
This sequence comes from Macaca fascicularis, assembly GCF_037993035.2. Taxonomy (NCBI): domain Eukaryota; kingdom Metazoa; phylum Chordata; class Mammalia; order Primates; family Cercopithecidae; genus Macaca; species Macaca fascicularis. The sequence continues at coordinate 987,393 of NC_088390.1, read as the reverse complement.
TGCCTGGAAGTATCTGTCCTTCACAGTCAACTTACTCTTTTGGCCGAAAGGAAGCTCTGCTCCTAAATATGGACAAGGAATTTGACTGACAGATCTCCAGCCCTGCCCCGTAGGAGAAGGCCGGTACCCCTGCTGCTTTCCCCTGTGAGTAGATGTCCTTCGATGTGTCAGCTCAGGGGAACTTGGAAGGTTCTGTGGGTTTTCTGTGGCCTGTTTTGAGTCTCATTGTTTGGCTTTAATCAGAAAAATAAACACTTATTTTTAATGTTCTCCCTGGTCTGGCTAAGCTAGGTTCAAACGATCTTTTTTAACTTGACCACATGTGAATTACAGGAAATGATGTCCTGTTGGGGAAATGGGTCATTTCCAAGATTTTCTCTCCAGGAAAATTGTAACTTATTAGTTTACTAAGAAAGGCTCAAACCGGCCACAAAGCAGTTCTTATTAAGACGTTTTCTCCTTTTATGTGGTCCTAATCACAGTCTTATCATAAACCCCAGCCCTGGTCGTTAATCCAAGTTATTTAGTTCTTGTATTTTATATACAAGGAAATAAAGAGACGTTCCCTCCCTCCTCCGTCCCCAGGAATGATTTGCCCAAGGGTGGGTGTCGTCTCCAGGGACCAGGATCAGGAATTACGCCCTGAATAAGGATAAAGACCTTTTTTCCGTTTACTGAAACAATCATTTTAAAAAATTTGCTGTGATCTCACTTTTTTATTTTAAATTCCTTTAATGAAACCTCACCCTCGAACTTGATACATCAGAAGATTTGCTTGGACTAAAATTGGAATTTCCATTCTTAACCACACGGCTCAGAGGTTCTGCTTTCAGGATGAACTGGGCTCAGTGTTATTTTGTTCGTCTCTTTCTGCTTGAACCAGCGCAGTGGCTTCACCACATGGGCATTGTGGTTGGATTCCGTACCTGTGGGCCCTGTGGTTGGATTCCATACCTGTGGACACTGTGGTTGGATTCCATACCTGTGACAGAAGTTTCTAGAATCCTTTGGCTTGAAACGCACATACTTAGCCACGTTCTCTCTTCTGAACTGTCTTTTGTTGCTGCCCCTTGCCGTAAGCTAGAAAGAGACACCTGCCGAAAAGCTCCTCCCACCAGCTCTCCTCCCAGGATGCAGAAAGGTGACGCCCGCCAACCCCCAGCGGGTCCCCAAGAGGCCTTCGTGTTAGACCCTCCTACTCATCAGTCCACGAGTTGTGTCCTTTCCCTGCTTGCCAGAGAACTGTAGCTCCACGGGTTTAAAACCAGACTCTGGTCGGACGCAGTGGCTCACGCCTGTAATCCCAGCACTTTGGGAGGCTGAGGTGAGTGGATCATTTGAGGTCAGGAGTTCAAGACCAGCCTGGCCAACATGGTGAGACCCTGTCTTTTCTAAAACTTGAAAAATTAGCCTGGCGTGGTGGACGCCTATAATCTGAGCTACTTGGGAGACTGAGGCAGGAGAATCGCTTGAACCTGGGAGACGGAGGCTGCAGTGAGCCGAGATCATGCCACTGCACACCAGGCTGGGTGATAGAGTGAGACTCTGTATCAAAAAAAAAAAAAAAAAAACCCAAACCAAAACAAAAAAGCCGAGATTCCTTTCCCTACTTTTCACCAGTTTTTCTTCCTCTTTGTTCTCTCCTTCTCTTTCTCTGTCTACTTTTTTCTTTTTCTTTTTTTTTTTTTTGAGACAGAGTTTCTCTCTTGTTGCCCAGGCTGGAGTGCAATGGTGCGATCTTGGCTCACTGCAACCTCCACCTCCCAGGTTCAAGTGATTGTCCTGCCTCAGCCTCCCCAGTAGCTGGGATTACAGGCACCCCGCCACCACGCCTGGCTAATTTTGTTATTTTTAGTTGAGATGGGGTTTCATCATGTGGGCCAAGCTGATCTCGAACTCCTGACCTCATGATCCACCCACCTCGGCCTCCCAAAGTACTGGGATTACTGGCGTGAGCCACCGCACCCCGCCCGTCTACCCATTCTTTCATTAATGTGTTCTTTAAACACATATGAGAGCTTTTAACTGGCTCTACATGTTGTTTTAGGCTCTGGTTGTGAATAGGGTCTCACTGACGCATCTATTCAAGCTGCAGCCTTGGCATTCTCATTCCCCCATTCATTGGATTTAATCAGGTGGGGCACTGTTGTTTCACTAGCCCCTTAATGAGTCCACCAATTTCCAGGCTCACCCTGTCTCCACGGCTCCCAGAACAACCTATCTACGGTACCAGTTGTTCACGTCACTGCCGTGTGGGCCAGCCGTCATTACGGGTGGATCCAACCCAAACTCCCTGGGGTGGGCTTCAAGGCCACCCCCGCCCCAAGCCCCACCCAAGCCCCGCCCCCAATCCCCACCTGGCCTTCTAGCACCTTCACCTTTGCAGGCTTTGCTTAGCCACACTGCTCGACTCCCAGGGTCCCCAAAGACATCGCCCATCGCCAAACCTTGGAACCTTTGAGCATGATGGCTCCTGCTCCTGGGATTCCCTTCCGTTCTTCTCTCTCCGGTGAGGTTGTGTACTAATGTAAGCTGTACACGTTGTCTTTTCAAAATGTTACCTCCTCTAAGAAGCCTTACCCCGCACTGTGAGTGGTCACTGCACATCTCTGTTTGGTGCCATTGCCTGTATTCTGGTTAGCTCTTGTCTGTTTCCCCTTCCAGACTGTGTCCCCAGGGCTTCCAGGTCTGGCCTCATTTCTAATAGTTTGTGGCCACAATGTCAGGAGTTAGAGCCCTATTTGTTAGCCCACAGGGCTCCAGCCTCACCCTCTCCCACAGCTCCCGTGCTCTCCCTAGCAGCCCTCAGAGCTTTGTAGTTGACCGTGTGGAAAAACTTGTACTGGGCTCTGCCTGTCTCTTGCTGTTTTCTTGGATGCCTCCCCCATCCCACTCCTGGCCTGCCCGGTGAAATCCAGTTCATTCCTCACAGAGCAGCTCAGATGCTGTGGCTTCCTTCCTCTTCAGTCGCTCTAACTCGCAAGGTTATAAAGCATGAGTGTGTGCCCCAGACATTGTTCTAACATCTTCACCGATTTTCTCTATTATAAAGCACTGAGTGTGTGCCCCAGACATTGTTCTAACATCTTCACCGATTTCCTCTATTATAAAGCACTGAGTGTGTGCCCCAGACGTTGTTCTAACATCTTCACCGATTTTCTCTATTATAAAGCACTGAGTGTGTGCCCCAGACGTTGTTCTAACATCTTCACCGATTTTCTCTATTATAAAGCACTGAGTGTGTGCCCCAGACGTTGTTCTAACATCTTCGCCGATTTCCTCTATTATAAAGCACTGAGTGTGTGCCCCAGACGTTGTTCTAACATCTTCGCCGATTTGCTCTATTATAAAGCACTGAGTGTGTGCCCCAGACGTTGTTCTAAGCATCTTCACCGATTTCCTCTATTATAAAGCACTGAGTGTGTGCCCCAGACGTTGTTCTAAGCATCTTCACCGATTTCCTCTATTATAAAGCACTGAGTGTGTGCCCCAGACGTTGTTCTAACATCTTCACCGATTTCCTCTATTATAAAGCACTGAGTGTGTGCCCCAGACGTTGTTCTAACATCTTCGCCGATTTGCTCTATTATAAAGCACTGAGTGTGTGCCCCAGACATTGTTCTAAGCATCTTCGCTGATTTCCTCTGTTATAAAGCACTGAGTGTGTGCCCCAGACGTTGTTCTAACATCTTCACCAATTTTCTCTATTATAAAGCACTGAGTGTGTGCCCCAGACATTGTTCTAAGCATCTTCACCGATTTCCTATATGTGCCAGTATTATCGCACTTGTATTTTCCTGCATCCTAATAGTTTATGTACGTGTCTGTCTTCCGTATGGGACTGGGGCTTCCTTAAAGGAAAGAAAGACTCATGTATCAGTTGTCTTTCTGTTCCCAGAGTTTAGCACAGGGCTTCACACCCAGAAGGAATCCAGTAATGGCTGGTAAATGCAGCTGTTTGAAAAACACAGTCGCTGTTCACATAGTTGTTTAGTACATGTTTGTTTAATATATTAAGAATTACTTTTTTGTTTGTTTTCGAGATGGAGTTTCACTTTGTCACCCAGGCTGGAGTGCAGTGGCGCAATCTCAGCTCACTGCAACCTCCTTCTCCCAGGTTCAAGCAGTTCTCCTGCCTCAGCCTCCCAAGTAGCTGGAACTACAGGTGCCCGCCACCATGCCCGGCTAATTTTTTGTATTTTTGATAGAGACGGGGTTTCAACATATTGGCCAGGCTGGTCTGGAACTCCTGACCTCAGGTGATCCACCCACCTCGGCCTCCCAACGTGCTGGGATTACAGGCGTGAGATACTATACCTAGCCAAGAATTAATTTGGATGACATAGAATGTGCTGGGAGCTGGTGCCACAAAGGGAACCACAAGGAGTTTTCCGTATAAATGAGGAATGAAGATGCTATTGTGGTGTGAAAGTAGTTACCAGCAAATGATACTAACAGTCGGTGCTACTGAGTTCCCAGCCCACTGAGATTGATTCCTGGGCTTAAGAGAGAATTTCAGAGTCCATAACTCTTGCTTCCTACTCTCCAGGTGCTTTCTTCATTGATGGGGAGACGTACATGAAACACGCTTAGAGCAAAGGATGCCTGGCGTGTTCTAAATGACCCTGATAGGGATGTGATCCTGAGCCAAATTGGGAGTCCTGTGCGTCGTGGCCTGTGTTGACTTCCTTGAGCACCATTGTTCTTAAGTCCCTCTGTCACCTGAAAATTTCAATAGATTTTTTGACAACGTGTGATATTGAGTGTCTTAGTATTCACTTTGGGAGCCTGCCTTTCTTTCTGGGCACCTGTATTTCCTTCCTTTTCCTTCCTTCCCCTTCCTTTCTTCCTTCTCCTTCCTTCCTTCCTTCCTTCCTTCCTTCCTTCCTTCCTCCCTTCCTCCCTCCCTCCCTCCCTCCCTCCCTCCCTCCCTCCCTCCCTCCCTCCCTCCTTCCTTCCTTCCTTCCTTTTTTTCTTTTTCTTTTTTTTTTTGAGATGGATTCTCGCTCTGTCGCCCAGGCTGGAGTGCAGTGGCGCGGTCTTGGCTCACTGCAACCTCTGCCCCCCGGGTTCAAGCGATTCTCCAGCCTCAGTCTCCCAGGTAGGTGGGATTACAGGTGCATGCCGCCATGCATGGCTAATTTTGTATTTTTAGTAGAGACGGGGTTTCAGCCTGATAGCCAGGATGGTCTTGATCTCCTGACCTCGTGATCCACCCACCTCGACCTCCCAAAGTGCTGGGATCACAAGCGTGAGCCACCTCACCCGGCCTAAAAAGTTTTTAAAAGTAGCCAACACCTGTAATCCCAGCACTTTGGGAGGCTGGGGCAGGAGGACAGCTTGAAGCCGGGAGTTTGAGACCCCCTGAGCAACAAAATGAGACTGGTCTCCTCTTCTTCTCCCTCTCCTTGTCTTTGATTGACATGTTCCTCCCTCTCTCTCTCTGTCTTTGATGTGTTTCTCTCTGTCTCTCTCTCTCCTTGTCTTTGAATGATGTGTTTCTTTCTCTCCTTGTCTTTGATGTGTTTCTCTCTCTCTCCTTGTCTTTGATGTCTGTCTCTCTCTCCCCCCCTTGTCTTTGATGTCTGTCTCTCTCCCTCTCTCTCTCCCCCCCTTGTCTTTGATGTCTGTCTCTCTCCCTCTCTCTCTCCCCCCCTTGTCTTTGATGTCTGTCTCTCTCCCTCTCTCTCTCCCCCCCTTGTCTTTGATGTCTGTCTCTCTCCCTCTCTCTCTCCCCCCCTTGTCTTTGATGTCTGTCTCTCTCCCTCTCTCTCTCCCCCCCTTGTCTTTGATGTCTCTCTTTCTCTCTCCCCCCACCCCCTCCCTCCTCCCACCTTTGATTCACGTGTTCAGCATCCCAGCCACTGAGCATTTGGCAGCTTGGCAGAAAGGCCGGGACTCAGTGCGGGAACTCTCCATCATCCCTGGTTCTTCCATTTATGGCTTCAGGTCCTTCTTCCTCATCCTGTTTCAGAACCACAGTCCTCAACTTTTTCATTTTTTATTTTTATTTTTGCCACAGGACACATGGTGTCTGAAATTCCACGCATAACATACTTCTCTGGGCTTGTCCAAATGTTGATAATTCCTCCCCCAATCCCTCACCCCCAAGCTTCCTAGGAAATAAAGCAAATAGTGCTACAGATGCTTTGTGATATGTGGTTCATGAAAGCATTTTACAAGCTTGGGAGCTTGTAACACTTACTAGTAAGTGTTCATCATAACAGCATAGCTGGATCAGGGCTGGATAAAACATGTCATTCCCAATTAGCTAGTGTGACATCAACATTTTCCATTCAGGGAAACTTATCAAAAGCAAATGCAGCCGGGTGCGGTGACTCACGCCTGTACCCAGCACTTTGGGAGGCCAAGGCAGGCATATCATGAGGTCAGGAGTTCGAGACCAGCCTGGCCAACATGGTGAAAGCCCGTCTCTACTAAAAATACAAAAATCAGCTGGGCGTGATGGCGGGCGCCTATAGTCCCAGCTACTCCGGAGGCTGAGGCAGGAGAATGGCGTGAACCCGGGAGGTGGAGCTTGCAGTGAGCCGAGATCGCGCCACTGTACTCCAGCCTGGGCAATAGAGCGAGACTCTGTCTCAAAAAAAATAATAATAAAAATAAATAAATAAAAGCATATAGCACCAGAAATGTGAGAGATTCCAAACCATTTGCTCAGAAAGAAAGACTGGGTGGGGTGGATAAGATTCTTTTTTTTTTTTTTTTTTCCAGACAGAGTCTCACCGTGTTGCCCAGGCTTGAATGCAGTAGCACAATCTGGGCTCACTGGAACCTCTGCCTTCCAGGCTCAAGCAGTCTTCCCACCTTAGCCTCTCACGTAGCTGGGACTACAGGCACGTGTCCCCACACCTGGCTAATTATTATTATTTTTTTTATTTTTGTTTTTTTTTGTAAAAGGGTCTCGGTACATTGTCCAGGCTGGTCTCGAACTCCTGGACTCAAGCAATCCTCCCTCCTTGGCTGTGCTAGGATTACAGGCCTGAGCCACTGAACTCAGCCAGGATTTTTCTTTTTTTTTTTTTTTTTTTTGAGACGGAGTCTCGCTCTGTCGCCCAGGCTGGAGTGCAGTGGCCGGATCTCAGCTCACTGCAAGCTCCGCCTCCCGGGTTCACGCCATTCTCCTGCCTCAGCCTCCCGAGTAGCTGGGACTACAGGCGCCTGCCACCGCGCCCGGCTAGTTTTTTGTATTTTTTCAAGTAGAGACGGGGTTTCACCGTGTTAGCCAGGATGGTCTCGATCTCCTGACCTTGTGATCCGCCCGTCTCGGCCTCCCAAAGTGCTGGGATTACAGGCTTGAGCCACCGCGCCCGGCCTCAGCCAGGATTTTTCATTCAACTTGGCCCTTCCCATCCTGTGATGTTCCCTTAGGCCTCTTCACTCTGATCACGTAATAACGGTGAGACGATTCAGGCTCATGAATCTTCCACGTCACACGGTACATTCAAGGTGCTTTCCCCATTAGTAACACACAGAACCAGAATCTTGCTGGATTAACTTTCCCTTTGCTTCTCTAATCCACTACCTCCGTGCCTGGGTTGGAGAACTGGAATCAGAAAGTGACTGGGGGCCAAATGGAGACTGGAATAATTCCGGGAGCAGCTTAGTGTGGGCTTTCTTGGCCCTGTTGACATCTGAGCCAGGTACTTCTTTGCTGCGGGAGGAGCTGTCCTGTGCATGGTAGAATGTGAACAGCATCCTGGCTTCTGCAACACTCCACTCCCCAGTGTGACAGCCAAGGGCATCCCCAGGCATTGCTAAATGGCCCCTGGGAAGCACAACCACTCCCTAGTTGAAAACTCTACTGGCTTAAAGCAAAAGCAAGCCCCCGGCACCATCCCTTCCTTCCTAACCAGGAGAGCTCCTGCAGGCCACCTGTCCCTCTGGGCAGCAGGTCAGCGGGTCTTTTTTTTTTTTTTTTTGAGACAGAGTCTTGCTCTGTCGCCCAGGCTGGAGTGCAGTGGCCGGATCTCAGCTCACTGCAAGCTCCGCCTCCCAGGTTCACGCCATTCTCCTGCCTCAGCCTCCTGAGTAGCTGGGACTACAGGTGCCGCCACCACGCCCGGCTAATTTTTTTGTATTTTTAGTAGAGACGGGTTTTCACCGTGTTAGCCAGGATGGTCTCGATCTCCTGACCTCGTGATCCGCCTGCCTCGGCCTCCCAAAGTGCTGGGATTACAGGCGTGAGCAACCGCGCCCGGCCAGGTCAGTGGTTCTTAACTGAGATCAGAGACAAAGAACTGGTTTCCAGAGAGGCCTGGAGGAGAATTGGCAGGACGTAGCCATTAACTGTCCATGGAACACAGAAGAGTAGGGGACGAGCGTCAAGATTTTACGACTGACCACATCCCCCTCCCCCCACTCACTTCTCTGGGGAACTTACCGAGCTGGGCTCTGTAATGAGGAGTCTTTCCCTGGTGGGGAGGGCTCCCTAGGTGATCTCATCGAAAGCTACACATGCCAACGAGTCTTACAGTGTCTTTCTCAAGTATTAAGTCTAAATGCTGCAGAAGTAATACTTAAAGTATGTGGATGTGAACAGGGACGCAGGAGCTTTTGCCAAAATGGTCCCGTTTGCAGCTCAGGAACCTTAGAGACCTTCCTTCTTCCACCTCGGAATCTGTGTAGGTTCCTGCCCCTGTTGGTCGGAGCAGAGATGTGTCAGGCAGCCCCCTGAGACCTAAAGTCACCTGCCTGAGCGCCTGGATCAGAGAGCATGAGCTGGGGCCTGGTGAGTCAGAAGCTGGATCACTCTCGGGTCGGTGCAGCAGCCTGTTCTGGACGGCCCTCTTAAGCCGTTCTGGCCTTTGATGTAACCTGGGGTGTGTAAGGCTGCCTGCCCTTTACAGAGAAACAGATCTGTGCTGGGAAGTAACGAACAGGAGGCAGGATATGAGATGAGAGAGAAGGAACTGTCTGGTCGATGGGGTTCACCCAGGTCTAGAGGTTCGTCTGTGTGGAGGGTGGGACTTAATAAAGGCAGGAGGCTCGGGCAGAATCCTCCCCAGCCGCTGCCTGGCGTCTGCAGTGACAGAAATCCTGGGAGACCTTCCACCCTGGGCCCTGGGAAGCTCCAGCACTCGGCCTCCGTGTTTTCCTACCTTTCTCTGGCTGCAGTGATTTCCGAGGTTTCCTTTTTGTGCATCTGGACATTTTCCTTTCTCTGCTCATTTCCTTGTCGTACAGACACAGGCGGGATGGCAGGTCCGGCCCGGGGTCAGTGCTGGCACTGGGGTGATCATGATGTAGAGAAGGTAGTTTCTGCGCCTGGGGACGGCGAAGGCGTTAAGTCCGCGGGTGAGAGCCGAGGAGGAGCTCCCTCACCCTGCTGGCTGGATGAGAGTTCAAGGGAGATACGGTCAGGGAGTTTCCCAGTGATTCTCATCAAGTCTCATCAAGGAGCTGGCGTCAGATAAACATTGCTGGGAAGGACAGATCGGATAGAGAGAATCCCACGTGTGAAGGCCGGAGGAGAGGTGAATTCCGGGGAAGGACGGATCGGATAGAGGGAATCCCACGTGCGAAGGCTGGAGGAGAGGTGAATTCCGGGGAATGGTTTCCAGGGAAGCAGCCTCAAGAATGGAGGGAGGGAGATGACTCTGGAGCTCTTGCCGGTGTCCAGCCAGGAGATGATGCATGGGACGCCGCACAAGCTCTGCCAGAGCACAACACACGTCCCCACTGTGTCCCCAGAAGAGGTCGTACTCCTGTCACTCTGAAGGTCATTAATAACAAGGCAAATCAACCACACAGGACCCCCACTTACATCTGAGCAGCTTGTGTACGTACTTTGCAAGGTAATTGCCTGCTAAGTCATTTGTTTAGACTTTATTTTTTTGAGACGGAGTCTCACTCTGGGGGCTCACTGTAGCCTCCACCTCCTGGCTTCAAGCAATTCTTGTGCCTCAGCCTCCCGAGTAGCTGCGATTACAGGCTCCCACCACCACACCTGGCTAATTTTTGTATTTTTTAGTAGAGATGGGGTCTTGCCATGTTGGCCAGGCTGGTCTCAAACTCCTGACCTCAGGTGTCCACCTGCCTTGGCCCCCAAAAGTGCTGGGATTACAGGTGTGAGCCACCGCGCCCGGCCTGTTTAGACTTTTCAATCCTCCACGTGTTCAACTATTTTACTCTTATTAACCACAAGTTTGGGATTCTTCAGAGGGCCAAACTACTGTTCTCCCAGGCTCTGAGAAAAATCTTTTCGTGTCATTTAGCTGCACAGTTTTGCTGAACTTCTCCTTCAACAACAGGCAAGCATGTTTTGGTAGCTGGGGAAGCCCTACTCAGAGCATAACCTTAAGGGACTGGCAAGAATTCCCTGGAGAACCCCGAGAACGTGCTGACCACGCTGGCATCAGTTTTCTTTCCTGGGAGCTGTTTCCACTCACACATTCTGACTCCAGCCTGAGGCTGGCACCAGCGGAGGGTTTGCAGTATTTGAATATTGGCCTTGCCCTGACCCATACTCAAATCATTTGTTTCACTAAGAATATGTATTTTCAGATCGCAAACCAGATTAGTTCACATCTAGCCGTTTAATTGCCGATTCAGTTAAAAAGTCTTTGCTCGCTAGGGTCTGGGCTGAAACTGAACAACGTCAGAGGCGGCCAGGACTTTTTCTTTCATTATAAAACCAGAATTCCACGCACGGACTTAAAACAGTTACGTGGCACTGAAGGATATGACTGAGGGACAACTCAGCTGTAATCTGTCTTAAGTTTCATTTATCTGTTGAGACAGGGTCTCTGTCAGCCACTGCGTACTCCGTCTCCTGGGTACAAGGGTTCTCCTACCTCAGCCTCCCGAGTACCTGGGACTACAGACGCCCACCACCAACTTTTATATTTTTTGTAGAGATGGCGTTTCACCATGTTGCCTAGGCTGATCTTGAACTCCTGAGTGTAGGTGATACTCCTGCCTTGGCCTCTCAAAGTGCTGGGATTATAGGCGTGAGCCACTGTGCCCAGCTTTAAGTTTCTTATATACATCCCTCTGAAATATCCTCTATGCATTTATACACGTATGTGACCGGTATTGTCTGTCCTATTTACAAAAGAAACCTTTGATTTAAAAAAAACATCTAATGTCTTGCCAGTCTTTTCCTATCGGCATAGGCCGACCTGCTTTAATTGTTGCAGTAACAGCATTGTATTCTACTGTATAGAGGGTAATTTACTTGCCCACTGCCCAATAAATGGGTATTTCACTCCTTCCTTCTTTTGCTGTTGCAAATAATAATACTATGATAAACATTGTTGCACATACTTTTTTTTTTTTTTTTTGAGCTAGAGTCTTGCTCTGTCGCCCAGGCTGGAGTACAGTGGCACGTGTCTCGGCTCACTGCAAGCTCCGCCTCACGGGTTCAAGCGAGTCTCCTGCCTCAGCCTCCCGAGTAGCTGGGATTACAGGCATGGGCCACCACGCCCGGCCAATTTCGTAGTATTAGTAGAGATGGGGTTTCTCCATGTTGGTCAGGCTGGTCTCGAAATCCTGACCTCGTGATCTGCCCACCTTGGCCTCCCTAAGTGTTGGGATTACAGGCGTGAGCCACCGCGCCCAGCAACATTGCTGCACATCTGTCTTTGCACACTTCACACATGCATATCTGTGAATTAGAATTGCTAAGCCAAAGAATAACAGACATTATTAACTTCTGTAGACATTGCCAAGGTCCTTCTTGTAGGGGAGAGAGCGTCATTGCTTTATAGAAAATGTGTAACTCAGCCGGGCGTGGTGACTCATGCCTGTAATCCCAGCACTTTTGGGAGGCTGAGGCGGGCAGATCACCTGAGGTGAGGAGTTCGAGATCAGCCTGACCAACATGGAGAAATTCCGTCTCTACTAAAAATACAAAATTAGTTGGGAGTGGTGGTGCATGCCTGTAATCCCAGCTACTCAGGAGGCTGAGGCAGGAGAATTGCTTGAATCGCCTGAAGGCGGAGGTTGCAGTCAGCCAAGATCACACCATTGCACTCCAGCCTGGGTGACAGAGGGAGACTCTGTCTCAAAAAAAAAAAAAGGAAAAAGTGTAACTCCAGCTTTTGACAGCCAGCCTGAAATACCAGTAGTTTCCCTTGCCCAGAAAACATTGCTGCCTAATACAGAGGATATCAGCCAATGCATTTCCTCTGAGGGAGTACAGGGAGAGGGACGATATCGAGCAAGAAAGATGACTTCCGGGAGCTGTGCTTTTCTCCTCTATTCAATCAATGTGGAGGAGATGATCTGTTTAGTCCCATCTCCTAATTTTACGTAAAACCAGGCGTGGTTCAAGTTTCAAGATCCAGGAGCCCAACCTCCAGGACAGCTTAAGCAGGCGGTCAATTCCAGAATGCACCCTTTCGTTTCTGGATTATCTTTTCATCCATGTCGAATGAGAGAGAAGGGTTCGGGGCATCCGGCCCTTCCCTGGGCAGCAGACTGACGGAACAGCGCCCGGATCGCCTCCGTTTTCAGGAGATTTTAAGCAGCTTCCTTAACTTTACCATCCTCTGCCCCTTTAATGCCGAACACATGCCTTAGAGGTCTGTTAATTAGAGGAGCCTCAGCGCGAGCGACGGGGCATGATGGTTTCTGTTATGATCAGGTTGGAAAGGATCTCAGGGTGGAAGTCTGGTCAAAAGCCTTCTGAGATGTTAGACCAGAGAATTATCTGGGGAGGGAAGGGGAATGCAGGGCAAGTTCCTGCAAAGCCTCACACTCATGTTGGTCTCACCGATGTTTATGGGGAGAAACAGCCTGTCACGGGCAGAGCCCACTTTGTTCCTGGATTCTGTTTCTTTCCGTACAGTCCGCCCTCCTGACCTGACACCATTAGGGCTGGTGTCTCGTCCGGGGGTACACGGACCTCAGGAACACAGACGGGTCTAAGCTGGCGCCCCCCACGCTTCGGCAAATCTAAGAGTCAACACTTGGAAGCGCCGTGGTTTTGACTCCCTCAGGAGCAGATGGATTCAGACTTACTCTCCCCACTCCCCGCTTTTCATCGTGGGGAATTCCAGACCTACAGAAAAGTGGAGGACAAGCAGCATGACGCCCATCCTGTGCCCTTCACCGGAACTGAGCGACCGGAACCGGAACCGAGCGACGGTCAACATGTCTGTTCACCGGAACTGAGCAACCGGAACCGAGCAACGGTCAACATGTCTGTTCACCGCAACCCAGCGACGGTAACCGCGTCCCTTCACCGGGACCGAGGAAACGGAACCGCGTCCCTTCACCGGAACCGAGGAACCAGAACCGAGCGAGGGTAAACATGTCCGTTCACCGGAACCGAGCGACAGTAACCGCATCCCTTCACGGGAACCGAGCAACCGGAACCGGAACCAAGCAACGGTGGACGCGTCCCTTCACCGGAACCGAGCAACCGGAACCGAGCAACGGTCCACATGTCCGTTCACCGGAACTGAGCAACGGTGGACGCGTCCCTTCCCCGGAACCGAACGACGGTAACCACGCCGCCTCCCTCGGTTCCCAGGCTTCGCCGCCGCTGACTGGGGAACACACGGTCCGAGCCTGGCGGAACCTCTACCTCTGGGTAAACAGCGGGTGTAGTTTTTCCCTGAAGGACAGTTGACCCTTGATTGACATGGGTTTGAACTGCACGGGTCAGCGTCTATGTAGGCGTTTTTCAACCAAACGTGAATCAAAAATACAGTGTCAGCCAGGTGCAGAGGCTCACGCCTGTAATCCCAGCTCTTTGGGAGGCTGAGGCAGGAGGATTGCGTCAGCCCCGGAGTTTAAGACCTGTGTGGGCAACATACAGAGACCCCCATCTCTACAAATAATATTGAAAATTAGCTGGGCATGGAGGCCTGCACCTGTGGTCCCAGCTACTCGGGAGGCTGAGTCCGGAGGATCGCTTGAGCCAGGGAGGTCGAGGCGGCAGTGAGATGTGATTGTACCACTGCTCTCCATCCGGAGGGACAGAGCGAGACCCTGTCTGAAAACAAAACATGGCTGAGCACAGTGCTGGAATCCTAGCACTTTTGGAGGCCGAGGCAGGCGGATCACGAGGTCAGGAGATCGAGACCACCCTGGCTCATACGGTGAAACCCCGTCTCTACTAAAAATACAAAAAATTGTCTGGGCGTGGCGGCAGGTGCCTGTAGTCCCAGCTACTCCGGAGGCTGAGGCAGGAGAATCGCTTGAACCCGGGAGGCGGAGCTTGCAGTTAGCAGAGATTGCACCACTGCTCTCCAGCCTGGGCAACAGAGCGAGACTCTGTCTCAAAAAAAACAAAGCAAAACAGAACAGTATTCGTAGGATGTGAAACTTAACGTATGCAGAGGCTGGTTTTTACTACACTCAGGTTCTGCAGGGCTGACTGTGGGACTTCAGTACGTGCAGATTTTGGAATACGTGTGGGTCCCGGAACCAATCCCCCGAGTATACATGGGGTAACTGTATTTGAAAATAGATTATATTTATCATATTTCATTCCTAAACCTTCATTATCTCCTAAAAACAAGGGTGTTCCCTTCATAGCAACAATACTCTTATCATACCCAAGAAATGTAGCATTGATACGTGAGGAGCATAGGTCCACTGTCTTGCAGAATTTTCCAGAGTCTGAATTTGTCAAATGGTTCCCTCGTGATTAGATCCAGGCCAAACATTTCTGGCAGGAATGCTGCAGAGCTCCTATTGCATCTCAGCAGGAGCCACATAATAGTTCCGTCCTGTTGTTGATGATGCTGAGGTTAAGCATTGGGTCGAGCTGATGTCTGCCAGATCGCTCGACTTTGTACAGGTATTTTCTCCTTTGTAACTAACGAGCAGTAAGTGTGTGAGACTTTAGGACCGTAGGAATGTTCTCTTTCCAGTAACTTGTCACCCAGTGGCTTCATGTCCACTGATAGGTGATGATTCTTTCATGAATCTGGTTTTTTTTTTGTTTTGTTTTTTGTTTTTTTGAGATGGAGTTTTTCTCTGTGGCCCAGGCTGGAGTGCAGTGGTGCGTTCTTGGCCCACTGCAACCTCCGCCTCCCGGGTTCAAGTGATTCCCCTGCCTCAGCCTCCCGAGTAGCTGGGATTACAGGCGCCCGGCACCACGCCCGGCTAATTTTGTATTTTTAGTAGAGATGGGGTTTTGTTGATCCGCCCATCTCGGCCTCCCAAAGTGCTGGGATTACAGGCGTGAGCCACCGCTCCCGGCTGTTTTATTTGTTTTAAGGGACAGGGTCTCACCCCATCACCCAAACTGGGTTGCAGTGGCACAATCATAGCTCACTGTAGCCTCTAACTCCTGGATTCAGGCGATCCTCCTTCCTCAGCCTCCTGAGTAGCTGGGACTACAGGCATGTGCCACCACACCCAGCTAAGTTTTATTTTTATTTTTGTGTTTTTGAGATGGAGTCTTACCATATTGCTGAAGCTGATCCTGAATTCCTGGTCTCAAGGGAGCCTCCCACCCCGGCCTCCCAAAGCACTGGGATTACAGGTGTGAGCCACCGTGCCTGGCCTCCTGAATCTGTTTTTACACTGATTATTGCAGAATCCTGGGCTTTAAATTGTCACTTCTTCTACATTTATTACCTCACATTCCTTGACGAAGAGCCCCTCATTGCATGAGCACCGTGGCTCACGCCTGTAATCCCAGCACTTTGGGAAGCTGGTGGATCGCTTGAGCTCAGGAGTTCAAGACCAGCCTGGGAAACATGGTGAAACCCCGTCTCCACCAAAAATACAAAAAACTAGCCAAGCATGGTGGTTCACGCCTGTAATCCCAGCTACTTGGGAGGCTGAGGTGAGAGAACTGCTTGAGCCCAGGAGACAGAGGTTGGAGTGAGCTGAGATTGTGCCACTGCACTCCAGCCTGGGCGACAGAGCAAGACTCTATCTCAGTTTAAAACAAACAAACAAAAAAGAGCCTCTCATGTTCTCCCACTCCATTTTTTAGTATTATTTCAGACTCATGGATTTAAAAAAAAAAATTCTATAACTGTAGCTTATTAATTTCACTATTTTTTACTGTATCCCAAATTTGGTAAGTGGGAGTCTTTTCAAGATGGTTCTTGAGTCTTTCAACATGTTCCCAGCATCCTGTAAGCATTTGCTTGCTTTTCTGGCACTCAGTGAGACGTTCAGGCTCAGCTTGGCCTCTCCCTCCCCTAGTCTTGGAATCAGCTCTTCCTCTGAGAAACCCTCCTTCCCTTTGGTGGAGGGATTGTCCTTAGACACCAACATCTGGGCATGAAGTACGTTCCTTGCTGGGCCTCTCACTGCTAAAGAGCAAAGAACGGTCAGGCATGGAGGCTCACGCCTGTAATCCCAACACTTTGGGAGGCTGAGGTGGGCGGATCACCTGAGTACAGGAGTTCAAGACCAGCCTGGCCAACATGGTGAAACCCCGTCTGTACTAAAAATACAAAAATTAGCTGAGCATAGTGACACTTGTTTGTAACCCCAGCTACTCAGGAGGCCAAGCCACACAAATCACTTGAACCCAGGCTGTGGAGGTTGCAGTGAGCCGAGATGGTGCCACTGCATTCCAGCCTAGGTGACAGAGTGAAACTGTGTCTGAAACAAAAACAAAACAAAACAAAAAACTGAGAAATTTAAATGTGTTTTAAAATCTTGAGTCGATACTGATACGTTGCACTCAGAGGCAGCCACCCAGGGCCCTTCCTTACTTCCCCAGTCTGTGTCTGTGTTCCTCTCGTCCCACCGTGATTGATAACCTGGTTTACAGATTTGCAGCCTCCATAATCATGGCCAGTAGTCATCCTAACGAGTCAGGTTCAAACTTTCTTTTCAGTTCTTTTTGTCCTTAGACCACATCCAAGTAAGGAGGAGTAGTCAGAGAGCTAGATCCGAAGGCCACTGGAATTATTTGCCTTTTTCTCTAGGTAGCTAATAATTATTATTAGAGTTAGGGTCACATGTTTCTGTTCCTATTAAACTTTAGGATTTGCTGTTTGCTCCTACTTTTTACTTGATTTTATTCTTTTAGTAAGTAAATGTTTACGAGGTTCAAAAGTCAAAAATATATAGGCCTGGTGCAGTGGCTTATGCCTGTGTTCCCAGCACTTTGGGAGGCCAAGGTGGGCGGATCACCTGAGGTCGGGAGTTCCAGACCAGCCTGGCCAAGATGGCGAAACCTCGTCTTTATGAAAAATTAGCCGGGTGTGGTGGCGTGCGCCTGTAATCCCAGCTACTCAGGAGGTTGAGGCAGGAGAATCGCTTGAACCTGGGAGGCGGAGGTTGCAGTGAGATGAGATCAGGCCACTGCCCTCCAGCTTAGGCAACAGAGCAAGACTCTGTCTTAAAGAATAATAATAATAAATATTTTTTTAAACTTAAAACCATATAAAATAATATACAAAGAGAAGGCTCACTTTCATTGCCAGAAGTGAGTGTGTTCCTTAGTTTCTGACTCACCCTTTCTAACTTCCTTACTGCAAAAGTGATCCACATCTCTCTGTCTTGGGCCCTTCTCTTGATGCTTACACAGGAAGGGTCTGAGGTTCTGGTTCTCAGGATCAGCTGTGACCAGAGGAAACATGTTAGAACAGATTGAAGTCCTGCTCGTCCTTCACTCTGTTAATTTGCTCAGTTTTGTCTGTCGTTTAGTCATCTGTGAAAAGGCAAAGTACCCCGTGGAGGATAGGGAAGGGGTGTCTGGAACGACCTGAGGGCCAGGCCTTTCAGAGAGGAGGAAAGGGAAGGGGTGTTTGCAACGAACGATCTGAGGGCCAGGCCTTTCAGAGAGGAGGAAGCAGCCTGAGTTAGGTTTGGATGGGCCATTGAATGGCGTTTGATGGGAGTGGAGCTAATGAGTGGAGCTGACGGTGGTGTCCCCCGAGCAGATCTGGGATCCGTGCAAGGGATCGTGACGGAGGAGATGAGTTGGTTCTCTGGCAGGCCCGCCCGTCCATGCAGCTGCTGTTTTGTATTTGAGTAGTTTGCGTTTCCCTTTCCTTTTCATACAAGATTATCTAGTCTTAATCCCCTTCCTCCTGCATAAGGGTTGCTGGAAACCATTTTTTTTTCTTTTGAATAAACATCTTGGGGAAGTTAACTTTTCACATTTGTTGTTGTTGTTCTTTACTTGACATTAAGGAGCTTTTATAAGCAATTAAAACTAGGAGAAAACCCAAACCAAAAATTTCCCTAAACTCCGGATGACCTCAGTCGGAACCTCTCCAGCGTTTCTGGTCGTAACTCCTTTGGTGAATTTAGAGAGAGACTCTATTCCACTTCCAAACGACCGCTTTGAACTCTTGGTCAACGTGGATAAACACATCTCCGGGGGTCCGTGAAATATGGTTGTGGGCTCCGACTGAGGAGGCCTCATTTTCAAACCATAGCTGGACGGGAAACTGGATCTGAAAGTATTTCCTGGAATAACTTGCTCCGTTTCTTGAGTGGCAAGTTTTTTTGGTAAAGATACTCTCCCAGACACTGGAGGTGCCATGGCCTTTGAACCAGATCCTTCCAATAGTAAATCATTTTGTCAGTTCCTCCTTGGTGGATGGAATCCATTCTTATCAGGCCAGAGAGCCTTCAAAGTAGAGTCAAGAAACCCAGAAAATTGGCCCCTGCCTGCCCTTGGCTAGCTGTGGGATAGAAAGAGAAGCCTGGGGTTTTCACCATAGGGCTGTTTTCTATAACTCAGCCATTCAGTATCACCTTTGTGGTTCTTTCATGTCAGAATACCAGCTATACTGCCATTCACTTACATTTTTCTTTAAATATATTCATTTTAAAAATTCAGATTTAGGCTAGATGTGGTGGCTCATGCCTGTAATCCCAGCACTTTGGGAGGCTGAGGCGGGAGGATCATGTGAGGTCAGGAGTTCGAGACCAGCCTGGCCAACATGGAGAAACCCCGTCTCTACTAAAAATAGGAAATTAGCTGGGCGTGGTGGCGGGCGCCTGTAATCTCAGCTACTCAGGAGACAGAGGCAGGAGACTCACTTGAACCCGGGAGGCGGAGGTTGCGGTGAGCCGAGATCACACCACTGCACTCCCGCCTGGGTGACAGAGAGAGACTCTTGTCTCAAAGAAGAAAAAAAAAAAAAGAAAAGAAAAAAAGACAAGTACTTAGCAAGACCAGTGGTAAAGACCAGGATAAAGACTACTTTACCCACAGACTCCCGTTCTAAAGCATGCCCTGCAGTGACTTAACACTCATCTCCTCGCAGAAGCATCCAGCCGGAGTCCCAGAGGTAAAGACCTCAGTAGGCAGCTTTTCCTGTGGAGTTTGTTCTGTGTTTGCAGAGGCTTTGACTTTAGAACGTCCGTCTCCTCTTACTCAGAGTTGTAGGCTTTTTCTGTCCTCAGCCATGAAGCAAAAGAATTTTGGCAAATGCAAGGAGAGATTGGACCCTCTTTTTTTTGAGATGAAGTCTCACTTTGTTGCCAGGCTGGAGTGCAGTGGCGCGACCTCGGCTCACTGCAACCTCCACCTCCCAGGTTCAAGCGATTCTCCTGCCTCAGCCTCCTGAGTAGCTGGGATTACAGGAGCCCGCCACCATGCCCAGCTAATTTTTGTATTTTTAGTAGAGACGGGGTTTCACCATGTTAGCCAGGATGGTCTTGATCTCTTGACCTTGTGGTCTGCCTGCCTAGGCCTCCCAAAGTGCTGGGATTACAGGTGTGAGCCACTGCGCCCAGCCTAGATTAGACCCTCTTATCTTCATCTCCCACAGGGGCCGGCTGTGGACTTGCCGTCTCATACGACAGGAATCATTTTCTGCTGGTTTTGATTGAGTTCTCTGGCACACTGGACGGGGTTTGTTGTAACGCACACATTCCTCCTGCCAAGGTACACAGAGTCTTTAGACTCAGAGGCTTGTTTTATGATTTTTTCCCCTAAACTTAATTTATTCTACATATCCCATGGCAGAGCTAAACACGTGTGGGTATTTGGCTGCCAGAACTGGTGGATCAGATGGGGCCTTGCCTGTCCTTGCTGGAGAATGGGAGGGCTGCTTCCTTCTGGGGTGTATTTTCAGAGAGAGTTCTGTGAATTTCAAACAAAACTTTTCAACAAACCTATTCATGAATAGAAGGTAAGAGATAAATCTGGGGGAAATTTTACCCACACTTTGATCCTGGGGAGCAGTCAAGTTTTTATTAGCCACAAAGAAGATATCTTGGACTGGGTGGAAAATGTTTACTTCCTTCTGCTTGTAACCCTGAGCGAAGCTGTCCTGGAACCCCTTAGGGCTCTCTCAGACCCGGGGGGTTCAAAGGCCGCCTCTCTTCTTCTGTGTTAGTCTATGAAAATTATTTATGTATTTGAGATCATGTCTTGCTCTGTTACTCAAGCTGGAATGCAGTGGCATGATCAGAGCTCACTGCAGCCTCAAAAACTCCTGGGCTCAGGTGATCCTCCTATCTCAGCCTCTGAGTTATCTGGGACCACGGGTTTGCTCCACCACACCAAGCTAATGTTTTCCTTTTTGTAGAGATGGGGTCTTACTATATTGCCCAGGCTGGTCTCAAACTCTTGTGCTCAGTTGACCCTCCCACCTTGGCCTCCCAAAGCACTTGTGGTTATAGGTGTGACAGATGTGACAGGTGTGATCATAGGTGTGATAGGTGTGAGCCTATGCACCCAGCTTCCATATGCAAAATTTTAAACTCTTTCTGAGACGGAGTCTCGCTCTGTCACCCAGGCTGGAGTACGGTGGTACAATCTTGGCTCACTGCAACCTCCGCCTCCCGGGTTCAAGCAATTCTCCTGCCTGAGCCTCCCGAGTAGCTGGGATTACAGGCATGAGCCACCACACCTGGCTAATTTTTGTATTTTTAGTAGAGATGGGGTTTCACCATGTTGACCAGGATAGTCTCGAACTCCTGACCTCAGGTGATCCATCCTCCTTGGCCTCCCAAAGTGGTGGGATTACAGGCGTGAGCCACCGCACCCGGCCGCCAATTTTTTTTTTTGGGACGGAGTCTCGCTCTGTCGCCCAGGCTGGAGTGCAGTGGTGCGATCTCCCAAGTAGCAGGGACTACAGACGCCTGCCGGCACACTTGGCTAATTTTTTTTGTATCTTTTAGTAGAGACGGGGTTTCTCCGTGTTAGCCAGGATGGTCTGTGATCTCCTGACCTCGTGATCCACCCACCTCGGCCTCCCAAAGTGCTGGGATTATAGGCGTGAGCTGCCGCACCCGGCCTAAATTTTAAACTGTTAAAACTCCACTCGAGTGAGCAGGTGGGATCATTTTAAATCCGTCTAACTAAAAAATATTCTAGTGGCAGGATCTTTCCTCCAAAGTACCTGCTTTCAAGTGTCCAAAAAACCTGAGAGAGAAGAGCAAGTACAGTGGGAAGGGAGAATCAGAAACAGCTATTCCAGATTCATTCGTTTAATCCACAGATATTTTTACTGCAAGCCTACTTTGTGCCATGCATGATGCCAGAAGCGGGGTGAGCTAAGTATCTCCCTGGCCTCATGAAGCTCTGTAGTCCAGTGGCGGGGGGGGCACATCTGATTCAACAAGTCACACAACTATAGAATGAAAATGGGCCGGGCGCTGGGGCCCACGCCTGTCATCCCAGCACTTTGGGAGGCTGAGGCACACGGATCACGAAGTCAGGAGTTGGAGACCATCCTGGCCAACATTGTGAAACCCCGTGTCTGCTAAAAATGCAAAAATTAGCCGGGTGTGGTAGCACGCGCCTGTAATCCCAGCTACTTGGGAGGCTGAGGCAGGAGAATCACTTGAACCCGGGAGGTGGAGGTTGCAGTGAGCCGAGATCATGCCACTGCCCTCCAACCTGGGCTACAGAGCAAGACTCTGTCTTGAAAAAAAAAAAATTAAAAAATATGTAATAGAAATAGTGAGAAGTACTGTAATGGAAGAGTACTAGGGCTTGGACATGTAACAGGGCACCTGGTCCGAATTGGGAGGGAGGTAGTGCGCAGAGAAGGCTCCCGAAGACGTGATGTTTGACCTGATGTCTGCGGGGCGAGGAAGAATTAGCCAGGGCGAGGGACACACAGTAAAGACGGGGGACACCACGTGGGAAAGAGACTTCAGTGGGCCTGAGTTACCTGGGAGCTTTCTCTTTTTTCCTTTTCTTTTTTTTTTTAGACAGAGTCTCACTCTGTCACCCAGGCTGGAGTGCAGTGGCGCAATCTCGGCTCACTGCAACCTCCGCCTCCCGGGTTCAAGCGATTCTCTTGCCTCAGCCTCCCGAGTAGCTGGGACTACAGGTGTGTACCACCACGCCTGGCTAATTTGTGTATTTTTAGTAGAGATGGAGTTTTGCCATGTTGGCCAGGCTGGTCTCAAACTCCTGACCTCAGGTGATCCACGGACTCCCAAAGCGCTGGGATTACAGGCGTGAGGCACCGCGCCTGGCTGGGAACTTTCTTAACATTTACACTTTTAGCCCAGCGTGGTAGCGGGCTTCTGTAGTCCCAGCTACTCAGGAGGCTGAGGCAGGAGAATCGCTGGTACCCGGGAGGCGGAGCTTGCAGTGAGCCGACATAGCGTCACTGCACCCCAGCCTGGGTGACAGAGCGAAACTCCGTCTCAAAAAAAAAAAAAAAGAAAAAATTTCCACTTTAGGTCTCACCCCCTGGGAGTCAGATCCAGTGGGTCAGAGGTGGGGCCTGGAAATCTGCATGACTCCCTGAGACTCTGAGGCATCCTGGGCAAACGGGCGTCCTGGGGAAATGCTGCATTAAACACTTGTGATGGAGCTCTTTCCTCCCAGTTTGCAACGTGTGCTGGAGGGAATCCTAGGCCTCCTTTGTTAGGCTTGGCATACGCATAACCCCAACCGTGCAGGGAGACCTGGACCCAGTCAGAGAGCAGACAGGGGTCCTGCCTCCCTCCTCCACCCACCCACCCCTCCTTTCTGCTTGACATCTGCTTCCAGGAGCCCCATATCCAAATCCGACACCAACTCGGAGCTCTGGGAGCTGGAAAGGACAGGAAGTGTTGGGGTTTCTTTTTTCCCCTCCCCTGCCATTTTCTCGATGTCAGTATGGACATTCAGAGGCAAGTCTGTCTACATAATCTGTCCCGACTTTTTCTGGAGGTAGAAAGGAGAGAGAAAACAGGGTGGAGTTTGGGGAGCAAGACGCCAGCTGTGGGCACGAGGGGTCCCAGGGAGCCTGTGGCCCACGTCCTGGTCAGTGGGGGGTTTGATGAGTTTCCCTGCTGGAGACGCCCCTGACTGTGGCTGAGACTGAGGCTGTGGCTAAGGCAGGTTCTCGTTGATGGGACTTGTGAGGAGGTGTCGTCGGGACGCCCCTGGATGGCAGAAGAGCTGGGACTAAGCCAGCAGGGATTGCTGCTTGGCCAAGAGCCTTCTAGAGGCTGCGGGGCCTTGGCCGGCATTCAGGGATAAGCCAGGGCCACAGGATTCCTGATCCCTTTTCTCGCCGCTGCCTCCGTTGGCACAGGACCTAAGGGCTTACGGTGGCAGGGCCGTTCCTGAGACTGGCGCCCCTAATTGAGCTACAGCGTTTTCCAACTTTTTCCACTCTCCATTTCAAGTCTCTGGTTAGATCAGGAGAAAGTCTGGCTGTGGCGCCATCTTTAAACCACTGGCAAACCTGCTAATCTCCCTCCATAGAGAAAGCCGACCTCAGCGTTCCGCAGGCAGCGTGAGTCAGATCACATGTAATCGTGGCTTGTTCTTTGTTCTTTTCATTTTGACACTTAGCCTCTATTTATGGTGAGTGGTACTGGTTCTCTACTTACAATCGCAATATAAAGTTTCCTTTCAAAATAGATTTTTTTTTAAAGGAGTCTACTCAAAGCAAAATAAGTGAATAAGCGTCTGGGTGAGGAGGGCACACGTTGTAATGATACATGTGGACGCTGGAGCTTGGAAACTGGGTGCTGGGAGCAGCCATCTGGGTTTCACATCTGGCTTCATCTTCATAGCAAGCCCATGAGGCAAGCACAGGGATTTCTCCCAGTGTATAGCGGAAGTAGCTTCTCGGAGAGGTGAAGGGACATTCCCAGCCTGGCTGACTTTGCCACCCTGCTCTTTCCACCTGCCCTTTCTTGTGACCGGGGGACACAGTGACCTCAGATTCATTCTGTAGCCCCTCAGCCCCTCCACATCCCCCCCCACTCCCATGCTATCTAAGCATCTTCTCTCCCTTCTGCAGCCCAAGGCTGCCCCCGGGAGCAGGCAGGCTTGTGCTGCTCTTTGTCCTGGCATCTTCATTTCAACCGGGGAACTTTGGGTGGAGCCGTAGCCAAGTGAAAAGTGGAGCTCAGGCTTGCTGGACCCCGGCTTCCCTCCGCATCCCCCAGCGTTGGACACAGACCTTCCTCTGGGTGGTCTGGAGACCAGGTTGGAACTTGTTGATGTTTAGCAGTTCGGTTCTCCTGAAAGTTGACAGGATTATTGTGCTCTATAAATCGGTCAGCCTGTCCCAGGAAGCCGTGCTCCTGATGGAGAAGCTGTTTGTGTGTGGTTTCTGTTCCGAAGGCCTCAGCAGTTTTAAGTTTCCTAAGCAAGTGATTTTCGTGGCATCGTCTGGGTCTGACTCACTGGGATGTTTCTGCTCTGGAGGAGAAAGTCAAGTCTCGTTGCAGCCTCAGGAACTCCACCCTCTGCCCGTCTTGGTTCTGTGGCACCAGCGGTGTCTGCAACCAGCGCATGGGAAGGTGCCCACACACCTGGCCGGGGAGTGCCCGCCGACGGCCCTCACTGAACTGCCTTTGAAAACTAAAGTTGGGGGACATACTGTGCCTGCTTATGAATATCGTGTGTGTGATTCTGTGTCGGGAGTGTGCTCTAAGGGACGTGTGGCCATTCATCTTGTCTGCAGAGGAGACCTCCCGCCTTCGTCCCTCCTGACTCAGGTCCCGGTTCCCCCCCGCCAAAGCCCGCTGGAGACAGCGAGCTCGCACAACCTTCCTGGAGGAAGAGCCCTACTTTGGGAACTCACAAAATGGCATTTCTTGGCAAGTTTGTGAGTTTGCTCATGGCCACTTCCTTGGACCCACAGGTCGGAGCGGTGGACTGACTTTTCCGGTGTCCACACACATGTGAGACCTTTGTGTATCTTAGGCTCCCACTTAAGAAATGGGCTGGTGGCTTCAGGGAGCAAGAGGTCCAGGAAACTCATTTGCTCTCTTGTCTGAAGCCGTCATCTTGCTCCTTCCTCTGCGTATCTCATGGGAGCAGGAGCAGGTGTCTCCTCCTCGGGCCCCGGGGCTCCTGGGGGAAGACAGAAGAATGATCCGTGAGAAAGGGATTTGAAAGGGCTGAGCGCGTCTGTCGGGTGATTCTGCTTTTCTTTTTCTGGCATCCTAAGCAGTGAGGATTTAGTGATGTGCTCAGACTCTCCACACACACAGACCTACGTACCTGTCTTAGTTAGGAGTCGTTTACGAGGAGCAGAAATGGACTCCAGCTGCCTTATGTGGTTTGGGTTGGACTCTCCGAACGCAGTTGTTCATTGCAGGGGCGTCCGGATGCAGGACGGCACCCAGCTGGGATGTGGGGGACCAGCCTGGGTTCAGGAGCAGGTCGCTCTTGGGCTCCTGGGGGCTCTGCAGCTTCTCTCGTTCGCTCCTTTCTGACTCTGGCGTCTTTCCTGCCCCTCGTCTGTCCTCCTGTGTATCAGCTCCATTTCTGTCTGCTGTCCCTGGCCCAGCAAGGCGACCCCTGCCTGCCCTTGATGTGAGTTTATGGTTCTCACCTCCATTGTCAACTCTTCAGCACTCCTCTACCTTCCCTGCATCCTGCCACGTTTAGGAAATGATGATTGCTTGTCTGTGGAGATAAAGGGACGAGGCAGCTGGCCGCCAGAGGACAAGGACGTGGAGGGAAGGAGGAGGGAGTCCAGCAGCCCCTGAGGCTGAGAGGGTCAGTGCGGTGCCCTCCTGGAGCCTGCTCATAGCACACTGGTTGGGAGGCTCCCATCTTTTTTTTTTTTTTTGAGACGGAGTCTCATTCTGTCCCCCAGGCTGGAGTGCAGTAGTGTGATCCCAGCTCACTGCATCCTCTGCCTCCCAGGTTCAAGGGATTCTCCTGCCTCAGCCTCCTGAGTAGCTGGGATTACAGGCATGTGCCACCACGCCCAGCTAATTTTGTATTTTTAGTAGAGATGGGATTTCACCATGTTGGCCAGGCTGGTCTCGAACTCCTGACCTCAGGTGACCCACCTGTCTCAGCCTCCCAAAGTGCTGGATTACTGCGCCCAGCTGGGAAGCTCCGATCTTAGTAAATCCATCTTTGTGTCCAGTTTCTGAATTCCCAGGAGAGAGCGTGATTGGTGTTAGATCAAGGGTGTACACCCACCCCGATTACCTGTGGCCCAAGGCAGAAGCCCGTGGAACAAAGGGTGTGGGCGGGCCGGGGACTGCCATCCCAGGGGAGGGTCTAGAGAGGAAGCCGGGGCCTGTTACATACCCAGACAGGCTCCTTTCCTTTCTCAAAGGCGAAGACCTTAGTCTTGATCTGACCCCATACTGTCTGGCACAAATACCTGGTAGGTTTGAGATGATCAATACATGTTTATTGATGAAAAATGACCAGGCACATGAGTGGTACAGAGCCGACATCCTGCTGAAACCTGGCACTTGGCCTATCCAGAAAACCTCCGTCATCTCCAACACCCCCGGCCATCGTCCTCAGACCACGCTTCAGCCTCTCTGTCTGACGTCTAGGACCGTTCCTGCCGCTGTCCACTTTCTTATTAGCTTCTGAAGCCTCAAACAGAGAAAGTGGCCGGGGAGGCGAGCCGCCTGCGTTTTTCTCAGTAGGCGGCATTTGGAACCCGTCGTGTGGTGGCTCCTTGGAGTTCGCTGTTTGGAAGTAAAACAACACACACGAATACCGCGTTGTAAAAATGGCTTTCCGGCCAGAGCCTTGGACTTTTGTGTTTTGATGGAAACACCCATCTAAATTTCCTGGTTTATTTTTTCTGAATGGCCAGGCATTACAAGTGCCACTGTTTTTTAAATCCTGCTTGTGTTGAGCCGCAGCAGTACCTTTTATTGGCAAGAAATCAGCCAGGCGCAGTGGCTCACGCCCGTAATGCCAACACTTTGGGAGGCTGAGGTGGGCGGATCACCTGAGGTCAGGAGTTCGAGACCAGCCTGGCCAACATGGAGAAACCGTGTCTCTACTAAAAATACAAAAAAATTAGCCAGGCGTGGTGATGGGTGCCTATGATCCCAGATACTCAGGAGGCTGAGGTAGGAGAACTGCTTGAAGCCAGGAGGCAGAGGTTGCAGTGAGTGGAGATCGTGCCATTGCAATCCAGCCTGGGCAACACGGCAGGATTCCATCTCAAAAAAAAAAAAAAAAAAAAGAAAGAAAATCAACGTTCAGTAACTGGAAATGAATTGTCAGGGGTTGACATCCTCCTGAGGGTGACAGGGACCAGAGGGAAACTCTGCTTAATTAATAGTGTTTCATCTTCGATCCTTCACTCGCTGGTTTTGTAACAACTTTATGTAGCAGAAAGAGAGATGGGAATTGACAGTGGTCTGGAAGAGGAGGGGAAGGTGATACTTTGTTCTGTATTTACTCCTATATTTATTTCTATATTGGGCTTGTAGCTGTTTTTTCTTATTCTACATGAATCACTTGGATGCATAAATTCAAAGACATATGTCTGTGGGTCTCACACATCTGTCTTGAATTTCATCTTTTCCACCCTGTCTTCTACTTTCCAAACAATTTACCTCCCCCTCTCTCTCTCCCTGCTGTTACTTATTTCCCTGGGCAACGGAACCCTTTCATTTCAGGAGCTGGTGGAGGGAATGAATGCGAGCCACAGTCTGTTTCTGTGTAAAGGCATCTTGGTACCCGGTGGTCATAGTTTCTTAGTGTTGGACACGATTCCTTTTGCTGTGGACGCGGCTGGTCTGCGGCAGTGGGGCTGAGGCTGTTTGCCGAGCTGCGGACGTGCCTGGCTTGCCGGATTCCCGGTGAGGTGATGTTACGGCTGTGGACCAGTCCGGGCTAATTTAGAGAGAGGCTTCACGCGCCAGGCCCCGCGCAGAACCGTCCCTTCTGACTGTTTCCTTTGATCTCTGTTTCCAGGCTGGGAGTTGTTCACATCATTGTAAATGTTTCCTTTCCTCTCCTTGTCGTTTGGCCGGGCTCAGTGGGGACTTCCTGAAGCAGGAACGTGGTCAACAAGGGGTTTATAACTGGGCACTCAGAAAGTTCTGCCAAGAAACAGAGGTTTCCACGCAGCCGAGAAGGGAAAAAGAAAGCCGTGGTGCAATAACAATCAAATAGGAAATTGAGACAGGAGCTGTGCCGAGTGCTAATGGCTCTGCGGGGGGACAGGTACGGACGGTGCCGAAATGATAAACATCTCCGTGGTTCTCACCAACCACACTTCCTGCTCTTCTGTTGATTGTGCAGCGCGGATGTGGAAAAGCTCACCCTGCTGACTTGTGATTTACAACAGCGTTTGGGGTGGTAGGCGCTGCGCAGTCACATTCCTCGTCTACCAGAAGCCGCAGAAAGTTTCGAGACGATTTGCCTATGTGGGCTATGATGAGGTTTCTCTTCAAATAATCGGATCAATCTTTTATTCTTTAATTCACAGTCCTTCCTCCCCCCGCCCCCCACTTTTCTCCTTTTCCCTTCTCGCCTTTGTTAAACACCCAGGCACGCCACAGTACCAGGCGCTATTAATACCAGCTCACATTCCTCTCCTTATTTTAAAAAAAGACTTAACTTTCTGGCTCATTATAGACACCCCTTCCCCTTTCCCTCCACTTTCTTTTATGTGCCCACCCTATCTAAAAAGAGTCAAATGTTTAGCCAACTGGGATTAGTTTATATTATACGACCCGACACTGGCCAATGAAACAAGGGCACGGAGGCAGGACTTGCGTCAACAATAAAGGCTCTCGTGCCCCTTTGTTCATGTGTTCAGGTGCGCTCTTGTGGCGACTGGCCAAGGAGGCGCCCCTCTGTGCAAAAATACACTTGCTTTGCTAAAAACCCTTTGTTCATGTGTTCAGTTTCCTTATTTTTTATTTTTATTGTTTTGAGACAGAGTTTCTCTCTGTTGCCAGGCAGAGGTACGATCTCGGCTCACTGCAACCTCTGCCTCCCGCGTTCAGTAATTCCCTACCTCAGCCTCCCAAGTAGCTGGGATCATAGGTGCCCGCCACCACACCCGGCTTATTTTAGTAATTTTAGTAGAGACGAAGTTTCACTGTCTTGGCCAGGCTGGTCTTGAACTCCTGACCTTGTGATCCATCTGCCTTGGCCTCCCAAAGTGCTGGGATTACAGGCATAAGCCACTGTGCCCGGCAATTTCCTTGAAATTTTGAGCGTTATTCCTAACACCTAATTTTTAAAACTTTATTTATTTATTTATTTTTGAGATGCAGTCTCGCTCTGTCGCCCAGGCTGGAGTGCAGTGGTGTGATCTGGGCTCACTGCAACCTCTGCCTCCCAGCTTCAAGCTATTCTCCTGCTTCAGCCTCCCAAGTAGCTGGGACTACAGGCATGCGCCACCACACCCGGCTAATTTTTGTATTTTTAGTAGAGATGGGGTTTTGCCGCATTGGCCAGGCTGGTCTCGAACTCCTGACCTCAGGTGATCTGCCCTCCTCGGCCTCCCAAAGTGCTGGGATGACGGGCAGGAGACGCCACACCGAGCCTATTTTCCTGGTTTCTTTTCTGCTGAGGAGCCATGACGAATGTGTGAAAGTGGAATATCGGCCTGCCTGTGGCTCATGCTGCGTCTCCAGGTCACATGTGAGGAGCTGGTAGCACATGTCGGCATCCAGCTGATTGGCCTGAGTGCTGAGTGTCATCAGCATCCCCAGTTTCTGAGTATCTGCCGCGTGTGAGGCCCTGAAGGTACAACGTGGCCTAAGATGGAGGCCCTGCAGGGCCTTGTCTGATGAGGGAGAGGTGAGATGGTGTTTGGATGCTGAGTCCCTAAGGATGATGACGGTGGGATTCTAGAAGGGGGGAATTCTCTCTCAGATGTTGAGCCCATAAGGATGATGGTGGGATTCTGGAAGGGTAGAATTCTGTCTCACATGTTGAGTCCCTTGATTCTGGAAGCAGGGAATTCTCTCTCAGATGTTGAGTCCGTAAGGATGACGGTAGGATTCTGGAAGGGTGGAATTCTTTCTCAGATGTTGAGTCCCTTGATTCTGGAAGGGTGGAATTCTCTCTCAGATGTTGAGTCCGTAAGGATGACGGTAGGATTCTGGAAGGGTGGAATTCTTTCTCAGATGTTGAGTCCCTTGATTCTGGAAGGGTGGAATTCTCTCTCAGATGTTGAGTCCGTAAGGATGATGATGGTAGGATTCTAGAACGGTGGAATTCTCTCAGTTGTTGAGTCCATAAGGATGACGGTAGGAGGCCGGGCGCGGTGGCTCACGCCTGTAATCCCAGCACTTTGGAAGGCCGAGGCGGGCGGATCACAAGGTCAGGAGATCGAGACCATGGTGAAACCCCGTCTCTACTAAAAATAGAAAAAAAATTAGCCGGTGCAGTGGCGGGCGCCTGTAGTCCCAGCTACTCGGGAGGCTGAGGCCAGAGAATGGCGTGAACCCGGGAGGCAGAGCTTGCAGTGAGCCGAGATTGCGCCACTGCACTCCAGCCTGGGCGACAGAGCGAGACTCCGTCTCAAAAAAAAAAAAAAAAAAGGATGACGGTAGGATTATGGAAGGGTGGTGGAATTCTCTCTCAGAAGTTGAGTCCGTAAGGATGACGGTAGGATTCTGGAAGGGTGGAATTCTTTCTCAGATGTTGAGTCCCTTGATTCTGGAAGGGTGGAATTCTCTCTCAGATGTTGAGTCCGTAAGGATGATGATGGTAGGATTCTAGAACGGTGGAATTCTCTCTCAGTTGTTGAGTCCATAAGGATGACGGTAGGATTATGGAAGGGTGGAATTCTCTCTCAGATGTTGAGTCCGTAAGGATGACGGTAGGATTCTAGAACGGTGGGATTCTCTCTCTCTCTCAATTTGGTGGATCACCTCCCGTGTTCCCACAGTTTATGGAATCAACCTTTCTCACTGGAGCTTCTCACTGTAGCAGCTGGTCCTAGGAGTTCTCTCACGTGCAGTGAGTCCATCCTGGACATGTCAGTCAAGTGCTATGTTGGAAATTACTAGAAAATCAGAGCCTGGAGCTCTGGCGTCCTGGGGTGAGCCCTGGTGTCCTATCCTCGGGCACCTGCACTGACCCTGTCTCCTGGGGGTAGGTCTGTTTTCGGGCCTCTTGGCATGGATTTTTGTTTCAATTTAAAAGATGGCATCTTGGCATGGATTTTTTAATTTAAAAAAAACAGGCCGGGGCCGGGCGCGGTGGCTCAAGCCTGTAATCCCAGCACTTTGGGAGGCCGAGACGGGCGGATCACGAGGTCAGGAGTTCGAGACCATCCTGGCTAACACGGTGAAACCCCGTCTCTACTAAAAAAAAATACAAAAAACTAGCCGGGCGAGGTGGCGGGCGCCTGTAGTCCCGGCTACTCGGGAGGCTGAGGCAGGAGAATGGCGTAAAAACCCGGGAGGCGGAGCTTGCAGTGAGCTGAGATCCGGCCACTGCACTCCAGCCTGGGCGACACAGCGAGACTCCGTCTCAAAAAAAAAAAAAAAAAAAAAAAAAAAAAAACAGGCCGGGCGCGGTGGTTCACGCCTGTAATGCCAGCACTTTCGGAGCCTGAGGCAGGCGGATCCCAATGTCAAGAGTTTGAGATCAGCCTGGGCAACATGGTGAAACCCCATCTCTACTAAAAATACCAAAATTAGCCGTGCGTGGTGGCGGGTGCCTGTAATCCCAGCTCCTCAGGAGGCTGAGGCAGGAGAATCGCTTGCACCTGGGAGTCAGAGGTTGTCATGAGTCAAGATCGCACCACCGCACTCCAGCCTGGGTGACAGAAGAAGACTCCATCTCAAAAAAAAAAAAAAAAGAAAAGAAAAAGAAAAAAGAAGCCTTGTATGTAGAAACCTACCATATTTTTGTATCTATTGCAAAGTCCTTTCATTGGCCTTCACACACGATCGCCTCATAGCTTGTACTGAGCCACAGGAGTGGATGGGCTGGGGTTGGGGTGAACTGGTGACATCTGCCACTTTCCAGCTAAGGAGGGGCAGGACGGGATGCACGATGGCCTGGACAGGTGTGTTTGTGCAGCAGATTCCCAAAGCGACAGGGAATGACACTTGTCCCTCCACAGAGTCCTCATTCCTTTGCCTCCTTTCTTCCTTGCTCTTTCTCGCGGGTTCTGGAAAGATCTGGAGTGAAAACGTTCAGATTTGTTTCTCTTTGTGAATGAACTTAACATTCTGGGTTGACACCGGTGTGTTGGCGCATCTCCCAAAGACACGGCTGCAGGTCAGGGTCCCGACATTGACGTCGAAAGGCGCCACTGAGAGTGAGCGTGGCACGTCTGAGCTCTTTCCTGGTAATGTCCGCAGAGAGATCCACAAGGCCCAGGAAACCCTATCGCCCACTAGAAGTGACTGCCGCTGGGACAGGGGTCGCTCTGACTCCAGACCCACGCTGGCTCCTCGTCCCCCTCCTGTGCAAACTCCCAGCCGCTTCCTAAGATCTCCTCTCCTGAGAGCATATGGCCCTCGCCTGCTATTACCAGCCACCCGCTTGCTGTTCCAAACCACTCTGCCCAGTGGAGGGTTTTATACCAGATGGGGCTTCAGGAAATCCCTTCTGTCAGCTTGCGGGAGCTGCAGCGTGGGGAAACAGCCTGTCCCTCGTCTGTGGTGCCGGCCAGAAAGAGCCTGGCAGCCATATGCCGTTTGTGCTCCCAGCTAACTGCTCATCTCCTGGCTCGCGGAGCCACGACGGCAGGAAGTCGAACGGCACAGTAAATGAACCTCCTTAATTGGTGTTACAGATGAGATCGCGTTCCCCGTGTCGGGGAGCTGGACTCCTCACGCCGGCAGCCGACTGGCGTCATTAAATATTTTGCGTTGGGCATGTTTGAAAGGGTGGGAAGTAAATATCGGTGTGTTTGTCTCTTCGTTTGTGGCCATTATTTTTACCTCACTCATTTGTTGTTCATTGAATTCAGTCTGAAGGTGCAGCTTTTGAGACGGAGTTTTGCTCTTGTTGACCAGGCTGGAGTGCAATGGCGCGATCTCGGCTCACTGCAACCTCCGCCTCCCAGGTTCAAGCAGTTCTCCTGCCCCAGCCTTCCAGATATCTGGGATTACAGGTGCGCGTAACCACGCTCGGCTAATTTTTGTATTTTTAGTAGAGACGGGGTTTCTCCGTGTTTGTCAGGCTGGTCTCGAACTCCTGACCTCAAATGATCCACCCTCCTCGGCCTCCCAAAGTGCTGGATTACCGGCGTGAGCCACTGCACCCTGCCCGAAAGTGCAGCTTTCTGAATGGAAGTTTAGTAGCCAAGTTGCCTGTTTAGTAGCCAAGTTGCCTGGGGAGTGACTCCTGGAAAGGAGGAGGAGATGGGCCCCCTTTCCCTGCCTCTGCGTCTTGGGATGTGCTGTCTGTGCCTCTGGTTGGTGTCTTCGAAGGTGGGTTGCATGTGAAACGTGGCCTCTTTCCCGTATTCATCCTTCATCCTCCCCAGTAACCCACGTGACCTCCCCCCCGCCCCCGCCCGGGACCACGGAAGTGCAGCCCACAGCCGGACCTGGTTCCCGGCCACGCGCAGCGCTGCGTTTCCATTTCTTAGCCTCTCATGCTCCACCTGCGTGGACACCAGCGGCTCCCCTGTCTCTGGGCTTTCTGGTTGGAACTAGTGACTGTTTCTGTATAAAATTCTGCCATCTCCCATTTTGAAAAAGACCAGTGCTAGCCTGGAAAATGTCTTTCTCTCCTTGATGAAGTGGTGGGTTTAACTGGAAGGATGTCGAGCAGGTTTTTTGTTTTGTTTTTGAGAGGGAGCCTCACTCTGTTGCCCAGGCTGGAGTGCAATGGCGGGTCTCGGCTCACTGCAACCTCTGCCTCCCAGGTTCAAGCAATTCTCCTGCCACAGCCTCCTGAGTAGCTGGGATTGCAGGTGTGTGCCGTCACGCCTGGCTCATTTTCGCCTTTTTGGTAGAGACGGGGTTTCACCACATTGGCCAGGCTGGCCTCAAACTCCTGACCTCAGGTGATCCGCCCGCCTCGGGCCCCCAAAGTGCTGGGATTACAGACGTGAGCTGTTGCACGTGGCCTAGAGCAGGTGTAATTGGAAGGATGTAGAACAGATTTAATCAGAAGGATTGCTGCTTTTATCCAGTTTGTCTTTGCCCCCCTCAGAGCCGCTGCTGGGACATGGACACTCGTGGGCTTTTCCTCTCCTTTGTCAGGGTGGACCTGCTCGCCGGTGTGAGATGTGCTGTGTGTACTTGGGCTGCTCTGGGTCCCGGCCCTGGCAGGATTGGCGGCGCCAGGGTGATCTCATCGCCGTCTAGTCCAGTGCTGCCTCTTTGACGCTCCTGCAGTGTGAGGGCCGCGCGTGGGGCCCATTGCCCTGGCATGGGCTTTCTGAAATGGCATCTGGAAGGGCACATGTGAGAAGTATTCACGTGTGAGTGCTGTGAGCCAGGGATGTATCCACGCCCTTCGCACATACCATCTGTCCACACAGTTACTAGCAGGGAGGTGCCCCCCAGACCATTTTGCAGCTGAAGAGAGTGAGGTGTGAGGAGACTAGTCATTTGCCCAAAGTGGCAGAGCCGGGATTCAAACCCAAGCCATCTGCTCCTGTGCCCGTGCTCTCACCCCACACTGTGCGTCTCGCCGCCGTGCCGTGGAGGAGTGGGGGCTGCCAGAGCACAGCAGTCCCCTTGGAGAAAGGCTTGGGGCAGGGGGCAGTGGCTGTTTTGTATTCAACATAAGAGAAGCCTGGTGTGCCGTCCTTTATCCTGGGAGTCGTCTGTGTGTTTGACAGCACTTTGGAGCAACAGGTCAAGATGGAAGCAGGCTTGCCATGGATACACATGTCTTAGAGAGAGAGAGAAAAGGAGGACGCAGCCGATGGGATCCTCTGCCTGTCACACTAGCAGCAAAGCGATTTCTGTCGTAAAAGAGTATCTTGCCGGTGAAGTGAGGCTTTTAAGACTTAAGAAGTGTCTGCACACCAGGCTGAGAGTAACTGGCGTTTCCTGTGAACGGTCGTCCCCTGGTCCCTCTATCTGGAGGTTTCCCAAATTGATAGGAGGCCCAGTAAGTCACTTCCCCGTTCTCCCTCCACCAGAATGGGAGCCTGCTGCTGGCATGGATGCTAAATG
Source organism: Macaca fascicularis (assembly GCF_037993035.2). Lineage (NCBI taxonomy): Eukaryota > Metazoa > Chordata > Mammalia > Primates > Cercopithecidae > Macaca > Macaca fascicularis. The sequence goes on along the minus strand of NC_088390.1, from coordinate 952,239 downwards.
GCGGTTACAGGGGACATCATACTTTTCCATTTATGGCCCAGTAGAAATGGTAGTATTCTCTCTGTCTCTTTTTTCTTTTTTTTTTTTTTGAGACAGAGTCTCGCTCTATAGCCCAGGCTGGAGTCCAATGGCGTGATCTCGGCTCCCTGCAACCTCTGCCTCCCGGGTTCAAGTGATTCTCCTGCCTCAGCCTCCCGAGTAGCTGGGATTACAGGCACCTGCCTTCTTGCCCAGCTAATTGTTGTATTTTTAGTAGAGACAGGGTTTCACCATGTTGGCCAGGCTGGTCTCAAACTCCTGACCTCGGGTGATCCGCCAGCCTTGGCCTCCCAAAGTGCTGGGATTACAGGCGTGAGCCACCGTGCCCAGCCGGGTTTTTTTTTTTTTGTTTTTTTTTGTTTTTTTTTTTCAAAACAAGGTCTCTCTGTCGCCAGGCTGGAGTGCGGTGGCTCCATCATGGTTCACTGCAGCCTCGACCACACCAGGTTCAGGTGATCCTCCTCCCTCAGCCTCCCGAGTAGCTGGGACTGCAGACGTGTGCCACCATGCCAGGCTAATATTTTTTAGAGATGGGGTTTCACTCTGTTGCCCAGGGGTCTCGAACTCCTGAGCTTAAGTGACCCGCCCACCTTGGCCTCCCAAACTGCGAAAGTTACAGGCGTAAGCCACTGTGTGCAGCTGGCAGTATTCTTTTCAGACACCTCCTCATTATTTCTAGCATGTGTTTGAACACTTCCTGTGTTTTATTTTATTTTATTTTTAGTTTTTGAGACAGAGTTTCACTCTTGTTGCCCAGGCTGGGGTGCAGTGGCGTGATCTCGGCTCATTGCAACCTCTGCTTCCCTGGTTCAAGCAGTTCTCCTGCCTCAGCCCCCGAGCAGCTGGGATTACAGGCGCCCACCACCACGCCCAGCTAATTTTTGTATTATGAGTAGAAATGGGGTTTCACCATGTTGGCCAGACTGGTCTTGAACTCCTGACCTCAGGTGATCCACCCTCCTCGGTCTCCCAGAGTTCTGGGATTCCAGGCGTGAGCCCCAGCACCCGGCCCGACACTCACTATGAACCGAGCGGTGTTGTCCGCGCTGCACGTGCTTTAATCCAGTTCGTTCTCACGGCACCAGGACGAAGCAGTGTTGTTAATGTCCTCGTTTTACTCAGCGGGAGACTGGCACCCTGAGAGGTGGTGTGGCAGGCCGGAGTTCCCCCGTGGTTCACAGCAGAGCGGGGATTTGAACCCAGGCAGTCTGGCTGCAGAACCACATTCTCCACCATTTGTTCTATCCCATGCAGCCTCCAGCAAACACAGGTATGGACTGAAGATTTCACTGACCAGTGAGGACCAAAGTCAACGCTGAATGGTCAGTTCTTGGAGCGGCCCCCATTTGGAAGGAAAGTAACTGCAGATCGGATGTTTGAGATAGTTCAGTATGTCTGCAGATCCAGGGCCCTCCCGGCAGCTCTAGTAAACTCGAATGCAGCCAGTCTTCCTCCTGGGCCTTTTTTTGCTCATTTCTCCTGGCAGTTGGCCTGATCTGCCATATGTAGTTGTAGGTTCTTATTTTTATATTGTGGCCAAATATATATAACGTAACGTTTACCATTTTCACCATTTTCCACTTCTAAACTGTAAGGTTTTCGAAAGCACGCTCAGCGTCTCACCACCTTCATTTCCCTGTGGCACTTCGATTAGAGGGTTGTAAGTCACAGCTGATTCAGCTCTGTTGGGTTGCAAAACCCAGCTAGGTCATCTGTAAATTGGTTAGAAAACTCACTGATACGGCCAGGCGTGGTGGCTCATGCCTGTAATCCCAGCACTTGGGGAGGCCGAGTTGGGTGGATCACCTGAGGTCAGGAGTTCGAGACCAACCTGGCCAACATGGTGAAACCCCGTCTCTACTGAAAATACAAAAATTAGTTGGGTGTGGTGGCGGGTGCCTGTAATCCCAGCTGCTCGGGAGGCTGAGGCAGGAGAATCACTTGAACCCAAGAGGCAGAGCTTGCAGTGAGCTGAGATGGTGCCATTGCACTCCAGCCTGGGTGACAGAGCGAGAATCCATCTCAAAAAAAAAAAAAAAATAAAATTCACTGTTCTGAGATTTAGAGAAATGAATAAATTTTAAATCCGCTTCTACCCAGTCTTTTTATTTTAATACAGCCTGGCTTGGCAGAGAAGTCCAGAAAGAAGGTGTGCAGCAAATACTGTGCTTGTGGCTTTGTCTGCAGGGAGCAGATTGGATACGTTATTTTGTGAACCTCACGCTCTTGCGACCCATGGGGCATACGTGGGTCCTCTCTGCGAACCAGCTGAAAACATGTAGCTTCAAAATGGCAGATCCGCCAGGAGGGTTTGCAATTCTCATAGGTTGGTGACGGTTCGGGTCAGCCTGGCCCAGACCCTCTGCCCCTTTCCCTCAGTGGCACAGGCGGGTCTGTTCTCTGCCTCAGCTCAAGGTGAAGGTGGGATGAGGAGGTGGGGAGGGTGTAGGATCTAAGGCACCATCGGGCAAAGCAAGAGAAGCTCTCATCCCACCAGCACTGGATTCGAATCATTTCTCTGCCATTTCAGGAGCATTCTGGGCCCCCCAGGAATGAGGGGGAGCCTTGGTCATGAAAAAGCCATTTAAGTAGCTGAGCTTGACTGCTTAGAAGGCATCCGGTCTGGCTGCCCTAGGACGGTGGTTCCTCTCTCCCTTCCTTCTGTTGGTTTGTTGTTCCTCTGTCATTTATTGGACACGTAACGTGCCCAAGCACTGCTCTTGGCCAGCAGGTATACTCGGCTCCGAGAATTGCAGTCATGGGCCAGATCACACACTGGGAATCATGCCTCAGGAGCAAGGGGATCCAAGATTGGGCCTTAACTCTGGGGATGAGGACAAGGTCCTGCTGGAGCACTTAGAAGATGGTGTGGGGGCTGAGTGAGGCGGCTTCCACCTGTAACCCCAGCACTGTGGGAGGCTGAGACGGGAAGAATGCTTGAGCTCAGGAGTTTGAGACCAGCCTGGGACACATAGCGAGACCCTGTTGCAACAAAACATCAAAAAATTAGTGAGGCACGGTGGTGTGCGACCATAGTCCCAGCTACTCGGAGGCTGAGGTGGGAGGATCATGTGAGCCTGGGAGGTGGAGGCTGCAGTGAGCCATGATTGTGCCGCCTCACTCCAGCCTGGGCGACAGAGCAAGACTCTGTCTCAAGAAAATAATAATAATAGCAGCTAAGCTAGGTGTGGTGGCTCACGCTTGTAATCCCAACAGTCTGGGAGGCTGAGGTGGGAGGATCGCTTGAGCCCGGGAAGTGGAGGCCGTAGTGAGCCATGATTGCGCCACTGCATTCCAGCCTGGGCAGCAGAATGAGACCCATTCTCTGTGTCAGTTCCTTCGCAGAAAGCAATGAACACTTATTTCATACCTAATCTTGGCCAGGCTAAGCACTCTCTGTAACTCATCTTCACAACCGTTCAGTGAGGTGTAGGTTCTGTTATCTGCATTTTGCAACTGAGGAAACCAAGAGAAGGTGAGATTCCTGACCAGGGTCACCCACTGATGAGTGGCTGGAGCCAGAGCCTGCGCTGAGGAACCCCTAGTGTTTGTCCTGGTGTGACATCGGAGGCTGGGATAAGGGGATTCCTGCTGTCAGCGTATATCCCGGTCTTTGGTCGTTTGGGGTGAGAAAGGTGGGAGCACACTTCAGACTCTGTTTTCAAATGCAGCTCCACAGAAAGGGTGGTTCTGATTGTGGTCGGCGTTTAGCTGGAGGGCAGGGGTGACGTCTGCCGAGAAGGCTTGGCTGACCCGGCCAAGGAGTTTGCTGATGGATCCTACATCTGCTCTGGCTTTGCCTTGATCCCACAGATTTGCAGCAGCTGTTGGAAAGAAAAGCTGAGACCCCAGTCAAGAGCAAGACCCAGTCCTTAGCTCGAGGGGGCAGATTCCGTGCTGCTCTCAGGAACCAGGACTGCTCGGAAATCACGAGGCTGCACTTCCCTGCAGCCTCTGTGGGTGCTGACGAATCCCACTGGTGTTTCCGATTTGCTGGGCTTTCTCCTTGGCATTTGTACCGTTTCCCGGTTCCCTTTTGATACGTGCTTCATTGTTCTGTGGGTCACTGTAAAAGCGTTTCTGGCCTCTGCATTCCTGGGATCGTTCCAACCACAGCCTTGGAGTTTTTCGTCAGAACCCACTGCCAGGCGGAGCAGCGGGAACTTTCAAGTAACTGGATAACCCGCTTTGTCATCCGTTTCCATTTTTGCCAAGTTGAGCTAATGTTGTCTCCTCTTTCTTTTTTTTCTTTGTTCTCTGTGGCCTGGCTTCTGAATTTGATGAACTCATCATAAACAGTGGAGTCGTAGGCGTTGGGGGTTTGTTGTGACGTTTTCTTTTTTTTTTTTTTTTTGAGACGGAGTCTCGCTCTGTCCCCAGGCTGGAGTGCAGTGGCCGGATCTCAGCTCACTGCAAGCTCCGCCTCCCGGGTTTACGCCATTCTCCTGCCTCAGCCTCCCGAGTAGCTGGGACTACAGGCGCCCGCCACCTCGCCTGGCTAGTTTTTTTTTTATTTTTTAGTAGAGACTGGGTTTCACCGTGTTAGCCAGGATGGTCTTGATCTCCTGACCTTGTAATCTGCCAGCCTCGGCCTCCCAAAGTGCTGGGATTACAGGCTTGAGCCACCGCGCCCAGCCTGTTGTGATGTTTTCTACTGGTGTTGCATGGCCTTTGGGTGGCTGTGGTAGAAGACCATTCAGCAGGGACCATCAGAATGCACCCCGGGGCTGGGCGCGGTGCTCACGCCTGTCATCCCAGATCTTTGGGAGGCTGAGGTCAGGAGTTCAAGACCAGCCTGGCCAACATGGTGAAACCCTGTCTCTACTAAAAGTACAAAAATCAGCCAGGCGCGGTGGCTCAAGCCTGTAATCCCAGCACTTTGGGAGGCCAAGGCAGGCAGATCACTTGAGATCAGGAGGTTCAAGTCCAGCCTGGCCAACATGGTGAAACCCCATCACTACTAAAAATACAAAATTAGGCCATGTGCGGTGGCGGGCACCTGTAACGCCTGTAATCCCAGCACTTTGGGAGGCCGAGGCGGGTGGATCACAAGGTCAGGAGGTTCAAGTCTCTACTAAAAATACAAAAATTAGCCGGACATGGTGGGTGCCTGTAATCCCAGCTACTCAGGAGGCTGGGGCAGGACAATCGTTTGAACCCGGGAGGTGGAGGTTGCCGTGAGCCGAGATCGCAGCACTGCACTCCAGCCCGGGCAACAGAGCAAGACTAACAAAATGCACCCTGGGTGGATATGTTGCCAGGATGATCTCTAGACAGAACGAACACTGGGTGTAAAGTCATCTGTTCTTTCCCAGCTGCTGCAATACCGGATAGCGCAGCCCTTTTGAGACAGGGTCTCGCCCCATCACTCATCCTGAGCAGCAGTGACATGATCACAGCTCAATGTAGCCTCAACCTCCTGTGCTCAAGGCATCTTCTTACCTCAGCCTCTCAAGTAGCTGGAGCTACAGGAGTGGCCACCACGCCCAGCTAATTTTTGTATTTTTTTGTGGAGTGACAGGGTTTTGCTGTGTTGCCCAGGCTGGCCTTGAACTCCTGGGCTCAAGCGATCTACCCGCCTCGGCCCCCCAAAGTGCTGGGATTACAGGCGTGAGCCACTGTGCCCCACCCAGCACAACCCTTTTGAAGGGCATAAGTCTCCACTGGCCTTTTTTTCTCCAGTGTCCAGCGGAATGTGAGCTCTTGCCCTCACTCCTGCCTCCTGATTCAAAGGCTGCTGGGAACTGCCTGACTCAGCCCCTTCTCCCTTCCACAGTCTTTCATACTAGGCTCTGCTGTATTTCACACTGCAGCCTTCCAAGCCCGGAGGTGAAATGAAGTAGAAATTCCTTTCGGAATCAGATGTGGTGTCAGAGTTCTCTTAGAGACCAAAAGCAAAATCCACAGAGTCTGTTAAAAAAAAAATCCAGAGGCCCCTTTAAAATCTGGGAAAATGGAGATGAGGAGGCAAACAGATCACATAGAAACAGGCCAGAAAACTTGTCTGTTTTGCAGCAGGTGCTTATGGCAAGAATACCACGTGCCATGGAAAGAAAAACCTCCTTTCTCCAAGTAGTTTCCGACACAGCCTGCTATCTAGATATACAGCTGATTGATTAACTTTAAAATGAAGTTGACAGGAAAATGATTTTCTTTTTTCTTTCTTTTTTTTTTTTTTTTTTTTTGAGACAGAGTCTCGCTTAGTCGCCCAGGCTGGAGTGCAGTGGCGCGATCTCGGCTCACTGCAAGCTCCGCCTCCCGGGTTCACGCCATTCTCCTGCCTCAGCCTCCCGAGTAGCTGGGACTACAGGCGCCCGCCGCCTCGCCCGGCTAATTTTTTGCATTTTTAGTAGAGACGGGGTTTCACCGTGTTAGCCAGGATGGTCTCGATCTCCTGACCTCGTGATCCGCCCGCCTCGGCCTCCCAAAGTGCTGGGATTACAGGCGTGAGCCACCGCACCCGGCCACTTCTTTTCTTTTTTTTAAAAACAGAGTCTTGCTCTGTCACCCAGGCTGGAGTGCAGCGGCGCGATCTTGGCTCACTGCGAGCTCCGCCTCCCGGGTTCACACCATTCTCCTGCCTCAGCCTCCCGAGTGGCTGGGACTACAGGCACCCAGCTACTTTTTTGTATTTTTTTTTTTTTTTTAAGTAGAGATGGGGTTTCACCATGTTGGCCAGGATGGTCTCGATCTCCTGACTTTGTGATCCGCCTGCCTTGACCTCCCAAAGGGCTGGAATTACAGGCTTGAGCCACCGCACCTGGCCAGGAAAATGATTTTCAAAGTGGATACTCAGGAGATACAGGGGGAAAAATAAGGATAGATTGAACCCAAATATTCCATGCGTGCAGCGTTTTAGAGGTTAGAGCCCCCACAGACCCCACTTCATGTGAGCCTTGGAGTCGTCCTATGAGATGAGCTGGGCTTGGAGAAGGGGCATGACCCGCCCAGAGTCTGAGACTGTCACCCACTGACATCTAAGCAGGCGTCAGGGCCAAGGATGGAAGCCCAGCTGCTAGAAGCCTGCTTCTTTTTTTTTTTTTTTTTTTTTTTTTTTTGAGACAGAGTCTTATTCTGTCGCCCACGCTGGAGTGCAGCGGCGTTATCTCGGCTCACTGGAACCTCGCGGGTTCAAGCAATTCTCCTGCCTCAGACTCCCAAGTAGAGTAGCTGGGATTACAGGCGCCCGCCACCACCTCGCCCGGCTAAGTTTTGTATTTTTAGTAGAGACGGGTTTTACCGTGTTGGTCAGGCTGGTCTTGAACTCCTGACCTCAAGTGATCCACCTGCCCTGGCCTCCCAAAGTGCTGGGATTACAGGCGTCAGCTACCACTCCCGTCCCTGGGAAATGCTTTTTAATTTTTTTATTTTTATATTTTGAGACAGAGTCTCACTCTGTCGCCCAGGCTGTCGACTCACTGCAACCTCCACCTCCTGGGTTCAAGCGATTCTCCTGCCTCAGCCTCCAGAGTAGCTGGGATTACGACGCCCGCCAGCACGCCCGGCTAATTGTTGTGTTTTTAGTAGAAACAGGGTTTCACCATGTTGGCCAGGCTGGTCTCGAGCTCCTGACCTCAGGGGATCCGCCCGCCTCGGCCTGCCAAAGTGCTGGGATTCCAGGCATGAGCCACTGCGCCCGGCCCTGGGAAATGCTTTTTTAGAAAGGACAATGCGCTCTCTCGGTCCTGGGTGGCTCTGATGTTCACCATCCTGAAGGCGTGAGCTCTGCCCGAGTTTAGGAACACAATGGCAGTGGGAGAGTGAGATTTTTTTTGTTTTTAATCACCCACTCACTGTTACGTCATCTTAGGTTTTCGGCAGATGCTGACTGCATTGGAGGAAATGTTTGCAGCAGGATACGGATGGAGCAGGATTTTATCTCTCTCAGTTGATCAAAGTCAAGACGTGCACTGACATGAACTCTTAACACCGGGAGGTCTCTATTTGGGGTCTGTAGACCTCCTGTGATCAGACAGGTTCCACTCACAGGCTTCAGGGGGATTCGTGGAGTCTGAAATTACACACTGACTTTTTGGTGGATGTGCATTTTTCTCTGCTGAAAGATCTGTAGCTTTTGTCCTCAAAACTACCTGTGACCCAGAAATGACTATGAAACCAGTGTTTTCAGAGGCCTGTTTGAAAACCTTTGGTGGCCTTGAGCCAAGCCTCACACTTGAAAGGGTGCAGAGCTGCATCTTGGTGATCATTTCTTTCAGCTGAAGCTTTTTTTAGTTTCCGGGACGTGTCAGAGAATCCATAAATCACTCCTAGACGACGCCTTCTGACAGAAGGGTCGTGTTCTGATCCGCGTGTTTTCGGAACGATGACTCCTGTGCCGACCACACTGTTTCACAGCCGAGTAACCTTCGTGCTTTGGGTGGCCTGAAGCATCCACAGATGCAGCTCACTGATGAATGACATGGGTTGCTAAATAAATCACCACCACAGAATTAGACCACGGTGGCTTAGTCTGTAAACGAAATAACTTTTCAGCTGGACGCGGTGACTGACGCCTGTAATCCCTTCACTTTGGGAGGCCGAGGCAGCTGGATCACGAGATCGAGAGATCGTGACCATCCTGGCTAACACGGTGAAATCCCATCACTACTAAAAATACAAAAAATTAGCCGGGCGTGGTGGCGGGCACCTGTAGTCCCAGCTACTCAGGAGGCTGAGGCAGGAGAATGGTGTGAACCCGGGAGGCGGAGCTTGCAGCAGTGAGCCGAGATCGGGCCACTGCCCTCCAGCCTGGGAGACAGAGCGAGACTCCATCTCAAAAAAAAAAAAAAAAAAAAAAAAAAAAAAAAAAAAAACAAAGGAAAAGAAATAACTTTTTGGTGTCAGATGTGAGTCTAGAAAAAAAAAATTTTTTTTCCCACTAACCCAGTGTGGGTCTTTATGCGGAAACAAAGATCCAACAATGAGAGGATCCAACACGAGCCGAGACCCCGTGCTCCTGAGATGCAGTGAGAAGGGAACGGGAATCCTTAGGGAGGGAGGGAAGATACAGTTTCTTACCATCCAGCGAGAAAAGACATGTCTGTGGAGACCGGGGCGGCGGGGAGAGGTGTTACAACTCTTCGGCTCACGTAAGGGTTTCAGAAGAAACTGGTTCTTCCTTAGCTGGCAGGGTTTGGGAGATGGCATCATTTCCACTGAGCATTTAGAGGGTTGAGGCTGTTCAGGTGCCAAAACCCCACCACCATTTCCTTAAAAATTCCTGGCTGAGGCCAGGCGTTGTGGCTCACGCCTGTAATCCCAGCACTTTGGGAGGCCGAGGCGGGTGGATCACGAGGTCAGGAGATTGTGACCATCTTGGCTAACACGGTGAAACCCCGTCTCTACTAAAAAAAAAAAAAAAACAAAAAATACAAAAAAGTAGCTGGGTGTGGTGGCGGGCGCCTGTAGTCCCAGCTACTTGGGAGCCTGAGGCAGGAGAATGGTGTGAACCCGGGAGGTGGAGCTTGCAGTGAGCCGAGATTGCACCATTGCACTCCAGCCTGGGCGACAGAGCGAGACTCCGTCTCAAAAAAAAAATTCCTGGCTAAGAGCAAAGCACATGCTTACATTTGAAGGGTAACAGAGGTGCCTAAATGCAAACCACTCTTATAATCATGTTTCATCTGCTAGCTTTACATTTGAGGGTCACAGGCTGAAATTTACTTCAGGCAACAGTCCAGCTACCCACAGAGAGACTCCTGCTACAAGGTGGCATTTGCTTGTGGGAGCCCCAAGCCCCACGGAACATAAGATCCTGGTGATCCCTTAATAATACATGTAAGGACGATTTCTTCTAAGAAGGCAAGGATAGTTTAATCTTAGACTGGACACTCATGAAAAATAACAGGTTCAAAGAATAATCAGTAGCCATCCATTCCTGATAAAATTTTGGTCAAAAAGTTATGGAAGGCCAGGTGCAGTAGGTCAGCAGTTTGGGAGGCCGAGGCGGGTGAATCACCTGAGGTCAGGAGTTGAGACCAGCCTGGCCAACAGGGTGAAACGTGTTCTCTAATAAAAATACAAAAATTAGCCAGACATGGTGGCACATGCCTGTAATCCCAGCTACTCAGGAGCCTGAAGCATGAGAATCACTTGAACCTGGAAGGTGGAGGTTGCAGTGAGCCGAGATCGTGCCAGTGCGCTCCAGCCTGCATGACACAGCGAGACTCCATCTCAATAATAATAATAATTAATAAATAAAGTTGTCCCTTAGTATCTGTGGAGGACTGGTTCCAGGACCCTCCCCCCAACACTGATACTCAAGTCCCTGATATAAAATGGCATAGTTTTTGCATATCACCTATGTACATCCTCTTGCATACTGTAGACTTGTGGAGTTTTTTTTAATGGAGAACTGGGTCTCACTGTGTTGCCCAGGCTGGTCTTGAAGTCCTCGGCTCAGGTGATCCACCCCTCTCTGCCTCCCTAAGTGCTGGGATTACAGGTGTGACCCACTGCACCCAGCCGAGGGGTGACTACATTGAAAAGTTGGCTGTTTTTATAACCTGGCCCTTTTCTGTTTGTGATCTAGGTCTCACCCTTTTTCCTGTTTCTCTCTCAGGTTTCTTTTCTGGATTAACCCAATCAGCATAGATTAGAGGATCTTTGTTTTTTTTTTTTTTTTTTTTGAGACGGGGTTTTGCTCTTGTCGCCCAGGCTGGAGTGCAATGGCGCGATCTCGGCTCACAGCAACCTCCGCCTCCGGGGTTCAAGTGATTCTCCTGCCTCAGCTCCTGAGTAGCTGGGATTACAGGTGCCTGCCACCATACCTGGCTAATTTTATGTTTTTAGTAGAGACGGGTTTCACCATGTTGACCAGGCTGGTCTCGAACTCCTGACCTCAAATGACCTGCCCACCTCAGCCTCCCAAAGTGTTGGGATTACTGGCGTGAGCCACGGCACCCAGCCCCAAATGGCCTTTTAAACCGTAAATCAGGTCACCTCACTCCCTGTGACCTGTTACTTTTGCCATCATCCACGGGGCCTTGACGATCTGGTTCACAAATCTTAAGATGATCTCTGACCTCATCACAGCCGCCACCCCTGGTTCTCTCTGGCTCCATCTACTCTGGCCTTCGCAGTCAGTCCCCAGCCTCCACACGGGTTCCTGGGCCTCAGGTGGCCTCCCGCAGCGTGCCCGTGGCTCGTTCCGTTTCCTTGCTGAGGTCTGTGCCCAAATGTCATTCCTCCCAGATGCCCGTCTAGAATCCACGCCGCCGTCCCAGCTTCCCAGTCGCAGCCGTGATCTTACCCGCCCTGTTGTCTTTCTTTTACTTGCCAGTGTCTGAAATTAGGTTCCTATTTATATTCTTATTTATTGTCTGTCTCTCCCACTGGAGGAGGAAGTCCACCAGGGCAGCAGCCTCATCTCTTTCCTGAATCTCTTGTGCTTAGAACAAGCCTGGCACACAGTAGGTACTCAGTTGCTTTCTGTTGAATGACTTTCAGCTCTTACCAGTTATAAAACGTAGCGGGGTAAAACACAATGTGCTGACAACAGCATATCTCCTACACATCAGTAAGTCAAAGATAAGCAACATTTACACTGTCGATGGGAGTGTAAATTAGTTCAACCATTGCGGAAGACAGTGTGGTGATTCCCCAGGAATCTAGAACCAGAAATACCATTGGAGCCAACAATCCCATTACTGGGTGTAAAGACACATACACATTTATGTTTATTGCAGTAAATATACAATAGCAAAGACCTGGAACCAACCCAAATGCCCATTAATGATAGACTGGATAAAGAAAATGTGGCACATATACACCATGGAATACTACGCAGCCATAAAAAAGAATATAGACAGCATGGAATACTATGCAACCATAAGAAAGAATATAGACACCATGGAATATTATGCAGCCATAAGAAAGAATGAGTTCATATCCTTTGAAGGGACATGGATGAAGCTGGAAACCATCATCCTCAGCAAACTAACACAGGAACAGAAAACCAAACAGTGCATGTTCTCACTCATAAGTGGGAGTTGAACAGTGAGAACACATGGACACCGGGAGGGGAACATCACACACCAGGGCCTGTTGGCAGGTGGGGGGCAAGGGGAGGGAGAGCATTAGGAGAAATACCTAATGTAGATGACGGGTTGATGTGTGCAGAAAACCGCCATGGCACATGTTTTCCTATGTAACAAACCTGCACATTCTGCACGTGTATCCCAGAACTCAAAAAAAAAAAAAAGTCTTGAGTGTGGTGGCTCATGCCTGTAATACCAGCACTTTGGGAGGCCGAGGCAGGCGGATCACCTGAGGTCAGGAGTTCAAGACCAGCCTGGCCAATGTGGTGAAACCCCATCTCTACTAAAAACAGAAAAGTTAGCCGGGCTGGTGGCGGGTGCTTGTAATCCCAGCTGCTCGGGAGGCTGAGGCAGAGAATTGGTTGAACCCGGGAGGCAGCGGTTGCAGTGAGCTGAGATCTCACCACTGTACTCCAGCCTGGGCCACAGAGTGAGACTCTGTCTGCTCCCCTGCCCCCGCCGCCAAAAAAAGAAAAAAAACAGATAAGCAACAAAAATGAGGCATCATTTTTCCCCCAGCAGACTGGAAAAAGTGATGACAGTGATAATGTTGGTGAAGGCACTAGGACATGGGCTCCTTCATTTGCCACTGGTGGAAATATAAAACGGTCTAAGCTTTCCTACGTGGTGAGTCATGGGTAATTTTTAATCTCAATTTTTGCGGTTTGCTATGTTTCCCAACTTTTTTCCAATGATTTTTTTTCCTCCAAGAATTACTTTTTAAACCAGAAAAACTCATCATTTTAATCTTCCTTTTAAAAAAAAATTAACCTGGCTCAATCCTTGCACAGCAAACTTATGAAGCAGATCCCGGCGGCAGGATGGTCTGGTTCTGTTGTTGAACCTCTTAAGGATGTTTAATCTGAATTCTGTACCAAGTTTCTCTGGCATGATGCAATTGTGGTCATTAAAAACTGGGTCTGGGCCGGGCGCGGTGGCTCACGCCTGTAATCCCAGCACTTTGGGAGGCCGAGACGGGTGGATCACAAGGTCAGGAGATCGAGACCATCCTGGCTAACACGGTGAAACCCCATCTCTACTAAAAAAATACAAAAATTAGCCGGGTGCGGTGGCAGACACCTGTAGTCCCAGCTATACCGGAGGCTAAGGCAGGAGAATGGCTTGAACCTGGGAGGCGGAGCTTGCAGTGAGTGGAGATCGTGCCACTGCACTCCAGCCTGGGCGACAGAGCGAGACTCCGTCTCAAAAAAAAAAAAAAAAAACAAAAAACAAAAACCGGGTCTGGGCGCGGTGGCTCACACCTGTAATCTCAGCACTTTGGGAGGCCAAGGCGGGAGGATCACCTGAGGTCAGGAGTTCCAGACCAGCCAGGCCAACATGGCGAAACCCGTTTCTACTAAAAATACAAAAACTAGTCAGACGTGGTAGTGGATGCCTGTAATCCGAGCTACTCAGGAGGCTGAGGCAGGAGAATCGCTTGAACCCGGGAGGTGGAGGTTACAGTGAGCCGAGATAGAACCATTGCACTCCAGCCTGGGCGAAGAGCGAGACTCCATTTAAAAACAAAAACAAAAACAATGCGCAGAACTGTTCTTGTTGTGAGGTCCTGGGCTGGTTCTGTGAGCCCCCAGAAAGGTGGGGCTGGGAAAAACATGCAGACTGAGGGTAGTTTGAGGTGGGTGGGGTCCCACAGCCCTTCCTGCCAAGATACAGGTCTCCACAGACAAGGAAGCCCAGCATTGCCCTCCCCTCACTGCCTGGGATGGGACTCGGGACAGTCCTTGTCCCGCCACGCACTGCCCTCTTCTCTCTGTTCTTCTCTCTGCTGCTGCCTTCTCACGCCTGCCTTCCTGCAACACATCCTTGCCCTGTTCTGCCCAAAGGCCCAGCCTTCCTCCAGAGACCCTCAAGGCCCCAAGCAGGGAAGCTCACAGCTGAGTGGCCTAAACAGTGGGGCACCCTGCAGCTTCCCTGTTTCTGTCTTTTCTAGAGGTGCATTGCTAGCTCAACAATGCATTTATTTACTTTTTTTGAGACGGAGTCTCGCTCTGTCACCCAGGCTGGAGTGCAGTGGCGCGATCTCAACTCCCTGCAACCTCCACCTCCGAGGTTCAAACGATTCTCCCGCCTCATCTTCCTGAGTAGCTGGGATTACAGGCGCCCACCACCACGCCCAGCTAATTTTTGTATTTTAAGTAGAGACAGGGTTTCACCATGTTGCCCAGGTTGGTCTTGAACTCCTGACCTCAGGTGATCCTCCTGCCTTGGCCTCCCAAAGTGCTGGGATTACAGGCGTGAGCCACTGCGCCCAGCCCCAACGTCGCATTTAATTATGTTGGTTTTTGGGCTTGGTGGGGAAGTTCTAGAGCACCCAGTCACCTGCCCATATGGCGTTCACCCCGACGGCAGTGAGCGAACAGAGGAGGCCACCCACACTCGGCTTCCAGTCCTGCGCTTTGCATTCCATGTTCTCAGCTTCATTCGTCTTAGACCGTGGATGTCCGACCGTGTGCACAGCCAACCTCAAGAATCTGCCATAGACTGAAAGCAGGTTTTATGCGGCACCGAGAGCCAAGGGTTGGGGCTGACTCTGGGCATTGCTTCCCTCGTGCTTTGCAGGGAACATAACGACGACTGTGATATTTCAAGTGCAGGGACCTGGTGAAGGGCTGAGGGGGCAGATTGTAACTACGTGGCCTTCTATTGGAAAACCCGTCTCTTCTCTCTTGGTGGGAAGGGGCCACGGGGAGCGGCTACTGTTGCCTGCTGCCAGGGTGGCGAGGCTGTCATGAAAATCTTCCCTTCCTTCCTTAACCACCTGGTGGTCTGATTGTGTCGTGAAGATGCGACATCCATCTTCATCTTCATGATTTTTAGAGACGTAAAAGGGTCGTATGCTCCAGGATGAGTGTGGTCTTCCGTCAGCCTCCACCTCAGAGTCCCCTGCGCTGTGCGGACCCTGGGGGCCAGTGGGATTGTAGTTAACGTGCCCCTTTGCCCAGCAGCCCTGCTTGGGATCCATTGTTCTTTTCTGTGTCTTGAATGCTTGCCAGTTCATCCAGCCTCCAGGCCTAAGGGGCTCAAAAGAACTCTGCAAGAAGAACTCTGCAATGAATCTGGTCTGGACTTAACCACCTTCTTTTACTTTTCTTCATACAGCTCAAACTTTGGAACAAATACCGAATTTCCAACATTCCATCGCTAATATTCCTCGACGCCACCACCGGGAAGGTTGTGTGCAGGAACGGGCTGCTGGTGATCCGAGATGACCCAGAAGGTAAAACCTCAGCACGTGCATATGGTCCTCTTATTACCCAGCCCCTCCTCCTCCATGCCCCTACCCTCATCGCCGTCCCACCGGTAGAGAGAGTCCTCGTGAAATAGATACACGTGGGTTTACGTGGCTAGAGAATGTCGTCTTGGTGAAATCATAGTATTCCCTGGGACATGGTTTTTTTTCCCTGGGACATAGTATTCCCTGGGACAAGATTTTTACGGGGATCTGAATGTCCCTCCTAGGAGCTTTCATTCATGGGCCAAAAGAAGCCCTGCTCGGAGGGCCGCGGAGGCTGTGGGAAAGCAGGAAGAGCTCAGACCCCGGCTTCTAGAGCTGCGTCCGTGGCAGCTGCCCCTTCACGGTGAGAGGCAGGCCGAGGGGGGTTTTTCCTCTTTAAAATATGACATAGCGAAGTCCCAGCCCCCGCGTCACTCTCCTGGCCTTGGCGGTGAGTGCACCTGGTTGCTTGGAGCTGCCACGCCCTGCAGGCCTTGGTCTTGCTGGCCACGTGTGGGCCGTGCTCCTCCAGGCCCCCTCTCAGAGCCGTCGCCGTGGACTCCTTCCCTCTGGCAGTGAGAACAGGCCGGAGATCTCCTCCCCTCACTTCATCCAGTGAGACGATTCAGCCCCTGCTCACACGTTTTCCCAGTGGACACGCCACCTCCTTCAAAGAATCACCCTCAGTAAAAACCAGGGCATGGTGGGACCAAGTGCGAAGCTTTTCCTTTTTTTTTCTTGTTTTTTTGAGACAGTATCTTGTTCTCTCGCCCAGGCCGAGTGCTGTGGCATGATCACGGTTCACTGCAGCCTCGACCTCCTGAGTTCAACTCACCCTCCCACGTAGCTGGGACTACGGACATGCACCGTCACACCCAGCTAATGTTTTATTATTTGTAGAGATGGGGTCTCTCTAGGCAGCCCAGGCTGGTCTCAAACTTTTGAGCTCAAGCAGTCCGCCCACCTCAGCCTCCCAAAGTGCAGGGATCGCTGGGCTGAGCTGCGGAGCCTGGCCCCCGTGCGGATTCCTGAGCCCGACCTCCAGAGCATTGTGGATCCCTCTTGTTTCCGGGGAGGCCCAACCACCCGCGTTTTCAACCAGCCTGTGCTCCTCCTTCCCAGCCCCTGGCCGCCAGGTGACTTTGAGGCAGCGGGTCCATGGACCGCCCTGTGAGAAAACACCGCAGTTGAGCGGGAAGCATATTATCAACTCCCCCTACCCGGAGCTCAGGTGTCTTCAGAACGTGGACCATCTGGGCTGGGTGGGTTTTACCCTTTTATTAGACTTAAATTCTCACTTGGTTCCCTGAGCCCATCAAGGGCCATCGAATCAGAATCTCTGGGCGTGGGGCCCAGGAGCATGATATTTTTAAATTCCCAAGCTGATTCCAAATACAATCAGACCTGACAGCCACTGGGATGTGGCGGCTGGGATTGAATCATCCAAATACAGTCAGAGCTGACCACTGGGATATGGCAGCTGGGATTGAATCATCCAAATACAATCAGACCTGACAGCCACTGGGATGTGGCGGCTGGGATTGAATCATCCAAATACAGTCAGAGCTGACCACTGGGATATGGCGGCTGGGATCGAATCATCCAAATACAGTCAGAGCTGACCACTGGGATATGGCGGCTGGGATTGAATCCATCCAAATACAGTCAGAGCTGACCACTGGGATATGGCAGCTGGGAAATCATCCAAATACAGTCAGAGCTGACCACTGGGATATGGCGACTGGGATTGAATCATCCAAATACAATCAGACCGGACAGCCACTGGGATGTGGCGGCTGGGATTGAATCATCCAAATGCAGTCAGAGCTGACCACTGGGATGTGGTGGCTGAGATTGAATCCACAATCCTGGGTATCATTCCCAGGATAATCCACAACCCTGGGTATTGATTCCCGAGGCCCCAAGGCGATGAGCCCCTCGTCAGAGTTACCTGGGGAACCTGTTCGTTTTGCGTGTACATCTTTGCGTTGCTCCTTGGTCTCCAGCCTCAGGACGTGGCCTGGGCATTCGTACGTTTCAAAAGCCCCTGGAAGACAGACCTTGTGACCATCCAGGTTTGGGAACCATTGCCTGGAGGGCAGGTACTGGTTGTACTTTGATTCCTGTGTTTCCTGCAGATGCTGTGGGTGTGTTCACAAGCACTGTTTGATGATTAAGTTGTCACGCCTGCCGCTCTGAGGCCTCCTGGGTCCCAGGCCGTCAAGAAGAGTCTTAACCCTCTTTTACCATCTGTTTCAGGTCTGGAGTTCCCCTGGGGGCCTAAACCCTTCCGGGAAGTCATTGCAGGGCCCTTGCTTCGAAATAACGGGCAGTCCCTGGAGAGCAGCAGCCTGGAGGGGTCTCACGTGGGCGTCTACTTCTCCGCACACTGGGTGAGTGTTTGGGCCCCTGTGGCTCAGACAGAAGGAAGCAGGGACGTGCCCAGCAAGCCCAGCTGTGGTTGGCGTCTGGGGCTGAGATGCCCAGGCAGGAATTTCCCGGCCCTGTGGTCTTTTCCTGTGCGCGAGGCCTGCTTGAATAGTGCTTGTGATTATGAATGGAAAAAGCAGCAAGAAATGACTTCTTTGATCTATAACGATAGTCCTCTTTTTTTTTTTTTTTTTTTTCCTGAGACAGAGTTTTGCTCTGTTGCCCAGGCTGGAGTGCAGTGGCGTGATCTTGGTTCACTGCAACCTCCCGCCTCCTGGATTCAAGCGATTCTCCTGCCTCAGCGTCCCAAGTCGCTGGGATTACAGGCATGCGCCACCACACCTGGCTAATTTTTGTATTTTTAATAGAGACAGGGTTTTGCCATGTTGGTCAGGCTGGTCTCGAACTCCTGACCTCAGGTGATCTTCCCACCTCGGCCTCCCAAAGTGCTGGGATTACAGGTGTGAACCATCATGCCTGGCCCTCTGTTTTTTTTTGTTTTGTTTTGTTTTGTTTTTTGGAGACAGTGTCTTGCTCTGTCGCCCAGGCTGGAGTGCAGTGGTGTACCACTGGAGTGCAGCTCACTGTACCTTCTGCCTCCCAGATTCAAGTGATTCTCCGGCTTCGGCCTTTCAAGTAGCTGGGATTACAGGCATGCACCACCATGCCCGGCTAATTTTTTTTTTTTAGTAGAGACGGAGTTTCTCCATGTTGGTCAGGCTGGTCTCGAACTCCTGACCTCAGGTGATCCGCCCACCTTGGCCTCCCAAAGTGCGGGCATGAGCCACAGCACCCGGCCTGGATATTTCTCTCAATCCACGCGGATGAGTTCATGCTACCTGCATGCGCCCTGCATAGGGACGATGCGGGTGCTTGTGCCGGATGCTCACCCTTAAGAAAGGCAAATTTAGGCTGGGCGCGGTGGCTCAAGCTTGTAATTCCAGCACTTTGGGAGGCCGAGACGGGCGGATCACGAGGTCAGGAGATCAAGACCATCCTGGCTAACATGATGAAACCCCGTCTCTACTAAAAAATACAAAAAAACTAGCCGGGTGAGGTGGCGGGCGCCTGTAGTCCCAGCTACTCGGGAGGCTGAGGCAGGAGAATGGCGTGAACCCGGGAGGCGGAGCTTGCAGTGAGCCGAGATCCGGCCACTGCACTCCAGCCTGGGCGACAGAGCAAGACTCCGTCTCAAAAAAAAAAAAAAAAAAAAGGCAAATTTAGTTTTGCCTCATTCATTCAGGGGACTAGGTCTTGCTGTGTTGCCCAGGCTGGCCTCAAATTCCTGGGCTCACGCGATCTACCGGCCTCAGCCTCCCCAGTAGCCACCACACCCATCTCATTTCCACCCGTTTCATGAACAGGATTTTGCTGTCCCAATCCTGCTTGAGTCCCGCTAACCCGGCCTCGGAGGGTGAGTGACTGGGTAGTGGAGAAGCAGCGTCACCCAGCAGGTCTTGCCGTCCTGTCTTTCAGTGTCCGCCCTGCCGGAGCCTCACCCGGGTCCTGGTGGAGTCCTACCGGAAGATCAAGGAGGCCGGCCAGAGCTTCGAGATCATCTTCGTTAGTGCAGACAGGTCAGCTGTGCCGTGAAGTGCTGGGCCCCTTTTCTGTAGGTAGCTGACATCCTTTTTTTTTTTTTTTTTTTTCTGAGATGGAGTCTCACTCTGTCACCCAGGCTGGAGTACAGTGGCTGGATCTCGACTTCCTGCAACCTCCACCTCCTGGGTTCAAGCGATTCTCCTGCCTCATCCTCCCAAATAGGATCGAGTGGTTCTCCAGCCTCAGCCTTTCAAGTAGCTGGGACTACAGGCGCCCGCCACCATGCCCGGCTAATTTTTGTATTTTTAGTAGAGATGGGATTTCATCATGTTGGCCAGGATGGTCTCAAACTCTTGACCTCGTGATCTGCCCACCTCGGCCTCCCAAAGTGCTGGGATTACAGGCGTGAGCCACCGCCCCGGGCCGGATGGCTGTTTTCTCAGCTCTGGCCATGCGCTGTGTCTGGTGCTATTTGAATGCACACAGATACACACGGATACACACGGATACACACGGATAAGGAATCACAAAACAGACATTCTCCCCGGAGTCAGTCAGCTCCTCTGAGCCTCAGGTTCCTCTGCTTCTTACCTTCTCTAAGGCCTCACTTATCAGGGAACCTCCTTCACCTCGAAACTCCCGCCCCAGTTGAGACTGAGTCACCAGGGGCCTCTGCCGCTTACGTTCGTGTCCACAAAAGGATCCGAGATGCCGGCACACGGAGGGCGCTTCGCACACTGTTGTACCTGCCGTGTCACAGTCCCCACCTCAGCATGAAGCCGTTCCAGGGGCAGCAGCCAGGGATTTTTTGTTGTTTTTGAGACGGAGTCTCGCTCTGTCTGCCAGGCTGGAGTGCAGTGGCCGGATCTCAGCTCACTGCAAGCTCCTCCTCCCGGGTTCAAGTGATCCTCCCACCTCAACCCCTGAGCAGCTGGGATTACAGGCACCCGCCACCACACCTGGCTAATTTTTGTATTTTTAGTAGAGATGGGCTTTTGCCATGTTGCCCAGGCTGGTCATGAACTCTAGAGCTTAAGTAATCCGCCCGCCTCGGCCTCCCAAAGTGCTGGGATTACGGGTGTGAGCCACTGTGCCCGGCCACAGTCTTTTTTTTTTTTTTTTTTTTTTTTTTTGAGACGGAGTCTCGCTCTGTCGCCCAGGCTGGAGTGCAGTGGCGCGATCTCGGCTCACTGCAAGCTCCGCCTCCCGGGTTCCCGCCATTATCCTGTCTCAGCCTCCCGAGCAGCTGGGACTACAGGCGCCCGCCACCTCGCCCGGCTAATTTTTTTATATTTTTAGTACAGCTGGTATTTCACCATGTTAGTCAGGATGGTCTCGATCTCCTGACTTCGTGATCTGCCCGCCTTGGCCTCCCAAAGTGCTGGGATTGCAGGTGTGAGCCACTGTGCCTGGCCACAATTACTTTAAAAAATTTTTAAGCATCAACTTTATTGAAGCGTAATGTATACATTATAAAATGCATGCATTTAAGGTACACAGTTCAGCTGACCAATGTACGTACCATGTAACCACCATCACCACAGACAAGACCCGGAACGTTTTCATCACTCTGTAGGTTCCTTGGGTCCGTCTCCTCCCATAAACCCAGCCCCAGGAAACCCCTGATCCATTTCTGCCGCTTGAGTAGATGTGCCTTTCCTAGGGTTTTTTACATGTGGAATCAAAGGTATATGGTTGGTTTAAATTTGTGGCCCCGTAGAAGTCACTGTTCTGTGCACAGATGAGAACTCCCACAGGTATGCAGTGACTGTGCACATCTAAGCTCCTGAGGCAGGAAAGACCTGTCTGTGCTGAGAAATGGAAAGCTGGACTTGAGTTACGTTGCTCAGATGGGAGCAGCCGAAGTGGGCTGGCGTCTGAGCTGGGACCCGCCTGCTGTGTGGAGGCATTTGCTTCTTAGCGGACCCCAGCCTGGGCAGAATAACACACTCCCACAGCCAGTTGCCTGAGAAGCACAGTGGCTGGAAACCCCAGCTTCCGCCGAATCCCTGGGCAGAACTCGGCAGAGGTGGGAGGATTTGGCGGTGGTGCAGTGGGGACGCTGAGCTGTGCTCACTGCGTATGTCTCTCTGCAGGTCGGAGGAGTCCTTCAAACAGTACTTCAGTGAGATGCCCTGGCTCGCCGTCCCCTACACTGACGAGGCCCGGCGGTCACGCCTCAACCGGCTGTACGGAATCCAAGGTAGGTGCTCTGGGCCCCGGCTCCTGGAAACCTGCTCGCCCGGGCCCACCATGTCTTTGGCTTTCGTTTAAGAAGAAAGGCATCATTATTTCCATGAATAGTCATGTTCCTCTCATGTTTCTCCGTAGTGTAGAATTTTCCTGGTGTGAATTCTAATCCATTTTTTAAAAATAAGTATTGCCAGTCTGGGCGCGGCAGCTCACACCTGTAATCCCAGCACTTTGGGAGGCTGAGGCAGGCAGATCACCTGAGGTCAGGAATTCGAGACCAGTCTGGACAACATGGAGAAACCCCGTCTCTACTAAAAATACAAAAATTAGCCAGGTGTGGTGGCACATGCCTGTAATCCTAGTTACTGGGGAGGCGGAGGCAGGAGAATCGCTTGAACCTGGGAGGTGGAGGTTGCAGTGAGCCGAGATCACATCATTGCACTCCTGCCTGGGCGACAGAGGGAGACTCCGTCTCAAAAAATAATAATCATACTAAATACTGTCTTAGTAAGACAGCTGCTTCTCACTGCCCAGCGTGTGGATTCTGATATGATTGGGACACAGAGCACAGCCTCCCAAATGACGTGGCCATTTGATTAAGGGGAGATCCATGCGGTAGTGACATGTAAGCTAGACTGAAAGAGAAATCCCAGAGGCAGGTCATTCACTGGTACTTCTTTAAATTTTTTTTTTTTTTTTTTTTTTTTTTGAGATTTTTAGTAGAGATAAAGTTTCACCAAATTGGTCAGGCTGGTCTTGAACTCCTGACCTCAGGTGATCCTCCTGCGTCAGCCTCCCAAAGTGCTGGGATTACAGGCGTGAGCCGCCGCGCCCGGCCTGTTCACTGATACTTCTGATGTACACATTGAGCACGCGCCGTGTCAGGGCCGCAGACGGGCTTGGGGCTGCACTGCCCGATGTCAGGCCTCAGATGGCCCTGCCTGTGGGAGAGGACGTGGTCTGGGCAGCTTCTGCCCCTCCCACCCCCGCACTGTCCCTGTCCCTGACTGTCGCCTGCTCACTGTCATTTCTGGGTGACGGGGAGTGTGCGGCCCGCGTGCCGGAGGAGTCTGGTTTCTGGAGTTGTTACTTCCTGGGCAGCGTTTCGTGTTGATCTCATCAGTCAGCAGCACTGTTCTCACAAGTACAAGTTCGGGCAGAGTCACTGCATCCCACTGCCTCCAACCGCCAAAACAGAAGAAAACCCACAGCCTGTTCTGGGGCAGAATCGCCAAGAATAGGCCTTTGTGGCCCCCCGGGAGCAGAGCTGTTGGGGGATGTGGAGGTGGGGCTGGCAGAGGTCCCATGACCATCGCACCCCTCACTATTGGCTTCTCATCCTTTTTCCCTGCTCCTCTTCCAGCCTCTCTCCTCAGCAGGCCTGCGTTAGAGGGAACACGACGGCTGCCCCGAATTCCCTCAGTGCCGCTCTTCTGCCCTGAAGCATCCCTCTTTCATCCTTGGGTTCCATGACTCAGGAAGTCTGTGTGTCTCCCGCCCCGGTTCCTCTTTCTTGGTAGCGGTATCATCTCTACGTTTTTTCCCTTTTGGTCTCAGTCGTCACCCAGGATGGAGTGCAATGGCGCAATCACGGCTCACTGCAACCTCCAACTCCTGGGCTCAAGCCATCCTCCCACCTCAGCCTTCTACCACGCCAGCTGATTTTTAAAGACTTTGTAGTGACAGGGTCTCACTGTGTTGCATAGGCTGATCTCGCACTCCTGGCCTAAGCAATCCTCCTGCCTTGGCCTTCCAAGATCCCTACTTTCTTTTTCTTTTTTTTTTTTTGAGACGGAGTCTCGCTCTGTCGCCCAGGCTGGAGTGCAGTGGCGCGATCTCGGCTCACTGCAAGCTCCGCCTCCCAAGTTCATGCCATTCTTCTGCCTCAGCCTCCCGAGTAGCTGGGACTACAGTGCCTGCCACCACGCCCAGCTAATTTTTTGTGTGTGTATTTTTAGTAGAGACGGGGTTTCACCGAGTTAGCCAGGATGGTCTTGATCTCCTGACCTCGTGATCTGCCCGCCTCGTGATCCGCCCGCCTCGGCCTCCCAAAGTGCTGGGATTACAGGCATGAGCCACAGCACCCGGTCCCAAGATCCCTGCTTTCTAAGGTCCTGTCCTTTTGTTTTTTGAGACGGAGTCTTGCTCTGTTGCCCAGGCTGGAATGCAGTGGTACGACCTCAGCTTACTGCAACCTCCGCCTCCCGGGTTTTAGCGATTCTCCTGCCTCAGCCTCCTGAGTAGCTGGGATTACAGGTGCACGCTACCACGTTGGGCTGATTTTTGTATTTTTAGTAGAGATGGGGTTTTACCATGTTGTCCAGGCTGGTCTCGAACTCCTGACCTCAGGTGATCCACCCATCTGAGCCTCCCAAAGTGCTGTGATGATAGGCGTGAGCCACTGTGCCCAGCTCTTTTTTTTTTTTTTTTTTGAGATAGAGTCTTGCTGTCACCTGGAGGCTGGAGTACATTGGCACAGTCTCTGCTCACTGTAACCTCTGCCTCCCGGGTTCAAGCGATCCTCTTGCCTCAGCCTCCCAAGTATCTGGGATTACAAGTACCTGCCACCACACCTGGCTAATTTTTGTATTTTTAGTAGAGACGGGGTTTCACCATGTTGGGCAGGCTGGTCTCAAACTCCTGACCTCAGGTGATCCGCCTGCCTCAGCCTCCCAAAGTGCTGGGATTACAGGCGTAAGCCACCGCGCCCGGCCGGCCATAGCCTCTTAAACAAAAACAAATACTGAATTTGTTTTTTTTTTTTTTTTTTTTTTTTTTTTTGAGACGGAGTCTCGCTGTGTCTCCCAGGCTGGAGTGCAGTGGCGTGATCTCGGCTCACTGCAAGCTCCGCCTCCCGGGTTCACGCCATTCTCCCGCCTCAGCCTCCCAAGTGAATTTGGTTTTATTCAAATTGCACTTATTGACACACAAAACGTCAGTGGCACGAGTTTGATTCATATTTCTAAACTTAATTCCATATCTTCCTAGGTTTGAAAGATGCTCACGTATGAAGGAAATCATTATATCATTCCTGGGTTATCATTTAGGAAGCGTCTTCTCAGTGCCTTGAGGTTGGGCTGAGCCCCACATCCGGCATTCAGTCTGCGTCGATGGCCTGTTTGTGGTGCCCTGTCCTTGCCCTCCAAGCCGGGGGCTGTTTCTCCTTCAGAGCCTCTCGCTCAGCCCTGGTTTCACTGGTATATCCGTTCTGGCTTCTTTCTGGTCTCAGCAGCCGGCAGCCCTCCCGAGACCGCACCGTCCCTCGATGGGAGTTGGCCTTTCTTTGCCTCTGAGGATATTTAAATGTGGCCAGACTGGGCCGAAACACCTTTGAACTTGAAGGAACTGTGCGTTCCTTCATAAGCTTCGTAGCATCACAAAACTCTGACCAGTAGTTTTTATTGAATTCTGAGTACTTCTGAGCTTTTGTATGATTCCGTGGTTACGGCTTCCAGTCTCATTCAATGGACGTGTTCTAGGTATGTGAACACCCGTACATGCACACACACACGCTCACACATTCACACACACTCATACTCTCACATACCTACACTCACACGGGCACACACACACACACCTATACTCACACACCTACACATGCGCACACACACCTACACACACACCCCCCACGCTCACACACATGCACACTCGCACACACAGACTCGCACACACTCACACTCGCTCTGCAGGGTCCTGGCTGTTGGAGTGTCTGGTCTGCACATCCTGTGGGGCCATCTCTGGGGACGTCCTGCTCCCTCTTAGACTCTGTGCCCTGGGGTCTCAGTCCTGTCTCACTTGTTTCTCTCCCGCTGAAGAGTCTGGATGAAGCTTCTTCCACAGAGCAGTACCAGGTGCCTCCCCTGCCATCACCAAAGGGAGCTGCCTCCGCCTGGCCCGTCCTTGGACTCACACTGGGGCAGTGGCTTAAACTGCTGGTCATTTTGTCGATTGAGTCACATAAGGGCAGAGTGTTCTCCTGACAGGCTCTGGTGAAAATGGGTAACCCAGGCCACGCGTGGTGGCTCACGCCTGTAATCCCAGCACTTCGGGAGGCCGAGGCGGGTGGATCACGAGGTCAGGAGTTCAAGACTAGTCTGGTGAACATGATGAAACCCCATCTCTACTAAAAATACAAAAATTAGCCGGGCACAGTGGCAAGCACCTGTAATTCCAGCTATTCGGGAGGCTGAGGCAGGAGAAACGCTTGAACCCGGGAGGCGGAGCTTGCAGTGAGCCGAGATCGTGCCATTGCACTCCAGCCTGGGCGACAGAGCGAGACTCTGTCTCCAAAATAAAAAAAAGCAGAAATGGGCAACCCAGCAACCCGAGGTCCTGCAAGCATCTTGGGGTTTTAAGAATCACCTGCTGAGTGAAGGAGGCCTGCCAAATGCTGCCAGTGTTTTGAGGCATCTGGGGGGCGGTACGGGTGGGGGAATTGGGGCCTTGATGCTGTACCCTTGAGCTGCCCGTCTCACAGGGTGGCAGCCTCTGCCGTGGCCTTGATGATGAGTTTGCCCCCCAGGCCGGCCTGGCCAAAAGTCCCCCTGCTGCCAACAGGCTGGCCGCTGGCTGCCTTCGGTGCCCCAGGCTGAGCTGGGCTGTGTGACCCGTCTCCACAGGACCACCGAGCTCACCAAGGACCTGGCATTCGGCGTCCCCCTACCTCCTGGTCTCGTGGGAATAACTGGCTTCCAGAGTGTTGGGTCCTCCCCTCCCAGAGCTTTACGCGGCCTGGGGAATGTGTAGCCGTGGGCGCTGCTGAAAATTCCTTTTCTAAGGAGAGCGTTGTCGACACACCTTGCAAAAGACAGACCCTGTTAGCAGTTGTCTGAGGAATCCTCGGCCGCGAGAGAGCACGGCACTCTTTGCAGGGAGACTTACAGCCCTTTCTCTCTTAGGCCAGGGGCGCTGGCTGGTTTGGCTCCCTTGCCCCGACCTTCGGGGAGGGCAGACGGCCTGAGGGCTGTGCAGGGCCTGGAGCAGACGCGGGAGCAGCCAGAGGTGGCTGGCGGGCGGCGGGGGTGAGAGCCCTTTTCTCCTCCAGCCTCGAATCCTCTCCTCTGTTTTCCTCCTTCCCTCCTGTGCCGCCTCCTCCCGTTCCGACTTCTCCCCCTCCTTTGCTTTCTTCCTCTTCCGCTTCCCTCCTTCATCCCGTTCCCTTCTGGACTCTCTTCCTTTGTCCCTTTCAAAAAAATGGATTTGAGGCAGAATCTGTTTATATAAAAATGAAACATTTGGAGACTGTATGTTTCAACGAGAAGAGGGGCTACCTCGTGACCTGCAGAGCGGCTTTGCTGTTCTTTCTTATGTGTTTTGCTTAATTTTTTTTTTTTTTTTTTTTTGAGACAGAGTCTCGCTGTGTCGCCCAGGCTGGAGTGCAATGGCACGATCTCGGCTCACTGCAACCTCCGCCTCCCGGGTTCAAGCAATTCTCCTGTCTCAGCCTCCCGAGTAGCTGGAATTACAGGCATGCACCACCACGCCTGGCTAATTTTTGTATTTTTAGTAGAGATGGAATTTCATCGTGTTGGTCAGGCTGGTCTCGAACTCCTGACCTCAGGTGATCCGCCTGCCTCGGCCTCCCAAAGTGCTGGGATTACAGGCGGGAGCCACCGCGCCCGACTCCTTTCCTTAACTCTCTAAGCAGGGGAATGTTTTTGGGGAGCCAGGAGGAGGGAGGAATGGAAGGGTCCGAGCAATAGATCCCAGGCATTGGTTGGTGTTTGTCATCCCCTCTCACCCCCACGGCCCTTCAGTTCTGATTTTCATTTGATATTAATGCGCTAAATAGGATGCTGTTAAAGAAAACCTAACTAGATATAGATATCTCGCTGTCGTCCCACCTACATTCCTGCCTCAGCAGCACAACCGTTCTCACTTCTGAGTCTGCTTTGGTTCCTGCCCACCTGGGTACGCACTCACAGACTCGTAACGTACACACGGCACTGTGCACTCCGCGGTGTTTACTAAACAGTGTGGCGCAAACATTTGCCACGTCGCTGCGGTCTTCGTAAGGACCGTTTTCATGATCACGTAATAGTTTGCCTGCTGGTGCGTCCTCACCAGCTCTTTCTGTTCTAGGACCTACTTTTCCTTCCACTGCTCCTCCCAGCTCCTGGCAATCTTTCGGGAATTCGTCCTGGCTGCCTCCGGTCACGTTGTCATCCAGATGCAGAGAAGGCTGCGTCACAGCCCTGCCCGCTCCTCTCTGCCTCCCAGGGTCCTGGACCCCTTCAGCTTCCTTGCCCCAGCCCCCACCTCCTTCCAAACTCCCTGTCCCGTTGGCAGCGGAAAAGGCACCAGGCTAAACCGTGGGACAGTCCCGGTGCACCTGGCTTTGAGATAGTTTTAAATACTTGCAAGTCGGCTCCTCCTCAGAGAGGAGAGTCTGCAGTTTACTCCTCTGTGTGTTTTGAGGGAGATGGTGAAAGGGGTCTGTGGGCTCTGCCCATGTCGCAGAGCTGGGGACTCGGGGCCGAGCCCTCTCTAGGAACCTAGAGTCCGTGTTCCAAGCCCAGGAGTGTAGCTTGGGGTGGGGGATGCAAAAGTGCGCCAGCCCCACCCTTGGCAGACACCACACTGTTGCTGCAGCCCTCATTGCGGTCTTGACGGCGTGTCTGCTTCCTGCTGCTTTAGCTATAACTTCCTCCAGCCCAGCACAGAGGACTCTTGGTCTCACTAGAGCAAGCGCCCAGTTTTCCGTACCTCTGCCTTCTCACGAGCCAAATAATCAGTTTAGGGATGATTAAAAGAATATAATGGCCGGGCGCGGTGGTTCATGCCTGTAATCCCAGCACTTTGGGAGGCCAAGGCGGGCGGATCACTTGGTCAGGAGTTTGGGACTAGCCTGGCCAACATGGCGAAACCATGTTTCGAAACCCATGGCGAAATCAGTATACAAAACTGATTTATAATAATAGCCAATACTTATGGAATACTTACAATATCAATACACCAGGTACTCTGCTAAAAAGTATTTTACAGCGGCTGGACACGGTGGTTCATGCCTGTTATCCCAGCAGTTAGGCTGAGGCGGGCGGATCACCTGAGGTCAGAAGTTTGAGACCAGCCTGGACAATATGGTGAAACCCCATCTCTACTGAAAATAGAAAAAATTAGCCCGGCGTGGTGGCGTGCGCCTGTAGTCCCAGCTATTTGGAAGGCTGAGGCAGGAGAATCACTTGAACCCGGGGGGCGGAGCTTGCAGTGAGCCAAGATCATGCCACTGCACCCCAGGCTGGGCGACAGAGCGAGACTCTGTCTCAAAAAAAATAAATAAATAAAAAATAAAACAGGGAATTGAGTTGCCTGGATCCTCCCTGGAGTCCCAGCTGTACTTTCCCCCAAGCGCCCCAGCCACCCACGCAGGGAAACAAGTTCAGGCAGAGCAGCCATGAGCTGTTCCTTTTTCGTTCCCTCCGGAGGCGCCCTGTGGGCCTGGTTCCCTGTGAATTTCCGGTTAGAGGCTTCGCCCTGCTTTCTCGTTGGAAGTCTGTATTTTGGGCCGGGCGCGGCGGCTGACACCTGTAATCCCAGCACTGAAATTCAGTCCCATTAGAAGCTTCACTGTGCTGTCTCGTTGGAAGTCTGTATTTCGGGCCGGGCGCCGCGGCTCACGCCTGTAATCCCAGCACCTCGGGAGGCCGAGGCAGACGGGTCACCTAAGGTGGTGAGTTTGAGACCATCCTGGCCAACATGGCGAAACCCCGTCTCTACTAAAAATTAGCCGCGTGTTGGGGTGCGCACCTGTAGTCCCAGCTACTCGGGAGGCTGAGGCAGGAGAATTGCTTGAACGTGGGAGGTGGAGGCTGCAGTGAGCTGAGATTGCAC
This sequence comes from Macaca fascicularis, assembly GCF_037993035.2. NCBI lineage: Eukaryota > Metazoa > Chordata > Mammalia > Primates > Cercopithecidae > Macaca > Macaca fascicularis. The sequence goes on along the minus strand of NC_088390.1, from coordinate 922,932 downwards.
CGCTGCACTCCAGCCTGGGCAACAGAGCGAGACTCCGTCTAACAAACAAACAAACAACCTGTATTTCGGAGAACCTGCTTCAAGGGCTGGTGGAACAGAGAGTGTGTGAAGGGGGAGAAAGGAAAGAGGTGACTGTGGTCTCAGCCTTCTCCCCCAGGAGCACAGGGAGGTGGGCGGTGCAGAAAGCTGCAGGCACAGGACTTCCCCTGCCCTGGTTAGGACAGTCCCCATCCCAGGTGCTGTGAGAACCCCAGCAGCGTCCACGGCCTGGCAGAAAGAGCAGCAGCTTCTGCAACAGGTAGATCGGGGTTCCTGTCCCCAGTTAACCACTGCCTGGCTGGGTGACCTTGGGGGGGCACTTGACCATCTGTAAGGGGGATCCCGGTACTGCCTGCCTCGTCTGTGATGAGGATTAGCTGTCTGCGCCGTGCCAGCACCGGGCAGACGCGCCGCAGAAGCCAGTTCCGTTTCCCGCCCCTGGTTCATCTTTGGAGGGTACGTACTCGTCGGGGCTGTAGGCCAAGCTCATCAGGACCAGTGGAGGGGGAGGCGGCCTGGCACAGCAGATGCGGATGGTTTCCCCCGTGCAGGTGCCAAGAACGAGTGGCTTCCTTGGGCCCAAGCTGGTTTCTGCTTATGCAGTCACACAGGTCAACACGGCCCGTCCCTGCACACTTCGTCTTAGGCTCTTAGGCGTGATCTGGTGGAACCGTTCCTCGGGGGAAGCCGCTGAGTGCCCCTCAGCAGCCAGGTCGGGGCTCCGTGTCCTCGCCCTGCCGTCCTGGGCCCCACAGGCATGGACTCAGAAGAGGCTGCAGCCAGGGTCACGAAGAAGGCCCCTTGGAGGAGGCCCTCGGAGAGCCCCAGGCGCTGGGCCGGGAAGTGCGCAGCTTTGCCTTCAGACTGGCTTCTCCTCCCTCTCCATCCCCCATGCCTGCTTCTCTTCCACAGACCCACTCAGCATCCCACGCCGGGGCACACGCAGGCCGGCCGCGGGGCTTGTTGTGGCAGCAGGGGTCCCACGCCAGGGCACACGCGGGTCGGCCGCGGGGCTTATCGCGGCAGCAGGGGTCCCACGCCGGGGCACACGCGGGCCGGCCGCGGGGCTTACCATGGCAGCAGGGGCTCTGGTTTACCCCGTGCTCGTCACTGCCCGATCTCAGAAACACCAACTCTGGGGAAGGACCTTGCTGGGGGGACTTTGGGAAGGGCGTGTGGTGACGGGAGGGGCTCCTGTGCAGCCAGCTGTCCCTGTGGCGGCCTCCGGACCCGGTTTCTTTTGGGCCGCTGTCTCGAGACCAGCCCCCGAGCCTCGTGGATGGACACAGCTGGTGTGGACCCCGGCCTCGGGGGATAAAATGCAGCCGTGAGGACGTGGCTGGAAATGCCCGGGTCTCTTGTGTGGCAGCACACGCAGCTCCTCAGGGGCGCTGTCCACGCTGAGCACATCCAAGGAGCCCCAGCGAGAGCCGACTGCGTGTGTGTTCGCGTGCTTGTGCTTTGTGTGTGTGCATGTGTGTGCGCGTGCTTGTGCTTGCGTGTGTGTGTGTGTGTGTGTGAGATGTCGGAGTGGCCGTCCTCGAGAGCCCATTCTCTGTGGACCTGCTCCCTGAAACATTAGCCACTTCGTCTCATAGGTGTGAACATAATGGATTCATTGATTCCTTTCGGAGGCAGGCACGCCCGTTGTGCCGGTGGCCGCAGCAGGGTACGAAACACGAGGGCCGTGTGTCTGGTACCTCCGCATCCCCCCGACAGGGAAGGAAAATGTCAGCGGAGCAAATTACTGACCGAATACTTGGGAATCTATAAATATTAAATTGCTCTGGCTTTCACATAAAATTCAGGCTCTGGGCAGCCCAGGAGGAGAGGCGTCTGGAACGTGCAGGGTGTGTGGGGGGAGCGGCTGCCAATGGAGAGACAAAGGTCCCGAAGGGTGGGGCCCAGGCCGACTCTGTGGGCCGCGGCTGGGGGTGCGCAGCCCTGGCTGGAGGACAGGCTGCGGGGAGTGGGCTGGAAAGAACCCAGACGCAGAAAACCCACGTGCAGCTGTGACCACCATGGGGATTTCTCTGAGTTTTCGTTGAAGGCTTTTTGGTTGGGGTTGCCTGTGGTTTGCAGGAAAGCTTTCCGTGACTTTTCTTCCCCAGCCCTGGGGAGGGAGGGGGGCTGGGGTGCAGACGGCAGAGACTGCAGTCAGCTGTCGTCCTCTCTGTGCAGCCAGCCTCAGGTTCCTTCCCTCACTGGCCCTGCGCTCACTGTGGCCGGGCGAGGGCCCCTCCTCTCGCGTCGCATCGGTGGCCACAGCACGTGCACCGTGTGGTCACTGCACCGCCTGTTCCGCGTTTGACCCCCTGCAGCCGGGGAGGGTCTTCTGTGTCTTTGGGAGGCCAGCAGTGAGCGATCGCTCCGATGTGCCAAGACCCTGTGCTAAGTTCTTATTTATTTATTTAGAGACGGAGTCTCGCTCTGTCACCCAGGCTGGAGGGCAGTGTTGCAATCTTGGCTCACTGCAACCTCTGCCTCCCAAGTTCGAGCAATTCTCCTGCCTCAGCCTCCCGAGTGGCTGGGATGACAGGCGCGCACCACCACGCCCAGCTAGCTTTTGTATTTTTAGTAGAGACGGGGTTTCACCATGTTGGCCAGGATGGTCTCGAACTCGTGACCTCAAGTGATCCGTCCACCTCAGCCTCCCAAACTGTGTAAGTTCTTTAACCGCGTGAACTCATTGATCTTTCCATAGCAGAATAAGGTAGGAACAACAACACCCTCATCAGGTTGCAGCTGAGGACGCTGAGGCCCCGAAATGTGAAGGTGACAGGTTACAGGCCCACCCGAGCGGGCTCCATGGCTCCCCCTGGCCAGGCCTGGATTCTCCCCAGGTTTTGTGACTTCAGACCTGGACTCCTCATTGTGAACCTGTACCAGGTCCTTGGTGGGCTCCTCCGTGGTGGGTGGGACCCCGGCTGGACTCCGCAAGCCTCCTGCCAGGCAGGGCCTGCATCTCCCAGGCCAGTGGCCAAGCACCCCCTCTTCCCCTCAGGCATCCCCACGCTCATCGTGCTGGACCCGCAGGGCGAGGTGATCACGCGGCAGGGGCGGGTGGAGGTGCTGAACGACGAGGACTGCCGGGAGTTCCCCTGGCACCCCAAACCCGTGCTGGAGCTCTCCGACTCCAACGCCACGCAGCTCAACGAGGGCCCCTGCCTCGTCCTTTTTGTAGGTATGAAGCTCACGGGGGGGGGGGGGGGGGCACGGGTGGGGGCGGGACAGGAGAAGCCTCACTTGGGAGGAGCCTGTCCCTGCAGCTTCTCTGTCACTAGCAGTGCAAGCCTGGGCCTTTGTCTCTCCCCGGAGCCTTGCTTTTGACCCTGATGATTTATTCATGGCCTCGTGGGAGCTGCAGCTGCACTTTCCCTCCTAGCTGCTCCCCAGCTGCCGGCTGGGCAGAACAGGTCAGGCCGAGGATGCCCTGGGGACCCCATGCGCAGACCCATTGTTGGAAAGGGGCGGGTCGCACACACACAGCTGCCGGGGGCTGGCCCCTCTGGCCGAGGCTCACCAAGGCTGCTTCTGCCGGTGCTGTGTGCTCGGGTGAGCTGCTCCCGCCCCGTGGCTGCCCTGGCTCCTCTGTCCTCGCCTGCACCTCCCGGTCTCCCGCCTCACCCACTCTGTGCTCCGAGGGTGACTGCCCAGCTGGGCCAGGACGACACAGGCTCCCTGCAGTCTGGTGGGATGGCCCTGGTTCCTTTTGCAAAACCTGGTCCTCTGCCTTGGACTTAGGGCTCCCCTCCAACAACTCAGAATTACCGTATGAGGCTGGGTGTGGTGGCTCACGCCTGTAATCCCAGCATTTTGGGAGGTCAAGGTGGGTGGATCACCTGGGGTCAGGAGTTCGAGACCAGGCTGACCAAAATGGTGAAACCCTGTCTCTACTAAAAATACAAAAATTAGCCAGGCGCAGTGGCACGTGTCTGTAATCCCAGCTACTTGGGAGGCTGAGGCAGGAGAATCACTTGAACCCGGGAGGCAGAGGTTGTAGTGAGCCCATATGGCACCACTGCACTCCAGCCTGGGCAACAGAGAGAGGCTCTGTTTCAAAAAAACAACAACAAAAAAAGCCACTGACCGCCAGACCACAGTCCTCACCCCCTCCCCCTCACCACCAGTTTCACTAGGAAGTCGGAGGTCCGAGGTTGTGGCTTCTCATTCTGTGGCTGAGAGAAACTAGCAGGCGCCTCAGGTCCTGGCTTAGGGGAAGCTCAGCCTGGCGGGCGGGTTTGTGAGGAATTCAGTGGAAAGTCTCTGCCTGGGGCCCCAGAGCTACTCGGTGGGGTGGGTTTCCCTGTGGTGAGCCTGGTGCAGGCGAGACTCTCTGTCTGGGGCCCCAGAGCTACTGGGTGGGGTGGGCGAGCCTGGTGCAGGCGAGCTCTGGGAGCTTTGCTGCTGGGACGTGTGTGCAGGAAGTTCATTTCCATTCAGGGGCCGCTCAGGTGGGCGTTTCTGCAGCTCAGGCCCCCTCAGCGGGTGCCGCTCTATTTGACAAGCCAGTGTTCCTCCCCGTCTCTTTCTCCCCCCGATGCCAATCACAGATTCTGAGGATGACGGAGAGTCCGAGGCAGCCAAGCAGCTGATTCAGCCAATAGCTGAGAAAATCATTGCCAAGTACAAAGCCAAAGAGGAGGAGGCGCCGCTTCTGTTCTTCGTCGCTGGGGAGGTGAGTGCGGGGAGAGGCTGGGCCCCCAGGGCTGGATCAGCTGGGACTTCGGGCGCATGAGGGATCCTGGCCCCAGGGCTGCCTGTGCTCCTGAGACAGGCCGCAGACAAACGTGGCAAGGAGAGGTGGCCATTCGCCGTGGGAAACCGTTTCCTCCCCTGCTGCTTCCTCTTGTCCTCGCTCCGCAGCCTCAGGTCCGCAGGGGAAGAGCCGGGAGCTGCTTCCAGGGAGAGGGGCCGGGGCCGGAGCGATCCACACCCACTCCCTCGGGGCTGGGTCACGGCCAGGCCCTTGCGGCTTTACAAAACGCTGGGTTCCTGCCTCCGCGCTGGCCGCAGTGGGCCGATCTCACCAGAGGGGTCCTGGCTGGGGCTACCACGTGCACCTGCGGTCACCCAGCCGGCCGGTCAGTGCTGAGGTTGGAAATCGCTGCCGCTCCCCGTCTGTTTCACCGAGGCTGCCCCTTCGAGGTCTCCCGCAGGGCTGGACCGAGCAGGAGACTTCACAGGCTGAGAAAGTGGGGCTCTCAGCAGAGCGCCCTCCCGCAGGTGCCCCATTATCCGGGGCGTGGGACCCTGCGCCCTGCACCCTGCAGACAGGCGTCTCCGCGACTCAGCGCAGGTGCAGGCTCTCGTTCTTGAGTTCCTCCAGCCGGGAGTCTCCTCCACGCCTGCGCTGCTGCCTCCCTTCCCCTCCCCTCCCCTCCGCACCTCACCCCTGCGCCGCCGCCTCCCCTCCCCTCCCCTCCCACCGCACCCACCGACCGACAAACACTTTTGGAGGCCGCCCTCACCCCCTGCCCTCTGTCCACCCATCTGTACCTCCGGTTGGTCAGAGCCCTGTGCTGATTTCACGCTGTGTTCGGATCCCAGGAGAGGCACGGAGGAGGCAGGCGGCAGCGGCCGCTAGACACCCTGCACCACCCATCATCGCCAGACTCAGCAGCTGGCCCTGCCCAGCCCCTGCGTCCCTCCCAGGCGGCTCCGGTCACCTGCTCAGCCCGGGGGTGGAGGGGAACAAAGAGGCTCGCAGGCTCTGCCTGGGGCGGCCGCAGCCACTGCACACCAAGCGCAGCCCCAGAGGCTGCGCCACACGCGGGAACTCTGAGCCCTGCAGAATGGCTCTGAGAAAAGATGGCTGCAGCACTGCAAGGGCCCGGCACGGGCGGGGCGGCCTTGAGAGGCGTCAGGCCTGGAAGGAGCATCTGCAGGTTTCTGTACACCAGGCCGGTCCGCGTATTTCACCTGGGCTGTCTCCTTAGGCCCTGGCTCTCTGGCTGGGAACACAGTCGCCGTCCTGTTTCACAGGGGAGGGAGGCGAGGTTCAGAGTGGACCAGGGGCTCCTCCGAGGCTGTTCGCTGGCTCACGCCTGGCTGGGCTGGGCTTTGTGTCTCCAAAAAATATATACAAATTAGCCCGGCATGGTGCTGCCTGCTTGGAGTCCCAGCTACTCAGGAGGCTGAGGAGGGAGGAGCGCTTGAGCCCAGGAGATGGAGGCTGCAGTGAGCTACGACTGCCTCACTGCACTCCAGCTGGGGCGACAGAAAGAGATTCTAGCTCCCAAAAAAAAAAAGTAGCTCCCTTACAAATCGTTTCTCCTTGTCTTTGGATTTCTGTGTTCGCCTTGGTATCTGCGTGAGGCTGTATCTGACATAAGGGAAATTCACCAGGACAGCTGCTGGGAATGTAGGATCCAGTACCAGCTTCCTTCTCAGATAAGCAGTGAGGCAGTGTCAGCTTCCACAGGGTTCAGGTGGCCCTGTCTTGTGAACTGGCTGGCTGTGCATCCTGCCCGAAACCACGGTGGGGGCGGGCGGTGGGAGCACAGTGAGCTGTCTCTGTTCAAAAACATTCCAGAGCTGAAGTCCAGATTGGCCTCAGATAACCCACAGTGGGGCCGCAAATCATTGACAGTTGGTTACAAGAATAAACAGTCGGAGGCTATGGCATTTCTAGGCCGGGCGCGGTGGCTCATGCCTGTAATCCCAGCACTTTGGGAGGCCAAGGTGGGTGGATCACCTGAGGTCAGGAGTTCGAGACCAGCCTGGCCAACATGGTGAAACCCCATCTCTACTAAAAATGTAAAAATTAGCTGGCCGTGGTGGTAGGTGCCTGTAGTCCCAGCTACTCAGGAGGCCAAGGCAGGAGAATCGCTTAAACCCAGGAAGTGGAGGTTGCAGCGAGCTGAGATCGTGCCATTGCACTCCAGTCTGGGCGACAGAGGAAGACTTCATCTTAAAAACAAAAAAAGGACATGACATTTCTAAAATGCTGAGGACGTGTGAAAATGGCGTTCATGGTAATAAATACATAAATGATTAAGTACAGATTACGTACCTAGTGGTTTCGGGGGGCGGATGCCAAGAGAGAATTTTTTTTTTTTTTTTTGAGACGGAGTCTCGCTCTGTCACCCAGGCTGGAGTGCAGTGGCCGGATCTCAGCTCACTGCAAGCTCCGCCTCCCGGGTTTACGCCATTCTCCTGCCTCAGCCTCCAGAGTAGCTGGGACTACGCCCGGCTAGTTTTTTGTATTTTTTAGTAGAGACGGGGTTTCACCGGGTTAGCCAGGATGGTCTCGATCTCCTGATCTCGTGATCCGCCCGTCTCGGCCTTCCAAAGTGCTGGGATTACAGGCTTGAGCCACCGCGCCCGTCCAACCAAGAGAGAATTTTACGAAGCAGCTCGTTCCTCCCGAAGGCAGGGCAGGGTTCCCTGCTTCCCATGTCCGTGCCGGGAGCCCCCGGAGCTACCACACCTGGGGAGACTGGGCCCAGGGACCCTCCCGCTCCTTTCTTTAAACCGTCTTGGTTTTCTCTCCCTCCTGACGACTTCAGGATGACATGACTGACTCCCTGCGAGATTACACCAACCTGCCTGAGGCGGCCCCTTTGCTCACCATCCTGGACATGTCGGCCCGGGCCAAGTACGTGATGGACGTGGAGGAGATCACCCCCGCCATCGTGGAGGCCTTTGTGAATGACTTCCTAGCAGAGAAGCTCAAACCGGAGCCCATCTAGCGTGGCTCCGGCCTCCTGAGACGTTATTTAAAACTCAGCCTTCTCCTCCTCCTCCCCCTCCTTCCCTCCGCCCTCGGACTTACCCAGCGTGCCCCGAATCACACCACCCAAGTGTCCAGCCTCTCTGTGGTGCCTTGTTTCTGCATTAAACTCCTCAGCCAGCGCCCCGGGGTGCGGAATCCAGCAGCGGCAGAATCCACCGTGTTTGGGAGCGTGGGGTGGCTGGGGGCATGGCCCGGCCAGAGTGGGGGCTGCGTCACTCTCGCAAAGTCACTTGCTTTTGGTGAAAGATTTGCCAGGGTGTTCCAGGGCAGAGTGAGCGTGGAGGGCCAGTGGCCCCCGCTCGGGCTGGGACTCGGGCATCGGCACCCACAGAGCCCCGGACGGCCAGAGGGGAACCTCCGGGGGACACCTGTGTGGAGGCAGAGCTGAGAAAGGGCCTGAGCCTCAGTGGGCCTCAGCTTAGAGCTGCGGTGAGAACATCCTTTTCTAAGCGACACAGTCTTTCTTGGTCTGAGAGAAAAGCGGCCCACTCGTGTGTTCTCGGGCAGGGGATCTCCAAACGCAAAAGGAAGCTTGTGGAGGTTTTTTGGGTGAGAAAAAAAAATGTAGCGAAGGTAATGGTTCGTATAGTAACGGCTAATGTTTATGGAGCTCCCGCCTCCTGATGAGAGCTCCTCATTCTTTTCTTCCTTGACCTTGAAGTCTCTGCCTGCTCATACAAAGAGCTCCCACCATCTTGGAATTCTGATAACGAATCCTTCTCTTTGGGCATCTTCCCAAGAAACTTAGCCCTGAGTCCTAGGAGGAGCACCTCTGAACCAGCACAGACCTCTGACTCCACCCAGCTCTGTGCCCGAGGCCCCGATCTCTGGTGAGGTGCCCACGCCCACATTTGATCACCCCTGCCATTGCCTTTTTTCTTTTTTCTTTTGAGATGGAGTCTTGCTCTGTCGCCCAGGCTGGAGGGCAGTGGCATGATCTCGGCTCACTGCAACCTCCGCCCCCAAGGTTCGAGTGATTCTTCTGCCTCAGTCTCTGGAGTACCTGGGATCACAGGCGAGCGCCACTGGACCTGGCTAATTTTTGTATTTTTAGTAGAGGCAGGGTTTCACCATGTTGGTCAGGCTGGTCTCAAACTCCTGACCTCAAGTGATCCACCCGCCTTGGCCTCCCAAAGTGCTGGGATTACAGGCGTGAGCCACCGTACCCGGCCCGCTTTTCAAAGCAGAACTACAAAGATGAGAAATTACCAGAAGCCTCGCCTTTTCCTAAGCACCAGCAGAAAGAGCTGTGCCCTAGGGTGGAGTGAGGGTGGAGGGCGTGTCAGCCACGAGTGGACCTTGTATCGCCTTTGCTAGGCCCAGGTAGGTTGTTGGCCTCTTACTTGGGCTGACTTGACCACCGAGAGAGAAAAAAACAACTCTGTTCTCAGGACTGGGGACGGACGGCTTCGGCCGAGCCTTTGAGCCTGGCTCACTCAGGTGTCAGGGACTTGAAACCGCCCTGGGCCTTACCCTTGGCCCCACTCAGCACTCTGCCAACCAAGACCACTGATGTGGAAAACCCAGTCCCCACCCCCTCATGAGCTGTTGACACTGTTGTTCCTTGCTGAATTGGATTGTTGATTTGTAGTTCAGAGGCGTACAGCGAGTTGGTGATTAGACGTTATGTGACGTTACCAGCCTGAAATGCGATCACCCAGTAGGAAATAAAGCAGGCATCTCTGGACCTTACCCACCGCTGGGCCTTTGCTGTCCTTAATAACAAAAGTCTTTTGTGCTGTGGTCTATCAGGGTGGGCAGCGGAGGACACCTGGTAGCTGGGAGCTGTGTCCCAGGAGTTCTGAGACCCCCAGGATGTAGCATCCATCGCATCTTCCTGGTTTCCAGCAGCCAGGAAGCTCAGCTGGGTGACAGGGGCAGAGGCAGGTCCCTCCTGGGGCCCTGGCCACCATCGCTCCTGGTTTGACTGGGAAGCTCATCTGGGTGACAGTGGCAGAGGCAGGTCCCTCCTGGAGCGCTGGCCACCGTCTCTCCTGGTTCGACTTGGCCCTGGACGGAGGGCGAATCCTCAGATCATGTACCTTGTTGTGAACATTCTTGCCCGTTTCCTCCCTCCAGGGGAGCCGAGTCCTCTGAAGTCTGAGAAAGCTGGTTGGGAAATCAGGAGGAATCACGCACAGGTCTCCTTGTGAAGAATGGGGCAAGTGTGGGAGCTCCTTAATCCCAGCTCGTCCCAGGGCTCAGGGCTTCTCTGGGAACCCTGCCAGTGTCTCCCTTAGAGGTCGGGGTGGGTGGGATGAGTGTGGGTGACCTGAATGTGGGAGATGGCAGGATTTCTGTCCGTGCCCTGTATCGTGATGGCCTCGGAGGAAAGGTAGGTTCTCTTAGTTCCTTCTACCTTTAGGGCAGAAGGAACCAAGTCCAGCGAGGGGGTTGCCCTTAGTCATTGCACCTGGATTCTCGACACCAGAATTCCCCTTTTAGAGTGGATTTGTAGCTTCCTTAAGATCCCCGGGGAAGTTTTACTCCAAAGGTTCAGGTTTATACAGTGACGACTCTGCGGGAAACGTTCTGGCAGAATCGCTTCTGAGTGTCGGATCAACAGGGAGAGGTCGTAAAGGTCACTGGTTCCGGTGAAGCGGGGGCGTGATAATCCCCACCAGGCGGCTCCACAGTCCCGCCAGACTCCCGCTGCTAATTGGAAGCAGGTCCAGCACCAGCTGTGGCATATTCAAGGGCTTCCTCCAGCAGCCAGGAAAACCAGGCCCTGCAGGTGGAGGCCGGGGGCTGTGAAAACGCCACCCTGGGGTTCCCAAGTGTGTGTTCACCACAGTGACTTCCAGATCCCATCTGCCCGTTCTCACAACAGAGATGAGGGTTTTTTTTTTTTTTTTTATTGAGACGGAGTCTCGCTGTGTTGCCCAGGCTGGAGTGCAGTGGCCGGATCTCTGCTCACTGCAAGCTCCGCCTCCCGGGTTCAAGCGATTCTCCTGCCTCAGCCTCCCGAGTAGCTGGGACTACAGGTGCCCGCCACCTCGCCCGGCTAGTTTTTTGTATTTTTTAGTAGAGATGGGGTTTCACCATGTTAGCCAGGATGGTCTCGATCTCCTGCCCTCGTGATCCGCCCGCCTCAGCCTCCCAAAGTGCTGGGATTACAGGCCTGAGCCACTGCACATGACCTGTTTTTTTTTTAACCTGTCTCCCAGCATTAAAGATCTGTTTAAGAAAAAGGGTATGTTTTCCACATTGAATTCCTGATTGGGAAAAACAAAATTTAAAAAAGGGAAAAGGGCATGTTTGGGACGGGCAGGCATGGCAGATGAAAACCAGCTTCTTTTCCAGAGAGCGGTGACCTCCCGCTCTTGCTTTTCGCCCCTTGGTACGTCCTTGAAATCATCGGCCATCACTTACCAGAATACAGGGAGACAGTACTGTGTTGGCGTCGGCCAAGCTTCTAATAGTAATTTTCAGCCAGACTTTGTTTTTTCCTATTGCCTAATTAAAGACACTGAAAAGCTGTTCTCCCCTCCTGCTGCCTTGTTCTAGGACAGCAAACTGAATTCAGCAACAATACAGACGGAGCCAGATGTGGCCCAGGAGCAGATCCGCGGGACCTAACACGGTGCTGCACGGTGCAGCTTAGGGAGAAAACGCAATGTGTGAGAGGGCACAGGTGTCGGGACCCTGCACACCAGGAAGTGTGGTGCCGGGAGGGCCTTGAGTGAGGGCACACGCGTAGGAACCCTGCACACTGGGAAGCGTGGTGCTGGGACGACCTTGAGTGAGGGCACACGCGTCGGGATCCTGCACGCCGGGAAGCGTGGTGCCGGGAGGGCCCTGAGTGAGGGCACACGCTGTTCACAGTGCCCTTGCCCCGGGCAGGCCCATGAATGGTGCCTGCTAGGACTAGAAGGCCGCTGTTGTACACGTTGTGGGTGGCTGGGCACACAGGCCCGTAGGTTCAGGATGCCTCCTGCAGCTTCTCTCTGGGGGCAGCTTTGGGAGCCAAGGACTGAGCAGGGGGCCATGAGCTCAAAGGATCTTTCCAGTTTTCCCCGAAGCAGCTGAATGAGAGAAGTGGGCACTTAGCGCCACCCCTCACTGCTGCCGCCGACAGACGAGAGCACACACCTGCTTCCTCCAGGCTGCGGCTGCTCAAGGGAAAATTATTTGGGAACAAATAGCTGTTGATCAGTAGCTTCGTTGGTGCTGGGAACATAACAAGGGTATTCTAGGTGCACCTTGTATGTGGGCGCATGAAGACAGGTAAGTATGCTTACTGTCATTTTTCTAGGCGTGTGTCTCACCCCCTTGGTGCTTTGAGATACTTCCCAAGCCTGAGAATGTGTTTGGAGGTTTGGGTGGAACTGCTGGGTTTCTGTTAAGTAACACACAACTCGCGAAAGCCTCTGTCCCAGGTCTGCAGGCCAGTGTGCAGTCCAGAGGCAGAGATGGCAGTCTGGATTCCTGGGTGCTCAGGCCTCACACATATGGGGAAGCCACCCACGTGTGCTACAACTAGGATACAGTAGGGAGGGCCAAAAAAATCAATCTCGAATGTCAGAGGACGTGGAAATCCTGTCCCCGTCAGGGAAGAACCACTCAGCTTGCAGTCAGCACACCCCGCCCTCGGCGTCTCAGAGGAGCAGGGAAGGGAGGCTGAGGCTCCTCCGTCCCCAACCGTGTTCCCTGTTCCCTTCCTGCAATTTTTTTTTTTTTTTTTTTTTTTGAGACAAGAGTTTTACTCTTGTCACCCGGGCTGGAGTGCAGTGGTGTGATCTGGCTCACTGCAACCTCCGCCTCCCGCGTTCAAGCAATTCTCCTGCCTCAGCCTCCCAAGTAGCTGGGATTACAGGCGCCCGCCACCACGCCCGGCTAATTTTCTTGTATTTTTAGTAGAGACGGGGTGTCACTGTGTTAGCCAAGATGGTCTCGAACTCCTGACCTCGTGATCCGCCCGCCTTGGTCTCCCAAAGTGCTGGGATTACAGGCGTGAGCCACCGCGTCCAGCCCACTTCTTGCATTTTGAGGAAGCAGCACCCTTGGTTATGGCCCATAACAACTCAGGCTTCAACGGAAAGAAGTGGGTGTTCCCTACACAGCAGTCCAGGAAGCCAGATACTGGGGGTGTGGTGAGAACAGAACTGACCCATCCATCAGCCATTCCGGATTCTCCGTCACTCAGCCGCAGAGCATCAGCCAGGCTTCCTGAGCATCGGGAGGACTTGGCTTCAGCCTCTGTCTCAGCTGCTCGAATGTAACGTGGTTCCGTTGTTCAGAGACTTCAGTCATCCTGAGCAATAAACCAGCCCATCCATTAACTTGGCCCCTAGCTTATTACGTGTGTGCACTCACTGCACTGATGAAAACAGGAAGCGGGGCTGGTGCAGTGGCTCAAGCCTGTCCTCCCAGCACTTTGGAGGCTGAAGCAGAAGGACAGCTTGAGGCCGGGAGTTCAAGACTAGCCTAGGCAACATGGCAAAACCCCATCTGAAAAAAAAAAGGAAAGAAAGAAAATAGAGGAAGCACAATCATGGAATTTTTAAGGTGGCAACGTGTTTTCTTAAAAGCAGGTGAGCCTGTCAGGTCTGCTCCTGAGGGAGAGGTGGCTTGGTCAAGAGGGCGGCCCCAGGCCCTGCAGTGCAGCTGGTGATTTTCAGTGCAAAGCTCTGGAGCCTTGGATGGGGTGTGCGTCTGGGCTGTGTGCGGCAGAATGGCAAAAGTGGGGCTAAGTCTGGCCCGGCGTGGCTGGTGCGGACATCTGGGGTTGCTGCCAACCCCGGGGCAAGCGTTTGGGGGGTCCCCCGAGGTCTGTTTCTCCTCTGGACCTTAATGACCAGGCTCCCAGCCAGGAGCCAGCGGCTGGGGCAAGGGGAGTGATTTCAGTGCCCTCTGCCCCGAAGCAGGAACTGCAGGGCCAGCCGCGGGGCGCCCAGCGTGAGCGCCAGGCACATCTGGACATCTGCGCTTTGCCCAGAGTTGCTTTCTCAGAGGCTCCAGTCAGAGGAAAGTTGTGCTGGTTTTTCCTGCTGTTTCCCGTTGGTCCTCTTTGGCCTCCGTTTTTGTTCCATGTCTTCCTGTACTCCAGGTTCTTTCTTCTGAGTCATGTGGGACAATCCGGATGGGTCTCCACCTTTAACACCCGGGAGCACGCACAGCAAAATGCTCTCTGGTGGAGGGAGACTTCACTCCATCGTCCTTTCCTCCCTTTTCAACCAGTGAAATCCAGGAAAAAAATCGCAGCCCCGCCCTTCAGCACTAGGGTGGTTTTGGAGGCTTCGCCTGCCACCTCCTGGCAGACGCCACTGTGGCAGCTTCGCGGCCACACAATGGCGCGGGAGCGCGGCCAACATCCCGACGATGTTTGTCTCTCGGCCAAGCAGTGTTTTTCTTGTGAAATGTTGCTCGTTTTTTATTCCCATTTACTGGGGAAATGGTGACAGAACGAATGTCGGCCTCAAAACTGAGGATTCAAGGTAGTGATTTTCCAAAATCACTCAGCAAATAACCACCATCTGCTCCTCTGGATTCACTGAAGAAAGGACAATTTGCCTCCCTCCTGCACCCTCCCTTGTCCCTCCTAAATTATACCCATGAGTATATGAAGTGAACTTAAGGCACTGCATATAAGCCACGGACTCTAAAGCAATGGGATGTAAATTTCTTTCCCTCTTACACCCAGGATAAAACGGGCTTCGAATTACTTGTCAGTGTAGGCTGGGCGCGGCGGCTCACGCCTGTAATCCCAGCACTTTGGAAGGCTGAGGCGGGTGGATCACCAGGTCAGGAGATCAAGACCATCCTGGCCAACATGGTGAAACGCTTTCACTACTTAAAAGTACAAAAAATTAGCCGGGCGAGGTGGCGGGTGCCTGTAGTCCCAGCTACTCGGGAGGCTGAGGCAGGAGAACGGCATGAACCTGAGGGGCAGAGCTTACAGTGAGCTGAGATCGTGCCACTGCACTCCAGCCTGGGCGACAGAGCGAGACTCCGTCTCAAAAAAAAAAAAAAAATTACTTTCCAGTGTTTACATTGCTTTTTCTAAACAAGGACAAGGTAAATACATGGTTTATTCTTTCACTGTTATTTTGTAACAAGAGTCAGCGGGAGTATAACCCAGGGAACAAATCCCAGGAGATTGGTTTTAGGCTGGAAAGATGTGAGCTTCCTTTTCCTGACTCCTGCTTCTTGAGCACTTTCCTGAGGTGTCTGGGGAGACTGGAATGGGATGAATTTGCGTTCTCCAGGCCGCCCGTCCGCCTGTCCTCTGCTCTAGCCTTTGTGAGCAGTGTTGCGGGCAGCCACTTGCATGTGCAGCTCTGGGGAGGCCCAGACCACAGCGGGGCCCCAGAGCAGATGCTCAAATATTCAAATGTCAGCCTGGGAGGACGCTGTCCCTGCAAACACCGTCCCCTGGAACATGCCAGAGCATCCTACCCTGCCCCCCTGGCACGTGAACCATGCTTAGTCGTTTGGTTCTCCCACGAGGAAGTTTTACCAGGAAGTTGGGGGAGTAGAAAAGAAGGGGTGGGGGGCATGGTTTCTCCTGGGCACACCAGCGACACACTTGACCTCCCTGGAGTGAGCAGCTGAGGGGCTCCCAAAGAATCCAAACCGTTACGGGAGCCGCTGGGCAGAAGGGTGTGGAGAAGCACGTCTGGTGGTGGTCTCAACTCCAACCATGTTGTGTGTGGCCGCAAAAGCAGTGCTTAAAGTGAGTCCCATACTCCCCCCACCCACCCCGTCCCCACAGTTCCATATAGATACAGTGACCAGCATCAGCACCTGCCCTGAAGCACCTGCCCTGGCTTCATCCTGGTTTGGCCGCTGGTAGGTAAAGATGCAGCTTGCCCTGGTCTCTGGAGGGGCTGAGAGAACAGAAGGGTCCTGCCGCTGTGTTGTGGGCGTTCATCCTCAGAACCTTGGCCTCTAAACATCGGGGGGTGAGACGTAAGTAGTGCTAACACAGGGAACCAGGAAACAGTGACACTTTCATGACAAATGCAGGGTAAGGCTGCAGATTTTGAAATTCAGTTTTCTGCATAGACTTCCGTCTCTGCAAAAATCCTCAAAAAGATATCTGCAGAGGTGCCAAGGTCTGACACAGCCTGTTAAATTAAGCCATTTCTATGGATACATAAACAGTGGCTCAGTGAAGGCATGAACAATCTCAAAGACAGATCATCTGAGCCCAGAGCAGAGCTGCTGGATGCCAACAGTTTAGCCCTCAGCTTCCTGGTATTCCCTTAGCCACGTCCTCGTTACCAGGCCAAACGTGACAGGTACTGTGACACACCAACCACACAAAACAACTGTTTAACGTAATCCGCTGCTCATAGTTTATTCTCCACCGACCAACAATCATCTGTGAGTGACGTGGCTATGACCTGTAACTGGTGCTTGACGATCGCAAACACCCACCAGCTGGTGGAGTGGACGCCTCCCTGCCCAGGTTGATGCTTCAGGAACTTTCTGGGCACGAAGTGCTTCCTGGTGGACAATTTTTAAAAACACACAGAGCCACGTGGGTCACCAAGAGAAAAAAGATAGAACCTTGAAATTAGTGACGCGATGGGAAGAATTTGGACCTGTTCTTTCTGAGGAAGTTCTTATTTTTCCCGTAACCGTGTGACGCATCACACCTGCCCCCTGAACATGGGGGCCATAGTCACTGACTCTGCCAGCCTCCAACCCGTGTGCTGGTGTAGGAGGAGCTGGAGACGTCCTGAAGCAGGAGTCACTTCTGCGTCCTTCTCAGTGGTGACTCCTGTCCCTGCTCAAGTGCTCCGCCCTCCCCCGCAGCTGTCGTTTCCCTTCGAAAAGCAGGATGCTTGCCGCCATGGCCGAGTTGAGGCTGTCCACACCAGGCACAACGGGGATCAGCAGCCTCTTGCCACCAGTGCTCTCTGCCAGCTGCAGGGACTCCACGCTCACGCCGTCGGTCTCCCCGCCAATCACCACAGCTGCCGGCGCCTCTGTCCAGTCCGAGTCGTAACTCTGAACCTCAACATCAGGCAGCCAATCTTGACTGGCTCCCGTTTCTACATCTTCCTCTTCTTCATACTTCTGAAACTTCAGCAACCGTTGGTTAGACACCCAGCCGTGGTCACTGGCTTTATTAGACATCTGAGCCTGGGCATAAAGGCCACAGTTGTCAGCCACATAGACCCGGGTGTCAGGGGGCAGGTAATTGGGCACGGTTTCCCACTCCAGATTATTGATAATGGGCACCTGGAAATGTGCGCCCATACCCGCCCGGAGCACTTTGGGCTCCCAGGGATCCACACAGCCTGGAAAATAAAAAGACAGGATACAATCAAGATGTTACAAATCCCCAGACCAGGGGACTGTGCAGTAAGTCAGATTAATTTTGGATCAGGAGATGAAGTTATTCTACGATAGCTTTCTTGAGAGCTGGGACCTTCTGCCTCTCTGACTGTGACAGCATCCAGCAAAGTGACTACAGGAGTCATTCCTGCTAGTGCTGAAAATATTTTCTCTATCCTTTCAACATCTCCCATACACACGTGCCAGACACTGCACAGAAGATGCAGAGAGAATTAAAGTCCCCAACCCCAAGGAACGCACAGTGTAGTGGGTGGTGGCCCTGGGTGAGTATCTTAAACAGATGACTACAGTATCAGTAACTGATGTAAAAGAAGCACCAACACAGTCATAGAAAACCCATGGACAAAGCAGGGCAATGAGAAAAACCATCTAAAAGACTATGACACGAAGAGAAAGGCCCAGGCAGATGACAGGGCTAGAAGAAGTGGGAGAGTGGCACAGCCTAAGGACTGTGAGCAAGGTGAGTCTGCCAATCAGCAATGGGGCTTTGGTGGCACAGGAGGTGAGCCGGCCAATGAGCGCTGGGGCTGTGGCAGTGCAGGAGGTGAACTGGCCAATCAGTGGGTGGGGGTGTGGTGGCGCAGGAGGTGAGCCGGCCAATCAGTGCTGGGGCTTTGGCGGCACAGGAGGTGAGCTGGCCAATCAGCGGGTGGGGCTGTGGTGGCACAGGAGGTGAGCTGGCCAATCAGTGCTGGGGCTGTGGCGGCACAGGAGGTGAGCTGGCCAATCAGCGGGTGGGGCTGTGGCGGCACAGGAGGTGAGCTGGCCAATCAGTGCTGGGGCTGTGGCGGCACAGGAGGTGAGCGGGCCAATCAGTGGGTGGGGCTGTGGTGGCACAGGAGGTGAGCTGGCCAATCAGTGGGTAGGGGTGTGGTGGCACAGGAGGTGAGCCGGCCAATCAGTGCTGGGGCTGTGGTGGCACAGGAGGTGAGCGGGCCAATCAGTGGGTGGGGGGTGTGGTGTCCAGTGAGCTGGCCAATCAGTGCTGGGGCTGTGGCGGCACAGGAGGTGAGCGGGCCAATCAGCGGGTGGGGGGTGTGGTGTCCAGTGAGCTGGCCAATCAGCGCTGGGGCTGTGGCAGCACAGGAGGTGGGAGGTGGGCTGGCCAACACGGAGGAGGCCGCCTATGGGAAGCTGAGGAGTTTGGCATTTTATCTGAAGACAGTATCATGCCATTGGGTATCTTAAGCAAAGCAGTGCCAGAATCAGATCTGTGTTTCATCAAGACCCACCGGGCTTCAACGTTCAGTCTGCACTAGAGCAGGGAAAGCCCTAGAGAGGAAATGAGGCAAGAGGCCACCCCGGCAGCAGCCTCAGCCTGGCCTTTGCCAGGGCCTGCCCCTCACCACAGGCGGGCTGGAGAGCGGCCCAGGGTGGGGCCTCACAGGGACTGCATCACCTCCCACCCTCCCCCGCACAATTTGTTAGCGCAAGTCTTCTCCTGACGAGTTATTTTAAAAGTTCATTTGTCAAACCTCAGGATAGACGAACCAGGCAAACCGGATTTTAAAAGGAGAATAAGACACAGAGGATGTAACAGCGCCTGCACCCCCAACCACGGCTTTCCTTTCCCTCTCCCTGCAGGAAACCAGAGATGGGCCCACATGTGTGAGAGGAGCGGCCCAGGCTGACCCCTCTACCTGGAGGGGAGAAGGGAAAGGCGAGGCTCCTCCCGTCATCCTCATGTCCTGGATACGGGCACCACACCAAGTATTTCCTTTCTTTCCCCATTTCTTACACACCAGCCATCAGTGTCAGTGTGAAAACCACACTGCTTGGATTATTTAGATTTATTTCCAAATCCCACAATAGCTATCAGAGCACTAAATAACGGGGCGAGTAAGCGGGGTACTGGTCACGGAACCCCAGCACGTAGCTCTCACATGGCACAGAAACGTACTCTAGCAAGGCGTGATGAGAAAGAGGTGCGAGCAGCAATTCAGGCAAGTCTCAACAACGGGTGCCACTATTAGTTTACTTTTAATGGTGGCTGGAGTGTTTCTGATGAATGGTACTCTGTCCTCTCGCCCCCAAGGTGTAACAGACATTTCAGGCATGCCCCAGCTGTCAGGCAAGTCTGTTTAGAGCCAAGCCGATTAATCCCCATTTCTGATGATGAGAGACAGAAGTGTAACGAGGTGGATTTGTGTGTGGGGCATGTGACCCACGCTGAGGCTAAGGGAAACTAAGGGAAACGGATCACGATGACATTAGGATTCAGAGCTTCTGACCTCATTCCTAGCAGGTTTCATGATAATTTTAAAAGATAATAAACATTGGCTGGGTATGGCAGCTCACGCCTATCATCTCAGCACTTTGCGAGTCGGAGGCAGGAGGATCCCTTGAGCTTAGGAGTTTGAGATCAGCCTGGGCAGCAGAGCAAGACCCTGTCTCTACAAAAAAACATAATTTTTTAAAAAGAGAATCAACATTTACTGAATTACTTGTGTGCCAGGTAAGGTTGAAGTACCTTATGTGCATCATCTCACTCAATCCTCACAATGACCAGGGAGATTGTTATTCCTCCCACTTCACCAATGAGGAAGCTGAACTTCAGGGACTACTGCTCAGGGACCAGAGCTAGTGAAGGCAGACCAAGATCCAACCCGTGTCTGCCTGCCCAGAGCCCTAGCTCACCTAACAATGGCCGAACCTGGCTGGGCGTGGTTGCTCATGCCTGTAATTCCAGTGCTTTGGGAGACTGAGGCACGAGGACTGCTTGAGCCACAGCCAGTTCAACACCAGCCTAGGCAACATAGTGAGACCCCATTTCTTTTAAAAAAAGACCTACTAATCCACCTGTTTTTTTTTTTTTTTTTTTTTTTTTTTTGAGGCGGAGTCTCGTTCTGTCGCCCAGGCTGGAGTGCAGTGGCGCGATCTCGGCTCACTGCAAGCTCCGCCTCCCGGGTTCACGCCATTCTCTTGCCTCAGCCTCCCGAGTAGCTGGGACTACAGGCGCCGCCACCACGCCCGGCTAATTTTTTTGTATTTTTAGTGGAGACGGGGTTTCATTGTGTTAGCCAGGATGGTCTCGATCTCCTGACCTCGTGATCCGCCCGTCTCGGCCTCCCAAAGTGCTGGGATTACAGGCTTGAGCCACCGCGCCCGGCCTTTTTTTTTTTTTTTTTTGAGAGGGAGTCTCACTGTGTCGCCCAGGCTGGAGTGTAGTGGTGAGCTCGCTGCAGCCTCGACATCCCAGGCTCAAGCAATCCTCCCACCTCAGCCTCCCAAGTTGCTGGGACTACAGGCACACCCCACCACACCCAGCCAATTTTAATTTTTTTTTGTAGAGACGAGGTCTCACTCTGTTGCCCAGGATGGTCCTGAACTCCTGGGCTCGAGTGACCCTCCTGCCTCGGCCTCCCAAAGGGCTGGATTACAGGTGGGAGCCACCGCACCCGGCCTTGGATGCTCTTACCTTTGGTGAGTAGCACTTTGCTGCAGCCCGCCCCAGCTGCGGATCTCAGAATTGTCCCCAGGTTCCCAGGGTCACGGAGATTGTCACAAATCAATGATAAAGGCAGTGAATGCTGAAGCTGAGTCTTTGGATATGCCATCTTAACATGGTCCGGCTTGGCAAAAATCCCTGAGGAGACAAAACAGATGCCATCTTAACATGGTCCGGCTTGGCAAAAATCCCTGAGGAGACAAAACAGATGCCACCTTAACATGGTCAGGTTTGGCAAAAATCCCTGAGGAGACAAAACAGATGCCATCTTAACATGGTCCGGCTTGGCAAAAATCCCTGAGGAGACAAAACAGATGCCACCTTAACATGGTCCGGCTTGGCAAAAATCCCTGAGGAGACAAAACAGATGCCACCTTAACATGGTCAGGTTTGGCAAAAATCCCTGAGGAGACAAAACAGATGCCACCTTAACATGGTCCGGCTTGGCAAAAATCCCTGAGGAGACAAAACAGATGCCACCTTAACATGGTCAGGTTTGGCAAAAATTCCTGAGACAGATGCCAACTTAACATGGACATGGTCCGGCTTGGCAAAAATCCCTGAGGAGACAAAACAGATGGTTTACTTGCCTGGTGTGGGCACGGGGAATAGTCTGACTTTTCATTTACTTATCAATCTTTATATGGTCTTAGTTACATAAAAATACATGACTACGGGCCAGGTGCAGTGGCTCACGCCTGTAATCCCAACACTTTGGGAGGCCAAGGCAGGTGGATCACCTGAGGTCAGGAGTTCGAGACCAGCCTGGCCAACATGGCAAAACCTTGTCTCTAATAAAAATACAAAGATTAGCCGAGCGTGGTGGCGCGTGCCTCTAGTCCCAGCTACTTGGGAGGCTGAGGGCAACACAGTGAGACTCCCTCTAAAAAAAATAAAAACACCAATACATTCTGATTGGCAAAATTCAAACAACATAAAATTCTACCATTACCACTCTCCTCCCCTCAATTATACTGGAGTGCATCCTTTTAGAACTTGTTCTATGCATCTACCTATATATACGCACACCTGTCCATATATAAATGTATTTCTTTTACATTAGGTGTCATACTCTGTATTATTCTGTAACCTATTTTACGTAACAACATATCTTGAACTTACCACGTCAGTATGTTTGACGCTACTTTTTTCCTTTAACTGCTGTAGGCTTTTTTTTTTTTTGAGACAGAGTCTCATTCTCTCACTCTGTCACCCAGGCTGGAATACAATGGTGTAATGTTGGCTCACTGCAACCTGTGCCTCCTGGAGAATTAAGCAATTCTCCTGCTTCTCAGCCTCCCAAGTAGCTGGATTACAGAGACCCGCAACCACACCCGGCTGATTTTTTGTATTTTTAATAGAGACGGGGTTTCGCCATGTTGGCCAGGCTGGTCTCAAAATCCTGACCTCAGGTGATCCACCCGCCTCAGCCTCCCGAACTGCTGGGATGACAGGGTGAGCTACCGACCTGGCCTCTGTTTTGTAGTATGAATGTACCTCAGTTCATTTTGCTCTTCCCCTATGGACTGTTAAATTATTTGAATTTTTCTCTGTTACAAATAATGCTGCAATGGGCATCCCCGTAGGACTGTCTGTCCATGTGTCTAAAAATTTCTCTAGCATAAATACCTTGAGTGAAATGGACAAATGATGTGTGTGCACTCTGAACGTTCACACGGGCTCTTTCCGTTTATTCACATCAGGAACTCATAAATATCTCCTTCTGGCCGGGCACAGTGGCTCACGCCTAAAATCCCAGCACCTTGGGAAGCTGAGGTGGGCGGATCACAAGGTCAGGAGTTCGAGACCAGCCTGAACAACATGGTGAAACCCCCGTCTCTAATAAAAATACAAAAACAAAAAACAAAACCTGTTTTCCAGCCCAAACCCTTCTCAACAGAAGATCTATCACTTGTTTCCATTTTTCCCAGTGTGACAGGAAAAACGGCATGCCATTATTTTAACTTGCCTTTTCCCCAATTACTAGAGAAGCTAAACACCTTACTGACCTGTTGCGACCTTCTTCAGTGAGTTCCTGTGCTCCCTTAACTGTCTCGTTTCTATAACCTGTGCCCATCTTCCTACCAGGTAGGCTTTTAAGAAACAGTTTGTAGGTTTAACTAAAAAACAATTATTAGCCTGCTATACTCTGATTTATCCGACCTTTATCACACATTTTAAAATTAAAAGTACATTCCTAGGAAAAAATCTGAATTTCAAAACTTGAACGCATCAAAGTAACGACCCCTTTTTCAAATACACTGGCTTGGAAGCACTGTCTTAGGGACATACTCTGCAAAACAAAGGGGCTGTGGGTGCAGTGAACGCTTGAGTCACTTGTAAGGCCTCACGCTGGAGGTACAGAAGCCTGGGAGCTTTAGAATGGGTACAGCCACTTACCCGTGACCTCTCTGTCCTCAGTCTGATACAAAAGAGTAAAATGGAGTCTGGGACTATCTGGGAAAATGAAAACCCCAAGTGGCCTTCTTAGTGGAAAATTCTGTATTTAATCTCTATATTATAAAATTATATATACATTATATAATAATCTACATTATCTAATCTGCATTATAATAATCTCTACATTATAATAATCTCTAAAGTTTTATGGAAAGAATTTATGGGAAAAGGCCGGGCGCGGTGGCTCAAGCCTGTAATCCCAGCACTTTGGGAGGCCGAGATGGGCGGATCACGAGGTCAGGAGATCGAGACCATCCTGGCTAACACGGTGAAACCCCGTCTCTACTAAGAAATACAAAAAATAGCTGGGCGAGGTGGCAGCGCCTGTAGTCCCAGCTACTCGGGAGGCTGAGGCTGGAGAATGGCGTGAACCCGGGAGGCGGAGCTTGCAGTGAGCTGAGATCCGGCCACTGCACTCCAGCCTGGGCTACAGAGCGAGACTCCGTCTCAAAAAAAAAAAAAAAAAAAAAAAAAAAAAAAAAAAAAAAAACTTATGGGAAAAGAGAAAAACTGGAAAAAGGCTAATAACAGTATTAAAATGGCTTTAGAGCACATGAGATTTCTGTGGTATAGACGAAGGTATTCACATGGATGTATCACATATCCACAGGTTTCTTTTTGAATCACCATGTTTCCTGGTAGAGGTGATAATGATAACCTTTTAGTAAACATTTAGAAAAAGATAAATCTTTTAGCAAACATTTTTTTTTAGGCCAAGCACTACCTTAAACTCTTTATGTATCATTACCAAATATTCAAACCCTTTGTAGTCAGCTCCCAAGGGACTGTACAGATTTTTTGAATCTTACTAGTATTTTGTCATATATAATTGCTCCAATAAATGGGCTACTGACTGAAGTCAGGAGATGAAGTAGTACTTGTACTGAAACATGATACAATCAAAGATTTAGGATTCTTTCTAAAGACAGTGCAGGTAAAAAGCCTACCCACTACTGAAGGCAACGGAAGGGTATTAGGCGTCTGTGTGCTGTGAGAGAGCCTCCACTTCCGAGTCACAGATGGCCACAAGCCATTCAGTAGGGCAGGGGATCTTAGAAGTCCTTTACTTCTACTTGAATGTCTATGGTGATAAGAACCCACCATACAGAGACCCTACTTACGTCACTGGATTCTCCAGAGTGTCTGTCTAAAGCCTGACAGGTGCTGCCAGTTCCTATCCATTTCTCCCTTATTCCTTGCCCTCAAATCTAAAATATAGTAACATAAGGATAAGCTAAATAATATAAAAATTATAAAGCCAGGAAATGATGAAAGCAGGTATAATGATGAAGTTCAAGATGGGATGGCCACTGTTAGCACACGTGCCCAAAGTGACAAGCTCAGTAAAAATGAATGACATGTTCACTGAAGCATCAAGTGTGGATTAGAGGGCTGTTTCTAGTGAGAATATGGTTACTTAGCATGAGTAATTCCAGGTACTTTAGTAATCCAAGTCCCCATCCTAGGATCTAAGAGTTCTGATTGTAGAGGCACAGATCCCTGTGACTCACTGGATTATAGAAACAAGAGATGGTCCCCAGTTCAAGGATTCAGTTTTCATATCTTAAATAAAACTCCAATGTCAAAAACGTATGAAAAACTTATCTTCTCATATTTAGACCAAAGACTTTGTAATTGCTAATCGACATTAAGTAAGATTAAGTTAGATTCAGCCAAATGAAGAAACAGACTAGAAGACAAGGTTCTCCGTTTATTGGGCTAAACAGGGCAGTATATTATGGCTTATACCTCACTTCTTAGATCTGCTTCTAGAATAAGGAATTTATTAACAGTGATCACCACATCAGCAGAGTTTTTGCAGAAATGAAGGGCTAACTCTTTTAGTAAACATTTTCTTAAGTTTTAATCTGACATAAAAAGTTGAAGACGTAATCTAAAAAATACAAGGTTTGAGGAATAGTGGTTCTTCCTAGAGATTATAAAGAGCCACAACACAAATGATAGTGAAAAACGGGTTTCAATTTCCATTGAAAATATTCTAAGATACACAGGTTTGAGAATTATGTTTTTCTAATTGTAACATTTTGAATTTCATTTCAATGAAATCTGCTGTCCTAAGACAAGTATGAGAAATTAATCCTAGGTCTCCACACCTTAAGATACACTGTGTAAGGCTGGGCACAGTGGCTCATGCTTAATGCCAGCACATTAGGAGGCAGAGGCAGGAGGATCACCTGAGGTCAGGAGTTCGACACCAGCCTGGCCAACATGGTGAAACCCCATCTCTACTAAAAATACAAAAATTAGCCAGGCGTGGTGGTGCATGCCCGTAGTCTCAGCTACTCGGGAGGCTGAGGCAGGAGAATCCCTTGAACCTGAGAGGCGAAGGTTGCAGTGGGCCGAGATTGCGCCATTGCACTCCAGCCTGGGTGACAGAGCAAGACAAAAAAAAAAAAAGATACACTGTGTAATAATCACTGACCCATTATTCCTTGTGGTGTTACGAGGTCGGACCAATCCTTGATATCCTCAAATTTCACCTTAATGAGGCTGACACCTTTCAGCTTATCGACTGGCAGCTCCTTTAGGTATTCTAGACGGCTAAAGAAGAACATTTTTGGCACAGCTCCAGCCTTGAGAGCGTCTGTAATGAGCCTGCGACCTTCCAGCAGGATCTTCCCTTGTTTTTCCCGAAACGGCCTGGACTTTACTATTGTCATTACACTGCTGTAGATGGAAATAAAAAAACAGGTAACTATCAACATCCTTGTTACTAAGACACGCTTAGTTGTAACAGAAATAAAGAGCCAAGGAGAGGGCCGGGCGCGGTGGCTCACGCCTGTCATTCCAGCACTTTGGGAGGCCGAGGCGGGCGGATCACCTGAGGTCAGGAGTTCGAGACCAGGCTGACCAACATGGTGAAACAAAAACAACAACAAAGAGCTGAGGGGAAACAGAAGCTAATTCCAAAGACACTATTCGGCCCTCTGTGCATAATACAAAAGCCAGCGGGCTGTACTGGAAGAAGTCCTCCATCCGGAGAAGGAGGTTAAGGCTCCGCTGTGAGGCGGGAAGGGAAACGAGAACATTCGACAGGCTTCAAGACCCACATCACCTCAGCCTCCTGTCCCCGGGATAAGCTTTATCGTAGCGAAGCCCAGACTCTTCCCAGGTGCTGGGAGCGTGGGATGTGGACTCCTCAAGCGGTGATTTCTCTCGTTGCTCCTGGGCACTGGCCTCAGATGCTGCCTTGCGTGGCTGCTTCCCGGGAGCGCGCTTCCGTTCCACCACCTCTCCGGAAGGAAACACCACTTTCACTGCGCTCCGCCGCAGCGCCCGGACCCAGCGCCTCGCGTCAAGGTCCCAAGCCTGCACCACCTGCAGCAGCGGCCGCACGACAAACCTCGAGCGTCTCACCAGCGCCGCCATCTTCTCTGAGACCCGGGCTGCGTCACCAAGGCGCGCCGTCGGCGGCCAGTGACGTCACGGCCCGGGGCGCCCGTCGTGGGCGGGGCGGTACCGTGCGCGTGACGGCTGCGTGCGCGGGAGTCATGGCTGCTCGCAGAGCTCTGCACTTCGTGTTCAAAGTGGGAAACCGCTTCCAGACGGCGCGTTTCTATCGGGACGTCCTGGGGATGAAGGTGCAGGCCGGGTTCGACTGGGGCTGGCGCGCGAGGCGGGAACGGGCCCCCGAGCCGGCCCTGGCGGAGGGAGGGGAAGATGGGTGTGTCGTGAACCTCAGCCGGAGGGTGCCCGACCTTGGGCCCTGCGCGGAGTTCAGCTTCGGGAGCGGCGAGTTGCCGGTGGGGATCATAGGCCTTGGAGAGGGGCCTAACGCGATTAGTCCCCGCGGTGTGCCCAGCACGTCCTTTCGTTTAAGTCACTCGTAGATGTTTACTGAGCTCCGCCCTTGTGGAGCTTACTGTCTACCGGAAAAGACGGTAAATACACAAAATGACATATAATGCTTTCCAGTTAATATTTGTCTTTTCCGGTTTGGAGCCTTTGATGTAGTTAAAACCAGCATATTCAGAGTTCTGCTTCTGTCAGGGCTGGTCGGAATGGCTCCACTCGGGTACTCAGTCTCTCTGAATATGGGCTCCAATTCTCAACCCATCTCCTTTTCAGCAGCACCCACAAGCAGTCTCTCCCCGGTCCTGAGAAGCTGTTACTGCAGGACTTGGTTGGGGAACGGGGTTTGGGGGACCTCCTTCGATAAGCCGGGGAGGTAGGGAGCACACCAGTAAGGAAGACTTGAAAGGTGCAAGAGCGCGGTTTAGTGTGGAGGCGGTGCGGTAGACGGGGGTCTGAATTCGTCAGATCATTTTTAAAATATCTGCTATTTTGCCGGGCGCAGTGGCTCACGCCTGTAATCCCAGCACTTTGGGAGGCTGAGGCGGGTGGATCACGAGGTCAGGGGATTGAGACCATCCTGGCTAACACGGTGAAACCCCGTCTCTACTAAAAATACAAAACATTAGCCAGGCGCGGTGGTGGGTGCCTGTAGTTCCATCTACTTGGGAGGCTGAGGCAGGAGAATGGTGTAAACCCGGGAGGCGGAGCTTGCAGTGAGCCGAGATCGTGCCACTGCACTCCAGCCTGGGTGACAGAGCGAGACTCCGTCTCAAAAAAAAAAAAAAAAAATCTGCTATTTTTAGGGTACTACATTGAGTTTTGGCAGCAAAGGTTCAAATGACCCTGATGGATAATCCTCCATTAGAGCTCATGGCCTGGATTGGGGTGGGAGTTGGAACTGGATTTGTACGTAGGTGATGGTAATGGAAGTCAGAATTTGATAGTGAAAAACCACAAAACTTTCGATAGCAGAAACCACAGAGCTGTCCCTTGTTAGTATTTCTTCGTTGATCAAAAGCTTGCTGTAAAGACTAAACATGTGCCGGGCGCGGTGCCTCACACCTGTAATCCCAGCACTTTGGGAGGCCGAGGCGCGGATCGCTGGAGGTCAGGAGTTGGACACCAGCCTGGCCAACATGGTGAAACCTCGTCTCTACTAAAAATACAGAAATTACCCGGGCGTGGTGGCACGCACCTGTAATCCCAGCTACTCAGGAGGCTGAGGCAGGAGAATTGCTTGTACCTGGGAGGCAGAGGTTGCAGTGAGCCGAGATCGCGCCATTGTATTCCAGCCTGGGCGACAAAAGCAAAACTCCCTCTCAAAAAAAAAGATTAAGCACCTTATTATATGTATAGTATTTAACATATAGATGATAGTACATTATGTAAGTATTAGCAACTATTATGAAAATACAAAAGGAGAGGTTTTTCCAACCTGGGTGGTGAGGAAATAATTCCTGTAGACCTTGTATTTGAGTTGACTTTTTTTTTTTTTTGAGACAGAGTGTCGCTCTGCCACCCAGGCTGGAGTGTAGTGGCGCGATCTCCGCCTCCGGAGTTCATGCCATTCTCCTGCCTCAGCCTCCCCAGTAGGTGGGACCACAGGCGGCCGCCACCACTCCTGGCTCATTTTTTTTTTTTTTTTTTTGTATTTTTGGTAGAGATGGAGTTTCACCGTGTTAGCCAGGATTCGAGTTGACTTCTAAAGTTGGGATATCCACAGATAGATTAGAGGGGGAGCTACATAGTAACACTAAAGAGCCAGTGCAGTGATGGCACATGTTTGCGAAGCCACTGGTTTTATGTGCCTTTAGTTGAGGTTGCTTAGTTGAAGTTGAGGAGTTGGGATATCAGGATGGACAGGTCGGCATTGCTTCTGGTAGTATCTTGAATGCTATGCTAAATAATTTGGATTTTATGCTGCAGTAAGAAGGGAGCTCACTTACGTTCTTAAACAGGGCAGTGATGGGATCAGACCTGTGTGCTTTAGGCATGTACTTTTACGGTGGTATTAAGGAAGGATATCAATAAGGATGATTTTTAATAGTCTGAGCAGAGCACTGGGAACTTGAACTGGCAGGAGCTGTGGGAATCAAAAAGGAAGACTAAAGCCAACACATTGAGAGCCTGCTGTGTGCAGGGTTCTGTGAGATGCTTTAATAACTTCCATTCCCATCACATGTTAGGAGACTGAGACTCAGATTCTAACTTGCTCAGAGTTACACAACTACTAAATGATGGAATTCCAAATCAGACTCTTTGCTTTTTTTTTTTTGAGATTGAGATTTGCTCTTGTCACCCAGGCTGGAGTGTAATGGTGCAGTCTCAGCTCACTGCAACCTGTGCCTCCCGTGTTCAAACAATTCTTCTACCTGAGCCTCCTGAGTAGCTGGGATTACAAACGCCCACGACCACGCCTGGCTAATTTTGTATTTTTAGTAGAGACGGGGTTTCACTGTGTTGGCCAGGCTGGTCTCGAACTCCCGACCTCAGGTGATCCGCCCACCTCAGCCTTCCAAAGTGCTGGGATGACAGGCATGAGCCACAGAGCCCGTCCTTTTTTTAAATTCATTTTGAAATGGAGTTTTGTTCATCACCCAGGCTGGAGTACAGTGGCGTGATCTCTGCTCACTGCAACCTCCGCCTCATGGGTCCAAGTGATTCTCCTGC
Source organism: Macaca fascicularis (assembly GCF_037993035.2). Classification (NCBI taxonomy): domain Eukaryota; kingdom Metazoa; phylum Chordata; class Mammalia; order Primates; family Cercopithecidae; genus Macaca; species Macaca fascicularis. The sequence continues at coordinate 893,452 of NC_088390.1, read as the reverse complement.
CTCAGCCTCCTGAATAGCTGGGATCACAGGCACGTGCCACCTCGCCTGGCTAATTTTTGTATTTTCAGTTGAGATGGGGTTTCACCATGTTTGCCAGGTTGATCTTGAACTCCTGACCTCAGGCGATCCACCTGCCTTAATCTCTGAAAGTGCTGGTATTACAGATGTAAGCCACTGTGCCCGGTCCAAATCAGACTTCTTTAATGCTGAAGGCTGCACTTTTTCCCACTGCATAGCACTGCTTACCAATCTGAATAGATTTCACAACTGATTTGGTAGCCCGACCCTTGGTGTCAAACTGTTCTTGCTTCTACTGCTTCTATCCTGGGAGAAGTATAAAGCTCATTTGCTTTTGTTCTTTTACAAATAAAGCTTACAAATGATAATATCTGTGTTTTGACATTTTAGTTTCTGCTAAAGATGCTGTGAACAATACTAGTAACACTTCACAATTTATTCTAAATCTCACACCAGGTCCTGCGGCATGAGGAATTTGAAGAAGGCTGCAAAGCCGCCTGCAATGGGTATGATACCTTGTTTCTTAAAATCTTCTTTAGGCTCTGACTACACCCGGATAACAGAAGACAGTTTCTCAACGTGAGTATAAAGCAGTGGAATTAATTAAGGAGGCAGTAAATTGCGGAGGCAACTTCAGGAACATGGGGAACACATACTCTGTTTCTCTGCACCCTCATAGTGAGTATAAAGCAGTGGAATTAATTCAGGAGGCAATAAATTGTGGAGGCGACTTCAGGAATGTCGGGAACACATATTCTGTTGTCTCTGCACTCTCATACAACACTTGTGGCACGTGAAGCAATTCTCCAGTTCTCTTAATACCAGCGGGCTGTCCTGTTATTTAATCCGATTGATAATCTACTGCAGTGGCCCATGGAACGAAGGGAAACGCTGGAAACACTTGCATTTACTGGTTTATTATAAAGGGTACGAGTTAGAAACGGCTGGACGGAAGAGATACACAGGGCAGGGCATGGGGAGCGGCCGCAGAGCTTCCGTGCTGTTCCGGGGCGGCCGCAGAGCTTCCGTGCTGTTCCGGGGCCGCAGAGCTTCCGTGCTGTTCCGGGGCGGCCGCAGAGCTTCCGTGCTGTTCCGGGGCGGCGGTGCTTCCGTGCTGTTCCGGGGCCGCAGAGCTTCCGTGCTGTTCCGGGGCCGCAGAGCTTCCGTGCTGTTCCGGGGCGGCGGCGCTTCCGTGCTGTTCCGGGGCCGCAGAGCTTCCGTGCTGTTCCGGGGCGGCGGTGCTTCCGTGCTGTTCTGGGGCAGGCTCCGATCCAGCACCTGCATGCGTTCAGCATCCCCGAAGCTCATCAAGTCTCGTTGTTCAAGCCTAATAGAGCCCAGTCTCCATCCCTTTCCTTCCCAGAGGTTGGTGGGTGGGACTGAAAGTTCCAGTCCTCTAATCATTTGTCTTTCTGGTGACCAGCCCCATCCTGAGTCTATGTAGAGGTCCCACTCTAAGTCTCCTCATTAGCATTAACTCAGGTGTGACCGAAAGGGGCTCATTGTGAATAACAAAATATGTTCCCGTCAGGAAATTCCAGAGGAACCGGGGACAGTGACCAGATATGTTGCATATTATGCCACAAATGCAAATACATGCTCTGGATGAAGCAGCGGCTTCTAATGTCCTTGTTTTTTTTGAGACAGTCTTACTCCGTCACCCAGGTGAGAGTACAGGCTCATTATCCTGGCTCACTGCAACCTCTGTCTCCCGGGTTCAAGCAGTTCTCCTCCCTCAGCCTCCCTAGTACGTGGGACTGCAGGCACGTGCCACCACACCCAGCTGATTTTTGTATTTTTAGTAGAGATGGGGTTTCACCATGTTGGCCAGGCTGCTCTTGAACTCCTGATCTCAGGTGATCCTCCTGCCTCGGCCTCCCAAAGTGCTGGGATTACAGGCCTGAGCCACTGCGCCTGGCCATCTCTTAATCTTAGTACCATGACAAGTTGGAACAGTCCAAGTCCATACTTGTTGATTGATAGTCAAGGAAATAACAGGTTAGTTGGAGAACTGTCTTTAGGATTCTGTTCCTTGCTTTACAGAAAAGGTGAACAAATCTTTCCTTCAAGTAGATGCTGAATAGATAGTCTTAGGAGCTTGTTGTAGGGTCCCATGAGTACTGCCCACAGCTGCTTTCTGCACCATCTGAAGTCATCTCATCCTTAAGAGAACTTTTAGGACCAGACAGGACTGCTCATTTCTCTGTGCCCAGTAGTTCTCTGGGGGTGGCCTGAGGCCGATTTGTCTGTGGTCACTTAGTTCATTTACTTTTATTTTCTAGGCCTTATGATGGGAAATGGAGTAAAACAATGGTGGGATTTGGGCCTGAGGACGATCATTTTGTTGCAGAACTGACTTACAATTACGGCATCGGAGACTACAAGCTTGGCAATGACTTTATGGTAAATACTGTTTTTTTCTAGTGGATTTTTGGCTGGGGGTAGGTAGCTGGTTGTAAATTTGAGTAGGGTGTTGAGGGTGCGTGTGAGTGAAGAGATAACATTTGAGCAGAGGCTCAAAAGAGGTCAGGGAGTTAGCCATGTGGGTATCCGGGGGACGAGCATTCCAGGCAGCGAATAGCCTGTGCAAGAGCCCTCAGGTAACATCTGGAGTGTTCAAGGAGGTGTAAGGAAGCCAGTGTGGCTGGAACAGAGAATGAGAGGGGACGTGGTAAGAATGGGGTCAGCAGTGCCATGGGGTGAGACTGTAGGGGGCCTCCTAGACCATAAGTCATCCGAGAGAAATGAGCCATTGGAGGACTTTGAGCAAAGGGAAAACAAGGCTGGCTGCTCTCTGGGGGTAGACTGTAGGATGCGTTTTGGAAAGTTTACTTTGGCTGCAGAGTGGATAATGGATTTACAAGACTGGAGGCAGAGAGGCCATTATAATAATCGAAGCTAGAAACAAGGCTGGTCTTATCAGAAAGCATAGGTGTCCATTTCTAGACACTTTGATTAAATGTAAGGAAACCTTGAGAGTTTGCTTATTTTTGTTTTGTTTGTTTGTTTGTTAAAAAAGCAAGGACAGTTCACCTTAAATAGGTAGCTAGCTGGCAGACCCAGGTAGCATCAAGATTTCTCTGGCTAGATCTTTAGAATTAGAAGAGGTTATCTTTGGTGTTAAATGAATCCGACTTCACTGGCATTTCAATTTCTGTCCTATTATTCATGAAGATCTGAATGTTTGTGGGATAAAACATTGAAAACCTGTTTTTAAATCGCTAGAATAAAATGTTGGATGCCAGTTAATCTTAGGTGATTTTACCTAAAGGCAGTAGGCAGTAGGGGTTGGGCTCATTGTCTTGTTCTGTAAAATATCTGTTGTGATCATGTACTTGGATGTACTGTGGTTTGTTTTAGGGAATCACGCTCGCTTCTAGCCAGGCTGTCAGCAACGCCAGGAAGCTGGAGTGGCCCCTGACGGAAGTCGCAGAAGGTGTTTTTGAAACCGAGGCCCCAGGAGGATATAAGTTCTATTTGCAGAATCGCAGTCTGCCTCAGTCAGGTAATTATACCAGAACCAGAAAAAGCCTCTGTCTAAAGGCATCTTTGAGGAAAGGAGAGTGAGGGCCGCCTGTCTTTTTTCTGTGTTCACGTGACGTGTCTTCCCCAGCCAATGCTTTTACCTGTTACCGGAGAAATTATATTCTCATATCAGAACTTTAATACATAGCAATAGGGGATCTAGACTGGTTCTGTTCTACTGGTAATTTATTGATTTGTGAGTCTTTCATCTGTAAATAACAGAAAACCCAACTACATTGAACAGTTATGGAATGTTTTAGCTCACAGAGCAGGCGTTCTATAGCTGGGGAAGATTTCAAGGTTAGATGATTCGCCAGCTCGCCACATTTTTCTCTTTCTACGTTCTGTTGTTCTCTGCAGGTGCCTCTCCTAGAGCTGGTCCCCTCAAGGTTGCAGGAGGGCTGCCAGGAGCAGGCAGGGCCACATGCTCCCACATGCCTATCTGGTAGGAGAGGAGATGCTGACTTCTTTTTGCTTTTTTTTTTTTTTTTGAGACTCTGTCGCTCTGGCTGGAGTGCAGTGGCATGATCTCTGCTCACTGCAACCTCTGCCCTCTGGGTTCAAGCAATTCTCCTTCCTCAGCCTCCCAAGTAGCTGGGATTACAGGCGCCTGCCACTACGCCCAGCTTTTTTTTTTTTTTTTTTTTTTTGTATTTTTATTACTTTTTAAAAATTATTTTTTTTTTGAGACAGAATCTTGCTCTGTCGCCCAGCGCCCAGGCTGGGGTGCAGTGGCACAATCTCGGCTCACTGCAACCTCTACCTCCCAGGTTCAAGCGATTCTCCTGCCTCAGCCTTTCCAGTAGCTGAGATTACAGGCAAACGCCACCATGCCCAGCTAATTTTTGTATTTTTAGTAGAGACAAGGTTTCACCATGTTGACCAGGCTGGTCTCGAACTTCTGACCTCACTTGATCCGTCTGCCTCAGCTTCCCAAAATGTTGGGGTGACAGGCGTGAGCCACCATGCCCGGCCCTTTTTGCTTTCTTCTTTTTTTTTTTTTTTTTTGAGATGGAGTCTTGCTCTGTCGCGCAGGCTGGAGTGCAGTGGCGCAATCTCGGCTCACTGCAACCTCCGCCTCCCAGGTTCAAGTGATTCTCCTGCCTCAGCCTCCCGAGTAGCTGGTACTACAGGCGCTCACCACCACGCCCGGCTAATTTTTTGTATTTTTAGTAGAGACGGGGTTTCACCGTGTTGGCCAGGATACTCTCAATCTCCTGACCTCATGATCCACCCGCCTTGGCCTCCCAAAGTGCTGGGATTACAGGCGTGAGCCACCGCGCCTGGCTTGCTTTCTTTTTAAGAGCAGAAGAAAAACTTTCCTAGAATCTTCCAGCAAACTTCCTGGTCAGATCTGATATACTGTGCCTGCTCCGATACCAATCACTGGCAAGAGAAATAGGATCATCCCCAAACCATTTAGCCTCTGGAGCCGAGGTCCCAAACTTTAGGGTCGGTACTCGGCGAGGGATGGCGTGGAAATGAGGAGCCCCCTCGCTGACTGCCACACAGAACAAGAAGGAAACTTTGCAGGGTTTGTTTTGTTGGCTGCAGAGACAGCCTCATCAGTGTTTCATTTTGTATTTAATGCCTGCAAATTCACCTACCTGCCCTGCCAAAACAAAAGCAAAAACGGGGAAAATGCTGGCGAATGGCAAAGGCACTTGTGCCCACTGTCTCACTTGGTGAACGTATGACCGCAAGTGGGCCTTAGAAAGGAGTCCTGGAAATTCTTCTTCCACTGGTCGGCCTCCTGTCCCCGGTGCCCCCCTGCTGAGTCTGCGTAGGATGTTGAATGCTCCTTGTTTATCATCTGGTGCTCAGCAAAAGAAAGATCAGTCCGTTCAGTGTGGGAGGCTAGACTTGGCTGCGTGGGACTCGTGGAGAGATGGTGTTTCTCTACTTCACTGGTGATTTAAAGGGTGTTTATGGTGTTTTTTTGTTGATAGGTGATTGATCCTTTGCTGACTTTAAAACTTAACTCTTGCAACTAGCTTCACCATCCATTTTTTTTCTCCAGCCTTAGTGATATGTCAGTACTTAAAATAATAGAGAGCTCCACGGTGCTAAGATGCTTTTGTCCTTTGGAATGGAAATCCCTTTGGGCGTTTCTGGTTGGTTGTGGTCAGACCTTCTGTCTGGCTGGCATTCATCTTTCCTCTGAATTACTTCTGTGCAGCTTCATCCACTTGTTAACTTCCTGTCCTGCGTCCCTTCAGGCTCCAAGTCAACTGGGATTTGTTGATTTTGAAGTAAATGGAAAGGAGAAAAATGGAGCCTGCCAGGCGGAGGCACTTGTGAGAAACAGCGTCTTAGTCACAGTATTACTGTTCTAACAAACAGGACTAAGGAGGTGAAAAACGAAAGAAAAATGTAATGAATGTATCATAGTCAGATGGAGACATGGAACAGCTCTTTAGAAAGTCACTTTAAATGTGAAAAGTTTCCAATAACAGTAGGTGTTTCAATATGACTTTTATTCTTTTTACAAAATAATCAAGTTTCTTCCTTCGACAAGCAGATAAGCCGGAAAAAACACACACACCCATATATCCAGAGAGAACCACTGCTGACGTTTTAGAGTATATCTTTCTAATCTTTCGTCAAAAATACATATATATAATTAAGTGTATACATTTCTTCATATCCTTTTATAGGAATTCCATTGTATTATTACATTGTAGGAAGATAAACAATTCTCTGTTGTTGGATATTTATGTCGTTCCTAGTGTTTTGTCGTTCTAAGCAATACTGATGAATGTCTTGGTGGTAAAAGCCCGTCATACATCCACAGTTACCTTTGAGTGGCTGAAAATTGACTTGTTCTTTCAAAAGCAATGAACATTTTTTAAAGCTTTTGGTACAGTCTGACAAATTATTGCCCAGAAATGTACTAACTTACACTTTACTAGTATTGTAAGATAGTGATTTTCCCCTCTACACTAATAAGAGTTAACACTGCCAACTTTTAACATTATTTGCACATTAGATAACAAAAGATTTTATGTGAATTCTAATGTCTTTGTTTTTTAGGGGGGTCAGGTTGAATATTTTTTCATATGTTAATTGAGCATTCTAATTCCTTCTTCTGTGGATTATTGCTTTGTGCCTTTTGCCTATTTTTCTAGCATGTTCATTCTTTTCCTATTAATATTTACAGGTGATTTACATATTAAGGACTTTTTGTCCAATCTATTGTAGTTTTTCCCCCTACTGTGTTGTGTACTCTGGTTTTGATTGTAATTCCTTTTTTTGTTTGTTGTCTAGTTTTCCATTTTGTGTAATTTGCGTAGCAGAATTTTTTTCATCATAGTTCTTCTATCTTTGGTGTCAGGTTTAAAGAAAAATCTTCCTCTACTCAAAATTGTATAAATAATCATCTATATCTGGTATTTTCATGATTTCGTTTTTTAAACTTATTTTTTTAACCCATCAGGAATGTATTTTGTCATTTATTTCAAAGATGTAAGTTTTTCTTACCAAATGACTAGCCAGTCTTCTTAGTGCCATCCATTGAATAATTAGGCTTTTCATAGTGTCTTTTTTTTTGTTTTTGGAGACAGGATCTCACTCTGTCGCCCAGGCTGGAGTGCAGTAGTGCAGTCTTGGCTCACTGCAGCCTCGACCTCCTGGGCTCAAGCGATCCTCCTGCTTTAGCCTTTCAAGTGGCTGGGAATACAGACATGAGCCACCAAGCCTAATTTTTTTTTTTTTTTTTTTTTGAGACGGAACTTTGCTCTTGTCTCCCAGACTAGAGTGCAGTGGTGCCATCTCGGCTCACTGCAACCTCTGCCTCCCAGGTTCAAGCGATTCTCCTGTCTCAGCCTCCCAAGCAGGTGGGATTACAGGCATGCGCCACTACACCCAGCTAATTTTTTTTTGTATTTTCAGTAGAGACAGGGTTTCGCCATGTTGGCCAGGCTGGTGTCGAACTCCTGACCTCAGGGGATCCACCTGCCTTGGCCTCCTAAAGTGCTGGGATTACAGGCGTGAGCTGAGCCACTGCGCCCAGCCAATTTTTAAAAATTTTTCGTCCAGGTGAGGTCTCACTGTGTTGCCTGGGCTGGTCTTGAATTCCTAGGCTCGTGCAGTCCTCCTGCCTCAGTCTTCCAAAGTGCTGGGATTACAGGCATGGGCCACCGCACCTGACTTCATACTGGCTTAAAATCCCTTTCTTAACATAAACTGAATTTGTATGTATTCATGAGCATGTTTTGGTCTTTCTGTTTTATTCCATTAAATTGATCTGTCTGTTCCTGCTTTATCACCCAACAGATCCTGTATTAAAAGTAACTCTAGCAGTGTCTGATCTTCACAAGTCCTTGAACTACTGGTGTGATCTACTGGGAATGAAAATTTATGAAAAAGATGAAGAAAAGCAAAGGGCTTTGCTGGGCTATGCTGATAACCAGGTGAGCAATCTTGGAGAAGAATAACTAACCTGTTACTTTGAATTTGGCTTATAAATGAAGCTTATAAATGGCTTATAACCTATATGAATGAGGTTAACATGAAGGTTGTTCCCATAGTTTCTTCACAGTGATTCAATATTTAGATAGATAAGCAGAAAATGAAAATAAGTGATAACCTCACCACCCAGATATTACCTTGTTTATATTTGGGGATATATCTCTTCAGAAGTGGAATTGCTTAATCAAAGAGATTGAATGGATTTTTTTTTTTTTTTTTGAGATGGAGTCTCGCTCTGTCGCCCGGCGCGATCTCGGCTCACTGCAAGCTCCGCCTCCCGGGTTCCCGCCATTCTCCTGCCTCAGCCTCCCGAGTAGCTGGGACTACAGGCGCCCGCCACCTCGCCCGGCTAGTTTTTTGTATTTTTAGTAGAGGTGGGGTTTCACCGTGTTAGCCAGGATGGTCTCGATCTCCTGACCTCGTGATCCGCCCTCCTCAGCCTCCCAAAGTGCTGGGATTACAGGTGTGAGCCACCGCGCCCGGCCCTTTGAATGGATTTAATACAAGATCTTTTTCATCTCCTTTTGCTAATAACCCAGCATTTGAGCACGATGTAGTTCTTGCCCTTTGACCCTGCAATTCTACTCCTAGGAATTATTTACAGATGTACTCAGCACACAGAGGCACACAGAAGTGTGTGCAAGGTTGTCTGTTGCAGCATTGTTTGTAATCACAACACGTAAGAATTTCAGTGTCCTATAGATTAGAGACATACTTCAGTAATTTATGGTTCATTCGTGGAATGGATTACTACGTAGCTAGGAAAGAGATTGAGGCAAATCTTTATGTATCGATATGGTGACATTAAGTGGAGAAAAACAAGGAACAGAATAATTTGTAAATTATGCTACCATTTGTGTAAAAAAAAGATAGATGCGTGCACGTGCAGTGCTTCTAGAAGGATACACAGGAAACTGCTTACTAGTTGTCTCTGGGGTGAGAGTAGGCTAGAACCTTAGTTTTTACTTTATTCCTTTTGTATATACTGTTTGAATTTTTCTACCACGTACATGTAATGTAGAACCTGTTCCAAAAAATAACCCCCTTTCCTATTTCAGTGTAAGCTGGAGCTCCAGGGCGTCAAGGGTGCGGTGGAGCACGCAGCAGCTTTTGGAAGAATTGCCTTCTCTTGCCCCCAGAAAGAGGTAATGCTTGATACCAGATTGTTTGAGCTCTGCGACTAGCTCGTTCAGCCCAGCTAAGAACCTTGGCCTTCCCTTCTCGAGGTCCTTTTGACTGTGGCTTTAGTATCAAGGTCAGCAGTTGTTTGAAGAGCAGCTGAGATAGTAAATTCAAACACACGGCGCCTTGGTTCTTTCTGGTGTCTGATACTCCTCTAGGGCTGACGAGGGCCGTGTCCTGAGTAGTATGTGACCCCTGGCTCACGTTGCCCCTTTGTTTTCCTCAAGTTGCCAGACTTAGAAGACTTGATGAAAAGGGAGAACCAGAAGATTCTGACTCCCCTGGTGAGCCTAGACACCCCAGGGAAAGCAACAGTACAAGTGGTCATTCTGGCCGACCCTGTAAGTATTCCTCAGGCAGGGGGCAGGCTGGACCAGGGGTTTCTTCAAGGATGTCTTTGGCAGGTGTCTTTTCTCTTTATTGGTGTAGGACGGACATGAAATTTGCTTTGTTGGGGATGAAGCATTTCGAGAACTTTCTAAGGTGGATCCAGAGGGAAGCAAATTGTTGGATGATGTGAGTGTCATTTCTACATTTGTGTCACCATGGGCTTGAGGGGGGTGGCATTAAGTGTGTGTGGGAGGGCCTACGCAACAGGGTCCAGGTTCTTACTGTCAGAACCACGTCCTTTCGCTGTTGGGTTGACCTGAGCCAAGGACTGATGTCTTCACTGCCACCTGTGGAGACCGCTCGTCTAGACTCGGCATTTGTGCCTTGCCACAACCTCAGGCTGCCCTGGAAGCAGTGCTGCTGGATCCGTCCTTATTCTGCTCTCTGCATGGAGATGCCTCCATCCCATCCCCCTCAGCTCTGCAGCTCCTTTGATCATCTCTTCTCCATTCTGCAGCATCCGTCTCTTTTTTCTAGTGAGTTATTCTCGCCAGCATGCAAACAGGCGCTGAAAGCTCCCATCCTTTAAAAACCTTTTACTGACCCAATATCTCCTCTCCAGATTCTTCTGAAAACCTGAGTGCGCACTGTTTCCCTTTTCTACGTCCTCTCCAGGTTTCTTCTTCTGAAACTCTGAGTGCACACTGTTTCTCTTTCTCGCCTCCCGTTTTCACTTCAGTCTGTTGTGCACTGGCTCTCGTTACTTGGTGAAGTGCTTTTGTTTCTTGCCAAATATAGCAACTACTTTTAGATTCTCATCAAACTCAGTAATTCAGAAGCATTCCAAGTAGTTTTCGGATCCTGGCTCCTAGCACATACCTGGCGTGTACTAGACGTTCTGCAAATACTTTGTTGAATGATTAAAGGAACAGATCTGTCTTTCTTGGTTCGGTCATATAACTATGTGACTGACCTTAAACAGTTTACTTAAATTCTTTGAACTTTAGTCTTCTCATCCAAAAATTTCAGAAAATAAGAGTGTCTATCTCATCAGCTTGTTATAGTTTATAGAGCTTGGCAAATTACATAATAGTAGATGCACAATTAACGTTAAAGCAGGAAATGTATAGAAAATAGTCTTTATACATTTTATTCTGAAGGAAGATAGAATCTCAGTTATCCTCTCAGCTGACAAATTTGCCAGACTCTTTCTCCTCGCTCTTTATTTAATTTAATTAATTAATTAAATTTTTTGAGATGGAGTCTAGCTCTGTCACCCAGGCTGGAATGCAATGGCGCAGTCTCAGCTCACTGCAACCTCCACCTCCCAGGGTCAAGCGAGTCTCCTGCCTCAGCCTCCCGAGGAGCTGGAACTACAGGCGCCCGCCATCATGCTGGCTAATTTTTGTATTAGTAGAGACAGGGTTTTGCCAGGTTGGCCAGGCTGGTCTCAAACTCGTAGCCTCAAGTGATCCACCCACCTCAGCCTCCTAAAGTGCTGGGATTACAGGTGTGAGACACTGCGCCTAGCCCATTTTATTTTGTTTTTTGAGATGGATTTTTGCTCTGTCACCTAGACTGGAGTGCAGTGGTGCGATCTTGGCTCACTGCAACCTCCACCTCCGGGGATCAAGCGATTCTCCTGTCTCAGCCTCCCGAGTAGCTGGGATTACAGGCACCCGCCACCACACCTGGCTAATTTTTCTATTTTTAGTAGAGACGAGGCTTCAGCGTGTTGGCCGGGATGGTCTCGAACTCCTGACCTCAGGCGATCCGCCTGCCTTGGCCTCCCAAAGTGCTGGGATTACAGGCGGGAGCCACCGCGCCTGGGCCCATTTTATTTTTAAAACGGGGTCTCTGTCACCCAGGCTGTAGTGCGGTGGCGCGATCTCAGCTCACTGCAGCCTCCGCCTCCTACGCTCAAGTGATCCTCCCACCTCAGCCTCCCGAGTAGCTGGAACCACAGGCGTGTGCCACCACGCCTAGCTAATTTTTGCATTTTTTGTAGAGATGGGGTTTCACCATGTTGCCCAGGCTGGTTTCGAACTTCTTGGGCTCAATCGATTGATCCATCTTGGCCTCCCAAAGTGCTGGGATTACAGATGTGAGCCACCGCGCCCAGCCTCTGCTCACTCTTCCATAGCACTGATGAACTCCTGCTCCCTGGCGATCCTGACATTTTCTTTTTCTTTTTTTTTGAGATGCAGTCTTGCTCTGTCGCCCAGGGTGGAGTGCAGTGACGCGATCTCAGCTCACTGCAACCTCTGCCTCCCAGATTCAAGCAATTCTCCTGCCTCAGCCTCCTGAGTAACTGGTAGCTGGGACTACAGGCACGCACCACCACGCCTGGTTAATTTTTGTATTTTTAGTAGAGATGGGGTTTCACAATGTTGGTCAGGCTGGTCTTGAACTACTGACCTCAGGCGATCCGCCCGCCTCGGCCTCCCAAAGGACTGGGATTACAGGCGTGAGCCACTGCACCCAGCCATCCTGCCGTTTTCATCTCCCTGACAGTTTCTCCTCAGACACGGGCACCTCTTTCTGTGTCTCATCCCAAAGTGTTTTTTACCCGTAGCCCTGCTGTGCCATTTTTCCCACTCTGCATTCTTCCTCTGCTCTGGTGAGGGCTTACCTGCGACTCTGCTTACCCCTGCTCTGAACTTAACCATCATCCTTGCTCCAGCTTCCTCACTTCTAGTTTTTAACTCCTTCCTGAGCTCATACAAGTGGTGGTTGTTGATGAGGCATAATTTAGGTAGAATTTCAATGTGTTTTGACAGTTGTGTTTACTCATACAACCATTACTCAAAATACACACCATTTTCCCAAGAAGTTCCCTCATGCCCACTTCCAGTGAGTTGGCACCCTCATCTCCCAGATCAGCCGCTATTCTGACTTCTGTCACTGTAGGTGAGCTCGTTCTTGGACTTCATACAAATGGGATCATTCGGTATTCTCTTGTGCCTGGCTTCTTTTGCTCAACGTGGTTTTGAGATTCTGCCGTGTAACTGCATATCACAGCTTGGTGCCGTTTTTTGTGTTTTTTTTTTTTTTTTTTATTGCTGATGGATACTCAATTTTATGAATATAACAATTTGCTCATTCATTCTTCCAGTGGTGGACATTCGGTTTATTTCTAGATTTTTTATCTAAGGAAGACTGCCATGAACATTCTTGTGTAAATCTTGTTGTAGATAGATAAATGTTTCATTTCTCTTGAGTAAATATCTGGGAGTAGAATTGCTTTTACCTTATAAGAAAGTGTCAGACAGTCATTGAAAGTAATAGGACCATCGTTTGTCTGATAGGTCCAGTTGTTCTTCATTCTCACCAACACTTATTTTGCTTTTTGTGGTTTTCTTTACCTGTTCTAGCACATGTGAAATGGTTTAATTGGTGCAATCAAGTGATCCTTGCGCCTCAGCCACCCACATAGCTAGGGCTGCAGGTGCACCACTGTGCCCAGCTAATGTTTTCTATGTTTGTAGAGACAGATTCTTGCTGTGTTGCCCAGGCTGGACTGCAGTGATCCTTCCAGCTCAGCCCCACAAAGGTTTAATTTTTATTTCCCTGATGACTGCAGGGATATTTCAGTGATGTTGAGCAGCTTTTCATGTGCTTATTAGCCATTTACTTCTTTTTGTGAATTTTATGTTCAAGTCTTTTGTCCATTTTTAAATAACTTTTAATATTTCACGATGAAAAGTTCCAAATATGCAGAACCGAAGAGAGTACAACAGGTCCTTATGTGACTCTTACCTCGATGAAGAAGAGTCATTCCTTTGAAAAATTCCAAATATGCACAACCGAAGAGAGTATGGCCGACCCTTACGTGACTCTTACCTCCACTCTGTACCGTAGTTTCTCATTGTTCCTTCATCACTTGCAAATGCAAGTATTTTTCCCAGCCATTCATTGAGTTTTTGAAGACCAGGAATTTTTTGTTTTGGTGAAGTCCAGCTTATGAACTTTTTTTCTTATGTGTAGTACTTTTTCTGTCCAGACCAACGTTACATCCCGAGAAGCTCTTCACTTAGGAAACCCACCATGTATCAAACTCAGCGTGTCTATAACTCATCTTACCTCAAATCCATTCCTCTTCCAGTAATATTAAATAAAGGCTACTTGGGAGTGTAGATTCTGGAAACCTCAATCTATGTTCCTGGGTTGCCGTCTTCAAGGTTGGCCCAGATAAACTCTCTATTTATAGTAAAAATATATAAATAAATAAAAATAAAAAGAAATAAATGCTACTATATCAATACATTCTTAAGTGCCTTGTTTTTATTTATTTATTTATTTTGAGACGGAGTCTCACCTGTTGCCCAGGCTAGAGTGCAGTGGCGTGATCTCAGCTCACTGCAGCCTCCGCCTCCCGGGTTCAGGTGATTCTCCTGCCTCAGGAGAGTAGCTGGGATTCCCAAGTAGCTGGGATTACAGGCGTGCGCCACCATGTCCAGCTAGTTTTTGTATTTTTAGTAGAGAGAGCGTTTCACCATGTTGGCCAAGCTGGTCTCGAACTCTTGACCTCAGGTGATCTGCCCGCCTGCCTCCCAAAGTGCTGGGATTACACCCAGCCTTAAGTGCTTTATATACATTCTCTGATTCATACCATAACCTGCAAGGTTGATAGCATCAGCCTTTGCAAATGAGGAAACCGAGACTAAACATGATTAAGTCATTGGCCCTCACCCTTGAATACCATACACCAAGTGGCAGGTAAGGGCTTGGATGGTGATGAAGTCATTCCCCCTCACCCCTGAGGACCACACACTGAGTGGGAGCAGGCAGGGCCTGGACGGATGCCTTTCAGGCTTTACCGTCAGTCCTTTTTCTTCCTCTCTGCCCTGCTCCCTCCCTGGACAGGACAGCGTATCTGTGATCCTGCTCGTTCCCACTGGAATCCTCGGAGCCGGTTTTGGTGTTATTTTGTTATGTTTTGTTTTTTAACATTTAATAGACGTTTTAGATTTACAGACAGTCACTTTTGAACATTATTTCTCCTCATCCTTAAATTACTTTAGCTGTTAGTCACCAAGAGCTGTGAGTTCTACCTCTGAAATTTCTTCTGCCTTTCAGCTCTCCCTTTGAAAGGCCTTATTGTCACCTTACGGTCTGTCCCAAAGCAAATATCCAGTCATTTTTAAAACTGTTTGATCTGATAGCTCTCTCTTGCCTCTGAGATAAATTTCAGACTCTGTGACAGAGCGTGTGACATACTTGGACATTCCCTACCCTCTGACCTTCTGTCCTGCCTCCCTCCCTAAGTCCCCTGACCCATCCCCATTCCAGTCCCACTGAACTGTTGCATTAGCTAAGATACATCTTCTTGCATCCAACCCAAAGGGCTTTCCCCCCCCTCCTCTTTTAATTGTCCTTCAACACTTAAAAGCTTTCTTAGGTTCGGCCAGGTGTGGTGACTCACGCCTGCAATCCCAGCACTTTGGGGGACCAAGGCGGGTGGCTCACCTGAGGTCAGGGGTCCCAGACCAGCCTGACCAACATGGTGAAATCCTGTCTCTACTAAATACAAAAAATTAGCCGGGCATGGTGGCGTATGCCTGTAATCCCAGCTACTTGGGAGGCTGAGGCAGGAGAATCGCTTGAACCCAGAAGGCGGAGGTTGCAGTGAGCCAAGATTGCACCATTGCACTCCAGCCTGGGTGATAAGACCGAAACTCCGTCTCAAAAAAAAAAAAAAAAAAAGCTTTCTTAGATTCTCCAAATCATTTAGTTGTTCTTTCCTCCCACTTTTTATGGCTCCTAAAAGACAGAAACGTGCATATTTGTGAGCTGTGGTTTTTTAAAGCGTATCTTTGATTTTTAAATACTTACTTTCATTAAGATAATAAATCAGATAGTACTAAGATATTTTAGAAATGAAACGGTCCATCTCTGAGTTACACTTCCTAGGACAGCCACTTTCACCTTCACTGTTTCTAAATAATAAATATATTTGTTTCTTCATTTTCAATTGCCCACTCATCTTGTGACTTCCTGCTGAGGTAGATATTATAGCAGATGCTTCAGGACACACACATGCGTACACACACTCTGTCATGCAAAATGCTTGTTTCCATATCTGAGTTCTCAGCTGTTCTGTACACTCCTCGAAGCTTCCAGCTGTCTCTGCTGACACCCCTGAACCCAGCATGGTACCTAGCTCTTTTTGACTAAGTAAATGAATGTTTGTTCTTGCTAAACAACTAAAGGGATGCTTGTGGAACCAAAAATTGTTAAGGCTTTCTACTTACTTACGTATTTTTATTTGTGTCTTTATGTATATATATGAGACAGGGTCTCACTCTGTTACCCAGGCTGAACTCGAATTTCTGAACTCAAGTGATCCTCTGGCCTCAGCCTCCAAGTGGCTATGACTATAGGTGTGACCACGGGGCATGGCTCAAGGCTTCATTTTTAATTAAGATGCCCAAACTAAACAGAACCAACATCAGAAGAGTAGGCTGGGAGGAGACTTATGAAAAAGGAATCATTCCACGCTTCATCACTAAAACATCACATAGAGTTTCATGTTTGACCTCACTATCAGACTGAGTTTCGTGATACTAAAGATTCCTGAGTATCTGCCCAGATGCTGTGAGTGGAGAGGCAGCACTTTCTCTTTTACCAGAGATCCTACTGCCTGGCATGCGGGTCCCTGGTCTAGTTGGCCCTCCAGCCACACTTCCTAGCTACAGGCTTTGCCCTTGACTTGGCAGAGTGAGGGTCCACAGTGGCTCATTACTCACCAGTATCTCTTGCCTCACTGAACATAATACTCTGTACTGGATTAATACTCTTTAAATGTTAACAAAAAATTTTATTTCTCTTTTCTTTTTTTTGGAGCGGGGGGTTGGGTCCTTTTTTTTAATGTTAATTTTTTTACTGTGGTCAGTACAGTGTGGTATAAAGTGGGCTATATCTTTTGTTTTTCAGACTTGGAGTCAATGTTTATTCTCTTTCTATTTTACAGGCAATGGCAGCAGATAAAAGTGACGAGTGGTTTGCTAAACACAATAAACCCAAAGCTTCAGGTTAATGGAAGACGTGATGCAGAGCAAGCCTCTGTGATTCCTGCCCAGCACCTGTGAGGCCTGACGTGTCAGTTCCTGATAAATGTTCTTCTGATTTGTTTCCCCTAGAGGCAAGGAGGCTTGGGTAGTGCAGATCTGTGTATTTCAACCTTTGAAAGCTCTGATGTATTTTAGAAATGAAATCCAATCATGAGTGCAGGTAGAGAACGCCTGCTATAATCTACAGTATTGCTGGGACTGCACATTCTGTATATAACTGTGTTCGATTAGTGACAGATGATTGTCCAGACTAGGACAGCAGCATGAAACATGACTTTGGTTGGGATTGCAGATGGTTAGGGTTAACTCTGAATCATGCGGATTTTATGAGAGCAGGTGTTCAAGTCAGTCCAAATTAATGGCTTGTCATGGTGCCATTCCCAGCACCTGATAATGATAGGCTGTTCTGCTATCTCTGGCAGGTTTTGACATTTTAAATTTTTTTTTTTTTTTTTTTTTTGAGACGGAGTCTCACTCTGTCACCCAGGGTGGAGTGCAGTGGCCGGATCTCAGCTCACTGCAAGCTCCGCCTCCCGGGTTCACGCCATTCTCCTGCCTCAGCCTCCCGAGTAGCTGGGACTACAGGCGCCCGCCATCTCGCCCGGCTAGTTTTTTGTATTTTTTAGTAGAGACGGGGTTTCACCGTGTTAACCAGGATGGTCTCGATCTCCCGACCTCGTGATCCGCCCGTCTCGGCCTCCCAAAGTGCTGGGATTACAGGCTTGAGCCACCGCGCCCGGCCAGACATTTTAAATTTTTTAAAGAAATTTTATTCCTTGGGCCAAAAGGTTTGGTTAACATCCCCATCTTTCTTGCTTTTACATTTTGAGCATCCAGAGGAAACAGAAAGGAATGAGTGTGTGACGTTGCTGCACACCTGGCTCTGTGCAAGTTTCTTTCTGTATATATATATTTTGTTTTGTTTTATTTTTTTCTGTGTATATTTTTAATCCCCACAGAACATCATGTGAGATTTCTTTAAAATAGATTAAACAATTTCATCAGCCTGAAAAAAAGGTTTTAAAAATGTTTTCTTGTAGTTTTGTTTGGTTCTATGTAACAAATAGGTTTTAATCACTCGAAATGGAATTATATTGGGTATTCATCGAATAATTAAATTTTTTTTTTTTAAAGTAAGCTTCCAAAATCAAGCTGTTACACCAGTCCCTAAGTCTCATCATTTAAAGTGGCGGCCAGGTTCGGATTTTTAAAAATAAACTTAGGAGATTGGAAGGAATTGACTCAGAGGATCCTGGTTCCAAAAGAACATACATAGAATTACTTGTAAATCATAACCTCTGCTGTCCTCCCTTACTGGCAGGGCGCGGGGCATGGAAATTTTGGTTGCGTTTCAGCTTATCTTCTTATAGGTGTGATACTATTATACCTTCACTGAGAGAAAGAAATTATCATCCAGCTCTACAGCTTTTCATTCAGCTTAAATTCTGTATCCTGGGGAAGCAATCTTGAGTTTCAAAGCAAACCAAGTTATATATGGCCCTCCTCTAGGTAATTGGTTCTTTTTTTTTTTTTGAGACAGAGTTTCACTCTTGTTGCCCAGGCTGCAGTGCAATGGCGCAATCTTGGCTCACTGCAACCTCTGCCTCCTGAGTTCGATTGATTCTCCTGCCTCAGCCTCCCAAGTAGCTGGGACTACAGGCATGCGCCGCCACGTCTGGTTAATTTTGTATTTTTAGTAGAGACGGGGTTTCTCCACGTTGGTCAGGCTGGTCTCGAACTCCCGACCTCAGGTGATCCACCCACTTCAGCCTCCCAAAGTGCTGGGATTACAGGCGTGAGCCACTGTGCCCGGCTTTTTTTTTTTATACATGTGGAAATTATTATATGAACTTTGAATAACCAGATAAACTTCTGCTTCTCTTTAGAATGTATGTTAATTTTCCTATTTCCTATTAGATTAAGTAATTTTTAATGTTCATCTCTAGTAATATTGTCCTCGTGAAAAGAAACGCCTTTTCCCAGTGTATTGGACCGCTATAATGTGGCCCTCGAAGTTTGTTGTAGTAAAAGAAGTGATTTATGTAAGTACTGAATGACTGAATAACAGACACTGGTTTCCCTTTTGTCTGCTTATCTTGTATTTTGCGTACCAAAACATTTTTCTCCTAAATATACAACTGTGCATGATAGTGGGCACCATGCAGGGTGCAAGATAGCGCTGTGTGTCTGCACGGGACATTTTCGCTTTAGGAGATCTGCCTCCTTTTATTTATTTCATCGCTTGTCATGTCTTTTGCGTTGTTGCATTTTGTTTTTGTTTTTCTTTATTTTTGAGACAGAGTTTCACTCGTCACCCAGGCTGGAGTGCAGTGGCACAACCTCGGCTCACCGCAACCTCCGCCTCCTGGGTTCAAGCGATTCTCCTGCCTTAGCCTCCTGAGTAGCTGGGATTACAGGCATGTGCCACCACGCCTGGCTAATTTTTGTATTTTTAGTAGAGACGGGGTTTCTCCATGTTCGTCAGGCTGGTCTTGAACTTCTGACCTCAGGTGATCAGCCTGCCTCGTCCTGTTGTGTTTTTTTCAAACATTTTATTCATCCTAAAGCCCTTGAGCCTACAACTTTGGCTTTTTATCAAGGAATCCAGAAGCTTGCTTCTGCACAGTTCAGCTAAGTAATTCTAAACCAAAAAACAGTAATTTTTAAAAATTATTATTTAGGCCAGGTGCAGTGGCTCATGCCTGTAATTCCAGCACTTTGGGAGGCTGAGGCAGGTGGATCACCTGAGGTTGGGAGCTCGAGACCAGCCTGACCAACATGGAGAAACCCCATCTCTACTAAAAGTACAAAATTAGATGGGAGCTCGAGACCAGCCTGACCAACATGGAGAAACCCCATCTCTACTAAAAATACAAAATTAGGTGTGGTGGCGCACGCCTGTAATCTCAGCTACTCAGGAGACCAAGGCAGGAGAATCCCTTGAACCCGGGAGGTGGAGGTTGTGGTGAGCCGAGATCACACCATTGCACTCCAGCCTGGGGAACAAGAGCAAGACTCCGTTTCAAAAATATATGTATATTATTTAGATATTCATTAGATCTGCAAAAACTAATTTTAAACTAAAGTTATTACTTTCCCACATCTGGGGGATGTGATCAATTAGAAAATGAGGATATAAGAAAGATAGCTTTGCCCAAGCTGGTGTTTTGTTTTTGGTTTTGAGACATTGCTCTGTCACCCAGGGTGGAATGCAGTGGCTTCATTATGGCTGTCTGCAGCCTTGACCTCTCAGGCTCAAGAGATCCTCCCACCTCAGCCTCCTGAATAGCTGGGACAACAGCCACGTGCTACCACACCCAGCTAATTGTTTGATTTTTTGTGGAGACACTCTCACTGTGTTGCTCGGGCTGCAAGCTGGTGTTTTAAACAGATGAAGCTGGAAAGTTCTTCAGCTTCTCCAGAGTTGTTTTTTTGAATTGTGGGGTTATGGAGCTTACATGTAAATACAAGTATACCTTGAGTTAAATCTCCAGAAAGATTTAGAATGGCCGTGTTGCCAGAGCTCTCCTAGTTAGCCTGCAGGAGTGTCTGAAGTCCATGTCTGTCTGACATGTTACCGGAATTAACCCAGGGATGTTCAGTGCTCCTTCATGTGACTTTCTGGCTATCTCACCTGCCACTCAGTGCCGCTGTGATTTAGCAGCCAGAGTTTTCCGGAGACCTCCAATGTGTCTGTTGAAATTCAGGGTAAGAGTTGAGAAGTTTCCCTGTTTGTTCTAAGAGGTCTTACCCTTACCTTAGGCGAAATCAATAGTAAATTTACTCTGACTTTAATGATCAATAAAGAAGTGCCCTTGCTTCATCCTCTTTATATAAAGCAATAGAGTCACATGGTTCAAAAATCAAGACAATATGAAAAGGTATTTTAAACCAGATAAGTGTCTGAGACAAGTCTTGCCCATTTAGAGGTTTATTTTGCCAAGGTTGAAGATGTGCCTGAGAAGGAGACGCAACCACAGATCTGTGGCCCACACTCTTTCCAAAGAAGATTTTTAGGGCTTTAGTATGTGGGATATGATGAGGTTTTTCTTCAAATAATCTGATCAATATTTTATTCTTTAATTCTTAGTACCCCCCATTTTTATCCTTTTTTCCTTTGTTAGATGCCCAGGCATGCCACAGTACCAAGTGTTATCAGTGCCAGCTCACATTCCTTTCCTTATTTGGAAAGAGAACTAACTTTCTAGCTCATTACAGACACCCCTTCCCCTTCCTTTCCACTTTCTTTCACGTGCCCACCCTATCTAAAAAAATCAAGTGTTTAGCCAAGTGGGATTAGTTTAGATTATACGACCCGACCCCGGCCAATGGAAAAAGGTACAGGGGCAGGACTTGTGTCAGGAATAAAGGCTCTTGTGCCCCTTTGTTCAGGTGTGCTCTCATGGCAACTGGCCAACGAGGCACCCCTCTGCACAGAAGTAAAATTGCTTTGCTAAGAATCCTTTGAGTGTTCAATTTCCTTAGGATTTTGAGCGTTATTCCTAACAAGTATTTAAAAGGGAAAGAGCAGGAAGGGAGAGAAGAGGGAAAGGAAAAATAAAGGAGGGTAGGTAGGGAGATAAGTGGTTACATTCTTGTGAGGCTTTGATTAGCGCTCACCAAATCTACATGTCATAGTGAAAGGAGGGGGTAGAGGAACAGTTATGCATTCAGCTCAGTGAATCTACATTTAGCGCTCACCAAATCTACGTCACAGTGAAAGGAGTGGGCAGAGGAACAGTTATGCATTCAGCTCAGTGAATCTACATTTAGCACTCACCAAATCTACATGTTACAGTGAAAGGAGTGGGCAGAGGAACAGTTATGCATTCAACTCAGTGAATCTACATTTAGCACTCACCAAATCTACATGTTACAGTGAAAGGAGCAGGCGGAGGAACAGTTATGCATTCAGCTCAGTGAATCTACATTTAGCGCTCACCAACTCTACATGTTACAGTGAAAGGAGTGGGCAGAGGAACAGTCATTTATGCATTCAGCTCAGTGAATCTACATTTAGTGCTCACCAAATCTATGTGTTACAGTGAAAGGAGCAGGCAGAGGAACAGTCAGTTATGCATTCAGCTCAGTAAATCTATATTTAGCGCTCACCAAATCTACATGTTACAGTGAAAGCAGCGGGCAGAGGAACAGTTAGGCATTCAGCTCAGTACATCTACGTTTTGTCTCAGGGCTGGTGAGGGATGGTTTCTGGTGTTGTCTTTGTCCCTTACCTATGAAGATAAGCTGTTAATTTATATTGTCGGGTGAGGGAGACCATCTGGGGAGATATGTGGCCTTCTGTCTTATAGCTTATCTGTTTAGGAACAAAAGGAAAAGTTTTTTGCATGTTCCATGACTCAATTTCCAAACTTAACTTTTCCCTTTGGCTTAGTGAATTTGGTCCCAAGATTTTATTTTCCTTTCACAGTATACCCCATGCCCATCAATCCCATTTTCCCTGCATCCTATAGGTAACCCCTTCGTAAGCAAATACAACTAGATACATCCTTATTTTCTCTCTTTTTAAAAACTTTATCTTACTGTTACTTTCTGCTATCCTAATTATGGCACATTTTTACTTTCTAGGTTCTGTGATTTACAGAGTGTTCTGGCTATATAGACAGCTTCTAAATTGTCACCACATTTTGGAACAAGATGTATTATTTTTACTATTTACATTTAACATGAATCATGATCCGAAGTGCACCAGAACGTCTTCATAACATTCACCAAAGAAGAGAGGGCAGCACTGCTCTTCTCCAGTGTAGCTCTCGCCTGGTCCAGTTACCAGAAATAGTTCTTTCATCGCTGTGATGTCCTGGGTGGGCTTCATTTTTTAGTAATGTACTTTGTCTATAACAACTTCCTGCAACTATGTGAACAGATCTTGAAGACACACAGTGAGGTCTGTTTCCTTTGTCCTCTTAAGTCTTTATGGTTGTTGCTTCTATTGTTTTATTGGTCCCAATGAGAACTGGAGCTGACCTGATGTCATGATCTGTGAAAAGAGTTTCTATTAAGGAAGAAGTACCAGGAAATCCCATATGCCACTGTAGACCTGCCTCTCTGGATACCATTCACTATTCCATACTCCAGCTGCCATGCACAATGGTTGTGCATTGAGGCCCCCGTGATCATTAACAGGAGTAGAAGCTGGGTTCAGACACTCTGGCACTTGCATAGGTCAAGGGCTGTGTTGTGCTCTTGCAGCAAATCCCACATAGACATCCATATGCATATTGTCCCACCAACATCCCCTAAGCAGAAACCAGGGTTAAGTACAGAACAGTCCCGAGAACATTTGGGTTGCCCAGCCTTAGGTGAGCCTTTCTGGGGCTGGGATTTTGACACCAATCTGCTCCATTGTTTCTCAGCTGCTGTGTTCTGACCCATCAATTGTTTCACCGCACTATCATCACGGAAAGCTTGGTCTCCCTCAAAACATGAACTTCGTAGGCCCTGTGTTCCAGTGGGGGCTTTTGGACTTTAGTGTTTAGGACAGAGTCCCGCTCCCCTCTGTGGTGTTGGGGTATTACTGAATCCGCCTTGAAGAGAAAAGGGGCTGGGGCCTCAGCCTCCCAAGAGGCCGTCACTGGAGAATGGTCTCCTGCCCTCAGATCTTGGGCGTTTCCACAGCACACTGTGCCCCTCTCTCCTGCCAAATACCTACATACGCTCTTGTAATAGGAGGGCTGGGAACTCCACCCAAAACCATACAAAAAGCCAGTCTGTGTATTTGGACGCCTCCCCAGCACTCAGTCACCGAGTTCCTCCAGTTCCTCTGTTCCAACAGCAGTCGGTCACTCTCACGCAGTTTAAGTGATTTATTGATGTCTCGGCTAAGCTTGCGACAGTTTCAGGACGTTTCAGCCATCAAGGTCTAAGAATCCCTTTCCATTCCCGAGGAGCCCTCAGCCAGCCTCCTCCTTCTTCACCTCCTCACTCTGGCCGCGTAGCCCCTCATGGCGTCCATCTTGGACACCCCTTTGTTCGCGCTCCATGCCGCCCACTTCCTTCTTCAGCTCCTCACTCTGGCCGCCTAGCTCCTCACGGCGTCCATCTTGGACACCCCTTTGTTCGCGCTCCCTACCCCCCACTTCCTTCTTCTTCAGCTCCTCCACTTTGGCCGCGTAGCTCCTCATGGCGTCCATCTTGGACACCCCTTTGTTCGCGCTCCAAGCCTCCCACTTGGCCCTGGCCTTCACGTCTGAGGCCGGAGGGGCGGGGATGCCGCAGTCGCCCTGGGTGGCCTGTTTGTAGAGGCCGTAGATCAGCAGCTTCTCCGGATCGCTCACAGGACCCTTCAGCTGCTTGAGGGCCGCGCGCGCCAGCTCGAACTCCACTTGGCACATGAGGGGGTGGAGGCGGTGCCTGGTGCTCGAAGCTGGAGGTGGAGAGTTGGAATGGCGGTTACTACTCGATCTCAGGGGGGAACGCAGGCGGGCACACGATGTTTGTGTTTTCTCAAGCACAGGCTGCAAGCTCGGGGTCCCGCGTACTGGCGCCACCCCACCACGTTTGGGCGCACACGGTGCATTTTCTGGGGAGGAACAGCCGTCAGAAGCGTCTAGGATCCGGGCCGCTGCTGTCTGAAGGGGGCGGCGCCGCGCGGCAGGAGCGCGTTGAGGGACTGTGTGGGGGGCGGACTGGACGCGTGGGAGTGGAAGCCTCGCGCGGTGCGGCCGCGCTGGGTAGTGGGCGGCCCGCGGGAGGCGCTCGGTGGCGGTGAGCTGTGTGCGGGGCACGCCCGGGGTTACCGGGTGAGGGTGAATGCGGGGCCGGGGACTCGTGAGCCGGACCCGCTGAGACCCCGGAAGCGGGCCCGGGCAGGGGACGGTGCGGAGGGGTCTGGGGAGCGACGCCTGGTACCTGAGGGTGGGTGGGAGGCCTCTGCCGGAAGGCGGCGCTGTGCGCTTGGCGCGCTCTTTCGTGAGGACTGCGCGTGCGCAGGGGAGACTGTGGGCGGGGCCTGAGCGCCGCCGCCGTGGCGCCTGCGCCGTCCATTGTGCTGTGCGTCCCGCGCCGCGTTCGCGTTCTTGGAGTAGAGGGGGCGTTAGCCCCGCTCGGCCGCCGGCGTCGCCGCCATGGACCTAGGTGGGTGTCGCGTCTCCTCAGCTCCGGGCTGCGTCTCGCGATGCGCCACCGGGACGGTGCCGCCCCGTCGCGTCTCCTCCTGCCGCGCACGCTTGCTTGGGCCCGGGCCAAAGCGTCCACCACGTCGGGGCGGGTCTGGGGGTCCCCGGGTGGCCTTGACGGGGGTGGTCCGGGTCCCGCTGCGCGTTGGGCCGTGTCTTGCCCACTCCGCGGGAAAACACCGAGCAGACGTAAAGTGAGAGCCCCTGGAAACGCCCGGGGCCCGGGGCTCGCGCACGTGCTTTGAGAAACGGGCTTTCTCCGAGCACCCCCGGGTGTCCCGGCGGCCTCATTTTCTGAACGGCAACTGCGTTCTTGAGCAAGCGTCTTAGGCTCCAAGTGTCTTACGCTCATCAGGTTTCCTCATCGACAGAGCTGGGGGAATGGCAGTGTGTCTCCCCACTGAGTGTTGGGCGACTTTTCATGGAGATCGCCGAGGTACAGTGTCCCGTGCAGGGCTGCGCGGGTCACACCGCGGTTGGGGCGGCTGTGTTCCTGAGGCGTCACTTTCTGAACCTGCGTGCGTCCTGATTCAGAATCTTGCAAGGTCTGGGAGAGGGGGAACCCTGGAACTAGGAGCTCCCTGCTAAGCCTCGACACAGGCTGCTAAGACCAGGAGGCTGTTCTGGGAGAGCTGGGGGTGAGGCACCCCGAGATGTGTCAGCAGTAGTAGGCTGGGGGGAAATGGTCTGTTCCCCGCCCCCAGAGAGCTCTTCAGGAGCGGTATGGCAGAACTCTTAGGGCTTGGAGCCCCTTAGCCGTAATTGCTTCCCAGCCCCACCACATCCAGGCGGGGGCACCCTCAGCAAATCGTTTCTGCGCCTCAGTGTCTTCTTCTCTAAAACCGGAATAATAGTCCTCAAAAGGTGGTTGTGAATCGAAGAGATCTTACATGTGCACCACCTAGCACCGTGCCTGGCATGGAGTAGGCGCATAATAAACCTTAGAAGCGGGCTCTGGTAAGCACTAGTTAACCATCCGTGATGAAGCACCGGAGTGTTTTCCAGCTAGTAACTGACTTACTACTTCAAACTGTGGGTACTTACTGCGCCTGGAAGGCAGGTGTTGAGGGCCAAACATCTGCTCAGCTAATCCAATAATGCAATAAAATAAAATTTACAGCGTCAGGAGGGACCATATTTTGGGACCCTGGGAGAGCCTCCTGAGCCAGAAAGAAGGGCCGTAACCCCCAGAGAGGTCCCCTCTGCAGCCTGACCTTCCCTGGGAGTCAGATTCAGCCACTGTGAGCTGAGATGGATTGCCTCCACAAGTGGGTTACATAGTGCTGAACCCTTGTCCTGCTGCTGCTCTCATAAATGGTGGGAAGGGTAAGATGGTCCTTAGTTTCCTGGAGTCAGCGTTTTCTCTGCTGGTGTCTGGCCTGGGAAAATGGGGAATATGAGCTCTCGTGGGCATGAGAGACTGAGGAAGGAGTAGCATCTCTCAATCCTAGGAGAGGGGAGAGGCCTCAGGAATGAGGAATAGGAAGCAGTATTTGTACCCTCGTTTTAGTTTCTAGGCCAAAGGAAACATGCCTGATAAAGGCCTACATCCTTTGATGTTTCTGAGCTGGGGGAGGCAAAGAATAGTGACAAGATTCTGGTCCTGCCAACTATGAAAAGGTTTGGGGAAACCAACATTTACTGAGTACCTAACTAGACTCTGTAACCCGATTCTTATTGTAGCTGTATTTATCTATCATAGCGTCCCGGAGAGATGGGGTCAGGAGATAGCAATACCAACCCACTAGAAAGGGCTTGACTGGTATATATCACATGATCCTCAAAGTTATAACATGAAGTCTGTATTATCCCCACATATGCAGAAGGAAGGCTTGGAGAAGCAACTTGACCAAGATTACATCCTTTTTTTTTTTTTTTTTGGAGATGGAGGGGGGTCTCATTATGTTACCCCAGCTAGTCTTGAACTCCTGGCCTCAAGGATCCACCTGCCTCAGCCCCGCCAAGTAGCTGGGATTACAAGTGCTAGCCACTGCACGTGGCCAGAATCACATTGTTTTTAAATGGCTGAGCTAGGATTTAAACCCATGTCTGATTAAACATCCCAAGATGCTTTCCATGGTAAGTCTGTGTCAATCGTTAGTTCCCTGAAGGAAGGCTTAATCTAGCACAGTATTTTCTGTATCTACTCCCTGGTTTCTCCCACAGAGCAGGGCCATGAGTAGCTTGTTTTTGACCAGAAGGAGCTGTGGGGTGGACTGTTTACCTGAAAGGTAGAAGAATGTTTGAGGCCTGTTCCCAAGGCAAGGTTGTAAAGGGTGAAGGCAGGGCTTGTCTGATTCCTTCTGTGCCCATTACTCCATGGCTGTGTGATTGCTCTGTGCCCATTACTCCATGGCTGTGTGATTGCTCTGTGCCCATTACTCTGTGGCTGTGTGATTGCTCTGTGCCCATTACTCTGTGGCTGTGTGATTGCTGTGTGCCCGTTACCCTGTGGCTGTCTGATTGTGTGCCCGTTACCCTGTGGCTGTGTGATTGCTTCTGTGCCCGTTACCCTGTGGCTGTATGACTGCTTCTGTGCCCATTACCCTGTGGCTGTGTGATTGCTGTGTGCCTGTTACCCTGTGGCTGTGTGATTGCTTCTGTGCCCGTTACTCTGTGGCTGTGTGATTGCTTCTGTGCCCGTTACCCTGTGGCTGTGTGATTGCTCTGTGCCCTTTACCCTGTGGCTGTATGACTGCTTCTGTGCCCATTACCCTGTGGCTGTGTGATTGCTTCTGTGCCCATTACCCTGTGGCTGTGTGATTGCTTCTGTGCCCATTACCCTGTGACTGTGTGATTGCTTGTGTGCCCATTACCCTGTGGCTGTGTGATTGCTTCTGTGCCCATTACCCTGTGACTGTGTGATTGCTTGTGTGCCCATTACCCTGTGGCTATGCCCCCTTCATCTGTCATGAGAAGCTCAGCTGTCATGTCCTGTGGTACATGCTCAGTGGCCCCTGTAGTTTGCCTTCCTGCTATTTCTAAACCCCTCTCCCCACATCCTCTGCTGGCCCACCCTTTGCTGGAGGGTCTGGCCTCAGCAGCCCAGCTTTTTCTTTTCACACACTTTTCCTGAAGGATCTCATTCACGTCTTGGTTCCAGTGATCCCTCTGGGCAGATAACTCTCAGAATCACATTTCCCAGCTGACTTCCCTCCTGAACTTCCACCCGGCATTTCCATTGCTGGAGGACGTCTGTCACACCTGTTCTGATTCTCCAGCATTCCCTATATGTGACGCCACCCGGTTCCCAGGCTGGAGAGCTCGGAAGCCATTCTGGATTCCTCGGCCAGGTCCTTCTGACTCCAGCTCTGCAGTGGCTCTTGTAGCCATCCCTTCTCCCCTTCCACTGATGTCATTTAAAACCCTTGTCATCTCTAACCATGACCACCTACTAACAGCAGTGGCCATCTGGAAACATTTTCACTACACTCTTATTTGGCTTGTCTACGTGCAGGGCCCTTGAACATCTGTGAAGAAATGACTATTCTGCATGGAGGCTTCTTGCTGGCCGAGCAGCTGTTCCGCCCCAAGGCACTGGCAGAATTGACAAAGTCTGACTGGGAACGTGTTGGACGCCCCATCGTGGAGGCCTTAAGGGAGATCTCCTCGGCCGCAGCACACTCCCAGCCCTTTGCCTGGAAGAAGAAAGCCCTGATTATCATCTGGGCCAAGGTTCTGCAGCCGCACCCCGTGACCCCCTCCGACACGGAGACACGGTGGCAGGAAGACCTGTTCTTCTCGGTGGGCAACATGATCCCCACCATCAACCACACTGTCCTTTTTGAGCTGCTCAAATCCCTGGAAGCTTCTGGACTCTTTATCCAGCTCCTGATGGCCCTGCCCACCACCATCCGCCATGCAGAACTAGAGCGTTTTCTGGAGCACGTGACCGTTGACACTTCTTCTGAAGACGTGGCCTTCTTCCTGGACGTCTGGTGGGAGATGATGAAGCACAAGGGTCACCTGCAGGACCCCCTGCTCTCCCAGTTTAGTGCAATGGCCCATAAGTACCTGCCTGCCTTAGATGAGTTCCCCCATCCTCCAAAGAGGCTTAGGTCAGACCCAGATGTGTGCCCCACCATGCCCCTGTTGTCCATGCTGCTCCGCGGGCTGACGCAGATCCAAAGTCAGATCCTGGGCCCGGGGAGAAGGTGCTGTGCGCTGGCCAACCTGGCCGACATGCTGACCGTGTTTGCGCTGATGGAGGACGACCCCCAGGAGGTGTCTGCAACCATGTATCTGGACAAACTGGCCACCGTGATCTCCGTGTGGAACTCGGACACCCAGAACCCCTACCACCAGCAGGCGCTGGCAGAGAAGGTGAAGGAGGCAGAACGGGATGTCAGCCTGACCTCACTGGCCAAACTCCCCAGTGAGACCATTTTCGTGGGCTGCGAGTTCCTGCACCGCCTGCTGCGGGAGTGGGGGGAGGAGCTGCAGGCCGTGCTCCGCAGCAGCCAGGGGACAAGTTATGACAGCTACAGGCTATGCGACAGTCTGACTTCCTTCAGCCAGAACGCAACGCTCTACCTGAACCGCACCAGCCTGTCCAAGGAGGAGAGGCAGGTGGTCTCTGAGCTGGCGGAGTGTGTCAGGGACTTCCTGAGGAAAACAAGCACGGTGGTGAAGAACAGGGCCTTGGAGGACATCACAGCTTCCATCGCCATGGCCGTCATCCAGCAGAAGATGGACCGTCATATGGAAGTGTGCCACATTTTTGCTTCTGAGAAGAAGTGGGCCTTCTCGGAGGAGTGGGTAGCCTGCCTGGGGAGTAACAGGGCCCTCTTCCGAGAGCCAGACTTGGTGTTGAGGCTGCTGGAAACAGTGATAGACGTCAGCACAACTGACAGGGCCGTCCCCGAGTCTCAGATCCGGCAGGTGATCCACCTGGTCCTGGAATGTTACGCAGACCTCTCCTTGCCAGATAAAAACAAAGTCCTTGCAGGTATCCTGCATTCCTGGGGGCGAAAGGGCCTCTCTGAAAAGTTGCTGGCTTATGTGGAAGGTTTTCAGGAAGACCTCAATACGACTTTTAACCAGCTCACTCAGAGTGCCTCCGAACAGGGCTTGGCGAAAGCTGTGGCCTCCGTGGCCCGCCTGATCATAGTGCACCCGGAAGTCACGGTGAAGAAAATGTGCAGCCTGGCTGTGGTCAATCTTGGCGCCCACAAGTTCCTGGCCCAGATTCTCACTGCCTTCCCTGCCCTTCGGTTCGTGGAAGAGCAGAGTCCCAATTCATCTGCCACATTCATGGTGTCATGCCTCAAAGAAACCGTCTGGATGAAGTTCTCTACACCCAAGGAAGAAAAGCAATTTTTAGAGCTCCTGAACTGCCTGATGCATCCCGTGAAGCCCCAGGGGATTCCAGTAGCTGCTCTTCTTGAGCCAGAGGAGGTGCTGAGGGAGTTTGTCCTGCCTTTCTTGAGGTTAGATGTTGAAGAAGTAGACCTCAGTCTGAAGATCTTCATCCAGACTCTAGAAGCAGACACGTGCCGAGAGGAGTACTGGCTCCAGACCTGCTCCCCGTTTCCACTCCTCTTCAGCTTGTGCCAGCTCTTGGATGGCTTCAGCAAATACTGGCAGCTCTCCAAGGAGAAGCGGTGCCTCTCTTTGGATAGGAAGGATCTGGCAATCCATATCCTGGAGCTTCTGTGTGAAATTGTATCAGCCAATGCCGAGACCTTCTCCCCGGACGCCTGGGTCAAGTCCCTGTCCTGGCTCCACCGCAAGTTAGAACAGCTGGACTGGACTGTGGGCCTGAGGCTGAAGAACTTCTTTGAGGGGCACTTCAAATGTGAAGTGCCAGCCACACTTTTTGAGATCTGTAAGCTTTCGGAAGATGAGTGGACCTCCCAGGCCCACCCAGGCTATGGAGCCGGCACGGGGCTCCTGGCCTGGATGGAGTGCTGCTGTGTCTCCAGTGGCATCTCAGAGAGGATGCTGTCTCTCTTGGTGGTGGACGTGGGCAATCCTGAGGAGGTCAGACTGTTCAGCAAAGGCTTTCTGGTGGCCCTGGTACAAGTCATGCCTTGGTGCAGCCCTCAGGAGTGGCAGCGCCTTCACCAGCTGACCAGGAGACTGCTGGAGAAGCAGCTTCTCCATGTCCCGTATAGCCTGGAATATATTCAGTTTGTTCCCCTGCTCAACCTGAAGCCGTTTGCCCAGGAGCTGCAACTCTCCGTACTCTTCCTGAGGACTTTCCAGTTTCTCTGCAGCCAGAGCTGTCATAATTGGCTTCCTCTGGAGGGCTGGAACCATGTGGTCAAACTCCTCTGTGGCAGTCTGACCCGCCTGCTGGACTCAGTCAGGCTGATACAGTCAGCTGGCCCTTGGGCCCAAGGACCAGAGCAGGACCTGACCCAGGAAGCCCTGTTCGTTTACACCCAGGTGTTCTGCCATGCTCTGCATATCATGGCCATGCTCCACCCGGAGGTCTGTGAGCCACTCTACGTTTTAGCCTTGGAAACCCTCACCTGCTATGAGACTCTGAGCAAGACCAACCCTTCTGTCAGCTCCTTGCTCCAGAGGGCGCACGAGCAGCGCTTCTTAAAGTCCATTGCTGAGGGCATCAGCCCGGAAGAACGGCGCCAAACCCTGTTGCAGAAGATGAACAGCTTCTGACCTGCGCGGGGAGCTGGGCCCCAACATGGCGGGTCTGCAGAAGATCAATAGCTTCTCACCTGCACAGGGGGAGCAGAAAAGCTGGGCCTCAACATGGCGGGTCTGCAGAGGCCAGACCCGAGCAGCCTGGACTTGACGGTTACGTGAAACTGTCCCCAAAAAGTCATGGCAATAATGGTGTACAGAAAATAGTTTGTTGGGTATTTATAACGTACAAACTATCATAAAAATTCTCCTCTTTTGCATCTCACTTTGTCTCTTCTAAGTCGGCCTCAGCAATAGCCCAGGATTAAGTATGCTCTGAAATTGGGTTTAGTGTCTTCAAGATCAAATGCAGCCAGGAGGAACATGTTCATAACTGGACTTTTCCATGCTAGATTTTGGCAAATAAGCCCAAAGTTGAAACCATGTGAGTGGAAAAAGCAGTACAGGGTACGTATAACCCCCTTCAAGAGTTATTTCGTCTTTTATTGTTTTTTCTTGAGGTATCTTGGAAAGGACAGCAGCTTGGAAAATAATCCAGTCCAGCCCTGGTTCTGCCTCTGGCCATGAGATTGCTGTGCCCGAGAGGCCTGCACAATTCTAAAGTGAGAGGATTGGAGGACCAAGATAAACTCAGCAGCGAGGGGCTAGGTTAATGACCTCAAGAAAATGGGTCCCCTCTGAATTGAGGAGTGTGTACAGTCTGTTGCTCAGGCTGGCTTTGAACCCCTGGCCTCAAGTGATCTCCCACCTCAGCCTCCTGAGTAGCTGGGACAATAAGCACTCCCACTCACCTCCCATACAGTCTTAACTCCATCTATTCAGTCACCCGCAAAGGGGCTACTGTGAAGACGAGACCTGGCAAACCCAGCGGAGATGTGCTGAATGGATGAGTCACATTAGCTTCTGCCTTAGGAGGGGCTGTCGAAGTTTGGATGAATGAATGGTTTGGATAAGGGAATGACGTGTGCAGGAATGTAAAAAATGAGTTTGGGCCGGGTGCATTGGCTCACACCTGTAATCCCAACACTGGGAGGCTGAGGTGGGAGGATCACTTGAGACCAGCCAACATATGAAGGCCCTGTCTCTTCAAAAAAAAAAAAAAACAAAAACAAAAAT
The DNA here is from genome assembly GCF_037993035.2 of Macaca fascicularis. Lineage (NCBI taxonomy): Eukaryota > Metazoa > Chordata > Mammalia > Primates > Cercopithecidae > Macaca > Macaca fascicularis. The sequence continues at coordinate 860,991 of NC_088390.1, read as the reverse complement.
TAGCTGGGTGTGGTGACACACAACTGTAGTCCCAGCTACTCAGGAGGCTAAAGCAGGAGGATCACTTGATCCTGGGAGGTAGAGGCTGCAGTAAGCTGAGATCACACCACTGCATGCCAGCCTTGGTGACAGAGTGAGACCCTGTCTCAAAAAAAAAAAAAAATTGAGAGTGGGCTAGACATGGTCACTCACACCTATGATAATCCCAGTGCTTTGGGAGGCTGAGGCCCGAGGATCACTTGCCAGGAGCTTGAGACCAGCCTGGGCAACCGAGATAACCTGTCTCTACAAAAAGAAAAAAAAAAAAAATGAGTTTAAGGTGTTTGAGGTATGAGGAAACAGAATTGGCTAGGGAAATTTTTATTGTGTGAGATGAACAGGGGGAAAAGAGTATGTCCCATCACTACCTCCATATCCACACCCTCCTTCCCAGTGGGGCATCACTCAGGTTCTCTCCTCAGGTAAAGTAGGCTTGGCTCCTTGACCAATAATCGGGCTTCCACTCTCCCAATTCTTAGGAAGAAAGGGTCTCAAGTTACATGTGACCACTATATGCTTGAACTCTGGGAACCTTCAGTGTATTATTGGGACCATGAACCACACAAATAGGTTTGAGTAAGGTGTGAGCTAGACCTTTCTGGAGGCTGACAGCACTCACAACACACCCCTCTGCTAGTTACATGGACATAGACGTGGAGCTACAGCACACAGCATCCGGTCAGGTTGGGTCACAGGATGATTCTTACAGGAAACTGATATCGATGTATTTCACAAATGAGAATAAGTTGGGAATGTTAGTGCAATTTAATCACCATAAGGGTGACTTAAAGATACACTGATTGTTTAAGAAACAAAAAAAAGACAATTAAAAAATAAGCGTTTTGTTCTTTAAATGGCACCCATTAAAGACTAAACAGTCAAAATGAGACAGATCATTCAGTCCTTTAGACATTCACAACTAATTAAAAGGCACTTTAAAAATCCACTTTTTAAACTACCACTTGAGAACACATGGTAGCACAGTCTCAAACCCATCCTAGTTGATAGGGAATGATGAGTGTTGGCACCAGAAAATCCTGTTTGCAGAAGGGGGTGCAAGTGTCGGTCCACAGGACAGCCTCTGGCCAGGCTGGCTGCCCTCTCGCTCTGCAGCCTTCTGTGGCTAAATGGCAGGACACTCACACAGGAATGGGCCTTGGACCACAAGCTCTGGCGTATCAGGAGGCTGAGTACTCAAGTATTCTGCAGTCTAGATGACACATTTTGTGGTTTGGAGTACAGAAGTTGGTTTTCACATCACATGAAAAGGACGGTGTCATAGAGTGGGGTTACCCAGTAAACATCTACCAGAGCCTTCATTTCATGTTGCCCGTGTAGTTTTTATGAGCATGTCCTCTGCATGTGGATATGGGGAAAGCTGGGCATGAAGGAGTATGTTAAAAAGAACAGTATCTGTGACTGACTGCAGTAAGCTCACAAGTTTGACACTGTCAGACTTACCAAGTCAGCTTGCAAAGGTTGTGCTGGCCTTTTGGCCACACTATCTACTCAGGCTCCCATCCTTGCCTCCTGCCTGCCCCCACCCCCAGCCCCACCCGTGAGACTTCTGATTGGAAGTCAGTCAACTCTGACCCATGGATGAGAGGATGACGCAAAGAACCAATGGGTTATCTAGTAAACGATCAAAAACTACCTACCCACAGTGATTGTCCCAGGCCAATGTCACAAGAAGACATTACTTGCTTCTGTGGGCCCAGTGCCGTGGGTACTGCCCTGAGTGGTTGGAAAGGTAGGTAGCTGCCGATATAGGGACAGGCAGATGCGCAGACGCTTATCACCCTGGTCCACCGATCACACCCCATGCTTCCACCTCCCAGAGCTCTTGAGATAAGACCCAAAGGATCCTTGGGCTTGCATTAAAACCACTTTGCTGTCCGTGGAGGTCTGACAGGACTCAATAGTTGTTACTACAAAAGTGCTTTTGCAAATAGGGCAAGTTAGAAGAAGGAGGTAATACGAATATTCTTTAGAAAAACTCAAATCCATCTGCTTATCAATACCCAAAAGTCTGAGGCCACCCAGGGCACAATTCGGTCCATGGAATGCTGAGTGGAGGAGGCAGCTGGTGTGAGGCTGCGCCCGACTCCCAGGAGCATTTAGCCATCCTTTTTGGCTTGGGGAGTGTCAAAGAGCCGGACTGCCTTCCTGCACAGCAGACAGAACCAGTAGAGCTGAGGAGCTATGAGGAAGGCATTGGCCATGTTGCAGTAGAAGGGGATGCTGAAGGGTACTTGGAGCAGGCTTAGTCCCTGCTGGCGGCCATAGGACCAGTACATGAAGGGGAAGAGAAGGATCCGACAGCAAAAGAAGGTGGCCAGTGTGAGGATTCCATTCACCTTGTACAGAAGGGTGTGCTGCTGCTTTAGCTGCAAAAGAAGAGGAAGGAAAAAGGTAAGGTCCCTAAGAAGCTGGGCATCAGGGAGCGACTGGCCCAAGTCCCACCACAGTGAAAGCCATGCAGGTGCAGGTGCTCATCAAGACCTCGGCTGTCAGAGTCCCTGGCGCCCAGATGTTTGTCTAGTTTTCTAACACTTGGAGAAGACATTCTTGAACACTATCATACTGATATGTACAGATAACCTCATTTTCTCCAATAGTGATGTTGAATTTGACCCAGGCCACCCAGCTAACAGGAAAATAGAAACCATGGATTGAAGTATGTGACCAGGGAAAAGATAGAATGAACTGTATCAAACTTAGATCAAACCTACAATTTCATCCCCATTGGCTGAGATGACCAGCCGACCTGTAAGGCTGTTGAAGGATCTCCCATCCCACTCTTCCTGGCATTAGGGATTTCTCCACACCTACCATCTCTGAAGGAAAAGCAGAATCCACTCCCTCCCACACTCCTGCCATTTCATTCATACATGCCTGAATCAGAACCCTGCCCAGTGACACAAATGGAGTGCTCAGTTCTGCCATGAAGATGCAGCCAACAAAGAAATCCCCGAGGTCTCCCCGAAGGCTCTGCAGATGACAAAACGAAAAGGGGAAGTAAGTGGAGGTTAAGAAACCACCAGAAGGAAAATTCCAGCGGGGGCTATTGAAAAGGGTAACCGTGAAGGGCAAGGGCAGACCCAGTTACTGTCCCGCGGCTTCCGTGGCACCAGCACTTTGATGGTCCAAGCCCTAGGATCCAGAGGCAAATTCAGACAGGATGATGGCATCACACACCAAGTTCTGAATTTTGATGACAACCGGAAGGGAACGCTGCAGCCTACTTTTGTGTATCGAACTGAGTCATGCCAAGACACTCAGCCTGTTCGGTTCAACAAAATGTGCCAGGTCCTGGGCTAGATGTTAGGGTCTGAAAGCACCCTAGATGTTCTGGTTTCTAGATGGTAGGTCCCAGAGACTTCTTAAAGAATTTAGTGCACGTTACCTCTTTCTTTTTATGTATTTGTTTGTTTATTTTTGAGACAGAGTTTTGCTCTTGTTGCCCAGGCTGGAGTGCAATGGTATGATCTCAGCTCACTGCAACCTCTGCCTCCTGGGTTCAAATGATTCTCCCACTTCAGCCTCCTGAGTACTTGGAACTACAGATGCACATCATCATGCCCGGCTAATTTTTGTATTTTTAGTAGAGATGGGGTTTCACCATGTTGGCCAGGCTGGTCTCAAACTTCTGACTGGGATTACAGGCGTGAGCCACCTCGCCCAGCCTCCTTTTTCAAGAAAGCAATAAGCATGGTAAAATATCAGCTCTGCCACTTAGTACCACTGAGTGATATAAGAATACTCTTAGAGCCCCCATTTCTTCATCTATAGCTAATAGTTTCTAATATTTAGCAAGCTATGAACTTTTAAATCACATGCCTGGCAGGGTGCAGTGGCTCATGCCTATGATCCCAGCACTTTGGGAGACCGAGATGGGAGGATCCCTTGAGCCCAGGAGTTCCAGATCAGCCCGGGCATCATAAGGAGACCCCATCTCTTTATTTAAAAAATAATAAATAAATAAAACATGCCGGCCAGGAGTAGTTGCTCACGCCTGTAATCCCAGCCACTTTGGGAGGCTGAGGCGGGTGGATCACTTGAGGTCAGGAGTTCGAAACCAGCCTGACCAACATGGTGAAACCCTCTCTCTACTAAAACTAAAAAAATTAGCTAGGCATGGCGGTGTGCACCTGTAAACCTAGCTACTCAAAAGGCCGAGGCAGGAGAATCACTTGAACCCGGGAGGCAGAGGTTTCAGTGAGCCAAGATTGCACCATTGCACTCCAGCCTGGGCAACAAGAGCAAAATGCCATCTCAAAAAATGAATAAATAAATAAATGAATAAATAATAAAAATAAATAAAACGCATGCCTTCCCCCTGGCAGGCATTCAAGAACCAGGAGTTTCCCCTCAGCTTTCCCATTGCTTTTCCTTGTTGGGTGGGCTTTTATGGGGAAATGGATCTGGGGAGAAATTAGTAGGATATTTGTTTTGAGAATCTGTGTTTTGTGACGTCAGAATAATCCACACAGTGCTCTCTGGCACTGTTGTGTTGCTTTGTATTATATTTGTATTTTATGTCATTTTTATCTTGTATTGAACTAAGGATAGAACCTCTGACAAACAGTAGGGCATCACAGAGGGCTGGGGGTTTGTTAAAAAGAATGCTGGGGCCAGGGGCAGTGGCTCACGCCTGTAATCCCAGCACTTTGGGAGGCCAAGGCAGGAGGATCAATTGAGTCCCCAGAGTTTGAGACCAGCCTGGGCAACATGGAGAAACCCCTACAGAAATTACAGGAATTAGCTGGACGTGGTGGCGTGTGCCTGTGTTCTCAGCTACCTGGGAAGCAGAGGTACGAGGATCACTTGAGGCCAGTAGTTTGAGGGTACAGTGAGCTGTGATCGCACAACTGCACCCCACCCTGGGTGACAGAGTGAAACCCTGTCTCAGAAAAACAAAAAGGATGTTGATGTTGATGTTGGTGAGGAGGATCACGAGCGTTTCACACATAATGGTGTTCCTCCACTGTTCACCTGGGGGAGGTGGCTGCTGAAGCAGCAGGCACAAGGAGAATGGGTGCCTATGAGTGGGAAAGAAAAGAGGGGCAATCCCGACTCCTAAGTAACGGTCAAGATGTCCAGCTCAGGCCAGGTGTGGTGGCTCATGCCTGTAATCCCAGAACTTTGGGAGGCTGAGGTGGGTGGATCATTTGAGGTTAGGAGTTTGAAACCAGCCTGGCCAATATGGCAAAACCCCATCTCTACTAAAAATACAAAAAGCCGGGCATGGTGGTGGGCACCTATAATCCCAGCTACTCAGGAGGCTGAGGCAGGAGAATCACTTGAACCTGGGAGGTGGAGGTTGCAGTGAGCCGAGACAGTGCCACTGCACTCCAGCCTGGGCAACAGAGTGAGACTCCGTCTCAAAAATAAATAAGTAAATAAATAAATAAATAAATAAATAAAGATATCCAGCTCAACCCAGCTGCTGGTCTGCTGTCCTGGAAGGCCATACCTGTGCGACTGGCACAAGGACAAAGAGAATGACCGCATGATGTGTGATCATGAGGCGGTTTCGACTTAGGAAGTTTCGAAGCGTGAGGGAGGGCCCACGGTTCTGGTCTCTGGTTCGGCACCAATCACAGAGGTACATGGCGTATGAGTCATAGATCATGTATGGAATCAGAAACCACACATACTCCCGGGCAAGCCAGTGCCTGAAAGAAAGCATATGAATGGCCCGTGAAATCATTGTGGATATCCATTACGAAGGCTCACAGCCAAGCTTGGTGCTTGATCAGCTATTATTACTCCAAATACTTTACAGTGAAGATGTTGCAACTGATAAACACGGAGAGCAGACCACTTTCCGTTTCAGGGCTGATTCATGAGTGTCAAAGGCAAAAAGCAGGCATTCAGTCAGCCCACCTGTTTAAGCAGCTTGCTGTCACTACTTGCCTGACTTAGCTACTGATTTGTAATACATGTTCTAGCATTTTGTGATAAAACTGATTTTGATATAGATAGATATACAAATAAATCAACAGCCCCCGCAAGAAGCTGGTTTGGAAAGTGTCCCAAATCACAAATCCAATATTTCTGGTTTAACTCCTTAGTTGCTCAACAGTTGGGGGTTTACTGACTTAAATCCTGGAACCTGTGAGTTTTGTGTCTGCATGTAACCCCACTCTATGGAGTTTCTGGGAGGCAACCCTGGCCATTTTCTTTACAATTCTAGAGCTAGCCGGGCGCGGTGGCTCAAACCTGTAATCCCAGCACTTTGGGAGGCTGAGGCGGGTGGATCACGAGGTCAGCAGTTCAAGACCCACCTGATCAACATGGTGAAACCCCGTCTCTACTAAAAATACAAAAATTAGCCAGGCATGGTGACACGCACCTGTAATCCCAGCTACTCAGGAGGCTGAGGCAGGAAAATCGCTTGAACCTGGGAGGCAGAGGTTGCAGTGAGCTGAGATCGTGCCCCTGCACTCCAGCCTGGGCAACAGAGTGAGACGCTGTCTCAAAAAACAAAACCAAAAAAAGCAGGTCTGGAAATAAGCCTGAAGCTCAAGGGCCACATTATGGCAGTTAGGTACCAGGAGAGAGGCTAGGTCAAAAGACAGTTTTCCCATTTACTTGTCCAAAGGGGCTGAATCATCATTTGCTGAATGGAAATAATAGTTGATCACTGTCCTAGAGCAGATTAGAAGGGAAGTCTCTACAATTCATACCACATGGTTCCCAATGATAAAGAAGCATTCCACAGATGTTTTCTGTGAAGAAACATCTAAACGAAATCACGTACTATCCAAGGATTCCATTCACTTGGTCAGCGAATGTTTGATGCACATCCACGGGTTAGGTAGAAGATCATTCAGTTGTATGGTTCTCAAGCTACCTGAACATCAGAATCACCTGCAGTGCTTGTTAAGAGCTCCAGTCCCCAGAGATTCTAAATTGTAAGCCGAGGGCCCTCAAATCTGTATGAACTTTGTCTCTGATTTTGGACAGAGCCAGTCCACTGAACTGCAACATTGGAAATACAGTCCACAGAGGCACCATCTGAATTTCTGCTCGAGCAACTCCACACTTACCACAGCGTAAATAATGCATAAACAAATCAGGCAAGCAAGTAATGGCAAGTATGACACACTTGTAGGTGAATTCATTAGCCAGGCTCCTTTTTTGTTTGTTTGTTTTTTTGAGACAAAATCTCGCTCTGTTGCCCAGGCTGGATGTAGTGGCGCAATCTCAGCTCACTGCAACCTCCGACTTGCGGGTTCAAATGAGTAGTTGGGATTAGAGGCACCTGCCACCACATCCGGCTAGTTTCTTTTTTTTTTTTATTTTTAAGTAGAGATGGGGGTTTCACCATGTTGGCTGGGCTGGTCTCAAGCTCCTGACGCCTCAGCCTCCCAAATTGTTGGGATTACAGGCATGAGCCACTGCACCTGACCTAGCCAGGTTCCATGTGACTAAAAAGATGCAGTACTTATTCCAGTGCCCATCTATGGTCTCAGGTGCTTTCTTGAAGCTGTTTCAAGTAAAATACCTACAAACAGCTACTAAAATTTTAGCTGAAATATAACTGGCCTCTCCCCTTGAAGGGAACCTAAGGTTTTCATATTTTCACCAATTCAGAGATGAGATCTGGAATTGTGACTCATGGGTAGACTCCTCTGAAGATTTATGAGCAAGAGATCTAGATTATAATCTTAACCACCACCAGCCTGTGATTTAACTTTCTTTGTAAAATGAAGAAGATAATCCTTGTCTTTACCTGTCAAAGTTGCAGTGAAGATTACATAATTAAATGTGGGAAAGTCGGCCAGGCACCGTGGCTCATGCCAGTAATCCCAGCATTTTGGGAGGCCAAGGCGGGCGGATCATCTGAGATCAGGAGTTCGAGACCAGCCTGGCCAACATGGCTTTACTAAATACACAAAAATTAACCAGACATGGTGGCACATGCCTGTAATCCTAGCTACTCAGGAGGCTGAGGCAGGAGAATTGCTTGAACCTGGGAGGTGGAGTTTGCAGTGAGCCAAGGGCGTGCCCCTGCACTCCAGCCTGAGTGACAGAGACTCCATCTCAATTAAAAAAAAAAAAGCAGGGGAGGGGGAGTCCTTTTAAATGTTAAAAGGTACTATACAGGCTGGGCATGGTGGCTCACACCTATGATCCCTGCACTTTGGGAGGCCTAAGTGCGAGAACGGCTTGAACCCAGGAGTTCCAGACCAGCCTGGGTGACAGAGCGAGACCCCATCTAAAAACAACAAAGTACTATCTGAATTAAGTACTTAAATTGAGAAAACAACCTGGAGCTGTGACCTAGCCATTTTAGGGGTCTGAACCCCTCTAAGAATCTGACTAAATCCTTGGCCCCATACCACATTCTGCCTATAATTTGGGGGAATTTATAGATAACTCCTCCTATCTAATCACATTCTATGTGAAGACATAAAATGAGAAGGCACATAATAGAAAAATATTTAGTGTATGGTATATGAACCCTGAAAGGGCTTTTCTGGCCGGGCGCAGTGGCTCACGCCTATAATCCCAACACTTTGGGCAGCCCAGGCAGGAGGATCTTTGGAGGCCAGGAGTTCAAGACCAGCCTGGGCAACATAGGGAGACCCCTGTCTACAAAAAAAAAAAAAAGCCAGGCATAGTAGTGTGTACCTGTAGTCCAAGCTTGGGAGGCTAAGGAAAAAGGGTGGCTTGAACCCAGGAGTTCAAGACTACGGTCAGCTATGATCATGCCACTGCACCTCAGCCTGGGCAACAGAGACCCTGTCTCCACGGGAAAAAAATAAAGTAAAAATGTGCTGGGTGTGATGGCTCACGCCTGTAACCCCAGCACTTTGTGAGGGTGAGGCAGAAAAATGACTTGAGCCCAGGAGTTCAAGACCAGCTGGGCAACATAGTGAGACCCTGTCTTTAAAAAAAAAAGAAAAGTTGAACCCAGCCACGCAAATATTAACCTCTGGTGTCTACAATCAACCTCACTTGGTCTATCTTCTCTTCGCATCTACTATTCATCACCAATAGCCAGTTTTGTTTTTAAAAAGGCAGAAGAGGTGGGGCGCAGTGGTTCACGGCTGTAATCCCAGCACTGTGGGAGGCCGAGACAGCCGGATCACGAGGTCAGGAGATCAAGACCATCCTGGCTAACATGGTGAAACCCCGTCTGTACTAAAAATACAAAAAAATTAGCCGGGTGTGGCGGCGGGTGCCTGTAGTCCCAGCTACTCGGGAGGCTGAGGCAGGAGAATGGGGTGAACCTGGGAGGCGGAGCTTGCAGTGAGCCCAGATTGCGCCACTGCACTCCAGCCTGGGCGACAGAGTAAGACTCCGTCTCAAAAAAAAAAAAAAAGAAAAAGGCAGAAGAAAAGCACAAAAATCATGACAGCAGGATTGATCCCAAGTAAGACTGCAGGCTAGAATGAAACAGACGGCCTGCTCAGGCCCCTCGCAGTCCAGTCTCAGCAGATGAGAAGCAGGACTTGGCAGAGCCCACAGGAGAGCAGGGCCTGGAAAGGCCGTTCAACTTTCCTGCACGTCCGACTGTGGTCCTTTAACTTGGGAGAGAGTGAGTGTGATTCTAGCAAGACCGGTGGGGGAAAAAAGAATTAAAATAAAAAAATAAAAGCACCACCATTGCCCAGGTCTAAATATTGTACAAAGCAGACTATTCTGGTCTTAATTTATGATTTGTTTCACTGGAACTGCAACTAGGTGCACATTTCCTGACCTGCCTGTGGACTGAGCTCTAACAGACATACCCGTGTTCTAAGCGCTGGGAGCCTCTCGATACCCTTTAGCAAATCTGCAGGAAAAACGAGAGCGGCGTTTGCATGGAAAGGGGAGGTGGGTTTGTTCCTGTCCATTGGGGGGGCTCTGCTAACCACCCTGGACGTGTATTAGCCAATGATGCTTCAGAGTGGGAACCCAGTGAAACCAGCTACAAGAATCAGAAGCCATACTCCCAAGTCGCAAATGCTTCCACACTTCTCTCTTTCGTGAAGGACCTGGATCCCTGGCCCACGCTGTCCGCTCACACCACCTGAAATCAGACTCCGCCTCTGTCGTCCTCTCTCATTTCCGCGGACTTTCTCCTAAGCTGGGGGTGCTCGAAGACTCCGGAGAGGAAGAAGGAGCCCATTGTGCAGCTAGCTTTTCCCATTAGTCAGCTATCTAAGCGCGCGTGTGAGAAAGAGCCACTGAAAGGTGACATTTGCAACAAGCCCCTGGCCCGGGCTCTTACCTGCCGGTGATCACGTCGTCGCAGGAGCGAATGATGACGATCCCCGAGCCGGTGGCCAGCACGGCGTGCACCGAGGAAACCAGCCTAGCGCGAGCGGAGAGGAAAACAGCGCGCGCGCTCAGTCCCGTCCGAGGACCGCCGAGAGCCCAGCCCAGCCCCTCGGCCTGACTCTCCCCCGCCGCCGGCAGACGTGGGGAGCGGGCTCCAGAGACTCACCGGCCACTCCCGCCCGCCCCGGCCCCGCTCCCGCCAGGGGAGGACGCGGAGGGGCTTCGGTAGCTCGGGCCGCCGCGCCCCGGAGGGAGCAGCCCCCCGGCTTCCTGCCGCCCCCCTTTTCCGCCCTGGGCCCCGCAGCCGGGCGGGGCGGGGTGGGCAGCGGCCCGGGCCTCGGGGGCGTCTCGGCGGCGCCGGTACCTGGTGCTGATCATCACGCAGTCGGTGCGGCTCCATCCGGGCCGGGAGCGGCGCAGCGCCCAGGTGCAGAGCGCGAAGAGCCCCGGAAAGAAGAGGGCGCCCCAGGCCAGCGTCAGCAGCATCGGGGCTGCGGGTCCGGCCGCCTCGCTGGCGCCGCGTGGCTGGGTTCGGCTCGGCGCGCCCCGGCCCGGCCGCGCGTTTCTACCCTCCGCCCCGTCCCAGTCCCGCCTCCGCCCGGCGCTGGCCCCGATCCCGCGGCGCGGCTCTGCGCGTGACCAGGCCTGGCGGCCGCGATAGGGCGGGGCGGGGTCTCTCGCTGTCCCTGGGCCCCGAGGGTTCCCCGGCGTCCCCGGCGGGCGGAGGCGGAGGCGGGGGCGGGACCGAGGCGGTGGCTCCGGCCGGGGCCGCGGCGCGCGCGAGTTCCGAGTCCGCCGCTCCCTCCCGAGCGGCCGCGGGGCCGAGGCGGAGGCGGGAAGGGCCGCGGCTCCCCGGCTTCTGTTCCGTCACCCGACGCGCCCCTCCCCGACCTGCTCTCCTGGCCGGCCCCGGGCGGAGGGGCGGGGTGGGCGCGCGGCCGAGGAAGCCAGGTAGGAGCCCCCGCCGGGGTGGGGCGAGCCCTCGGGAAAGGAGGGAGGGAGGCGGCCTCGTCCGCCAAGCCCTGGTGCTTCTCGGGGGGAGTCTTCAGGATGTGGCCTCTTCCCGTCCCGCCACGATTCCTTTCCCGGTCCCTCCAGCGGCCGCAGCTGCCCCGGGGGCGTCTCAGAAAGCCTGAGGTCCAGGGCCGCCTGCAGCCCCCTCTCCACCTGCACCAGGAGGCCGACTGCGGAGGCTGCGGCTTCTACTGCCCCTCGGCCGTGGATCTCTCCGGAGACACCATCCAGAGATTCAGTGGCTGTGCTGTTGTTCTCAACGTGTCATTTTTTAAAAGGATCGGGGCCGGGCGCGGTGGCTCACGCCTGTAACCCCAGCACTTGGAGAGGCTGAGGCAGGCGGATAACTTGACGTCAGGAGTTCGAGACCAGCCTGACCAACATGGTGAAACCCCGTCTCTGCTAAAAGTACAAAATTAGCCGGGCGTGGTGGTGCACGTCTGTAGTCCCAGCTATGCAGGAGGCTGAGGCAGGAGAATCGCTTGAACCCGGGAGGCGGAGCTTGCAGTGAGCCGAGATCAGGCCACTGCACTCCAGCCTGGGCGACAGAGCAGGACTCTTGTATCAAAAAAAATAAAAATAAAAATAAGTTATCGGGACAGGCGTCTAAACTTGAATGAATTGTAATATATTTCATTCGTGCCAAGCACCAATCACATGGATGAGGACAGTAATTTCAGTATCATTGGCTTCTCTCCTTTAGGAACTTCCAGCTTTATTTTGCTTTGGTCTGTATCTTCCTCAGCTAACAAATGTAGGGGGTGGGAAATACAGTTCATTTATGTTACTACAAATGAAGAGGTGTGACGGGTCTCCTCAGATCACCATCATGCAAAATGCTAACCAAAATCCCATACGAGGACTTTGGAACAGCTGGGCTCGGCTCTCTAGGCCACGATTTGCTGGTCTGTGAAATGACAGGGAGGTTGGATTACGAGCTCTTTAAAGCTCTAGATTCTTACCAGTCTAGGACTTTTACAAACTGGCAGATGATTTCTGTTAGATGCCAGTTAAATTACTTTAACATGGCAGTTAGTGATGCAGGAACTGGTGTAGAGTGAGCACTTGTTTTTTTTCAATTTGGGTTCATTTGTTATGGAGTCTGAAGAGGTTTCTCAGGTTTAAAAGACAGTTTTCCTTTAGCGGTAGTATCGGTTATTAGGTTGTGACCTTTTGGAATGAATGTAGCCTCTAACATCTTCCCATATGTGGTTAAGAAAAGGGACTTAGCCAACAGGAAGGTGGCAGACAGCCTCAAGAAAAGCCTCAAACTTCATCCACTTAGGGCAACATCTCTAACTCCCAGATTCACTGCTGACATACTCAGAGAAAGGAGAAAGCCACTTCAGTTTGGTCCCAAGGTACCTGACAAATGCAGCGCTCTCCGTATTTTCACTTTGCTTGTGGACGAAACCAGCTACCTGTGAACTCTCCATTCTCTCCAGGAAAACGACCCTATGAAGTCCACTGTCTCTTTCTTAAGCGTTTATCACAGTGACCTCCAGTGCCAGCGTTTCCAGAGAGTGACAGGTGGTTACAAGTCCTCCCTGCCTTCCCTCCTTAAAGGGAGCAGCACCTTGGCACTGAGTATGCTCACACTTTGAAGTGGTGGGAACCAGTCTCCCCCCACACAAGAAGTTGTTTGTACAGCTTGTAAGGCATCTTTATGAATTGAAAACAAAACACGTGTTTCATGTATAGAAAATAGCAAGTAAAGGCCGGGCGCGGTAGCTGACTCCTGTAATCCAGCACTTTGGGAGGCCAAGGCGGTCGGATCACAAGGTCAGGAGATCGAGACCATCCTGGCTAACACAGTGAAACCCCATCTCTACTAAAAATATAGAAAATTAGCCGGGCGTAGTGGCGGGCACCTGTAACCCCAGCTACTCGGGAGGCTGAGGCAGGAGAATCGCTGAACCCGGGAGGCAAAGGTGGCAGCGAGCCAAGATCGTGCCACTGCACTCCAGCCTGGGCCACAGAGCGAGACTCCGTCTCAAAAAAAAAAAAAAAAAGAAAAAACGGCAAGTAAAATCAGTTTCAACACTATGCTCAGTGAAGTCACCAGAATGTTTACGCTGAATCACCATAAAGCTAACAAGCGTCAACATGAACCTTAGCTTTTCCAGCGATCAAACCCCTGTGGGCAAATGATAAAGCCAAACGCAAACCACAAGTCTGGTTTTTACACAAACTTCTGCTCATCCTTCAAAAGTCTGGAATCGGCTGTTTCCTTCTCTCGGGAGGTTTCCAGGTCTGCCTTTGCGTTTGGGTCACGGGCCTGTTGTTTTCTTATTTGGATGTTTCTCCACCAGACTGTCAGGTCCTAGAAACAAGGACTGTGTCTTTCCATTTTGTACCCCCAGTGGGAGGCTGGCACATTCTGAGGGTGCAGGAGGTGTTTCATACTGTCCGAAGCTCATGCCTGTTGAGTACTTACTGTTTCTAGGTCCTGTATCAGACGTTTTGTGTACCTTGTCTCATTAAATCCTCACAACAAATGTTATTCTGTGTGTGTGTGTGTGTGTGTGTGTGTGTGTGTGTGTGTATGTATCAGCAAAATGAGACTCAGACCAGAGCAATTTAAAAATTGCCCCAGGTGACACTGCTGGTGGCGAGCTGGGATTTGAACTCGGTAGTTTCTGCCTTTAGTTCCATGTGCCGAATGACTATAAAAGAGGAGCCTGATAAGTGAGGAGGGAATAATAATTTCTCACAATGTAGTTTCTGATGAATACGGTTCCTAATTATTTACTCATAAATATAAATGTGTGTGGTGAATTTATGGGCTCTCATGCTGCCATGAACACTGTTCTATGTTTATATGTAACTTTACAAATGTTCAAAGCACTTTCACGTGTATTATCTCACCTGGGTCTCAAAATAACCGAGTGAGGTTGGCTAAACTTATTTCCATGTTACCCGTGAAGAAAGCGACGTGCAGGATGGGCCGCTGACTCCCCACCCTGTGAAGTGACAAGGCTCAGGTTAGAACCTGGGGCTGGCCGGGCGCGGTGGCTCACGCCTGTAATCCCAGCTCTCAGGGAGGCAGAGGCGGGAGGATAGCTTGAGCCCAGGAGTTCGAGACCTCCCTGGGTAATATAGCGAGACCCCGTTCTCCACAAAAAGGAAAAAAAAAAAAAAAAAGAACCTGGGGCTGGATTCGTGTTCCAGGGTGGTTTCTACTACTCCAGCTGTGGCCCTGGGGTTTCACGAGTTTGTCATTACGCTGCTCGTGTGGCTTTCCAGAGTGAACTTTGGGCTACTTAATGGCAACATAAAACTCACTCACCAAATTTAGACTGTTGCCCTCTTGAACAGAGAATTTATAAAGCTCCCCATTCTGAAGGGCTACGGGGGGAGGTTTTCCACCTTGAAAGCATGTGGGCCTGCCTTTCCGTCTGCTGTCCCCCATTCCTCTGGACTCCACTCGCTATCATTAGGGAATAGGACACAGGGACTCTCCCCATATCTGCTTCTTGGTTTCTTCAGCCTTAAATGGAAAATACCGTATTTACTTGTAAAATACTTTGCGAGTTCTCAGGTGAATGCCATTAAGATATGTGATGTGTGGGCAACTACCCTTGATCAAGGACCTTTTCCTCCTGTCTCGAAAAATCACGGACATGAAAAAGAAGTGAGATCACACGTGAGATACCTCCACATAGTGAGTACCAGAACCCAAAGGGAACTTAGGGGTCTCTGTCCACTCATCCACTTCAAAAATCCGAACACAGGCTGGGCACAGTGGCTCACAGTAGTAATCCCAGCACCCTGAGATCCGTCCAAGGCGGGAGGATCACTTGAGCTCAGGAGTTGGAGACCAGCCTGGAAAACATGGCAAAACCCTGTCTCTCCAAAAAAAAAAAAAAAAAGTCGGAAGGGGTGGAACCCACCCCAGTAACTGTAGTCCCAGTTACGCAGGAGGCCGAGATGGGAGGATCGCTTGAGCCTGGGAGGCAGAGGTTTCAGTGATCCCAGATTGTGCCACTGCACTGCAGTCTCGGCGACAGAACAAGAACCTCTCTCAAATAAATAAATAAATAAATACCCTCACAGAGAAAATGGACATCTCTTCTGAAATAAAAGTTACTTTGTTTAGAACCATACTTCATTTCCGCATTAGGGACCACTGAAGCAGAGGCAGAGCAGGAGGGACAGAAGGAGAAATGAAGAAATAGGAAGAGATATAGAAAGATACAGCACATGGGGTGGGCACGGTGGCTCCTGCCTATTATCCCAGCACTTTAGGAGGCTAAGGTAGGAGGATCACTTGAGCCTAGGAGTTGGAGACCAGCCTGGGCAACGTGGCAAAACAAAAAAATACACAAATTAGCCGGGTGTGGTGGCGCAGGGCTGTAGTCCCGGCTACTCGGGAGGCTGAAGTGGGAAGACTGCTTGAGCCCAGGAGGTTGAGGCTGCAGTGAGCCATAATCACAGCACTATACTTCAGCCTGGGCCACAGAGTGAGATCCTGTCTCAACACACACACACACAACGCCAGTATACACTCTTCGATACAGGAAGATAGACATAGCGATGAAGATCCAAAGATTGGCACAACAACGGAACACGAGGAAAAGGTCAGACGTGGAAAGGAAGGAAGGAAGGAGGCGTCCGAAGAGGAGAGCAGCAGCCTTCTGCAGGACTTCATTCTCTGTAGCAACAAACGCGGCAACAAAAGCCACACACATCTGAAGAAATACGGTACAGAGAATGAGGTGACTTGCTCTTAGGACTTGGAGTGTGGCCGGAAAGAAGTCAGTCACCCTGCTCTTAATTTCTCCTTCACTTTGTTTGCCTGATCAGTTTAGCCCTGCGCTGATATGTGTGTGTGCGTTTCTCTAGCAGACCACATGCGCCCGATGGTAGGGGCTGTCTGCCTGGGAGGCAGCCATGGCATAGCGCGCTGGAGTTGGGATCAGAGAACCTGAGTTCCAGTCCACGCTCCACCACCCAGAAGCTGTGGGACCCGGTGAAGACACTTTGCCTCCTTCCGCAGTAAAATGGGGGTTCCTCCCCCTACCCTCCAGGATGGCTGCGAGAATTAAATGAGATCACATTTTCAAAATGTTAAACTGTGTGCTTGGCACAGGCGAGGGATTCTTGTTCTTTGTGCTGGATCCCCAAGGCATAGCTCTCTGCTGTTAAACTTCTCAACAAGCACCTACTGGATTACAGATTCCCAGGCTGGCCTTAGCCAGACTCCAGACAGCACCTTCCTTGGTTTTATCTTAGATTCTTTGCAAGACCAAACTATGAGGCCAAGAAGCACAGCCGCACCCCAGACACGTGGTTTCTACAAACAGCGACTGCAGCTGCATGCTACAGGGGAAACTTCGCTCTGATTCCTGTCGGTAAAAACTATAATTTACACAAGGAACTGATGATGGAGTGCTGCTTTTATCTATTGCTTTGTATTTTTCAAACTACTTTCACATACACGTTTCTTTTGCTATAAAATGCAAAATATGGCTTGTTTGCAGATAGTCACACCTATCTAAAAGCAAACATTTCTAAACTCAGGTTTAAAAAATATTTAAGGGCCTGGCACAGTGGCTCACTTCTGTAAATCCAGCACCTTAGGAGGCCAAGGTGGGCAGACTGCTTGAGGCCAGGAGTTCCAGACCAGCCTGGGGAAAATGGTGAAATCCCATCTCTACAAAGAAAAAAAGAGAGAGAGAGCTGGGTGTGATGATTCGTGCCTGTAGCCCCAGGCACTTGGGAGGCTGAGGTGGGAGATCACCTCAGGTTGAGCCTGCAGTGAGCTGTGACTGTGCCAGTGCACTCCATCCTGAGTGGCTGACTGAGACACTGTCTCAAAACACAAAGGCGGGGGTGTGTGGCTCACTCTGTTGCCCAGGCTGGTCTCAAACTCCTGGCCTCAAGCGATCCTCCCACCTTGCCTCCTCAAGTGCTGAGACTGCAGGCATAAGCCACCACGCTGGGCTTCAGACCTACTAAATTTTGTCTGTGGCAAGCATGTCATATTCATGAGGAAAAGAAGGACAAGGAAAACCACAGAAACGATTAGCTTTCTGTCTGTAAAAAATAAAGTTAGAAGTGAAGTCGTGTTCCCCACAGTTCATGCCTACCTAGAACCTCAGAATGTGACCTTATTTGGAAAAGGGCTCTTTGAAGATATGATTAAGGTAAGGATTGAGATGGGACCATACTGGATTAGAGTGGTCCCTAAATCCAATTAGAAGATGCACGGAGACACAGAGCAGAAAGTGACTTGAGGGTAGAGTGAGAGACTGGAACAGTGAGTCCACAAGCCAAGGACTGCTGTCAGCCCCCGAAGCTGAGAGACAGGCATGGGAGAGTTTTTCCCTCAGAGCCTCCAATGAGAAACCGGTCCTTGAGCGTGTTGATTTCAGACCTCTGCCTACAGAACCCTGAGGAAAAGCCTGTTGTCTTAAGCAACCCAGCCTGTGGCCACTTGTTAAGACGGCCCTGGGAAACCGATACACAAAATTAAATTCAGGTATATCAAGGGCTAACCACTACAAACGTACTTAAAGGAAATTTTGAAAAATATTTTATAAATCATAGACTAAAGAAAGTTTTCCCAAACAAGGCATAAAACCCAGATGTCATATAGAGAAGGACTGACTGATTTGTAAACATTAAAACACACACACACACACACACACACACACACACACACACACGCACGCAAATACATCAGACACCACTATTGGCCAGGCACAGTGTCTCATGCCTGTATTTCCAGCACTTTGAGAGGCCGAGGTGGGCGGATCGCTTGAGCCCAAGGGTTCGAAACCAACTTGGGCAACATGGCAAAACCCCATCTCTGCAAAGAAAAAAAAAAAAAAAAAAGCAAAAAAGCCGAGTGTGGTGGCCCATGTCTGTGGTCCCGGCTACTTGGGAGGCTGAGGTGGGAGGATCACTTGAGCGGGGAGGTGGAGGTTGCAATAAGCCATGATCATCCCACAGAGTGAGACCTGGTCTCAAACAAAACAAGATTGTACATCAAAAAGCAGGACTAAAAGACAAGCCGGGCGTGGCGGCATGCCTGTAGGCACAGCTACTTGGGCGGATTGCTGCAGCCCGGGAGCTCAAAGCTGCAGTGAGGCTCCGCTGCACTCTAGTGTGGGTGACAGCACCACAACGAAAATGTTGAAGACAAGTAACAGAACGTGTTTGTAGCATATAGCAGGGTAAGGGTTCGTATCCAGAATAGTCAGAGATCCTACAGATTTATTAAGAAAAGTAAATGATCCAAAAGAATTTTTTAATTTTTTAAATGATACGAACTGGAAACACACAGAAGAAATATAAAAAGGCCAATTGAAAACTTTATAAGTAGGGCGGACACAACGCCTGTAATCCCAGTGCTTCGGGAGGTGAGGTACGAGGATCACTTGAGACCAGGAATTCGAGACCAGCCTGGGCAGTGTAACAGGACCCTCTACAAAAACATTTAAAAATTATCCAGGTGTGGTAGCGTGTGCCCGCATCCCAGTTACACGGGAATCAGAGGTGGGAGGATCCCTTGAGCCCAGGAGTCTGAGGCTTCAGCGAGCCATGATCCTGCCACTGCACTCCAGCCTGGGTGACAGAGCGAGACCCTATCTCTCAAAATAACACACACACTGTCTCTCAAAATAACACACACACACACACACACACACACACACACACACACACACAACTTTATAAGTGAATACTGAAAAGTCCAGCGTGCCTAAGTAGACAAGGACTTAAGCACTTTTTTACAGTGCTGGTAGAATTAAAATAATATAGTATTAGGCCAGGCACAGTGGCTCATGCCTGTAATCCTAGCACTTTGGGATACAAAAATTAGCAGCGTGGTGGCGGGTGCTTGTAATCCCAGCTACTTGGGAGGCTGAGGCAGGAGAATCGCTTGAAATCATAGGTGGCGGTTACAGTGAGCTGAGGCTGTGCCACTGCACTCCAGACTGGGCAACAGAACGAGACTCTGTCTCAAAAAAACTAATATATATATTATATATTAAAAATATATATATTATAAATATATATTATAGATTATATGTTATAATTATATAAATTATAAAATATATAAATTATAAATATATATTATATGATTAATAATATATATTATAAATATATAATAGATTAAAAATATATAATATAGATTATAGATTAAAAAACTAATATATATATACATAGTATTGTTTATAATAGCAAAAAATTAGAAACAGCCCAAATATTTAGGAATAGAATAAATAGCCGGGCGCGGTGGCTCAAGCCTGTAATCCCAGCACTTTGGGAGGCCGAGACGGGTGGATCACGAGGTCAGGAGATCGAGACCATCCTGGCTAACACCGTGAAACCCCGTCTCTACTAAAAATACAAAAAACTAGCCGGGCGAGGTGGCGGGCGCCTGTAGTCCCAGCTACTCGGGAGGCTGAGGCAGGAGAATGGCGTAAACCCGGGAGGCGGAGCTTGCAGTGAGCTGAGATCCAGCCACTGTACTCCAGCCCGGGCTACAGAGCAAGACTCCGTCTCAAAAAAAAAAAAAAAAAAGGAATAGAATAAATAAGGCCGGGCCCGGTGGCTCATGCCTGTAATCCCAGCACTTTGGGAGGCCAAGGCGGGCGGATCACCTGAGGTCAGGAGTTCAAGACCAGCCTGGCCAACATGGCGAAACCCCAACTCTACTAAAAATACAAAAATTAGCCAGGTGTGATGGTGCATGCCTGTAATCCCAGCTACTCAGGAGGCAGGAGAATTGCTTGAACCTGGGAGGTGGAGGTTGCAGTAAGCTGAGATAGTGCCATTGCACTCCAGTCTGGGTGACAGAGTGAGACTCTGTCCCAAAAAATAAAAATTTTAAAAAAGGAGTAGAATAAGTAATTTACAGTATGTTCCAACTATGGAACACTCTGTAGCCATTAAAAGGAGAGATATAGCCGGACATGGTGGTGTGCACCTGTAGTCCCAGCTGCTTAGGAGCCCAGGGGATCAAGGCTGCAGTGAGCTACGATTGTACCACTGCACTCCAGTCTCGATGACTAAGTGAGACCCTGTATTAAAAAAAAAACAAACAGGAGAAACAAACCAACATATAGAGAAGCCTCCTGAGTGGCTGGGATTATAGGCATGTGCCACCACACCAGGTTGGTCAGGCTGGTCTCAAACTCCTGACGTCAGGTGATCCACCTGCCTCAGCCTCCCAAGGTGATGGGATTACAGGCACCCACCATCACGCCCGGCTGACTTTTTGTAGTTTTAGTAGAGATGGGGTTTCACTGTGTTGTCCAGGATGGTCTCGAACTCCTGACCTCAGGTGATCCGCCCACCTTGGCCTCCCAAAGCGCTGGGATTACAGGTGTGAGCCACTGTGTCCGACCAGAAGCTTAAATATATTTTAGAGACAAGATCTTGCTTTGTCACCCAGGCTAGAGTGCACGGACATGATCATGGGCCACTGCAGCCTCGAATTCCTGGGCTCAAGGGATCCTCGTCTCAGCTTCCCAAGCAGCTAGGAGTACAAATGTGTCCACCACATCCGGGTGTGTGTGTGTGTTTGTTTTGGTAGAGAGGAGGTTTCCCTCTGTTTCCCAGGCTAGTCTTGAACTTCTGGGTTCAAGTGCTCCTCTCACCTCGGCCTCCCAATAAGCCATCACACCTGGCCTTGAACAACATTATGTTTAGGAAATGCAAACTTTCTTCTTTTTTTTTTGAGATGGAGTTTCGCTCTTGTTGCCCAGGCTGGAGTGCAGTGGCGCAATCTCGGCTCACCGCAACCTCCGCCTTCCAGGTTCAAGTGATTCTCCTGCCTCAGCCTCCCGAGTAGCTGGGACTACAGGCGCCCACCACCACGCCTGGCTAATTTTTGTATTTTTCTTTCTTTTTTTTTTTTTTTTTTTGTAGAGAAGGGTTTCACCATGGATGGCCTCGAACTCCTGACCTCATGATCCGCCCGCCTCAGCCTTCCAAAGTGTTGGGATTACAGGTGTGAGCCACTGTGCCCGGCCCCAGGAAATATAAACTTTCTACTGATTTCCTAAAGGAAAGCTAAAATAATGTTAGCTGAGCAAAATATTCTGGGCTGGTGAAGGGAGAATTTAATTTACATATCAGTGATTGTCAAATTACAGTGATGAAGATCATACCTCTTGTCAAAATACTGCGTGTGGGAGGTTTGTTCACAACATTCTTAGGTTTAGCAGAGAGAAGCATGGGCTAAAAAAAAAAAAAAAAAAGGATAAAAAATATGAAACAGCCAGGCACAGTGGCTCACAGCTGTAATTCCAGCACTTTGGGAGGCCGAGGCAGGCAGATCACGAGACCATCCTGGCTAACACGGTGAAACCCCATCTCTACTAAAAATTCAAAAATTAAGAAAAAAAAATTCAAAAATTTAGCCGGGCGTGGTGGCAGGCGCCTGTAGTCCCAGCTACTCAGGAGGCTGAGGCAGGAGAATGGCGTGAACCCGGGAGGCGGAGCTTGCAGTGAGCCACGATTGTGCCACTGCACTCCAGCCTGGGCAACAGAGCGAGACTCCATCTCAAAAAAAAAAAAATATATATATATATATATATATATATATATATGTGTTTGTGTGTGTATATATTATATATATATTCCATGAAACACCGTTCATTAAAACTGCATGCAAAATGGTAAGTGAATTTGTATTTTTCCAGGGAAAGGATCTGTGTAGAGTCCTTCAGCTCCTCCCAGGGGTCCAGACTCAAAACAGATTAAGAACTACTGTTGTACATGAGGAAAGAGCATGGCAGCTGAAGATCCAGCTCTGGGAATGCAGGAACAAGTGGAGTCGAAAAAACAGGTTATGGAAGATGCTTAAGGGTTTTAGATACGATAAATTAATGTTAGCTACATTATAATGATTGTAGTAGTTAATGTCAGTTTTGTCAAAAGTGTTTTTATAGTTGTTGGCATATATAGGGTTTATTAATTTGGCCTATGTAATTATTACTTCCTTGAGTAAGGGAAAGGATTACTTTAATATGAACCCAATGTAGCCAATGGAAAAGGTGTTCATTTTAAAAGCCTTTAGGAGATAGCATATGTAAATGGCTGTGGGAACAGGGAAGCTGCTGAAACTAGCTGGAGATCATGACCGGCTTAGCAAGAATGGGCATGCAGAGAACCAGAGTACCA
The DNA here is from genome assembly GCF_037993035.2 of Macaca fascicularis. Taxonomy (NCBI): domain Eukaryota; kingdom Metazoa; phylum Chordata; class Mammalia; order Primates; family Cercopithecidae; genus Macaca; species Macaca fascicularis. Next base: position 838,521 of record NC_088390.1, on the reverse strand, counting down.
ACCCAAACAAAACTGGTGTCCAGGATACAGGGAGGGTTCAGAACCATCTGAATAGCAATCAAGAACAAATGCCAGGCTTCAGGAGATTCAGAAAATTCAGGAATAAAGGACAGCAAAAGAACCAGTCATCATGAAAAGCCGTGTACTAGAACAGTCCATAAAGCAGCACCAAGAGAACATTTTGAGCCGATTTCAAGTGGAAATTAAACCCTATTCCTCCACTACGAGTTGGCCTGGGGCCTTGTGCCACCCAGAGTGATGATAGGATCTAAAGGTGATTGCTTGGGAAGCCTAGGGGGCATTTTGGAAATGTGGGAGGTATTGTTGCTTCTGTCGAGGTTGAGGGAAGGTGCTACGTGACTGGCATTTAGTGGGCATGGGCCAGGTGATTCAGACATCCTGCAATTCTTTTTTCACAAGCAGTTTCACAAAAGGCTCAGCTATTTTGGGGAAGGTCTTTACAGAGGGGGAAGCTTATGTGGAGAGACTGTCTTGATCTCATGAAAGAACATACTTTGCACAGTGTCTACTCAATAAATGACAGTGCAGCTACCTCTGCACTCTGACAACAAAATTGGTTGCAAATGTAACAGGATATTTGAGATTCCTTTTAACAGAGTTATTAACACTACATTGGCAGACACATGAAATTTAGAGATCTCCCTGAATGTCATTAATGAAGGCTGTTTTAAAATTCCTCACTATTTCCAGACAGTATACATAAAGCACTTTTGGCAAGGCGAGACATGTTATGAAAACTCCTCATGTGAGGTTATGTTACGTTTCCATCTTACTCTGACGTTTCCTCAGGGGGTGCCACACAACTCCCTCACAGCCTACTGTATACTCCCTTCCAATCCATCCTCCATCTCTCTCACAGCCTACTGTATACTCCCATCCTCCCCCAACTCCCTCACAGCCTACTGGATACTCCCTTCCAACCCATCCTCCATCTCTCTCAGCCTACTGTATACTCCTTTCCAATGCATCCTCCATCTCTTTCACAGCCTACTGTATACTCCCATCCTCCCCCAACTCGCTCACAGCCTACTGGACACTCCCTTCCAGTCCATCCTCCATCTCCCTCACAGCCTACTGTATACTCCCTTCCAATCCATCCTCCATCTCTCTCACAGCCTACTGTATACTCCCATCCTCCCCCAACTCCCTCACAGCCTACTGGATACTCCCTTCCAATCCATCCTCCATCTCTCTCACAGCCTACTGTATACTCCCATCCTCCCCCAACTCCCTCACAGCCTACTGGATACTCCCTTCCAACCCATCCTCCATCTCTCTCAGCCTATTGTATACTCCTTTCCAATGCATCCTCCATCTCTTTCACAGCCTACTGTATACTCCCATCCTCCCCCAACTCCCTCACAGCCTACTGGACACTCCCTTCCAGTCCATCCTCCATCTCCCTCACAGCCTACTGTATACTCCCTTCCAATCCATCCTCCACCTCTTTCACAGCCTACTGGATACTCCCATCCTCCCCCAACTCTCTCACAGCCTACTGGATACTCCCTTCCAATCCATCTTCCACCTTCCTCACAGCCTACTGTATACTCCCTTCCAACCCATCCTCCATCTCTCATGCTTACTGTATACTCCCATCCTCCCCCAACTCCCTCACAGCCTACTGTATACTCCCTTCCAATCCATCCTCCCCATCTCCCTCATAGCCTACTGTATACTCCCATCTTCCCCCAACTCCCTCACAGCCTACTGGATACTCCCTTCCAATCCATCTTCCCCCAACTCCCTCACAGCCTACTGTATACTCCCTTCCAATCCATCCTCCCCCAACTCCCTCACAGCCTACTGTATACTCCCTTCCAATCCGTCCTCCCCCATCTCCCTCACAGCTGTATATACTCCCTTCCGATCCATCTTCCCCCATCTCCCTCACAGGCTACTGTATACTCCCTTCCAATCCATGTTCCATCTCTCTCACAGCCTACTATATACTCCCTTTCAATCCATCCTCCATCTCTCTCACAGCCTACTGTATACTCCCTTCCAATCCATCCTCCCCCATCTCCCTCACAGCCTACTGTATACTCCCAGTCCATCCTCCATCTCTCTCACAGCCTACTGTGTACCCCCTTCCAATCCATCCTCCCCCATTTCCCTCACAGCCTACTGTATACTCCCTTCCAATCTGTCCTCCCCGTCTCCCTCACAGCCTACTGTATACTCCCTTCCAATCCATCCTCCCCCATCTCCTTCACAGCCTACTGTATACTCCCTTCCAATCCATCCTCCCCGATCTCCTACACAGCCCACTGTATACTCCCTTCCAATCCATCCTCCCCCATCTCCCTCACAGCCTACTGTATACTCCCTTCCAATCCATCCTCCCCCAGCTCCCTCACAGCCTACTGTATACTCCCTTCCAATCCATCCTCCCCCGTCTCCCTCATAGCCTACTGTATACTCCCAATCCATCTTCTCCCATTTCCCTCACAGCCTACTGTATACTCCCTTACAATCCATCTTCTCCCATCTCCCTCACAGCCTACTGAACTCCCTTCCAACCCGTCCTCCCCCATCGCCTGCTAAAGGCCACAGTTTCCAAGGTTTCATTTTGTTTTGCTTTTAAAGTATTAGAGACTGAATTTCTGCCTCATGCAGTGAAATTTCAAGGTAGAAAAAATGTTTTCTGTGATACTTTGTCATCACTATACCCTATCCTACAGCAAAAAAGGAAGTTGGTTTTTGTTTGTTTTTGAGACAGAATCTTGCTGTTGCCCAGGTTGGAGTGCAATGGCACAATCTTGGCTCACTGCAACCTCCGCCTCCTGGGTTCAAGAGATTGTCCCGTCTCAGCCTCCTGAGTAGCTGAGATTACAAGCATCCGCCACCATGCCCAGCTAATTTTTTGTATTTATTTATTTATTTGTTTATTGAGATGGAGTCTTGCTTTGTTGCCCAGGCTGTAGTGCAGTGACACAATCTTGGCTCACTGCAACCTCTGCCTCCCGGGTTCAAGTGATTCTCCTGCCTCAGCCTCCCAAGTAGCTGGGATTACAGATGCGAGCCACCATGCCAGACTAATTTTGTATTTTTAGTAGAGACAGGCTTTGTCCATGTTGGTCAGGCTGCTCTTGAACTCCTGACCTCAGATGATTCGCCTGCCTCGGCCTCCCGAAGTGCTGGGATTACAGAAGTGAGCCACTGCACCCGGCCTGGAAGTTGTTTTTTTAAGCCCAGCTCATTTGTGAAAATATCACATGCTCCTTATTTTCATACCCAAATTTCTCATATCCATAAACTTCCACATTTTATTTCTCTCAGAAGCATACAATCTCTTTCTAGATTTCCTCCTCCTGTCAAAGGTATTTTCTTCTTTTGTTTAACGTAAATGAATAAATCTAGTCTGTTATTACTTAACAAAGTTTTTAAAAACTCAGTGTGTCAACCTATCTCTCTGCTCTTTTAACTTCCTATACTTTTTTGTACAGCATAACTCTCTTAAACTCGAACTTATACTGTTAGTAGCTTATCTGCAAACAGGGAGAAGGGGTATCATGGAGTTGGGAGTTCCAGAGGAGGGAAAGGTTTCGGGTCATGGGGGAATGCCATTGAGAATTGACAATGGGTGCTGAGAAGGACAATCAGAATCAGTGGAAATAAGACAACAGGAATTTGTGCTGAACATGGTCACGTGGTTTCATGACTCTCCCCAACAATGTGGAAGCTCAGAGGCAAAGGGAAAAAAAAAACGGAGAGACCAGGGCTGATGGCAGGCGCGGTAAACCTGGTCATGCCACTCCTCTGCTTACAGTCCTTCAGAGGCTTCCCGTTTCTTCAAGAGACCTTCCAGATCCTTCACCATCTAGCAATGCCCATTTCTTCAGCTTCCTTGTGTATCACTCTCCCCTTGGCTTTCAAACTTCCATCACCCTGGCCGACTGTTTTCATACTCATGGCTTTTGCACATTCTGTTCCTTTTAACCATGTGTTATCCTCACTTTCCACCCTTTGCTTCAGCTTAAAAATCACTTCCTCAGAAAAGCCTTTCCTGGCCGGGCACAGTGGCTCATGCCTAATCTCAGCACTTTGGGAGGCCAAGGCGGGTGGATCACCTGAGGTCAGGAGCCCAAGACCACCCTGGCCAACATGGAGAAACCCCGTTTCTACTAAAAATACAAAAATTAGCTGGGTGTGGTGGTGCATGCCTGTAATCCCAGCTACTCAGGAGGCTGAGGCAGGAGAATCGCTTGAACCTGGAGACGGAGTTGCGGTTAGCTGAGCCGAAATCACACTACTGCACTCCAGCCTGGGTGACAAGAGTGACAAGAGTGAAACTCCGTCTCCAAAAAAAAAAAAGAAAGAAAGAAAAGGCTTTCCTGACCCTAATCCAATCAGAACTCTATCCATATAGTCTCTCAACATGTGCTTTACTTCTCTTTTATCGGATCTGTCACAATTGTATGTTTATTTGTACAAATCCCCTTTTCATACATAGAAATAGCTCTGTAGAGGCAGGCATGTGGTCTATTTTGTTCACTGCTGAATTCGCAGCATCTAGCTTGAGTACCTGTCACCAACAGGAACAGGTGTTCAATAAACGTATTGAATAGGTTAATGAATGGCAGGAAGATTTAGGTATAAGGCCTTGGGCAAGTTTTTATTTTGTTGTTTGTTTATTTTAACTAGATCTTCATCTCCTATCTGTTAGATGGTGATAGTAAGAAAAACTAACAACCTCAGAATTGCTGTGTGAATTGAAAGAGACAATGCATGTAGTATGCTTCGCATGGTACCTGTCACATGATGAGGGCTAGGAAATGTTCCTTCTTATTATCATCATTAAAAATCAGCTCTGTGCGCAAATGGAACTCTCATACATTGCTGGTAGCACTGTGAAAGTGATACAGCCACTTTGGAAAACAGTTTACCAGTTTCTTAGAAAGTTAAACACAGACATATCATATAACACGGCAGTCCCACGTCTGCATATTTACCCAAGTGACATGAAAACTTATGTTCACACAAAAATCTGTACATGAATGTTTATAGCAGCTTTATTCATAATTGCCAAAAACTGGAAAAACCCATATGTCCTTCAACCAGGGACTAGATAAACAAATTGTGGTGCATTCATACAGTGGAATACCACTCAGCAAGAAGATGTGAGCTACAGATCCATGCAGCAACACGGATGAGTTTTAAATACTTTATGACAGATGAAAGGAGCCAGACTGAAAAGGTGTCATACTGTATGATTCCATCTAGATGATATTCTGGAAATATCAAAACTATAGGGATAGGCCGGGCATGGTGGCTCATGCCTGTAACCCCAGCACTTTGGGAGCCTGAGGCAGGCGGATCACCTGAGCTCAGGAGTTTGAGACCAGACTGCCCAACATGGCGAAATCCCATCTCTACTAAAAATACAAAAAGTAGCCAGATGTGGTGGTGGGCGCCTGTAATCCCAGCTACTCAGGAGGCTGAGGCAGGAGAATTGCTTGAAGGCAGAGGTTGCAATAAGCTGAGATTGCACCACTGCACTCCAGCCTGGGTGATAGAGCAAGACTCCATCTCAAAAAACAAAAAACAAACAAACAAAAAACTATAGGGACAGAAATCAAGTCAGTGGTTGCCGGTGGATGGGGTGAGGCAAGAGGGAATTTGGGAGAATAATGAAATTGTCCTATAACTAGATTGTGGTAGTAACATGGTTCTATGCATTTATTTGTTTATTTATTTTGTTTGTTTGTTTTGTTTTTTGAGATGGAATCTTGCTCTGTCACCCAGGCTGGAGTGCAATGGTGCAGTCTTGGCTCACTGCAACCTCCGCCTCTCAGGTTCAAGTGATTCTGTGCACCAGCACAGCAGGCTAATTTTTGTATTTTTAGTAGATAGAGACGGGTTTTACCGTGTTGGCCAGGCTGGTCTCAAACCCCTGACCTCAAGTGATCCGGCAGCCTCGGCCTCCCCAAGTGCTGGGATTATAGGCATGAACCACCACACCCAGTCATTTATATACATTTATCAAAACTCATTGCATCATAAATTGCAAGAGCAAATTTTACTGTATGTAAATATCTTAATTTTTTAAAGGAAAAAAAAGTCCAAAATAAGTAGCTATAATTACCTTTTCCTTTTAGAAAAAGGCATTCATATTTTCTGAGCATGAAAGAACTACAGGCTCACTGTAGACATTTGGGAAAATGTACAAGGGATGTACATTCATCACGTGCAGAAAAGTAGTATTTCCTTGCTGTCAGTTTTATTGGTACAGAATACACACAAAGCTGGGACCATGCTGTGCATTTTTTAAATGAAATTATACATTTTGCTTTCTGAAATATATTGTGCACATTTTTCATGTCATTAATTTTCCAAATCATGATTTTATGAATCAATATTTTATGTTTACTTAAGAGACAGAGTCTCACTCTGTGGCCCAGGCTGGAGTGCAGTGATGCAAAGCAAGCATAGCTCACCGCAGCCTCGAACTCTGGGGTCATGCAATCCTCAGTGGTGGGATGAGATCTAAACCCCTGATATTCAGTCTCAGAAAGTCAGTAATTCCCTGCCTCAGCCTCCGGAGCAGCTGGGGCTGCAGGCCTGTGCCACTGCACCAGGTTCAATTTATATTTTATTTTGTCTTTTTTTTCTTTTTTTTCAATGTATGTTTTTTAGCATTCCTCTGGTGTTAGAAATTACATTGTTTATATAATTATTGTCAATTAAAAATAAAAGAAAAAACCATACTGCTCCAATTTTTTACTTTGAGCAACTCTGATAACAACAACAAAAAAAGTTCAGTGGCGCCAACGCGTTTCCCTCCTGGAGTTTTCCGGTTCACCTGGTGGAGCGAGTCTTCTTGGCCTGCAATTCCCTGGTTGTTTTCAGCGTCTGCAGGAAAGGTGGTTCCACAGGGCGATGGGTGATCTGGCTTCTTTGTTCCTTTGTGGGGGTAAGGGCTGGGCACCTCACTATTTCCTGTATTACCAGCTTGAATTTGCATCGCGCTGTTAATATTTAATCCTCTCCACATCCATGCGGGGTAGTAATTTGTTCCAGATCACACAGCTTATCAGTGGTGGAATATTCAGGACTTAGACCCCTGATAGTCAACCTCAGTAAACGTCTCCCCAGCTCCAGGACGCTGCGTCATCTGGCTTTAAAAAAGACGTTTCTGGCCGGGCGCGGTGGCTCACGCCTGTAATCCCAGCACTTTGGGAGGCTGAGGCGGGCGGATCACGAGGTCAGGAGCAACATGGTGAAACCTCCTCTCTACTAAAAATACATAAATGAGCCGGGCGAGGTGGCGGGCGCCTGTAATCCCAGCTACTCAGGAGGCTGGGGCAGGAGAATCGCTTGAACCCGGGAGGCGGAGCTTGCAGTGAGCCGAGATCGCGCCACTGCACTCCAGCCTGGGCGACAGAGCGAGACACCAGATACCGTCTCAAAAAAAGAAAAGAAAAGAAAAGAAAAACAACAACGACCAAAAAAGCGTTTCTCCCCATACTGCGCAGAGCCCGCCGCACGGGGAATTCCTCTCTATCGAGTGGACGCTGTCCCGTCCTACGAAGGTCCCTGGCGACACCGCCACGTGCCAGCTGGGATCACGTCGTCCCCACGGCCGGGACACCCGCTGCCACTGACCGAGGGGCCCCGGGACCTGCGGAGGCTGTGGGCTGTGGGTCGCGACGCCGCCGGGCCGACTTTCACCCGGGCGTGCTGCTGGGGGCCCCGCCCTGCCCCAACCTCGCGGTCCTCGCGGGGGGCGAGCCTTGGGGAGCGAAGAGGCCGCGCCATCCTGAGGACGCGCTGAGGGCACGCGCGGCCGCCGGGGCAAAGCGTTGCCGGGGAGACCCGGGACCTGACAGGAACGCAGCCCCTCTCGGTCCGCCGCGATCCCACAGTTCCGCGGTCCCGGAAGTGCCCTGGCCTCCCGGAAGTGCCGCAGCGGCTGACAGAGCGGCTGACGGAGCCGGGCTCGCCAGGTGGCTGCTGCGAGGGGGTTGCCGTGCTGGGGCCTGGGAGGCGGCTGGAGGCTTGAGTGGGGCTCGCGGCGGGGGTCGGCAGGGGGCCGGGTGGCGGAATGATGGAGGAGGAGGAACTGGAGTTCGTGGAGGAGCTGGAAGCCGTGCTGCAGCTCACGCCCGAGGTGCAGCTGGCCATCGAGCAGGTGAGCGTTCCGCCCCTCGGGAGGGGAGACGCGAGCGCGGGCGCTGGGGAGGCCGCGGCGGGTGGACGGAGGGCCGGGGCCCGGGGCAGCAGGGAAGTGAAGTGGGGAGGTGGCCCGGGTGAGAAGGGGTGTCTGAATCAGAAGGAAAGGAAGGGGAACCCTTTCTAGGCTTCGATTGTCTTTGGCGAGGGCGGGGGGTCCTGGTGGTTTTGGGGAAAAGGAATTGTGCGCCGAGAGAGGACGGCGCTAGGAGAATGCGGGCCTTGGGTGGCATCTTCAGTTTCTGGGGACTGTGGGGGCTTCATTCATTTACCAGGCTCGTGCCAACGCCGCGGTTTCGCAAGCTGGCCCCTCGCGAGTGGCTTGGAACTGGGGGGAGGGCATGACTTTAATTTCTGACGCGGATGGCAGAGCAGAGAGAAAGGGTTGAAAAATGACATTGTTACCATTCTTTTTTTTTTTTTTTTTTTTTTTGTTTGTTTGTTTTTTGAGACGGAGTCTCGCTCTGTCGCCCAGGCTGGAGTGCAGTGACGCGATCTCGGCTCACTGCAAGCTCCGCCTCCCGGGTTCACGCCATTCTCCTGCCTCAGCCTCCCGAGTAGCTGGGACTACAGGCGCCCGCCACCGCGCCCGGCTAATTTTTTTTTTTGTATTTTTAGTAGAGACGGGGTTTCACCGTGGTCTCGATCTCCTGACCTTGTGATCCGCCCGCCTCGGCCTCCCAAAGTGCTGGGATTACAGGCGTGAGCCACCGCGCCCGGCCACCATTTTTAAAAGGTTGACAATTCCTACCGTTGAATCGTTTGGCTGAGGTCGGAGAATACTCCCAGAGTCTCTTTTCCCTGCAGGACCTTTTTTTTTTTCTGAGATGGAGTCTCGCTGTGTCGCCCAGGCTGGGATGCAATGGCGCGATCTCGGCTCACTGCAACCTCCGCCTCCTGGGTTCAAGCGATTCTCCTGTCTCAGCCTCCCGAGTAGCTGGGATTACAGGCGCCCGCCACCGCGCCTGGCTAATTTTTGTATTTTTGGTAAAGACGGGAGTTTCACCGTGTTGAACAGGATGGTCTCGAACTCCTCAGCTCAAGTGACCTGCCCGCCTCGGCCTCCCAAAGTGCTGGGATTACAGACGTGAGCCACCACGCGCGGCCCTGCCTGCAGGAACTCTTCCCTTTGCAAGTTTATTGAAATTTTAAGGCTAATGATATTAGAAATAGGGATTATATTATGTTATGTTATGTTATGTTATGTTATTTTTTTGAGACAGAGTCTCGCTCTGTCGCCCAGGCTGGAGTGCGGGGGTGCCATCTCGGCTCACTGCAACCTCCACCTCCCGGGTTCAAGCGGTTCTCCTGCCTCAGCCTCCCGAGTAGCTGGGATTACAGGAGCCCGCCACCACGCCCGGCTCATGTTTGTATTTTTAGTAGAGATGAGGTTTCACCATGTTGGCTAAGCTGGTCTCGGACTCCTGACCTCAGGCGATCTGCCCGCCTCGGCCTCCCAAAGTGCTGGGATTACAGGTGTGAGCCGCTGCACCCCGTCAGAAATAATGATTTCTAATACTGCAGGGTATTGCTCCTGATAAAGGGAGAAAGTCTTCCTTAAAGGAATTGTCATGAAGTTTTATGATTTAAGAAAGGGATTTATGATTGAGGAAATGGACAATTCCATCATGTCTTATTTAATGGCCCCTGAGAAGCCCTTTTCTTTTCTTTTATTTTTTTGAGACGGAGTCTCGCTGGGTCGCCCAGGCTGGAGTGCAGTGGCGCAGTCTCGGCTCCTTGCAAGCTCCGCTTCCCGGGTTCGTGTCTAAGTTAAACGTGATTTCCACTGTACCAGTAGTTGACATATTTTGACTCTTAATACTTACCGTGGGCCTGCCACTGTACTAAGTAATGTATTGTCCCATTTATAGAGGTGTGTGTGTATGTGTGTACGTGTGTGTGTGTGTGTTTGAGACAGGGTGTTGCTTCTCATCTACCTCCCCTTGATGTGGTAGAAGGCTTCAACTTTTCTAACAGTTGTCTTAGAAGACATTTGGATTCTTTGGCTCTGTATTTCTTTGGAAGGCTTCTTCAGAGATGAAGTTGCTTCCCACAGTGATAACTCTATCAAGCTGGTGAGACCCAGTGTCCAGCAGATAATTTGGCTGCTTGTGTCATCCTCCTTGTTGCATGTTCTTCGGGTTGTTAGGGAGTTAGCTATATTTCTCAGAGGTGGACTGTTTTTGAGACAGGATCTCACCCTGTCACCCAGGTTGAAGTTCAGTGGTACAGTCTCGGCTCACTGCAACTTAACCTCCTGGGCTCCGGTGATCCTCCCACCCCAGCCTCCCAGGTAGCTGGGACTACGACAGGCATGTGCCGTGGCACCCAGCTAATTTTTTTTGTAGAGATGTGGTTTCGCCATGTTGCCCGGGCCAGTCTCCAACTCCTGAGCTCAAGCGATCCACCCAGCCTTATTTTTATATATTTATTTATTTATCTATTTATTTATTTAATTTTATTTTGAGATAGAGTCTTGCTCTGTCGCCCAGACTGGAGTGTAGTGGTGTGATCTTGGCTCATGCAACCTCCACCTCCTGGGTTCAAGTGATTCTCCTGCCTCAGCCTCCTGAGTAGCTGGGATTACAGGTGTGCACCACCACACCCAGCTGATTTTTGTATTTTTAGTAGAGACTGACCTCAGGTGATCCACCCGCCTTGGCCTCCCAAAGTGCTGTGATTACGGGTTTGAGTCACTATGCCTGACCCTTTATTTTCCTTTTAATTGACAAATTAAAATTATATATATATATATTTATGGTGTACCAGCTGTTTTTATATATAATCCTCTCTTTCTATATAGGTGTTTCCAAGCCAGGACCCTCTAGATCGAGCAGATTTCAATGCTGTCGAATATATCAACACCCTGTTCCCAACAGAGCAAGTAAGTAGAGTTTCAGGTTTCCTTCCTTTCAGCGGCTTCTGGCGCATCCTGGGTGTCATGCTTTGCGTGCTACACTAGATCATCTACCGGCCCTTGATAAACAAGGGAGAGTGAAATTCAAATCAAACTCCATCGTCACCACCTGGGGCAGTGAGCCACACTGTGTTGGAATGGAATTCGTTGTATAGTGAACATATTAATAATAATTGTGCTTGTAGGTTGTGAGAGTCCTCCCAGATTTTCTGCTGTAATGGAAAGTGGAAGGGATTTTTATAATGTAGTAGGGAAAGGTGGGGGTGAGGCAGGCAGGAGAAGCCCAGAATCATGAAGCCACTTTCACCTCTATTTCAAGATGTAAATTTTTATTTTTGTTTATTAGTTTTTTTGAGATGGAGTTTTGCTCTTGTCACTCAGGCTGGAGTGCAATGGCATGGTCTCGGCTCACTGCAGTCTCTGCCTCCCAGGTTCAAGCGATTCTTATGCCTCAGCCTTGTGAGTAGCTGGGACTATAGGCACTCACCACCACGCCTGGCTAATTTTTATGTTTTTAGTAGAGATGGGGTTTCACCATGTTGGCCAGGCTGGTCTCAAACTCCTGACCTCGTGATCTACCCGCCTCAGCCTCCCAAAGTGCTGGGATTACAGGTGTGAGCCACTGTGCCTGGCCTCAAGAGACAAATTTTTAGGCTTTATGTTTTATTATTTTTTGTCCGGTGATTTGCCTATAGAGATGGATTTTCTTTCCAAATTGTTTTTTGGGTGTTTGGGTGAGGAGTAGACCAGAACTGGAAGCAGCAGAGTTGGGAGAAGGGCAGCGAGAGTCCCGCTTAGTTTTCATTTCTTCAGTCAGCATTTGTTCAGTAGGTGCCTGTCATGTGTTGTCAGTCACTGTCCCAGGTGCTGGGGGTACAGAGATGAATAAGATCCAGTCCATGCCCTTGAGGTGTGCAGGGTCAAGTGGTGGGAGACCCTGGTGAATGCCGTAAGTGACGATGGGACGGTGCGGTAAGGAAACAAAGACCAGTTCTTCCAAGGAAAATTACAACTTCAGAGAGGAGGTAGCCTGTGTGCCGAGCTTGAGAGATTCATTCATGTATTCATTCAGTAAAACGTAGCCGTCGTTTATTAAATGTCTACTAAGTGTCAGGTACTATTTTTAGAAACCAGGGAGAAATGTAAACATGACAGATCTGGTCTTGGTCTCATGGAGTCTAGTGTAGGGAGGAAGACAAGAAATAAATCAACAGATACACTGTAGATGATCAAACATGGTGGCTGTGATCCCAAGCAGGTTCCCTGACAGAGCGTGATGCATGGGCGGGAGGTCCTTTAGATAAAGGAGCTTAATGGGAAGCTCTCTATGAGGTGGTTCCTTCTAAACTGAGACCTGAGGGACAAGGAGGAGTCAAGCTTGCAGCAGTCTGGCAGGACAGTATTCTAGACAGAGCCAGCAGCCAGGTGTCTCTTCCAGGATGATGAGGGAAGGAAGGTATGGGCGGAAAGCAACACAGGTGCCGAGGGAAGAAACTGAAGGCACAGCCTCTTCCAGTATGATAAAGGAAATAGTTAGAATAAGAAAAGTTATAATAGAAATAGGATATAGAGATGATTATATATGGATATTATCAATCATTAGTCTTTAGTATTAATCTTTGTTTCATTATTATAACCAAGGAAAAACCAGGCCATACAGAGTTAGGAGCTGAAGGAACATCGTAAGAAGTGACCAGAAGACAAGAGAGAGAGCCCTCTGTCACGCCTGGATAAGGGCCGTTTGAAGGCACCTTGGTCTAGCGGTAGCGCCAGTGCCTGGGAAGGCACCTGTTACTTAGCGGACTGTGAAAGGGAGTCTCCCTTTCCCTGGGGAAATTAGAGAACACTCTGCTCCACCAGTTGGCCTGCCCGCAGTCATCCGGAGGCTTAAATGTCCCCCTGTGGTGCTGTGCTTCAGTGGTCACGCTCCTGGTCCACTTTCCTGTTCCGTCTGTACACCTGGCTCCTCCTTTTAAGTTCTTAGAAGATAGCAGTAGCAGAATTAGTGAAAGCATTAAAGTCTTTGATCTTTCTGATGAGTGCATAGAAAAATGCTGACATATGCTGTCCTCCCTCTCTGCTTCAGCTACCACAAAGGGAAGGGCCCCCTGTCACGTGGACATGTGACTTGCTTGACCTTATCCATCATTTGAGATGACTCACACTCCTTTCCCTGCCCCCTTGCCTTGTATGCAATCCATAGCAGTGCGTCCAGGCGTTCGAGGCCACTACTGGGCTCCGCGCACTGGTGGTGGTGGTCCCCTGGGCCCAGCTGTCTTTCCTACTACTGCTTAGTTCCGTGTCTGTCTTTCTATAATCTCTCGTCTCTGCACACAAAGAGAAAACCCACAAGACCCTGTAGGGCTGGACGCTACAGAAGGCCCTTCTAAACATAGGACCAAGGCGCAGAAACAGGAGACACAGGATGTGCACCGTGAATAGAGACTCACAGATGAGGCTGAGGAGGGAGAGCAAGGATCCTGGGAGATCTGTGTTCTAGGCTTATGGTCGCCAGTTTTTTGGAGACCACATGCCTCTCAGTGAAATGCTTTTTTTCTTTCTTCCTTTCTTTTAAAACAGAGTGTTACTCTATTGCCCAGGCTGGAGTGCAGTGGCACAGTCATAGCAGCCTTGAACTCCCGAGCTCTAGCGCTCCCCACACATTGGCCTTCTGAGTAGCTGGTACTACAGGTGCATGCCACCACACACAGCTAATTTTAAAAATTGTTTAGTAGAAACAAGATCTCACTATGAAGCCCAGGCTGGTCTTGAACTCCTGAGCTAATGTGATCCTCCCACCTCGGCCTCCCAAAGTGCTGGGATTACAGGCGTGAGCCACTGCACCTGGCCCAAATATTTTTCACACAACTGATTTTCTTTTCTTTTCTTTTTTTTTTTGAGACAAAGTCTCGTTATTGTCCCCCAGGCTGGAGTGCAATGGCATGATCTTAGCTCACTGCAACCTCTGCCTCCCAGGTTCAAGTGATTCTCCTGCCTCAGCCTCCTGAGTAACTAGGATTACGGGCACGCACCACCACACCCAGCTAATTTCTGTATTTTTAATAGAGATGGGGTTTCACCATGTTGGCCAGGACAGTCTTGATCTCCTGACCTCATGATCCATCCACCCCGGCCTCCCAAAGTGTTGGGATTACAGGCATGAGCCACCACGCCCAGCCCCAGCTGATTTTTAATTTTTTTTAATAGACTGGGCTTTGCTGTGTTGCCCAGACTGGTCTTGAACTCCTGGTCTCAAGCCACCCTCCTGCCTCATCCTCTCAGAGTGCTAGGATTACAGATTTGAGCCACTGTGCATGACCGTAAGTTAAGGATTTGGAACTTGGGTTTCTAGGTAGCCAGATTTGGCTGACTGGGTGGGCATTGGCAGCTTTACGCTTTACCCAGTTACTGGGTGTAAGGAGAAAGAGCAGGTTTCAGTGGCAAGTAGGGCTGGAGTGGGGTGTAAGGGTGAGCCTGAGTTTGAGCATACTCAGGTCATCTGGGTGGAAATAAGTACTTGGGTATTTGCGTGTGGAGCTCATGATCCCCGTTATTGTGACCATCTTGGCAGATCCTTCCAAACTTTTTTTAATGGACATACTGATTTTTAAAATAAATTTTAAAAGACGATATACTGTGTGATTGTCTTTTTTGAGATTTCACAAAAAGCCTTTATAGCTCATCATTTTGTATGAAAGGGGAATTTTAGGAATTAGCTGGAGATAGACATTTGGGAATAGCTACGATAAAGATAGTAGTTGCTGATTCACCAAAACAAAAAGATGTGTTAGATTTGAAAATTATGTAGGAAACCATCAGGTTCTCACCTCTTGTGGTGTTTGTGTATATGCTGTATTTTTTTAAAACTACTGAAAACTCAAGATATTTGTCATTCCGCAGATTCAGTTCCCTGTCTTGTCTACGTGTGCCCCGTGTATATGCTAATGTGTAGTCACGTCTCTTAGAGTAACTCAGGAAATTTGTGAAATAGGGTTGTCTTTACTTCTGTAGTCTCAGAGTTTCACTTAGCAGGTCATCTACCAAGCCAGATTCCTGTGGATCTTAATGAAAAGGTAGTAGAAAGTAGTGGAATAGCTTATAATTTAACTAGTGTTAGATCTTGGGCAAAAACCGTCTGTATACCTCATGGACCTACAGTAAACACTTGTAAATTATGAGTGTCCATGGTTTAAAGTAGAGTTCAGTGTATCAAGAGTGAATTTAGTGTTACTGTGAGGAGGAGGGTGAGAATACATTGCTGTTGAGTGGACGTACTTGTGTGTGTGTGGCTGTCTGGAGCCTGTCGAGGAGCGGACGTACTTGTGTGTGTGTGGCTGTCTGGAGCCTGTCGAGGAGCGGACGTACTTGTGTGTGTGTGGCTGTCTGGAGCCTGTCGAGGAGCGGACGTACTTGTGTGTGTGTGGCTGTCTGGAGCTTGTCGAGGAGTGGACGTACTTGTGTGTGTGTGGCTGTCTGGAGCCTGTCGAGGAGTGGACGTACTTGTGTGTCTGTGGCTGTCTGGAACCTGTCGAGGAGCGGACGTACTTGTGTGTGTGTGGCTGTCTGGAGCCTGTCGAGTGGACGTACTTGTGTGTCTGTGGCTGTCTGGAGCCTGTCGGGTGGCGTGGAATGGATGCCTTTTTCTGTTTCACTGGGCCAGGTCTGAGAGGAGCCTGGATTTTCCATGCAGCAGAGTGCCTGTGGGGCTTTAAATAGTAGCCAAGTTTGGTGACAGTGGTCGAGAAAACCTTTTAAATCTCCTGATTAATTAATTAAACTGAAAATCATCATTTGGAAGTTTGATTAGAGGAAACTAAATGAAATTTATGAAAAACTAATATAAAGCTAACATACTTAGGAAGTTTGAGAAAAGAGTGAAATGGGGAGGTTTCTAAAGAGTTTTTGGTGACCCCAGAAATGCTCTGGATCTGTGTTGTTAAGAGAAAAAACGCAAGGTCCGGCTCACGGCTCTATTCTCCAATCCCAGCACTTTGGGCGGCCAAGGCGGGTGGATCGCTGAGGCAGGAAGATCGCTTGAGCCTTGGAGGTGGAAGTTGCAGTCAGCTGAGATCGTGCCACTGCACTCCAGCCTGGGCGACAGAATGAGATCATGCCTTTAAAAAAATGAAGATAATAAAAAAGATGCCAAATTGCTTATCCCAGTTTATTTTTGTATAGCTAGATAGTTTCATAGTAGAAGGCAATATGCAAAAATTCTGATTGTGGTCATACTGTGGTGTGCAGATGACTTATTTTCTCTAATTGTCAAGAATTACCTTTAGAATCAGGAAATATTTTTCAATAATTAAAACATTTAAAAATTAAACAATTAAAACTGTACAGCCACATTATAACTAAACGAGATGTGTGATTCTCAAAGCTAAGATAAACCCCTCTGCCCAGCCAATGTGCGTTCCCACAGGGCTTTTCTGCAACTCCAGGAGAGGCCCTCAGCCCTGGTGAGGATCGCTGTCATAGCCAGACACTGAACTGATGGGAGTGGGTGTGTCATAGCTGTCGGGTGTCTTGGGGCGCAGGAAAATTAGGTCAAGAACCATTGCGTTAGAGGTAGATTATAGGGTAAGAAAGAGGATCTCTGCAGCCTCAGGCAAAGCACCTGTCCTTTCAGAGCACATTTGTGATGTGTTTTTTTATTTGAGACGGGTTCCCCCTCTGTCACCCAGGTTGGAATGTAGTGGTGTGATCTCGGCTCACTGCAACCTCTGCCTCCCGGGCTCAAGCCATCCTCCCACCTCAGCCTCCTGAGTAGCTGGTACCACAGGTGTGCACCAGCATGCCCAGGTAATTTTTTGTATTTTTGGTAGAGACAGGGTTTTGCCAGGTTGCCCAGGCTGGTCTTGAACTCCTGAGCTTAGGCAACCCACCCACCTCGGCCTCCCAAAGTGTTGGGATTACAGGCGTGAGCCACCGCGCGGGGCTTCATATTTCCCAGTCTTAACATTGAAGAGGAGAAAAGTGTGCCTGGCATGGCAGAGGGGATTGAGGGAAATCATTCCTGTGAAGTGCCTACAGTTGTTGCCTAAGAGACCCACACTAAATGCTGGCAGCCTTTCGCTTTTGCCCCCGCAACAGAAAGCCTGGAAATGAAGGAAAAACAGTCACCCAAGGGCCACCTAATAATCAAATATTATAACTTTAGGATATTTCTTTCTCTTCTTATTTATTTATTTATTTATTTATTTATTGAGACGGAGTCTCTCTCTTGCCCGGGCTGCAGTGTAGTGGTGTGATCTCGGCTCACCGCAACCTCTGCCTCCCAGGTTCAAGCAATTCTTCTGCCTCAACCTCCCGAGTAGCTGGGATTACAGACAACTGCCACCACGCCCGGCTAATTTTTTTTTGTATTTTTAGTAGAGACGGTGTTTCACCATGTTGACCTGGCTGGTCTCGAACTCCTGACCTTGTGATCTGCCCAACTCGGCTTTGCAAAGTGCTGGGATTACAGGCGTGAGCCACCACGCCCGGCCTATTTTTATTTTTATTTATTTTTTCTTTTTGAGATTCTCACTCATCTTCCAGGCTGCAGTGCAGTGGCTCCATCACAGCTCACTGTGCCCTGCAACTCCCAGGCTCAATCAGTCTTCTCTCCTCAGCCTCATAAGTAGCTTGTACTACAGGCGTGTGCCACCACACTGGCTAATTTTTCTATTTTTTGTGGAGACGGAGTTTCACCGTGTTGTCCAGTTTGGTCTCTAACTCTTGGGCTCAAGCAGTCCACCCACCTCAGCCTCCCAAAGGACAGACATAAGCCTCCACACCCGGCCTCTGTTCTTTTTAATAGTTACATTCATTATATTATAAAAATGATATTATAGGGCCAGGTGCGCTGCCTCATTCCTGTAATCCCAGGGCTTTGGGAGGCCAAAGCGGGAGCGTTGCTTGAAGCCAGGAATTCAAGATCAGCTTGGGCAACATAGCAAGACCCTGTGTCTATAACAAAATAGGAAAATTAGCCAGGCTTCGTGCACATACCTGTGTTCCCAGCCACTCAGGAGGCTGGGGTGGGAGGATTGCTTGAGCCCAGGAGTTTGAGGTTACAGTAAGCACCACGGCAGTCCAGCCTAGGTGACAGAGGGAGCTGCCATCTTAAAGGTGGGCTGTTTGATATTATAAAAATACTTGATATCATAAAATGATATTAGAAATATTTTCCTCTTGGCTAGGCACAGTGGCTCATGCCTGTAATCCCAGCACTTTGGGAGGCCAAGGCGGGCAGATCACGAGGTCAGGAGATCGAGACCATCCTGGCTAACATGGTGAAACCCCATCTCTACTAAAAATACAAAAATTAACTGGGCCTGGTGGGACGTGCCTGTAATCCCAGCTACTCGGGAGGCTGAGGCAGGAGAATGGCATGAACCAGGGAGTCTGGCAGTGAGCTGAGATCGTGCCGTTGCTCTCCAGCCTTGTGACAGCTAGTCTCCATCACACACAAAACTATAGGTATATATTAATTATATATAAATTAATTTCTCTTGTTTAAGATTCTTTTTTTTGTTTTTGTTTTTGAGACAGGGCTGTTTAACCCAGGCTGGAGTGCAGTGGTGCAAACATGGCTCACTGCAGCCTCGACCTTCTGGGCTCAAGTGATCCTCCCACCTCAGCCTCCTGAGTACCTGGGACTACAGGCACCCGCCACCACGCCTGGCTAACTTTTTTATTTTTTGGAGAGATGGGGTCTCTGTCTGGGCTGGTCTTGAATTCCTGGGTTTGAGTGATCCTCCCACCTTAGCCTCCCAAAATGCTGGGATTACAGGCATGAGCCATCATGCCCAGCCTGAGATTCATTTTTACCTCAAGCTGGTCTTGGATTTCTGAAAATTCTGAGTAACTGTTGGCTTAGTCAGCACAGTAAGATGAGCTGTGATGACCCAGTCTGACATCTCAAACACTCAGGGCCCGTTTCTCTTACCAGACCTGCTCCTGGAAGGCACCTAGCTGCCTCCTCCCCTCAGAAGTAGCCAGAAGTGATTTATAAGCATATTTCCTGCAATATCCCTAATTCCTTCTGAGATAAAATATTTGTTAAGGGAGAGAGAAAGAAGATTTGCTAAATTGTATTTTGAAAACTAGTATTAAAATAGTACTGTAAAATTGTACCTCATCTCGTCCATTAGGGGGCACCATTTCCTCACATTTTCTCATCTCTAAGGTCAGAAGTGATCCCTTTGTTTTGTCATTATAATAAGCTTTATTATAGTCACAGTACTAGTGCATAGTCAATAATTATAAAATACAGACAAAAAGAAGACTTTTTTTTTTTTGAGAAGGAGTTTTGCTCTTGTTGCCCAGGTGGGAGTGCAACGGCCTGATCTCAGCTCATTGCAGCCTCCGCCTCCTGGGTTCAAGCGATTCTCCTGCTTCAGCCTCTTGAGTAGTTGGGATGACAGGTGCCCTCCACCACGCCTGGCTAATTTTTTTTTTTTTTGTATTTTCAGTAGAGATGGGGTTTCGCCATGATGGTCAGGCTGGTCTCAAACTCCTGACCTCAGGTGATCTGCCCACCTCAGCCTCCCAAAGTGCTGGGATTAGAGGCATGAGCCACTGCACCCAGCCCAAGAAGCAAAATTTGAAATCCCTTCTTTTCATATTGTAATACATAGTTGATAGATTATAGCTACTAATGCTGCAACTACTAATAGATTACAACTACTCCTATTTATCGTTCCAGACTTTTTTCTAATGAATCTATATACTAAAAAACAAATTTGTGTATTTATTAAAGTATAACATAATACAGAGGAGTACACAAATCTTAAGGGTACAACTTGATGAATTTTCACAAAATAAACATAGCCATGTCACCGCCACCCATATCAAGAAATAAACCATTTTAAAAAACTTCAGAAGGCCTTTCCTTGCGTCTTCACTGTCACTACCTTCCCCCAGAGATAACCACAGTCCTCGCTTCTAACACAGGAGAATTGTGTTAGTGAAATCGTATCCTATGTCCTCTTGCGTCCGGCTTTTTTTGTGCCCCGTTCCGTTAGTAATGTTTATCCATGGTGGTGTGTGTTCATTCATTTTCGTTGCTGTATTTTGTTACATGAATTTGTCACAATCACATATACCCCGGGTCAGCAAACTTTTCTACAAAGGTCCAGGTAGTGAATATTCTAGGCTTTGCAGCTCTACAGTGTCTTTCACAGCTGCCTAACGCCACTGTCGCTCAAGAGCAGCCGGAGGCAGGACGCACGTGAATGGGCGCGGCTGTGTTCCAATAAAACTTTATTGACAAAAAACGGGCTGGGCTAGATTTGCCAGTACCTTCCAACTACTGCTTTACTTTTTTAAAGCAAAGCTCATACCACGTGATTAAAGTTTTTGAGCTTTCATAAGTAGCTGTTAGAGCACATCATTTCCCTGGGAAAGAGGAATTCCAGGAAGTGGACTAACAGCTGGGCACTCTTTCTTCTTTATTGTAGTCTCTGGCGAACATAGACGAAGTCGTGAACAAAATTAGGCTGAAAATAAGGTAAGTAACATTGTGTGATTGTTCATCATTAATGAAAAGTGTGTTGTTAATTTAGTTAATCACATTCTGGATCACATTTTTCTGTGAGAGCACTGGAATCTCAAGTTTGCCATAGATGGTAATATAGTTCCTTTTTTAAATTTTCATTTATTTATTTATTTATTTTTGAGACGGATTTTTGCTCATTGCCCAGGCTGGAGTGCAGTGGTGCGATCTTGGCTCACTGCAACTTCCACCTCCCGGGTTCAAGTCATTGTCCTGCCTCAGCCTCCCGAGTAGCTGGGATTACACGCCTGGCAAATTTTGTATTTTTAGTAGAGACGGGGTTTAACCATGTTGGTCAGGCTGGTCTTGAACTCCTGACCTCAAGTGATCCACCGGCCTTGGCCTCCCAAAGTGCTGTGATTACAGGCTGGAGCCACTACACCTGGTCATATAATTCTTTTATCCGTATGAACTTTGTGGCAAGGAACTCAATTCTTGGCCAGTCTTCAATTATTCATACAAAAGGAAGGAAGCTGTGACAGAGTCTATTCAAAACAGCTTTTGTAATTATAGAAGGAGGCAAAAGCTTTTCTGATAGATTTTTTTTTTCTTTTTTTCAGTTTATTTTTATTTTTTGAAACAAAGTCTTACTCTGTGCCCCAGGCTGGAGTGCAGTGGTACAGTTACAGCTCACTGTAGCCTTGAACTCCTGGGCTCAAGCGATCCTCCCACCTCAGCCTCCCAAGTAGCTGGGACTATAGGTGCGCACCACCGCACTTCACTAATTTTTGTATTTTTTGTAGAGATGGGGTTTCGCCTTGTTGGCTAGGCTGTTCTCGAACTCCTGAGCTCAAGCGATCTGCCTGCCTCTGTCTCCCACATCTACTAGATTTTTTTTTTTTTTGAGATAGAGTCTGGCTCTGTCACCCAGGCTAGAGTACAGTGGTGTGATTTTGGATCTGCCTCTCAGGTTCAAGCAATTCGTAAGCCTCAGCCACCCAAGTAGCTGGAATTACAGGCATGCACCACTATGCCCAGCTAGTTTTTGTATTTGTAGTAGAGACAGTGTTTCATTGTGTTGGCCAGGCTGGTCTTGAACACCTGGCCTCAAGTGATCCATCCGCCTCCACCTCCCAAAGTGCTGGGATTACAGGTGTAAGCCATTCTGTCTGTCCTTCTACTGGCTTTTTAATGGCTTTATTTCCCTGTTTTTATGGATTTACCTGTTTTTTTATTCCCAAGGCTTAGACATGAAGATGGGCTTACATGTGTATCCTTTGGTCACATAACAGCTAACAGATCTGCTGGTGGGTTCGGTGGTGACCCATGATTAAACATTGTGAACTGTGGGGGCAGAGGAGCTGGAAGCCGTCGATCTGCCTCAGACATAGATTGGATGATCAGGGCCTGGAGTGGGAAGCACTGATTCTGTCTGTCGCCCTGGCTCTTTCTGCCTCATAAGGGGACTGAGAAAGGGATTGTGTGTGAGGTAATTTGAGTTCTCTGGCGTGTTCACATAAAGGTTTAGGAACTTTGTCATTCCTGATATACGCCATGAAAAATCCTGCAAGTTTTATTAGTCTTTTCAGACAGCTCTGACTGTGAAGTGAAAATAGCCATTTCTAACAACAAGGCGATGCGTCAGTCTGCGCTGGGCTTGGCCTCCCACACGGCTGTGGCTGCCCTCCTCCTTCCTGATGTCACTCACACATGTTTGGTTTTTGGGACGTTTAGGTGCAGTCTGCAGAAGTTGATGGATACATTACTCTTTTATTTTTTTCCTTTGGCCAGCCTAGAATAAAGAGTATTTGAATGACTGTATCCTTGAACTGTTTTGCTAGGAGACTGGATGACAATATTCGAACTGTTGTAAGAGGCCAGACGAACGTGGGGCAGGATGGACGGCAAGTAAGTAACTTATTCCTTCCTATTACCTGTGCTCCCCCAGTTTCTCCCGACAACCAGATGACCAAAACATCGACGTGCCTTCTCGCAATTCCCGCAGAGCACTTTCCAGTTGATCCGTTTCATACATGGCAGGACAGGGCAGGGCAGGCGCCCAGAGCAGCCACGTGCTGTCACTCAGTGTCCCTTGGACCAGGCCTGTGTACTGTGGCACCGCTCACTCGAGGCCAGACGAGAACACGGGAGCTTCCTTGTCTTTCTCCTTAGTGTTGGGTATCTCTTGTGCCCTCTTTTATTTTGTGGGCTGTGGCTAAAGGAGGTTGCTGCATTGGTCAGCTAAGTTGTTGGGGTTTTGATATTACTCTTGGAACTGCAAAAGATAGTAACCTGACATAGTTATGATTTCCTCGCACCTCACTTTGCCAGCAGGCAGGTAGCTCAAGATTCATTTAAAAATTTTACAAGTTGGTTGGGCACAGTGGCTCACTCCTGTAATCCCAGCACTTTGGGAGGCTGAGGCAGGTGGATCACTTGAGGCCAGGAGTTTGAGATCAGCCTGGCCAACATGGCGAAACCCTGTCTCTACTAAAAATACAAAAATTAGCTGGGTGTGGTGGTGCGCTCCTCTAATCCGGGCTACTCAGTAGGCTGGGGCATGAGTCACTTGAACCCGGGAGCCAGAGGTGGCAGTGAGCCGAGATCGCACCACTGCACTCCAGCCCGGACGACAGGGGTGAGACTGTCTCAAAAAAAAAAAAAAAGTTTTGGAAGTCTATTGGATCTGGTTGAGGAGGCTGTTGGAGGGAATAGGGAAAAGTGTGTGTGGGGGGAGATACTCTTTAATACTTGAGGGGCCAGATGCTACCTGTGAACCATTTCCCTTTTCATTCGATTCTGTTCTTCCGTTGAGGCGTTGTATTTCAGAACGGCTGTCTGAATGGAAGTGCTGAGCGTGCCTTTCTAGCCGTCCTCTCTCGCCTAAGGGAGGACATCCTGTCCTCCCTTCTCAGCACTAACTCAGGTCAGGACTGCACCTTTGCAGTCACTTCAGTGCTGTGCTTTCTCCTCTTGGACATTTTTTAGGACAGCTAATTTCTACAAATGTCCATCCTGCTGCCCAGATTTGGAGTGGGAGGAGGATAGTCCTGTGCTGAGATTTCCAGATCTCCGATAATTCTGTTTCCTCTGCTAGTCGTTTACAGATGTTAGGAGTCTCTTTCTCTTACATCTGTAGTTTTCGCATCTGTCTGTTTTTGCTACATTATATCACTTTTTTTTCCACTTCATAGTCACTTTCCATGTGATAGCCAGTTTCCTTTGGCCTGTTTGTGAGTAGTTGGCCTTCTTGTCACCTTCAGAATTTGTGTGTAGACACATTGGGTTCCTAGAAGTGTTCCTGTTTTCTGGACTCTTGCATGGTTTTCAGTCCTCGTTCCCTCATCTTGTCTGTCGAGGTCTTGTTCCCTCGTCTTTTCTGTATTACATGAAGCATGGTTTCTTCGGCAGATGAGGCCTGTGTAAATGGGACCTGCAGAGGGGTCCTGCAGAGGGACCGGGTGGCCTCAAGCCCTCCAGCTGCACTCTGCTGCTTAGCTGTCCTAGTCTGTGTTTGGTCGTAGTGTCTGCCTCTTCAGACACCGCGTTAGCTCTGGCCACCAAATGAAATCCAAGGCCAGGCATGGTGGCCCACACCTGCAGTCCCCACACTTTGGGAGGCAGAGGCGGGGAGATCACTTGAGCCTAGGAGTTCAAGGCCATCCTGGGCAACATGACAAAACCCCGTCTCTACAAAAAGTACAAAATTAGCTGGGCATGATGGTGGCCTGTGCCTGTAGCCAGCTACTGAGGAGGCCGAGACAGGAAGATCAGCTGAGCCAGGGAGTTCGAGGCTGCAATGAGCCATGATCACACCACCGCACTCCGGCCTGGGAAACAGAGTGAGACCCTGTTTAAAAAAATAATAATAATAAAAAAAGAAAGAAAGAAAAAAATTCAAATTCCTTTGCTTGGCATTCAAAATTCTGGTCTCCGTTTCCAGTTTTGCCTCCTGTTGTATTCTGTCTGCACCGAAGACTTTGTGCTCCAGAGCATGCCTGTGCTTTCCAGGCCTGTGCTTTGTGCTCCGCGAGCCTGTGCTTTCCAGGCCTGTGCTTTGTGCTCCGCGAGCCTGTGCTTTCCAGGCCTGTGCTTTGTGCTCCACGAGCCTGTGCTTTCCAGGCCTGTGCTTTGTGCTCCGCGAGCATTGCCTGTGCTTTCCAGGCCTGTGCTTAGAGACTCTGTTGTGCCTGAAATGCTTTTCCTCCTATCTCTCTCAGCAGCTGCATTTCCCAATCTTACCCGTCCAAGGGCCAGCTCGGATATTAGTTTCTTGACGACGTTTTCTGTCGACTTCATCTGAATACATTCAGGAATCAGAATTTTGAATTAGAAAGGATTTAAAACTCATCTGGGCCACTCCCCTCATTTTACAGAGAAGAAAATAGATTCTAGTGTCACTTGATATCCTTTCTCCATAAATCCCACAGCCCTATTCTTGTACTTTTCATTTGGCTTTTGGGGTCTCCCTTGACTTACTAGAGAACAAATCTCATCCCTTCGATGTTTATAAGCTCCTGGAAGGTAAGAACTGTGTCTTTGTCATCTTCGTATTTCATTACACATAGGCTACGTGCAGTAACATTTTATTCAGCTGAGCTGGGCACAATGGCTCTTGCTTGTAATCCCAACACTTCGGGATGCCTAGGCAGGAGGATGACTTGAGGCCAGGAGTTTGAGACCAGCCTGGGCAACATAGCAATACTCGTCTCCGCAGAAAGGTAAAAGAATTAGCTGGATATGGTGGTACAAGCTTCAGTGAGCTGTAATGGTGCCGCTGCACTCCAGCCCGGGTGGCAGAGTGAGAACCCATCTCCAAAAACAACAGCAAACCCCCCCCCCAACATTTTATGCAAGTATATTGGATATTTTGTCTAAGATTGTTTATTAATTATAAATAAACAAAAACGTTTTATCATAAAAACATCATTTTGATGAGCAAGTGGGTGTTCCTTAAAAGTGATTTAAAACTGGCTTTGTGCGTGAAGAGTCCCCACTTGCTACTGTTGGGAATAGTCACACTACTTGTTCAGTGTGGTTGAGCTTACATTTAGAATGGCTCACTAGAAGTCTTAAAATACAGGAGTCATAGATGTTTAAAATTTCAAGAATGTGAAAGTAGCGAGTGATTCATCAGCATCTTTTGTTGGGTCATGCTGTGTATAATAGATGTATATCTTTTAGTTATTTACGTTTCATCCTGTGGTTCTGGACTCTTGCAAGCTAGCAGTATTGCAGAGTCAGACCCGAATTAGACAGTCGGCGGAATGTCGCGTTCTCCCCCGTCCCGTGTTGATGGGTTGCAGGCTGCCGCGGCAGAGCAGGTCGTATTTCAGAGAGCAGGACCACATTTCCAAGAATGTTTAGATAGCATTTCAATCTGTGATGGAATTTTGTATTCGTCTCCTTAGAATCCAGACAGAAAGGAAGCCCAGAAGAAATAATTGCTTTTCCTGTCGTGCCCCCATCTGTCTTTTCCAGCAGTTTGTAATGCATACTGAAGTAGAAGCTTTTTTTTTTTTTTCCAAGGAGCTCTTGGGTCCTGTCCTTGTCAGCTCCTAGGGATGAACGCCTTGGTCTCCAGCCCTGGCTGGCTGGTTTGCTAAAAGGAGTCTGTTTGACTGGCGCAGACTTGGTGGAATTATGGATGTTCCAACATACTGAGTTTTATAGGTCAAGAGGCCCCACGTTCCCCTCTTCCCTGGAACAGAAGAGAAGTTTGCTTTCAGCACTTGCTTCCTAAGCTTCTGAAGAACACTCAGAAGGGAGTGGCAACATGTACAAAAGGAGGTTTTCCTTTTATAAATTTAATCTTGATTGTGTTTAACCAGAACTGATGTGCTGCTTTTTAATTTATATTTATTATTATTATTATTTTAGGGACAGGGTCCTGCCCTGTTGCTCAGGCTGGAGTGCAATCATTGTTCACGGTAACCTTGAACTCCTGGGCCCAAGTGATTCTCCCACCTCAGCCTCCGAAGTAGCTGGGACTACAGGCATGCGCCACCACACACAGCTATTTTTTATTTTTTAGTTTTGGTAGAGATGGGTTCTTGCTGTGTTGCCCAGGCTGGTCTTGAACTCCTGGCCTGAAGTGATCCTCCTGCCTCGGCCTCCCAAAATGCTGAGATTATAGGCATGAGCTACTATGCCCAGCCTAGATTGCTTTTTGCTTCTTTATTTTTTTTTTGAGACAGAGTCTTCCTATGTCACCCAGGGTATAGTGTAGTGGTGTGATCTCGGGTCACTGCAACCTCCGCCTCCTGGGTTCAAGCGATTCTCCTGCCTCAGCCTCCTGAGTAGCTGGGATTACAGGCGCACACCACCATACCCGGCTCATTTTTGTATTTTTAGTAGAGACGGGGTTTCACCATGTTGGCCAGGCTGGTCTCAAACTCCTGACCTCATGGTCCGCCCACCTTGGCCTCCCAAAGTGCTGGGATTACAGGCACATGCCACCATGCCCAGCTAATTTTTGCATTTTTAGTAGAAACAGGGTTTCACCATATTGGTCAGGCTGGTCTCAAACTCCTGACCTCATGGTCCACCCGCCTCAGCCTCCCAAAGTGCTGAGTACAGGCATGAGCCACCACGCCCAGCTAGATGTGCTTCTTAATCTGTAAATAAGGGGAAAGTGTTCACTTCACGTTCATGGTGTCTTAATTGACGTTTTTAGCAGAAAAGTTCCTTTTGAAAAGCAATGTTTTTGACTCAAAAATTATTTGGGGGTAAGGAATGATTTAAATATTGAAGACATAACTAGGTCATTTCTTGAGCTTCTTGAAGTTTCTGAAATACCAGCCGCTTGGATAAATTCTGCTAAACATTTGGAGAGTCTTTGGGTTTTGACCGCCTCCTATGTGGGCCAGCTTGAACTGGTCTAGTCTGTAACCTCTGCTAACCGGATGATGATGCTCTTACAAAGTTTATATGGCACTGAATCTTCCCCATTTTTATCTGTTGAAATCATCAGTCAAAAGCTTTAATTAAATGCCCACATGTTTGAAACTTTGTGGATGAGTCAGTTCAACAAGTACGTGATGTGATATGCTATGAAATTTAGGCAGCTTCCCAAGAATTAAAATGGATGTCCTGAATGTGGGTGAAAGAGCAGTGAATAGAGGGGCGGATTAGAGGAGGAAAAAGCCGGCAGTGGGAAGTTTCAAGAGTGGCCAAACGTTGACCAGTTGTCAGTAAGCTCTCAGACTCACAGGAGAGGATCAGCCACCGCGTTTCTGTCTCTTCACTGGAGCCTGGCTGCAATGTATCTGTTTCTTTGATCAGAATAAGAGTAAGGTTTGGGAGGAGAAGAGAATTATTACAAGTCGTCCCCACTTATCTGTGGGGGATACATTCCAAGACCCCCAGTGGATGCCTGAAACCCAGAGAGTAGCAAACTATATATATACTGTATTTTTTCCTATGTATACACACCTGTGATAAATTTTAGTATGCAAATTAGGCACAGTAAGAGATTAACCACAATAACTAAACATAAAAGAGCACGATTATGACAGTGTTCCAGCATCAGTCCTCTTGTGATTTGGAGCTGTGTGTAATAGCTGAGATGGCTGCTGAGTGGCTGATAGACACGCTCTGTATTCAGCGGGATATTCTGGGCGGGGGAACGATTTGTGACCGGGTCAGGACAGAATTGAGTGGTGTAAGATTTTATCACGTTACTCAGAATGGCACATAATTGGAAATTTACTAATTGTCTTTTTCTGGAATTTTCCATTTAATATTTTTGGACCACAGTCCACTACAGGTAGCTAAAACCTCAGAAAGTGAACTGCTGATAAGGAGGGGGTGCTGTATTGATCACTCCTTCGCTTTGGAAGAAGGATTAGGTAATTATAGTAAAATCTTCCACCCAGGTCAGGAGTCCTTCGCATTACATCTCTGACATTTCCTTATCCTGCAGAAGCTTGGATACTTTCAATGATGGGGAGGTTGCTACTTTGTGGGTCCGCAGGACAGACTAATTCAGTTTTACGGCTTTAGTTATGAGAAACTCCTTTCTTAGACTGAAGTGAAATAGTGAAATAGACTTCGTTGTAACTGCTTGTTGATCTTAGTTCTGCCAGCTGGACGGGTGTAAGCCTAATCCCTTTTCCTTACTACAGCTTCTGAAATTGAAAATGGATGTTATGTTCCTAAGTGTTCCCTTTTCTAGGCTAACCATTCTTAGTTTCTTTATAATGTAATCTCCAGACCCTTTATCATTCTTGCTCTTGATAGCTGTTTGTCGGCCTCCCTCTTAAAATGTGACTCCCAGGAGTGGACGTGCTGTGTCAACATACAATGAGACCATCGACCTCCTTGTTCTGGGCTGAGCTCATTAACTTAGGGACTGGGGGTTCAGAGTGTCTGTCAACTCCCTGAAATTAACTGTAAATTTTTGTACGTCTAGACATTTATGGGAGGAAAACTTACTGATTTTTCTAGATTTCCTAAGGAGTCTATGACTCTTCAAAACTTAAGGGCCACCAGTTGTAGACACTGTTCTTCCATTACCTTGGATTTGGTGAGATTTTTTATTTTAGACACTGTTCTTCCATTACCTAGGATTTGCTGAGATTTTTGGCAGCTGTATTACATGGTTGGCTTCTGTTGAGTTGGCAGTCACCTGAAACCCCCAGGTCAAGGGTTGCAAACAGATGTCCACAGAGCTAGGAAAGTAACCTAAATGGTGTAAGCAGGCTAGTGTGTGTCCGGATACATCCAGGGGAGTGAATGCCCTGTCCTGAGGGGATGGTCACAGGTGAATTCTAACCAGCTGTTGTCATGTCTGAATGCAGACCTGGAATTGCCAAATCTATCAGTTTTTTAAGAGAAGCTGGAAATCCGGATTTTCATGTGACTCTCACAATTGTTAACCATTGGCTTAGTGTTTTTCACGAACACTGTGAAGGCCAAACACTGCAAAGGCCAAACAAAACACGTCTGTGGGCAGTACTGTCCCAGGCCTTTCTTCATATGACTTTCATCTAAACTTTCTCCACCTCTGTTTGTGCAAGAGATTGTTTGAAATTGTCAGACTGTGTGTGTCTCAGCCTTCGTTCATCCCACTAGTTCTGCTCGATGGTTTATCCCATCAAGACCTTTGGGAACCTTGATGACCTCCCACTTTGTCATTAGCAGATTTGCCAGACATGCCTTCTGTGTCTTCATTCAAGCTGTAGATGCAAAGGCGGAATGGGGTGGATTCGGAGCTGTGTGACGTGCCGTCGGAGGCTTCCTGTTCTTTCTTCCTCCTCACTTCAGCGCAAAGTGCCAGACCCACAGCACAGGATTTCTGCCTGTCCGTGCATGTCGTCCGGGGCTGTGTTTCTTCGACTTTCCATGTCTTGATTTTTACCAAAAAAGGAGGCCATTAATACTTGCCTTCTTCACTGTTACATAGAGATATAAAGATTTATGAACTAAAGCAGCAAAGTACATTGCCTTCCAAGGAGAAAGTGTTCCTTGCTTTTCTTCCTCAAAATTAGCATATTATGCAATTCAAGCATTAGAACAAAAATAGGCTGGGCTTGGTAGCTTACGCCTGTAATCCCAACACTTTGGGAGGTGGAGGTGGGCGGATCACCCGGGATCAGGAGTTCAAGACCAGCCTGGCCAACATTGTGAAACCTGGACTTTACTCAAAATACAAAAATTAGCCGGATGCAGTGGTGTGTGCCCTTAGTCCCAGCTACTCAGGAGGCTGAGGCTGGAGAATCGCTTGAACCTAGGAGGTGGAGGTTGCATTGAGCTGAGATGGCGCCACTGCACTGCAGCCTGGGTGACAGAGTGAGACTCCATCTCAAAAAAAAAAAAAAAGTTAGTCCAGCATGGTGACACAAACCTAGAGTCCTGGCTACTCAGGAGTTTGAGGTGGGGGATTGTGTGAGCCCAGGGGCTTGAGGCTACAGCAGTCTGTGGTGGCTCCACTGCACTGCAGCCTGGGGACCCTGCCTCAAGTGCAAAGAACAAAAATAACTGCTCTCCAAGACTGACTTCCCAGCATGGCATTGATCTTCGTTATGTGGGATTTTGAATTTGTCATTGTCAGCTCGCTAGAAGGAGACTTTATATTCTTATCCTCCATCATTTTAAATTGGTCCTTTCTCTCATTCTCTCGGGAGGAAAACGAAGCCCATCGATTGACAGAAATGGAAGAAAATGAATGGTATTAGTATTAAAGGGACCACAAAGAGTTTGGAAAAAAATGGCAGTTGCTCCTTGCTTCCTCCTGCTGGAACGTATCACAGCTGAGATGACTGAGCTTTTAAAGCATGGCCTCAAAGTTTCCCACTAGTGGCCAAGAATGGCTGGACGGTTTTTGTTTCTTTTCAGTTACTATTTTTTGCGTTGCACTTTTCAGCGTGTCTTCAAATAACACTAAACTTCAGGAATTGCTGTGGTTTGGGCATGACCTGGGAGTGCCGTCAACACCATGATCTGTGTGGCAGCCCTGGACTCGGGTTGTTAGAAAAGCCTTTTGTAGGGGCAGAGTTTTGATTCGGGCTCACAGTCATTTCCCAACCAGGATTTCTTACATCTAGTGCAGAGGTCAAGGTTGGCTTGCCTTTGTCAAGTTGAATCCGGCGACTGTTCATTTTGCCTGCTTCCGGAGTGCTGCTGATTGTAGTTGAGGCGGGGCTGGCGACTGTTCATTTTGCCTGCTTCTAGAGTGCTATTGATTGTAGTTGAGGCGGGGCTGGCGACTGTTCATTTTGCCTGCTTCTAGTGTGCTGCTGATTGTAGTTGAGGGCTGTTGATTGTAGTTGAGGCGGGGCCGGCGACTGTTCATTTTGCCTGCTTCTGGAGTGCTGTTGATTGTAGTTGAGGGCTGTTGATTGTAGTTGAGGCGAGGCTGGCGACTGTTCATTTTGCCTGCTTCTAGAGTGCTGTTGATTGTAGTTGAGGCGAGGACTCATAAAATGTCCATTAATTGTTTAACAATGTCGTGCAACTGGGTTTGGTCTCACTACCATTCTTCATCCTGTTTATTGCACACAAGCCTTGTGTATTAGTCTGTTCTCACACTGCTATGAAGAAGTACCTTAGACGGGGTAATTTATAAAGGAAAAAGGTTTAGTTGACTCACAGTTCTGCTTGGCTGGGGATGCCTCAGGCACCTTCCAACATGGTGGAAAGGGAAGCAAACCCATCCTTCCTCACAAGGTGGCAGGAGAGAGGAAGAATGAGAGCTGAGCGAAGGGGGAAGCCTCTTATAAAACCATCAGATCTTGTGAGAAGTTACTATCACGTGAGTGGAATGGGAGAAACCACCCTGTGATTCAGTGACTTCCCACCAGGTCCCTCCTACGACGTGGAGGGCTTTGGGGAACGACAGTTCAAGACGGGATTTGGGTGGGGACACAGCCAAACCGTGTCACCTTGATAGTGCTGCTTTGGCAGGGACACATGTCTGCGGCATATTTGGAACACTTTGCCATGTGTCCTCTAAAATCCCTCATTTTTAGAAAAGCTGTAAGGAATCCAGATAGCTCTATTTCCTCTCCTCTATGTACAATGAAGGATTGAGCATTTTATTTGAATTCTCTAAGGACTGGAGTAATTAGATATTTTCAGTCATGTAACATTGGTACATGGCATCCTGGTAAAGTGAAAAAAGTTTGAGCTTTGAATTTAAATTGTGTCTCTGCTGTTGTCTGACCTTGGACAAGACACTTAACTTTTCATCTGTGGCATAGAGATAATAATACCTGCCTCAGGGTTAGGGGGTTAGAATTAATATACTTTATTTATCTACTTATTTAATTATTTCTTTGTGTATTTATTTTTGAGACAGGGTCTTAACTTTGTTGCCCAGGCTAGAGTGCAGTGGTACAATCACAGCTCGCTGCAGCCTCAGCCTCCTGGGCTCCAGTGATCCTCTCACTTCAGTCTCCCGAGTAGCTGGGACCACAGGCACTTGCCACCATGCTCATCTTTTTTTTTTTTTTTTTTTTTTTTGAGACGGAGTCTTGCTCTCTCTCTCAGCTGGAGTGCAGTGGTGCGATCCCGGCTCGCTGCAACCTCTGCCTCCCAGGTTCAAGTGATTCCCCTGCCTCAGCCTCCCAAGTAGCTGGGACTATAGGCGTGTGCCACCACACCAGGCTAATTTTTTGTATTTTAGTAGAGATGGGGTTTCACCATGTTGGCCAGGATGGTCTCGATCTCCTGACCTCCTGATCCACCTGCCTCGGCCTCCCAAAGGGCTGGGATTACAGGCATGAGCCTCTGTGCCTGGCCTTTTTTTTTTTTTTTTTGAGATGGAGTTTCGCTGTGTCACCCAGGCTAGAGTGCAGTGTTATGATCTGCAACCTCCATCTCCCGGGTTCAAGTGATTCTTCCTGCCTCAGCCTCCCGAGTAGCTGAGTTTATAGGCGCCCACTACCATGCCCAGCTAATTTTTATATTTTTATTAGAAACGGGGTTTCACCATGTTGGCCAGGATGGTCTTGAACTCCTGATCTCAGGTGATCCGCCCGCCTCAGTCTCCCAAAGTGCCGGGATGACAGGCGTGAGCCCCTGCACCTGGCCTAGAATAAATGTATTTTAAGACACCTTGCACAATATTGGGCTCACTCATGTTTGGTAAATGGCAGGAACACCAGTGCTGCTGATACAGGATCCACTGGAATTTCAGTGTTCCTAGTTCTGGGCATCTAGGTATTTGTCAAGTTCCTGTGGCTTTTCCATCAGCTCCATCAGATCCTTTCCATCCCCACTGCTCTGCTCTAAAGCACCTCCAGGTTTACTGGCTCTGAATTATCCCAGACCCCTTACTGCCTTCAGTGTGCTGTTCTCTGTGAATAAAAATGGCAGCACAGCTTACCTACAGCCCAGAACATCTGCTGTGGCAACAGTGGTGGCCAAAGCTTCATTTCTCTTGTCCTGTCCTTAAGACCTCCATTGGAGGTTTACCTGGCGTGACGTGCAAGATCACCCCAGAGTTAAAATAAACATTCCACTTGACAGCAGAATTTATTGTTTGTATTGTTTTTGAAATTTGAGACTGCAGATATATATTTTTTCATTTCCATTTTTTATGACTTCCAAATTCTTTTTTTTCTTTTTAGAGATGGGGTCACTCTGTCATCCAGGCTGGAATGCAGTGGCAAGATCATAGCTTACTCTAGCCTTGAACTCCTGGGCTCATGTGATCCTTCCGCCTCAGCCTCCCAAGTAGCTAGGACTACAGGTGCACACTACTATGC
This sequence comes from Macaca fascicularis, assembly GCF_037993035.2. Lineage (NCBI taxonomy): Eukaryota > Metazoa > Chordata > Mammalia > Primates > Cercopithecidae > Macaca > Macaca fascicularis. The sequence goes on along the minus strand of NC_088390.1, from coordinate 804,716 downwards.
CTGGCTGGTTTAAAACACTTTTTGTAGAGATGGAATCTCACTATGTTGTCCAGGCTGGTTTGGAACTCCTGGCCTCAAGTGATCCTCCCACCTCCGCTTCCCAGAGTGCTGGAATTACAGGCATGAGCCACTGCAATTCTCTTCTCTTCTCTTCTCTCTCTCTCTTTTTTTTTTTTTTTTTTTTTTTTGTTGAGACAGGGTCTTGCTCCAGCGTCATCCAGGCTGGAGTGTGGCATGCATAGCTCAGTGTCTCAAACTCCTGGCCTCAAGCAGTTCTCCCACCTCAGACTTCCAAGTAGCTAGAACTAAAGTGCATGTCACCATGTCTGGTTAATTTTTTAATTAAAAAAAACTTTTTTTGTATTGATGGGATGTTCCTTTATTGCTCCAGCTGGTCTTGGACTCCTTGCCTCAAGTGATCCTCCTGCCTCAGCTTCCTGAGTGGCTAGAATTACAGGTGCAAGCCACCACACCTGTTTCTAAATTTTTCTCAATCATACACATGCTTCTTAACTTACAATTAAGAATAAGTTCTTATTCTGATAAACCCATCATAAGTTGAAAACATCCTAAGTTGAAAACATCCTAAGTTGAAAATGTATTAATACATATGATTTACTAAGTATTATAGCTTAGCCTACTGTGCCTTAAATTTACATGCTCAGAACACTTACATTAGACTACAGTGAGGCAAATCGTCTAACACCCAGCCTATTTTATACTAAAGTGTTGAATAGCTCATGTGATCTATTGAATACAGAAAGTGAAAGGCAGAATGGTTGTATGGATACCCAAAGTATGGTTTCCACAGAACGTTTCTCACCTTTGCACCATCGTATAATAAGAAAATTCTGTGTTGAACCATACCAAGTTGGGGGCTGTTGGTATATTATTTTAAAAGAAAAGTATTTTGGGATGCCACATTCTTTTTTTTTTTTTTTTTTGAGACGGAGTTTCGTTCCTGTTGCCCAGGCTGGAGTGCAATTGGCTCGCTGCAGGCTCCGCGTCCTGGGTTCAAGCGATTCTCCTGCCTCAGCCTCCTGAGTAGCTGGGATTACAGGCATGTGCCGCCATGCCCGGCTATTTTTTTATTTTTAGTAGAGAAAGGGTTTCTCCAGGTTGGTCAGGCTGGTTCTGAACTCCCAACCTCAGGTGATCCACCTGCCTCGGCCTCCCAAAGTGCTAGGATTGCAGGCGTGAGCCACCGAGCCCGGCCTGGATGCCGTATTCTAATGAACAGAAGGAACTGATGCCTGAGTCACTGCAGGGAGCCTTCGCTGCCTGTTCAACACTAGTTTCAAGAGCCAGGCTTGGAACTCCAGTCTTCCCTTCCTGGCTCCAAGACTCAGAGCTGCCCTCCCTTCTCCACGCCAACTGTTTGTGTTACGCACACCTGTCTTTCGTTTTCTCCGTCTCTCATCACGTCTCTAAAGCAAGGCAGTTTTTATGACAAGGTCATCAGGACTTCTTTGTTTATATACGTATAGATATTGGGATCTGTTTTCCTTTATTAGTCTTTTTTTTTTTTTCCTTTTTCTTGAAACAGAGTCTCGCCCTTGTTCCCCAGGCTGGAGTGCAATGGTGCAGTCTTGGCCCACAGCAGCCTCCGCCTCCTGGGTTCAAGCGATTCTCCTGCCTCAGCCTCTTCAGTAGCTGGGATTACAGGCGAGCGCCGCCACGCCCGGCTAATTTTTTGTATTCTTTAGTAGGGACGGGGTTTCACCATGTTGGCCAGGCTGGTCTTGAACTCCTGACCTCAGGTGATCCACTCGCCTCGGCCTCCCCAAGTGCCGGGATTACAGGTGTGAGCCACCGCGCCTGGCCACCCTGTTGATTTAAAAAAAGAAAGAAAAGAAATCTCTGGGACTTTGATTGGGATTGCATTGAATCTGTAGATCAGTTGAGGGAGAATTGACATCTTTCCAATATTAAATCTTCCAATCTGTGAACATGGAATATTTCTTCATATATTTAGGTCTTTAGTTTCTCTCAACAGTGTGTTTTAGTTTTTAGTATATAGATCTTGCTCATATTTTGCTAGATTTATACTAAATAGTTTATAGTTTTTGTTATAATTATAAATAGTATCTCTAAAAAATTTAAATTTCCAGTTGTCTCTTGCTAGTTGTGGAAATGTAATTGATTTTTATTTATTGACCTTATACTGTGCAGCTTTGCTGAACTTACCTATTAGTTTCAGGAATTTTTTTTTTGTAGGCTTTTGGGATTTTTAAAAAGTGGATAATCATCTTACCTATGAATAAAGGCAATTTTACTTTTTGCCTTATTACTCTGGTAGGACCGACAGTGTGATATGGCATAAAATTGGTGAAAGTGAGTGTTTTGCTTTGTTCCCATGATATAGTTGGATTTAAATCTACATCTTGCTTGTTTTCTGTTTGTTCTTGTACTTCCCAGTCCTAGGCTCACAATGTGCGTCTTTATCACGGTGATACTGTCACTGATACCACAATGATGACATGCATCACTTCCCATGTAATGTAAGAATCTTACAATAGTAGACTTCCGACTCCTTCCTCACATCCTCTCTGCGTTCCACTGTGTCCCGCGTCTCGTTTTTATATATTATGAACGCCATCCCTGTGGCTATTTTTGCTTTTTAGAGTAATTAAAAATAAATTTTAAAAATATTTTTATTGTTGGTCAGTTTTCAAGTTTCTTCATTTATTTTATATTTTTAAGAGATGGGGTCTTGCCGTGTTGCCCAAGCTGGCCTCACACTCCGTGGCTCAAGTGATCTTCCTGCCTCAGCCTCCCGAGTAGCCGGAGACTGTTAGCGTGTGCCACCACACCCGGCTATTTTATTTTATGTTTTAAGAAGTAAATTGTATTGTACATATTTAAGGTGTATAACATAGGACACATATAGACAGTAAAATAGCCTAGAGAGAAGCAAATTAACATATTTGTCACCTCACATAGTTCTCATTTTTATGTCCTTAGATCTGAGTTTTTTCTGTACCGTATTTCTTCTGCCTCATGAACTTCCTTTAGTATTTCTTATAGCACAGTCTGCTGGCAATAAATGCTCTCAGCTTCTCTTTGCTTGAAAAGTTTTAATTTTGCTTTTATTTTTTTTATTTTTATTTATTTTTTTATTTTTTGAGACGGAGTCTTGCTCTGTGCCCCAGGCTGGAGTGCAGTGGCGCGATCTCACTGCAAGCTCTGCTCCCCCGGGTTCACGCCATTCTCCTGCCTCAGCCTCCCGAGTAGTTGGGACTACAGGCGCCTGCCACCGCGCCCGGCTAGTTTTTTGCATTTTTAGTAGAGACGGGGTTTCACCGTGTTAGCCAGGATGGTCTCGATCTCCTGACCTCGTGATCCGCCCGTCTCGGCCTCCCAAAGTGCTGGGATTACAGGCTTGAGCCACCGCGCCCGGCCGTAAAACACCTTTTCTACCAGATTCTTTAACGTATTATTCATTGTTATTTAAAAATCCCCTGCTCTGTAACGTATCTAATAGTTATGACAAATGGCTCTTCTTTGAGGCAGCTTCTGTTGGTTGCTTTGTCTCTTAACAATGGGTTGCTTTTCCTTTCTTCCCTTTCTTCTTTTTTTTCCTTTTTGGCATGTATGTGTCTTAACATTTTTTATTGAATGCCAGGCATTTTGTGTAGAAGAGGAGAGAGTGCCCCCATTTTGTCCTCGTGAACACCCAGCGAAGGTCTTGGAACAGAGCCTGAGAGTGGGTGCATACCCATCTGTGCTCACACTTTCCAGGCCTCCTGACCATTGCGCCAGCCCACACTTGGCCTTTAGTAACTTGTTAAAACTTTTAGTTCGGCCCTCTCGCCTGCTTGTGTGGCACACCCCTGTCTTCCTCACATGCCCTGCTACATGGGAGACGGTCTCCTGTCTGGTCTTTCCTTGGGGAACGCCTTCCTTCTTGGATTTCAGGATACTTGGTTGCCTTTAGCTCTCTGCAGGTTCAAGAAAACTTGTGGTTTTTAGTTTCCTTTTTGCTCATTGTTAGTGTAAGAGCAACACTCTTCTGGCGTTCGGCATCCTAGGCAGACGCACAGCTGATCAGTGGGTTTTAATGCAGCATAGTATGGCAAGTTCATCAATGAAACTTCAAATTCCACCTTGTAACTAATCCTCAAGAATCTACCACTGTTTGAGTTTTAGTGTAGTTTAAAAAAGGTCTATCAGCAAGTACCTGAAAAGGGCTATTGTGTTTAAAGTGTTTTGTTCCATTCATAGCAGCCTGAGTAGACTAAGAAATGGGTATTAAAATATTTCTTCCTTTTCTAATTACATATATGTATGTGAAGCCAGATTTTCTTCGTATTTTCAACCAAAACAACATATCACAACACAAGAATGTTGGTGTCCCCCACAATTCCTGTGTTGGAACTTAATCCCTATTGTGACAGGATTTAGAAGCAAGGCCTTTGGGAGGTGATTGAGTCACAAGGGGTCTGCCCTCATCTGTGAGATCAGGATCCTCATAAAAGACTTTTGAAGGATGGCGGTTTGCCCCTTCCCTCATGTGAGGACACACAGAAGATTCCATCTATGAGGACAGGGCCCTCACCAGGCACCAGATCTCCTGGTGCCTGCATCTTGGACTTCCCAGCTTCCAGAACTGTTAACAATTTCTGTTGTTTAGAAATTACCCAGTTCAAAGTATTTGGTTATATTAACAGCAGCCTAAATAGACAAAGAGATGGGTATCAAAGTATTCCTTCCTTTTCTAACTCCAGGTATCTATGTGAAGCCAGAGTTTCTTCATGTTTTCAACCAAAACAACATGTCACAACAGATTCAATACAGAAGCATGCGTGGGAGCCCAGCTGGTGTTTGTCAGAGCAGACACTAAAGATTTTTGCAGAGACACACCAGCAGTGCCACTCTTCTCAAGAAATTTGTTTTGTAGGCTGGGCATAGTGGCTCACGCCTGGAATCCCAGCACTTTGGGAGGCCGAGGCAGGCAGATCATGAGGTCAGGAGTTCGAGACCAGCCTGGTCAATATGGTGAAACCATGTCTCTACTACAAATACAAAAATTAACCAAGTGTGGTGGTGTGCGCCTGTAGTCCCAGCTACTCGGGAGGCTGAGGCAGGAGAATCACTTGAACCCGGGAGGCGGAGGTTGCGATGAGCCGAAATTATGCCCCTGCACTCCAGCCTGGGCAACACAGCGATATTCCCTCTCAAACAAAAAATCAAATTTGTTTTGTCTGGGGGAAATATAGTTATTTTTCAAAAAACATGTTATGCTAACATGTAATGTATTTATCATTGTCATGTTTAAATGGGTTAATAGATACATATTTTTTATTTAAACTTCTCAGTTTTAATCTCCAACATTGGTATATGTCAGTAGATATAAGCTACATAAACCCTTTCAATAAATTTCCAAGGGTATAAAGAGATTCTGAGATGAAAAGGTTTTAGACGTGCTCTTTAGTATCAGGTAGGAGTGGGGATGGCAGGCCATTCGTTCTTGATTTTAATGACAGGCACTTGGCGTAGTGCGTTTGTTCATTTGCTCACTCCGTACGTACTTAGTGAGCGCCTTCTGTGTGCTTGGCACTATTTTAATCACTGGGAATAACACAGTGAACAAAGCAAAAGGCCCTTCTCTCCTGGGGCTGACACCAAGGGTGATGTTGTCTTGTTTCCCGTTTCTTTGACTAGTAAGGAGTGATCATCACGAGCTTGGTCACTAAGCACTTTTGCCAGAAAATAGACGTTGGATTGTATCATGTGTCCTCTCAGCATCGACTGAACATAGTCACAGGGCTTTTTCATTTTGTTGATTTGCTTAAGTTTTTGTTTTCCTCCTTTTTAAAATATTTAACCTTTCTTAAATGCCTACTGGGCCATCGTGTATTGTCTTTTTAATATATTGTTGAATTTTAGTATTTTTATCTGGGATTTTGATTCATGTTAAAAAATGAAATTAGTTTGAAATTTTCTTCTTTTTGGTTATCATTGTTAGATTTTGTATCAGGTTTATGTCAGTTTTTGTTGTCGTTGTTTTGAGACGGAATCTCACTCTGTCACAGGCTGGAGTGCAGTGGTGTGATCTCAGCTCACAGCAACCTCTGCCTCCCGGGTTCAAGCGATTCTCCTGCCTCAGCCTCCCAAGTAGCTGGGACTACAGGCACCCGCCACTATGCCCAGCTAATTTTTGTACTTTTAGTAGAGACAGGGTTTCACCATGTTGGCCAGGCTGGTCTCGAACTCCTGACCTCAAATGATCCACCCACCTCAGCCTCCCAAAGTGCTGGGATTACAGGCGTGACCCACCACGCTTGGCCTTTGTCAGCTTTGTAAAACAAACTGGGATGCTTCCCATTTTTTGCAACCCACAGAGACCATTTAAATAGTAAATTGTTTCAGAGACGTCAGGCTATAAATAATATACCTTGATTGACCCTTTAGCAAGGTCAAGTGCCTTTTGGGAGATTGGTTCCTTTGCAGCCTTTTCTGTGATTTCTATGGTTATATTTATGTCTTCCACTTCTTCTTGAGTTGATTTTAGTAAGTCCTTGTTCTTGAAAATAATTTTACTCAGATGTTTAAGTTTATTCATCCTTTCCAATTCTCTGTTTATATTCTCTTTCCATTCTTTTTGTTTTGTTTTGGTGTTTGGAGACGTAGTCTCGCTCTTGTTGCCCAGGCTGGAGTGCAATGGCGCGATCTCGGTTCACTGCAAGCTTCGCCTCCTGGGTTCAAGTGATTCTCCTGCCTCAGCCTCCTGAGTAGCTGGAACTACAGGCATGCGCCACCACACCTGGCTAATTTTTGTATTTTCAGTAGAGACAAGGTTTCACCATGTTGGCCAGATGGTCTCGATCTCTTGACCTTTTGATCCTCCCACCTCAGCCTCCCAAAGTGGGATTACAAGCGTGAGCCGCCGCGCCTGCCCGGCCTCTCTTTCCATTCTTAATGTTGTGTTTTCTCTTTGCCCCACCCCCAATCCCAGATTAAACCAGCCAGAATTTCTTTAGGCCTTCTCAGAGGACTTGCACTTAGATTTGTCAGTTCTACTCTTTTCCTGTTTCAGTTCATTACTCTGTACGTTTATATTTTACTGCTTTCATCTCTGTTGTCTTTATGTTCCTTTTCCTTCTTGTTGTGTAAGAAGAGCACTTAAAAGTGTGGCTTTTCTCTGAATGCCACTTTGGCGGCATCTCCTGAGTGTTAAAAATGAATTTTTAATGGCAGGGCGCAGTGGCTCACGCCTGTAATCCCAGCACTTTGGGAGGCCGAGGTAGGCAGATCACAAGGTCAGGAGATGGAGACTATCCTGGCTAACACGGTGAAACCCCGTCTCTACTAAAAATGCAAAAAAATTAGCCGGGGGTGGTGGCAGGTGCCTGTAGTCCCAGCTACTTGGGAGGCTGAGGCAGGAGAATGGCATGAATCTGGGAGGTTGAGCTTGCAGTGAGCCGAGATTGCACCATTGCACTCCAGCCTGGGCGACAGAGTGAGACTCTGTCTCAAAAAAAAAAAAAAAATTTAGCCAGGCATCGTGGCACATGACTGTAATCCCAGCTACCCGAGAAGCTGAGACAGGAGAATCGCTTGAGCCTGGGAGGCAGAGGTTGCAGTGAACCAAGATTGCGCCCCTACACTCCAGCCTGGGTGACAGAGCGAGACTCTGTATCAAAAAAAAAAAGAATTTTTATTGTTTTTATTTTTATGGTTTTTGTTTTTGTTTTTTTGAGACAGTCTCACTCTGTCACCCAGGCTGGAGTGCAGTGGCGTGATCTCAGGTTACTGCAACCTCCGCCTCCCAGGTTCAAGGGATTCTCCTGTCTCAGCCTCCCAGGTAGCTGGGATTACAGGCACGCACCACCACACCCAGCTAATTTTTGTATTTTTAGTAGAGATGGGGTTTTGCGCTGTTGTCCAGGCTAGTCTGAAACTCCTGACCTCCGGCAATCCACCTGCCTCGTTCGACCTCTCAAAGTGCTGGGATTGCAGGCGTTGAGCCACCGGGCCTGGCTTTTTTTCTCTCTTGAGACAAGGGTCTCGCTCTTGTCACCTAGGCTTCAGTGCAGTGGTAAAATCATGGCTCACTGCAGCCTCGACCTCCCAGGCTCAAGTAATCCTCCCGCCTCAGCCTCCTGAGTAGTTGGTACTACAGGCACATGCCACCACACCTGGCTGATTTTTTTGTATTTCTTGTAGAAACGGGGTTTTGCTGTGTTGCCTAGACTGGTCTTGAACTCCTGGGTTCAAGCGACCCTCCTGCCTACGCCTTTTAAATGTTGGGATTGCAGGTGTGAGCCACCACACCTGACCTGGTTTTTTTTCTTGGCGTGTCGCTTGATGTAATTGATGATGCTTTAAAAATTTTTATTAAATTTCATTTCAGTAAATATCACCTTTTTTGATTTTTTTTTTTTTTTTTTTTTTTTTTTTTTTTTTGAGACGGAGTCTCGCTCTGTCACCCAGGCTGGAGTGCAGTGGCCGGATCTCAGCTCACTGCAAGCTCCGCCTCCCGGGTTCACGCCATTCTCCTGCCTCAGCCTCCCGAGTAGCTGGGACTACAGGCGCCTGCCACCTCGCCCGGCTAAGTTTTTGTATTTTTAGTAGAGACGGGGTTTCACCGTGTTAGCCAGGATGGTCTCGATCTCCTGACCTCGTGATCCGCCCGTCTCGGCCTCCCAAAGTGCTGGGATTACAGGCTTGAGCCACTGCGCCCGGCCTGATTTTTTTATATAGCTATATTTTAACAGCATTTGTGAGTTATAATTCACATATAATTCATCTATTTGAAGTATACCGTTCAGTGGTTTTTGATATTACATTTTTTTAAACTGTGTAAAAAAAAATATATATATATAAAAATAGAATTTATCATTTTAACATTTTAAGTGTATAATTAGTGGTGTTAATTACATTCATAATGTACAACCACCACTACCACTATTTCTGAAATTTATTCATCACCCCAAATAGGAACTCTGTAACTGTTAAAACCACTAATTAAGTCATTCCTTCCCCTGCCCACTTTCCTCAACCTCTTGCGACATCTATTTTACTTTCTCTCTCTATGAATTTGCCTATTCTGGGTACTTTATATTAATATAAGTGGAATTCTACAATATTCAACCCTTTGTATCTGGTGTATTTCACTTCTGTTGTCTTCAGGATTCATCCATGATTAGCGTGTATCAGCACTTTCTTCTCTCTTACGGCTGAATAATATTCCGTGGTGTAGGTCGACCACGTTGTGTGTATCCATTCGTCTGTCCATGGCCACTTGGATTGTTTCCGCCGTTTGGCTTGTGTGAACAGTGCTGCTGTGAGTGTTGGCGCACGAATACCTGTTGGAGTTTCTGCTTCGGTTCCTTTTGCTGTGTACCTTGGAGTGGAATGGCTGGGTCACATGGTCGTTTTTAATCATTGCAATATTTCATCTCTTTAGAAACACGGTTCCGTGTTGTTCTGAACTTTCCCAGATTCACTCTCTCCACAGACTCAGGGGCATTAACACAGGCCTCTGTTTTGTCTTCATTTAATTAATATAGACAACGTGTTTCTGATTAGCAAGAATCTGAAGCTTTTGTATGCAGTGCCTCATCATGGAGATGTTCTCTCCCGCAAAAATAAAACCACCCGAGTTTGTCTTTTATTTAGTTAACTAGTCCAGCAGTTGGACTCTTTCCTTCCTGACCTTAGAAATGCCAGGTCCCACTTTTCTGCAACATGATTATTGAAAATAGTTTTAGGAAAATAATGTGCCAAGAAGGAACACGGAAGTTTATTGTTCTTCTGAGCCATCTCCATGTAAACTGGCTGTCTTCAGGAGCCAAGAAAGAAGGTCAAGCATAACTCGCCATCTGCTTATTTCCGTGTTAGAGGCAGTCACAAGTTTAAATTAGACTGTGCATCTCAAGAGGAAAATGCCGTTCATCACTACTGGAACTGCTCTGGCTAGCACTCAGGTCACTCTCGCTTTTGATTGCTAGTAGTTAGAAATTGTGTGAGGAAAATTCCGTTCTCGGTTGGAGGTTGTGCATTAGAAAAATTGCAGTATTACTGCCAACAGAGCAAAGCCTTCTGGATTTCAGGTCCTTGATACAAGAAGTCACTGAGATACGTTTGTACAAGGGATGGGAATTTGGAATTCTGTCTTCATGGAAGAACTTGGCCTCCTTTGTCCTTTTCCCTCTTTTATCTGCAGAAACAGTATTGGGAAGAGCCCAGATTCGGTGTTGTGGTGGTGCCGTCGGCATCTCCATCTGTCAATCTCTATTTTCAAGAGTCTGTAACTATAACATTTCCTTTGCTCCAATTTGGACTCCAAGGTCTCCTGTGGAAGGAGATTAGTTCTGCAAAACCAAAGCTAACACATCTGTTTCGGCCTGGTGTTCTGTAGTCGTCTAGATTAAAGCTCTAGAATACATCAGAAACTTGTCGTCCTCCATGTATTATTGGATCCCACGCCAGCGTTTCTAATTTCTGTTTCCGTATTGTATTGTAGACAGAACAGATGCTGTGGTAATTTCTAGGTGTTGTATGTGATACCTGGAATATGGATGCTAGGCAAAAATCTATTAGTACCACTTTCATAATGACCCCCAATTTGGAGGGGGGCGTTTCTTCTGGAGATATACTTACTACCAAGTAGTTTTTTTTTTTTTTTTTTTTTTGAGATGGAGTCTCACTCTGTCGCCCAGGATGAAGGTGCGATCTCAGCTCACTGCAACCTCCGCCTCCTGGGTTCAAATGATTCTCCTGCCTCAGCCTCCTGTGTAGCTGGGATTACAGGTGCCCACCACCACACCCGGCTAACTTTTGTATTTTTGGTAGAGATGGGGTTTCACCAGGTTGGCCAGGCTGGTCTCGAACTCCCAACCTGAGGTGATCTGCCTGCCTCTGCCTCCCAAAGTGTTGTGATTACAGGTGTGAACCACTGTGCCTGGCCCCAAGTAAGTTTGATATTCAAATACTGTCTTTAAAGCAGGAGAAAAGGTGTTTTTGGGGGGTCTTTATCCCATCTCAGACCGAATTCTTAACTTCTGTCTCCTTGTTGTACTTGAGCTTTTCTTGTTCCTAGTCCCAAGGGAACGGTCGAGACAGACAGCCCACTCCTACTCCTGTGATAACAGTAGAATTGTAGGCTAGGCAAAGCGCCACTTCTGATAAGTCAGAAATTTAAACTTTTTTTTCATTGAAGACTTAGAGATTCTAGTCTTTAGAGATTTCTGCTAACTGGTGTCTTGTGGGCAGGTTCTAAGACGGTTTGTCCGCCCTGGAATTTTCCAGATCTCTGTAATTAAGGGTGTACTGGGCCGGGCGCAGTGGCTCACGCCTGTAATCCCAGCGCTTTGGGAGGCCGAGGCGGGCGGATCACAAGGTCAGGAGATCGAGACCACGGTGAAACCCCGTCTCTACTAAAAATACAAAAAACTAGCCGGGCACGGTTGTGGGCGCCTGTAGTCCCAGCTACTCGGGAGGCTGAGGCAGGAGAATGGCGTGAACCCGGGAGGCGGAGCTTGCAGTGAGCCGAGATCACGCCACTGCACTCCAGCCTGGGCGACAGAGCGAGACTCCGTCTCAAAAAAAAAAAATAAATAAATAAGGGTGTACTGTTGCAAGGCTGATCTGTCCTTCCTGATTCATTCACTGTAAGCAAAGACACATTTTGAGTCGCTTTTGCAGAACGTAACATTTTGAGTCATTTGTCTTGATCTGTAATGCTAATGTTTTATTACACTATAAATGTTTACCTTGTTGCATATATTATTTTACTTGATTTATTCGATTCACATCTTTACAAAGATGTGTGAGTTAGGCCACGTAGATGCTCTTCTCCCCATTTTACAGGTGAAGAGAGGGGCCTGCATCGGTTCTGTGACGTGCCCAAAATCACACTATGCGAGTTAATCACAGATCCAGATTTTCTCATTCCCAGCATGCTGCATACTTTTCCATACTAAATTCTCTTTAAACGGTGACAAACATTTAAAAGCAGATTTGGGAGCCACTTGTTTTGCTGTGGAGCCTGGAAGGCTAACTGTCCAAATAATGGCGACGACCATGGCCTCGTTAGCCAGCTTTGTCCCTCTCAGTGTAACGAAGAAACCGGACTGAGAGAAGAACCCAGGTTGAAAAGAGAACGCTGTGTATTCTGCACAGCTGTGCTGCTGAAACTACAGGCACCAGTGAGGCCCTGAAGCGAGTAAGTGAACCAGGAAGAGAGAAAAAGCACGCAGATGAATCCTCACAGCCTGAAGGGCGTTCGGTACAGAAGGTGTCTCAAAAAGTCAGCTGAGGGAACATCCAGTTGTCACCGCAAAAGGATGCTTTCTCCTGAATGAAGACTTACAATATAGGTCAAAGTTATTAAGTGACTAAAATGAGAAGTAATAGTAAGATAAGGGGAATTAGAAGGAAGTCGGTAACCTCGAACTTGGCAACTGGAAGTCCTGGCTATTTGGGAAATGTCCTTTGTTGAAGCCCTGGCTATTTGGGAAACGTTGTCCTTTGTTGGAGTCCTGGCTGTTTGGGAAAACTCGTGCTTTGTCGAAGTCCTGGCTGTTTGGGAAACGTCGTCCTTTGTTAAGAGTCCTGGCTGTTTGGGAAAACTCGTGCTTTGTCGAAGCCCTGGCTGTTTGGGAAACGTCGTCCTTTGTTAGAGTCCTGGCTGTTTGGGAAAACTCGTGCTTTGTCGAAGTCCTGGCTCTTTGGGAAAAGTCGTCCTTTGTTAAGAGTCCTGGCTGTTTGGGAAGCGTCGTAGTTTGTTGAACTTGGACAAGTTGTTCCTTTTAATGTGCCCCATTTCCAAAAATACTGAATTTCTTTACCTTTCATTCAGCAAAAGCAGCAGAAACTTTTGCTTAAACGTTTCCTTCTCTTTTGCCACTTGGAGGTGTTGCTTGACACGCTCTCATCCTCAGGGCTTACCTTTCATCAGAGGAAGCTGCAGGAGCGCATCCATCACTCTCAGCTATTTCGGGGCTAACTTGTTTTAAGTTAGGGGCGACAACAGACACAGGCAGAACTTTAGAATGTAAATGCTTAGTCTGATTTGGGCACTGCTGAACTTGTTTCTCAGCCTCGTCTTGTGATTTTAACTTCTGGCTTGTCTCCTAAAAACAATAAAAATGAGCTCTTTGGTTCACATTTTCAGTGGATCTGGTTTGCAGAAATCGTAAATAAAAGTAACTTACATGGAACAGAACATTTTAACAAATAAGGTGAGAATGACTCCCTTTGCTCTTTACAGGCCTTTGGTTTTTAGTTCACAGACTTGGAAAAAAATTTGTGCTTTAAATAAAGCCTTTTTATACTCAGGGTTCCTGCATGGACTGTGGAGGAATTTGTGTGAATGTCAGTGATTCTCATCTGATGGGCGCCGTCTGGCATTTGACCAGGGTGGTCCTGGTTGAGTTCTCGGACGCGTAGGGACGCACAGAGCTGTAGATGTGCAGCCATCTGTGGCTATGAGAATCCTGCAGCATCTGCTGCTGTTGAGCACCATGGTGGGGAGCGGGCTGCATTGTTACCATTGCTGAGGCTGGCTGAAGCACCTCTGTTTCAGCTGGGTTGCCTCGTTTCCATAGTGACAGCTCTCAGTGGTGCCAGGATGGTCAGCAGTAACAAAAGAAGAGACTTTCTCTAAATAGAGGCTACTTAACCCTCGGTGTCCACCCTCAGTGGATGTGGTAAGGGCTTATCAGAGGTGGTAGCACTCGTCTGTGTTTCTGCTCTCTGGAGGACCGCCTGGCTTTCCAAATGATGCTGCCTTACCTTCCAGGTTCACGCCGTTCTTTTGCCTCAGCCTCCTGAGTAGCTGGGACTACAGGCGCCACCACTACGCCTGGCTAATTGTTTGTATTTTTAGTAGAGACGGGGTTTCACCGTGTTAGCCAGGATGGTCTCCATCTCCTGACCTCAGGTGATCCGCCTGCCTCGGCCTCCCAAAGTGCTGGGATTACAGGCGGGAGCCCCCGCGCCCAGCTTCTTCCATTCTTTATTCATGGCTCTTTGTATCACTGTCGTCGGACAGTTGTTTATAATTCAGACGTGTATTCCTTACAGTCCCTTTAAAGACACATCCCCTAGCCAGTGATCTTTTTATCTCAGTATCTAGCACAGTACATGTAGTAGACACTCACTCTTTAATTGAATGAATGAACAAAAGACCAGTTTTTTCTGGAGAATGCCTCATTTTCAGCATGGTTCAAAAATTCCATCCTCTTAATCCATGAGCCGTTCTTCTGAGTCTGCAAATGCTGAACTTAGCTATCTTACTTACAAAGCTCTGAAAGATGAGTAACAACCTTTGATTCTTAGAGGTTAGTCTCATCTGAAATATCCCACTCCATCTGAGAGAGGTGGGAATACTAATAGTTGCCATTAAGTGAGGACTTTCTATGAGCCGAGTGCTTTATAAACTCATTCAAGACTGTCTTGGTTGCAGATGACAAAAATCCCAATTCAAACGGGTTTAGGCAAAAAGGGGGATTATTTGGAAGGATCCTGTTATGTCTCGTTGGAAGAAGTTGAACAAGTCTGACCATCAGAAGAATAGCGTCTCCGCTGGGCTTGTCAAACACCTGAAGCCAAAGACTGGAGTAACGCTCAGTGTCTGTGTGTGTGTGTGTGTGTGTGTGTGTGTGTGTGTGCGTGTGTGTGTGTCAGCTTCATCATCTCTACCCGTGGTCCAGCCTCCTCCCCTTCCTGGGGAACGTCGCTGCTCTGTAACTCAGTTTCACATCTTGGGACTCCTACCACCCGCAAGAGACAAACTCTTTTTCCCAATTCTAATTCTGGGGGCTCACGCCTGGAATCCCAGCACTGTGGGAGGCTGAGGCGGACGGATCACCTGAGGTCAAGTGTTTGAGACCAGCCTGGCCAACACGGTGAAACCCCGTCTCTACTGAAAATACAAAAATTAGCTGGGTGTGGTGGTGGGTGCCTGTAATCCCAGCTGCTCGGGAGGCTGAGGCAGGAGAATCGCTTGAACCCAGGAGGCTAAAGTTGCAGTGAGCCAAGATTGTGCCACGACGGAGTGTGACTCCGTCTAAAAAAAAAAAAAAAAAAATCATGGGAAAACTGGTCCAACGAGGGCCCGGTCAGCTCTTGGACAGCAGACTGTAGAAACACGGTGAAAGGAAGATTTCGCGTGTGGAGGGGAAGAGTGTTGGGTAAACGATTCCAAAGAGATTTGCTACTCTCATATTCCTTACTACCTTTCAGGTAGCTGATAGAATTTTCATTCTGGAAATTATGAAACTGCTTCCTAGAGGATAAGAGGCTTGACAGAAATCACACAGTAACTGGCAGAGCCAAGATTTGAATCCCAGTCTGCTAGTTCAAAATCCCTTGCTTTTAACTCATACAGCATGTTGCCTACTCCCTCCCTCCCTCCGTTCCTCCTTTCCTCCCTTCCTCTTCTTTCTTTTCCCTCCTTCCCTCCTTTCTTTTTCTCTTTCTTTTCTTTTCTCCTTTCTCCTTTCTCCTCTCCTTTTCCTTTTCTTTTATTTTCTCTTTCTTTCTTTCCTTCTTTCTTTCTTTCTCCTTCCTTTCCTTTTTTCTCTCTGTTTTCCTTCCTTCCCCCTTCCCTTCCCTTCCCTTTCTCTCTCTCTCTCCTTTTTTCTTTTCTTTCCTTTTTCCTTCTCTTTTTCTTTTCTTCTCAGAGTCTCACTCTGTTGCCCAGGCTGGAGTGCAGTGGCACAATCTTGGCTCACTGCATCCTCCACCTCCTAGGTTTAAGCGATTCTCCTGCCTCAGCCTCCCCAGTAGCTGGGATTACAGGTTTATACCATCATGGCTGGCTGCTTTTTGTATTTTTAGAAGAGACGGGGTTTCACTGTGTTGGCCAGGCTGGTCTTGAACTCCTGACCTTGGGTGATTTTTGTATTTTAGAAGAGACAGGGTTTCGCTGTGTTGGCCGGGCTGGTCTCGAACTCCTGACCTTGGGTGATTTGCCCACCTCGGCCTCCCAAAGTGCTGGGATTACAGGCGTGAGCCACTGCACCCGGCCCAGCATGTTGCTTTTCCACATAATAGAAAAGAAAAGGGAACCAGCAGGTAGATGTCAAGTTGGAAAACAGAAATGATAGCAAAATAGTAGAAAAATCTAATTTTCTTCCCAGTAACCTTGAATAATAGCACCTTGTTTTTTTCACAGAACAGTCTAAAGCCAGCAAAAGGGATCTGAGTTTAAAATCTCTGAAAGGCTGCCTGTGGACTCACAGGATAAAGGCAACATAATTCTCTGTAGCGCAAACTGCAAAATTAGATGCATCTGAGAGCCAGAGAGGACGCTTATTTCTTAAGGCATTTCCAGTGAATCAGAGCCCCTCTCTCTACGAAGGTGGCAAACAACAGTTCTGCAGAAAAGAAAAAGGAGAAAGAAGAAAGCAGTAGAGTCTGTGCCAGGTTCTACACTCCTTATCTTCTGCACACACCACCTCCTGTGGCTTTAGGAGCCTGCTCACGGTCTCCCCCAGGAGGCAAGGAAGATTCAGAGTGGCGGCTACAGTTAGGGTGCACAGAAACCGAGAGATACCGAAACTGGCTTTGCTGAGCCTTCTGGGCTCATTCAGTGGGTTGCTTTTCATCTCCTGTTTATAGAATTTGAGTCTTAAAAGAGGGCCGCTTTGTAACACTGTCAGATACAGACCGTGACTCCGGTGCTCAGTTCAGAAATTCCGGTAGGGGCAGATTAAACGCAGTCGCTGCTTTATGACACTTTCAGATGCAGGCTATGTGTTTATAGAATTTGAGTCCTAAAGAGGGCCACGGTTTAGAACACCGTTAGATACCGGCTGTAGCTCCAGTGTTCTGTTCAGAAACTCTAGTGGGGTAGATTAAATGCAGACATTTTTAGGAGTGATTAGTTCTGTTTTTAATCCACAAACAGCTTGCAATGGAAAGTAGCCACCTTTTAATTTTATTATTACTTTTTTTTTTTTTTAGATGGAGTCTCACTCTGTCACCAGGCTGGAGTGCAATGGCACGATCTCAGCACACTGCAACCTCTGACTCCCTGGTTCAAGCGATTCCCCTGCCTCAACCTCCCAAGTAGCTGGGATTACACGCCACCACGCCAGGCTAATTTTTATATTTTTAGTAGAGATGGGGTTTCACCATGTTGGTCAGGATGGTCTTGATCTCTTGACCTCATGATCCACCTGCCTCAGCCTCCCAAAGTGCTGGGATTACAGGTGTGTGCCATTGTGCCCGGCCTACTTTTTTTTTTTTTTTTTTTTTTTGAAACAGAGTCTATTTCTGTCACTCAGGTTGGAGTGCAGTGGCACAATCTTGGCTCACTTAAGCTCACTCCGCCTCCTGGGCTTAAGTGATTCTCGTGCCTCAGCCTCCTGAGTAGCTGGAACTATAGGCGTGCACTAGCACACTCAGCTAATTTTTTTGGTGTTTTTAGTAGAGACGGGGTTTCGCCATGTTGGTCAGACTGGTCTTGAACTCCTGGCCTCAAGTAATCTACCCTCAGCCTCCCAGCGTGCTGGGATTATAGGCGTGAGCTACTGCCCCCCTGCCCGGCCAACCATATTTTTATTTTAAAAAATGTCTAGGGACAGTGCCAGAATCATTCTTTCAGCACGTTTTCTGATTAGCCTGCTAGTAAAGATATTTTGGTATTTCTTAAAAACCCTTAACTTCTTGTAGGTCCTATGATTCTTCCAGTTGCAAAACAATCTTCTTTCTGTATGACTGATGATCAGAGGTTAGATGTCAAATATTAGGGTATGTGTTGAGAATGGACTTGCTTGATAGTGTGAATACTTCAGAGGAGCTTTTTAAACTCTGCTAAATGAATTATATTAAATTTCTCCAACTTCAGTACATTATTGTAACAAGCAAAAGCATTCCCTCCAGAAAAAAGTCTGGCAGGTCGTTTATCTGTCTTGGAGACCGTGACACGTACGGTTGTGTTTGCCGGAAGAAGAAAGCGATACCCTCAGCACAGACAGTTCTGGTAGGATGCCAGGTTTGGCATACAAGAGAACGGGATGGAAACCCTTTCTCTGAGATCGGATCATCCAGACATCTTCAGACGTGAGACCTCAGCGTATAACTTAGCCCCTTTTTTGCCTTTCTTAGCTGAATGTCATGTTTTGGGGTGTTTGGCTAGAATACAGTGGCTCTGATCCCATTAGCATGTCCCCGTAACATGACATGACCTGCAGTGTCACAGGTTTCCGTGCAAGCTGTGTCCAACAGGATCAGTGCTTTCCGGTGGTCAGTTGCCTACAGAGGCCTCTGTCGTACTTTTAACTCCACGATCCAACCTTTTTTAGAAGGCTTCAGTGGGTTTAGTATTTACTGATCCCATGTAGCCTGTTGGACATTAGACTCTGTGTAAGCCAAATAGAGAACACTTACAGAAAGCCTGAAGCTGTGATTTTGAACCACCGCTCGTGGTGGTGCCTGAAGTTAGAGGAATGGTTACGAGCACACTTAGAGCAGCAGCCTCGGCACCAGCACTCTGACGGGTGCACCGTGGTGCTTTTAATCAGCGGGTGATATTTGCCAAGGTCCCGCTGTGCTGTAGCCTTGGTTAGATGCTGTAGGTGAGGTGACCGTGTGGTTTATCACCAGAGTCACTTTGAGAAGGAAAGGGAGCTACTAATACTTATACTGAATCATAAACTCAGCGTGTCCCTGGTAAAGTAGATGGATGATTGGCTTAGCTATAGGCTTTACAGGAATGCTGTTCATATCTTTGGTCCCCATTCTAAAGGATACTTATAACCCTGCTAAAGGGCTAATACTCGTACACTAAACCAGTGGTCCCCAGCCTTTTTGGCACCAGGGAGCAGTTTTTTGGAAGACAGTTTTCCCATGGACCAAGGAGGGGGACATGGTTTCAGGATGGAACTGTTCTACCTCGGATAACCAGGCATTAGTTAGATTCCGTTAAGAAGCACACAACCTAGATTCCTCGTGTGCACAGTTCACAATACGGTTCGCGTGCCTCTGAGAATCTAATGCCCCCGCTGATCGGAGGACGGGGAGTTCAGGCGGTCGTGCTCACTCACTTGCCCGCCGCTCACCTCCTGCTGTGGTTCACGCTCCTCTGAGAATCTAATGCCCCCGCTGATCTGAGGACGGGGAGCTCAGAAGGTCATGGTCGTTCACGTGCCCGCCGCTCGCCTCCTGCTGTGCAACCTGGTTCCTGTCAGGCCACGGACTGGTACTGGCCCATGGCCCAGGGCTTGGGGTCCCCTGCACTAAACAATTCAAGAACATTATGTTTCAAAAAGTCCTCTTCTGTAATTAACCCGTTACCCCCCCCCAATAAATTTCTCTCCTGTTAAATCATTCCCAAGCAGACGTATGCAAGCATTTCTCATCTTTAAAAATTACTCCTTTTACCCCATCTATTGCCCTATTTTTCTTCCCTTCTCATAGCAAAAACTTCTTGGGGGCAAAAAAAAAGTCTATACCAGGGTCAGCAAACTTTCTGTTAAGGGCTAGATAGTAAATATTTTAGCCTTTACTGACCATATGGTCTCTGTTGTAACTCTTTATCTCTGCCATTGTGTGGCAAAATCCCCATAAACAATACTTAAACAAATGGGTTTGGTTGTGTTCCAAAAACACACCGTTCACAAAAACAGGCAGTGGACGTGGCAGACTGGCTTCAGCCCATGGCTGTCCTTTGCTGGCCTGCTCTGTGACCACAGCCTCTGCTTTATCCTTTCATCGCTGTCCATTCCCCTTAACTGCACTGAGACTGCTCTTGTCAAGGTCACCAACAGCTTCCCTGTTGTCAAAATCAGTAGCAGCTGTCTTCATTTTTTTTTTTTTTTTTTTTCGAGATGGAGTCTTGCTCTGTCGCCCAGGCTGGAGTGCAGTGGCGTGATCTTGGCTCACTGTAGCTTCTGTTTCCTGGGTTCAAGCGATTCTTGTGCCTCAGCCTCCTGAGTAGCTGAGATTACAGGCACGGGCCACCATGCCTGGCTAATTTTTGTATTTTTAGTAGAGACGGGGTTTCACCATGTTGCTCAGGCTGGTCTTGAACTCTTGACTGCGTGATCCGCATGAGGTTTTTTTTTTTTTTTTTTGGACGGAGTTTTGCTCTTGTTGCCCAGGCTGGAGTGCAATGCTGTGATCTTGGCTCACTGCAACCTCTGCCTCCCGGGTTCAAGCAATTCTCCTGTCTCAGCCTCCTGAGTAGCTGGGACTACAGGCGCCCGCCACCACGCCCAGCTAATTTTCGTATTTTGAGTAGAGATAGGGTTTCATCATATTGGCCAGGCTGGTCTTGAACTCCTGACCTCGGGTGATCCACCCACCTTGGCCTCCCAAAGTGCTGGGGTAACAGGCATGAACCACCGCACGCAGCATCTTATATGAGTTTTTAACAACAGAAGGCATAATCACTCTGTTCTCTTCCTTCAGACACTTTTGTTTGGCTTATGTAACACCCATTGTCCCTGATTTTTTCTCATGTCACTGGTGGTTTTTCTCTGCATCTCTGCTTTTTTTATGTTAGACGTCTGAATATTGGCATACCCAAGGGTCAACCCTGTGCCGTCTTCTCCTCTCTATTTTCTCTCCCTAGGTGACTTCTTCTAGTCTTACAGACTTAAATATCATCTTTAAGTAATGACTTCTGAATTTAAATCCCAGCCTATCACCTCTCTTTCCAGCTCCAGAATCTTATGTCCAACTTAATGTCTCTACTTGATCTCAAGTAAGCTATCTTTTTTTTGGTGGAGACAGAGTCTTGCTCTTGTCACCCAGGTTGGAGTGCATTGATGCTATCTCAGCTCACTGCAGCCTCCGCCTCCTGGGTTCAAGTGATTCTCCTGCCTCAGCCTCCCGAGTAGCTGGGATTACAGGCGCCCGCCACCATGCTCGGCTAATTTTTGTATTTTGAGTAGAGATGGGGTTTCACCATGTTGGTCAGGCTGGTCTTGAACTCCAGACTTCCGGTAATCCGCCCGCCTTGGCTTCCCAAAGTACTGGGATGACAGACGTGAGCCACCGTGCCCAGGCTCCTGTCTGTATTTCTGCCAACACTCTGTCACAACCACTAAGTCATTTCTAAGAAGTTCCAGACTTTCTCTACATTTCTGTTTTTCTTCTGAGCCTGTAGCTGAATCCCCCTTAGCCGAATCCCCGTTAGCTGAATCCCCCTTAGCCAAATCGCCGTTAGCACTCTGTTCACAGCAATACAGGCTTTTTCCAGCATTCACTTCAAAACTGTTCCACATCTGTCCATTACCCAGTTCCAAAGCCATGTTTTCAGGTATTTACTATAGCAATAGCCCACTTCTTGATACCAGTTTTCTTAGTGTGTTTTATGTTACTGTAACAGAATAGAACAGATAATCATTTATAAAGAAAAGAGATTTCTTTCTTGCAATTCTGGAGGCTGGGAAGTTCAAGGTCAATGGGCCCACATCTGGCACGGGCTTCTTATGGAGAGGGCTTCTTACGGCGTCGTCCTGTGGCGAGGGCTTCTTACGGCGTCGTCCTGTGGCGAGGGCTTCTTACAGCGTCATCCCGCGGAGAGGGCCTTCTCACTGCGTCGTCCCATGGCAGAGGTAGAAGGCAAGAAAGTGTGCACATGCATGAGAAAGTGGTTGAACAGATCCTTTTATCAAGAGCCCACTCTTGGGATGGTGCCATTCGTTCATTCATGAGGGCAAACCCCTCATGACCTGGTCGCCTGGTAAAGGCCCCGCCTGTCAACACCATTGCACTGGGGATTATGTTTCCAATGCATGACTTTGGGGACACATTCCAGCCACAGCACAGGCGCCCTTAACGTATTGCAGATGGGACTCTTCACTCCCAGCCACCACGACACACCTGCCTGTCGGACCTGTCCTCCTCCTGCATTCCCTGGTTCAGTCAGTGAACCAAAACCCGGGAGTCATCCTTGGTTCTTCCCTCACCCTCGTTCCCCACAAAGAGTCCGTCTGTGAGTGAGTCCTGTGCGTCAGAGCTTCCTAGAAACCTTGCATCGCTCCGCGTCTTCTCGTCAGCACCGGCTGCCTTGTCTAGACCTCCACCGTCTCGTGTGGACAGCTGTAGCAACTTTTCACGGGCCTTTCACTCCTGCTTTCCCTCCTGCCCCTGCACAACTCTCTTGCCACATAACAGCCAGGACAGTCTTTTGTACAAGTAAACTGTGCATCTGTCCCTTGTTTAAAACCCTTCAGTGGCTTCTCATTTGCACTTAGACGAGAATCCTCATGCTTTGAGCCCCTCCATGCCCTGGCTCCTGCCTACCTCTCCAGATTATTTCTAGACACTTCCCACTGCGATATTACACTACCACCTACTGTCTCTCTTTTTGGACCTCCAAAACATAGAGGTCTTTTCTCTGTCAGGGTGTTTGCATTTGCTGTTCTCTCTGCTTAAAAATCTCTTACTCTAGGCCGGGCGCGGTGGCTCACGCCTGTAATCCCAGCACTTTGGGAGGCCAAGGCAGGTGGATCACAAGGTCGGGAGATGAAGACCATCCTGGCTAACACGGTGAAACCCCGTCTCTACTAAAAATACAAAAAATTAGCTGGGTGTTGTGGTGGGCGCCTGTAGTCCCAGCTACTCGGGAGGCTGAGGCAGGAGAATGGCGTGAACCCGGGAGGCGGAGCTTGCAGTGAGCCGAGATTGCGCCACTCACTCCAGCCTGGGCGACAGAGCGAGACTCCATGTCAAAAAAAAGAAAAAAAAAATCCTCTTACTCCAAATCTACGAATTCTGACACCTCCTCATCCTGCAGCCCTGATTCGGGTGCCCTTTCTCAGGAGACCTTCCATGACCACCATCTCCCTTATTCTCATAACTCTGCATAAGTCCTTCACCACACCTGTCACACTTAGGGACACTTGTGTATCCAAAGTAAAGACACACTTGTTTCTTTATTTTGTTGTTTTTAGAGGATCTCCTCCCCCTTACTTACTTCTCAAAGTAAGTTCGTTCCTTGAGGACAGAGAGAGGGATCATACTGTCTTGTTTCCCACTGGATTCCCCGTGCTCGGAATCAAGCCTGGCGTATGGGAGGCATTCAGTAAATACTCACTGAATGACTGACGGAGTGAGTTAAGGAGATGCCGACTCGTGGCTAGTACTATAACTGCCGCAGGAATTCGTCGTCTTTATTAGAGTGCGTATGGTCTGTGCACGTCCGTGGGCTGCTGGCGCTCACAGACACTTTAGCTGTAGGCAGTGTTTAGTCACAGGCAGTTCAGCAGACAGTCCAGTGCGTATGGTCTCCACGTCCGTGGGCTGCTGGTGCTCACAGACACTTCAGCTGTAGGCAGTGTTTAGTCACAGGCAGTTCAGCGGACAGTCCAGTGCGTATGGTCTGTGCACGTCCGTGGGCTGCTGGCGCTCACAGACACTTCAGCTGTAGGCAGTGTTTAGTCACAGGCAGTTCAGCGGACAGTCCAGTGCGTATGGTCTGTGCACGTCCGTGGGCTGCTGGCGCTCACAGACACTTCAGCTGTAGGCAGTGTTTAGTCACAGGCAGTTCAGCGGACAGTCCAGTGCGAATGGTCTCCACGTCTGTGGGCTGCTGGCGCTCACAGACACTTCAGCTGTAGGCAGTGTTTAGTCACAGGCAGTTCAGCGGACAGTCCAGTGCGAATGGTCTGTGCACGTCCGTGGGCTGCTGGCGCTCACAGACACTTTAGCTGTAGGCAGTGTTTAGTCACAGGCAGTTCAGCGGACAGTCCAGTGCGTATGGTCTCCACGTCCGTGGGCTGCTGGCGCTCACAGACACTTTCTGGTCTCCATGTCTCACAACTGCCCTCATGTTGCTTCCCCTCCTCGCAGAAGCTGCAGCCGTGTTGTAATACTTTTATTGTATAGCATCCGTCTTTGCAGGTGTTTATGTCAGTGGAAATACTGGGCTCACCATTAGCTTTTTTTTTTTTTTTTTTTTTTTGAGACGGAGTCTCGCGCTGTCACCCAGGCTGGAGTGCAGTGGCCGGATCTCAGCTCACTGCAAGCTCCGCCTCCCGGGTTCACGCCATTCTCCTGCCTCAGCCTCCCGAGTAGCTGGGACTACAGGCGCCCGCCACCTCGCCCGGCTAGTTTTTTGTATTTTTTAGTAGAGACGGGGTTTCACCGTGTTAACCAGGATGGTCTCGATCTCCTGACCTCGTGATCCGCCCGTCTCGGCCTCCCAAAGTGCTGGGATTACAGGCTTGAGCCACCGCACCCGGCCACCATTAGCTTTTTGCTTGTTTTTTGAGACAAGGTCTCGCTCAGTCACCAGGCTGGAGTGCAGTGGCGTGATCACAGTTCACTGCAGTCTTGACCTCCCAGGCTCAAGTAATCTTCCCACCTCAGCCTCCCAAGTAGTTGAGACTACAGGCGTGTGCCACCATGTCTGGCTAGCTAACTTTTTTTTTTTTTTCCAGAGACTGAGTCTCGCCATGTTCCCCAGGCTAGTCTTGAACTCCTGGGCCCAAGCAATCCTCCTGCCTCAGCCTCTGAAGTGCTGGGATTACAGGTGTGAGCCACCGTTAGCTTTTAGTGCCCCCCCCCCTTTTTTTTTGAGACGGATTCTCGCTCTGTCTGTCTCCCAGGCTGGAGTGCAGTGGCATGATCTTGGCTCACTGCAAGCTCCGCCTCCCGGGTTCACGCCATTCTCCTGCCTCAGCCTCCCGAGTAACTGGGACTACAGGTACCGCCACCTCGCCTGGCTAATTTTTTGTATTTTTAGTAGAGACGGGTTTCACCGTGTTAGCCAGGATGGTCTCGATCTCCTGACCTCGTGATCCGCCCGCCTCGGCCTCCCAAAGTGCTCGGATTACAGGCATGAGCCACTGTGCCCCGCCCAGCGTTCCTTTCTAAGTGCATTTCATTGGTTTTCAAATGACTTACTATGAAAGTCTTTAAGATTTGTTGCAGTTCTGGAGTCCCCATTCACGGTTCAGGCTTTTTTGAAGGCACAATCTGGAACTTCCAAGTCCAGAGCTTTCCCTCGCCCCAATTTAGAGCTACCCCGTCCCTCTGTAGGAGGCTTTGAAGGTCACTGCGCATGGTTGCTTGCATACACGCACACACAGAGATATACTTGTCCTATTTGCTGTTATCAGTAACGTGGACAGTAATCACTGAGATGGGGGGAATCATTTAGTTTTAAGTTAAAACTTTGCGAGGCACGTTGGTAAGAGTCCCGAGTGTTTGCCTGTAAGCAGATACCGGATGCTGTACAGAAAAATCGTTGGCATAAGCACGACGAGTCAGGAGAGCTTTATGGAAGTTTCTTTTGTGCCCAGTGTGGATTACAGCGTAGTGACCGGTGCTGTCTCCAGTGTGCCCAGCGTGGGTTACAGCGTAGTGACCGGTGTGCCCAGCGTGGGTTACAGCGTAGTGACCGGTGCTGTCTCCAGTGTGCCCAGCGTGGGTTACAGCGTAGTGACCGGTGCTGTCTCCAGTGTGCCCAGCGTGGGTTACAGCGTAGTGACCGGTGCTGTCTCCAGTGTGCCCAGCGTGGGTTACAGCGTAGTGACCGGTGCTGTCTCCAGTGTGCCCAGCGTGGGTTACAGCGTAGTGACCGGTGCTGTCTCCAGTGTGCCCAGCGTGGGTTACAGCGTAGTGACCGGTGCTGTCTCCAGTGTGCCCAGCGTGGGTTACAGCGTAGTGACCGGTGCCGTCTCCAGCTGCCTTTTGTTGTTCATGTGTTTCTCTTACTCTAGGCACTGGAAGAGGCTCAGAAAGCCATCCAGCAGCTCTTTGGCAAAATCAAAGACATCAAAGACAAAGCTGAAAAGTCAGAGCAAATGGTGAGTTCTGGTTTCTTCCTAACCTTTTTGCACCAAAAGGGGAAGTGAGCTTCTCATCTGGGCATTCTAATAAGGAGCTTTTTCTAATAATGGCACCTCCTGCCAGCCACGGTCATCTGCATCTCTAAAGCAAGCCCCTAGGAATGCATTCAGATCAATTCAAGGGGAGCTGCTGGTCAGCAGTGACTCACCATCTCTGCTGCCCTGCGTTTGCAGCCCTGGGTTTAAACAGGCAACTTTTTTTTTCTTCTTCTTCTTATGGAGTCTTGCCCTGTCACCCAGGCTAGAGCGCATTGGTCCGATCTCGGCTCACCGCAACCTCTGCCTCCCAGGTTCAAGCGATTCCTCTGCCTGAGCCGCCCGAGTAGCTGGGATTACAGGCACCCGCTACCACACCCGGCTAATTTTTTGTATTTTTAGTAGAGATGAGGTTTCACCACGTTGGCCAGGATGGTCTTGATCTCCTGACCTCATGATCCGCTTGCCTCGGCCTCCCAAAGTGCTGGGATTACAGGCGTGAGCCCCCGCGCCCGGCCTTTACATAGTCAAAGTGCTGGGATTACAAGCGTGAGCCCCCGTGCCCGGCTGCAATTTTTTTTTCTCCTTTCTGAAAATAGTTTCCTAGTCATTTTGGATATTCCTTTCTCTAACATCTCTTGGTATTGGTACCACGCATTTCTCCATCAAGATGTGTGGTGTGTAGCTTGGTGCACACTGAGAAGGGTCCTGGAGCTGGGAGGAGGGAGGGATGCGGGGAGGAGGGGTATCCCCTGCCCATGATCCGTGTGTGTGGTTTTGGTTGAGTTCCCCCTTGACCAATCTGTGTCCCCCAGTGATGTGCTCAGAAGCTTGCTCTGAAGACCGAGAATCCAGCATTCATTCACCCTCTCCACCCCCATGGGAGGCACTGGGAAGTGCTGGATCCTGGGTTCAGATTCGGACTCAGTAGTGTCTTGTCTCTCAATTGTCTCAGAATTCCAGTTTCGTCAACTGTAAAATAGGAGTAATGGTATTTGCCTCACAGGGTTGTTGTGAAAATTAAACATATGAAGAGCACTGAGCATATTCTAGGGACCTGGATTTTCTGTGGTCCTTCCCCAAGGAGGCACCACACCCAGCAGCACTCAGGAGCCTCAAAGCGTGGTGATCAGTGAGAGCGTCCCACGCTGCTTTTGCTGGAGCTGATTGCATTTATTGATATCCTTATGATGCTAATCTGAGTTCTGGAGTATGCTTCCTCTTCCAACCGAGGGGTTTGCAGTGACAGTTTGCTCCCAAGTTATGAGACGTCTTATTTTAAAGCAGTTTGCTTTCCTGCACAGTGCTGTGCTGAAGGGAGGAAGTGGTGGGAGTGAGGGGGGTATTGCGGGATCTGGCCAGCAGCCTGCAATGCAGCGGGGCTCTCTCTTTGTTCCCAGGCGGATCGGCAGGTCGAGAAATAATAGACACACACAAGATAGTGAAAGCTGGGTCCAGGGGGGTCACCGCCTTCTGGTCCCACGGTGCCAACAATGCACTGGATATACCAGCATTTATTATTAAGTTTAGTGAGGCCGGGGGTAGGTTAGTGAAGGATTTGGGGTCATTTGATTATGAGGTGAGATGGTCTCATGGGGATGAAGTAATTCTTTAACATAACATCTGTATGCAGAAGTACAGTATACAGATAAGAATTTACAATAGAGTGTGTGCATCAGTAATTTCTAACAGAGCCTTAAAATGGGGACACAGTCTTTCCATAACCTATGATTAGTGAGATATTAATCAGCAGTAACAGTTGCAGCAAAACCTGGTTACAAACAATCCAGAGAAACAGGATATGAAGCTAGACAACCGGTTAGACCAGAAATTCTCAGAAGGGAATATGTCTTAACCCTAAAGAGGCCTAGAAGAGCCGTGGAAGATGAGGGCGTTTATAGCCCTATCTTATCCATATGAACAGGCGTCCCCCCCATGCGTCCATTTATAGGCTCTCCACAAGGGTCACATTCCATTCCCAGAGCTATGAACATCTGCTTTTCTGGGACAGGAATCTTGGTGATGTGAAACCTCCCTGACTGCACGTCCGTTCATAGGCTCTCTGCAGGGGGAAGCACATCACGTGCTGTTGGCTCATTCTGGTAGCCCAGCCTGGCATTGTCTTTACACAGTCCTGCATGCGATGTTGTATTTACGGTAATCGGGAGCATTTCATCTGTCATTCCGTGGCAGTAGTTTCAGGGGCCTCCCTGCATGGGAGACGTGATCTTTCTTGAGCTCGTTCAGTGTCAGCTCTGTGCTGGCTGCTTTGCACCAGCACTCTGATTTAGCCCTCACAACAACCTTGTGAACTAGGTTTTAGGATCATTATTATCTCTGTGATTACCCATCTTATCGATGAGAAAACTGAGACTCCGTGAGGCTGAGAAACTTGTTCTAGGATGCAGTGTTGGTGAGTGGTGGAGCTGGGGTTCAGCCCTGGATCTGTCTGACTCTAAAACCTCCCGCTTCAGCTCTGCCCGTTTTCGCTGCCCATGGGCAACAGTTGAGGCGAATCAACCATGGGCATTCTGTCTCACGGGTGGTCTCGTGTCGGTTTTATCTGAGTACCCCTGGCATGCCCTGCCATTGAAGGCTTTGTTTAGGGAAAAATTTGCGGTTCAGTTTGTCTAGAGAAACACAGGCTGTGGGATGGGGAGTGATGGGAGAGCCTGGGAATACAGAGACCAGTCAGCTCCAGTGCAGAGCAGTGAGGGCCTGAACGAGGAATAGAGAGAAGAGACCAGTCAGCTCCAGTGCAGAGCGGTGAGGGCCTGAACGAGGAGTAGAGAGAAGAGACCAGTCAGCTCCAGTGCAGAGCGGTGAGGGCCTGAACGAGGAATAGAGAGAAGAGACCAGTCAGCTCCAGTGCGAGGAATAGAGAGAAGAGACCAGTCAGCTCCAGTGCAGAGCGGTGAGGGCCTGAACGAGGAATAGAGAGAAGAGACCAGTCAGCTCCAGTGCAGAGCGGTGAGGGCCTGAACGAGGAGTAGAGAGAAGAGACCAGTCAGCTCCAGTGCAGAGCGGTGAGGGCCTGAACGAGGAATAGAGAGAAGAGACCAGTCAGCTCCAGTGCAGAGCGGTGAGGGCCTGAACGAGGAATAGAGAGAAGAGACCAGTCAGCTCCAGTGCAGAGCGGTGAGGGCCTGAACGAGGAGTAGAGAGAAGAGACCAGTCAGCTCCAGTGCAGAGCGGTGAGGGCCTGAACGAGGAATAGAGAGAAGAGACCAGTCAGCTCCAGTGTAGAGCGGTGAGGGCCTGAACGAGGAATAGAGAGAAGAGACCAGTCAGCTCCAGTGCAGAGCGGTGAGGGCCTGAATGAGGAATAGAGAGCAGGGATAGATTCCTGAGATGAAGCAGAGGAAGAATATTTAGGAGTTAATGATGCAGGGACCAGGAAGAGTCGAAGATGACTGTGACTTTGAACACGGTGGTTAAAGACCCCCGATGCGGCCGGGCACCATGGCTCACGCCTGTAATCCCAGCACTTTGGTAGGCCAAGGAGGGCGGATTACTTGAGGCCAGGAGTTCAGGGCCAGCCTGGCCAACATGGCAAAACTGTGTCTCTACTAAAAATACAAAAATTAACCAGGCGTCGTGGTGCACACCTGTAATCCCAGGTGCTCCGGAGGCTGAGGCAGAGAATCGCTTGCCTGGGAGGTGGAGGCTGCAGTGAGCCGAGATCGCACTACTGTACTCCAGCCTGGGCGACAGAGCGAGACTCCGTCTCAATCAATCAATCAATCAATCAATCAATAAAAATAAAAAATAAAGACTCCCTATGTTAGACCAAAGCTAAAAACCCTGGAAGAGATACAGAGATTGTTTTGTAGGAAAAAGGATGCTGATTTCAGATCGGCAAGTGGGTGCTCAGATTACAGGGCCAGTCTTCAGCCTTGTATATCCAGCTTGTGACACCACTCCTGGGTTGTTTTTTTTGCCTCAAATTCAAGTATTTGGTAAAGTAGTGGTGGGTCTTAAACTTTCTTTTTTTTTTTAATTCAGTGGAAACAGAGGTTGTTTGGGGGTTGTAGAAGGAAGGAAGGCTTGATTGGGAAGTCACCATGAAAGAGGCTTTTTACAGCTGAGATCCAGGTGAGGCTTGCAGGATTGTGGGTGTGGACTTGAGCTGGGCAGGTCGTAACCTTTATGAGTTCACGGGGCCCATGAACTCACTGCCGAGTTTCTCCCTTTAGTGGGATGCATCTATCCCGTGACTGCAGTGTTTGTGCTTGGTGTCCAGGGCAGTCCCTTCCTTCCAGGTATCACAGAACCTGGGCAACCAAATTGCTCTTGAGAAAGTTTCGCTGCGTGCACCAGAAGACGGAGGTCCCCTTTCCTTGCCTAATGCAGCCATGGCTCGTGGTGCCAAAAAGCGTCTGAAGCGCATGGCAGCTCCAAAGCATTGGGTGCTGGATAAATGGACTGGTGTGTTTGCTCCTAGTCCGTCCACGGTCCCCCAAGTTGAGAGAGTGTCTCCCCCTCATCATTTTCCTAAGGAACAGACTTAAGGAAAGAAGACTTGCATGCAGCGGTTCATTAAGATCGATGGCAAGGTCCGAACTGATACAACCTCCCCTGCCGGGTTCATGGACGTCATCAGCATTGGCAAGACCGGCGAGAATTTCCATTTGATCTGTGACACCAAGGGTCGCTTTGCTGTACATCGTATTACACCCGAGGAGGCCAGGTACAAGTTGTGCAAAGTGAGAAAAATCTTTGTGGGCACAAAAAAGAATATGGTCACCTCATCTTGTGACCATGATGCGCGCACCGTCCGCTACCCTGACCCCTCATCGAGGTGAATGACGCCATTCAGATTGATTTGGAGACTGGCAAGATTATTGATTTCATCAAGTTCGACACTGGTAAGCTGTGTGTGGTGACTGGAGGTGCCAACCTAGGAAGAATTGGTGTGACCCCAACAGAGAGAGGCACCCTGGATCTTTTGACGTGGTTCATGTGAAAGACGCCAATGGCAACAGCTTTGCCACTCGACTTTCCAACATTTTCACTATTGGCAACAAACCATGGATTTTTCTTCCCCGAGGAAGGGGTACCCGCCTCACCATTGCGGAAGAGAGAGACGAGACTGGCAGCCAAACAGAGCAGTGGGTGAAATGGTCCGTGCGTGACATGTTAGATCTTTGTACGTAATTAAAACTAATGTGGCGTGATAAAACACACACACACACTCACACACACACACACACACACACACACAAAGTTTCTTAGCGTGGACCAAGAAACACAGTGGATGATTTCACCTGGGTGTTAGTAAAGTTGGGGAATGTTTCCAACTTCTCTATTGAATATGCTTTTCTGGTGACTGAAATACACTTGCATTCCCGGAGACAGCTTCTCTTCTCTTGCACCTGCTGAAACAACACTGTCAGGTTCTTACTCCCCAAACTGCCTTCTCACTCCCTGAAGACTGCGCCTGCCCTTCCGGTAACTTACATGTTAAGCGTGTGTCACAGGGCTTCTGTTTCAGTCTTCTTGAGATTTGAAAGTCTTTGCTGGAGGCTCAGGCCCTCGTTCCGTTGGGAAAGACCATGTGAATGCCAGGTGCTGACTGAGGCATTTTGTTCGGCCAGCGGCGTCAGCACCAGAAGGCACACTTTCCTCACCTTGTTCAGGAGGAACGGTGCTGTGCCTGCCTCCTCTGTCCTGTGTGCTCAATACTGAATTGCCGTTTGGATCATTTCATTTGGGGTAAAAAATAAAGTTCATTTCATGCTCGCAGCTGAAGGTTTTATAACCCCAAGTAAAGTCCAAAGAGATGCCACATTAAATGCCTGGTTGGAAATTATTTTGATTTTGTATTGTGAGAGTGTTTGCTAACCTGAGATTTTTCCCTGCTTCATCTGCATTCGCTTCTTAGGGAGCTACTTGCGGAAGCGTTTTACATCCTTCTTAACCGTCTTCTTTTCTCTCTTTGGTTTTTCAATGTTTAGGTGAAAGAAATCACCCGTGACATTAAGCAATTAGATCACGCCAAACGCCACCTGACCACCTCAATCACCACGCTGAACCACCTGCACATGCTGGCAGGAGGTGTCGACTCCCTCGAGTAAGCAATGCCAGCTTTCTCTTCTGGGGCCACGGGAAATGTGTCACATAGAGAAATGGTGTTGTCGGCCTGTTTACTTCTCAGCCGGGAAAGTCTCACCATCCTGTCCCACCTTCTGCAAATTGGCTTCAAGTGTCCAGTCACGTTTTTGCTTTGTGCCCTCTGGTGTTCAAAACCTAACGAACACTGGCAGCCGGTCAGAAGGGGACCCAGGAAGCCTCTCAGAACCATTCCGAGAATATGGCCCGTCTTCAGGCTGCAGCTCTGTACCGTCAAGGCAGACAGAGGGACGCAGGCCCACGTTCACTCCCGGCTGCTTCTGCCTCGACGAGTTTCTACTTGCGTTGGGCTGAGTTGCGCTGTCATCAAAGAGACCCTATATAGGAGACAGAACTCAATCATTCAAACCACTTTTTTTCAATCTACTTTTTATTAGCTTTCCGTTTGGTTTGTAGAGGGAATGATACATCAGAACATTAGAAATAGTATTAGAAGGAAGAGCTGGTTATTTACTACAGAGAAGCAGTCTAAAGCCTCCTTTACTAGCAAGATGCTGACACTCCAGCTCACCTCTGTGGCCCATTCAGGCTGGGGACTCCCCCTGCTCCAGCCTCGGTGTGATTCCATGTGTGGACAGGGAAAGCTCATCTTCATAGAAACTGAGATACAGCATTCGAAGTCCTGGGTGGGGGAAGTGGGACAGTGCCTTCAGGGAAAGAGGAGGAGGGGCAGGCCTCTTCCTGACCTCTCTAGGTATTGCATGAGCTCCAGGGACCCCCGGTCCACTCCCCTGTGAGCAGTGAGAGCAGGGGCCAGAGGGAGACCAGAGGGCAGTCACATTTGTTCTTTCTTGGGTGGTGGGTGTCCACCAAACCAACAGACCAGGCAGCGGTGAGACCAGGTGCTGGTGAGACCAGGTGGTGGTTAAGACCAGGTGGTGGTAAGACCAGGCAGTGGTGAGAACAGGCGATGGTGAGAACAGGCAGTGGTTAAGACCAGGCAGTGGTGAGAACAGGCGCTGGCAGTGGTGAGAACAGGCGGTGGTGGGAACAGGCGGTGGTGGGAACAGGCAGTGGTGAGAACAGGCGCTGGTGAGACTAGGTGGTGGTTAAGACCAGGTGGTGGTAAGACCAGGCAGTGGTGAGAACAGGTGGTGGTGAGACCAGGCAGTGGTGAGAACAGGCGGTGGTGAGACCAGGCAGTGGTTAAGACCAGGCGGTGGTGAGAACAGGCGCTGGTGGGAACAGGCGGTGATAGCAATGTTGGTAGCAGTGGAACACCTTGGCTTGAACTTGATCCTGTCTTTTTCAATGCCTCTTATGGAAAATCATAAATTATAAATGTAATAAAATAGCCCAACCCTAATGAAAAATTTAGATCTAATAGTTTATATTTCCTCCCTGTGTGTAACTTGATTTTATCAGCATCCTTTTATTGAAGCGACATTAACCTTAGCAGTAGGGAAAGTAGAGGTCTGTGACACAGATGCCTCAGAACCTGCAGATTTCAGTTAATATTTAAAGCTGGGCCCTTTCTGTGTTTTTGTTTTTGTTTTTGAGATGGGAGTCTCACACTGTCGCCCTGGCTGGAGTGCAGTGGCACGATCTTGGCTCACTGAAACCTCCGCTTCCCAGGTTCAAGCGAGTCTCTTGCCTCAGCCTCCCGAGTAGCTGGGATTACAGGCACCTGCCACCACGCCCAGCTAATTTTTTGTATTTTTAGTAGAGACGGGGTTTCACCATGTTGGCCAGGATGGTCTTGATCTCCTGACTTCATGACCGCCCGCCTCAGCCTCCCAAAGTGCTGGGATTACAGGCGTGAGCCACCGCGCCCAGCCATGCCCTTTGTTTTGTCCTGGAAAGATGTGTTTGGTTTGCTCATGGGCTGTAATCCTCAGATAGTAACATCCCTACCCCTGTTCTCTGTCCCAAGCTTGCTAATCCCAAAATATCCAACCGAAATTCTAAATCCATCATCTTCCCAGATTCTGTCCCCACACCGAATGAGAATTAATCACTCACACGTTCTTCCCGCCGTAGCACATAACGTGCACTTCTGTTTAGGACATAGTTCATCCTGTTTTATACTAGTTAGATGTGTACTTGACTCTCTGCCTACTGTATGATGTCACCTTGAGAATTTGGACCAGATCCTATTTTTTGCCTCCCACAACACACAGCAGCTTATATACTCAGCACTCAGTGAACGTTGATTCTGCCGAGTTGATGTCTGTTTGAGAGCTAGAGTAGGTTGTTCTGTGTCTGTATCTTGTGTTCTTAGTGTTTTTCTAGACTTTTAAACTTATTCTTTCCTTGCAGAGCCATGACCAGGCGAAGACAATACGGAGAAGTTGCTAATCTCCTTCAGGGTGTGATGAATGTCCTGGAACACTTCCACAAGTATATGGGGATTCCACAGATCCGGCAGCTTTCTGAAAGGTAAACTGTCCCCGGAGGAAAAGTCCATGGGGATTCCACAGATCCGGCAGCTTTCCGAAAGGTAAACCGTCCCCAGCGGAAGTGCTCTTGCTTTCAGAAAAGGACCTGGTGCTAGGAGGTGCTTAAGCACTTAGCTCAGCATGTTCACTGCAGAATCCTACTGTGTGAAGAAACCTCAGATGCTACCTGATCTGACTCTGTCTGGTGCAGGCATCCCCCATGATACCCCTTCCCGTGTCTTCTAAAGCTGCCTATCGTAGATAGTTGCAGTTGTGTATATGGACAACTCTCAGCTGTCCCCATTTGTGAGGGAAACTGTTCTAGGTATCTATTTCTTTGTAACAAACCAGCACAGAACTTAGCAGCTTAAAACAATAATTGTTTTGCGTGTATAATTTGGCCTGGCTCAGGGGACCAGCTCATCCCTGCTCCGTGCAGCATTAGCCGAGGCAGCTCAAGAGGGACTGGAGAATGCACTGGCTCCCTCTCATGGCTGGCACCTTGGTACTTGCTGTCAGCTGGGAGCTCAGCCAGGCCTGGGCTGGGATTCTCTGTTGTCCTCCACGGGCTTCTTGGACTTCCTCATGTTAAGGTGGCTGGTTCCAAGAATGAGCGTCACAAGAGAAGCAAGCCTGGGAAATTTCATAGCATCACTTCTACCGAAGTCGCAAGGCTGCTAAGATTCAAGAGGAAGGAACATAGTCTTCTCCCACCCACTAATGCTAACGGGAGGAATGTCAAAGTCACATCGTTACAAAAAGCACGTGGGATGGGATAGATTGCTGTGATGGTCTTTAGAAAATACAGTGAGCCATGGCCGGGCCCTGTAGCTCACACCTGTAAGCCCAGCACTTTGGGAGGCCGCGGCAGGTGGATCACCTGAGGTCAGGAGTTCGAGACCAGCCTGACAAACATGTTGAAACCCTGTCTCTACTAAAAATGCAAAAATTATCTGGACATGGTGGCGGGCGCCTGTAATCGCAACTACTTGGAAAGCTGAGGCAGGAGAGTCACTTGAACCTGGGAGGCGTCAAATATATATACAGATGAAGCCTAAGTTCCCTTTACCTAGACCTCAGAATCCCATTATTCTCTCCAGAGGTGGTAACTGTTATCAGTTTAATGGATATCGCTCCGGATTTTTATGTATGTATTTACATAAATCTATAGTTTCAGTTAATGGTTTTGGTTTTGCTTTGTTTTGTTTTAACTAAATGGTTTCATACCTTATGCTTTATTCTAAAAACTGCTTTTTGTTTTCAACCACATGTATTTTAGATATTTGTTTTTCATGTCAGTATGTATAGACCTGCTTCATTCTCTGGAATTTTTTAGATTTTTTTTTTTCACATCAGTGTGTATAGACCTGCTTCATTCTCTGGAATTTTTTAGGTTTCTTTTTTCACGTCAGTGTGTATAGAACTGCTTCATTCCCTGGAATTGATGCACAGAATCCCGTAGTATAACACGCCACAGGTATAGCACTAGATCGTTTGTTTCTAAATCTTAAAATATGCCCCCATTTGCACATATGCAAGTATTTCTCTAGGACAGATTCTGGGTTATAGGTTTATATACATTTAAAATTTTAGTAACTACTGCCCATTTGCCCTGCAGCGAAGCTTTGTATACTTGTAGTACGATCTGTGAATTGTGAGAGCACCTTTCCCGGCACCCTCAGCTGAGAGCACCTTTCCCGGCACCCTCAGCCACACGTGATGTTGTTGTTCTTCATTTTCATCTCTCTGATGGTTGAAAACGGTATCCAGTTCCTTTAATTTTCATTTCCCGTGTAGCTAGTAAGATGAGTGTTTTGCTTTGTTTTTCTGAGACAGAGTCTTGCTCTGGTGCCCAGGCTGGAGTGCTGTGGCGCGGTCATCGCTCGCTGCAACCTGGAACTCCTGGGCTGAAGACATCCTCCTGCCTCCACCTCCTGAGTAGCCGGGAGTACA
This sequence comes from Macaca fascicularis, assembly GCF_037993035.2. NCBI lineage: Eukaryota > Metazoa > Chordata > Mammalia > Primates > Cercopithecidae > Macaca > Macaca fascicularis. Next base: position 768,514 of record NC_088390.1, on the reverse strand, counting down.
GGCAAATACCACCACGCCTGGCTGAGTAGCCGGGAGTACAGGCAAATACCACCACGCCTGGCTGATGTTTAACATTTTTCTGTAGAGGTGGGATCTTCCTGTGTTGCCCAGGCTGCTCTTGAACTCCTGGGCTCAAGTGATCCTCCTGCCTCATCCTCCCAAAGTGCTGGGATTACAGGCGTGAGCCACGGTACCAAGCCCCAGTTGTATTCTTCATCTGAAGACTCCTGCGTTTCTCATACCCTGAGAAATTATTCTCCTTTATTCCTTTCTTTGGGTAGTCTCTACAGCTTTGTCTCTGCATTCTCTCCTCATAGAATTCTTGTTACATGAACGTTGGAGCTTCTAGATCTGCTGCCATGTCTCTTAATTTTCCTTTCATGCTTTCCGTCTCTCTGTCCTTCTGAACTGCTCTCTGAAAGAATTCCTCAACCCAGTCTTCCTGTTTTAATTTACTCTTCACTTGCATCTAGTCTGCTATTTGGCCCAGCTGTTGAATTTTTATTTTAACAATCCAGCTTTTTAATTTCCAGCATATCTAGCTGATTCTTTTCTCATGGGCATAATATTCTCATATATCTCCCACAGAATAGAAATTACCTGTATGTTAAAGCGCTGGGCTGCCTGTTCCATTTCTCTGTCGCCGGTGTAAGATCTTCAGTTTGTTCAGCGTGGCAATTCTCTCTCTTTAGCATTTCTCAAATGTTTGGTGATTCTTAGCTGAAAGCTCATTTTTATTGTATTCATTGATTTTTTGTGACCAAGTCTCACTCCATCACCCAGGTTGGGGTGCAGTGGCACGATCTCAGCTCACTGCAAGCTCTGCCTCCCGGGTTCAAGAAAGTCTCCTGCCTCAGCCTCCCGAGTAGCTGGGACCACAGGTACCCACCACCCACACCCACCACCCACGCCCACCACCCACGCCCAGCTAGTTTTTATATTGTTAGTAGAAACGGGGTTTCACCATGTTGGCCAGGCTGGTTTCAAACTCCTGACACCTCAAGTGATCCACCGGCCTCAGTCTCCCAAAGTGCTGGGATGACAGGCGTGAGCCACCGCGCCTGGCCTCGTTTTTATTTTTGATATTCTCTGTTAGTCTGATCAAGAATGCTCTTTAGCTGCTACCTGCTCCTGGGCGAGAAGTGGGAATTGCTGCTTGGCCAAGTGTTATCACAGACAGCTCTTCCAAAGTGAGGGGTCCAGACCTGGAGAAACCTACCAGATGGGTGTCCCAGCGGCTGATCTCCTAGGCTCGGAGGCTCCCTGGTCTTCCTGGGTGTTGGCAGCCCCTCTGGCTACTGCTAAAGTTCTCAGACCCAGAGGCCCACCTCTGCCACCTGGCGTGAGCATTCACGGTGTGGGTACAGATGTGGACAGCGGCTGATTCCTCCTATTGCAGGGCACAGCATGCCCTGCTGGCAGCAGACCAGGGCCCCATCCTGCTTCTGGTATCACCACCTTCATGTCTTTCATTTTCAAGAAGCATTTTTGGGCAGTGATTGCCTGTCATCCTTCCTACCAGGAAGTCCTCAGGCTTCTAGTCTACCACTTTTCTTGCCTGGATTTTGATTTTTATGAAAATCTTTTTCTTATTTCTAAGGTTTCGGGGCATCAGTGTGCATCTTGTCATGGAAATGCCAAAGAATATTAGGGAATGTTGGAGCAGAGCTTGGCAGAACACTAGGGAAACCGCCACCCTCTCCCTCCTCCTTCCTACCCCTCGAGGACACCTGGAGCCGGCTGATCGCCTTATCAGACTGGACTGTGAGGCAGCCAAGAAGGCAGGCGAACAGGACTTTATGAGCTGCGAGAAGGAAGGAGCTTGGATGGAGCAGGCAGATTTGCTATCAGCAGATGAGGGAGGAGGAGGAAGGCAGTCCCTCCTACCCCTGCTCTCAGGATGATTCAGAGTTGATCTCTTTCACATTCATTTGTTCTTTTCTTCATTTACGTGACAGATATTTACCCTGCATTTTCTACATCCTAGGCCCTGTGCTAGGGGACTGAAGGCACAAAAATAAGAAATACACACTCTCTGCCTTCGAAGAGTTCACCATTTTTGTATGGAGAAGAAAGACATTAATAGAAGATTCCAGCGTAACAGATGTAACAAAACCATGGTATATGCTGTACAAGGCATAGCAGGATCTCAGAAGAGGAACTGATAGGCTGAAGCAGGGGCTGAGGGCAGGGGGCATAGACAAATTCCATTTTAATCGGAATCTTAAAAGAATGGGTGGCATCTTACCAACGTGACAGTAAGTGGGGAGAGAAGGAAGAGGGAGCCTCAAGGAGTTTGGAGGCAGCAGAGGGAGATAAGGCTGCGTAGGTAGATGGGGTCAGGTTTTATATACCTTGCTAAATATTTTTTATTTTGTGGACAGTGAAGGATTTTAAGCGTTGGGGGGCATGATCTTACTTGTGTTTTGTAAAAGTCTAGTGGATTACAGAGGTACAGGAGTCTGGATAGTAGGAGTATGTTCTGGATTAGAAAAGATAAGACCCTTATCAGGCAGTGGCCACGCACTCACGGAGATGTGTGTGGGAGCCGATCTCCAGTCGGTGTAAAGGAGGGGGTTGTGCATGGCAGGAACATGAGAGAACTAACTTTTATTTGGCAGAAACCAGTGTAGGGATTCATTAATAACTCAAAATGGATCTATAGCTAGATGTAAAACCTAATTCTAAAACTGTGAGAAGAAAACAAGAGCAGATCTTCACAGCACTGAATTTGGCAGCAGTTTCTTGGATATGACACCAAAGTCCTAGGCAACAAAAGAAAAACATAGATAAATTGGACTTTATGAAAAATTTTAAAACTTGTGCATGGAAAGACACTATCAGCAGGGTAACATGGCAACACACAGAATGGGAAGAATATTTCCACATCATTTATCTGATGATGGATTCGTATCTAGAATATACAAAGAATTCCTAAACATCAGCAACCAAAAGCCGAACAACTCAATTAAAAAGCAAGCAAAGGGTTTGAATAAGCGTTTCTCCAAAGAAGATATGTAAATGGCCAGTAAACGTGAAAAGCGCCCCCACTGGGCTGTGAGGTGATACTGCACCGTGGTTTTGACTTGCATTTCTCTAATGGGCTTTTTAGTTTGATGTAGTCACACTTGTTTCTTTTTGCTTTTGCTGCCTGTACTTTTGGTGGGCTCTTCGCTTTTCAACACTTTTCCAGAGAGATAGTTTTAAAAATTTGAAGGAACTTTGTATTGACTGTTATAATCACATTCCCTTAAAAATAGAAAATCCAACATTCTATGAATATATTTCAGCGCTCCAAACGTTCATTATCACGTAGGGTTGCTGCAAACACAGGAGGATTTACTTTTAGTTCATTTCACAATCTCTGTTTGCAATAATTTTGTGTAGATTAATACAGAATATGTGCTATTAAGTAACACTAAAAAGGCTGGACCTGGTGGCTCACACCTGTAATCGCAGCACTTTGGGAGGCTGAGAGGCTGAGACAGGCAGATCGCTTGAGCTCCGGAGTTCGAGACCAGCCTAGGCAACATGGTGAAACCCTGTGTCTACCAAAAATACAAAAAGTGAGCCGGTATCATGGTGTGTGCCTGTGGTTCTGGTTACTCGGGAGGCTGCAGTGGGAGAATCACTTGATCTCCGGAAGTGGAGGCGGCAGTGAGCCGAGACTGTGCCACTGCACTGCAGCCTGGGCAAGAGAGCAGACTCGTCTCAGGAAAAAAAAAAAAAAAAAAAGTCACACTAAAAAGAGCCAAGAGGAGACAGCTTCTTATTTTCAGTGCTTGACTAGAATTGTTTTTTTAAGAGGTACTGAAAGTTTGAGAAAAGTCCAGACTTCTTATTTTTAGCATCCTTTCTGGTGAATTTTCTTCCCTTATGTTTACGTGGTGGTGGTAGAACCATCTGGAAATGATAGGAACAGCTATTTATTGTGAGGGGCGGGAGATGGCAGGCAGGTTACTACCCTCTGCATTGCTTCCGTTTCTCGAATTTACTGTCTTGCTGTCTGTAAATTGTAGAAGTCATGTGAAAAGTTGTGTTCTGAAATCTTTGCCTGCACGTTTGAAATGGAAGTTCATGAGCCTTGATTCAAGCATAGCTGATTCTTCCAACTACCCTTCTGGCAAATGCTTCCATGCTTGCTGTAGCGTTGAAGGAAAGAGTTTTTTCTTTAGTGTCTTTACATTTCAAATCCTCCTGGCCTAAGCATGCCCATGACAGTGAATGTTTCTAGTCATCAGTCAGTATTTCCCAACAATGAACGGAAGATTCTTACATTCTCTTGAAAACCGTGAAACTCTTGAACTAAAATATATTTTTCACAGCCATTTCTAACCTCTTATAACTGTGAGAAAGGCTTAGCAGGTCTCATGGTGGAGTGAAAAAAGAACGCAACCTGGAAATGGACAGGCCTGCCCAGCTCATGATTTCTGAATGACTAGGAAATCAGTTGGTGCAGTGGCTCACGCCTGTAATCCTAGCACTTTGGGAGGCTGAAGTGGGCAGATCGCTTGAGCCCAGGAGTTTGAGACCAGCCTGGGCAACATGGCAAAACTCCATCTCTACAAAAAATACAAGAATTAGCTGTGCATGGAGGTGCACACCTATAGTCCCAGCTACTCAGGAGGCTGAGAGAAGGATCACTTGACCCCGGGAGGTTGAGGTTGCAGCGAGCCACGAATGTACCACTGTACTCCAGTCTGAAGAGAAAGGAATGACTAGGAAATCTTGATAGTTCAGCACATATATCTGCTTTGCTGACGGTTATCAGTAGAGCTACCTCTTTATAGTAGGAACTTTTCACGGTTAGAAGAGGAAGGAGTTTAAAGGAATGAGGCCAAAGATACATTCTTTCAAGTCTGTTGACTTCTTTCTAGAATCCTATTTAAGCAATTGATTATGAAGACTGCAATTCACATCTCACCCTGAAAGTGCATGGGATTGAGGTTTGGGTCTGTAGATACCATCAGTGATGTCTCTGAGGGAATGGGTGCTCTTTCATCTGAATCATTGATAGCCACTTCAAAAACTGCTGTTGGTAGAGGCCGGGCGCGGTGGCTCATGCCTGTAATCCCAGCACTTTGGGAGGCCGAGGCTGGCAGATCACCTGAGGTCAGGAGTTCGAGACCAGCCTGGCCAACATGGTGAAACCCCATCTCTACTAAAAATACAAAAAATTAGCCAGGCGTGGTGGCAGGCGCCTGTAATCCCAGCTACTCGGGAGGCTGATGCAGGAGAATCACTTGACCCAGGAGGTGGAGGTTGCAGTGAGCCGAGATTACACCATTGCACTCCAGCCTGGGGGACAAGAGCAAGACTTCGTCTCAAAAAAAAAAAAAAAGAAAAGGAAAAAACCTGCTGTTGGAAACATTGACGTTTATATGCAGAAGTGTATCCTTCTGCTTCAGGATTAAGCACACATCTAACCTGTAGCCACCTGTGAAGCCAGTCAGCACCGTAAGATGGGTGTTGTGGAATAATCGGCACTGGAGAGGACATGGAATCATCTAGTATGGGCCGCTCGGCCCACCCTCTTATTTCACAGCTATTCGAAGTTGTGACCCACAGAGAGGAAGTGACATGATTATGCGGCTCACTAGTCACATAGCCAGGTCTTGCCCATCTCAGGAGGTGACTTTGAAAATGAAGAACTTGGCAAGGAGGTCTACACATCAGAGGCTGGTCATTTTCCCTCTTTTTTGTCTCTGGTGATAACACGTGCTGTTACAGGCTGTGGTTCTCCTCAGAGGCTGGTCATTTTCCCTCTTTTTTGTCTCTGGTGATACCAAGTGCTGTCACAGGCTGTGGTTCTCCTTTCTGCCGCCTCAGTTTCAGAGTCACCAAGAATATGGAGTAGGGAGTAGTTCGGGCCAGAGGCAGAGCCGGGCCCACCAGTGTCACTGAGATGGTCAGTGGTCCTGAGACTGTGACTGTGGGTGCTCTGGCCAGTGGTGGCACTTCCCCTGTGAAGAGAACTCCTTCCTCTTCTAACCATGAAAAGCGCCTGTAAGTTCCCTGTGGCTTAGGAGGGAACTGGTGCTGTCTGTGTGCTTCCAAGGAGGAGGTAGGAACACAGGGTCCGCGCCTCTGGAAGCTGTCTTGTGACCTGGCACCACAGGAGGCTGTGTGCTGCCTCATGACGTGAGAATCACGAGAAGCTCCGAAGTACAATTTTATTCTTTTCTCTCATGTCACAGTTCACACGCAAGGAATGTCTCCCATTGTCTATTGGACAGCTCTAGGTGTATGGCCCTGATTCTGATCTGGAGGTGGGGGCTATTCCAGTAATAGCCTCATCTGGATCATTTCTGGCCCCCTTGAAAACTGACTCAAAAGGCTACAAAGCCACCTCTAAGAGTGATTTTAAAAGTTTTGAAGATAGTGGAAAAACCTTGGAAGGTATTTGGAATAAGGTGTAATTATAACCATGCCACAGAAAACACAGACTGTTTTGGGTCACGCCTATCCCCTCATTTGAAAAGAAGATCTCAGCAGGTTGCCAGACACTCCTTAGCAGCCAAAGACATTGTGGTTTTGAGCTGTTGGCTATTTCTAGAAACTTCATAAAGTTGATTCTGAAGGAGCAGGGTGGAGACCAAGAATGGAAGTGTGCTCTTTTAAGGCATTTTTGGCAACCAGACGGTATTTGCCTCAGGCTCAGGAAGTCCAGCAGGGCCCGAGAGTCTTGCTCCACTCTAGCTCTGCTAGGCTGGCTGGTGCAAGGTGGCCGCCAACATCAGGCAGCCGGTGGGGGATGCAGAGAGTGTGATCGATTGTGGGGTGTGATCAAATGCAGGGTGTGATCGATTGTGGGGCGTGATTGATTGTGGGGCGTGATTGATTGTGGGGGCGTGATTGATGGCGGGGGCGTGATCGATGGCGGGGGCACGATTGATGGCGGGGGCACGATCAATTGTGGGGGCGTGATCGATTGGGGTGCGTGATCGATGGCGGGGGCGTGATCGATGGTGGGGGCACTGTCGATGGCGGGGGCACGATCGATTGTGGGGGCGTGATCGATTGGGGTGCGTGATCGATGGCGGGGGCGTGATCGATTGGGGTGCGTGATCGATGGCGGGGGCGTGATCGATGGTGGGGGCGTGATCGATGGCGGGGGCACGATTGATGGCGGGGGCACGATCGATTGTGGGGGCGTGATCGATTGGGGTGTGTGATCGATGGTGGGGGTGTGATCGATTGGGGTGCGTGATCGATGGGGGCGTGATCGACTGTGGGGGCGTGATCGATTGTGGGGGCGTGATCGATTGTGGGGGTGTGATCGATGGCGGGGCGTGATCGATGGCGGGGGCGTGACTTGATCGCGGGGCGCGATCCACAGCTGCTTTCCGTCCTAGCCGCTTCTCCTTTCTGCCCTTGCATTCAAGTCCACACGTGGTTCTTGAGCTCCTAGTACACTCGCAGCCACTGTTGAGTACCGGCCTCCCCTTTCTAACTGGTTTTCCTTGCTGTTCCATTTTCATATTCACAAACTTCTGAACTTAAATCATCAGTCAGTGGCCCTCACTTTCCTTTAGCAGTTCATTTTGTCACTTATATCTTTTTGTTTTTACTATAGAAGACATTCTCTTTATTCATTTGTTTAAAAACTTATGAGCTTGTTGGTTTCTGGATTAACAAGAAACCCAAAACACTACAACTACATGGATGGAACTGGACTTGATGTGAGATGAAATCAGCCAGACCCAGGAAGACAAACTCCTCACGTCCTCACTCGTATGTGGGAGCTGAACATTTTCAGAGCTGAACTCATGGAGATAGAGAGTAGAACGATGGGTCCCAGAGGCTGGGAAGCGTAGCAGGGAGGTGGGGAGAAAGTGGGACGGCTAATGGGTACAAAAATAGAGTTAGAATGATCAGATCTAGTGTTTGGTAGAACAGTGGGGCGACTACAGTTAATAATTTATTGTATATTTAAAAATGACTAAAAGATTGGAATTGGAATGTTCCTGACACAGAGAAGTAACAACTTGGGGTGGTGGATACCCCAGTTACCCTGATTTGATCATTATACATCATATGCCTGTGTCAAAACTTCACAGGTACCCTATAAATGTATCTATAATGATTATATACCCATAATAACTTTTTACAAAACACCCTGAAACACCGTGGAGCCCTCTTCCCATTCTGCACTCCAGGAGCAGGACAGCGGTTATGCCAGTAATCCAAAAGGGATTTATTTGTTGTTGTTTGTTAGTGTTTTGTTTGAGAGCCAAGGTCTCGCTCTGTCACCCAGGCTGGAGTGCTGTGGTGTGATCATAGCTCTGTGTATCCTCAAAGTCCTGGGCTCCAGAGATCCTCCCGCCACGGCCTCCCGAGTACAGGTGTGTGCCGCCACACCTGGGTAGTTTTTATTTTAGTTTGTTTTTTTGTAGAGACTGGATCTCTCTAATGTTGCCCAGGCTGGTCTTGAAATCCTGGCCTCAAGCGACCCTCTCACGTCAGCCTCCCGCACGCTGGGATTCCAGACGTGAGCCACTGTGCCTGACTAGATTTATATTTGATGCGGATGTGATTCTGTAACATTTTCCCACAGCACAACTACCCCCCAGTGGAACTGTGTAAAGATTAACACATACGACCTCAAGGAAAGGGTTGGCCTAGAAGAATTTTGGGGATGTAGAAGATTCACCCTGAGAATACCTTGGGTGCCTAGGTCCTGCTCGTCAACCTGCCACTTAACTAGTGTGTGACCTCTCACCTCGTGGACGTCCCTGGACCCTTCCTGGCCTTTCTGGGAAGACTTCAGCCCTTTTGACCCTGTGGGTCGGTGTGTAGTGACGTAAGGATATTATGCCAGGTGATGATGTGTTCTCTCTTCCTCGCAGAGTGAAGGCTGCGCAGACTGAGTTAGGACAGCAAATCCTGGCCGATTTTGAAGAAGCGTTTCCTTCCCAGGGCACCAAGGTACTGCTCTGCGTTTCCCTGTCTTTAGAGATGACCGGCATCCTTGCCGAGCTTATGCCCACCCCGGTCACCACGCGGTTGTCATTCCCGTCGTGCCCGCTGGCAGCTGCAGATCCGTCTGCTGCAGGCTCAGGGTAACGAGACCATCCTGGATTTTAAATGTCCCAAGGTGGTGGCAGTTCCTCCTCTGTTTCCTTCCAGCCTCAGAAAGGGAGGATTTGTTTGGGCTTAATTTAATGTAGGTCAAACCTTCTATCTTGTCTGCCCTGTCAATTCCTTTTTTCTCATAGCTGTATTTTAAAAAAATCCTCATGCCGCAGTGTTTTTAGGATTGTTACGTAACTTACTGGTTTTGGTTTGGTGAAAAGACAACTGGGCGGAGCACCCACCGGCTTATGTGACTCTCGGAGTGACACAGTGAGGAGCCTCCCTGTTACCGGCCATAAGCCTGCTCTTCGGAATTAATGCCCTTGAGCGCTCTGGTAGCAGAGCTGTTTGTGTTGTGTCTGCAAAGCCCACAGCATTTCACGTGGGAGCTGCTGGTTGCACTTCTCATGTAACAAGCTTTCTCCCGCTCGGCGGTCATCCTGCTTGGGGAACTGCTTTTAGCTCCACCCTTCCAACTGCAGCAGATGCCATCTTTATACCTAGCGTGTGTCGGACAGGAAAGAACCATACAAGCCCTTTTCTCTATTATTTGAGCTATTTCAAGAGAAAGAATTGTTCAAGGCAGGAGCATACTGAAGCATTCAGGGGCAAGGAGCCTGACCCTGCTCTGTGGGTGGAGATGGGGACATTACTGATCCAAGGAACATTTCCGGCGTCTGCTCTGTAATTCAATAACTGGAAATACCTTAATTCTTTTTTCTTTGTGTTCCATAAAAGAAACATAGGAAGTAATTGGGAGTAGCGGCCCCAGCTTTTGCCCATCACTTTCTATAGGAATTCCGCTCCTGATTTTAATGTCTTCACATTTTATGGCTGTCTGCTAGTAATCAGATGCTTATTTGTAAAGCACTTTTCTTGGAGAACCTGATATTCCTTAGTCATCTGATGTAACTGCAGGGAGGGAGTAGATATTAGAAAGCCATTAGTCCTATTTATCACATGAGGAAAATGAAGGCCAAAGAAGTAAAAAAAGATTGTAGGGATATTCGCTCATGAGAAGCACTGGGCGCTTCTTAGGACAAGGTTAGCTTCACGTGTACTCAGCTGCCCATTTTAGGGTTTTTTTTTTTTTGATGGAGTTTCACTCTTTGGCCCAGGCTGGAGTGCAATGGTGCCATCTCAGCCCACTGCAACCTCCACCCCCTGGGTTCAAGCAGTTCTCCTGACTCAGCCTCCCAGGTAGCTGGGATTACAGGCACCTGCCACCATGCCTGGCTAATTTTGTATTTTTAGTAGAGACGGGGTTTCTGCGTGTTGGCCAGGCTGGTCTCGAACTCCCAACCTCAGGTAATCCGCCTGCCTCAGCCTCCCAAAGTGCTGGGATTACAGGCGTGAGCCACCGTGCCCGGCCACCCATTTCAGTTTCTAGAAATTTCAGGAAGATGTGGATGAAGCCCATCTTTATTATTTAGAAGAGACCTACTTTATATATTTTTTCCCAGATACCACTGGGCAGATGAAATTAAAATGGTTCTGACAGCATACCTCCTTTTTCTCTCACGTAGTGACTTCTTGTTTGTGTGTGTGGTTTTGTTTTTGTTTTTGTTTTCTTTTTTTGAGATAGAGTCTTGGAGTCTCACTCTGTCGCCCAGGCTGGAGTGCAGTGGCGCGATCTCGGCTCACTGCCAGCTCCGCCTTCCAGGTTCACGCCATTCTGTTGCCTCCGACTCCCGAGTAGCTGGGACTACAGGTGCTCGCCACCATGCCCGGCTAATTTTTTGTATTTCTTTTTAGTAGAGACGGGGTTTCACCGTGTTAACCTGGATGGGTCTCAATATCCAGACCTCATGATCTACCCGCCTCAGCCTCCCAAAGTGCTGGGATTACAGGCGTGAGCCACTGCACCTGACATCGTTTTCTTTTTTCCTTTTTAAAGACTATGGACTTCTTTTTTGTTTTGTTTTGTTTTTTTGTTTGTTTGTTTGTTTTTTGTTTGTTTTTTTGAGACGGAGTCTTGCTCTGTCGCCCAGGCTGGAGTGCAGTGGCCGGATCTCAGCTCACTGCAAGCTCCGCCTCCCGGGTTCACGCCATTCTCCTGCCTCAGCCTCCCGAGTAGCTGGGACTACAGGCGCCCGCCACCTCGCCCGGCTAGTTTTTTGTATTTTTTTTTTTAGTAGAGACGGAGTTTCACCAGGTTAGCCAGGATGGTCTCGATCTCCTGACCTCATGATCCGCCCGTCTCGGCCTCCCAAAGTGCTGGGATTACAGGCTTGAGCCACCGCGCCCAGCCGGACTTCTTTTAAAGGCCCTGTGTTACTATTTCTATTTCACAAACGGGAATTAAGATTTTAAAAAATAAATGGGAATTAAGATTTAAAAAAATTTTTCCAACGCAACCTAGTAAACTCTTTGTAAATGAAAAATCTGAACACGCAAACCCGTAGGTTTTGGCCTCTGTGACTTCTCTATGGGGTCACTTTCATCCTGAAGCGAGAATTGAGAAGTTAGGGTGTTCAGCGGATGACATAAAAGCCACTCAGCATGGAGTAAGTCAACATTTTAACAATTTAGGTCTCAGGCAGCTTATATCACACTTTAGAAGCAGTGGAACTTCAGTTGAGATGGATGGAATTGGAAAGAGTTGACAAAAAATAAAATAAAGATTTAGAAGAACCTTACTCATCACCTAGAGTCGATTGTTTTTCCGGTGAGGCCGAGTAAGTGTGTCGAAGCTGCATGCACGGCTCTTTAGCCAAGCCAGGAGTAGATTCCAAGTGTTCTTTTCAGTGTAGTCTACTTAGTTGGCACGTTCACTCAGTGACCAGTCTGAGCAAAACTTGGGTCACAAAGACCTTCCCATCATGACGTGTCAGTCCAGCCCCCGTTACCTTTCCAGTGTTCATTCAGGCCAGTATCACAGGGTTTTCTCTTTGGCTGCCTTTCTAGGTGGTTCACTATCGTGGAGCACGTGTCATGGCTTGGAACCTGGTTTTATGTGTTAAAGGCGACCACACTATTTGGCAAAAACATAGCACTTTAAGAACAGGAATCCCAGAGATTGGAGTCAGGGAAAAGTGGCACATGTGGAGAGAGGCCAGTGGCATCCCCACTCTGAGGAGAGAGGCCGGTGACATCCCCACTCTTGGGAGAGAGGCCGGTGACATCCCCACTCTGAGGAGAGAGGCCGGTGGCATCCCCACTCTGAGGAGAGAGGCCGGTGACATTCCCACTCTTGGGAGAGAGGCCGGTGACATCCCCACTCTGAGGAGAGAGGCCGGTGGCATCCCCACTCTGAGGAGAGAGGCCGGTGACATCCCCACTCTGAGGAGAGAGGCCGGTGACATTCCCACTCTTGGGAGAGAGGCCGGTGACATCCCCACTCTGAGGAGAGAGGCCGGTGGCATCCCCACTCTGAGGAGAGAGGCCAGTGGCATCCCGACTCTTGGGAGAGAGGCCGGTGACATCCCCACTCTGAGGAGAGAGGCCGGTGGCATCCCCACTCCTCGTCCTCTTCAGTGGTGTCTTCTGACGTCAGCGACCAGTGGTGTTGGAACTTTTAGGTCTCTTTTAGTTATGATTTGCAGAAAGTCCAATTTCCCATGATCGTTACTGCCTGTTTCCCAAAAGATCTCATTGCAGATTCACAGGGTAGTTTCCGTGTCTCCTGCTGTAAGACGAGTGTGAGGATTGCGTCCTCGAGGAACGACAGGTAACTGATGGCTCCATCCACAGTGGAAAGAACGAGCGTAAGGGAGCAGGAGAAGACTCACTGTGCGTAGAGACAAGAAGTAGCGGCTGTGAGAATCCATGAGGTTTAGAGGTGGTTTCTGGCTTTTAATCTGGTACATGTTGTTTGTTTTACCAGAGACCCGGAGGACCCAGCAATGTTCTACGAGATGCATGTCTGGTTGCTAATATTCTAGACCCCAGGATCAAACAGGAAATCATCAAAAAGTTCATTAAACAGCATTTGTCAGAGTATCTAGTACTTTTTCAAGAAAACCAAGATGTAAGTATTGACCAAATGAGATCAGATGTAACCTTTGAATTTTATTGAAAAATGAATGCTGTCAAGCCTGCTGATTTAGACTTCCTTTTAGTGTGACTGTCTTCCAGTGTTGATTGTTGAGCTGTGAGTCCTAGGGGCTGACTTTATAGTTCTTAAGTCTTTTGAGGTCCCTGACCCTTTGGAGAAATTCAGAAACATGCACCTGTGCATAAAATTCTGCTTATAGTTTCTGGAAATGTATAGACCCCTGAAGGCCAATCATGGACCCCAGGTTAAAAACCTCTGGATTTTTTTTTTTTTTTTTTTTTTTGTGAGACAGAGTTTTGCTCTTGTTGCCCAGGCTGGAATGCAGTGGTGCGATCTCAGCTCACTGCAACCTCCGCCTCCTGGGTTCAAGCGATTCTCCTGCCTCCCCCTCCCAAGCAGCTGGGATTACAGGCGCCCGTCACACCTGGCTGATTTTTGTATTTTTTAGTAGGGACGGGGTTTCTCCATGTTGGTCAGGCTGGTCTCGAACTCCTGACCTCAGGTGATCCGCCCGCCCTGGCCTCCCAAAGTGCTGGAATTGTAAGCCTGCATCACTGTGCCGAGCCAAAAACCTCTGGATTTTTAAGTAAAAGATCAAGTAAAAAACGTGGCCTAGATTCTTTAAAACCATGAGAAATACGGAGGTTGGTTGCATTTTGCTTGGCTCTGTGTTTTTGCTTGTTTCCTTAAACTGCCAGTTCTACTTCTAACCACTGGGGTGGTTTTTGATCTTCACCTTCACCAGGTTGCCTGGCTGGACAAAATCGACAGACGCTACGCCTGGATAAAACGCCAGCTTGTGGACTATGAGGAGAAATACGGCCGCATGTTTCCACGTGAGTGGTGCATGGCTGAGAGGATTGCGGTGGAGTTTTGCCACGTGACAAGGTAGGTGCCAGTTCTCTACTGGTTTTGTTGTTCGTCGAAGTTTCACCGTCAGTTCCCCAGTCTCTAGCGGTTCCACGTTGTCCTGTGGATTTGGTGCCACCTCCAGACCTCACCAGATGATTGATGCCATCCTCGTATCCAACGGTGGCCCCACCGGCTGCTCCCTCTGCCCCCGTCTTTGCTCTGGGACTTTCCTTGGTGTAGTTCTTGCCTCAAGCAGTCTCTACCTTCTCCACCAACTCAAGGCTTGTCAACCAGCTTGACTTACAGCGATTCCTCTACCCCACGTTTTCCCCAGTCGATACCGCGTGTGTCAGTGTGCTGTGTGTGTCCCATCATCGTTTTTATTTTCTGACTTGCTAGATAGATAGTTCCATAGAGACAGGGCAGTATCTACTTTAATGACATAGCAGACACTGAGGAAACTTGTGTTGAGTGAGTTTCCCACTCCCAGTACGGTGTGTGTAGCCTCTGGATAGTTAGAGCTTTTATTTTGAGACAGAGTCTCACTCTGTCACCTAGGCTGGGGTGCTGCAGTGGTACAGTCCCAGCTCACTGCAACCTCCGTTTACTGGGTTCAAGTGATTCTCATGCCTCAGTCTCCCAGGTAGCAATGATTACAGGTATGTGTAACCACACCTGGCTAAGTTTTGTATTTTTAGTAGAGACGGGGTTTCACCATGTTGGCCAGGCTGGTCTTGCAGTCCTGACCTCAGGTGATCTGCCCGCCCATCTCGGCCTCCCAAAGTGCTGGGATTACAGGCATGAGCCACTACACCTGGCCTGCATCTGAGCTTTCCAAGCATTTTAAAGACCTTCTTTCATTCATCCTGTCTACATTATCCATGTGTGTAGCCCAAGGACAGATAGTCTGTTTATATTAAAAAAACTAAAGCCCAGGAAGGTTAAATCAGTATATCTATGACAAAGCTAAAGCCAGAGTCAGACTTTTTTTTTTTTTTTGAGACGGGGTCTCACTCTGTCACCCAGACTGGAGTGTAGTGGTGTGATCACGCCTCACAGCAGCCTTAACCTCCCAGGCTCAAGTGATTCTCCCACCTCAGCCTCCGGAGTAGCTGAGATCGCAGGTGTGTGCCACCACACCGGCTAATTTTTGTGTGTGTATTTTTTGTAGAGACAAGAGTTTGCTATGTTGTTCAGGCTGGTCTTGAACTCCTTTTAATTCTTTGTTTGCAGCTACACTACAACAGTGTTGGTAACTGGTTCGTATTAGTTATGTATTTTTCCGCAGTGGTGCACAGTTATATCTAATGCCAGGTGAAAAAGAGAAAAAAAAGCCCATATCTAAGCATAACTCAGCCACCTTCCCAGAATTCATGGTGGTCTTTTTGTTAAAATCATGGAAGATATAGTCAAATTGCGTTGTTTTAAACACATCGTGGGGGACAAGTGTTTTAAGGGATATTGGCTTTTCTTAAAATAGATTTCATTTTTTAGAGCAATTTGAGGTTCCCAGCAGAATTGAGCAGAAGATACAGAGAGTTCCCAGGTGCTCCCTGCCCCATGTGCATAGTCTCCCCATGGTCAGCACCTTCCACCAGAGGGGTATATTTGTCACAGCTGATGAAGCTACACGAACACATCATCATCACCCAGGGTGATAGTCCATAGTTCATGGTAGTATTCACACTTGGTGTTCATTCTGTGTGGCTTTTTTGTTGTTGTTTTAAGAGATGGGAGTCTTGCGGTGTTGCCCAGGCTGGAGTACAGTGGCTATTCACAGGCATGGTGATAGCACACCCCAGCCTTGAACTCCTGGGCTCAGGCAGCCCTCCTGCTTCAGCCATCCAAGTAGCTGCAAGTGCAGGTGCTCTCAGCTCCATTCTATGTGGCTGTTGTTCTAAGAAACACGTTGGGCCAAGCTTAGTGGTTTATGCCTAGCACTTTGGGAGGCCAAGGCAGGTGGATCATGTGAGCCTAGGAGTTTGAGACAAGCCTGGGCAACATGGCAAAACCCCATCTCTGCAAAAAATGCAAAAATTAGCTGGTCATGGTGGCAAGCACCTGTATTCCCAGCTACTAGAGAGGCTGAGGTGGGAGGATTGCTTGAGTCCAGGAGGTCGAGGCTGCAGTAGGCCATGATCGTGCCATTGCACTCCAGCCCTGGGTGACAGAGGGAGACCCTGTCTCAAAAAAAAAAGAGAGAGAGAGAGAGAGAGAGAAAGAGAGAGAGAGAAGGAAGGAAGTGAGGAAGGAAGGGAGGGAGGGAGAGTGGAAGGGAAAAGGGAAAAGAAAAGAAAGAAAGGAAAAGAAACACATTGACTCCTGTAGATTTAGAGAACCTTTTAGCCTTGGTTTAAGATCAGTTGAGATTGTCACCTTCTAAATCCCAGTTAACAAAATAAAGAGTGAGTTCCTTAAGAAACTGTTAGCTCATTCCTTTTAGCCTACAGTTCAGCAGACGTGCAAACCGGCTCAGTGAGAAATGGAGCCTGGGAGAGACTGGACGTGTGCCAGAGCCAGCACGTCTCTGTGAGCGCCAGTACCTGCCATTGCTGTCTTGGCTAATGGCAGTGTTGCTGCCAAGTTTCTATTGTTAGAATTTTGGCTAAAATCCTACAGATACATCATTCTTAAATAAACTCAGAGACTCTTTGTTTGATTTCATCATTGATTTGTGTGGGAAGATGATAGCTTAGTCCTTACTAAGAACTCGCACGTCCCTGTTCACCAGCAACTGAGCGTCTGAGACGGAACGTCTGAGTGAGCTGCACCGGCGCTTCTTGGGCAGGGACCAGCTAAGCGTGCTTGTCACTTTTCCCGCAGCGATCCTGTCCCTGGCATGTTTCCAGGACTTACGCCATCCAGTTGAAGAGATGATTACTGGGCCCTTAGGAAGAGACAGGGGATTATAATTCAGTAATTAATGACTTGTGAAATTATATAGGATATATACACTAATAAAAAACTAAGTGCTCCATATGTATTATTATCCAATTCTTCAACAGTTCAAAGATACAGGCAATGTAGTAACCGTGAAAACAAATTACTGGTGGCTCCTGCCTGTCATCCCAGCACTTTGGGAGGCCGAGGCGGGCAGATCGCCTGAGATCAGGAGTTTGAGACCAGCCTGGCCAACATGGTGAAAGCCCATCTCTACTAAAAATACAAAAAAAAAGAATCATTTGAACCCAGGAGGTGGAGGTTGCAGTGATCACACCACTGCACTCCAGCCTGGGTGACAGAGGGAGACTCCATCTCAAAAACAAACAAACAAATAATATATATATAAAATCCATAACCCCTGATTTTTTTTGCCTGGTGGATAATTTCACCTTAAAATTCTTGTTTAGAACATGTATTTCTACTCTCTAGATTTTAGACTAAGCTGGTAACAGACCTCAAGGTTTGAAATGACTACGTACGTTTTTTTTTTCCTGAATATAAGTTAAGGCCATTTACTTTGTCTTCTCTTGAATGAATGAGCAGTTTGTTTGATAGTATTCTTATCTCTTTGTTTTGAAGGACGGAACTTGCCAAGATTATGCGTACCAGAGCGAAGGAAATTGAAGTGAAATTGCTTCTTTTTGCTATTCAAAGAACAACTAACTTTGAGGGGTTTCTCGCAAAACGCTTCTCTGGCTGCACCCTGACTGATGGGAGCCTGGTAAGACCTTCCCTAGGGGGCTGCCAGGTGAAATCAGGGGGTTGGGTGGTTGGGATTCAGTGTTCACTGTGTGGTGACTCTGTCCAGTGGCTTCGGTGCGTACTCCCTCACTGCCGTGATTTCTCTGAGCTGCTGGGAACAGTGATGATAGAGAGCACTCTGTGTGGATTTATCATTTGTCTGTGATGCAGTACCTCATGTTTCTAGAATGCCCTGTCATCGTTTTTCCTAAGTATTGATCCCGTTTTACCGACTAGTAATTTTGTGGGTCAGAGGCCTTACTCGGTCACAAATACCTTATTACTTTATCAGCTGTCAGATTTGGTTACAATTAGGATATGTTTTTACTTTAGGGTTTACCTTTTAACATCTCTGGTGAGCAAACTAGGTCAATGAGTCTCTGTAAACCCCAAAGCCAGGTATACAGGCCTGGGGACTACACGCCTCCATTGGAAAGGTGGAACATAGTAGTGCCGGTTAAACGTTTGTCTCTGTGTAGTCAAAGACCAAGTCCAAATTTTCTCTCTGGAAACCTCTTCTTTTTGGCTTGATGCAGTGACTCACACTGGTAATCCCAGCACTTTGGCAGGCCGAGGCGGGATTGCTTGAGACCAGGAGTTCGAGACCAGCCTGGGCAACATAGCGAGACCTCATTGCTACAAAAAATTAAAAAAAAAAAAAAAAATAGTCGGGTGCACCCCTTACTCCCAGTGACTTGGGAGGCCGAGGCGGGAGGATCACTTCAGCCCAGGAGTTGAGGCTGCAGTGAGCTATGATTGGTAACATAGTGACACCCTATCTCTAAAATAAAGAAAGAGAAAGGAGTAAACCTCTTTTTGGAGGTCCAGACTCCCTGCTAACACATCAATATGCTATCTTCAGATTTCCTATCCACTGGGAAACCAAGTGACTATGTTCTATGGTCATTTCTGTTTGCATCATTACATATGCGTAGACATTGAGCTCCTTGAATGCAGAAATTGTAGCTGGCTCATCTGTCTCCTCGAGTCGTGCAGAGTATACACAGAACCCATGCAGGCAGGAATGGAAAGGGAAAGAAGAAAGGAGGGAGGGAAGAAGATATCCACGTTGAGAGAATCATACCTTTGAATTTTCTTTTAAGTTAGATTTTGGGTTTTTTTAACTGCTGGTAACAATAGAGAAGCAATGTGATTTAGTAGAAAAGTCCTTGGACCTGCAATCGAGAGAGAAGATGCGTGGCCTAATCCCGATTCCACTGTAACGTAGTGAACTGCCTTCCCTGTTAAATGAGAAGAAAGGACTATCCTTTATTTATTTATTTATTTATTTATCATTTTGTTTTTTAGACAGAGTCTTGCTCTGTCACCCAGGCTGGAGGGCACTGGTACGATCTCGGCTCACTACAACCTCCGCCTCCTGGGTTCAAGCGATTCTCCTGCCTCAGCCTCCCGGGTAGCTGGGATTACAGGTGCATGCCACCACACCTGGCTAATTTTTGTATTTTCAGTAGAGACGGGGTTTCACCATGTTGGTCAGACTGGTCTCAAACTCCTGACCTCAGGTGATCTGCCCACCACCTTGGCCTCCCAAAGTGCTGGGATTCCAGGTGTGAGCTACCATGCCTGCCTATAATTTAATAACAGAATATTAGTGAGACTATATAAGACATAAAACCCAAAAGCCATGAAGAAAAGTGCTGAAAGGTTTGACAACATAAAGAGAACAAAATTCTTTTGGAAAAAGAGACCAGAAACAATCAAGGGATTAAAAAACAGTTTAAGCTGGCCGGGCACGGTGGCTCAAGCCTGTAATCCCAGCACTTTAGGAGGCCGAGACGGGCGGATCACGAGGTCAGGAGATCGAGACCATCCTGGCTAACACGGTGAAACCCCGTCTCTCTATTAAAAAATACAAAAAACTAGCCAGGCGAGGTGGCGGGCACCTGTAGTCCCAGCTACTCGGGAGGCTAAGGCAGGAGAATGGCGTGAATCCGGGAGGCGGAGATTGCAGTGAGCCGAGATCTGGCCACTGCACTCCAGCCCGGGCGACAGAGCGAGACTCTGTCTCAAAAAAATAAATAAATAAATAAATAAATAAAAAAAAAAACAAAAAAACAGTTTAAGCTGTATGACACAAACAATTAATACCTAGCACATATAAAGAACTCCTGAAAATCAGTAAGGAAAAGACAACCCATTTGAAAAATGAATACAGAGTCAAACAGACGATTCACTGAAGAAATTCAGTTGGCTAATAAACATGAAAAAAAAGAAAACAGCATATTTTTCCTACATCAGGTTTACAAAAAGAAAAAAAATCAGGTTTACAAAAAGACTAACAGTACAGGATTTTAGTGCTAATATACAGCTTGATACTTTTTTGGTGCATAAATTGTCATTATCAGAACTTTCAGAAATGTAAATATGCGTGTCCTATCAAACAACAATGTTACATCTAAACCGGAAGTCTAAAAAAATCTGTACATGTAGAGGAAGATGCACAAAGAAAGAGGTGAACTCAGCCTTAAAAGCAAAAGACTTGGATATGTCTGTAATGTTTATTATTGAAGAATGGTTAAATAAATTACGGTGCATCCATGCCGTGAGATGCTACACACAGTTTAAAAGTGGTGGAATGGGGGCCGGATACGGCAGCTCACGCCTGTCATCCCAGCACTTTGGGAGGTATAATGTCTTTTATGGAAAAAGTAAAAAGCATGTTTATGTGCGTAAATGTGTAAGAAAGAGGTCTGGAAATGGTAACAGTGGATGTCTCTCAGGAAGAAAGTTGGAGTGAGAGTATGTAGAGAAGCAAAGAAATATTTTTTTCCATTTACTCTGGTATAGTTTTTTGGAAATTTTCTTATACAAATGCATTTACATACTTTATGTGTACTTTAACAACGTTATTTTTCAATTGTTTTAAAATGAGAGAGATGGGCCAAATCAGTGATTTCCAGATCCTTTCTTGTAACAAAATCTAATGTAGAGCCTGGGTGCGGTGGCTCATGCCCATAATCCCAGCACTTTGAGAAGCTGAGGTGGGAAGATCACTTATGGTCAGGAGTTTGAGAGCAGCGTGGCTATCACGACTAAAACTACAAAAAATTAGCCAGGTGTGGTGGTGGGTGCCTGCCAAGATTGCACCACTGCATTCCAGCCTGGGCGACAGGGCGAGACTCCATCTCAAAAAAAAAAAAAAATCGAATGTAGAATCCGAACACAATAGCTACCGTGCTTTGAACATCCACTTGGTGACCCACAGTATACTGAGTGCGTTTACCTACAGTCAGTCACTCTGCTTCATCAGCCATAGGAAGTAGGTGCTATACTCATTTGAAACTTACCCTAGGCCACGGAGCTAATGTGTAAAAACATGAAACTGAGCTACTGTGATTGAAGCAGGGGCCAGGCTGGGACTTGGACCTGGAGTCCCACTCACTTGTTCCCCCTTCACCTTTGTCACCTTCTCTAGCTCCTACCCTTCTGGTCCTAAAACCCTGAGACTTCAGTGGAATTCTCTCTTTGTCCCACGAGGCCAGCCTCAGAGTAGGTGGCGCAGGTGAATCGGGCTGGTCTTTCAGGCAATGGACTGCAGAGTGGTGGTGGCAGCAACCCAATTTTGAGGCCAGACCACAAGGTCCTGCCTACGTGGGCTCACTCATGACTTTGTTAAAATAAAATGCAACTGAAACCACAAAATACTCTTTCTTCCTAGTTGGCACATCAAAAATATGTATACTTCTCTGCTTGCTGACTAATGTTCAATATTGATTTCTTTTTAGTAACAAGGGGGAAAACGGTCACAAACCAGATGAAAATAGCCTTAAAGAAAGTGCAGGTCAGAAAAGGAAGTATTAGCGGGGCATGGTGGTGCACGCCTGTAGTCCCAGCTACCCGGGAAATACTAGCGGGGTGTGGTTGTGCATGCCCGTAGTCCCAGCTACCCGGGAAACATTAACAGGTGTGGTGGTGCACGCCTGTAGTCCCAGCTACCCGAGAAATATTCGCGGGGCATGGTGGGGCATGCCTGTAGTCCCAGCTACCTGGGAAATATTAACAGGGTGTGGTGGGACATGCCTGTAGTCCCAGCTACCTGGGAAATTTTAGCAGGGCATGATGGTGTATGCCTGTAGTCCCAGCTACCAGGGAAATTTTAGCAGGGCATGATGGTGTACCCCTATAGTCCTAGCTACCCGAGAGGCTGAGACAGGAGGATTGCTTTAGCCCAGGAGGCAGAGGTTGCAATGAATTGAGATTGCACTACTGCACTCCAACCTGGGTGACAAAGTGAGACCATCTCAAAAAAAAAAAGAAAAAGATAAGGAAGTAGGGAACAGAGATCCCACTGAAGGAATCGTGCGTTTCTCCTGAGAAGTACAAGGTTGGCTTTAGCAACCTCCTGATTTCCTCTTGCTGGCTGTCCTCTCGGACCTTCCCAAGCCATGCTTCTGCCTGGTTTCAAGTACAGATATGTGCGGCACTGGATTCAGCCCTACAGAGGTCTGCCGGGACAAGCGTGAGGTTTCAGCATTGAGCACAGGCCCCACCTGGGAGTAGCCCCCTGAGCTCCCATGGCCTCTGGCTGGGCAGGGTCCGGAGAGCGTCAGGACAGGCTCTGTGAGCTGGTAATCCAGATAACCGGATGGGAAATAGGTCCCAGTGAAGGATGCTTGAATGACGTTCTTGCCAAGCCCTAGTTTTGTGCCATTCTTCACGCTCTCTGGCTGGGCCCTACGTCCTGGTGATTTTTCTTTTACATTTAGGGAGCTATAGGACCATGGAGGAGCAAATGGCCCTGTTGTATCCGAGGACCAGGGTAGCCTGTGAACCTGGGTCTGTCCCAGGACCTGTCTGAGGAAAAATCCCCCAAAGGCCAAAAGCGCTAAGGGAACGAGGGCAGGGAACGAGGGCAGGGAAGGCCCTCCTGGACAGGCTGAGGCTGCTGAACAGGGTAACCACGTAGAGACCGTGAAAAACTGAAGGAGCTTACTCAAGTTCGCAAAGACAATGCTGTATTGAAAAATACAGGTACAGGCCTGTCAGAGCGGCAGTTGGCCAACTGTCAGCCACCTTCTGTCCTGGGAGGACAGGGCTGGGGGTACTGGTGGCTCAGGCCTGAACTCGCTCAGCCAGAGCCCAGCTCCTGGACCAGAGCCCGGTGTCTCCTGGCCGAGGTGGTGCTCTGGGGTGGTGGTCAGGGGTCAGCTAGGAGCACTTGAGCCTTTTCCCCCAGGTCCTTCCTTTTTGGTGTTCATATTTGAAATGTTTTGGCAGAACCGGTCTGTAAGGCATCCCCTCTTCATTGTTCAGTTGCTCTCGTCTCCTATCAAGTTTGCAGAGTGTCAGGTTATAAATCTGTAGCCGGGAAAGCCCGATGAGTACCATGAGTTCTTTCTTTCCCTCTCTATTGAGTCAGCTGTCAGCTCTCCTCGCCACAGACTCCTCTAAACCCTTCAACTTCTTTAATTCAACCTCGTCCTCCAGACCCTATTCTTTGTGTCAGGTATCACGACCTGGCGATTATTCTGCATTCCAATTCCTGACAAGGGCTGTCCGATATCCTTCAAGGATTTTCTCTTAAAGATAAGTTTCTAGGAGGCAACAGAAGCCCTGTGGCCACTTCATCCAGGTGGGCCGGGCCTTGAGGAATCGGTTCACTGCAGCTCTGCTGTGAGGAGACGTGAAGGCTGTGGCTCTAGGTGATGTTCACACTGGGCCTGGTCCCCACCATCATCTCACTGTGGGCCTTGCACAACCTTCTTCACCTTTATTCTGCGACCCTCAATGGCAGGGACCCTGATGAATTAATCGTGGCTACCGACCATGCTCCCAACACAAAGCAGCCTGGGCAAGGCCGGGAGTTCCAGCTGTCCTGACCCCCGGTCTAGCTGCTGGGGGCCCTGCCTGGAGATTTGCTGCTCCCTGGCCCCTGGTCCCTTCCCCATGCTACCTTGCTTTCAGGATACACTCTTTGGAAAGTCCTTTTTGGCTACCATTTTGTTTCAAAATACCAGAATAAATTATGAAATGAACCAAGGTATATCTTGATACCTTTTGATATATGCCAAATTTTATAGAAAGTTGCTGAATTCCTCAGAAAGGTGCCACGAAACAGGTGATGTCAGCTAAGGAGCCAAAATGTCCAGAGACTCTCCCTTGCTGCCCCTCCCAGGCCATACCTCATCCCCACGCTGCCCCCACCGCCGCCCTCACTGTATCAGTCAGGACCTCTCCAGTCCTTGGCGACAGTGAAACAGTGAGGATGAGCTTGAGGGTGTGGCCAGCTCGCCAGGAAGACCCACCACAGCTCAGCGCCTCCTGACCCATCATCCTTTGCTCTTTTTCAAGAGCTGTGACTTCAACATCTGATAGAACTTTAGACTGAAAGAGCCTCAGGGACAGGGTTTGTTGCTTTTACCGTACTTGACCAGTTTTACGATGTCCTGTGCTGTGACTATTACCGGAGGAGGTGAGCTGCCTGTGCTTTTCCCAGTTGCCTCAACTTCTGACCCTTTAGGAGGAATTCAAGATAGTCTGTAAATTAAAATGCCTTGAAATTAAAAGAGAATGTCTGGCTATGACGTAACTGTATCCATATGCATTGTTAGTGACTTGATGATTAGATTCAAGGTGAACAAATTACATTCAGCCTTCTGCTGGAAGCAGAGTAGATCGGATTAGGTTTTTATAACTGCTTCACTGGACGTTTTTTTTTTTTAAATAAAATAAAAAATTTTCCCATTTTATGCAGCTGGATTTCCCTTCCTCCTGACCATTGCATACGTTGCCTTTTGAAAGAGACTTGTCCTTTGGCTTATAGGGGTCATTTTAATATACATGTATACTTACGTTGTAAAGACAGAAGCTAGATAGGTATAATTGTCAACCGTGCAATTTGAGCATAAGAGCGTATGTAAAAGGCTCACGACTCATGAAAGCCCACCCGGCGTGTTTCACTCTACGCCTTGGCCTTCTGGCAGCTTAATACCTGCGTGAGGGAGGCTGTGTGAGGAAGGGGGCAGGTTTCCCAGCTCTGCCACGGCTTGAGGATGTCGGTCTCTGACAGCGACAGCTTCCCCCACCTGATGCACTCCCTTCAGTGTTGGAAAATATTTTATGGATACTTTACTGGTGCTAAAGAAGTGTATTCTTCCATTTGAATAATATCCTGAGGGACGATTAACTTTTGTTTCTGAGAAGAGAAGAATACAGGATCAGGATAGAAAATTTGGAAAGTATAGGCGAGAATAGAGAAGCAGGGAAAAAAAGTCATCCAAATCAGAGATGAGGATTTGGGTATATTCTTTCTATGCATTTTACACAGTTGAAATTGTATTCTTTAAATACATTTTTCTCTGCTTATTTTGTTTTTAAAATTGAGATGTAACTCATGTCACAAAATGTCACATGAAATTTATTGTTTAAAATATACAGTTCAGTTGATTTTCATATATTCACAAGATGATGCCACGATCCCAGCTGTGCAAGTCCAGAACATTCCTGTTACCCCAGAGGAAATCCCTCCTTAGCAGGCAGGACCTTCAAGTTCTCTTTCCCCAGCCCTGGACAATTAGGAATCGACTTTTGTCTTTATGGATGCCTGTTCTGGACACTTCACATAAATGCTACAATGCCTGGTTTTTGTGTCTGCCTTCCCTGCCTCTAGACAGTGTCTGCAAGCCTTACCCATGTTGTGGCGTGTGTCAGCGCTGCATTTTGATGGCTGAATAGTGCACCATTGTGTGGGTGATGTACATAGCGAGCCTAACCCATGTGGTGGCGTGTGTCAGCGTTGCATTTTGATGGCCGAATAGTGCACCATTGTGTGGGTGATGTACATAGCGAGCCTAACCCATGTTGTGGCGTGTGTCAGCGCCGCATTTTGATGGCTGAATACTGCACCATTGTGTGGGTGATGCACATACTGTTGTCTCTTCATCAGCCGGTGGACATTCAGGTGGTTTCCGCCTTTTCACTGCGTGAATACCGCTGTATCTGTGCAGGTTTTCACTGTGTGAATACCACTTCCATAGTGCTGGGATTATAGGCATGAGCCACCATGCCCGGCCTTTCTAACTTCTTTATATATTCTGTCGTATATCAGACATATGATTTGCAAATGTTTTCTCCCATCTGTGGGTTGTTTTCACTCTCTAGATAGTCATTTCACAGGATTTCAGTTTTGATGAAGGTTAATTATCTTTTTGTTCTTGCTTGTGTTTTAGTGTCATATCCAAGAAACTATTACGTAATCCAAGGCTACAAAGACTTACCTAGGTTTCCTCCTAAGAGTTTTATAGTTTCAGCTGCTACATTTATATCTTCCATCCATTTTGAGTTATATCTTTGATCTATTTTGAGTTAATTTCTGTGTTAATTCACACACACATATGAAAATATGCTTCATATGTCACAGCTTAAGTTCTTTCTCAACCACAGAAAGAGTTTATTCTGTAGATACTCAGTAATTTCCCCAATTATTCTTTTCTCAAAGGACCCTTAGTTTTTTCTCACTTTTATAAATAGGGCTATATGAATATTTTTGTCTACTAATTTTATATACTTTTGAGATTATGTTTTTCGTCTTTTCTCTTCTCTCTTCTCTCCTCTTCGCTGTCTCTTACCCAAAGGAGTGAGATTATTTTCTTACGACACTAGTGGAATTATCCGGTGAAGTTGTGAGCATTTTCAAGTTTCAGCCTCTGCTTTAAACTTCTTTCTGTTCATCTTCCTTTCTGTTCTTCCAAATGTAATTAAGAGCGAGAAGAAGTGGTGCCTCCTTGTTTCAGTGCATCTCACAGTGTCAGTGTGCCATGCCTAGTATGAAGGGGTAGCTCTGCCAAATAGAAAAAGCAAAGCAATCCAAATTCTTTTATTTTTAATTACACATTTCTACTTCTAAGTATATGCCCAAGGGAATTAAAAACATATGTTTGTACGTCCTACACAAATGTTCATGGTAGCACTATTCCCAATAGCCAAAAGGTAGAAACATCAACAGACAAGGAATAACCAAATATTCTCCGTACAGTGGAATATTATTCAGTCATAAAAGGAATGAAGTGCTGATGTGTGCCCTAAGCTGGGTGAACCTTGAACATACCGTGCCGAGTGAAAGAAACCAGACACAGACGTCACACATAATATGATTCCATCTACATGAAATATCCAAAGAGGCAAATCCGTAGAGGCAGATGGGGCTGGGAAGGGGAAGACTGGGAAGTAACAGCTTCCCAGGAACGGGTAAGGGTTGCTTTTGGGGGTGAAAAATGTTCCGGAATTGGTGGTGATGGTTTCACGACCTTGTGAATGTCCTAAAACCACTGAATAGTAAATCACTTTAAAATGTTGAATTTTATGTTATATGAATTACATCACAATTTAGAATTAAGGGCTTTAGAAAATAGTGTATGAGTTTAGTTATAAATCATCTTTTCTCTTCAGATAAATATTCTGTCTACAAAAAAAAAAAAAAAAAAAATCAGCAGTGGGCCAGGCATAATGGCTCATGCCTAAAATCCCAGCACTTTGGGAGGCCGAGGCGGGCAAATCTCTACGGCCAGGAGTTTGAGACCAGCCTGGGCCACGAAGACCCTGTCTCTACAAAAAAAAAATTTTGGGCCGGGCGCGGTGGCTCAAGCCTGTAATCCCAGCACTTTGGGAGGCCGAGACGGGCGAATCATGAGGTCAGGAGATCGAGACCATCCTGGCTAACACGGTGAAACCCCGTCTCTATTAAGAAATACAAAAAAAAAACTAGCCGGGCGAGGTGGCGGGCGCCTGTAGTCCCAGCTACTCGGGAGGCTGAGGCGGGAGAATGGCGTGAACCCGGGAGGCGGAGCTTGCAGTGAGCTGAGATCCGGCCACTGCACTCCAGCCTGGGCGACAGAGCGAGACTCTGTCTCAAAAAAAAAAAAAAAAAAAAAAAAAAAATTTTAACGAGCAGGGCATGGTGGTGTGCACCTGCATTCTCAGCTGTCGGGAGGCTGAGGTGCAAGAGTCACCTCAGTCCAGGAGTTCCAGACTGCAGTGAGCTGCGACTGCACCACTGCACTTCGTCCTGGGTGGAAGAGTGAGGCTGTGTCTCAGAAAAAGAAAAAAGAAAAAGAAAAAGGAGCTATACATGCCTATTAAAAACTCAAATAGAAAAAAATATTTTAAATAAACATCTCTTCTTAACTACTGTATATCCCTCCCCCTAGAGGTATCCACACTGTTTAATACTTCGGGGTGTATTTTTGGCTCTTCTGCAAGCATGCTTGTGCACATATGCACAGGCTTTTTGTTTTGTTTACAGAAAATAGAAAGTGCTGCCCATGTTTCTGAAGAGGATTGTACTGAGGGCCTTTCATCTTATCAGCATTTACCCACAGAGACTTTCAAGCTTCCTCTTTGTACAGGGCCTTGGAAAAGATGAGAAATTGAATCGGGAAGGCACTTAGGATCTAGTAGGAGAGAGAAATCTGCACATAACTGTCACAATGTCAGTGGACATGGCGGTAGCAAGAGCGTGGCCCCAGAAATGGTGGACGCCAGGTGTGTGTACCCTGGGCTTGCAATCTGGACTGTCAACCAAAGCCCCCCAGTTATCTCTTTAAGGACAAATTAGGAATTGGGCTGCAGTAAAGCATTTATGGCATGAGAAATGCAGACATTGAGGAACTTTCATCTCACAAGTGAAAGCTTTCTGCTCTAGGGAAAGGAAGAGAGTCTTAAATTTCAGAGTTTCTTCTTTGATAATTGGACGTGTCCAGCTAGGGCCTCACACAGGGATTTGTGTAGGCAGATGAGATACGGATGTACAGCTGACTGAAGCCAGACTTTCCCTTCCTGACAGTGAATTAGACAGCCTGACTGTCCTGTGGCCTGAACTGTTTTGAAGGTGCTGGGAATCCCCTGTGATTTAATCAGTAGGAATTAACTTGCTATATGAAGAATTTTGCTTTCCTGTATCAGCTTGAAATCAACTGTCATCATAGCAAAAAGAATGAATTCTTTCAAAATTGGAAAGTCATTCACGTCTTGGAAAATTTTTGGCTTTATTTAGCAGCCTCAGAGTTCATGAAATATGTCATTGAGTCACTGACAACCTAAACCCCCAGTTGTAATTCTCTGTGGCCCGTGACCGCTGCAGAGCAAGCCTGAGAAGCGTGATCTGTATGGCTCTCGGCACAGACGGCTGCGTTATGCAGTGAGCGCTCCCTGCTAGGACTTGTCTTTCATCTGAGCAGTTAATCCGAGCAGTCATGTAGCCCCCAAACTGCGGGAACGCGTATCCACACCTGAGGGTTTTGGGGCTTTTGTCAGTAGGGAGGTGGGCGGTACGTGCGTGGTTGCAGACTAGGGAAGAAGGGAGCAGCTCAGTGTGCCTTTCCACTTAGAAAGTGCAACGTTGATGGGCCCTTTGCTTTCATTTCTTAGAGGGATCCCAAAGAGACAAAATAGTTGGGACAAGGTTCCACTTACGGTTAACAGAAATTCTTTTGACGAGACTTTTAACGCTGCGTGCCCGCGTCTGTCTCTTCTGTGAGCTGCTGTATTGAGAGAAGCACAACGGTTATGCCTCATGTCCTGGCTCACCCTATTAGCTACCGCTGAAAGCTCCCCCTTGCTGAGCCTCGCCCTCTGTGCCAACAGCACGTTAAGCTGCCGCGTATATTCAGTCACGCATTGCTTAACGGCAGGAATATGTTCTGAGAAATGCATCGTTAGTTTCATCACTGTGCAAACCTCGTAGAGTGTGCCTGCTATAACCTACTCCAGCTGCCCCCAGCCTTTTTGGCACCAGGGACTGGTTTTGTGGAAGACAGTTTTTCCACAGGTGGGGCTGGGGGTGGGAGTTAGGGGAGGGGGATCGGGGGATGGTTTCGAGATGAAACTGTTCTGCCTCAGATCATCAGGCATTGGATTCTCATAAGGAGTGCGCAACCCAGACCCCTCCAATGAGCGGCTCACAGCAGGGTTTGCCTGAGACCTGACAGGAGGCGGAGCTCAGGCGGTCATGCTCACTCACTGCTGCTCACCTCGTGATGTGTGGCTCGGTTTCCTTATGGGCCGCGGACTGGTGGCCCAGGGGTTGCAGACCCCGGCCTACTCCATCGTCTGACTCCAGTATAATCTAGTGGAACCGCCGTCGTACCGTGGCCCGTCATGGGTGGAAACATGATGGTGTGGCACGTGACTGTGGCGCTCACTCCTGCCGCGCACGCCTCATCCCATCCTCATGGCAGCCATACGAGGTGGGTATTCCTGTCCCTTCACATTGCAGGTAGGAGAACTGAGGCTGGAAGTTAAACAGCACACCCCATGGTGGTGGAACCTGGACTCGAACCCAGGTCTGTCAGATCCGGAGCCTGTGCCTTGCCACTACACGAGGGTGCCCCATCTCAGTTAAGGCACTGTCAGCTGTGCAGTTGCTTGGACCAGAAAGTGGGTGTCCCTTCACTCCTTTCGTTCCCTCACCGTCGTTCTCACTCTCAGCAAAGCCTCCTGGCTCTGCCTCCTAACTATGCCCCACATCTGACGGACGCTTTTTTCTGTCCTCCATCACCAGCTTAGTCCGGTTCCCCATCAGCCCTTTCCCGGAACACTGTAGCAGCCTCTTAAATTGGGCTTCCTGCTGTCACTATAATCCGTTCCCCCACAGCAGTGGACTATTTTTAAAATCCAAGTTAGATCACATCACTTCCCTCTTGAAAACCACCAGCGACTGCCCAATTGCAGTGAGAAGAAAACCGACCCTTACCATGGCCCACAAAAGGCCGCGTGACGGGGCTGCTGCCCCCCTCTTACCCCAGGCCCCACCCCTCTTACCCCAGGCTCCACCCCTCTTACCCCAGGCCCCACCCCTCTTACCCCAGGCCCCACCCCTCTTACCCCAGGCCCCACCCCTCTTACCCCAGGCCCCACCCCTCTTACCCCAGGCCCCACCCCTCTTACCCCAGGCCCCACCCCTCTTACCCCAGGCCCCACCCCTCTTACCCCAGGCCCCCGTCTTCCTTTCTGTCCCTCAGACTCACCAAGTGCTTTCCAGCATCTCCACCAGGGCTCCCTGCTGAGAACACCTTTCCTTGGGTTTTGCCTGAGCAGTTCCTTCTTACTCAGCTCAGCCGTCATCTCCTCAGAGACCTTTTCTGACAACTCCGTGTAGACGCACTTTCCCACCCTCATCCCCAGCTCATCCCACTCCCTGAGTTTTCCTCTCACCACTGCAGCGCCACCTCTAATCCGTCTTCCTCACTTGCATCCCTGGTGCGCCCGAGAGTGCCTGGAGCAGAGTAGATGCCCAGTACATCATTGCCGAGTGAGTGGCAGACACATGCTGTTCCCTCCGCCCTCCACCCCTCACATATTTAACTCTGAGGCATCCTTCAGCTCTGGCTCAGACCTCCTTTCTTTAGGGAAGTCTCCTGCGGCCCTCTGTTGCACGTTTCCATGATGACCGCTTTTCCTTCGTGGCCCTTCTCGCCGTTTGTGTGACTGTTGGATTGAAGGCTGTCTCCCCCAGCAGACTCTAATCTCCATGAGGGCTGAGGCTGGCCTGGCTTTCTCACTGCTCTACTCCTAGGGCCCAGCATATCCCTTTGTTGAGTGGATGAGGGGAGGAATGAATCACTTTTCCTGTACTAACGTGGTCCACATGTGGAAAGTATGTGCCACATATGAGTGAGCTGGGAGCTCCTTGGTGTCCACAACTCCCCTCATTTCATCAGAATGTTAATAGAGGCCGGGCACGGTGGCTCACGTCTGTAATTCCAGCACTTTGGGAGGCTGAGACAGATGGATTGCTTCAGGTCAGGAGTTTGAGACCAGCCCGGGCAACATGGCAAAACCCCATCTCTACAAAAAATACAAAAATTAGTTGGGTGTGGTGATGCGCACCTGTAGTCCCAGCTACTTGGGAGGCTGAGGTTGGCCCGCACTCACCCTACCCCCGATGGTGACACTGAGCGAGTGGCCCGTGCTCACCCTGCCTCAGATGGTGCCTGCTTCTTCAGTGCTGCCCGTGACTTCTTCCTACCTTCTCCGTTTTCTTGATGCTTTATGCCAGCGAGAGTAAAGCCCAGGAACATCCTCAGTCCACCTCACTGACATCTGCTGTTTGCCATGATTTCCAATCACACCTTACGTTTTAAAAATGAGGCCCACCTTTATGTAATTGTGAGGTGCTGTTATCAACCCAATAGACTTAGCAATAGATGAGGGGCATTTAGCTCAAAAACTCAGATTCTGTGTCTGTCACTGAATGATTTTGAGCAAAACTTTTAACTTCAGTTAGCCGACTAGCTTTTCACATCTACAAGGGACCAAGACTTGGAATCACAGTGACTCAGCTCATCAGCGTCATCCCAGAGCCCGCTGTTAAGCCAGTGGAATCGGGAAGCTAATGCTGTTACCTAACTTAATTTTTTTACGGTTGTTGAAGATTAAGCTTGGTAGATTCCCTTTCTTACTATTCCTGTCTCTCTCTAAAATATCAGCAGCCCTTAAGAAGACAATTTAAGCTTGGAGATATTGTATTCTAAAAAGAGCTGTAAGTTTTTAAGGATTTTTTTCTCTCATGTTCGGTAAAGAAGCCAAAGTTTGGAGTGTGCAAATGTGAAATACTTGCTTGGGTGTTAGACCATATTGTTTCTCACCAAGATACCACAAAAATCATCATCTTACTACTGATTACCTCGAGCTAATGCCGTCACCACAAGGCTTTGTCGTGCACCGAGGCTGTATCTGTCCACATCAATTGCATCCAAGTGTTTTGGCCAACAAATAAGCAGTTTAAATGACTGTAAACCAAAAACCAGACGCAGGTGTAGTGTTTTTGTGCAAGGTATTTATGTTATTTTATTTATTTATTTATGTATTTATTTATTTATTTATTTTTGAGACAGAGTCTTGCTCTGTCACCCAGGCTAGAGTGTAGTGGTGCCGTCTCAGCTCACTGCAACTTCCACTTCCTGGGTTCAAGCAATTCTTGTGCCTCAGCCTCCTGAGTAGCTGGGATTAAGGCACCCGCCACCACGCTGCTAATTTTGGTATTTTTAGTAGAGACAGGCTTTCACCATGTTGGCCAGGCTGGTCTTGATCTCCTGACCTCAAGTGATCCGCCCGCCTCGGCCTCCCAAAGTGCTGGGATTACAGGCGTGAGCCACTGCGCCCAGACTTTGTGTAAGTTTTGGTTTTACTTTTTGTTTGTAATATCTTCAGATGGTGTCGTGGCACTTGGCAAAGTTATTCATGCTATAGTCCATCTGCTGTCCCTTTTGGCTTAGGGATTAATTCAAGTCGACCCACTGGTGTTGGCTAAAATACCAAATACATTTCGAAACTCCCTCTCCATTAACTTCTTGTCTCCAGAGAGCCATGCCTTGCCCCATTCCCTCATCCCCAGCACCAAGCAGTCTCTCTTTTCTGTTTGTCCATTTGGCCTCCTTTCTGCTAAAGCCTTCGCCTCCCAGGCATAAACAACATCTCTAGGTGAAAACTGTAAAGGAATTCCAGAGAGCTGCCTTGATTCTGTAGTTGTACTGGAATTAACGTCGTCAGCGACCCTTGTATGTATCCTGTACTGCTTCTGGGTTTCACATTTGATCCTCCAGATAGTCCTGTGATTGCACCCGCATTCTGCAGATGAAGTTACTGAGGCTCAGGGAAGCTGGGTGGTAGGGCCAGCGCCGCACGGTTGGAGCTAAGCTACCACGCCTCCTGCCTGCAGCCTTCCCGCTGGCGCATGGTTCCTACTCAGTGATGTGTTTTGAAATAGTGGTCATATTTGGAAACTGAGAAGTCGATTTTCTCAAGGAGATTTCTGTTGTGGTGGTTGTAATGGGGCTTATTTGGGAAGAGACGTCTGTTAATCTGGAACACATGAGATTAGCTTTGTAGTTTGTTCTTGCATTGAAATCCGTCTGGCACTTTGATTCGTTTC
Source organism: Macaca fascicularis (assembly GCF_037993035.2). NCBI lineage: Eukaryota > Metazoa > Chordata > Mammalia > Primates > Cercopithecidae > Macaca > Macaca fascicularis. The sequence goes on along the minus strand of NC_088390.1, from coordinate 735,017 downwards.
TGTTTACTGAGGCCCTGCTACGTGCCAGGCACCGAGATGGGATGGGGAACAAGACAGACATAATCTCTGGCATCCTGGAGTCCAGAAGGGAAAAGACAAATAATGGGTGACTGCCATATTTTAGTAAATGCCTGGGTAGGGGCATGTAGCGTGGTTTGGGAACACGTGTCAGGGACGTCTGACCCAAACCTGACTGGTGGGAAAGACTCCCGCAGAACGGAGTTCCGGTGTGAGGACTGAGGACGCGTGAGCGTTTTCGCCAGATTCGAGCTGGGGCAGGGTGGTCAGGGGGGTTTCGGGAGGACGGGAAGCAGCGTGAAGGCCTGGAGGTAAGAACGTGGTCTGGGTGGCCTCAGCTCGTTATTAGATCAGAGTGCACGACTAGCTGTTGGAGACACCTGGAGAAAGCAGATCAATGGGGAAAGCTATTGAACACGCTCAGAAAACACTCTCTTTCTCGTCTCTACCTAGCAGAAAAAGCTTGAGTCTCCACCCCCATCTACCAATCCCTTCCTGGAAGATGAGCCAGCACCAGAGACGGAGGAACTGGCAACGGAGAAAGGAGATTTAGATCAGGTAAGTCTGGTCCGCGCCACCACGGGTAACCACCTCATGTGCGTTTCTAAAAATGGGTCCGCTTGCTCCAGATACGATCCTTTGACTGTTGGCCACGTTCAGAGTTCACAGCTGTTGTGGTCTTTACAGAAGGCCTTTATCTGAAAGTGCGTTTAGAAAACTCCACCAAAGGAGACTTCCCTGCCCCCCATCTCTGCTGCTGCAGAGCCCGGCCGCCGGGACACACGCAGGCTTCATTAGCCACTGGCTGGGGTCAGAAGAGTTCTCCTCTGCCTCATTCAGCATCTCCTGAACTTGTCAGCTCAGTTTTCGGTTTGACTGTCGCCTGGCACAGTGATGATGTGAGAGGCTGAACGAGCCCGGGAAGCCCGCAGCACCCTCGGCTGGGAGAGGCCTCCACGCAGTGAGCTGATCACTTTAGGTCTGGAAGCCACTAGGGAGGCCTGGAAATATCACGGTGGCCAGTGGCATATTTGGAGAGTTACTTTTCAGAGCACACTAACACTTTAATTTCCTTTGGAGTTTTCTGTCCAAGTCTAAATTTCCTCTCCCTTCATCCTACAGAATGGTGTTTTTGGTTAACTGCCATGTTATGACAAGGGAGGTTAGAGCAATAAATCAGAACTTTTCCCTTCTAGATTAGTGATCCCTCTTTTTAATTTTCTACACTTGACTGCTGGAGGATTATTGTATGGTGTTGTTTTGCTCCAGACACCACCAAAAGAGAGGCTGGCTGGGAGGACCAGCTCTGGGAAACCTGCAGCCATGCACTTTGCAGCTAGCCCTGCATTCATTCATTCCCAGCACCGTGAGGGCAGGAGCCCAGAGAGCAGAGCTCCCAGGAGCAGTTCTGAAATGACGCAATCAAATGTGTCTGGTCCCTTGATTAAACGATGTAATAGAATGGATACTCACACTTTTATAGTCCTTTGCACTTTTAAGTTCTTTCACATGCTTTATGTCATCTTCACAATTCCTGCCTCTCGCTTTGTAGGTGACGAAACTGCAGCTCAGAGAGATTAAGTGGTTGGCCCAGGGTTGCATAGCTTGGAAGTGGAGGAGCTTAAACTGGAAGCCAGGTCTCAATGTCAGAAACTAGAAATTCTTTCCCAGTGCTATTTTGTTGATAGACTCGTGTCTCGTTGGAGTAGAGGACATAGAACTGAATCTCAGGAATAGAAGTAAATGAACAAAACTGATGGGACATCTTGAGGAGGCTCCATCCTGGAGATGTATATATAGGATTAGATGCAGTTGATTTAAAGCCATCATAGTATTGACTGGCACGGGAGAAAACGAACAGTTTCTTGTAACTAATTAGATGCAGTTCTCAATTGCATTTTGGAAGCAGGGAGTAGGGTGGAAAGAAGGCTCTGGGTGTAGAGCCCGTTCTTCTGGTGTGTCCTCCATCCACACAGGGCCACCTGTGCCCTGTGGGCATGCTTTGCGCAAGAGAGCCGTTTGCAGAGCCCTGTTGTCTCACCAGTGCTAGTGGCTGCCATGGTCATGTCCAAAATTGTGCAGTTAAACACTCCAGTGCTTCTAGTGTTGCCAGGAAAAGTTACTCCTTTCGCTAGTCATCTCTGGATGTTATTAAATTGGATTAAGATAGAGAGGCCCCATTCCCTACACAATCGGTTTTGCCAGGTAAAATATAATTTTCCTTTTTCTTGGAACTTTTTCCTCATATGGAAGCTTAAAGTTACTATTGTAAGGACCAAGACCTGCTCATTCTAAGAACACAGAACACTGACACCTGACCAATACATGGGGTAAAGCAGAGTCATGTGCTGGGAAAATGTCGGACTCTTGTCGGCCATTAGCTGACCGACCATGTGACCTTAGGTAGGTTATTCTCTCTCTTTAGACTTCCCCAGTTTGCCTTCAGTGAGAGCTAATGGTTTTCAAACTGTGTTCCTTGGTGCCCCGTCAGATGTCACTGTGGAAGTTAGGAGGCGGCCAGGGACCTAGATCCTGCGATCAGAGCAGTTTTATTGCGAGTCATTTTGTATCGTGGGCTTTCAGATAAAACATTTTTTTGAACCAGGGATTTTATGTCATTAAAAAAAAAAAAAATGGCCAGGCACGGTGGCTCACACCTGTAATCCCAGAACTTTGGGAGGCCGTGGCAGACCAGTCACCTGAGGCCAGGAGTTCAAGACCAGCCTGACCAACATGGTGAAACCCCATCTCTACTAAAAATACAAAGTTAGCCAGGCGTGGTGGTGGGTGCCTGTAATCCCAGCTACTCGGGAGGCTGAGGCAGGAGAATCGTTTGAACCCGGGAGGCGGAGGTTGCAGTGAGCCGAGATCACACCACTACACTCCAGCCTGGGCGACAGAGCGAGACTCCATCTCAAAAGAAACAACTAAACCCCCGATCTAGCTGATCTTCTTGCCATTTCATGGGCTATTACTCATTAGTGATAAAACTTACATGCCAGTGCCAGTGACTAATGCCTCCACCCATGCCATCCCTGACCTCCTGCTGCCTCACCAGCCCTGGCCTACCTGGTGGCTGATTAGGTGGGTGCCCCAGGGTCTCCCTCTTCCCAGAGTGGGGTACACAACAAGAGCAGAGCCCTTGGGGTCGGGGAGGGACCCACCAGATGTTAGTGGTAAAATCAGCCCAAGGTGGTTGGAGGGAAGGTCCCTGCTGGCTCCGTGGGTGACCTAACTCATTCCATGGCTGCAGTCAGTAGCCATGTGGCTCTCAAGGTAAGGGTCACACCCTGCTCACTACTGCAGTTTACGCCTGGCTGCTGAGAAGAGAGAGGGAACATGAGAAAAGGTATTTAGTTTACAAGAGGGCCCAAGCAATCAGTTGCCAAGATATTCCCAATGATAAAGATTGACATCGGAAAGGGGCCTGAGGGACGCTGAAGGTATAACAGAAAGGAGAAGAAATAAGGAATGTCCCTTCTGGTGACCCAAGCAGTTCGATTTAATCTGTTTACATTGGGTAGTAATAAAAGGAAATGGGACCAGCTGTAGACCTCCTCACTGTGACAACAGTAACCTTTTATTATTCCACCAAACTCCAGGAGGAAATAGCTTAAACATGTGCAGCTTTTGGGCGGAATTCACACACTCAGAACCTGGCCCAAACGCTACTGCTAAATGACTTAGTGTAGTGTTTAAGCTGAGAATCAACCCTCTGGGGAGTTGCGTGGTGCAAAGGGAGACGCCAGTTAGCCGAAATTCCAGCACATATTATCTAAACTGAGCACGTTCATCACACAGCCATAGGCAGGAGGCAGCCCTGTAGGAAAAAAGTAAGGAAAAAGGAAACTGTAGGCAATCTCTCCCGTTATTCCTCTCTTGCTTCAGCTCACACTAGAAATGCTGCAAGAGGACGACCTAGGTGCTGTGGTGACAAGGTCAGGGGTCCCTCCTCACTGCGGAAGAGTGCTGTTGGTGGGGAGGGCAGGCAGAGCAGCATCATCTACTGATAGAGGTGGAACCCTGGCGCTGCCTGGTCGTGCAGCTTTCTGAGTGTCCTGTGGGGCCTCATCAAGGGCAGGGCCTGTGGCAGACTGATCAAGATGAGTTTGTTGGAATTATATAGCCAGTTTCTTTTCCCAGTTAGAATCTGTATTTTATACTTACCAGATGAGTTCTTCAAACTTATTCCAACATAGTTTATCTCCAATCATATATCACTTTTGTGTATACATAAAAAGGAAACTATAAGCAAAATAAATAAAGATATTTATAAAACTTCTTCATATGCAGGCCCACATCTTCTGAACCACTTTTTAAAAACCTTTATATTTTGAAATAATTATGAGCTCATAAATTATAAACCTAGTCCAGTGAGGTACAGTGTACTGATCTCCCAGCTTCCTCCAGGGGACAGCTAACATACTAGAGTCCATCATCAAACCAGGAAATTGATCCAGATCCCTTCCCATCTCTCAGCTTCCTCCGGGGGGCGCTAGAGTACATCATGAAACCAGGAAATTGATCCAGATCCCTTCCCATCTCTCATCTTCCTTCAGGGGGACACCAGAGTGCATCATCAAACCAGGAGATTGATCCAAACCCCTTTTTTGCCGAGGCAGGAGTGCCTTTGCCTCCCACACAGTGTTGCCCCCCAGCCCGTGTGGTGTTGACGATGTGCCATTCTTAAGATGGCTCCATTGCGGTCTCTGGAATTTTCCATCAGGCCGTTGGTACCCATTTTCCAAGTTTTTTGTCGTTATCCTTTACTTTTTTTCCTTTTTAAATAATGTCAAACTAGGAGAAAAGTTACAAGGAGCTACTAAATATCTTTCTTCTGGATTCAGCAATTGTTAGCATTTTCCTATATAACTTTATCATTTTTCCCCCACTCCCCCCTGACCTTTAGAACAATTTGTAAGTTGTAGACATAATGTCCTTTACCCCTAAATATTTTAGTAGGTATTTTTTTAATTAATTAATTTTTTTATTATACTTTAAGTTCTAGGGTACATGTGCACAACATGCAGGTTTGTTACATATGTATACATGTGCCATGTGCCATGTTGGTGTGCTGCCCCCATTAACTCATCATTTACATTAGGTATATCTCCTAATGCTGTCCCTCCCCCCACTCCCCACAGTAGGTCCTGTTGTGTGATGATCCCCTTCCTGTGTCCAGGTGATCTCATTGTTCAATTCCCACCTATGAGTGAGAACACGCGGTATTTGGTTTTCTGTTCTTGCGATAGTTTGCTGAGAATGATGGTTTCCAGCAGCATCCATGTCCCTACAAAGGACACGAACTTTAGTAGGTATTTCTTAAGAAGAAAGGCATTCACTTATATTACCATAGATCAAAATCAGAAAATTTAACATCAGGACAGTAATGTTATATAATCTATAGGCTTTTTAAGAGTTTCATAATGTAGCCATTTTAAAGTGATAAAATATTGTCAGCAGTTGGGAAAGTACACATAAATTAGCAAGTCAGTAAAGCTGAATACAAAATATACATGTTCAAAATAAAGCAAAATATACATGTTGATTTTTTTAAATGGTAACATTCTGTATTATGTAAATTCACATGTATAATTACCAGAAGTCATCCTGCAGAATGTGAATATTTTCTTCAAAAGAAGAAAAAAATTCAATGAAAAGAATAGCCATAATGCTTATCATTATTATTTAATTAATAAAAGATAGCTGTTTGTAGAAGCCATGTTTTCCAAATCTAAATCCATGATATCTAGTCCTATAGGGTTAGATAAATTAAATCACATTTTTCTGTTCACTTAAATCATCTTAGTGAATCAATAATGAAAGATAGATACTGACTTGGAAAAAACAGGGCGAGTGAGGACACCCCTCACAATCCTCATCCTCCATCATAGATCCTTCATCTTGAACTAATGGAAGTGCAAAAAACTCCCAGGACATCTGTGCACTCAAGTGGAATTCTAGACCCGGCAGATTCAAGCTCAATCAGCCAGGCTTGTGTGGTCCCCCAGGCCCTACTGTGGGCTCAGTCCAAGGCCTGGCTATGGCAGTGGTTTCCAGATGATAAGAGTAAACGGTGCAGATTGTATTTATTCTTAGGAAGGACCAGAGTTTCTAGAAACCTTGCCAAAAAATGAAAGATATGGAGCTCCTGGAAGGTAAAAAGGGAAGAGGGTTAAGTACAAGATTGAGTGGGTCTATCTAAAGTTGACATTAAATTTTTGGTGATCATTTTTTACAAATCAGTTTTTACAGATGTTTTTAACCATTGCAATGTGTTATTTAAAAAAATAATAAAAAAAACCAGAAATAGGTAGTTATCATTTCTGTCTGTCATTGGGGCTTATCTCTTCCAGTATTTATTAAAATATATAAGCAGTTCAAGAGGGTAGATCTTATGTTAAGTATTCTTTTTTTTTTTTTTTTGAGATGGAGTCTCACTCTGTCGCCAGGCTGGAGTGCAGTGGTGCAATCTCGACTCACTGCCACCTCTGCCTCATGGGTTCAAGAGATTCCTTTGCCTCAGCCTCCCAAGTAGCTGGGACTACAGGCGCCCGCCACCACGCCCAGCTAATTTTTTTTTTTTTTTTTGAGACGGAGTCTCGCTCTGTCCCCCAGGCTGGAGTGCAGTGGCGCGATCTCGGCTCACTGCAAGCTCCGCCCCCTGGGTTCACGCCATTCTCCCGCCTCAGCCTCCCAAGTAGCTGGGACTACAGGCGCTCGCTACCACGCCCGGCTAATTTTTTGTATTTTTAGTAGAGACGGGGTTTCACCGTGTTAGCCAGGATAGTCTCGATCTCCTGACCTCGTGATCCACCCGCCTCGGCCTCCCAAAGTGCTGGGATTACAGGCTTGAGCCACTGCGCCCGGCTGCCCAGCTAATTTTTGTATTTTTTTAGTAGAGACGGGGTTTCACCATATTGGCCATGCTGGTCTTGAACTCCTGACCTCGTGATCTGCCTGCCTTAGCCTCCCAAAGTGCTGGGATTATAGGCGTGAGCCACCACGCCCGGCAAGTATTATTACCACAAGTGATAATAACAACAGGGGTGGGAGGAAGCTTGAGGAGGTGATGGATACACTTACTGCCTTGATGGTGGTGAGGGCTTCATGGGTGTATACTTAACCTCAAATGCATCGAGATGTATACATTAAATATGTAGGGCTTTTAAAATGTCAATCATACCTCAATAAGTGGGTTTAAAAAAAATAAGATATGAGTAGTTCAATTTAACAAGTATGTTGTGGGTGCCAATTTACATACAAATTATATTCTAGTATCAACCCCAGCAAGGTGTGTTTGGCTCAGGGTCATTTTGTGGACATTTGGCAATAGACAGAATTCACGTTTTTTAGGAATAGAAAGTAATATGTAGGAAAATCTTTGTTTTTTTTTTTTTTTTTTTTTAGATATTTGGAAAGGAATTAAGTAGCAAATGTAGTTTTAAAATACTTGCCTGTCATATGACTTCTTTATCAGTGGCTTCCAAGTAACAGCCTGGAAACCAGGGCTTGTCTAGTATTGCAGTGGCCTAAAGCAAAAAAATAAAGACAGTATAGTCTGTCTGGCTGCCTGTGTGTGTGTCTGTCTCTCTCTATCTATCTGATGTAAGGTTACCAACTGTCCTTTCTTAGAACGTACTGCCTATATGCTGCTATTTTATTCTTATAAAATTTGAGGGTATAAAATACGATTTTCTGGCTGGGCGCCGTGCCTCATGCCTATAAGCCCAGCACTTTGGGAGGTGGAGGTAGGTGGATCACTTGAGGCCAGAAGTTCATGACCAGCCTGGCCAAACCCGACCTCTGCTTAAAATACAAAAATTAGCTCGGCGTGGTGGCGCGTGCCTATAGTCCCAGCTACTTAGGAGGCTGAGACACGAGAATCCCTGGAGTCCAGGAGGCGCAGGTTGCAGTGAGCTGAGATGGCACCACTGCACTTTAGCCTGGTTGACAGAGGGAGACTCTGTCTCAAAAAGCAAACAAACAAACAAAAAAAACCTTTATTTATTTATTTTTTTAGGAACTTGTGGTAAGAATAGAAAGTAGCAAAATAAAGTTAACAACCCTCTGTTGGTTTTCCATCCTTCTTTTTCTTACATTTTCTTACTGATGGAATTCAAAAAATTCTGGGAACCATTGCAGGAAAATAATGGTATAATAGAGTTCTAGTTTAAGAAAAGCAGACTTCTACGTATGTCTTGGGGCAGGTTAGAGAGCTCTGAGTCCTCATTTCTTGAGGTATAAAATAGTAGTAATGATACCTACATGAAGGATTATTGTGAGGAGCAGGTGACATATTAGTTGGCATCAAAGTGCTATCAAAAATTGGATTGTGTGAAAGCACTTTTTAAATTCTAAAGCATTGTACAAATACAAGGTGCTGTTATTAGCCAGGGTTTAAATTCTGGAAAACACCAGTCGGATAGATGATGACGAGCTTCCAGATTCAACATACATGTGTTATCCAGGTAACAGTATGTCTTTCACCGTCCAGAGCAAGTGGGTGATGCTAACAAAGCTGGTGTTTTGTTCACCTGCCAGGGTGAATCGTGAAGCTATCATGTTGGGTTACATTGAGTACTCTCTTATCTGTGACTTAGGAGTGAACTTTGAAGTTATGTTTTTAAAAAAGTTCTTGAACATTTGCAAAGATCACTCAGGTATAGGATTTATTTTTCTTTGTTTTTACAGCCAAAGAAGCCTAAAGCCCCAGACAATCCATTTCATGGCATTGTTTCCAAGTGTTTTGAGCCTCATCTCTACGTGTATATCGAATCCCAAGACAAGTGAGTGAGGAACATTCGCTGTTTTCTGCCTGATTTCTCGCCCCTCTGGTCATGACTGGGTCTCAGAAGCACACAGCTCCTTCTGGGGCTGAAAGATGGATGTGGCACGCCTGTGACCCTCCCTAGAAACCCATTAGGGATATTTTTACATCTTTTGAATGTTATCATTAATTGTGTCTATAAATCTCAGGGCCTGAGTTTGCCCCTAATAAGGTCCCCAGTGGCTCCCTACATTGGGATCCCTTCCCATGTGGGTGTGTTGAGCCCTGACATATGTCAGCCCACACAGCTTTACAGTGTCAGGCACTGGGTATTGGAAGAAAGCCTAATCTCGAATGTATATGTTTTCAAGTATAATTCAACCTTTCATTTTGAAATAATTTAGACTTACAAAAAAGTTACAAAAATAGGACAAAAAATTCTCACATGCCCTCCTCAGAGAATGTTAACATCTTACATAACAACTACAGTTAACAAAATCAAGAAGGTAATACTGTCCCATTAATTTCCCTTTTTCTGGTCCAGGACCCAATAATCATGCATTTCGTTGTCAGATCTCTTTGGTCTTGGTCTCCTTTAATCTTGAGTAGTTCCTCATCTTTTTCCCTCCCCTCCCCTCCCCTCCTCTCCTTTTTTGAGACAGGGTCTCATGCTGTCCCCCAGGCTGGAGTACAGTGGTGAGATTATGACTTACTGCATCCTCCATCTCCTGGGCTCAAGCAGTCCTCCCACCTCAGTCTCCCAAGTAGCTGGGACCACAGGTGCACGCCACCCCGCCCGGTTAATTTTTCCATTTTTAGTAGAGATGCAGTCTCCCTGTGTTGCCCAGGTTGGTCTTGAACTCCTGGGCTCAAATGATCCACCCACTTCAGCCTCCCAAAGTGCTGAGATTACAGGCGTGAGCCACCTCGCCCAGCCATTCCTCATGTTTTCTTTGTCTTTCACAGCCTCAGTGCGTACTGGCCAGGTATTTTGTACAATGTCCTCAGTTTTTGTTTGTTTTTTTCTTGATTAAATCCATTTTGGGCAAGAATGCCATAAAAGTGGCATTGTATCCCCAGTGCATTGTGTCAAGAGGCACATCACATTGATGCGTCCCATTATTGCTGACACTTTGATTACTTGCTTTAGGTGGTACCTGCCAACTGTCTTCACTGTGAAGTTACTATTTTTCTCCTGGTGATTAATAAGTATCTTATGGGATGATACTATGTAAACATCCTGCTCTCATCAAACTTTTGCCCACTCATTTTTGCATCCCTTCATGATTGATTCCTGACTGAAGCATTGTTTCTGTGGCATTTGCCAAATGTTGATTGTCTATTTTCATCACTTCTTCTACAGTTACTAATTGGAGTTCTACTATATGGAAGAATTTTTCCTCTCCCCCATTTGTTTGTATATCAGTATGAACTCATGGACTCTGATTTTATTTTATGGATCATCTATATAATAGAGTGTATGCTTTTCATATGGCCAGGTACAGTGGGTTGCACCTGTAATCCCAGCACTTTGGGAGGCCAAGGTAGGAGGAGTTATCGAGCCCAGGATTTGAGACCAGCCTGAACAACATGGTGAAACCTCATCTTTATAAATAATTTTTTTTTAATTAGTCAGGTGTGGTGCACACCTGTAGTCCCAGCTACTTGAACGGCTGAGGTGGGAAAATCACTGGAGCCCAGGAGGTGGAGGCTGCAGTGAGCCGTTACTATGCCACCCAGCTGGATGACAGAGACTTTGTCTCAAAAAAAAAAAAAAAAAAAAAAGCAAACAAAATATAGTATATGCTTTTCACAAACGTGTAGCCTCCAAAGATTTTTATTAAGCATCTCACTGCGACCAGGTTCCTTCCCTCCCACTCTGTTTAAAAAAAAAGTCCCAAAGACTTCCAAACTAACAGCCGAAGACTGTGTGCATGCTCCAGTGTCTGTGTGTGCGTGAGGGGGCATTAGAAACGGAGGAAGACTCCTAACCCCTGAGTCCTTGTCCACAGCCAGAGGAACTGTAGAAAGCCCTTCCACGTTGGAAGGCAGGTTTTGGAAAGGTCAAGATGACTTGTGACAAGATGACTGGAGACAAAGATGACTGGAGACAGACTGGCCTGGGCTCCCAGAGGAAGCCTCATAGTCTAAAGAACGCACTTGGAAGGGACCAGAAGGTGGCTCCCATGGGGAGAGCAACAGCGGCTGTGGGAAAGTCCTGAGGGAGGTTCTTCAGGAACACATTGAGGTTCTGAGGGAAGTTCTCTGGAAACACATTGGGTTCTGAGGGAGGTTCTCTGGGAACGCATTAGGTACTGAGGGAAGTTCTCTGGGAACACATTGAGGTTCTGAGGGAGGTTCTGTGGGAACGCTTTAGGTGCTGACAGAGGTTCTCTGGGAACACATTGAGGTTCTGAGGGAAGTTCTCTGGGCAAGCATTAGGTTCTGAGGGAGGTTCTCTGGGAACGCATTGAGGTTCTGAAGGAGGTTCTTGGGGAACGCACTGAGGTCCTGAGGGAAGTTATCTGGCAATGCATTAGGTTCTGAGGGAGGTTCTATGGGAACCCATTAGGTTCTGAGGGAGGTTCTCTGGGAACCCATTAGGTTCAGAGGGAAGTTCTCTGGGAACTCATTGAGGTCCTGAGGGAGGTTCTCTGGAAACACATTAGGTTTTGAGGGAGGTTCTTTGGGAACACATTCAGGTTCTGAGGGAGGTTCTCTGGGAACGCATTAGGTTCAGAGGAAAGTTCTCTGGGAATGCATTGAAGTTCTGAGGGAGGTTCTCTGGGAACATATTAGGTCCTGAGGAAGGTTCTCTGGGAACACATTGAGGTTCTGAGGGAGGTTCTCTGGGAACGCATTAGGTCCTGGGGGAGGTTCTCTGGGAACACATTAGGTTCTGAGGGAAGTTCTGTGGGAACACATTAGGTCTTGAGGGAAGGTCTCTGGTAATGCATTAGGTTCTGAGGGAAGTCCTCTGGGAACGCATTGAGGTTCTGAGTGAAGTTCTTTGGGTACGCACTGAGGTTCTGAGGGAGGTTCTCTGGGAACACACTGAGGTTCCAAAGGAGGTTCTCTGGGAACGCACTGAGGTTCCGAGGGAGGTTCTCTGGGAACACATTAGGTTCTGCGGGAGGTTCTCTGGGAATGCATTGAGGTCCTGAGGGAAGTTCACTGGGAACGCATTAGGCTGTGAGAGAAGTTCTGTGGGAACGCATTAGGTTCTGAGGGAAATTCTCTGAGAACGCATTGAGATTCTGAGGGAGGTTCTCCGGGAATGCATTAGGTTCTGAGGGAAGTTCTCTGGGAATGCATTGAGATTCTGAGGGGGGTTATCTCAGAATGCATTAGGTTCTGAAGGAGGTTCTCTGGGAACGTATTGATGTTCTGAGGGAAGTTCTGTGGGAACGCATTAGGTCCTGAGGGAGTTTCTCTGGGAACGCACTAGGTTCTAAGGGAGGGAAGTTCTCTGGGAATGCATTAGGTCCTGAAAGAAGTTCTCTGGGAACCCATTAGGTTCTGAGGGAAGTTCTGTGAGAACGCATTGAGATTCTGAGGGAGGTTATCTCGGAACGCGTTAGGTTCTGAGGGAGGTTATCTCGGAACGCGGTAGGTTCTGAGGGAGGTTCTCTGGGAACGCATTGGGTTCTGAGGGAAGTTCTCTGGGAACACATTGGGTTCTGAGGGAGGTTCTCTGGGAACACATTGAGGTTCTGAGGGAAGTTCTCTGGGAACACATTAGGTCCTGAGGGAGGTTCTCTGGTAACACATTAGGTCCCTGAGGGAAGTTCTCTGGGAACGCATTAGGTTGTGAGGGAAGGTCTCTGGGAACGCATTGAGGTCGTAAGGGAAATTCTCTGGTAAAGCATTAGGTTCTGAGGGAATTTCTCTGGAAACACATTAGGTTCTGAGGGAGGTTCTCTGGGAACACACTTAGGTTCTGAGGGAGGTTCTCTGGGAACGCAGTGAGGTCCTAAGGGAAGTTCTCTGGTAACACATTAGGTTCTGAGGGAATTTCTCTGGGAATGCATTAAATTCTGAGGGAGGATCTCTGGGAACGCATTAGGTTCTGAGGGAGGTTCTCTGGGAATGCATTAGGTTCTGAAGGAGGTTCTCTGGGAACGCATTAGGTCCTGAGGGAGGTTTTCTGATAATGCACTGAGATCCTGATGGGGGTTCTCTGGGAAAGCTTTAGGTTCTCAGGGAGGTCCTCTGGGAACGCATCAGGTCCTGAGGGAGGTTCTCTGGGAACGCATTTGATTCTGGGGGAAGTTCTCTGGGAACGCATTAGGTCCTGAGGGAGGATCTCTAGGAATGCATTAGGTACTGAGGGAAGTTCTCTGGGAATGCACTGAGGTTATGAGGGAGGTTCTCTGGGAATGCTTAGGTTCTAAGGGAGGTTATCTGGGATCGCACTGAGGTTCTGAGGGAGGTTGTCTGAGAACGCACTGAGGTTCCGAGGGAGGTTCTCTGGAACGCATTGAGGGCCTGAGGAAAGTTCTCTGGGAACGCATTATGTTTTGAGGGAATTTCTCTGGAACGCATTAGATTCTGAGGGAGGACCTCTGGGAACGCATTAGGTTCTGAGGGAAGTTCTCTGGGAACGTGGTAGGTTCTGAGCGAGGTTTTCTGGGAACGCATTAGATCTTGAGGTAGGTTGTCTGGTGTTGCCTTTCGGTTCTGAGGGAGGTTCTTTGGGAGCTCATTAGGTCGTGAGGGAAGTTCTCTGGTAATGCCATTCAGTTCTGAGGGAGATTCTCTGGTAACCCATTAGGTTCTGAGGGAGGTTCTCTGGGAACGCATTAGGTTTGGAGGGAGGTTGTCTGGGAATGCATTGAGGTTTTCAGGGAAGTTCTCTGGGAACGAATTGAGGTCCTGAGGGAAGTTCTCTGGGAACGCATTAGGTCCTGAGGGAGGTTTTCTGGGAACAGGTTAGGTCCTGAGGGAGGTTCTCTAAACGCATTAGGTTCTGAGGGAGGTTCTCTGGCAACGCATTAGATCCTGAGGGAAGTTCTCTGGGAGCGCATTAGGTCCTGAGGGAAGTTCTCTGGGAACACATTAGGTTCTGAGGGAGGTTCTCTGGGAACGCTTTAGGTTGTGAGGCAGGATCTCTGGGAACGCATTAGGTCCTGAGAGAGATTCTCTACGAACACATTATGTTCTGAGGGAGGTTCTCTGGGAATGCATTAGGTTCTGAGGGAAGTTCTCTGCGAACACATTAGGTCCTGAGGGAGATTCTCTGGTAATGCACTGAGGTTCTGAGGGAGGTTCTCTGGGAACGCATTACGTTCTGAGGGAAGTTCTCTGGGAATGCATTAGGTTCTGAGGGAGGTTCTCTGGCAACGCGTTAGGTTCTGAGGGATGTTCTGTGGGAATGCATTGAGGTTCTGGGGGAAGTTCTCTGGGAATGTATAGGTTTTTAAGGAGGGCCTTTGGGATTGCATTTACACATTTTGGTCTGATTGCACTCCACCCCTCCCTCCCCCCCTTTTAATGCTTCTATCATGGGTGAGCACATTCTTAATTTCAAACATGTTAAACTGTAAGATTAAGAGAATGTTTCAATTAGAAACGCCACATGGAACAATATTATTCACCTACTTGATTTTATGGACTGCTTCTATATTTTTCATGCCCGATTACAAAGTACTTCATGTTAAAATCTCAGAAAGTGAACTTACCCAGTAGCTTCTCCATCATCAAACGGAAGTCTCCCCACCAGCCCCCCGCAAAAAAGTTGCCTTGCCGTCATTTGCCTTGCAAAGGCCCAGTGGTGCCCTTGCTCTCCGCCCAGTGGGCACGTGTCCAGCAGGCGCACAGAGGGACAGTGGGGGCTTCCGCCGCTTTGTCCCTGAGAGCACCCTGTCTTCTGCATTCAATTTACCTCCAGGAAGTTACTAAGACACCCCTGAGGGGCGGGAAAAAGGATTGGTTATTTGCCTATTAGAGCCACAGGTCTTTGAGCAACCCCCTGGATGACTATTGTCAGCCAAAGCCCCATCTTCTCTTAACCCACATTTTTAGTTTTAAAAGGCTTAAAAGTTACTGGGTCCAGGTTTTATTTTTATTTATTTGTTTTTGAGATGGGGTCTCACTGTCACCTGGGATGGAATACAGAGGCATGATCAGGATTCACTGTAGCCTCAGCCTCCTGGGTTTCAGCAATCCTTCTCCTCAGCCTCTCAAGTAGCTGAGACCACAGGCACACACCACCACACCTGGCGAATTTTTGTATCTTTTATAGAGATGCAGTTTTGCCATGTTGCCCAGGCTGGTCTCGAACTCCTGGGCTTAAGAGATCTGCCACCTCTACCTCCCAAAGTGCTGGGATTCCAGGCACGAGCCACTGCGCCCAGCCAAGGCCCAGGGTTTAAAGCACATGTCTGAGGTAGCCACATCCTTTCCCAAAACCTACCTGGTCTAAAGGGTCATTTTTCTGAGTTACTGTAATTCTGGCATCCACTCTTTTCACATGGCCTTGATTTATGCAAAGTATACTCATTGTTCTTGATACTTTGGGCAAGGAACCAGGCCTCCCTTCCTTGGGGACTCTCCATTTTCCTATGAAAAATGAAGTGCTGGCCACTTACCCTGCTGTTTGGCCTCACTAGGAAGTTTCCGCAGCCCTAAGGAAGGAGCAGAAACTGCACAGGCTGTGCTGCTGTTGCTCCAGAATAAACACCATAACTCGAAGGAGAAAACAGAGTTTAAAGAGCTCCATTTCCTCATCTGTCAGAAGAGATAATCAGACAAAATAATGCCTAACACTCGTTATTAACCATTTTAAAGTCATAGATCCTTTTAAGAACCCAATGGAAACCATAGACCCTCTTGTCAAAAAAATCCGTGTCATGCACACACTATTTTGAGTGTAATTTCAAGGAGTTCTTGGAACTGCTTCTTCTCTTCAGTCAAAGAACCCTGAGGCTGGAGAAGGAACTCAGGCAGGGACTGGTTTTGTGCACATTACTACTTTTGCTGTAGCTCTGACTCAGAAAGTCTGAGACCATTCATAACTTCCCAGATGACAGAGACCCAGCACGGTGTGGTGGAAAGAGCGTGGGCCTGATCCCAGACGGACCTGGCTGTGAGGCTTCGCACTTGTTTTTTTGTTTTTTTTTTTGTTTTTTTTTTTGTTTTTTTGAGACGGAGTCTCGCTCTGTCGCCCAGGCTGGAGTGCAGTGGCCGGATCTCAGCTCACTGCAAGCTCCGCCTCCCGGGTTCCCGCCATTCTCCTGCCTCAGCCTCCCGAGTAGCTGGGACCACAGGCGCCCGCCGCCTCGCCCGGCTAGTTTTTTGTATTTTTTAGTAGAGACGGGGTTTCACCGTGTTAGCCAGGATGGTCTCGATCTCCTGACCTCGTGATCCGCCCGTCTCGGCCTCCGAGGCTTCGCACTTGTTAGACTGGGACCTCGAGCATGCTCCTAGCCCCTGTACCCCGCGAGGGTCGTAAGGCCGACCCCACGGACTTTGTGGCAAGGAGGAGAAGAGGTGGAATTTTCCCCTTCAGCACGCACGCAGTAAATGGTGCTCAGGAACTGTGCCTGCCCTGCCAGGCCTCTCATCTTTTTCAGGACTCCATGTGGGTGGGTGGCCTTGTCCGTGTGACCAGATTTCTCTTGAGCCTGGCATGGGATCCACCCTCTCATCTCCCCAGCCTCCCACCTGCCCAGGGAAAGTTCTGGCAGCACCTGCCCCAGCCAAAAGCCAAGTAGCAGTAGGAGGACTGTAGAGCCAGTACTCAGGGAGGAGGCAGGAAGTGGGGATGGCCACTAGCAGGTTGGGCTGAGCTGTCCTTACATGCTTTAAATGGTTTTCTCAATTTTTATTTATGTTCAAAGAGGAGGTTAGTCTGTCTTCTACTCTTGGGATATAGTGATTTCCTCTGGCTGACTCTTGCAAAAGAGGTTTCTACATAGGCACTTTCTTCACGCCATTCTGTGGCACTCTCCATCGGGGAAGTTACTGGTGACTGCATATCTGCCCATTCTCCTGAGTTCCCTCTAAGACCTTTTGTTAGAATAGAACCCGTGCTTTTCTAGAGCCTAGCATCTGTCTGTAAACTCATTACCATTGGTGTTTATTTTGAACTCATTTCAAGCTTACAGAAGAATTGTAAGAATTATACATAGAGCCCTTGTATAGCCTTCATCCAGATTCCTCATTAGTAGTTATCTCCTCCCCCAACATAATGCACAGACACTGCATGCTTTTTCCTTTTCTTTTTTCTCTTCTCTTTTCTTTCTTTCTTTTTCTCTCTCTCTCTCTCTTTCTTTTTTTCTTTTTCTCTCTTTCCCTTTCTCTTCCCCCTCCCCTCCCCTCCCCTCCCCTCCCCTCCCTTCCCTTCCCTTCCCCTTCTCTTTTCTTTGAGACAGGGTCTCACTGTGTCACCCAGGGTAGAGTACGATGGCATGAGCTCAGCTCACTGCAGCCTCCACCTCCTGGGCTCAGGTGATCCTCCTACTTCAGCCCCTAAAGTAACTGAGACTACAGGCACACACCACCACATCAGGCTAATTTTGTGGGTTTTGTGTGTTTTTTTTTTTTTTTTTTTTTTTTTTTTGTAGAGACAGGGTCTTACCATGTTGCTCGGGCTGGTCTCAAACTCCTGGGCTCAAGCCATCTGCTGGCCTCAGCCTCCCAAAGTGTTGGGATTAGAGACGTGAACCACTGTGCCCAACCTGTACTTTTTTCCTGAACCTTTGAATTCTCAAGCTACAGACAAGATGCCCCACTACTCCTTAATACTTCAATATATATTTCTTAGAAACAAGGTTTCTACATAACCACAGTACAACTGTCCACATCAGGGCATTCACGTTGATACAGCATTACTGCTTCATCCGTGGTCTCCTCCTCACATTTCAGCAGTTGTCCCAGTCTTGCTCGTTTGTTTGTTTGACTGTTTGAATAGCTCTAGGATCACCGGTTGCATTTAGTTGTCATGTCTCTTTGGTCTCCTTCAACCCAGAAGACTAATTGAGTCTGTCTTTGTCTTTCATGACCTTGACTTTTTTTTTTTTTTTTTTTTTTGAGACGGAGTCTCACTCTGTTGCCCAGGCTGGAGTGCAGTGGCACGATCTCAGCTCACTGCAACCTCCACCTCCCGGGTTCACGCCATTCTCCTGCCTCAGCCTCCCGAGTAGCTGGGACTACAGGCGCCACCACCACGCCCAGCTAATTTTGTTTTTGTGTTTTTAGTAGAGATGGGGTTTCACCGTGTTAGCCAGGATGGTCTCGATCTCCTGACCTTGTGATCCGCCCGCCTCGGCCTCCCAACGTGCTGGGATTACAGGCGTGAGCCACCATGCCCGGCCGACCTTGACATTTTTGAAGAGTATTGGCCAATTACTTTCTGGAATTTCCCTCAGTTTGGGTTTGTCTGATGTTTCCTCATGATTTATGATTCATACAGAAGTGGTCCTGTGTTCCCAGGAATTCATATCAGGAGGCACAGAATGCCAGTTTATCCCAAAACTTGTGATGCTCTTTTTTTTTTTTTTTTTTTGAGACAGAGTCTCACTCTATTCCCCAGGCTGGAGTACACTGGTGTGATCTCCACTCACTGCAGCCTCTGCCTCCCGGGCTCAAGAATTCTCCTGCCTCAGCCTCCTGAGTAGCTGGGACTACAGGTACCCGCCACTGTGCCCGGCTAATTTTTGTATTCTTTTTTTTAGCAGAGACAGGGTTTCACCATGTTGGTCAGGATGGTCTCGAACTCCTGACCTCAGGTGATCTGCCCACCTTGGCCTCCCGAAGTGCTGGGATTACAGGTGTGAGCCACCGCTCCCGGCCTATTATGTTCGTTTTTATTACTTGGTGTAGATGTTGTCTCTACCAGGTATCTCTATTTATGAATAAGTGTTGGGAGAAACCTTGAAACTTTATCAATATCCTTTTCCTCATCTTTCACTTATTGAGTCATTTATTACTAAGATGATTGACAAATGATGATTTTTCTTTCTTTCTTTCTTTCTTTTGTTTGAGACAGAGTCTTCCTCTGTTGCCCAGGCTGGAGTGCAGTGACACAATCTCGGCTCACTGCACCCTTCACCTCCTGGGTTCAAGTGATTCTCCTGCCTCAGCCTCCCAAGTAGCTGGGATTACAGGTGCGTGCCACCATGCCCAGCTAATTTTTTTTTATTTTTAGTAGAGATGGGGTTTCACCATGTTGGCCAGGCTGGTTTGGAACTCCTGACCTTAAGTCATCTGCCCACCTCAGCCTCCCTAGATGCTGAGATTACAGGCATGAGCCACCGCGCCGGGTCAAATGGTGATTTTTCTAGCTACATCATTTCTTCTACATTTATCAGTTGGCATTCTACTTTAAGAAAAGCTTTCACTTCTCCCCCGTACATCTATGTCAGCATCGACTCACGGATTTTTATATTTCATTTAGTAGGTTGTAGGCATCACTATCTCTTTTATTTTTACTTTATTTTGAAATAAATGTATACCTACAGGAAAATTTCACAAATAGTACAGATTTCTTATGTTCCTCTTCACCCACCTTCCCCTGATGTTGACATCTTATATAACCGCAGCAGAGCTGTCAAAACTGGCAAGTTAGCATTGGTACGGTACTATTTAATAACCTGCACACTGTGATTGAACTTCACCAGTTTTTCCATTAGTGTCTGTTTTTCCTTCCAGGATTCGTTGTTGTTATTTTAGTTCTCAAATTGTCCCTAACTTGGCCAGTGGGATCCTCTTTAAGCTGGCTCTTCATCCTTCTTACATGCCACTGTCATTTTATGAGCACCTCCTTCCTCTCTGGCACAACAGAATATACCAGGCTTATCCTGTACTTTGTATCCCAGCCCTGGAGTCATCCACTTCCCCAGGCACTTCTTGTTCCTTTGGTGGAGAATGACATTTAGTAACCAAGTATGCTTACTGCTGTTCGGTGTCATTGCTTCCAGATTGCCTTGACTGAGAGAGCTAAGAAATGTATGTGTATAAACATATGTGTATGTGCATCTGTGGCTGTGTGTGCACCTGCTTCTACATATATGCATCTATAGCTGTGTGTGCACCTGCTTCTATATTAGAAACTGCGTTTTATGCTGATGCTTCCAATTCTAATCTCACCCCACAGAGTTTATTTTTGCCTCTCCCTTTCAACACTGGCAACTGCCTTCTACAACAGTGAGAAATTTGGGTCCTAGCATGCTCAGTGTGTTTACTTATTTACTCAATTTGCCTGTATGTAACCCATCTGCCAGCTGTGCTCAAGCCACACCTTGGCTCCCCAGCCCCACTGGCCACACCAGAGCAACATCCTCAGCCCCAGCAAAAGGGAAGAGGAAGGGGTGCAAATTAGTGTGAGGACCCTTGAATTAAGAAGTTCTAGGGCCGGGTGTGGTTGCTCATGAAATCCCAGCACTCTGGGAGGCTGAGGCAAGTGGATGACTTCAGCTCAGGAGTTGGAGACCAGCCTGGGTGACATGACAAAACCCCATCTCTACAAAAAAAAAAAAAAAAAAAAAAAAGCCCACAAAAATTAGCCAGGTGTGGTGGTGCGCACCTGTAGTCCCAGATACTCAGGTGGCGGGGGCGGGAGGATCGCTGGAGCCCGGGAGGCAGAAGTTGCAGTGAGCTGCGGTCATGCCCCTGCACTCCAGCCTGGGTGACCCTGTCTCAACAAAACAAACAAACAAAGTTATCTAACTTTCTGGGGACCTTCAGCTGCCTTGACCTTGCTCACCTGCCTTGCCATTTTCTGGCTACTGTCTTTCTCTCCCTGTGCCTCACTGCTTAACATTCCAATTAGAATATTGTTTCTGTGAATGCTGACTGCAGACCCACCAGAGAAACGGCCTTTGCTATCCATGGATAAACCCAGTCTGCAATGGCATATTTTTTCTCCTCACTTTAGTTTTTCCCTCTATTGATACCATTCTGCAACAGTCTTCATTCCTAGGGCACGTAATTTATCAGTGGAACTCCCAGCAGTATTTGGAGAGAAAGGTATTTCCTTCCTTCTCCCCTCCCCTTCCCTCCCCTCCTCTGCCCTCCCCTCCTCTCCCCTTCAACAGTGTCTTGCTCTGTTGTCCAGGCTGGAGTTCCTTCCGACAGTGTCTTGCTTTGTTGTCCAGGCTGGTGTGCAGTGGTGACATTATAGCTCACTGTAACCTCAAACTCCTGGGCTCAAGTGATCCTCCTCCCTCAGCCTCCCAAGTAGCTGGGACTACAAGCACACACCACCATGCCTAGCTAATTTGTTTATTTTTTTTTTAGAGATAGGGATCTCACTTTGTTGCCTACACTATTCTCAAACTCCTGGCCTCCTCCTAGCTATGCATGGTGATGCAAGCCTATAGTCCCAGCTGCTTGGGAGGCTGAGGCAGGAGAATTGCTTGAGCCTGGGGGGGTTGAGGCTGCAGTGAGTCATGATCATGCCACTGCACTTTGTTCTGGGTGACAAAGCAATACTCTGTCTCAAAACAAACAAACAAAAAAAGAAATGTGATCAGATTGGATCATGTATTCAAAACTAATGAGCCTTATGCATTCCCATTGGGGTAACTTATATTATTCTGATCTGTGAAATACCGGCTACTGATTTTCTAATGTCTCATGTGGCATCAAAACATGCTGATGCAGAGTGAAAGATGGAAGGAAGGGGAAGGTTTCCCCAACTGGTTTATTTCTCATCCACTCCAAAGAACAGTGCCAAAAGTAACTGAGTAGACATCCTGTAGACATTCTACAAACTATAGATCTGTAGAGTTTTTTGAAATGAAAATTTTCTTTATGCTGTATGATCATAATTAATTTATAATCTTACTCATTGGATTGGCTCTGAAATAGGAAGCAAGTAAGTAAGTATCCATCTTGTAGGGGAACAGGTGAGTGATGAAAGTAGAAGCACATCAGAGTCGGCTGGGTGCAGTGGCTCACGCCTGTAATCCCAGCACTTTGGGAGGCTGAGACGGGCAGATCACGAGGTCAGAAGTTCAAGACCAGCCTGGCCAAGATGGTGAAACCCCGTCTCTACTAAAAAAGATACAAAAATTAGCTGGTTGTGGTGGCGTGTGCCTGTAGTCCCAGCTACTCAGGAAGCTGAGGCAGTAAAATCACTTGAACCCGGGAGGCAGAGGTTGCAGTGAGCTGAGATTGTGCCACTGCACTCCAGCCTGGACAACAGAGTGAGACTCCATCTCCAAAACAAAAACAAAAACAAAACAAAACAAAAAAACACGCATGTCAGAGATCTGGTCCTTGATTTGGTTGGCACTATTGATTTAGAGGTTAGAATCTCGTAAGAAGACCCCAGGGGAATCTTTTGCCTTCTGTTCCGTGATCTCCACTGCACTGGCCTCCATCCCATTTCCACCTTCCCACCCTCCATTCCCGTCCCCTGGGAACACAGTGTGGAGGTTGATCAGCTAAGTATGTATTGAGCACTAGCATGAAGCTTTGCTCTACTTATTAGCATGACGGCTGGGCTGGGGGCAGCAGAACCAGCATAAATGTCATCCCTTCTCTCAGGGAGCTTGTGTTAACATGCACGAAACGGATGAGTCTGCCTCCTTCGCCTTTTGTACCAGCTTCAGTTTATAGAGTGACTGGCTGGAGTGCTGTCTCAAGAAGGATTCTGGAATCAAAAGAGAGATCAGTGAAAAAAGGGGCTCCTTGTTGATTAGCGTTGCCTGCCATGGCCCAGGATGGGAGAAAATAGGTTGTTTCCTGAATATATGGCATCCTCACACTGTCTAGTAAAGTGTGGAATAAAGTGTCAGTGGGTGACAGATGATAGAAGTTGCAGCTGGTGTGGGTGAGACCTGGATGAACTGGAAAGGGGAGTGGACAGGTGGCGGGAGAGCGTGTTGGCCAGGACAGCACGTAGGCACAGGCCCAGTGACCGGAAGTGGGTGAGCCAGGGAGCCATGACGAGGAACCTCTGGCTGGAGTGCTGGGTCAGCTGTGGAGGAGAGGTGGGAGATTCAATGGAAAAGTGAGGCAAGAGAGGTTATGAGGAACGAGGGTGGTGGCCATGAAGCTTTCCAAGGTCAACTAATGAGATCCTTCCCTGCTTTCTCACTATCGCCACAGACAGAGACCTAGCCTAGGCCAGAAGTTCTTTGAGGGCAGAGTGGTTGTATATAATAGACTTTCTTTCTTTTACTTTTTCTTTTTTTTTTTTTTTTTTTTTTGAGACGGAGTTTTGTTTTGTTGCCCAGGCTGGAATGCAGTGGTGCAATCTCGGCTCACCACAACCTCCACCTCCCAGGTTCAAGTGATTCTCCTTCCTCAGCCTCCCAAGTAGCTGGGATTACAGGCGCCCGCCACCACGCCCGGCTAATTTTTTTTATTTTTAGTAAAGACAGGGTTTCTCCATGTTGGTCAGGCTGGTCTCGAACTCCTGACCTCAGGTGATCCGCCCACCCCGGCTTCGCACAGTGCTGGGATTACAGGTGTGAGCCCCGGCACCCGGCCTGTAATAGACTTTCAATAACAAAAGCCCTTGAGTAAAATGTCAATTTTCTCCCATTCCTGCTAACTGATGGTATGTGTGGTTCTTGTCTTTTTCTTACTTACCATTATATAAATACATTTTAAAAACACAGCTGGATTCCTATAGCCTTAAACAGCAACCTAAAAAGATGCAACGTGTCGGGAGTGGTAGGAACCCTTCCCATTCTTCACCCAGCACAGCTGTGCAGAAGCAGTGACTGCAGTGCGGCTGGATCCTCACAGGTGATGACGCAGTTCAGTGGAACAATTACAGGGATGTTTGAATGGGAAATGGGAGAAAAATTGCAACTCTCATCCCCACTGTGGCCTGAGGCAAGTCTGGAGCTGCTCACACCCTGTTTTTTATTTTTTTTTTCAGACATCAAGTCTTGCTCTGTCGCCCAGGCTGGAATGCAGTGATGTGATCTTGGCTCACTGCAACCTCTGCCTCCCAAGTTCAAGTGATTCTCTGCCTCAGCCTTCCAAGTAGCTGGGATTACAGGCATGCGCCATCACACCCGGCTAATTTTTTTTCTTTTCTTTTTTTTTTTTTTTTTTTTGAGACGGAGTTTTGTTCTATTGCCCAGGCTGGAGGGCAGTGGTGCAATCTTGGCTCTCTGCAAGCGCCGCCTCCTGGGTTCACACCATTCTTCTGCCTCTGCCTCCCAAGTAGGTGAGACTATAGGCGCCCGCAACCATGCCCGGCTAATTTTTTTTTTTTTTTTTTTTTTTTTTGTATTTTTTGTATTTTTAGTAGTGACAGGGTTTTACCGCGTTAGCCAGGATGTTCTCGATCTCCTGACCTCGTGATCCGTCTGCCTCGGCCTCCCAAAGTGCTGGTATTACAGGCATGAGCCACCATGCTCTGCCCATACCCTCTCTTTTCCTAAGATTTTTTTACACCTTTGATTCTGGAAATTCTAAGAAAAAATGACATTTGAAGGCGAAAGAAACCATTATATATCCCAGTTTCTCTTTGTTTAAGCATCTGTCTCTTGGACACATTTAGGTTCGTGGTGTCTCAGTATTTGCTGACATCATAACCTTTTTGTTTTTAGGAAGTAGCATGCTTTCAGGCTTGAAGCTTAGAGCCAGGCTGCTTAGTTTTTAATCCTGGCTCTCCTGTTTTCTTGTTGTATTAGACTGGACAAGGTACTCAGCTTTTCTGTACTTAACTCTTTGAAAATGAGGATAGTAATAATACATACTATGTAAGTTTATTGTAAAAAGTAAATGAGCTGGGCGTGGTGGCTCACGCCTGTAATCCCAGCACTTTGGGAGGCCAAGATGAGTGGATCACCTGAGATCAGGAGTTCGAAACCAGCCTGGGCAACATGGCGAAACCCTGTCTCTACTGAAAATAAAAGTTAGCTGGGCATAGTGGCGTGTGCCTGTAGTCCCGGCTACATGGAAGGCTGAGGCAGGAGAATTGCTCGAACCCTGAAGGCGGAGGTTGCAGTGGTCCAAGATCCAAGATCATGCCGCTGCACTCCAGCCTGGGTCAACAGAGCAAGACTCTATCTCAAAAAAAAAAAAAAAAAAAAAAAGGAAATGAAGTTCAATGATGTGTTTAAAGCATGGACGTAATACCTGGTGCATCCTAAGTGTTCAGAAAATGATCATTATCATTATTTAGGGTTTTCCTTGGTGGAGGGGTAAACGGTACTAATATGATAGAAGGATCAGTTTCTTACTTTAGTATTGGAGTCTAGGCTAGGCTCTACCACGAACTTGTGTGATAAAGGACTTAATTTTCTCATCTTTTAGCGGGACCAATAATACCCTATCTTGTTTACAGGGGTTTGGAGTCCAGTGTGATAATGAAATGCCTTGAAAAGTATAAAGCGCAAATATCAATCGATTTAGAGATTAGAATCTCACACATCAAATTTTATTACTGCTGTTGTTATAGGAATGGCGGTAGCGAATGATGATATTGATTAAAATTGATCCAATTTTAAGTTTTAAATGCAGTAGGAATGATTACTTGTGGCAGTAGTTTATGTACATTGCAAACAAGCATATTTGCTTTACTTTTCTTGAAGTAAAATAACATTTTTGGGTTTTTTTTTTTCCTCCTAGGAACCTTGGAGAGCTGATAGATCGGTTTGTGGCTGATTTCAAAGCCCAGGGGCCACCTAAGCCCAACACTGATGAAGGGGGTGCCGTGCTCCCCAGCTGCGCTGACCTCTTTGTCTACTACAAGAAGTGCATGGTGCAGTGCTCTCAGCTCAGTACGGGGGAGCCCATGATCGCCCTGACCACCATTTTCCAGAAGTACCTCCGAGAATACGCCTGGAAAATCCTCTCTGGCAACCTGCCCAAGTGAGTCCTATTCTTCATAGTCTGAGTGGTGGCAAATAGACCTAAATATGGGAACCTTAAGGAAATCCACTCTGAAGTTGTTTACTGAACCACCGAGAGTATCAAGGAAGAAAGCAGGCTTCCTGAGTTCCTGAGGGCCTGAAGCTGTTTCCTCTCTGACATTCCACAGCTGACAAGACCACCAAAGGAAATGTCCACTCTGGCTGCCCACGTGGCAAATCTTACCACAGTGGACTCGAGGGAACCTGTCCCATTGTACACCTATCTAATATCCATGGATTCAACTATATATACTTGGCACACACACAAAAAGTGAGGTTGTGGTGGAAATAACTGATAAATAGCTTAAGCAGTTTCACCCAAGCCTCATTCGGTGAGATGATGCCCCGGAGTGATGGGTGGGAGGAATGAATCTGCTTTTTCCTCATTCTGAGTAGGTTCCAAGTCCCTCTTGGGGTGCGCACTTCCCGCCATGCCGGACAGAGCCTAATGTTTCCGATGCGGTAGAATTGGGGGACAGCTACTGCGTAGCTCCTAATTATGGTGACTATTGTATTATCCTGATGCATTAGAGCTGGATAGAGCCTAATGTTTGAAGATGCGGTAGGACTGGGGGCAGCTACTGCGTAACCCCCAATTATGATGACTATTGTATTATCCTGAGGTATTAGAAGATTGTTACATTGCTTACTATTGAAATAGGTGGATCATTCAACTAGGATTTTAGAGATGTTTTGATTATATGATAGGTTTGATTGTAATAGAATATGACCTAAAGTAATGCTTGTGAATTTAGTATTTTCAAATCACCCCCATGGCTAAAAGAATTCCGGAATTTGTTTCTGTCATTATCACTAAAATGTATCACATATGGGAGTTTCACGTTATTTGGAAGAAAGAGAATAAAATCCTGTGCTCACAGGAGATAGAAGTGACGGGTGTTTCACTAATGAGAATTCTTTGACTATGATAAAAATTACTAATATTTTTTTTTTTGGAGACGGAGTTACACTCTTGTTGCCCAGGCTGGAGTACAATGGTGTGATTTTGGCTCACTGCAACCTCCGCCTCCCGGGTTCAAGCAATTCTCCTGCCTCAGCCTCCCGAGTAGCTGGGATTACAGGCACCACCACCGCACTGGGCTAATTTTGTATTTTTAGTAGAGACGAGGTTTCTCCATGTTGGTCAGGCTGGTCTCGAACTCCCCACCTCAGGTGATCTGCTCGCCTCGGCCTCTCAAAGTGCTGGGATTACAGACATGAGCCACCGCGCCCGGTCTTAAAATTTTAATAACTTTTGTTCTGATTATCAAGATAGCACAGGTTCATCATAGCTTAGAAAACATAGGAACACATAAAGAAAAAAACAAAAATTGGCTGGATGCAGCGGCTCACGCCTGTAATCCCAGCACCTTGGGAGGCTGAGGCGGGCGGATCACTTGAGGTCAGAAGTTTGAGACCAGCCTGGCCGATATGGTGAAACCCCACCTCTACTAACAATACAAAAATTAGCCAGGCATGGTGGCGTGTGCCTGTAGTCCCAGCTACTCGGGAGGCTGAGGCAGGAGAATCGCTTGAACCCGGGAGGCGGAGGTTGCAGTGAGCCGAGATTACGCCACTGCACTCCAGCCTGGGCGTTGCGGGGAGACTCCGCCTTAAAAAAAAAATTATGTATAATCTCACTACCCAAAGAAAACTTAACTTTTTGGTATATATTTTTCCGTTCTTGATAGATACATAATGTGTGTGATCTGCGTGCTTTTGTTTGTTTGTGTCACGGAACTGGGGCTGTACTGCTGATAGCTTTATTCCCTGCAGCTACCGTTTAACTTCATCCGGGGAGCATTTTCCCACATGTATTAGTCAGCGTCTCAACAGGAAAAAAATGGCATATTCAGCTGGGGTTTTGTCAGTAAAGAGACAGTTCACAGAAGTGGGGGCAAGGTGAGAGGAGCCAACAGAGGATTCCGAAGCCTCCAGATACGAGTGGGGAGTGGTTACTACCATAGAACTCACTCAGGAGCTGGAGCTGCCCCAAAAACCTGTAGTCACAGGAGGATGTGAGATGGGTTTTAGTCTCTTGGGACACTTGGGGCCTTGGGCAGGAAGTGTGTCTTCACATTCGCCTGTGTCCTCCTCCACAAGCACACAGAAGTCCCAGTGCAGACTTTTCTTGAGTGAAAGAAACAGGGTACGGCCGGGCGCGGTGGCTCAAGCCTGTAATCCCAGCACTTTGGGAGGCCGAGACGGGCGGATCACAAGGTCAGGAGATCGAGACCATCCTGGCTAACACGGTGAAACCCCGTCTCTACTAAAAAATACAAAAAAAACTAGCCGGGCGAGGTGGCGGGCGCCTGTGGTCCCAGCTACTCCGGAGGCTGAGGCAGGAGAATGGCGTAAACCCGGGAGGCGGAGCTTGCAGTGAGCTGAGATCCGGCCACTGCACTCCAGCCTGGGCGACAGAGCCAGACTCAGTCTTAAAAAAAAAAAAAAAAAAAAAAAAAAAGAAACAGGGTAGGTAACCACCTTTCGTGCTCCAGATGGTCCCCAGTGAGTTCTGCATATCAGGAGATTCCAAGCTAAAGAGAGGGCAGCTCAACAGCCTTCCCTTTGGATATTAGACCGTCCTAGTTAATGTGACTAATGACTGGCTGACAATTCAGGTTAACTAAAATAGGAATCATCTCTTCCTATTTCTGATGGTGAGAGAATCTAAACAGACAATAGTCAAGGTAAGGTCAGTAGGAAAAGGACTCATTGTATGTGGACTGATTTGGGCCATGTCCAGCCTTTACTTCCCCCCTTTCTTTTCTTAAAATATGCAGTTTCCAGTTCAGGAAGCAAATTAGAAATTCCAGGCTGACTCGTTCCTGTTCCTTTTCCTCAGAACCACAACCAGCAGTGGAGGGCTGACCATCAGCAGCCTCCTTAAGGAAAAGGAGGGCTCAGAAGCAGCCAAGTTCACTCTGGAGGAGCTCTGCCTCATCTGCGGCATCCTGAGCACAGCAGAGTACTGCCTGGCCACCACCCAGCAGGTGAGCCGCCCGGGCTGCCCCCCCACCACCGCCTTTTCCTAAACTCTGGGCCGCGTCGCTCAGCGAGTAAGAATATACGTCCTGCCACGGCCACAGACAACGCTGAGTCAGACTAGTGGGCCTGCCACAGAGGAAAGCTCACCGTCCAGCCATAAGGCTGCCCAGGCAGCTGTCTTACAGGCAGGCCTTGTTAAAAGGAGACTGGGCAAGAAAGTAGGACTGGTCACCTCCCTGGCGTTGTGTAAGCTCCTCAAAGGGCATGACCTGGGAAAAGTAGGTCAGTAGCACTCCTGCCCGTATGAGAAAAGCAGGAACAGACTTGTCTGTACTAGGACCCAGCCTTTGGTGATGGCGAGTCACAGCCAGTTATTCCACGCTCAGAAGAGTCACAGAGTTAGGCAGAATGCTCTGGGCTTCTATGTCTTCTGAAATTTACACGGCATTTTCAATCTGCCTAAACAAACAGCCATTGTTTGGGATGCTGACGTTCAGGAACTGGGGGGCAGGAACGGGTGATGTCTCTGTTGGAGGCCCCCAAAGGGCCGTAGTTCAGCAGCTGATGGGGCAGAAGGAAGACCCAGAATAACCTCTGACTCAGCCGTGAACGTGGGGTTAGAAATTCCTTTTCACACTGGGGCTGGGATTCCCTGAGGCCAGGAGAAAGAACGTAATTTGGAAAGGTTCTGCTCTTCTGCCCACTTTGTATTGATAATTTACAGATGCCTAGACCACAGGAAGACAGTCATAAGTGATTTTTCAGACAGCACAGCTTGGCGCTCCTGTGAGCCAGGGCAGCAATACAGCAGGTCAAACAGGAAGTGTGTCCACAAAGGCCCTCAGTGGCACGTAAGCCAGCCGGAGGCAGAGGCAGCAGCACACTCTGCCTGGGGACCTGGTCGTGTTGAGCTGCGAAGGCCATGACCTGCCAGGGTTTGGCCTTGGAGCCACAGAGCAGTCCGTTCAGCCCCCGGCCACTCCCGGGGGAGATGGCACTATCGGTAAGGACCTCCAAGGCAGGGGTTCCAGAGTTCTTTTGGGAAGAAGCACTGTTGAACTATTTTGTGTGTGCAGAAAGAAAGACATACGTGTAAATATGCTATTTTAAAGGTAAAATAACTATAGTATAAAAAAACAAAAATGATCCCTCTTAATCCCGTCATCCTCAAATAATCATATTAGCAGTTTGGGGTGTTTTTTCAATTGTTATTTATAGACATAGTTTTGTATGTTTTAATCTTAATTCACTGTTACATCCTTTTATTGTTAGTGTCATACGTAGCATTAGCATTTTTCCTGTCATTATAATGATAGTAATAATCATTATAACTATCATTACAGAGTCATTATTACTATCATTGTTTATGGCCACATAATATTTCTCTTTAAGGGACTATACCATAAATTATTTATTTATTTATTTATTTTTTGAGACGGAGTCTTGCTCTGTTGCCCAGGCTGGAGTGCAGTGGCTGCAATCTTGGCTCACTGCAACCTCCGCCTCCCAGGTTCAAGCAATTCTTCTGCCTCAGCCTCCTGAGTAGCTGGGATTACAGGCGCCCGCCACCACCCCTGGCTAATTTTTGTGATTTTTGTTTTTTTTTTTTTTAAGTAGAGATGGGTTTTACCATCTTGGCCAGCCTGGTCTCGATCTCCTGACCTTGTGATCCACCCGCCTCGGCCTCCCAAAGTTTTGGGATTACAGGCGTTAGCCACTGCACCTGGCCTTATACCATAAATTATTTAGCAGTATCCCTGATCATTGTTTATGCTGCTGCGAATTTGCCTTTTTTTTTTTTTTTTTTTTTTTTTTGACGGAGTCATTCTCTGTTGCCCAGGCTGGAGTGCGGTGGCACGATCTCGGCCCACTGCAAGCTCCACCTCCTGGGTTCAGGCCATTCTCACGAGTAGCTGGGACTACAGGTGCCCGTCACCATGTCCGGCTAGTTTTTTTGTAATTTTAGTAGAGTCAGGGTTTCACAATGTTAGCCAGGTTGGTCTTGATCTCCTGACCTTATGATCCACCTGCCTCGGCCTCCCAAAGTGCTGGGATTACAGGCGTGAACCACTGGGAGTAGCTGGGACTACAGGTGCCCGCTACCACGCCCAGCTAATTTTTTGTATTTTTAGTAGAGATGGGGTTTCATCATGTTAGCCAGGATGGTCTCCATCTCCTGACCTCGTGATCCACCCGCCTCGGACTTCCAAAGTGCTGGGATTACAGGTGTGAGCCACCCACTGTGCCTAGCCAAAATTTTGCTTTTATAGATAATCCTGGCAGGGTATAGTGGCTCATGCCTGTAATCCTAGCATTTTGGGAGGCCAAGGCGGAAGGATCGCTTGAGGCCAAGAGTCCAAGACCAGCCTGGGCAACATAGTGAGACCTGGTCTTTACAAAAAATTTAAAAATTAGTTGAGTGTGGTGGCACATGCCTGTGGTCTCAGCTACTTGGGAAGCTGAGGTGGGAGGATTGCTTGAGCCTGGGAGGTCAAAGCTGCAGTGAGCCATGATCACACCCCTGCACTCCAGCCTGGGTGACAGAGTGAGACCCTGTCAAAAACAAACAAACAAACAAACAAACAAAAAACAAAAAACAACCAAAACGCAATAATCCTTACAAAGGATGTCCTTCTGAATATAGCATCTTAAATATTTTGCATTGGTTTTCTAGAACAGACTCTTAGAAGTTCTAGAAATAAGTTGAAGACCATTTTGATGACCGATGATACAAGTAGCCAATTATTTTTTATTTAGTGAAAATGTTTTTATTGATTATAAAAGTAATACATTCTTAACACCTTTATTGTAATCTCTAAATACAGTTTTTCACTAAAAGAAACCAGAGATTCCTGGAGAAAAATTCTAGGTCAAGGGCACGAAATGTACAAGATGAACCTAGAACATCATGTTATACAAAAAGCAAGAAAAAATCAAAGACTATTTGTGTCATCTCAAGAGAACCCAGGGAGATATAGTGGGTTGCAGTGTCCCCCCAACCCCAACATATGTCCAAGTCCTAGGCCGTGGGACCTGGAAATGTGACCTTATCCTGGTAAATGTACTTAGATACCTCACGATGAGCTGGTCCTGGATTTAGGGTTGGGGGGGCCCTTCCCTAATGACTGTTGTCCTTAGAAAGGAGAGAGGGAGATTGAACACGCAGAGATGCAGGGAAGAAGGTCGTGGGAAGGAGGCAGAGGCTGGACTCACACTCTACAAGCCAAGGAGCATCAAGGATTGTCATCAAACCCCCGAAACTAGAAGAGGGGTGGGAACAGTTTCTTCCTCAGAGCCTCCAGAAGAGGGGGGCGCAGCAGCTCACACCTATAATCCCAGCACTTTGGGAGGCTGAGGAGGGAGGATCACTTGAGGTCAAGAGTTTAGGACCAGCCTGGCCAACATGGCAAAACCCCATCTCTACTAAAAGAATACAATTAGCCAGGTGTGGCGGCTCCTCACTTGGTAGTCTCCTTCCCCAAGCCTCAGGTCCCCACTTCAATATCTGGCCACCCCTCTTCAGCAGAGCGCCCCTCCTTGGCCACCCCCCGTCAGCAGAGAGCCCCTCTTGGCCACCCTCCTTCAGCAGAGCGCCCCTCCTTGGCCACCCCCCGTCAGCAGAGAGCCCCTCCTTGGCCACCCCCCGTCAGCAGAGAGCCCCTCCTTGGCCACCCCCCGTCAGCAGAGAGCCCCTCCTTGGCCACCCCTCTTCAGTAGGCAACTCTCTTATTCCAGCATTGCCAAATTTGTTTCTTTCCTGACACCACAAAACTGAAGTTACATCTCGGCTGGCTTACTTCCTTATAATCTGGCTCCCCCATTAGTGTTAAGTTCCATGCCAGAAAGAGTCTACTCTGTTCATCTCGGTTCGTTAGCGCCAGATACGATGCCTGGTGCGTAGTAAGTGCTTAATGAAGATCTCTTGGAGGAGTAAATAACCCACTCCTGAGATAATGGCATTAATCCACGACGAGACCGGAGCCCTCATGACCTAATACCTCTCAACACTGTGGCATTGGGGATTAAGTTTCTAACACATAAACTTTGGAGAACACAATCAAACCATAGAACGATGTTATAAATTGCTATTGCTAGTTTTTTTTTTTTTTAACTACACTTTTCAGGATATTTTTAGATCTATAGAAAAATTGCAGAGATCATTTGCATGGTTCCCATATACCACTTACCCAGTTTCCCATATTATTAACATTAATATGAAAAATTTGTTACAATTAATGAATCAATAACGATATATTTTTGGCGTTGCTTTTAAATTTTATTTTCCAATTCCTTGTTGCTCAGATTCTTTTTGTTTAATATGGGGCCTCAATCTGTTGCCCAGGCTGGAGTGCGGTGGTACGATCACAGCTCACGGCAGCCTGGAATGAAAGCGATCCTCCCCTCAGCCTCCCAAGTGGCTGGGACTACACGGGGACTTCAGGCACCTGCCACCATGCCGGCCAGTAGTTTTTATTTTTGTGGAGATGAGGTCTCACTATGTTGCTCAGGCTGGTCTTGAACTCCTGGGCTCAAGTGATCCTCCTGCCTCAGCCCCCACAGTGTTGGGATTACCGGCTGTACCACTGGGCCTGGCCTGCTGAGATTATTAAGTAATTCTCTGGTTTCTTCTTCCCTTTCTCTTTGCCTCCTGCAATCTCCTCTTTGAGAAACTGGGTTGTTTGCCCTGTAGATTTTCCCAAGGTTTGGATTTGGCTGATTGCACCCACAAGTATTAATGGCCATTTTACTTTGTCTCTTGTATTTCCCATAAATTGGTAGTTAGATGTAGAAGCCTGAGCTGATTCAGGTTCTTTTTTACAGAAAACTACGTCATAGTGATGTTTTGTGTGTCTGCCGTCAAGATACACAATGCTTGGGTGCTCTTTGTGTGATGTCAGCAGCCACTGATGCTGAAAGCCCAGATTCTTTACTCCATTAGGAGGTAGAAAGAAAGATACTCTGGCCGGGTGCGGGGGCTCACGCCTGTAATCCCAGCACTCTGGGAGGCTGAGGTGGGCAGATCACCTGAGGTCAGGAGTTTGAGACCAGGCTGGCCAACACAGTGAAACCCCGTCTCTACTAAAAATACAAAAATTAGGGCCGGGCGCGGTGGCTCATGCCTGTAATCCCAGCACTTTGGGAGGCCAGAGGCGGGTGGATCATGAGGTCAGAAGTTCAAGACCAGCATGGCCAACATGTGGCCAAAAAGGAAAGAGCATGGAGAGCCTAGAAGGTGGGGGTGCAGCAGAGCAAGGGAGTGGGCCAGAGGGCTGAGCAGGGCGCATTTCAGGGAGAGGAAGAAGTGGAGAGCTTAGAAAGTGGGGGTGCAGCAGAGCAAGGGAGTGGGCCAGAGGGCTGAGCAGGGCGCGTGTCAGGGAGAGGAAGGAGGAAGTGTGAAGTATGAAGGTCCTGAGGGCGAAGGACCCTGGGGTCTCCCAGAAATTTAAAAGGCCAGTGTAACTGAAGCCTAGCAGGCAAGGTGGAAAGTAGCAAGATGGGGCCAGAAAGCTGGGCAGGACCCAATTCATGGTTAGGAATTTGGATTTTATTTTCAGTGTCATAGGAAGAGCCTGCTGAAGAGTTTAAGCATGATAAGCCTGTGCCATAATTTGTTTTATCCCTTATAAATACACATGTAGATTGTTTCCAGCTTTATGAGGACAGTATTGATCTGTTTTGTTCACTGAATAACTCTCTTATTCTGTTACACAGCCTGAACAAAGAAGGCTTTCAGTAAATATTGGTTGAATTAATGAATGCTGCAAAAAATACTTGCATATCTTTATCCGTTATTCTCCTTATTTCATTGAAATGCATTTCTAGCTGTGAAATTGCTGGTTTAGGCAATATGTGTATTTAAATTTTTGCTTCTTGAATAAATTGCCTTCCAAAAAGGTTATACTAATTTATGCACCCCAATAGCATTTTCAAATTTAAGACAAAACATTGGTTATTCTGGCCAGGCGCAGTGGCTCACGCCTGTAATCCCAGCTGTAGTCCCAGCTACTCAGCACTTTGGGACTTGGAGGTGGGTGGATCACCTGAGGTCAGGAGTTCAAGACCAGCCTGGCTGATATGGTGAAACCCCATCTCTACTAAAAATACGAAATTAGCTGGGCGTGGTGACGCACACCTGTAGTCACAGCTACTCAGGAGGCTGAGGCAGGAGAATCGCCTGAACCCTGGGGGTGGAGGTTGCAGTGACCTTAGATCGCGCCATTGTACTCCAGCCTGGGCAGCAAGAGTGAAACTCCGTCTCAAAAAAAAAAAAAAGCCAAAACATTAGCTATTCTTAGAGTTTGTGTAATAGGTTTACGGTGCTAGATTAATCAACTCTCAGGAATATTTCCAAGTATTTACGAGTCCTGGTCCCGTTATTTTTCTTTGAGCTCCCGGAACATGTTGATTGTTTCTGTCCCTGGCTGTTGGCTGATGACAGCAGAGGCCGCATTTCTTTTGTTTGCCACTGTATCCCCAATGCCTTAATGAGGCGACTGGCCCATTGTAGCATTCACCGGCTATTTTAGCTGGTTTTACTGCTACTCACCACCAAAGGTTTCCAATCTGGGTGGGCAAGTTCATGGGGCAGGGAGTGTCTTAAAATCAGGTTCTTTTCAGAATGAATTGATGGGAATTATTGATGTGTCAAAAGAAAGAAGTACAGCACAGTGCTGAAGGTCACAGGCTCTGGAGGGAGTTTGATTCCTGGCCCTACCACTTCTATCTTGGGTAGGCCCCCATGCCATTTTTCTGATCTGTAAAATGAGGATGATAACAATAGAATCTTCCTCATAAGGTTATAAGATTGGCCAGGCATGGTGGCTCACACCTGTAATCCCAGCACTTTGGGAGGCCGAGGCGGGCGGATCACCTGAGGTTGGGAGTTTGAGACCATCCTGACCAACATGGAGAAATCCCTGTCTCTACCAAAAATACAAAATTAGCTGCGCGTGGTGGAGCATGCCTGTACTCCCAGCTACTCGGGAGGCTGAGGCAGGAGAATCGCTTGAACCCGGGAGGTGGAGGTTGCGGGGAGTCGAGGTTGTACCACTGCACTCCAGCCTTGCTCCTCAAGAGTGAGACTCCGTCTCAACAGAAAGAAAAAAGCGTCTGGAATTATGCCTGAATCATCAAACTCAGTAAATGTTAACTATTATTATGATGCTACTTATTTGGATAATCATTGACCATGCATCTGTTTCTCCTATTTTCCAACAGCTAGAAGAAAAACTCAAAGAAAAAGTGGATGTAAGTCTGATTGAACGAATCAATCTGACTGGAGAGATGGACACGTTCAGCACGTAGGTACCTCGTACACTTGCTCACTGCCTGTCCTCTGTTACACAGCAGCGTTCAGCATGTATGTACCTCGCACACTTGCTCACTGCCTGTCCTCTCTGTTACACAGCAGCATTCAGCACATACGTACCTTACACACACTTGCTGCCTGTCCTCTCTCTGTTACACAGCAGTGTTTAGCATGTATGTAGCTCGCACATGCTTGGTCGCTGCCTGTCCTTTCTCTGTTACACAGCAGCGTGCCTCAGGCTGTTGGCTTTAGTCACTGCAGAACCTAAGAGGTTTCTGTTGGGTCAGAATGAGTCCCTACTGGCCACTAAGAAGCAGCTTCAGAACTGGGCTGCCGTTGTACCTCCTCAAATGCAGTTGCTCTTTTAGCTTATGGGGTCTGTATTGTGTCACTGTGAAGAATAACCACAGAGAAGACATTCTCCCTTGGCCATCCCTGATCTGCCCCACCTGAACCCACAGAAGGCCAGGCCTACCTTCAGTGTTTTAAAGTGTAAAGTATAAATGGCTTGAATTCAGCCACTGAGGGAATAAGAGTGTGGGGTGGCAGGGGAGGTCCGCCTTCTTTCCCTGTTAGGACCTTGTGGCACTTTAGTTTTGGTCCATTTCTGCTCCACTGCCATTAAATGAGACAGGCATGGCCAGGCCGCAGCTTTCACATCAGCCACTTATTGAGGAAAAATCAAAATTCTCTTCTTAGTTATTTCTTCCACTTCTCTTAACTTTATTTTCTTCACTTCTGACTTAAACATTTTTGGGAAGCAGGTTCTTTTGTAGGAAGATGTGAACAGGGATACTGGGGTGGTGATTAGGGAGACTGGCCGTGGGGTTCTGTGTCCTGACTGGGTGAGGATACAGCCGGGTAAAACCAGGACGAAAAGAAAGAGCCAAGCTGCTCTTCCGCTGTCATTGATTGAAGCTCAGACTTTGCCAATGAAATGATGAAGCTGAGTTTGACACAGAGGCCTGAGTGTCAGCCGTTCAGACGGCAGTTGTTTGAAGGGGTGACCACAGTGATTTCTTTGATTTGCAGCGTCATCTCCAGCAGTATTCAGCTGCTGGTTCAGGATCTGGATGCCGCCTGTGATCCTGCCCTGACGGCC
Source organism: Macaca fascicularis (assembly GCF_037993035.2). Lineage (NCBI taxonomy): Eukaryota > Metazoa > Chordata > Mammalia > Primates > Cercopithecidae > Macaca > Macaca fascicularis. The sequence goes on along the minus strand of NC_088390.1, from coordinate 698,004 downwards.
ATGAGCAAGGTAAGGTCGTGGGAAATGGCATCTTACAAACTAGCGAGAGCAGCCCCAGGTGTCATCGACTGTCTGTGGCTTCTCCAGGCTCATCGGAGCTTGAAGGACCAGCTGAGAGGAGAACGGAACGGCCCCAGAGTTCCTGAGAGCACTCAGTGTGTGTAGCACCCGGGTCGGGTCAGTTGCTTGTCCTTTTAGAGACAGCATCACACAGTATTGGAGGATGGCAAAAAAAAAAAAAAAAGAGACGAAGTAAATGTGTTTGATGAGTCTAAAGGAGATGTTGTCTGTGGTTTATGTTTTTTAGAGAGAGGGTCTCTCTCTGTCACTCAGGCTGGAGTGCAGTGGTGCCATCATGGCTCCCTGCAGCCTCGACCCTCTGGGCTCATCCGTCCTCCTGCCTCAGCCTCCCAAGTAGCTGAGACCACAGGCGCTTGCCACTGCATCCAACTACTTTTTAAATGTTTTGTAAAGCTAAGAGTCTTGCTGTGTTGCCCAGACTGGTCTTGAACTCCTTGCGTCCAGCAGTCTTCCCACCAAGGCCTCCCAAAGTGCTGGGATTACAGGCATTAGCCCTGGTGCCCCGCTGAGATGGATCATTTTTAATTACTGAGCGCTCCCTCATGTTCCTATTTTTGGCTTTTATGTGCCTATGCCTTTTTTTCCCAAATGAATGTCAGTTCCGTAAGTGCACAGACCATGTCTCTCACCCCTCTTTTTTCTCTCGTGTAGTCTTGAATATGGGAGATTCATTTGTGTTAATTAAAACTGAGTCAGCCATGTTCCTTTATTTACGTATTTTCTTTGATTAGTGTCTGACACATGCTAAAAACCTTGGTGTGGTCTCACCAGAATGGGTGTTCTCGTTAGTGCTTAAAGCAGTAACTTCTGACTCATTCTTCATTCTCGCCCACTGAGAGGTTTTTCCGACTCGTTCTGAGCTCTGGTGCCAGGGCAAGAGTCCTTGATGAGGCTGTGAACTCTGGTTTTCTAATATCCTGGTGGCCCATCAGTCAGCCCTTGGCCCTCAAGTCCCTCCTTTGGCACTTACCGAGCACTACCTCATGTTCCTATTTTTGGCTTTTATGTGCCTATGCCTTTTTTCCCAAATGAAGTCAGTTCCGTAAGTGCACAGACCATGTCTTTCAGCCCTCTTTTGTCTCTCATGTAGCCTTGAATATGGGAGATTCATTTGTGTTAATTCAGTTGGAAATGGTCTTTGTTATGCTAAACCCAAGGAACATGAAGCTGCAACTCTAGAACTTTACTGAGCAGGGATTGGTAAACTAGAGCTTGGGAACCAAATCTGGCCCACTGCTTGTTTTTGAAAATAAAGTTTTATTGGAACACAGCCACGTTCCTTTATTTACGTATCCTCTATAGCTGCCTTTTTGCAATATGGTGGTAGAACTGAGTCATTGCAACAGAGACTAGCCCACAAAGCTAAAAAAATTTAATATTTACTCTCTGACCCTTTATAGAAAAAGTTTGCCAGTGTCTGCTCTAGAGTCCTAGGCTCTTGTAGCAAATTCTGGAGAAATGATTTCTCTGGGTCATACTGGCCAGTACCAGAGGGCAGTGGGAGGAGCACTAACTTTGGAGTCAGACAGACCTAACTCTTCCAGGGCTTCCTTTGGGGGTCTTGAGCAGAGGATTCACCTGTCTGGGCCAACGTGACCTCATCTGGGCCCAAGGGAACTGTGGATCTCTGCATCCCAGCATTGCTGTGACGATGAAACACGGAACACGGGTCTAGTGCTGGGCACATAGTAAATACTCATGAAATGTTAGTTCCCTCTCCCTCTTGTCAGGAGGAGTGACCATGTCACAAGGTTGTGTAAGCAGACGTTTGGTCTGAATTTGGTTTTGCAGTAGATTGTAAATATTTAACAAAAATAAGATTAAAACCAAAACGTAGGCTTTGGGGTTTTATGAACTGAAGTGGCAAGTCCTAAAATAGCTCACGTCACAGTTTTATTCAGAAAGCTCATCTTTTTCACGAGTCCGGTGCTGACAGGCACGTCCGGCATCCTGGGCATTCACAGGAGGACGCTCCGGGCAGGCGGACGGAGGCCGGTCCGGAGGCGTGAAGGAGTTCGTTTTGCAGACTCTGCTTATCCCCTCCTGCTGGTGACCATTCCCCACATCCTGAGTGTGATCTGTCCCAGCTGCCGTCTCTCCTGAACTGCACACACTTCAGGTCGGAATGCAGCTGGTGAAAGCATTTCCACATTTACCAAAGGAAGAGTGGATTTTTTTTTTTTTCAATAAAATCACAGTTGGAAGGGGTTTAACACTGCAGGTGTTGCTTATACCAACTGTCAGTTGGTTCTGTGGATTTCCCTCAAACCCTGCCCCGTCCCACCCTCTACTTCTGCCGGTGCCCACACCAGCAAATATTAACAGAGACCGTGCCTCCCGAGTCCTTTGTTTCTATCATAGGAAAACCACAGATTTGGGGACGCGGCAGCTGGGAGGCCGTTACTTTTTGTCTGAGTCTTCTGGAGTTGTAGCAAAATAAAATCCATGTGATGGAAGTAAACAAGCCAAGTGGTCACAAATTGATTCAACACGCATTCTGTGTTCTTTATGCCTGCATCCTGTTTTGTGTAGTTTCTTCTAGGATTTTAAAAAACTTCTGTGATAATGGTTGTTTCTGTCTCTGATTCTATCATTTTTGCCGCTGGTTGGACAGTTCAGTTCAGACCCTGCCCAGCACAGTGCTGGGAGCTGCGAGGCTCAGAAAGGCGTAAACCTTTGGCTGAGGTATTTAGATTCCAGGAGCTGAGGGCAAGAGATGTGTAAGATGACAGCGACACCCGGTAACTTTAATAAAAGAGGTGAGGAAATCAGTGCCGTAAGAAAAGTACAAAATACGCCCTCTTTAAAGAGGGAGGAGTTCATATCCAGGTGGGGATCAAGGAAGGCCCTGGTAAGGAAGCGGTGTTTGAAACAGATCAGGGTGAAGTTCTGAATGAATTTGTGATTAGGAGGGCAGTTCAAACGGGGTGAAAACGTGAGTAAAGTTCTGTGAGGTGAGGAAAGCTGAAGAGTTTGGTGAAAACTGCCACTCTCAGTCAGCATCCCAGGGGCTCCTCCGGCTCCTCCTGTACTTGGACTGATAGGGTTAAGATGGGAAAGGAGACTGCCCTCAAGGAGTCTGTACCCTGCTGGGAAGAAAACTGAGAAGAACCAGTACTGTAAATAAATGTATCTTAGAAATGTCAGAAGGACGGTTGACTTGCCAAAATGGAGTGTAGTTGCTGGATGATTCTGAGTTGACGGAAGGAGCTTTCCTTGACAAGATGGATTGAGCCAGGCAACTTGGTTAAGTCATTTTCCTGGGAGACCTCATTCTCGTGGAAGGAGCCTCGTGGCCTCCGCCGTGGTTGGCATATAGAGCTTTCATTATCTGTCTCTTCACTCCACTGCCAGGTCAGTTTCTGCCGCTCCTTCCGGAGTATGTGCCCAGTTCTCCAGCCGTAGCTGTGTTTACTTCCCTGAATGCACATTGCTCTTTTGTGGCTTCTATGCCTTTTCTCATTTTATTCTTTCTGCCCACAATTTTCTTCCTGCTATCGTCTGCCCAAGGAGCACATCCTTTAAGATCGAGTTCGAATGTCTGTCCCCGTTTAAAAACCTGAGGTATAATTCACATACCATAGAATTCACCCTTTTAAAATGTACACTTGGCCAGGCGCAGTGGCTCACGCCTGTAGTCCCAGCACTGGGAGGCTGAGAAGGGCAAATCATTTGAGGTCAGGAGCTGGAGACCAGCCTGGCCAGCATGGTGAGACCCCGTCTCCACTAAAAATACAAAAAACTTGCTGGACGTGATGGGTCACACCTATAGTCCCAGCTCCTCAGGAGGCTGAGGTAGGAGAATCACTTGAACCTGGGAGGTGGAGGTTGCAGTGAGCTCAGATCGCGCCACTGCTCTCCAGCCTGGGCGACAGAGTGAGACTTATCTTACAACTAAATAAAGTGTACAATTTAGTTGTTTTTAGTATATTCACAGTGTCATGAAACCACCACCACCATCTAATTCTAGAACATCTTCATCACCCCCAAAAGAAACCCCATACCTCTCAGCAGTCATTCTCCATTCTGCTGACAACCATTAGCCTACTTTCTGTCTCTGTGGATTTGCCCCTCCCAACATTTCGCATACATAGAATCACATGGCGTGTGGCACGTCTTGCGCCTGGCTCTCTTCACTTAGCGTCGTGTTTTCAGGGCACATTCATGGTGGGGCATGTGTCAGCACTCCATTCCTTTTTGTGGCTGAGTGACATTCCATTGTGTGGATAGACCACATTGTGTTTATTCATTCATCTGTTGGATGTTTGAGTTATTTCTACTTTCTGATTTTGAATATTGCTGTGAACATTCATGTACAGGTTTTCATATGAACATGTTTGCAGTTCTCTTCAATATGTACCTAAAGGCTGGGCGTGGTGGCTCAAGCCTGTAATCCCAACACGTTGGGAGGCCAAGACGGTCGGATCATCTGAGGTCAGGAGTTCAAGAGCAGCCTGGCCAACACGGTGAAACCCCATCTCTACGAAAAATACAAAAATTATCCGGGTGTGGTAGCGCGCGCACCTGTAACCCCAGCTACTCGGGAGGCTGAGACAGGAGAATGGCTTGAACCTGGGAGGCGGAGGTTGCAGTGAGCCAAGGTCTCACCACTGCACTCCAGCCTGGGCGACAGAGGGAGACTGTCTCAAAAAAAAAAAAAAAAGTACCTAAGGAATGGAACCGAAAGAGCCGTATGGTCAATTTATGTTTAACGTTTTGAGAAACTGCCAAACTGTTTTCTGAAGTGACTGTGCCATTGTATATTTCCACCAGCAAAGTGTAAGGGACTCAGTTTCTCCACATCTTCCCCCACACTTGTTTTCCTTTTTTATTATAGCCATTTTCGTGGGTGTGAAGTGGTATCTCATGGTGATTTCAGTTTCCATTTCTCCCATGACTAACATGCTGGTCACCTTCTCAGGTGCTACTGGTGATTTGTATGTTCTCTTTGGACAAATGACAATGAAATGTTTTGCCTATTTTAAAATTGGGTTGTCTTTCTGTTGTTGAATTGTAAAAGTTATTTTTATATCTGGATACTAGACTGTTTATCAGATATGAAATTTGTAAATATTCTCGCGCATTCTGTGGCTGGGTTGTCTTTTCACTTTCTTGATAATGGCTTTGATTTTCTGAAGTCTGTATGTCGTGTGTGTGTGTGTGTGTGTGTGTGTGTGTGTGTGTGTGTGTGTGTGAGACATCTAAGATACCATTGCCTGATCCAAAATCATAAAGATTTACTCTGTGGTTTCTTCTAAGAATTTTAGTTTTAGTTCTTAAATTTGGGTCTTCACAAAAAAGAAAAAAGAAAACAAAAGGAAAAAAATGTAGGTCTTCAATCCATTTTGAGTTAATTTTTGTATATGGTGTGAGGCAAAGATTCAGCAGCATTCTTTTGCTGAAAGATACTCAGCTTTCCCAGCACCATTTGTTGAAAAGACTATTCTTTTCACGTTGGATGGTCTTGACACCCTTGTAAAAAATCAGTTAACCATAGATGTGTGGAATTATTTCTGGGGTCTCAGTTCTATTCCATCCATCTGTATGTCTGTCCTCAGCATCTGTATGTCCATCCTCAGGCCAGTACCACACTGTTTGGCTATAATAGCTTTGTAGTAATCTTTGAAATCAAGAAGTATGAGTCTTCCAACTTTGTTCTTTGTCAACACTGTTTTGGCTCTTTTAGGTCCCTTACAATGTCAGCATTTCTTGCCTCAGCCAGAGCTTTCCTCTTTCTCCTTCAAGACACCGCAGTACCTAGACTACCTTTCTGCTTTGTTATATGATCATTTTTATGTCTTTGTCTTCCCTATTAAACTTTGAGCAACTTGAGGGCTGTGTCTTACTCATTTTGGAAACCTGTGGCATAGCACAGTACTTGTGTAACTGTGGTACCCCCTGAATGACTTTGAAGGTAAAGAGGGGGTGGGGTAGGAGACAGAAGAGAAAGAACCAAAGGACCACAAACACCCTTTTGACCAAAGATTGGTAAACAAGTGAGACACAGATAGAACTCTGCTGCACAGACGTAGCCAGGTGGAGCTGGTAGATGTGGAGTGGGAAACTTGGACATCTTTGTGGGAGACGGTGGGGTCACGGAATCCTGGAAACCTTCAGGTCCGTAGCTAGTGCTGTTGAGGATGGAGCGATGCTCCTCGATGGCACCTAATAGCAGAAGGGCTTCTGGCTTCAGCGGGTGGCATCCTGGAGCCGACTGAAGAGATGTCAGAATGAAGGACTAATTTTCTTGATTTTTAGTAAAGATGAGGTCTTGCTGTGTCGCCCAGGCCAGTCTCAAACTCCTGAGCTCTAGTGATCTTCCCACCTCGGCCTCCCAAAATGCTGGGCTTACAGGGCGTGAGCCACTGTGCCTGGCCTCCTTATTGCTTATTTTCTTAGATAACCTCTATGAGTTGATGATAAGTTACTATCTACTGAGCACTTACCAGGAATTAGAACCCAATTAATTTCATTCTAACAATCAGTTCGTAAGATGGCTATGCTATTTCCCCTTTTCACAGATAAAGAAGCTGAAACACAGAGACATTAAATCACCTGCTCCAGATCTTTTAGCTACTCGGGAGGCTACAGTGGGAGGGCCACTTGAGCCCGAGAGGCAGAGGTTGCAGTGAGCCGTGATCACGCCACCACCCTGTCTCTCTGTGCAGGACTGTGCGACGCCATACATATACAGAGTAAGCCTTTTTGGCAAATGTGGCACTGAGGCAAAATCAGCTTAAGTCACCTGCCTAAACGTGGAAGAGCCTCGGCCTCCCAAACTGCTGGGATTTCAGGCATGTTGCCATTGCACCCGGCCTGATATTTTTGAAAAAAAGAATAAAATTTAAATCACCATAATTTCGATTAGTTGATACATTTCTGTCAGTGTGTGCCCAGTCCTGGTGGGTCCACATGAGTGTTCGTGCTGATATGAGTATGAGTTCTTCAAGCATTCACCATCATCATGGTGTACATGCATCTCCAGCTTTTCTTGGTCTGACACCAGGACTTTTCTACAGAGGAGAAAATGTGTTGAGCAGCCGCCCCACATATTCCAATCTGTGGTGAATATTTTTCCCTGAAAACTAATGAACTTTCCTTCTGGTATCTTCTTTCCTTCCTCCCTCCACTCCCTCCCCCCTTATCCCCCTTCCCTCCCTCCCTCCTTTCCCCCCTCCCCTCCCCTCCCCTCCCTCCATCCCTTCCCCTCCCCTCCCTCCCTCCTTACCCCCCTCCTCCCCTCCCCTCCCCTCCCCTCCCCTCCCCTCCCCTCTCTTCCCTTCCCATTATGCCCAAAGCCATATAGCTTATAACAGTGAAACTAGAAGTAAAACAAACTAGTTCTCCTGATTCTGGAAAAAGTAGTTATTTGGAGTGTTTTGGTGGAAATAAAAAGGATTCTATCTTTTAGATTTAAATCCTACAAATCCTTAGAAATGAGTACGTCTGGTTATGCCCCTGTACATAGGATAGAGAGCCGTGGGCTTCGAGCAGGGGCTGCTGGTCCCACGGTCCCCTCCTCTCTCCAGGCCGTTTCCTAGGGCTGCTCACATCACTCAGTTAAGTAATCCAAGTCTCTGTTCAGAAGCAAACACACTTAGTGTTTTGCCCATTAATGGTAGTTTTAGGAAAAAACAGAAACTGAATAAATTAAATTTTCTTACAGTCTGGCACATAATTTATATTAGGTTTCAGGATTGTGAACATGTATCCATTTAGGAGGCTGCATTACGATCCCCCAAAGACATTTTGAAACAGTTAGAAGAGTTCTCAAGTCTGTTCTCATTTTCCTCAGTCATTACAATGCACATCTGTTTCAGAAGACCCAGGGAGAGCCAGGCTAAGAAACCCTCAAGTTCACTGCTACGTAGAATCATGACAAGTCTGTTCTCATTTCCATTTTCCTCAGTCATTACAATGCACATCTGTTTCAGAAGACCGTAGAAAGCCACGGCTAAGAAACCCTCAAGTTCTACCTAGAATCAAGATACAACTTTCTTTTTCATAAAAAAGATTTTTCCCATTATGATAAAACTAAATCACTTCCATTTTAGAAAAATGCAGTTTTTTTGTTTTTTTGTTTGTTTGCTTGACAGTCTTGCTCTGTCCCCCAGGCTGGAGTGCAGTGGCGTGATTTGTGCTCATGGCAACCTCTCCCTCCTGGGTTCAAGCAATTCTCCTGCCTCAGCCTCCCGAGTAGCTGGGATTACAGGCACCTGCCACCACACGCGGCTAATTTTTGTATTTCTGGTAGAGACGGGGTTTCATGGTGTTGGCCAGGCTGGTCTCGAATTCCTGGCCTCAAATGATCTGCCCGCCTTGGCCTCTCAAACTGTTGGGATTACAGGCATGTTGCCGTCACGCCCGGCCAGATTTTTTTGAAAAAAAGAATAAAATTTAAATACCCATAATTTCAATTAATTGGAACATTTCTGAATTGATAATTATCAGTTATCTAAATTTAGTGATTTTTAGTGAGATTGCAAGTATTTATTCTTATTTTAAGAGTAGCTAAAATTTACTGTGGAATTAATACGTGTTGTGAGACACAGTGTTAAGAGCATTCCATGCATTATCTTTCAATAATAGATTATAGATGTTACCATCATCCCAGTTTTATAGATGAGAAAACTGAGGCTCAGAGAAATTAGGTGACTTGTCCGGGTCACCCCTTTAGAAGGTTGCATAGTGTCAGTACTCAGACTGCTGACTCAATTTCAGCATGTTGAGTACCATCTTAATGACCTTTCCTGCTAACTTAGCAGTTATGCTTCCGTAGGCAGGTCACTCGCTGTCCTCAAGCCTGTCTCATCCTCATTTATTATTACTCACAAAGAGGAGTAATAATACCTCTTCACTACATCATTCATTCATCAGGCAGCAAGTTCATGTGGAAATGTCAGGCACAGCGCCTGGTACATAGTAGATGCTTGATTAACGTTCCTTCAGTGCCCGGTGTGTGGTAGGTGCTTGATAAACATTCCTTCAGCACCCGGTGGGTAGTTGGTGCTTGATAAACGTTCCTTCAGTGCCCAGTGTGTGGTAGGTGCTTGATAAACGTTCCTTCAGTGCCCGGTGCGTGGTAGGTGCTTGATTAACGTTCCTTCAGTGCCGGGTGCATAGTAGGTGCTTGATTAACGTTCCTTCAGCGCCCGGTGCATAGTAGGTGCTTGATAAACATTGCTTCAGTGCCCGGTGGGTAGTAGGTGCTTGATTAACGTTCCTTCAGTGCCCAGTGTGTGGTAGGTGCTTGATAAACGTTCCTTAAACACCCAGTGCATAGTAGGTGCTTGATAAACGTTCCTTCAGTGCTGAGTGCGTAGTAGGTGCTTGATTAACGTTCCTTCAATGCCGGGTGCATAGTAGGTGCTTGATTAACGTTCCTTCAGCACCCAGTGCATAGTAGGTGCTTGATAAACGTTCCTTCAGCACCCAGTGCATAGTAGGTGCTTGATAAACGTTCCTTCAGCGCCGGGTGTGTAGTAGGTGTTTTATTAACATTCCTTCAGCACCGGGTGCATAGTAGGTGCTTGATAAACGTTCCTTAAGCACCCAGTGCGTAGTAGGTGCTTGATAAACGTACCTTCAGTGCTGGGTGCGTAGTAGGTGCTTGATAAACGTTCCCTCAGCGCCCGGTGCGTAGTAGGTGCTTGATAAACGTTCCTTCAGTGCCCGGTGCGTGGTAGGTGCTTGATAAAGGTTCCTTCAGTGCCTGGTGTGTGGTAGGTGCTTGATAAAGGTTCCTTCACCTCCTTGGTCCCCACCCAATGCTCGGTGCCGTGCTGCGCTTGCCAAAGGTACCTATGAATATATCTGAGCGGGAGTGAAAGGAGCCCCACCAGGCGTCAGAGTGAGAGTGAGCGTGTAGGTGCGTGCCTGAGTAAAGTCCACTGCTTGAGGCCAGCATCCCGGCAGCCTCAGTTATAATATGAGACTTCAGTTGCCTGAAATGCTCCCAGAGCCCAGCTGGCTGAGTCTATGCTCTGTGTCTCTCTAATCCGGTGAAGAAGTAGGAATTTAAGTATTCAGATTTTCAAGAAACCTCTTTCCAAGCTTCGTATGGCAATAGGAAAAAACGAGATCCACTGAACCTAGTTGTGGAGCGCTGTTCTCTGATCCAAGTTCCTGCTACAGTAGGCTCTCTCTAGCAAGAGTGCTGGCCCCCCAGCCCCGCCGTGGAGTGTCACACAGAGCACACACTTCCTGCCCAGGCAGCGGAAGCCGGGCTCTGGGGACACGCCGGGCCCCGCAGTCTCTTCCTGTGGTGGTTAGACTGGGTCCCGGAGGTGCTCATCATTCTTATGTCTTCAAACTGTCTTGTTTAGATAGTACCAGTTGAACGCCATCTGTTTTCAACTCTACCCAAGCCTCCTAAACAAAAAGCACAACAAGAAACAATTTTAAGTGTAGAGGGGTAACTTATAAATGTCCAGTGAAAAGTTTACCTGGAAAAGTTGAGGTCTTATTTCTACTGATGGCTTTTCATGATGTTTGTTCTTCCAACGCAAGGCACTGTTTGTTTCCTTTTTTGAAAGAGTTCTTTGGGCCGGGCGTGGTAGTTCACGCCTGTAATCCCAACTTTGGGAGGCTGAGGCAGGAGGATTGCTTGAACCAGGAAGTTCAAGACCATCTGGGCAACACGGTGAGACCCCCGTCTCTACAAAAAGTAAAAAAAAAAAAAAAAAAAAAAAAGTTTTTTGTAATTAGCTGGGCATGGTAGTGTACACCTGTGGTCCCAGCTACTTGGGAGGCAGAGCTGGGAGGATTGCTGGAGCCCAGGAAGTCAAGGCTGCCATGAACTATGATTGTACCACTGCACTCCAGCCTGGGCAACAGAGACTGTCTCAAAATAAAAAAATAAAGAAAGAGTCCTTTGCTTGATCACTATGTTTCATTAGCTTCTCCTTGAAAAACAGGCCTTACCTTGAACAAAGGCCTAGTTAAGTGCTTTTATTCTTTTTTGCAGGCAAAGGTGGTGGGGTAGGGGGTGGGGGTGGGTCTGGGGGGAAGTTGTCTAGCAAGCACCTTGGTGTGGAGTTTGGGCTTTAGATGGACCTGGTTGTCCCAGCTTTGAAATTTTGTGCAAGATACCAAATCTCTTTGAGCCTTTTTAATTTCCTCATCTACAAGGTTGTTGCGAGAACGAAGTGAGATCATGTATGAATAGTAAATGAGATGATGTATGTTTAGGGCCGGGCAAAGTGACCTGCGAAGTTCGGTCTCAATGTAGCTGTCTGAGGCAGTTCAGGTTGTGACCCAAACCTTCAGTCATCCATGGTGGATGACGGCGAGCATCAGCCGGATGACGGCGAGCATCAGCCATCTGAGGCTGGAGTGCAGCGGTAGAATCGCAGCTCCCTGCAGCCTCAACCTTCTGGGCTCCAGTGACCCTCCTGCCTCAGCCTCCCTGGTAGCTGAGACTGTAGGCATGTGCCACATATTTTAAAAATAAGGTCACTTTTTATTGTTTTCTAGTACTTTAAATCCCTTTCTTAGTTCACTGAGCTGACTTAAGTTTAAAATCATGAATCCATTTGGCCTTTGCTAATACTCGTTTTAACTTGACCGGCGGAGTCGTGACTGACCAGGGTATTAAAGCAAATCAGCTCTTTCCACATGTTGCCAAATGTGGACACGCACCGACCTGGCCAGTGACTATCGAGGAGTTAGGTGATGAGCGTGTGGAATAACCCGTGGAAGTTGAAGAAATCCCGGCCCCTGCTCCGTCTTGCTTGAGTCACTTTGTAACTGGTGACAGAGCACGTCACCACCTCCTTTCATGGAGGACTGTCATGTTTCAATCATTGCTGATAAACTGTTTTGAGATTTTGAAATACACAAAGCTGCCAGCTTGGAAAGTAATAGTCATTTCTGTGGAAGAGCGTTGCGTCAATGGGCTTTGGGGCGTCAAACCCTCCCAGGTCGCTGTGTCTCCCCGGAGCATTCTGCTCCGAGTCCTGCTGCAGAGCCCAGGAAACGCTGGCAGCACCTGAATTTTGGCCTCACCCTGTGAGCTCATTTAAAATCACCTAGGATGCTCGTTGTTTGGATGGGTCAAATCTTCAGAATCAAATGGAAAAAGAAGCCTCTTGCGTAAGATAAAAGATAATGAGGAAAACATTTCACGTAACCAAAACATTAGAGTATTAAGTCAGTTCATATTAGACCTTTCCACTGTTTCTTCATTGTTGGTTTCTGTTTTTTCCCAGTAATAAATTAGAGTTCTTTTTCCCATGTGGAGCCTGGTTATGAAGCCTTGCATAAGACTCTTCATGTCTCTGGGCCTTGGTTTTCTTATCTGTGAAATGAGGATGGAGGTCCCTTCCTGCTTTCTTGTGGTTCTGTGTGTACACATCGCTGAAGCTTTTAGAATACAAATATCCACTGATTTGAAAAAGCATTAGGAGTCATTTGAGCTTCCCACGGCTGAGGACTCATCCACGTGCGATGTGATTCTTTTAAACAAGCTCTCTCAGTATTGAATTTTTCCTTTCCCCAGGAGCTCTATAAAAATAGTGTTTTCTTGCCAGAGACACTGGGGCCTCAGAACTACTGACCTCCTTCTACGAACATATTATATGGTTTGTGTTTGGCTTAGGATCTCTTTAACAGCCTGTCCAGCTCCACTGTGAGAGGCTGACTCAGCAGAACCCCCCAGACCATTCCCACTCTTCGGGGTTAACGTGCCCTTCCCTGCCAGCCTGGGGCAGACTGGGAGCTGGTGCTGCGCCCGTCCCCTGCACACCGCCTCGGGGATGGCACACTGCAGCACTGCCTCCTTCTGTTCCCAGGTCTCAGTGCTGCCAAGTGCCACGTAGTCCAGGCATCCAGCCAGTTTGCTGTAGGTGTTTTCCAGAGCCTGTCATTAGGGCTCAGGTTGAAGCAGGTCTGTCACTTTTGTTCACAGCCTGTTCAGGGACCACCTTGGTGCTCTCAGCAATGTTCTCCCCCCTTCGCCTGACTCCCGCCCTGTCCCCCATGTCTCCGTCTTACCCTCTGGTCCACCCGAGTGTTTGCCAGAGATTCTGTTTCCCTTCCCCTTGTTGAAATCCTGACATGATCCCAAAGGTTTTAGGAGTGTAAGATTCTACACGCATACCTCTTCAAGTGTTTTATTATGGAAATTTTGGAATATATTCAAAAGTAGAGGAAACAATATGGTCAGCCTCATGTACCTGCCACTCAGTTTCACGATCTTATCTCATCTGCACCTCTTCCCAGTAACTTCGTCCCCACACGTCACATCATTTCTAGTTTTCTGTGTTAAAGAATCCCAAACTGCTCCCAGTTGACTGGAGAGAAAGGGGTCTGTGAATGCCCCTCCAGGTTTCGTGTCATTTAGCCCAGCCACCGCTCTCATCTCCCAGCTGCCGGTCAGCTTGGGAGGGGGTGTTCCTCCCTGTCCTGCTGCGGTCCCCTGCTGTGGGGCACTCGGCAGGAGAACAGGATCCTTTACGTGTGGGTAGCTTAGCTGGGAAGGGAAGGCTGTTTCAGGCATGACGGGGACAAGGCAGGAAAAGAAAAGGGCCTGGGTCAACCTCACTGTCGGGTCCACTGGACACACTTGTTTTTGTCCTGAGTGTCATTCCCTACGAACAACTAAGAAATTCCCCAGGACAAAAGCACCTGATTCCTGGGATACCAAAGCTGTGACCTGATTTCCACTCCAGCCCCTCCCTTCCCCAGCAACAGGCGACACTGTTCTCCTGCGAGGGATTCAGCACCTCGTCCTTTCTCCCTTGCAGATGCAGTGGCAGAACGTGGAGCACGTTGGGGACCAGAGCCCCTACGTCACCTCTGTCATCCTGCACATCAAGCAAAACGTCCCCATCATCCGTGACAACCTGGCCTCCACACGCAAGTACTTCACTCAGTTCTGCATTAAATTTGCAAAGTGAGTCCTGGGCACTCTCATCTCTGGGCTCTTTTTTTTTTTTTTTTAATAGACTTTATGTTTTACAACAGTTTTAGGTTCACAGCCAAACGGAGCAGAAAGTTCAGAGCTTTCCCGTGTACGTGACCCCCACACATGCACGGTCTTCCCATCACCGACACCCCACACAAAGTGGCACATTCCTTACAGTAGATGAACCTGCTTCGACCCAGCGTTGTCACCCGGACTCTGTGACGTCGTGCTGGACCTTCCCTGGGTCTGGACAAATGGACAGTGACGGCCGGGCGCGGTGGCTCACGCCTGTAATCCCAGCACTTTGGGAGGCCGAGACGGGCGGATCACGAGGTCAGGAGATCGAGACCATCCTGGCTAACACGGTGAAACCCCGTCTCTACTAAAAAAAAATACAAAAAATTAGCCGGGCGTGGTGGCGGCGCCTGTAGTCCCAGCTACTCGGGAGGCTGAGGCAGCAGAATGGCGTGAACCCGGGAGGCGGAGCTTGCAGTGAGCTGAGATCCGGCCACTGCGCTCCAGCCCGGCGACAGAGCGAGACTCCGTCTCAAAAAAAAAAAAAAAAAAAAAAATGGACAGTGACGTGTGGCCGCCATTTCAGTGTCACACTCAACTAGGTTGTTTTTAATACCTTACTTCCCACCAGCACCCTCACAGTTCGAGTGTCCGCACCATCCAGCTGGGGTTCGTTCTGGTGCCTGCAGTACTAGTTTTAATACCATACTTCCCACCAGCATCCTCACAGTTTGGGTGTCCCCACTATCCAGCTGGGGTTTGTTCTGGTGCCAGCAGTACTAATTTTTTTTTTTTTTTTTTGAGACAGAGTCTCGCTCTGTCGCCCAGGCTGGAGTGCAGTGGCCGGATCTCGGCTCACTGCAAGCTCCGCCTCCCAGGTTCACGCCATTCTCCTGCCTCTGCCTCCCGAGTAGCTGGGACTACAGGTGCCGCCACTGCACCCGGCTAGTTTTCTGTATTTTTAGTAGAGACGGGGTTTCACCGTGTTAGCCAGGATGGTCTCCATCTCCTGACCTCGTGATCCACCCGCCTCGGCCTCCCAAAGTGCTGGGATCACAGGCTTGAGCCACCGCGCCCGGTCTGCAGTACTAATTTTAATACCATACTTCCCACCAGCACCCTCACAGTTTGGGTGTCCGCACCATCCAGCTGGGGTTCGTTCTGGTGCCTGCAGTACTAATTCTAATTTGTACACAGAAGAAGCTTACTAGTAAAACTAAATCTACTACTTAAAGTCATAGGCAACAGTAACAGCAGTACAGTCCCCAGCCACGTCAAGGCAAACAAAAATGAATGGGGCCTACGTTGTTTTGAACTGTGCAGGCATACGCACCCCTTGCCCAGGATTGGATGATTAAAATCCTTTTTCAGGGATTCCCTGCATGCATTCTGTTTCTCTGAGTGGCTTATAAATGCCTCTTAAGGGTAGGAGCCATCAGTTCTGTTTCTTTTGAGCCTTCTTCCCCCTCCCTCCCCCTGGTAATTTTTACCATGGCTGCTAGAATTTATCTATTAATACTTGGACGCACTCTTGTTCCGAGGAAGGCACTAGAAATTGGGATGCCCAAGTCAGGGAGCTCCATGGCCAAGGCAGGTGAGTGCACCCTGAGCCGGCGTCTTCCTGCTGTGTCCTCGGGTGTGGCCATTTCTGCCCTGAGTTTTGAAGCGAGGAAATAGTTTGGTCCTTTGCCGATCACCATCTGGCTTAGCACCCTTTCCCGTGCTACCAGGCGGGGTTGAGGGTCAGTGTCTCCTCTGACCAGTTATCAAGCAAGCGTTTTGGCAGACTTCTCAGGGACGGGCTTCAGGAGGGTCAGCCCAGGCCACGCTACTGTATCTGGGTTGTTCCCATCCAGGCCCCAGCTAGCGATTCAGGACTCCAAGTTTCTGTCTTCCCCAGAGCTCCCCTGGTTTCCCTGTGCCTCACAAATGAACCCCTCAGGACTGACAGTTACGGAGCGGCTTGTGGTGTCAGCTTTACTTTCTAGTTTGTCAAGAAAGTATAGAGTGGACACTCCAGGGAGGCATTACTGTTTGCAGATGGCAGACGGACCAGGAGGTGGAATTCCCTCACTCCCTGGGTGCCCATTAGCGTGTAAGAAGCGCTGCTGATAAATCACATTGTGACACTCCCCATAACTGCTGGAGGAAGCAGCGTCTCTGTAAAAATTTACTGTGACTGAAAATCTCCAGGGTGGCTGCTCTGGGGTCTGATTGAGTTTCCGTTAAGTGAAGGAGGAGTCCGTTGACTTAGCCAGTCCCAGTGTCTCCCATCTCAGTCATATCATTGAGTTTATACGTTAAGTGAAGGAGGAGTCCGTTGACTTAGCCAGTCCCAGTGTCTCCCATCTCAGTCATATCATTGAGTTTATACGTTAAGTGAAGGAGGAGTCCGTTGACTTAGCCAGTCCCAGTGTCTCCCATCTCAGTCATATCATTGAGTTTATACGTTAAGTGAAGGAGGAGTCCGTTGACTTAGCCAGTCCCAGTGTCTCCCATCTCAGTCATATCATTGAGTTTATACGTTAAGTGAAGGAGGAGTCGGTTGACTTAGCCAGTCCCAGCGTCTCCCATCTCAGTCATATCATTGAGCTGATACGTTAAGTGAAGGAGGAGTCGGTTGACTTAGCCAGTCCCAGCATCTCCCATCTCAGTCATATCATTGAGTTTATACGTTAAGTGAAGGAGGAGTCGGTTGACTTAGCCAGTCCCAGCGTCTCCCATCTCAGTCATATCATTGAGTTTATACGTTAAGTGAAAGAGGAGCCGGTTGACTTAGCCAGTCCCAGCGTCTCCCAGCACCAGCCTCACATTCTCTCAGAGCCCTTGAGTTTCATTGCTAAGCCCAGGTTGAGTGCACTGGGAATTGGATGCCCATCCTCACATCTGGAATCGTTCAGCCTGGGATCTAGGAAGTGGTTTTCTGTTTTCATCCGTGATGCCTTCTCATCCTGGTAAAATCCCACTTAACAGAGGTGGGCTTGTGAGGAGACCCTTCCCTGGCCAAGGGCAGCAGCCACCACCGCCGTGATGGCCCAGAGAAGCCATTGGCAGTTACCCAGCACACTGCTTGGTCTTCTTCCCACAGGACGCGTGTCAGGTCCTCGTATTCCCCCCACCCCACCTGTAGAGCAGCACACACAGCCGGTTCAGGGGCACAGCCAAAGCTTTTTTTTTTCTTTTCGATACAGGGTCTCACTCTGTTACCCAGGCTGGAGTGCAGTGGTGCGATCACAGCTCACTGCAGCCCCCATCTCCTGGGCTTAGGTGATTCTCCCACATCAGCCTCCTGAATAGCTGGGATTACAGGTGCTTGCTACCATGCCTAGCTAATTTTTCTATTTTTTGTAGAGATGAGATTCTGCCATGTTGCCCAGGCTGGTCTCAAACTCCTGGGCTCAAGCAGTCCGCCTGCCTCAGCCTCTCAGAGTGCTGGGATTATAGGCATGAGCTGCTGTACCCAGCCCAGAGCATGTTCTAATGTGAAGCAATTTAGGTTACAAACCATTGTGTGCACAGTTGCCATTGGTCATGAGTTCAGTCTCACGTTACTTGTCTGGCTCTGGTTTCCAGCACTGAGGAATTCCTTCCAAATAGCCCCTTGTTTATTCTCCTTCCTGATCACAAGTCACCTCCAGATCCGATCTCCGGACTCCAGTTTCCTCTCCCTTAGCTTGCTTTCTACCCCACCCATGCAAAACCATAGATGTTTCCTTTTACCTCTGTTTGCTGTCTAAGCAATAGCAGCTGTTCCTACTGAGACATCAGAATCCATAGCCTGGTGGAAACTGCAGTTGAACCACAAGCAGCTTCCCTCATCCACGGAGCTGATCCTCCTCCATTCATCGAGGAGATGATGAGACAAATCTCACAATAGTGGTTGGGAGGGTAAAATGAGAAATCACATAGTAACTTCCCGGTAAAGTGCTGATACCAAGCTGACATTCAGAGCGTGGTAGGCGGCCGGGCGCGGCGGCTCACGCCTGTCGTCCCAGCGCTTTGCGGGGCCGAGGCAAGTGGATCACTTGAGGCCAGGAGTTCGAGACCAGCCTGGCCAACATGGTGAAACCCCTTCTCTACTAAAAATACAAAAATTAGCCGGGTGTGGTGGGTGCCTGTAATCCCAGCGACTCAGGAGGCTGAGGCACGAGAACGGCTTGAACCCAGGAGGCGGAGCTTGCAGTGAGCCAAGATTGCACCACCGCACTCCAGCCTGGGTGACAGAGCGAGACTCTGTCTCCAAAAAAAAAAAAAAGTATGATTTATTCAGTGTGCGTTCACTTGAGCGTCTCCTATGTCTCAGACCCAGCGTTAAATGCTTTGGCCTAATAAACATGGCCCCCATCTTCATGTGCCTTAACAGTCAGGTGAAGCAAAATGGACCCGTAAGCAAATGAGCATAATGAAGTAGGTTAGATGTGAGGGTGGAGGCCTGCGGACTCCATGGAGAGTACGGCGAAGGCAGTGAAAGAAAGGCTTTCTAGAGACGCCGTTGAACAGGATCTGAGAGGTGCGTGTGTACTGACCCACAAGCCCCTTCTAGGAAAGGGAGGGAGCAGTGTAGGCATTAAATAGCCCCCAGAATCCTGGGATCTGCAAGCAGCTCGGTTGGGTTGAAGCCTAGGGAAGCCAGGGCTTAGCAGGATGAGGCTGGAGACGGAGAATGAAGAATCAAGGAAGCCTGGCCAGGCTCAGTGACTCATGCCTGTCATCCCAGCACTTCTGGAGCCCAAGGGAGGAGGACTACTTGAAGCCAGGAGTTTGAGCCCAGCCTGGGCAACGTCACAAAATCCTGCCTCTACAAAAGAATTAAAAATTAGCCAGGTGCAGTGCCTGTAGTCTTTTCATCCAGTCTGATTGGGCCAGCTTCGATCGTATCCCCTCTCAGGACACACAATAGTCACCAAAGGAATGCCGTGCTCTGACCAGCTGAGAATAGTTAGAGTTCACTGGGGGTCTAAGATGGATCCGGTTTTCCCGGGCCTGCCGGGGCCTCATGTAACTAAACAAACCCAAAAACCAGGGCTTCGCTCAGAAGAAAAATAAGGTAATAGGTGCTGGTGGGCGACAGTGGCGTCCACTTCGATTCTTCATTAAAAAAGGTTTTTTCATGGAGATACGTGGAACCTTAAAAAAAGTTTTTGCATTTCTTTCCTCAAGAAAGAGTAAGCCTAATTTGTCACTTCTTTTTTATCCACAGCTCCTTCATTCCCAAATTCATCACCCACCTCTTCAAGTGCAAGCCAATCAGCATGGTGGGAGCAGAACAGGTGAGATGGACTTAGTACCAGGCGTTTGCCTGGCAGCTTTTGTTGTAGATCAAGCACATGTTCTTATGGTCCAGATCTACTTGGCAGGAATAAAATTGATGATGTCCCCTGTTTGAGGACAGTATGATGACTTACCCGGAAGGTTTCTTAATTCATTCTTCCATTTATTTTTTAAAATTTTGTTTGAATGCCTACCAAGTTCTGGGTGCAGGGTATAACACAGCAAGCACCACAGAAAGGGCCCTGCTCCTAGTGCTCACACTCCAGTAAGAAGAGGTAGCTGGGCATGGCGGCTCATGCTGTAACCCCAGCACTTCAGGAGGCCTGGGCGGGCGGATCACCTGGGGTCAGGAGTTTGAGACAAACCTGGCCAACATGGTGAAACTCCATCTCTACTAAAAATACAAAAATTAGCTGGGCATGGTGGCAGGCGCCTGTAATCTCAGCTACTCGGGAGGCTGAGGCAGGAGAATCACTTGAACCTGGGAGGCGGAGGTTGCAGTGAGCCGATATCACATCACTGCACTACGGCCTGGGTGACAAAGTGAGACTCCATCTCAAAAAAAAAAAAAAAAAAACTAACGAGAAACTTGGGATACCGGCCGGGCATGGTGGCTCACGCCTGTAATCCCAACACTTTGGGAGGCCGAGGTGGGCAGATCATCTGAGGTCAGGAGTTTCAGACCAGCCTGGCCAACATGGTGAACCCTGTCTCTACTAATAATGCAAAAAATTAGCCAGGCGTAGTGGTGGGTGCCTGTAATCTCATCTACTCGGGAGGCTGAGGCAGGAGAATCGCTTCAACCCGGGAGGTGGAGGTTGCAGTGAGCCGAGATCGCACCACTGCACTCCAGCCTGGGCAACAAGAGCAAAACTCCATCTCAAAAAAAAAAAAATTTGCCAGGTGTGGTGATGCATGCCTGTAATCCCAGCTATTCGGGAGGCTGAGACAGGAGAATCACTTGAAGGTGGAGGTGGAGCTTGCAGTGAGCCAAGATCGCACCACTGCACTCCAGCCTGGGCAACAGAGAGAGATTCCATCTCAAAAAAAAAAAAAAAAAAGAATGAATCCCTGTGACAGGAGGCTGAGATGGGAGGATCACTTGAGGCCAGGAGTTCAAGACCAGCCCGGGCAACATAGTGCAACCCCATCCCTCAAAAAACCAAAATATTAGCTAGGCACAATGGTCCACACCTACAGTCCCAGCTGCTCAGGAGGCTGAAGTGGGAGGATTCTTTGAACCCAGGCTGAAGTGAGCTGTGATCGTGCCACTACACTGAAGCCTGGACAACAGAGTAAGACGCCATCTCCCCTGCAAAAAAAAAAGTATTTTATTAATTATAGTAAGCTCAGACCCAAGGCAATATCTTCAGAAAAATGCCAGTTCATCCAGTGGTTACATCCATTGTTATTTTTTTAACAAACCCACAATCAACATCCTCTGTTTACTTCCGTTTTGAGGTGTGGATGAGAAAACCATCTGCTGGAACTGGAGTTTTACTTCCTCAGACCCCGGGCCAGTGCTGATGGGCGGTAGGGAGTGTGGGTCTTGACAGGCCCGGATTGGGGAGGGCGTGGGTGGGAACTACAGGGCAACGTGGCCCCTGAAGGCTTCTCACCTGAGTTGAGGTTTAGCTGGGCCTGTATTTGCCCTGATGTCTGGGTCTTGAAATGCAAGCAGCCATGTAGCTGTAGGCGTGTTGACTCAGGCAGCAGGACCATCAGAATCAAGTCAGCTCAGCCGTGTTCCCAGACTGAGACAGACGCTGCCTCCGGTCGTGGAGCGGCTGCCATCCAAACGTGAACAAAAGCTGTGGCGTTGGAAGCTAAGACTTAGCCCCACCTCAGCTGTGTCTGCCTTGCCACAAGGATGCCAGGTCCTGAGTGGAGGTTTTGCTCTAATACTTATGCTGAAACTGGGACAGGAGACATTTTTCTGCTCTCTGTTCTCTGAGTACTGTATGAAGTGAGTTACTTATCTTTGGGCCCCAGAGTCCTCGAGCGGTTGCAAGGGCATGTGGAACTGACCCACACCGATGTGGATCATGCTTCTTGCTAGTTTGTGATCTTCAGAGCATCCTGATTTGCGGGCTCATCCCTGATTTGCAGGGTCATTAGTTAGTCTTATGGCTGTGCTCACCTACGAAAGCTTTTCGCTCCCTTGAGATTAAGGATAAGACAAGAATGCCAGCCGTCACCATTTCTGTCCCGTGTTGTCGGAAGTCCTGGCTGGGACAACCAGGCACAAAATAAAGTATTTTTAAAAGAAACAAAATATATACAGATTAGAAAGGAGGAAACTAAGCTGCCATTTTTCATGGAATATGTGATGATGAGTGATAAATCTAAAAGGATCTACAGATAAACTGTTAGAATATACATTTAGCAGGCTGGGCACAGTGGCTCACACCCTTAATCCCAACGCTTTGGGAGGCCAAGGCAGGCGGATCACGAGTTCAGGAGTTCAAGACCAGCCTGACCAACACAGTGAAACCCCGTCTCTACTAAAAATACAAAAATTAGCCGGGTGAGATGTCGCGTGCCCGTAATCCCAGCTACTTGAGAGGCTGAGGCAGGAGAATTGCTTGAACCTGGGTGGTTGCAATGAGCTGAAATTGCGCCACTGCACTCCAGCCTGGGTGACAGAGACTCCATCTCAAAAAAAAAAAAGAATATAAACTTAGCAAGGTTGCTGGCTGTAAAGAAAGTGTTTTAAAATACATTTCTGTATACCAGCAGCAAACAATGTAAAAATGAACATTTTTTAGTGAAATACTTTTTTCTTTTTTTGTTCTGTTGCGCAGGCTGGAGTGAGTACAGTGGCACAATCATAACTCACTGCAGTCTCAACTCCTGGACTCAAACCGTCCTCCTGCCTCCACTTCTCAAGTAGCGGGGACTACAGGAAATGTGCTACCACACCTGGCTTTTTTTTTTTTGGTAGATACAGGGTCTGCCTCCCTGTGTCGCCCAGGCTGGTCTCAAACTCCACCCTCCTCAGCCTCCCAAAGTGCTGTGATTACAGGCATGAGCCACAGCTCCCAGCCTTAAATGAAACCATTTATAATAACATCAGGAAACGTTAAATACCTAGGAGTAAATCTATCAAAAATATACAAGTCTTCTACACAGAAAACTGTACAATATTGAGGCACAGAATCCACAAAGACCTTTAAAATGACAGGATCATTGATAAGAAAGACTCGAAAAGAAAGAAATGTGGAGTCTGTCTGAGCCTGCTGTGGCTGAGGAGGCTGCCCAATAAAAAATAAATAACAATTTAAGAAGCGGTAAATTATTCCAAAATTAATCTGTAGATAGAATTCAATCCTAATTACTGTATCAGTTTATCTATAGATACAGTAGAATCCCAGCAGGGGTATGTGTGTGTGTATGAATTGATATGATGATTTTAAAAGTTAGATGAAAATACAGAAGACAACAGCTAAAATAATCTTAGAACAGAATTGGAGGAGTTAAAGCTCAGGGTATCAAGACTTATTGTAATAGTATTGTAATTAGAGCAGTGTGGCACTGGCCCCAGGGACAAATAGGCCAACAGAACAGATCTGAGCTGCGGAATAGACCCACACATACGTAGACACTTGATTTATGACCAAAGTGGCATCATTCAGTTTAGGAAAGAGAGTCTGTTCAGGAAATAGTGCTGGGTAATTGGATATCCATATTGGAAAAAAATTAATCTTGACCTTTGCCACATACCATATATAAAAAATCAATCCAAAGAGGATATGGGGAAATTAGAACATTCACACATTGCTGGTGGGAATGCAAAACGGTACGGCCATTTTGGAAAACAGTTTGGCATTTACATAGAGTTACCACAGGGCCCAGCAATTATACTCCTAGATATATACCCAAACGAATTGAAAAAGGCAGGGTATGGTGGCTCACACCTGTAATCCCAGCACTTTGGGAGGCCAAGGCAGGCAGATCAACTGAGGTCAGGAGTTCGAAACCAACCTGGCCAACATGGTGAAACCCCA
The DNA here is from genome assembly GCF_037993035.2 of Macaca fascicularis. Taxonomy (NCBI): domain Eukaryota; kingdom Metazoa; phylum Chordata; class Mammalia; order Primates; family Cercopithecidae; genus Macaca; species Macaca fascicularis. The sequence continues at coordinate 674,724 of NC_088390.1, read as the reverse complement.
TCTCTACTAAAAATACAAAAATCAGCCAGACACGGTGGCATGCGCTTGTAAACCCAGCTACTCGGGAGGCTGAGGCAGGAGAATAGCTTGAACCCGGGAGGTTCAGTGAGGTTGCAGTGAGCCGAGATTGTGCCACTGTACCTCCAGGCTGGGTGACAGAGTGAGACTGTCTCAAAAAAAAAGAATTGAAAAAAATGTGTTCGGCCGGGCGCGGTGGCTCAAGCCTGCAATCCCAGCACTTTGGGAGGCCGAGACGGGCGGATCACGAGGTCAGGAGATCGAGACCATCCTGGCTAACACGGTGAAACCCCGTCTCTACTAAAAAATACAAAAAACTAGCCGGGCGAGGTGGCGGGCGCCTGTAGTCCCAGCTACTTGGGAGGCTGAGGCAGGAGAATGGCGTAAACCCAGGAGGCGGAGCTTGCAGAGAGCTGAGATCCGGCCACTGCACTCCAGCCTGGGCGACAGAGGGAGACTCCATCTCAAAAAAAAAATGTGTTCACACAAAAACTTGTACACAAATATTCATAGCAGCACCATTTATAATAGCCAAAAAGTAGAAATAACTCAAATGTCCGTCAGCTGATGATAAACAAAATGTGGTCTATCCATGCAAGGGGATATTACTCAGCCATTAAAAGGAATAAAGTACCCATTCATGCTACAGCATGAAGAGCCTTGAAACCATGTTAAGTGAAAGAAGCCAGAAAGGAAAAGCCACCTATTGTGTGAGTCTGCTTTTATGGAATGTCCAGAACAGGCACATCCGTGAAACAGAAAGTAGATGAATGGTTGGCAAAGGCTGAGGGAGGGGGAAATGGGAATGGCTGCTAACGGGTAAGCGTTTCTTTCTGGGGTGATAACGTGTTCTGAAACCAGATCACGCTGACAACTGCACAACCTCGTGAATAGACCTTAAAAACCACTGAATTGTACACTTCCAAAAGGTACATTTTATGGTTTTTGAATTATATCTCCATTTTTAGAAAATTAATTCCAGATGGATTATGGCTTTAAAAAATAAGACAATAAAGCTTCTGGAAGTTACAATATAAGAGAATATCTTTATGACCTTGGGTTAGGCAAAGATCCCTTAAACAAAACATTAAAAGCACTAACCATAAAAGAAAGGATTGGTTATTTTGAGTACTGAAGGCCTTGGCCAGGTGTGGTGGCTTTTGCCTATAATCCCAGCACTTTGGGAGGCTGTGGCAAGAAGATTGCTTGAGCTCAGCAGTTTGAGATCAGCCTGGGCAACACAGCAAGACCCCATCTCTACAAAACAGTTTAAAAATTAGCCATGTGTGGTGGCACATGCCTATAGTCCTAGCTACTCGGGAAGCTGAGACAGGAGGATCAGTTGAGCCAAGGAGTTCGAGGTTGCAGTGAGCTATGATTGCACCACTGCACTCCAGCCCAGGTGACAGAAAGACCCTGTCAATAATAATTTAAAAGATTGATGAGCCGGGCACAGTGGCTCAAGCCTGTAATCCCAGCACTTTGGGAGGCCGAGACGGGCGGATCACGAGGTCAGGAGATCGAGACCATCCTGGCTAACACGGTGAAACCCCATCTCTACTAAAAAAATACAAAAAAATTAGCCGGGTGAGGTGGCAGGCGCCTGTAGCCCCAGCTACTCGGTAGGCTGAGGCAGGAGAATGGCAGGAACCCGGGAGGCGGAGCTTGCAATGAGCCAAGATCACGCCACTGCACTCCAGCCCAGGCAACAGAGCAAGACTCCATCTCAAAAAAAAAAAAAGAAAAAAAGATTGATGATACCAAGTGTTGGGAAGGATGTGGAGCAGCTAGAACTTTCCTACGTGCTGGTAGAAATGGAAGTGAGCATGGCCACGTTGGAAAGCTCCTAGGCGTTAGCCAAACATATGCCTACCCCATGATCCAGCAGTTCCACTCTTGAGTAGCTTCCACCCTAGAGAAATGAGGACTTTATGACCACCAAAGACATGTGCACGAATGTTCACAGCAGGTTCATGAGCAGGAAATAAGCTACAGTGATAGAGGGCAGGAGAGTTTGTTGGGAGGGAAAGGAGAGCATTGACTGGACGAGAGCGTGAGGGAGGCTTCAGAGATGCCAGAAGTGTGCTCTGTCTTCTGTTAGGCAGCAGGGTGTGCACGCGTCTGAACGTTGATCGAACGGCATACGTGGTGTTTGTGTACTCTGTGAAAGTTATACCTAATTTTTTAAAAAAGAAAAAGAAATAGAACGTGTCCACCTTGGTCCATCCCTCCTGATAGCCTGAGCTCTCTGCCCTGTGCCACCTCATTGAAGAACTTTCTCTGGTGGGACCAATATGGTTCACATCTGTAGTTTTGTTCACATGGTTCTTTGTCTTCTAGGAGTGTGGGCCTGTTTCTTATTTACTCAAATTTTCATCACTATCAATAGTCATCATGTCCCCAAGAATTGTAGGAGGCTCCTTAGGAAGCAAAGAGCCGCTCTCAAAGATTTCCATTGCTGTGTGATTGGCGTTCATGGGCGTGGCGTGCTGGCCACCCTCGCAGCCCGGCATCCCGTCAGCAGCATTAGCCAGCCCACACCACCCCAGAAATCATCGCTGAGGCAGAAACGAATTTGGCAATAGCTACCTCTTACCCAATGTCTCATGCCTAAGAAGATAAGTATCGACTATTTCAAAGATGAAAACTAGCAGATTTTCATGATAAGTGGGACCTTTCTGTCTTTACTTCCCACGGACAGCCGCCGAATCTGTCAGGCTCGTTCCCACCTTTTCTGACTGCCTCGCTTTACATAAACCTGAGCCCAGGGTGTTCACCCCTCAGCTGTCTGGTAAAGACAGAATTTTATGGTGACTGGCCAGGGAATGAAAGTGTCATATCTCCCTGTGTATGAGGGACACTAGAGAATTATGTCTGGTGCGTTCAAACCCTTCTTGTCACTTAAGACTATACAATTATTTATGCATATAATATATCTCTGGGAAGTAGAAAAAGTAGGAAATATCTCCATATGCTTTAAAATACAATGACTGGTTTTTTTTCCTGCCAACAAATGAATGCTAAGACATGGCTTTGATTTTGACAAGGCTCTCAAAATTTGCTACATGGAAGCCAGAGTTGAGTCTTGAATGGTATTCTGTAAACAAAAATTCCAGTTAATTAATGTACAGAAAATAATGTAAAAAACAGTAACTGGCCGGGCGCGGTGGCTCAAGCCTGTAATCCCAGCACTTTGGGAGGCAGAGACGGGCGGATCACGAGGTCAGGAGATCGAGACCATCCTGGCTAACCCCGTGAAACCCCGTCTCTACTAAAAAATACAAAAAACTAGCCGGGCGAGGTGGCGGGCGCCTGCAGTCCCAGCTACTCGGGAGGCTGAGGCGGGAGAATGGCGTAAACCCGGGAGGCAGAGCTTGCAGTGAGCTGAGATCCGGCCACTGCACTCCAGCCTGGGTGACAGAGCGAGACTCTGTCTCAAAACAAAAACAAAAACAACAACAAAAAAATCAGTAGCTAATCACCCAGCTCAGCAAAATATGTAACATGTTTCCACATTTGCTTTCCATCTTTTTTTTTTTTTTTTTTTTTTTTTTGAGACAGTGTCTCACTGTGTTACCCAGTCTGGAGTGCAATGGCACAATCTCAGCTCACTGCAACCTTCACCTCCCGAGTTCAAGTTCAAGCAATTCTTCTGCCTCAGCCTCCCGAGTAGCTGGAATTACAGGTGGGCACCACCATGTCTGGCTAATTTTTGTATTTTTAGTAGAGATGGGGTCTCACCATGTTGGCCAGGCTGGTCAACTCCTGACCTTAAGTGATCCGCTCACCTCGGCCTCCCAAAGTTCTGAGGTTACAGGCGTGAGACACCGCGCCTGGCCCTTTTTTTTTTTCTTTATTTTCCTAAGAGACAGGGTCCCACTCTGTCTCCCAGGCTGGAGTACGGTGGTGCCATCATAGCTCACTGCAACCTGGAATTCCTGGGCTTAAGCCATCTTCCCACCTCAGCCTCCTAAGTAGCTGAGACTACAAGTGTGTGCCACTGCGCCTGCTAATTTTTTTATTTTTGTTTTTGTAGAGACAAGGTTTCACTGTGTTGCCCAGGGTAATCTAATACCTGGCCTCAGGCGATCCTTCTGCCTCAGCCTCCCAAAATGCTGGGATTATAGGCATGAGCCGCCACACCCAGCCTGCTTTAGATCATTTTTATGTAAAGTAAATCATTACAGTTATTGCTGAAGACCGCCCCCGTGAACCCCACCCTGCCCATCCCTTCCTCCATGCCCCAAAGTAAATACTGCTCTGATTTTGATTTTATTCTCATATGTGTTTTGATATGTTGTATGTGTAAATATTCACAAATGATATATGATTTTGTTTTGCATATTTTAAAACTATATAAATGGCATTAGACATATCATTTCCCCACTTGCTTTTTTTGCCCAACTTACTATTTTCTGAGATTTATGCATGTTGATGCATGCTGTGTGCACCCATTCATTTTAACCTCAGCATCATACTCCACTGGACGAATGCGCTGTCATTTGTTCATTCATTCCACTGTTGATGGATGTGTAGGTTGTTTCCAAACTTTTGCTTTTATAAATAGCAGATGCAGGGAACGTTTTTACGTGGGCAAGAATTTCTCTAATGGATATAAGTATAAATGCTGTTACGGGTTATATACATCTCCAACTAAGGAAATGTAGCTAAATTTCCCCTAATGTGCTTGAACTAACTTCTATTCTCACCACGAGTCTGCATTTCAATATGGCTGTGCCCATGCTAGATTTATCACCTGTTTACCTCTGACTCTGATGGGTGTATTATGGACATCTGTGGCTTTAATTTGCATTTCCCAATTACTAATCAGGTGACGTGTCATTTCATATGCCTTTCGGGCATTTGAGTTTCCTCTTTTGTGAATCCAGTGTTGGTAGTGTTTGCCTGTTGTGAATCCAGTGTTGGTATTGTTTGCCTGTTGTGAATCCAGTGTTGGTAGTGTTTGCCTGTTGTGAATCCAGTGTTGGTAGTGTTTGCCTGTTGTGAATCCAGTGTTGGTAGTGTTTGCCTGTTGTGAATCCAGTGTTGGTATTGTTTGCCTGTTGTGAATCCAGTGTTGGTAGTGTTTGCCTGTTGTGAATCCAGTGTTGGTAGTGTTTGCCTGTTGTGAATCCAGTGTTGGTAGTGTTTGCCTGTTGTGAATCCAGTGTTGGTAGTGTTTGCCTGTTGTGAATCCAGTGTTGGTAGTGTTTGCCTGTTGTGAATCCAGTGTTGGTATTGTTTGCCTTTTGTGAATCCAGTGTTGGTAGTGTTTGCCTGTTGTGAATCCAGTGTGAATCCAGTGTTGGTAGTGTTTGCCTGTTGTGAATCCAGTGTTGGTAGTGTTTGCCTGTTGTGAATCCAGTGTTGGTATTGTTTGCCTGTTGTGAATCCAGTGTTGGTATTGTTTGCCTTTTGTGAATCCAGTGTTGGTATTGTTTGCCTGTTGTGAATCCAGTGTTGGTAGTGTTTGCCTGTTGTGAATCCAGTGTTGGTATTGTTTGCCTTTTGTGAATCCAGTGTTGGTAGTGTTTGCCTGTTGTGAATCCAGTGTTGGTAGTGTTTGCCTGTTGTGAATCCAGTGTTGGTAGTGTTTGCCTGTTGTGAATCCAGTGTTGGTAGTGTTTGCCTGTTGTGAATCCAGTGTTGGTAGTGTTTGCCTGTTGTGAATCCAGTGTTGGTAGTGTTTGCCTTTTGTGAATCCAGTGTTGGTAGTGTTTGCCTGTTGTGAATCCAGTGTTGGTAGTGTTTGCCTGTTGTGAATCCAGTGTTGGTAGTGTTTGCCTGTTGTGAATCCAGTGTTGGTATTGTTTGCCTTTTGTGAATCCAGTGTTGGTAGTGTTTGCCTGTTGTGAATCCAGTGTGAATCCAGTGTTGGTAGTGTTTGCCTGTTGTGAATCCAGTGTTGGTAGTGTTTGCCTGTTGTGAATCCAGTGTTGGTATTGTTTGCCTGTTGTGAATCCAGTGTTGGTATTGTTTGCCTTTTGTGAATCCAGTGTTGGTATTGTTTGCCTGTTGTGAATCCAGTGTTGGTAGTGTTTGCCTGTTGTGAATCCAGTGTTGGTATTGTTTGCCTTTTGTGAATCCAGTGTTGGTAGTGTTTGCCTGTTGTGAATCCAGTGTTGGTAGTGTTTGCCTGTTGTGAATCCAGTGTTGGTAGTGTTTGCCTGTTGTGAATCCAGTGTTGGTAGTGTTTGCCTGTTGTGAATCCAGTGTTGGTAGTGTTTGCCTGTTGTGAATCCAGTGTTGGTAGTGTTTGCCTTTTGTGAATCCAGTGTTGGTAGTGTTTGCCTGTTGTGAATCCAGTGTTGGTAGTGTTTGCCTTTTGTGAATCCAGTGTTGGTAGTGTTTGCCTGTTGTTGTGTTGCTGTTGGGGTAGTTCGTCCTTTTCCTGTTGATGTGTAGGAATCTTCATGTTCTGAACCCCGTTCCCTCGTCAATGTTGCACATATCTTCTCCTGATTTGTGTCTTGTCTTTTACTTTGTTTGTTTCTTCTGATATAGACTCCTTTCATTTTAGGGTAGGTGGTTCATTTTTTCTCATGGTTGACATTCTTCTCCACCCATAAGCAATGGTCTCTGTATTTTCTTCTTCTTTTTTTTTTTTTTTTTTTTTTTGAGACAGTGTCTTGCTCTGTCACCCAGGCTGTAGTGCAGACCTCCCGGGTTCAAACGATTCTCCTGCCTCAGCCTCCCGAGTAGCTGGGATTACAGGCATGCACCATCACACTCGGCTAATTTTTGTATTTTTAGTAGAGACGAGGTTTCTCCATGTTGGCCAGGCTGGTCTATAACTCCTGACCTCAGGTGATCCACCTGCCTCGGCCTCCTAAAGTTCTGGAATTACAGATGTGAGCCACTGTGCCCTGTATTTTCTTCTTAAAGTTTTTCTTTGTATATCTAAGAATTTAATCCACTTGGAATGCTTTAGAGGTTTGTACTGGGCTCCTCGGAGGAAGAGCAGCAGTCATTTCCACTGTAGTTCTGGAAAGTGCGCTCATGCCAGGCTCTTCATGTGGGCTTGGGCAATTTGTGCCATTCCCCCTCCTGGAGGTTTACATACTATTTTCTCTGAGCCCTTGGCCTTTTCAACAAAGCAGACACTGAGATAGTAAGAATTTCCATCTCTGGAAATCCAGAAAGGTCCAAAATGCCCTGCACTTTGCTGGCTACAGTTGAATGACCTGTGTGATGCAGGCCTTTGACTAGCCGCAGAACCACATGAAATTGCTCTGACCGTGGTGTAATTCCTTACCACATCTAAATTATTCCACATGAAACACTGACGTCTTCCCCACATTTCTACCACTGTCAAAATTATAATTGCCTTAACCCTTAAGTTCACAGTATCTCTCATTACTTAGTTTCTCTTTAGTCATTCGTTCTTCTGTCCAAAGCAAAGTAATGGGAAATTGGAGGATGCAAAGTGTCGCGGGGCCTGAAGAATCCCATTTCTCACCTGCCTGATAGGATGACAGAAGGCTTTCCCAAAGAAGCAGGCAGTGGCAGAGTACAGGCCTTGCCCTGAACATACGTTTGGCCATTATCACTGGAGTTTAGTGGTGGCATTGGGAGCTGTCACCCCACTGCCGCCGTTGTCTGCTTGGTGACCATGTGGTTCCATTCTCCTAAACCATCTCAACAGGCCAGAGTACACCCTTCTGGCTTCAGCCATTTCTCTGCTCCCTGGTTGCCAAAAGCAACGGCGGCAGCAGAGCAGGGCAGTCAGCAGGAGTCAGTGTGAGCTCGACGCCAAAACCACCCAGGGACATTTACCTGGCAACCGGAAATGGAATTCCAGCTTCCCGTCCACCTTTTGTCTAACCCCTTACCTGGCAACCGGAAATGGAATTCCAGCTTCCCGTCTACCTTTTGTCTATCCTCGTCCGTCGCATGAGATGAGTCTGGCGAGTTGTTAATCCTCTGGAACTTTTTCTCATCTGTAAAATGGGAACGATAAATAACCTCCAGGGTAGGTAAGGCCTTACGCAGATTAAATGCGACAAAACGTTCCTCATGTCATTCCCAGCAGTCAGTGGGCCTTCAGGACTATGGGTGTCCTTCTAGATAATTGGCATCCCAGAGAACCAGAACAAACAGAGGAAAAGGTAGATTGTTGCCAGGATACAATGTTTACATTTGGGTAAATCTACATCCTCAATAACATCCAGAGAAATTCAAAGTACAACGATAATGAGTTACTCTTTTTTGCATAATGAATAATCAGGATTTGATGAGTTTTCAGTGCTGATAAGGGTGCAGTCTACACTGCTGGCAGAGGTGTAAATGGGTCCATTCCATTGGAAAGATCTTAAAGTTTACACCGCCGCACACATCACAGAGTACTGCAGAACCATTAAAAATCACGATTCTGCCGGGCGCGGTGGCTCAAGCCTGTAATCCCAGCACTTTGGGAGGCCGAGACGGGCGGATCACGAGGTGAGGAGTTCGAGACCATCCTGGCTAACACGGTGAAACCCCGTCTCTACTAAAAAATACGAAAAACTAGCCAGGCGAGGTGGCGGGCGCCTGTAGTCCCGGCTACTCGGGAGGCTGAGGCAGGAGAATGGCGTAAAAACCCGGGAGGCGGAGCTTGCAGTGAGCTGAGATCCGGCCACTGCACTCCAGCCTGGGCGACACAGCGAGACTCCGTCTCAAAAAAAAAAAAAAAAAAAAAATCACGATTCTTCTTTAGAGATAGGATCTTGCCGTGTGGCCCAGGCTAGAGTGCAGTTAAAAACCATGATTCGCTTTTAACGACTACAAAGATGGGAAAGTAGAATATAAAAATTGTATATACTAAGTGAGAAAAACAGGTTATAAAATGGTATATACATACAGTATAATTCTGATTTAGTTTTATGGAGGGGTTGTCATTTGTTTTTGAGACAGCATCTCCCTCTATCACCCAGGCTGGGAGAGTTACAGTGGCACAATCTTGACTCTCTGCAGCCTCAACCTCCCAGGCTTAAGCGATCCACCCACCTCAGCCTTCCCCAGTAGCTGGGACCACAGGTGCGCACTACCACGCCTGGCTAATTTTTGCATTTTTTGTGGAGGCGGGGTTTTGCCGTGTTGCCCAGGCTGGTCTCAAACTCCTGAGCTCAAGCGATCCTGCTGCCTGGGACTCCTGAAGTGCTGGAATTACAGGTGGGAGCCACGGCTCCTGGCCCCCGATTCAGTTTTTTATAGACGTACACATAGGCCGGCTCCTTGATGTCGTTTTTCCTAGGTAATGGGAATTATACATAATTTTTTTCTTGTATATTTCTGTTTATTTCCCAAATTTTTTGCAACGAGAATGTGTTACGTGTGTAATGAGAAAAACATGACTCGTTGGCCTGGGTCCACTCGGCACTGGGTCGCTGGAAAGGGCCGGTAATGCTCTGCTTTGCTCCACAGCTGCTGCTGGACACCCACTCGCTGAAGATGGTCCTGCTCGATCTCCCCTCCATTGGCTCGCAGGTGGTGAGGAAGGCACCCGCCAGCTACACCAAGATTGTTGTCAAAGGCATGACCCGGGCTGAGATGATCCTCAAGGTGATGGCTTGTGTCTTTCCCGGGGATTCTGTTAAAAGGGGCCGGTTATTCAATCTCTTTTTACGAGAAGCTTTGGTTTTGAAAGCACAGGGTAGGTCCCGTCCTCACCGGCCTCAAAGCACGGTCCATGTTCTTGGGCTGGACTGGATTTTGGCCTCATCAGATATTGTTGAAAGTCTGTGGATAGTTACTGGGGCTCAGGAATTCCTTCTGACAAATGAATTTCTTGTTGTTGTGGGATTCTCTTGTAATCAGATGCAGTCAAGCCTGGAGGGTAAGTGGTCGCCACGGTGAATCAGTGTATGTCAGGGCTCTGCTTCTCAGCAGGAATGTCAGGCACAGCCCTCAGTTCCTCCCCTCCACATCAGCCTTTCTGGCTTTCTGTACTCTGCCACTTTACATGAACTCTGAACAGATGTTGTAGTAACTGAATCTAATCAGCAAATGGATTTTTAAAAGCTCCATTTAACAAAAGACTGTACTTTGGGTGAGGAACGTCTGAAGCCCTGAGCATCTGCCTCTGGTTTCCAGCTATTTGGAAGAGCGGGGATGAGGCCTGGAGAACAGATGGTCCTGTGGTGATATGGTCTTAAAAGCCCAGGACCTGTAGGCTCTTCAGGACACTTCCTAAACCAGATGACTCAGGGACGGCAGGAGTAGGAAGTGGCAGCAGGGCATCAGTCACCGGTGGGATGTGGGTGAGGATGGAGCATCCCATGTGGGTGAGGATCGAGCAGCCCGTGTGGGTGAGGATGGATCAGCCCGTGTGGGTGAGGATGGAGCAGCCCGTGTGGGTGAGGATCGAGCAGCCCGTGTGGGTGAGGATGGAGCAGCCCGTGTGGGTGAGGATGGAGCAGCCCGTGTGGGTGAGGATGGAGCAGCCCGTGTGGGTGAGGATCGAGCAGCCCGTGTGGGTGAGGATCGAGCAGCCCGTGTGGGTGAGGATCGAGCAGCCCGTGTGGGTGAGGATGGAGCAGCCCGTGTGGGTGAGGGTGGAGCAGCCCGTGTGGGTGAGGGTGGAGCAGCCCGTGTGGGTGAGGGTGGAGCAGCCCGTGTGGGTTAGGATCGAGCAGCCCGTGTGGGTGAGGATGGAGCAGCCCGTGTAGGTGAGGGTAGAGCAGCTCATGTGGGTGAGGATGAAACTGCCTCATCATATTCTTCCCCTGCTGCTTACTGCTGGGGAGGAGAGCATGCGGTCTGGGAATTATCTGCAGAGGATGCCTGAGTGAACTCCTCCTCGCCATTCTTTGGTTCAGCCTCAGGAATTCAAAACAAATCAGTCTGCTGGGGAAAGAAAATCAGATACTGCATTCCAGAACCAAATGGAAATGAATGAGGGTTGCAGTGCAGTTCCTTTGTTTGTGTGTTAATTGATAGTTTAACTGAGTTGTTACGTGAAGTTCCAGATTTTAAATCTTCAAAAAGGTGAGGCAGCTTTGGCATTTTTGTTTTTGCAGAAATCCACTTACTTATACCAGCTCTTTTTGCCACCCATTTCTCAGGAATCACAGTACATCAAGGCAGAAGGATCAAGTACCGTGTACCCGTGAAATCCTCCAGCAGGGACCCTCTCACGCAGGGTTTCCCAAATGGTTCCGATAGTTTACAAACCACCTAGGACCCCACCCAGGCCTACTGAATTACGGTCTTTAGAGGAGGGGTCCAGGAACCTGTACGTCACAAAGCAGCGCAGGTGTGTTTAGGATTCAGCAAATTTAGGACATTGCTCTGGTGGCATGTGACGATGAGATGGACCACTGGGTTTGTAGGTCGGGTTGCTGCTGCTTAAGGAAACCTCGCAGAATCCATTTGGCGCTCGGCTGGCAAGTGAGGAGTGAGTTTCCTGAGGGGCCTGCTCCTGTCTCCCCTGCCGTAGGTAGTGATGGCCCCTCATGAACCGTTGGTGGTGTTTGTTGACAACTACATCAAACTCCTCACAGACTGCAACACAGAAACCTTCCAGAAGATACTGGACATGAAGGTTAGTGCAGGGTCCTGTTTCGTCCACACCTGCTCATCCACCTCACACTCAGCGGTTCTCAACCGGGGGGTTGGGATACAGGTTCCTGGGGGGCTCTCTCAAAATGCCCGTGCCTGGCTCCACAGAGCAAACCGGATTCGGAGAAGCCTCTGGAGTAGGATGGCCCCAGGCCTGTGCACCTCGGGATTCCGACAGGCCCTGCATGCCCTGCTGAGGCCCCTGCACAGGGAGGATGGGGCAGGGGCAGGGGGATGAGGAGAGGAGTGTTGTCCTTCCCACTGTCTGGACCTGCCCCTTCTCCTCTCAGCCCCTTCTTGACCTGCCCCTTCTCCTCTCTCAGCCCCTTCTTTCTATTCCTTTACCGTTTCTTCCCCTCTCTTTTTTCTCCCACACTACTACCCAGGGCTGGTGAGTCCCCTGAGGAAGGGGTTCGCCGTCAGCCTGGAGTAACTCTGCTGTCTGCAGAGCCTCTGCTGACCCGGTACCCAGGTACCGCGCTCTCCCCCGTGGGCCGTTCTGGCCCAGACTTCCTGACGGTTCTCCTCTCTCAACCTCAGGGGCTGAAGAGGAGCGAGCAGAGCAGCATGCTGGAACTCCTGCGCCAGCGGCTCCCCGCACCACCCTCAGGGGCGGAAAGCTCCGGCTCGCTGTCCCTGACGGCACCCACACCGGAGCAAGAGTCGTCCCGCATCCGCAAGCTCGAGAAGCTCATTAAAAAGAGACTGTAGCAGCAGCAAGGGGCCCTTGCTCTGGCCGGCCACCCTCAGCACCTGGTTCCCCAGAAGCCCCCGACCCCTCCTGTGCTCCCGGCACTCTCACATCGTCGGTCTTCACGCTTTCGGGGACATGTGGGTTGTAAGAGTCTCTCCCAGGCCCTGTCTCACTTCCTGCCCTAATCGGAGATGCTGAGCAAGGGCTGGGCTCTGAGGGCGGTTTCGACGATCTCTGGTTCCCGAAGCAGAGGCAGCAGTGGGGGGAAGGTCCCTCAGCTGCCCTTGACTCATGTAGCCTCCCCATGGCAGTCGCACCCTCTGACACACGGGCCCCACCGTACACCCACCCGTCCAGGCAACCTGAACAAGGATGCCTGGGTCTCACTCCTCCTCCCTCCGTCCTCCCTCCCTCCTCCCTCCGTCCTCCCTCTCTCTGTGGCCGGCCGAGGTTTCCCCTTCTGCCAGAGCTGTTTCCTCTCCCATCTCTGGGCTTGGCCCTAGGGCCTGAGTTAGTGAAGTGGCAGGTGACAGGCTTTTCATGGAGGCTGTGGGACCAGGCGTATTCCCACGGAAATCCCAGTTTCCTGGCCCATATTTTGTTTCTGATGCTTGTCATGACCTTATATGACCAGTTACCCCTGTGTTCCCGCGGTTTCTCAGTTGTCTGCAAAGGAGCAGTGTCCTCTGTCTGTCACCCAGGAAGGGGCGTATGTGCCAGGCCTTCAAGCAGGTGTCCTGTCTGCCCTGGGGCTCCTGATTTGGGTAAGGGCAGACCCAGATCTGACAGTGGCTTTGCCTGGCACACTCGCCAGGCTGTGTGAGCAGATTATTTCCTTCTTTTTTTTTTTTTCTTTTAGAGACGGGGTCTCTGTCACCCAGGCCGGAGTGCAGTGGCACGATCTAGGCTCACTGCAACCTCTGCCTCCTGGGTTCAAGCAGTTCTCCTGCCTCAGCCTCCTGAGTATCTGAGATTACAGGCGTGAGCCACCGCGCCCAGCCCCTTCCTCCAATTCGTTACTCCCACTCTGCTCCTGGCTTCTAGGGAAGGGAAACCAGGCAGTTCGCTTGGAAAACGTTTCCTAGGCTTTCTCATCCGATGAAGCCATGGGAACACTCAGAAGTCCATCCCCTCGAATTCCTTTCTGCCCACTCATCTTCAGGTCCACAGCACTTGCCAGCGTCATCTGAAATAGCAAAGGTGATGTGCAGTGTCCCATTTGTATGTTCCTGTGTCATGAGAAGGAGCCCGGGGTTCTGTGTTCCTGTGTTACAGGAAGGAGCCCGGGGTTCTGTGTTCCTGTGTTACAGGAAGGAGCCCGGGGTTCTGCGTTCCTGTGTCATGAGAGGGAGCCCGGGGTTCTGCGTTCCTGTGTCATGAGAGGGAGCCCGGGGTTCTGTGTTCCTGTGTCATGAGAGGGAGCCCGGGGTTCTGTGTTCCTGTGTTACAGGAAGGAGCCCGGGGTTCTGTGTTCCTGTGTTACAGGAAGGAGCCCGGGGTTCTGTGTTCCTGTGTCATGAGAGGGAGCCCGGGGTTCTGTGTTCCTGTGTCATGAGAGGGAGCCCGGGGTTCTGTGTTCTTGTGTCATGAGAGGGAGCCCGGGGTTCTGTGTTCCTGTGTTACAGGAAGGAGCCCGGGGTTCTGGATGCCTCGGGAACAGAATATGGACCTTAAACACCAGGCTGAGAGCCTGGCCTGGCACGCAGCCTGCCCCCGCCTGCCCTTGCTGTCCACCACGGGCTCTCTGCAGCAGGGCTTGCCGAAGAGAGTGCTCCCGGCCTCTCCCATCATCCTGCATCCAGAGAACAGGCAGCATATCGAGCCGTTACCCTGATTCACTCGGTTCCCTTGAAGCCAAGCCTCAGTTAACCATGACCACAGCTACAGCCAACCACTGTTGTTGCTGCCCGCTTTTGCTCAAGAATGATATCTTGACAGGCACAGTGGCTCATGCCTGTAGTCCCAACACTTTGGGAGGCCAAGGCAGGAGGATCGTTTGAGCCCAAGAGTTCAAGACCAGCCCGGGCAACATAGAGACCTCTACAAAAATAAAAATTTGCAAGGTGTGGTGGCATGCACCTGTAGTCCCAACTGCTAGGGAGGCTGAGGTGGGCAGATTCCTTGAGCTCAGTAGTTGGAGACCAGCCTGGGCAACCTGGTGAGACCAAAAATAAACTTGACCGGGCGTGGTGGCTCACGCTTGTAATCACAGCACTTTGGGAGGCTGAGGCGGGTGGATCACCTGAGGTCAGGAATTCGAGACCAGCCTGGCCAACATGGCAAAACCCTGTCTCACCTAAAAATACAAAAATTAGCTGGGTGTGGTGGTGGATTCCTGTAATCCCAGCTACTGGGAAGGCTGAGGCAGGAGAATCACTTGAACCCAGGAGGCGGAGGCTGCACTGAGCGGAGATCACGCCACTGCACTCCAGCCTGGGTGACAGAGCAAGACCCTGTCTCAAAAGTTTTCAGGACAGAGGAAATTTCCTGAAAATCCGTAAAACTCGTAACAGCCATACAGTAGGAACAAGGTTTGAAAATCTGCCTGGAAACCTGATGTCCTCGTCCCCACCTTGTTTCCCAGCATAGCCACTGCTCTGTGCCCCTGCCCTCTCTGCCAGCCCTTCTCCCCGACGCCATCCGGCTCTGATCCTGAGCCTCATTTCTTCATCCGCTTCCAGAATGTCCTTGCTAGCCGGTACGACTCTCATGCATCGAGCATCTCAAATTCGAGAATGTGGAGGAGAAAATAAGTGGTGTGAGGAGGGCGTGCAGCCTTTAGTTGAGGTCTGTGAGGAAAAGATTCCAAATAAGACAAGGGCAGGGAGGGGGTCGGGAGAGCCCCTGGGAAGCCCTGTAGAAGGCCCCCCAGCCCACGGGGCTTCTGTGGTAACGCAGCCTGAGCTGTACAGTTGAGAAGGGGCGGTGGGGCCCATCTCCAAATAGCACAGCCGGTTCAGCCGTCTGTCCTCGACCCGGGAGAGCTGGGAAAGCCAGTGGACTCCCGCACCTGGTTCTCGTCACTCCCAGCGTTTGTGTACAGATCCCCACTTCTCTTTTTGGTTCGTTGGTGAGGAGTCGTTTTCCGGATGATTCCATCACGGCATGGAGCTGTCAAGCTCCTGCTCTCCACAGTTGGCGGTCACAGCCAGGGAGGTTGCTGCCTTGATTTGTTACATTGTCAGTAATCCCCACGGAGCCGATGGATGTCAGTAGGAGTTCTGTTCAGTGTCTCCTTGATGGGGACTGAGTACTCTGTAAAGGCGCTGTGTTTCTCTTCTGGGGCTGTGCAGCAGAACCACCTGGGGCCTTTTAAAAACCACGGATGCCAGCCGGGCGCGGTGGCTCACGCCTGGAATCCCAGCACTGTGGGAGGCCGAGGTGGGCGGATCACCAGCTCAGGAGAGCCACACCATCCTGGCCAACATGGTGAAACCCCGTCTCTACTAAAAATACAAAAATGAGCTGGCTGTGGTGGCGGGTGCCTGTAGTCCCAGCGACACGGGAGGCTGAGGCAGGAGAATCACTTGAACCCGGGAGGTGGAGGCTGCAGTGAGCCGAGATCGCACCACTGCACTCCAGCCTGGCGGCAGAGCAAAACCCCATCTCAAAAAAAAAAAAAAAAAAAAAAAAAAAACCATGCCTGGAGAAGTTGAGTCCGTAAGTTTGGATGGGGCCTGGCATACAGGTTAAAAGCCCCGTAGGTAATTATAACGTTTGCACCTCGTTTAGAGCCATTGCAGCAGAGAGAGGTTTGCTCTGTGGAAGGGCTCCTGCCCGCATGTTCGTGCGTGCCTGTGTTTCTGACTCTAAGCTAAAAGTGTGCGGACGTTGCACTTGAGCTCATACCAGCGTGGTGGATTCTTTTTTTTTTTTTTTTTTTTTGAGACGGAGTCTCGCTCTGTCGCCCAGGCTGGAGTGCAGTTGCGCGATCTCGGCTCACTGCAAGCTCTGCCTCCCGGGTTTACGCCATTCTCCTGCCTCAACCTCCGAGTAGCTGGGATTACAGGCGCCGCCACCTCGCCCGGCTAGTTTTTTGTATTTTTTAGTAGAGACGGGGTTTCACCGTGTTAGCCAGGATGGCCAACGTGGTGGATTCTTTACTGGTAACAGCTTTCATTTTAAACTTGGGTTGGGCCGGGCGCGGTGCCTCACACCTGTAATCCCAGCACTTTGGGAGGCCGAGGCGGGCGGATCACCTGAGGTCAGGAGATCGAGACCAGCCTGGCCAACATGGTGAAACCCTGTCTCTGCTAAAAATTAAAAAAAAAAAAAAAGCCAGGCAGGTGGTGGGTGCCTGTAGTCCCAGCTACCTGGGGAGGCTGAGGCAGGAGAATCACTCGAATCCAGGAGGCGGAGGTTGCAGTGAGCCGAGGTCCCACCACTGCACTCCAGCCTGGAAGACAGTAAGACTCAACTTTTGTTGGTGGGGACCATGCCAGGAATTGGGCTCTGAACATACTAATTAGGATTCTTCTTGTTTTGATGACCAAACCCCAAGCAGAAACTTTATTAACATCACTTCAAAAATAACATATCAAAGGAGCACCCTAGGCCAGGTGCGGTGGCTCACACGCTTTGGGAGACTGAGGTGGGAAGATTGCTTGAGCCCAGGACTTCAAGACAAGCCTGGGCAACAGAGTGAGACCCCATCTCTGTTAAAAAAAAAAAAAAAAAAAATAGGCCGGGCACGGTGGCTCATGCCTGTAATCCCAGCACTTTGGGAGGCCAAGGCAGGTGGATCATGTGAGGTCAGGAGTTTGAGACCAGCCTGGCCAACATGGTGAAACCCCATCTCTACTAAAAATACAAAATAAGCCAGGCATGGTGGTTGGCACCTGGAATCCCAGCTACTCGGGAGGCTGAGGCAGGAGAATTGCTTGAACCCGGGAGGCGGAGGCTGCAGTGAGCCGAGGTCATGCCATTGCACTCCAGCCTGGGCGACGGAGCAAGACTCTCTAAAAAAAAAATAAAAGGAGCACCCATGGATGAAAGCAGCAGCTAACAGCTCTGTGATTCAGCCAAACCTAGGTATTGTGCCCATTCCTTCCCCTTGGTCCATTTTCTCTAGCCCCTTTAAAAACCAAAAAACAAGCAACTTTGAAGTCACGTTGGGTTTAAAATAAATAGTGATAATTTGTATAATCAATAAAGGGTTCAATCTGCTCTTACTATGGGGACTTCTCTGAAAGCTGGCTTAGCGGTGCCTCGGCCAGAGAACATTCTGTGTGGACTCTAACAGTGAAACAGGAGGCGTAGTGGACAAGGGTTCTGATCTCCAAACCCAGCTCAGGGATTGAAGCTAACTACCGCCACTCCTTCCTCTCTGGAAGAACAAAGAGCCAGTACCCAGGACTCTGCCCATCCCCGAGAAGGGGTGCCTGATTTCTTACGTCTAGGGTGGCTCCTTGCAGATCAGACAGGACTGAGAGCAGACCAGCCGAGACCAGCATGACCAACACAGGGCACGCAGGGCAGGTCTGAGGCTGCTGCCTGATGCAGGGTACGGCACCAACCCTTCCTGAATTGCCTTCGGATAAGGAGACCTGGTTCTCTGTTGACAGAATGCCAGGGGAAATGCCGCAAGCGTACAGCTGGAAATGGGATTCCTTCCCCAGGAAGAGCACTCGGAATAACCTGCCACAACCTGCCTGCTTGAGGGTGACAGCAAGTGTCTCACACTTCTTGCCAACTCCAAGTCAGATTCCTAAAAATAAAATAGAGCTGCACTGGGCCATTTAAGCAAAAGCCTTAGAAATATGGACACGTGGAATGCTGGCCTACATGACGGGTTCGATTACATTTTATATATTAAAAATTCCCAGTTTAGTATTCATCAGAATAGCCTCTTGGACCCTCGAAGTTCCACACCTTTGGGAAATACAAATTTCCTTAAGATAAAGGGATTTTTTTGTGTGTGTAAATAGCTTTCATTTTCTCCATCTGGAAGTGATTTCTCCCTGCGTGTCAGAGCACAAAATACTGCCGTTAATTAGAGCGTTACTGGATGCCATTTGCTAGAATGTATTTCCTTACTGCTGACAGAACAGACTCGAGGAAAGAATTAGCAGGCCCGTGACCTCGGCCCCTCCCAGTGGCTGCCCTCCCTTCCCTGACAGTCTAAGGAAGCAACGTGTGGGAGCAGAATGTGGCCGACCGAGCCCCGTCCCGGCCTGTCCGGTTGCAGTAGAGTCTCTGTAATGTGTAAAGTGTTTCGCTTCTGACTTGGAACCCTTCTTGCCCTGTGAATTTCTATCCTGTGAACATTCCCTTCTCCGTCCTTGCCGTTCCCCTCACAGCCTGCTCTTCCAGTGACTGCCAAGTGACTTCTCTCCTGCACACGTGTGTCCATCCTGTTTCCTTAGTAGCTGGATGGACATTTTGCCATGAAAACTTTGGGAAGTCCTGTGTCCTTTCAACAGTGGAAAGCTGGCTGCGGCCCTTCCATGAGGCTCCAGGATCATTACCTCGTTTCCATTCTTTCTTTTCAACAGCTCCCCATTGTACTAGGGAAGCCAAGGGATCACCCTAATGAGAAAAGAACCTTCCCTGTAGCCCACCTGGAAGGGCATTGCCTGCCAGCTCCTTCCTTCTCAGCTACGTGGACAGGAGGGAAGAGGAGGTGGCGATCTGCGGGACATGAAGGACGTGTCCACTTGAAGTGAAAGCAGCCTGGGATTGGAAGCATCCACAGAAGACCTGATCTGCGAGTCCTTGATCTGGACCTGGCGCTTTGACACTGGGCGAGTCACCGATCCCCTGAGCATCTGTTTTCAATATTGGTGAGAGGGGATTATAATGAATATTGGCTGTGAAGGTCACACAAGACCGGGCTATATGCACTTGCTCTGCAAAAGCCATAAGGCAATGTGAAGTGTGTGCGTGATCACCTGCGGGCAGGAGCCTGTGGCTGTCTTGCCTGGACTGGCTTTTTTAAACATGGCCGAGTGGTGACAAATCGTGCGGCCGCGTGCAGACTGCATCCGCAGCGAGCTCAGCATATCTGCTCTTTGCCTTTTTAGATCATGGCTATGATTTCCAGCCTACACGAGAGTTTTAAAAGACTGAGCAGGATCCCCTTCCCCGGGCAGCTGCTGCTTCCGTAGCGTTTAGGAACAAGCCTGCAGACACTGAGAAGAGAGCTTCCTCCCTCCTGGGGCTGGTGGCGAGGCTGCCTGTTGTGGAAAACATGGCACATCTCCTGTGAATGCGAACCGCAAGGGTTGCCAGAGGCTCCCTTCCAGAAAACTTCCTTAGGTGTCTGGTGACCACAGAGCAGACACTTCTCCCGACAGGGACAAAAATTCTGCCTGCCTTTGTTTCTTTTTCTTTTTTGTCCTTTTACTTATTCTTGATTTTGTATGTTTGTTTGTTTGTTTTTGCTATGATGCCCAAAAAACTAAGCAAGATTAACTTGGGACAGGCAGTTCTAACTGGGAACCCTGAGCTCGCAGGCTTCCCAGTTTGGATTACTTTCCAATTGTGTTTCAAAGATGTTTAGACTTTTCCCAAGGCCAGCCTAATCCTTGTAATCAGCCCAAAAGTTCCTCTCTGGCTCTGTCTGTCCCCTTTGAGGGTGTTGGCTCAGAGAACCTGGCGCGATATGAGATGTTAAAATAAAAATAATGTCCAGCGTCTGGGGCGATATGAGATGTTAAAATAAAAATAATGTCCAACGTCTGGGGCGATATGAGATGTTAAAATAAAAATAATGTCCAACGTCTCGCCCCCGGGAGTGCTGCTCACTTCATTCCAGGGCTACAGGAGCTTCTGCTCAGTCATCAAATGGAATTTGCACAATTGTCTTCCTCCTGTTTGGGGTAATTTTTCAACAAGTGAGAAATTAAGAACAGCTTCTCAACAAACTTCCCTCTACTTCCAGGGCCAAGAAAAGTATTTGCAGAGTGGGCTGCAGCTTTCAGGGGTCTCAGGTGAAATGGTGGCAAGAAACCCCAGCTCCCTTCACGTGTTTGCTCTGTGCTGATGGAAAAGGAAGGCGTTTCTCTGCTGCCAAAGAGACCCCATTCCACAGGGTTCTTCACAAAATCAAGCACTGCGGTGGACCGACAGGAGCAGCCACTGGAGGGCTTTAGAAGACAAATGGAAAACATATCAAATGCTGTGTAAAGAAAACATCCGTTTACACATGCAGCCCCCCACAGCCTCATACCCACACCCGATATGAAATGCTGTATAGACATCAGTTTACACACACACAGCCCCTCACAGCCTCATACCCACACCCGATATGAAATGCTGTATAGACATCAGTTTACACACACACAGCCCCTCACAGCCTCATACCCACACCCGATATGAAATGCTGTATAGACATCAGTTTACACACACACAGCCCCTCACAGCCTCATACCCACACCCGATATGAAATGCTGTATAAACATCATTTTACACACACACAACCCCTCACAGCCTCATACCCACACCCAATATCAAATGCTGTGTAAAGAAACATCAGTTTACACACATACAGCCCCTCACAGCCTCATACCCACACCCGATATCAAATGCTGTATAGACATCAGTTTACACACACACAGCCCCTCACAGCCTCATACCCACACCCGATATGAAATGCTGTATAGACATCAGTTTACACACACACAGCCCCTCACAGCCTCATACCCACACCCAATATCAAATGCTGTATAAAGAAACATCAGTTTACACACACACAGCCCCCCACAGCCTCATACCCACACCCAATATCAAATGCTGTATAAACATCAGTTTACACACACACAACCCCTCACAGCCTCATACCCACACCCAATATCAAATGCTGTATAGACATCAGTTTACACACACACAGCCCCCCACAGCCTCATACACACACCCAATATCAAATGCTATATAAACATCAGTTTACACACAGAGAGTCTCCCACAGCCTCATACCCATGCCTCTCACATGCTTGCACAGCCCTAAAGGATCCAGAGCATTGGCTCAGCAGCTGGCCAGCTCAGAGGTCAGAGGAGGGTGCTGAGGGGAGTGGAGGTCATTTGGGGTAGCCCTGGCCCTGGCTGCACAGTCCAGCTGCCGTGTGGCCTGCCTGTATTACCTTTGGTCATGAGAGGGTCTGGGCGACTCAGGGCTATCTGTACATGTTGGTGGGGTGGGAAGGAAAAGGTAACTGTGTGTTTACTGTGTCCTGGATACGTTATCACATCTCATTGGAGCAAATTCCTGCTAAGTTTAACTCCGTTTAGTGGATGGGACTTGGAGGCTCAGAGAGGGTAAGTGACAGGCCCAAGGATGTGTGGCTAGTATGGGGGCGTGCCAGGATTTGATGTGTGACTAGTGAGGGGTGAGCCAGGATTCGATGTGTGACTAAATGAGGGGTGAGCCAGGATTCAATATGTGACCAGTGAGGGGCGGCCAGGATTCAATATGTGACCAGTGAGGGGCGAGCCAGGATTCGATATGTGACCAGTGAGGGGCGAGCCAGGATTCGATATGTGACCAGTGAGGGGCGGGCCAGGATTCGATATGTGACCAGTGAGGGGCGGGCCAGGATTCGATATGTGACCAGTGAGGGGCGGGCCAGGATTCGATATGTGACCAGTGAGGGGCGTGCCAGGATTCGATATGTGACCAGTGAGGGGCGGGCCAGGATTCGATATGTGACCAGTGAGGGGTGGGCCAGGATTCGATATGTGACCAGTGAGGGGTGGGCCAGGATTCGATATGTGACCAGTGAGGGGTGGGCCAGGATTCGATATGTGACCAGTGAGGGGTGAGCCAGGATTTGATGTGTGACTAGTGAGGGGTGGGCCAGGATTCGATATGTGACTAGTCGGGGGTGGGCCAGGATTCGATATGTGACTAGTAAGGGGGTGAGCCAGGATTCAATATGTGACTAGTGAGGGGTGAGCCAGGATTTGATATGTGACTAGTGAGGGGTGGGCCAGGATTTGATATGTGACTAGTGAGGGGTGAGCCAGGATTTGATATGTGACTAGTGAGGAGTGGCCAGGATTTGATATGTGACTAGTGAGGGGTGGGCCAGGATTCGATATGTGACTAGTGAGGAGTGAGCCAGGATTTGATATGTGACTAGTGAGGGGTGGGCCAGGATTCGATATGTGACTAGTGAGGGGTGAGCCAGGATTCGATATGTGACTAGTGAGGGGTGGGCCAGGATTCGTTATGTGACTAGTGAGGGGTGAGCCAGGATTCGTTATGTGACTAGTGAGGGGTGAGCCAGGATTTGATATGTGACTAGTGAGGAGTGGCCAGGATTTGATATGTGACTAGTGAGGGATGGGCCAGGATTTGATATGTGACTAGTGAGGAGTGGCCAGGATTCGATATGTGGCTAGTGAGGAGTGGCCAGGATTCGATATGTGACTAGTGATGAGTGAGCCAGGATTCGATATGTGACTAGTGAGGAGTGGCCAGGATTCGATATGTGACTAGTGAGGGGTGGGCCAGGATTCGATATGTGACTAGTGAGGGGTGGGCCAGGATTCGATGTGTGGCTAGTGAGGGGTGGGCCAGGATTCGATGTGTGGCTAGTGAGGGGTGGGCCAGGATTCGATGTGTGGCTAGTGAGGGGTGGGCCAGGATTCGATGTGTGGCTAGTGAGGGGTGGGCCAGGATTCGATGTGTGGCTAGTGAGGGGTGGGCCAGGATTCGATGTGTGGCTAGTGAGGGGTGGGCCAGGATTCGATGTGTGGCTAGTGAGGGGTGGGCCAGGATTCGATGTGTGGCTAGTGAGGGGTGGGCCGGGATTCGATGTGTGGCGAGTGAGGGGTGGGCCGGGATTCGATGTGTGGCTAGTGAGGGGTGGGCCGGGATTTGATGTGTGGCTAGTGAGGGGTGGGCCGGGATTTGATGTGTGGCTAGTGAGGGGTGGGCCGGGATTTGATGTGTGGCTAGTGAGGGGTGGGCCGGGATTTGATGTGTGGCTAGTGAGGGATGGGCCGGGATGATATGTGACTAGTGAGGAGTGGCCAGGATTTGATATGTGACTAGTGAGGGGTGGGCCAGGATTTGATATGTGACTAGTGAGGGGTGAGCCAGGATTTGATATGTGACTAGTGAGGAGTGGCCAGGATTTGATATGTGGCTGGTGAGGGATGAGCCAGGATTTGATATGTGACTAGTGAGGAGTGGCCAGGATTTGATATGTGACTAGTTAGGGGTGAGCCAGGATTTGATATGTGACTAGTGAGGAGTGGCCAGGATTTGATATGTGACTAGTGAGGAGTGGCCAGGATTTGATATGTGACTAGTGAGCGGGTGAGCCAGGGTTTAGCTCAAGCCTTCATTCCAACATCCGTGCCCTTTGTACTACACCAGCAATTTTCAAATTTATTGGACAAAATTTTACACTGGATTGCCATTATACAAAACAGATAAAAGTATTTTATGAATATATGAGTTCAAATATTTTTCACAGGAAATCAGTAAAAGCATTGAAACTATTCCAGTAAATAGAAAGCATTTTAAACCAAGGTTATGGATGAAAATGTATATGTATCAACCCCAATTTACTTCTGGGTTTTGCTTTGGTTGCACAGAATAGAGAAATCTTGATTTAATCCAGCTAAGAATTTGCAAATAGTATCCATTTTGTTTTGTTTTAAACAGCTCTTCTTCGAGTGGTAGAGGCTCTTCAATTAAACAGAAGTGGCAAGAGCCTCTTTGTCTCCTAAAGTCTTCATGGCGGTGAGCAGCCCTTGGAGTGAGAGGTTAACACAAGCAAGGGCCTCCGACATCTTACATTTGCCCCAGAAGACATTTGAGGATGTGTGTTGCGTTATTACCATTTTTAATGTTTAGTTTTTAGAACTAAAACTAAATGCATTTTAAAAGTGAAGTTAGGGCCGGGCATGGTGGCTCACGCCTGGAATCCCAGCGCTCTGGGAGGCCGAGACGGGTGGGTCAGGAGATCCAGACCATCCTGGCTAACACGGTGAAACCATATCTCTACTAAAAATACAAAAAATTAGCCGGGCCTGGTGGCGGGCACCTGTAGTCCCAGCTACTTGGGAAGCTGAGGCAGGAGAATGGGGTGAACCCGGGAGGTGGAGCTTGCAGTGAGCCAAGATCGAGCCACTGCACTCCAGCCTGGGCGACAGAGCGAGACTCCGTCTCAAAAAACAAACAAACAAACAAAAAGGGAAGTTAGAATAAAACTTTTGTAGAGGTTCTCCACCAAAACGTCACTGAAGATTTCCAGGTTTCCCCAGGTGTCCATTTGGAAGCTGCTGCCCTCCTTGACACACGTCGCTCATTGTTTTTCTGGATTAGATGGGAGGGGAGGCTTGGCACTGTCACTTAGTACAGGAAAGGGCACGGTTTGACTTGAGGTAGCCACCCATTCAACAATAGCACCTAACCTCTCTCCCAAATTCTGTGCAAATTCAGGTTGAGCATCCCTAACCCGAGGTGCTCGGGCCCAGGAGTGTCTTGGAGTTCAGCTTTTTTTGGATTTTGGAATGTGTGTATTATATACGTACCAGTTCGGCATCCGTAATCAGAAAATCCCAAATCCAGATTGCTTCAATGAGCACTTCCTCTGGGTGTCATGTCGGCACTCGAAGTGTTTCGGATTTTGGAGCATTTTGAATTTCGGACGCTCGACCCGTAAGGCTGGGGGGCACAGTTGAGTTGAGGCCCTGTGGCCTTTGGAAATAGCACCTGAGAACTCTCTGAGTAACCCCTGGTGCAAGGCAGACACGTTCTGAGAACAAAGCAGTGTCACCGGGATGGAGAAGGGGCTTGGTCAGAGTGAGGTGGGCGATCAGAAGCACCTGATCCTTCCAAAAAGCCCCAAATCTTGTGCTGGAGACCTGGCATGACCACGTAGGCAGCGCTTCCCGACCTTTGCAGCCCGAAGTGAGGACATGAGTAACTCCTGTTGCCTCAACAGAAGAGGCTGCTGGGCCTGGGGACACCTGCCTCCCTCCCCAGCCCCAAGGCTAAGGGGATGAGTATCTGCTCATTTGCCGGATACCTTTGCGGTGGCCCCAACTCTCCAGTTGGGAAACTTGGAATTGGGGCATGAAGGTTGGAATTAGAGTGTCGGGGTTGGGGGGGCCTGTTTGTTTCCGTGTCGGGAACTCTGTCAAAGTCCCTCCGTTTGTAGATGGGACACTGAGATCTCAAGAGTTTCGATCACTGGCTTACTCCCCGCCATAGAAGAGGAGTGGCAAAAACTAAACCACCCGTGTACATGCCGCTGTCGATACCACACTGCTTTCCCTAGCTGTCCAGTCCTGGGGTGTGTCCTTCGCCCCACCCAGTCCTCAGAGATTGTCCCCTTTCGCCCTCTGCTTGCAGAAGTGAACACGGGTCCCCCGCTTTTCCTGATCCCACTCCCCCCACAGCCCGTCGGTTTTCTTAGTGCGTCAAGGGGAGTCCACCGCCCCCATCCACACATGCATTCCCGCCGAGCAAGTCAGCCTCCATCTCAACCTCTGTCCTGACCCTGCTCTCGAAGGTCACCCGTGCCCTTCTTGCCCGACTCACATCTGTCCTGACCCTTATGCTGAAGGTCACCGATGCTCTTCTAGCCCGACACATTCTTCACCTACAGATGGTTCCCGACTTACGATGGTCCCGCTTAACGAGTTTTCGACTTTACAATGGTGCAAAAGTGATTTGTGACCAGTACAAACCCTACCCGGAGCACCTGTACAGCCGCTGTTTTCACCTTCAGTGGGAACAGATGCATAAGGTGAATCACATGAGACAGTCAACACTCTATTGTAAAATAGGCCTCGTGTTACGGGATGTTGCCGAACTACGGGATAGTGTGACTGTTCTGAGCATGCGTAAGGTAGGCTAAGCTATGACATTGGGCGGGTTAGGTGTATTGAATGCATTTTTGACTTAACATGTCCGACTTACAGTGGGTTTATTGGGACGTAACATTCATCAGTGGAGGGGCATCTGTGTGTGAGTCCCCCCTCCCCCCGGATTCCCCCTTAACCGTGTGAGTCCCCCTCCCCCCGGATTCCCCCTTAACTGTGTGAGTCCCCCTCCCCCCGGATTCCCCCTTAACTGTGTGAGTCCCCCTGTCCCCGGATTCCCCCTTAACTGTGTGAGTCCCCCCTGTCCCCGGATTCTCCCTTAACTGTGTGAGTCCCCCTCCCCCCGGATTCCCCCTTAACTGTGTGAGTCCCCCTCCCCCCGGATTCCCCCTTAACTGCGTGAGTCCCCCTCCCCCCGGATTCTCCCTTAACTGTGTGAGTCCCCCTGTCCCCGGATTCTCCCTTAACTGCGTGAGTCCCCCTCCCCCCGGATTCCCCCTTAACTGCGTGAGTCCCCCTCCCCCCGGATTCTCCCTTAACTGCGTGAGTCCCCCTCCCCCCGGATTCTCCCTTAACTGTGTGAGTCCCCCCTCCCCGGATTCCCCCTTAACTGTGTGAGTCCCCCCTCCCCGGATTCCCCCTTAACTGTGTGAGTCCCCCTGTCCCCGGAATTCTCTCTTAACTGCGTGAGTCCCCCTCCCCCCAGATTCCCCCTTAACTGCGTGAGTCCCCCTTCCCCCGGATTCTCCCTTAACTGTGTGAGTCCCCCTGTCCCCGGATTCTCTCTTAACTGTGTGAGTCCCCCCTCCCCCCGGATTCCCCCTTAACTGTGTGAGTCCCCCTACCCCCAGATTCCCCCTTAACTGTGTGAGTCCCCCTCCCCCCGGATTCCCCCTTAACTGCGTGAGTCCCCCTCCCCCCAGATTCCCCCTTAACTGTGTGAGTCCCCCTCCCCCCGGATTCTCCCTTAACTGCGTGAGTCCCCCTCCCCCCGGATTCTCCCTTAACTGTGTGAGTCCCCCTCCCCCCGGATTCTCCCTTAACTGTGTGAGTCCCCCCTCCCCGGATTCCCCCTTAACTGTGTGAGTCCCCCCTCCCCGGATTCCCCCTTAACTGCGTGAGTCCCCCCTCCCCGGATTCCCCCTTAACTGCGTGAGTCCCCCTGTCCCCGGATTCTCCCTTAACTGCGTGAGTCCCCCTGTCCCCGGATTCTCCCTTAACTGCGTGAGTCCCCCTCCCCCCGGATTCCCCCTTAACTGCATGAGTCCCCCTCCCCCCGGAGTCCGCCTTAACTGTGTGAGTCCCCCTGTCCCCGGATTCTCCCTTAACTGCGTGAGTCCCCCTGTCCCCGGATTCTCCCTTAACTGCGTGAGTCCCCCTCCCCCTGGATTCCCCCTTAACTGTGTGAGTCCCCCTCCCCCCGAATTCCCCCTTAACTGTGTGAGTCCCCCTCCCCCCGGATTCCCCCTTAACTGTTTGAGTCCCCCTGTCCCCGGATTCCCCCTTAACTGTGTGAGTCCCCGTCTCCCCAGATTCTCCCTTAACTGTGTGAGTCCCCCTGTCCCCGGATTCTCCCTTAACTGTGTGAGTCCCCGTCTCCCCAGATTCTCCCTTAACTCCTTTGACACTTTGTTGCTTTACTGGCTCCGGGACTTGTTAGTCTTGTTCCCCAGCTCTCCTCTCCTTCTGAGCCTTGACAGCGGCCAGGCCTTGAGGTCTTAGGCCCCCAGTTTTCGTGCCAGGCTCCTGAGGACTTACCTGCCATCACAGGTGCAAACACCAGCTACACCTGAGCTCCCCGCGATTTTCAGTTCCTGTCCTCTAGCTTATATGCACCATCTCGAGGTACGCTCAGCCCCCTTCCTGAATCCCCCATTTTTCTTTCTTTCTTTCTTTCTTTCTTTCTTTCTTTCTTTCTTTCTTTCTTTCTTTCTTTCTTTCTTTCTTTCTTTCTTTCTTTCTTTTTCTTGTTTTTGAGACAGAGTCTTATTCTGTTGCCCAGTCTTGTCTCAAACTCTTGGGCTCAAGTGATCCTCCCACCTCGGCCTCCCAAAGTGCAGGGATTACAGGCGTGAGCCGCCGCACCCGGCTGAATTCCCCATTTCTAAATGGCTCCACCTTCCTTTCCTAGGGCCTCAGTCTCAACACCGTAGTCACCGCGAGCGACTCTCGTTGTCAGCCAATATGGTTAGTTTATCATAAACTTTTTTTCTTAATGATTATACAGACAACAGTCACAGAAATCAAAAGAAAATCTTGCCCCAACAAATCAAGAATGGAAGTCCCAGGAAGCCGGCACAGGCGGGTCTTGGTGTGCGGAAGCCACTCTCCCTGGGCTCCGGGCTGGGCCTGCTGCACGCCTCTTTCCTTAGGTTTCTCAGAAGGTGCTAAGAAGCCTGGCTCCAGCGGGTGACTTCTCAAAACCGATGACACTGATGGCTCAGTGGTCTGTGCTGCTATTTACCCTATAATATTGCAATAGCAACACTCATTTTTAAAGCACAATGGGCCAGACGCGGTGGCTCACACCTCTAATTCCAGCACTTTGGGAGGCCGAGGCCGGAAGATCACGAGGTCAGGAGTTCGAGACCAGCCTGGCCAACATGGTGAAAGCCCATCTCTCCTAAAGATAACAAAAAATTAGCCAAACATCGTGGCGCACACCTGTACTCCCAGCTGCTCGGGAGGCTGAGGCAGGAGAATTGTTTGAGCCCGGGAGGGGGAGATTGCAGTGAGCCGAGATGGTGCCACTGCACTCCAGCCTGGGCAATAGGGTGAGACTCCATCTCAAGAAAAAAAAAAAATTAGCCAGTTGTGGTGGCAGGTGCCTGTAATCCCAGCTACTCGGGAGGCTGAGGCAGAAGAATCACTTGAACCCAGGAGGTGGAGGTTTCGGTGAGCTGAGATCGTGCCACTGCACTCCAGCCTGTGCACAGCCTGGACGACAGAATGAGACTCTGTCTCTAAATAAATAAATAAATCTACATGGAAATATATCAGAAGTGCTGCTCTCCTTTGAAGACTTCTCTGTGTCTTTATGTGGGAAAAGGAAGGGGACACTGTGCTTAAAAAAATAATAATAATATGAAGCATATTTTTCTGCAGCTTAACAATACAGTTGCCCCTCAGTATCCACGGGGCGTTGGTTCCAGGGCCCCCCACCTGCCAGATGACAAAATCCTGGATGCTCAGGTCCCAGGCCCCACGTCAGCCCTGTGGAACCCGTGGATACCAAAATTTGGGTCTTGACTTCTCAGCGTCCTGAGAATTCTGTATTTTTATTCCAGAGTTGGTTGAATCTGTAGCTGCAAAACTGAGGGATGCAGAAGGCTGTACATCTTGGACTTTTCCCTTGCCGTGTATAAATCTACTCATTCTTTTTAATGGCTGCGTGGTGTTTTATAGCTCAGCTATGCCATCATTATTTTTTCTCTTTCTTTCTCTCCCTTCCTTCCTTCCTTGTTTTTTCTTTTTTTTGAAGGAGCCTCACTCTGTTGCCCAGGCTGCTGGAGTGCAGTGGCGCGATCTCAGTGGTGCGATTTCAGCTCACTGCAACCTCTGCCTCCCAGGTTCAAGGGATTCTCTTGCCTCAGCCTCTTGAGTAGCGGGGATTACACGTGCCCGCCACCATGCCTGGCTAATTTTTGTATTTTTTAGTAGAGATGGGGTTTCACCACGCTGGCCAGGCTGGTCTCAAACTCCCGACCTCAGGTGATCTGCCCGTCTCGGCCTCCCCGTGTTGGGATTACAGTCGTGAGCCACCGTGCCTGGCTCCATCATTTCATCAGTGCTATGGTTTGAATGTATATGTCCCTCCAAAATTCTTACGTTGAGACTGAATCCCCGACGTGATAGTATTAAGATGTGGGGTCCTTAGGAAATGGTTAAATCGTGAAGGAGGGACCTCAAGAACGGGATTATGAGCTTACAAAGAGGTGCAGGGGAGCTGTGTGATGCCCTGTGACTTTCTGCCTTCTGCCACGTAACAAGCAACATGGCACCATCTTGGAAGCGGAGCAGCCCTCACTGGGCACGGAGTCCGTCAGCACCTGATCTTGGATGTCCCAGCCTCCAGAGCTGTAAGGAACAAGGATCTACTTATCAATTAGTCTGTGGCCCTTTATTATAGCAGCGTGAACAGACTGAGACAGCCAGTCTTCTAGCAGCATAGCCAACAGGCTGTGTTTAGTTTTTTAGTATTAGGATAGCGTCATCTCTGAAAATCTTTCTGCAAATGTCTTTGCTTGCATGTACTCACATTTTTGTAGGACATTATCCTAAAATGGTTACATTTCCACTTAAAATGATTAAGGCCGGGCATGGTGGCTCACACCTATAATCCCAGCACTTTGGAAGACCAAGGCAGGCAGATGACTTGAGCCCAGGAGTTTGAGAGTGACCTGGGCAACCCTGTGAAACCCCATCTCTACAAAAAATTATCTGGGTGTGGTGGTGCACTCCTGTAGTCCCAGCTACTCGGGAAGCTGAGCTGGGAGGATCACTTGAACCCTGGGATGTCAAGGCTGCAGTGAGCTGTGACTGTACCGCTGCACTCCAGCCTGGGTGACAGCGAGACCCTGTTTCAAAAAGGAAAAAAAAAAAATCAGATTAAAGGACGTGTACATTTGAAACGTCGCCAGCTCTTGCCAAAACACCTGCTGCAGTTTGTTTTGCTGCACACCCCCATGGTGGGTGTGTGGGCACCCACCGCACATCCTCACTCACCCTGGGTGGTTTTTCCTGCTTGTTGAGATAGAGGATGTAGTTTCATCTCTATCTGTAGAAACCCAGTAAGCAGAAGTTCCCCTTTGGTTTTCATTGCACAAGACCGGCTGTGACCCAACTGTGTCTTACAAGAGAGTGTTCTTATTCAAGGTCTATTGAGTAAACACCCATGCCTTTCCTCCCAGTCGGGGGTCCTCCAGTGTGTGGCTTGTGCTCCAGTGCGTGGCTTGTGCCCTTCCTCCCAGTCGGGGGTCCTCCAGTGCGTGGCTTGTGCCTTTCCTCCCGGTCAGGGGTCCTCCAGTGTGTGGCTTGTGCCTTTCCTCCCGGTCAGGGGTCCTCCAGTGCGTGGCTTGTGCCTTTCCTCCCGGTCAGGGGTCCTCCAGTGCGTGGCTTGTGCTCCAGTGCGTGGCTTGTGCCTTTCCTCCCGGTCAGGGGTCCTCCAGTGCGTGGCTTGTGCCTTTCCTCCCGGTCAGGGGTCCTCCAGTGCGTGGCTTGTGCTCCAGTGCGTGGCTTGTGCCTTTCCTCCCGGTCAGGGGTCCTCCAGTGCGTGGCTTGTGCTCCAGTGCGTGGCTTGTGCCTTTCCTCCCGGTCAGGGGTCCTCCAGTGCGTGGCTTGTGCCTTTCCTCCCGGTCAGGGGTCCTCCAGTGCGTGGCTTGTGCCTTTCCTCCCGGTCAGGGGTCCTCCAGTGCGTGGCTTGTGCCCTTCCTCCCGGTCGGGGGTCCTCCAGTGCATGGCTTGTGCCCTTCCTCCCGGTCGGGGGTCCTCCAGTGCATGGCTTGTGCCCTTCCTCTCGGTCGGGGGTCCTCCAGTGCATGGCTTGTGCCCTTCCTCCCGGTCGGGGGTCCTCCAGTGCGTGGCTTGTGCCCTTCCTCTCGGTCAGGGGTCCTCCAGTGCGTGGCTTGTGCCCTTCCTCCCGGTCGGGGGTCCTCCAGTGCGTGGCTTGTGCCCTTCCTCCCAGTCACGGGTCCTCCAGGTGTGATTCTTGGTTCGCTCAGGATATCAATGATCATCCTTTGTATAGGTAGTGAGGTCACATTTTGCTGTTAAGTGTTTTTTCTATTCTTTGCCCTTTTCCGCTGCAGCAGGTGGGGCGTCTTCTACGCCGTGCGCTCAGGTGCAGACGGTATCGAGATAATTGCTCGAATTCTTGTGTAGACTTTTGTAATTCTTCAGTAGAGACAAAAATCTTGGACTCCATGCCATCAATGTAAGAATGTTGGAATGCTGTTTTGGTTTGTTTTCTTATTCTAAAAGTCTGCCTTTAAATGTTAAGCACCAAAATGCTGAAGGATTTTGCACCAATCCACACTATCACCACAGGGACGGGACGTCTGGACATAAACATTTTTTTCCACCTAAAAAGAAAGAAAGTGGATTTTGCCCAGCAGGTGAGAAAAGAAAAGCCAGAGAGGCTTAAAGGCTTGTAGGTCCCTGAGATGAAAGCCGGAGCCCCAGCACTCTGGGCCGAGCCCTAGTAGGAGAGAAACCCCATCAGCTTGAGAGGATCCTAATCTAGAAGCCACTGCCTGGGTTCCAGCAATTCCCCTGCGAGGCTGAAGCCCCCATAGAGAAGTTCTATGTTCAGTAGAGTGCCAGGAGACAGAGAGTGAGGACCTGAGGGTGCTGTTCAGCCAGAGAGGCCTAAGGGGCAGGCCTCTGTGTACCACAGAGTCCCTCCTACCCCATCATGGGCAGGTAATGGCTGCTAAGAGCTCCCAAGCTCCCAGTAGTGAAAGGACCAGCACATTGGCCGAGACCTGGATTTGGGACAAGCAGAATGCAAAACAGGCGGCACGTGGATACCAAAGCAGAGAGTAGCGCTGGGTGTGGTGGCTCCCACCTGTAATCCCAGCACTGTGGGAGGCCAAGGTGGGCAGATCACCTGAGGTCAGGAGTTCAAGACCAGCCCAGGCAGCCTGGCCAAACCCCATCTCTACTAAAAATACAAAAATTAGCTGGGTGTGGTGGTGCACGCCTGTAGTCCCAGTACTCGGGAGGTTGAGGCAGGAGAATCACTGGAACCTGGGAGGCAGAGATTACAGTGAGCTGAGATCGCACCATTGCACTCCAGCCTGGATGAGAGAGTAAGACTCAAAATTAAATTAAATTAAATTAAATTAAATTAAAAATTGCTGATAATGGCCAGGCAAGGTGGCTCACGGCTGTAATCCCAGAACTTTGGGAGGCCGAGGTGAGTGGATCACTTGAAGTCAGCAGTTCGAGACCAGCCTGGTCAACATGGTGAAACCACGTCTCTGCTAAAAATACAAAAATTAGATGGGTGTGGTGGCAGGTGCCTGTAGTCCCAGCTACTCTGGAGGCTGAGGTAGTAGAATCGCTTGGACCTGGGAGGCGGAGGTTGCAGTGAGCTGAGATCTCACCTCTGCACTCCAGCCTGGGCCACAGATACTCTGTCTTAAAGAAAAAAAGCAGAGAGTGGCGCTCAATGGCTGAGCAGAACAAGTTACACATCAGTAGAGGCCAGAGAGGTGGGAAGATGAGCACCGGCCAGGTGCTCACCACCAGCCTCCCAGCCTTGCTGTCAGGATGCCAGATAAGCCTCCCAGGTGCCACCACCTTGGCCCAGCACCCCTCCCTTCTCTGCCTTGCCTTGCCTCTCCTCCTCTCCTCTTCCTTTCCCTCCCTCCCTTCCTCCCTTCTTCCCTTCCTTCCTTCGTCTCTCTCTCTCTCTCTCTCTCTCTCTCTCTCTTTCTTTCAACAGAGTCTCACTCTGTCACCTAGGCTGGAGTGCAGTGGTGCGATCTTGGCTCACTGCAGCCTCTGCCTCCCAGGCTCCAGCGATTCTCCCCCCTCAGCCTCCCAAGCAGCTGGGACTACAGGCACACGCCACCACACTGGGCTAGTTTTTGTATTTTTTGTAGAGATGGCATTTCACGGTGTTGCCCATACTGATCTCTTCTGAGCTCAAGTAGTCCTCCTGCCTCAGCCTCCTGAGTAGCTGGGATTACAGGCATGCACCACCACGCCCAGCTAAGTTTTGTATTTTTAGTAGAGACGGGGTTTCACCATGTTGGCTACTAGGCTGGTCTTGAACTCCTGACCTCAAGTGACTCTTCTGCCTCGGCCTCCCAAAGCGCTGGGATTACAGGCATGAGCCACCGTACCCAGCCCTCAAAGGGGTGTTTTTAAAACTTGATGTTTGTGTCTTTGTCTAGCCCTGCAGGGTTCGAGTTTTTTTTTTGTTTGTTTGTTTGTTTTTTTGAGACGAAGTCTTGCTCTGTCACCCAGGCTGGAGTGCAGTGGTGTGATCTCGGCTCACTGCAGGCTCCGCCTCCCGGGTTCGCTCCATTCTCCTGCCTCAGCCTCCCGAGTAGCTGAGACTACAGGCACCCACCACCATGCTCAGCTAATTTTTTGTGTTTTTAGTGGAGACGGGGTTTCACCTGTTAGCCAGGATAGTCTCGATCTCCTGACCTCGTGATCCGCCCGCCTCGGCCTCCCAAAGTGCTGGGATTACAGGCGTGAGCCACTGCGCCTGGCCCTAGGGTTCAAGTTTGAACCCTACAGGGAAGGCAGACATAAAGGAAGCCACGGGGCTTTGGGACCACCCTACCCCTGTAACCAGGAGGACTGAGAGGCACTTTGCAGCAGAACAACCACAGCCTAGTGCCTGCGAGCTACAGGGGCCCTTTGCTACCACCAGTATTGGCAGCAGTGCCCAGGGCTTTGGGCGGTTCCTGGCAAGGAGCAAAGGGCAAGGGGACCATACCCGTGTGCCACTGCTGCCACCTCTCCCAAGCGGCTGCAGGGCCCGATGGTGCTCGCAGCAGGGGCACCCTATCGGAGGACCGTGGTGGTTCACTGTCACACACCTTAGAAGAACCAGAGGCCAGGACAGTGAGGGCTAGAAAAAGAAAAGAAAATTAATAGCAGGCATTCCATGTGTGTGAGCAGGTTTATTTATGAGCTTATGAAAGACACCTTTGGGGATTCTTATGAAAGACGCCTTCGAGGATTCCCAGACGTACTTGTCAGTGGTTGGAGATGGGGGTGGAAGTCCTACAAGGGAGGGGGGAGAGGGGCAACCACACAGCCCCAGTTGGCCCCAGGCAGATGTGGCCTGGGAAGAGATAAGACCGTCCCTCACCCCAAGTTCTTCCCCCTCTGGCTCATTCTCAGTAAAGACCCAAAACTGAAACACATTTCTTCAAAGCATGTAAATGTCTTCAGCAAGTATCATGCTGCGAACCACAGCTGCCTCCAGCCTACACGTATTCTGCTCTGAACTGGGGTAGGAGTGGGATGCATGAAGCCACTGCGGCTCCTGGGAATGACACAGCTGGTCACCTGTCGTTGTGTGGAGCAAACAGGCTGCCTGCAAGGGCCCTCGCTCTCCGTCCCTTCCCGGCAGCCTCCGCAGACCCAAATCCTCAAGGGGTCCTAGAGGACTGTGGAGAACTTTGAGCCTGCCTTTGGAGTGTGGCCACACAGACCAGACATTTGATCCCCAGAGATAATGACAGCACGGTCTTCCAGCAATTCAGCCCAAGGGCTATTTTTCTGGCCTGCAAGTCCTCGTCCAGTGCGAATATGCAGAACGGAGCCAGAAGTGCAAGTGTATTGAGGCAGCTCCAAGGAGGCCATGTGCCCCAGCTCTTTGCAAAATCCCATCTGGATTTATTTTGCAGAAGACAAGGAAGGTCCTTTTCCGTGTAACTAGGGAGCATTAGGGAGAATCAGCTCTTAGCTTACAAAGAGGCCTCCAGAGTGGAGCCGTGTTTGACGGGCATCAGGGGACTCCCCACACCGGGCACACTGGACTGACAGATGCCAGCTGCACTTGCTGTCTGGGTTTGTGTCATCATTTGGGCCTGGCCAGGCCCCACGTCTCCAACCAAGCTGATGGTCTCCCAACTGAGAGATCAGGAAAAAAAAAAAGCCAACCGGGCACGGTGGCTCACACCTATAATCCCAGCACTTTAGGAGGCCAAGGCAGGTAGATCACCTGAGGTCAGGAGTTCGAGATCAGCCTGGCTGATCTCAACATGATGAAACCCCGTCTCTACTAAAAATACAAAAATGAACCCGGCGTAGTGGCGGGCTCCTGTATTCCCAGCTACTCGGGAGGTTGAGGCAGGAGAATCATTTGAACCCGGGAGGTGGAGGTTGCAGTGAGCCAAGATCGTGCCACTACACTGCAGCCTAAGCAACAAGAGCAAAACGCTGTCTCAACAACAACAACAAAAACCCCAAACAAACAAAAAACAAAACAAGCCAGCCTGTTCCTTCAGACCTGATAGTCCTAAAAGTGAGAAGTTTGGTAGCCCTTTGCCTCTATCTGGTTCAGGCCATCTTTGCGAGTCCCAGAGGCTCAGGGTTATTAATCGACCTCATCAACATGTGTGCGTACACTCATATGGGTTGTGTTGTATCAGGTTTGTGTTTTTAATTCAGTTCGCTTCTTTACTGAATATGACAGATCCCTTTCGATGTTCTTTGAAAACTATCACCTTAATCTAAAATAAGGAGCAAAATAACTTTTTGTTAAAAACGTTTTTAGGGCAGGGTCTTGCTCCACCACCCAGAAGTGCAATGGCGTGATCATAGCTCATTGCAGCCTTGACCTGGGCTCAAGTGATTCTCCCACCTCACCCGCCTGAGAATCTGAGCTCACCCTCCTGAGAATCTGAGCTCATCCTCCTGAGAATCTGAGACTCTACAGTTACATGCCACCATGCCAGGCTAATTTTAACAAAAATTTTGTAGATGGCTGGATGCGGTGCTCACACCTGTAATCCTGGCATTTTGGGAGGCCGAGGCGGGAGGATGGCTTGAGCCCAGGAGTTCAAGACCAGCCTGGGCAAGACGGTAAGACCCTGTCTCTACAAAGATAGAAATAAATGTTTAAAAAAAATTATAAATTATGAAAATAGAGCAATAAAAATATAAACATAAATTATAAAAGTAGAGCTTTACAGCTGGGTGGGTGGGGGGTGAACTCCAGTGGTCCCAGCAACTCAGGAGGCAGCAGTGCGAGGCTTGCTTGAGCCTAGTTCAAGGCTGCAATGAGCTATGATCGTGCCACTGCACTCCAGCCTGTGTGACAGAGACCCTGTCTCTATTAAAAAAAAAAAAAAAAGTATAGAGTTGGGGACTCACTATGTTGCCCAGGCTGGTCTCAAACTCCTGGGATGAAGCAATCTCCGCCCCTCGACTTCCCAAAGTGCTGAGATGACAGGCCTGAGCCACCATGCCCGGCCGTAAAGTTCTATTTTTCAAAAAGCATTTGGGTTGACTGGTGCGTCTGAAGGAAGAGAAGACCTGGTTCAACAGCAGGCAAATCCACACATCATGAGCCACAGAACAACCCAAGACCTGGGGACTGGGAGCGGGAAGGTGTCGGGCACAGGGCAGCAGCCAGCATGTGGGGCCCAGGGTGTGTTTAATTCACTGTCTGGCGGGGCTTACTGACAACAAGCTGTTCCGAATCAGTACACAGCAGCGGTGTGGGGGTTCTGCCCTCTTCCTGTCTGACTTAACTCCCATTCGGGCAGTGGCTTAATTTAGTGCAGAAAAAAACAAAAACGCAGGACTGGCATTCATGGTGAGGCAGCTTTTGTTTTTCAGACCCTGCCGGGAGAGGCCTCAGGCCAGAAGCCAAGTCCTCTGAGGACACCGCATCTCCATGACCCAGGCGGAGGGCTGAGGGCCCCGCTCTGGAAGGACAGCTTTGAGAAGAGACCTGTCTTGCGCAAGCCCCTGGTCTCCTGGGGCCTGCTTGTTTTGTCTGACTTGCCCCTGATTTCTAGGTATATCCCAGCTGTTATTCAAAAGCAGGCCTGTCTTCAGAGCTGGTAAAGGTAGAATGGGCTGCCTTTCCCAGGATTTGATTTGAGTTTCTTTAAGCAATGTCCTTTGGAAAACATCTAGATAAGACGCAGGATGACGATGGGCCCAGTAGCGAGGCCCTTCCGAAAGTCCAAAGCAGATTAGCTGTGTAGACTCACTGCTCAGGACTATGGAAACACTCCTTATTCCAGGGGCTGAGCCACATGGCTCTTATGTAAGCACAAAGAAAATCGCCTTCTCTCCCACCCAGAAGGACTCTCAGGCAGGTTGGAATACGAGGAGTTCAAGAAGATGGCTCGGCCAGGCCACGGGTGCTCTCTGGGTTCCCCTCATGTCGCTTCCAGTTGGCTTAGGCTTCTCTTTGAGCTCTTTAAAGACAGGGGCGTGACCTTGGCTCACGGCAACCTCCACCTCCCAGGTTCAAGCGACTCTCCTGCCTCAGCCTCCTGAGTAGCTGGGATTACAGGCACCTGCCACCACGCCCAGCTAATTTTTGTATTTTTAGTAGAGACGGGGTTTCACCATGTTGGCCAGGCCGGTCTCAAACTCCAGACCTCAGGTGATCCACCTGCCTCAGCCTCCCAAAGTGCTGGGACGACAGGCGTGAGCCACCGGGCCCAGTCCCCTCCTCAGCGTATTTTGATTGTCTGAACAGAACTGTGGGAGCCATGAGGGGTGTCAGTGTTTGGTGCAGCTTATTGGTGGGGTGGTGGCTGAACGGTTTGGGGGAATCTGCTTATGGGACCCCGGTCTCCACCTCAGCTTCTCCATCAGTGTCAGTCCTGGGGCTGGATTCTCTCCAAGCCCTTCTGATTTCTTGTATGTGTCAGCATATCTGTAAAGAAGGAAGGCTGGGAGCGGTGGCTCACTCCTGTAATCCCAACACTTTGGGAGGCCAAGGGGGGAGAGGGGTAGATCGCTTGAGGTCAGGAGTTCGAGACCAGCCTGACAAACATGGCAAAACCTCGTTTCTACAAAAAATACAAAATAGCCAGGTGTGGTGGTACATGCCTCTAGTCCCAGCTACTGGGGAGGCTGAGGCAGAAGAATCGCTTGAACCCAGGAGTTCAACCCAGATTTAAGGAGGCAGAGGTGCAGTGAGCCGAGATCGCACCGCTGCACTCCAGCCTGGGTGACAGACTGTGACTCTGTCTTAAAAAAAAAAAAGTCCGGGTGCGGTGGCTCACGCCTGTAATCCCAGCACTTTGGGAGGCCGAGGCAGGTGGATCACGAGGTCAGGAGATCAAGACCATCCTGGCTAACACGGTGAAACCCCGTCTCTACTAAAAATACAAAAAACAAAAAACTTAGCTGGGCATGGTGGCTGGCGCCTGTAATCCTAGCTACTCGGGAAGCTGAGGCAGGAGAATGGCGTGAACCCGAGGGGCGGAGCTTGCAGTGAGCCGAGATCATGCCACTGCACTCCAGCCTGGGCGACAGAGCGAGACTCCATCTCAAAAAAAAGGAGGCCATGCTGGGTGACAGGAACCTCTCCTCAGTGCCAGAGTGGCACCTTGGCAAGCCCTTTTAGTAGATCTGGCTTCCTGAACCCAGAGGACAACCTCAGGCCCGCCGTCTTCCCGGACACCTTTCCCAGTCTAACCAGGTTTTCATGCTTGGCAGGCAAATTCCCTCCAGTGAGTCCAGGTCTCCCACTACCAACAAACCGTCTTTCTACAACCCCAGAAAGCACTGAGATTCCTCCTGTGATGCCACCTGGCTGTGCAGATGGTGGGATCCAAAGGGGTAGGAGGTACAGCTGCGTCCTTGCCTCAGAGGCCTGTGAACCGGAGTGACTCCATCTTGAAAAGGAGCTGGGTAAAATGAGGCTGAGATCTACTGGGCTGCCTTCCCAGACGGTTAAGGCATCCTAAGTCACAGGATGAGATAGGAGGTCGGCACAAGATACAGATCATAAAGACCTTGCTGATAAAACAGTCCGCAGTAAAGAAACCGGCCGAAACCCACCAACACCAAGATGGCCACAAGAGTGGCCTCTGGTCGTCCTCACTGCTACACTCCCACCAGCTCCGTGAGAGTTTGCAAATGCCATGGCGACGTCAGGAAGTTACCCTAGATGGTCTAAAAACGAGAGGCATGAATAGCCCACCCCTTATTTAGCATATCCTCAAGAAATAACCATAAAAATGGGCAACCAGCCGCCGTAGGGGTTGCTCTAGGGAATAGCCATTCTTTTGTTCTTTTACTTTCCTAATAAACTTGCTTTCACTCTATGGACTCGCCCTGAATTCTTTCTTGCGCGGGATCCAAGAATGCTCTCTGGGGGTCTGGATCACGACCCCTTCCTGGTAACACTCGCACTGCCCATTTGGCCAGGACTGTGCCCTGTGGATTTTGTCATTTATTCCCGCAGACCCTGAATGAATGAACCACCTCCCAGCACACAGGTGTGTGCCAGGATTTACCTTCTGTGGAGGGATGATGCTGGCTTTCTGTTTGCAGCAAGCTGTCTCGGATCAGCTGTGTGACTTAGGGCAAGTGAAATCGCTCTCTGTTTCCTTACATGAAAATGACAGGTAAGGGACGTAAGTGGAGGGAACTTGGCCAGCGGGTCTCTAAGATCTACCTGCTCTGAGTTTCTGAGTTTAACAGA
The DNA here is from genome assembly GCF_037993035.2 of Macaca fascicularis. Lineage (NCBI taxonomy): Eukaryota > Metazoa > Chordata > Mammalia > Primates > Cercopithecidae > Macaca > Macaca fascicularis. Next base: position 634,544 of record NC_088390.1, on the reverse strand, counting down.
TCTGTCCCAAGCAGGACAAATATCCTTGATCTTTGCAAGGATGTGGACTGGGCTGCCACTGTCTCAGCCAGGGACGTGCAGGGTGTGACTCCTCTTCTGAGCTGTCCTGTAGGTCTGGGTGAGGTTCCAGCTCCAGGCCCTCCTCTGAACACCCATCGGAACCCCCAGGGGAGGCCTGCTGGTGGAGCGGGGACTCCCCACAGTTTCTGCTGACCTCGGAGACCTGTGAGAAAAGGGACTGGATTTGGGAACAGCCCAGTCCTACACCCCGCAGCTACGGAGACGGGTTCCCACTCAGGATAAGGCTTCGTTCGTTGTCAAGCCGAAGGGCTGGGGAGAAGTGCTGTCTGTTTCTCAGAAGGGATTCTCCCGGGGGTGGGGCGGGCAGCGCGGTTAGCCCCTGGGAGGGAAAACCTGCGGTCCCCACTGGGCGGCCGGCGGCCCTAGAGGCAGCTCGCGGTCAACCTGCTGAGCTTGTCCACGAGTCTGCGCCAGCCGCAGGTCTCTGCGCTGCGTGTCCTGTGTGGCCACGGCCTGTCCAGCCGAGCACCGGGGTGACCCGCGCCTGCGGAGCCCCTGAAGACAAGCCTTTCCTCCGGGACGGGCAGGAGCGCCAGAGCCCGCCTTCCTGGGCCAACAGGCGGCTGCGGCCATACGAAGCGCATTAGCTATTAATAATTTCCAGTTGTTTGCTCGCTGGCTTCGCCCGGTTCCCCAGGCCTCTGCGGGATGGGATCCTGCTCCGTCTGGCTCCCCCGGCCGCCAGGTCGGAAGCTGTTAGCGCCTCCCCGGTCCCGCTGGGACAGGGCGAGGGGTCAACGCGCCCCCAGAGCTCCAGCGCAAGCGGGTCCCCGCGTCCACCTGTAGCGCGCCGGGGGCCAGACTGGGCTGGGGGCTTTTTTTTTTGTTGTTTTTTTTTTGAGACGGAGTCTCGCTCTGTCGCCCAGGCTGGAGTGCAGTGGCCGGATCTCAGCTCACTGCAAGCTCCGCCTCCCGGGTTCCCGCCATTCTCCGGCCTCAGCCTCCCGAGTAGCTGGGACTACAGGCGCCCGCCACCTCGCCCGGCTAGTTTTTCGTATTTTCAGTAGAGACGGGGTTTCACCGTGTTAGCCAGGATGGTCTCGATCTCCTGACCTCGTGATCCGCCCGTCTCTGCCTCCCAAAGTGTTGGGATTACAGGCTTGAGCCACCGCGCCCGGCCTGGGCTGGGGGCTTTAGCGCTCGGTGTCCCCAGCGCGGGGATCGGCCTCTGGGGGCGGGGCCGGGAGCCAGAGGGCGGGGCCTGTCGTGTGGGGGCGTGGCGTGGGCGTGGGCGGAGGCGGGGCGGGGCCTATGCCGGGGCCGGGAGCCAGAGGGCGGGGCCTGCCGGGCGGGGGCGGGGCCGGAGGCGGGGCGGGGCCGGAGGCGGGGCGGGGCCGGCAGCTGCGAGACCCCGGAGGCGCGCGGGCGGCGGGGCAGGGAGGGCGGCCGGGAGGGCAGCGGCCCCGGCCCGCGTCTGCGACCCTCGCTGTCCCGCGACCCCGGCGCCGGTGCCTGGGGCCCCCTTGCGTGCCGCCATGGTGGGCCGGCTGAGCCTGCAGGATGTGCCCGAGCTCGTGGACGCGAAGAAGAAGGGGGACGGCGCCCTGGACAGCCCGGACTCGGGGCTGCCCCCCAGCCCCAGCCCCAGCCACTGGGGACTCGCGGCGGCCGGGGGCGGCGGAGGCGGCGGGGAGCGCGCGCCGGCACCGGGGGCGCTGGAGCCGGACGCGGCGGCGACCCCCGCGGCTCAGGTGAGTGGCCCCGCGCGGGCTCCCTCCCTCCGAGCGCAGCGGCTGCCGCCCCCCGGGCGCGGTGTCGGGACGGGGCGGCCATCGCCGGGAGCCCGGGGCGGGAGCGCCGCGAGCCTGGCCAGCTGGAGCCGGTGGCTGGAAAATTGTCATCGCCTGGGAGGCGCGGGAGCCCCGGGAGCGGCGAGCCGCCGTCTCCTCCCTTCGGGGTGGCGGCCCCCGGGGCTGCCAGGCTGCGGCTCGGCCACATTCCTGCCTTCGCCGGGCGGGGGGCGCCTGGAGGGAACCCCGGGCCCCCCGGACTCCGGCCCGACACCCCGCGGCTTTGGGCTCCCACGGGGCTGCTCGCCTCCTCCCAGCCGGCCCGGGAGCGGGTGTGCCCCGGGCTCCGCATCCCAGAGCAAAGGGGCCAGAGCCTTCCCGACCTTTAGAGAAGGTCCTGCCCAGCCTGCGGCCTCCCGGGGCCCCTCTTGGCCTGAACACGGGGAACCGGGTCCCGCACAAAACGGCTGGGAGGCCTTTAGGTGGGTGGAAACTTCGACAGAGTGATCCGTTTACTTTACTTTAAAATGTTCATTTAAAGAAAAAACTCCACCTAATCTTTTGCCTTGGGAGTCGCTCAGATGTTGGTGTTTGCTGCCTTTACTTAGAAGTCTGCGGAAGCCACATCCTGCCCGCGGCCTCAGAAAAGCTGGAAGTGGGGCTGCAGCCCGGCCCCGCCCCCCGGGGATGGGGACATCCAGCCCCCTCCCCCGGGTGAAGTCGGCGGCGGCCGCTGCTGTCCCTAGGGATCCCCACGGGAGCCCCGGTGGTGCTGGTGGTCTCGCCCCTCCCACCCTGTCTCCCGGTGGGCATCAGGGCAGTTTCCTCATTGCCATCCCAAGGCGGGGCTGGCTCCAACTTGGCCTTCAGTGCCCTCCCCTCTGGCCCCATCTGGCCTTGCTGTCCACCTGCCCTGGCCGCAGGCCGGACACACACACCACACCAGCGTTTCTGCTGCCGCCCTCCACCCGCATGCCCAGGGCCTCTTACCTCTCCCAGGAGGTGTCCTGCTGGCCCCTCAACGCCCAGCTCACGTCACCTCCTCTGGGAGGCCTCCTTGGTGCTTCCCAGGGGCCAGAGCCCGCGGCTACATCCCCGTTCCAGTGGCCCTTCATTCATGTGTCTGTTATAACCTCTGCTGCCCCACATCACCCCAGCCTCAGCCTGGAGCAAGGGCCGTGCTCAGGGAGGGTCTGTCGGGTGGGCGGGGATGGAAGAGCAGAGAAGGCACAGAACCGAGTGCTCCTGTAGATGCCTGGAAGAAGGCGATGGGGGGTTCAGAGATCACCAGCCTTCTCATGGGGACACCTGGGAGGTGCCCCCTTCTGTTGGGCAGGGTCTGGCAGCCAGAGAACGGGGGGCAGAGCAGGGCCCACTGTCACTATTTGGGAGCTGTTTGCAGAGGCCAGCGCCCGCACCTTATGTACCCTACCCCCCTGCCCCCCACCAACACACACACACACAATTCACTGACCTTGGCTCCCACCCAACCCCCTCCTCTAGCCTGGCCTTGCTAAACCTCCACCAAGGTCCAGGACCTGGACCCCCAGGTCCCTCTGTGTCTCCATCCTGGCCTTGCTAAGCCTCCACCCAGGTCCCGGACCAGGACCCTCAGGACCCTCTGTGTTCCATCCTGGTCCCCTTTGGCTTTCGCATTTCCACCCCATGCCCCCACTTGACACACCGTGTCCTGGTCTCATGATAGAAACGTTTGCCTCCTTCTCCATCCTGGGAGATGTGGGGGTGGGGCCGCTAACTCCACGCCCTGGCGCAAATGTACATCCTTCTCTCAAATTAGGCAAAGAAAATGATAGATCCCAAGTAAACCAGGGAACATAAAGGGCTTCTGAGTTCAGACTCCACACTGTGTTTATCTTTGCACGCTTAACACAGACGCCCTGATCCTGCAAATTGGGTGAAAACTAGCACCATCCCAAGGCGGGGCTGGCTTCAACTTGGCCTTCAGTGTCCTCCCCTCTGGCACCATCTGGCCTTGTCGTCCACCTGCCCTGGCCGCAGGCTGGACACACACACCACATCAGCGTTTCTGCTGCCGCACTCCACCCGCATGCCCAGGGCCTCTTACCTCTGTCTAGTATGCAACTGCCTTCTAGTGAGCCTTCTTGGATAATCAGAACATCCCATGCATTGGCGGGGTGGAAGTACTGCTGTGCTCTGGTTCACTGAGTACTCTGGATAGTGGAGGGTGACGGAGAACATTTGGTGTCCACCTGTCTCTTTTTTTTTTTTTTTTTTCACACGGAGTCCTACTCTGTCTCCCAGGCTGGAGTGCAGTGGCACGATCTCGGCTCACTGCAACCTCTGTCTCCTGGGTTCAAGCGATTCTCTTGCCTCAGTCTCCCCAGTAGCTGGGACTTCAGGCACACAGCACCACGCCTGGCTCATTTTTGTATTTTTAGTAGAGATGGGGTTTCACCTTGTTGGCCAGGCTGGTGTCGAACTCCTGACCTTGGGTGATCCACCTGCCTTGGCTTCCCAAAGTGCTGGGATTACAGGTGTGAGCCATTGTGCCCGGCCTGGTGTCCATCTTACCAATGAAAGTTTTTTCTTTAAAGACAGAGTCTCCTGCTCTGCCCGCTCTGTTGCCCAGACTGGAGTGTAGTGGTGATCTCAGCTCACTGCAGCCTTGACCTTCTGGGCTCAAGCCATCCTCCCACCTAAGCCTCCTGAGTAGCTGAGACTATAGGCGCGTACCACCACGCCCAACTAATTGTATTTTTTGTGGAGATGGGGTCTTGCCATGTTGTCCAGGCTGGTCTCAAACTCCTGGGCTCGAGGGATCCTCCTACCTCCACCTCCCAAAATACTGGGATTACAGGTGTGAGCCATGGTGCTTGGCCAGATTGAATCTTTAGTTAAAAAACAAAAAATTCCCTGGTAGCATATATATATATATTTTTTTACCTTTCCTAGAGTCTTGCTGAGACAATGACAGAGGGAGTGCTACAGAATGGAGGATTCGGGTGAGGTGAGCCTCTGCTCACCAAAGTTTCTCACCACAAGGCGAGGGGTAGCGGTCTGGCTCACGTTCGTTTCCTCTTTGCAGCTGTTCACACAACCTTAGCAGTGAAAGGGGGCGTCCGCCTTGCTGTGCTGATAAGGTCACAGGGCATGTGATGTGACTCCTCTGAGGGCACACGGCACAGTCGTGGTCAACCTGGGATTTGAACCCAGACCTCTCGGCTCCCCGTCCAGCGTTTCTCTGGTGTGCCCAGCACCGGGGACACAGATCCCAGTTGGGCCCATCAGCTGGAGGCTCAGAGCCACAGCCTTCTATGGGCGATGCTTAGAAATGGCCTGTGGGGGCTGGGCGCAGTGGCTCATTCCTATAATCCCAGCATTTTGGGAGGCTGAGGCGGGCGGATCATCTGAGGTCAGGAGTTCGAGACCAGCCTGGCCAACATGATGAAACCCCGTCTGTACTAAAAATACAAAACAATTGACCAAGCATGGTGGCACATGGCTGTAATTCCAGCTACTCAGGAGGCTGAGGCAGGAGAATTGCTTGAACCTGGGAGGCAGAGGTTGCATTTAGCTGAGATTGTGCCACCGCACTCCAGCCTGGGCGACAGAGCGAGACTCCGTCTCAAAAAAAAAAAAAAAAAAGAAATGGCCCATAAGAGCTCTGACTGCATTCTTCTCTGTCCTTGAAGAGTCCAGCGTGTCTCCCCCTGACTCCCGGCTGTGTGCTGAGGCTGTGTCCCCTGTCCTTTGGCGAAGGAGTGGAGTTTGACCCCTTACCACCAAAGGAAGTAAGGTAAATACAGCAGGCCCCAATTTTATTCTTTTTTTTTTTTTTTTTTTTTTTACAATTTTTATTTTTTATTCCAGATATTCATGCTTGTTGTTATAAAAAATTAGTTAATTGCAAAAATGTGACAAAGATGATTAATAGTTTGGTGGGTCCTCTTTCTGTTTCTGCATTCTAACCCGTTAAATATATAGGCATGCTTTTAACATCAAAATGAAAATGAGATCGTGATTTGTATAAAGTTCTGCATTTTCTTTTTGCACTTCATGAATCATGGCCGTCAGAGGGTTACAATTTTGTCAAATATTAATTCTTCTTTCCAGAAGCTGCTGCCCCCTACTCCCTTGCCTGCCAACCCCCGCTCTGAGGTCCTTTAACCTTGTCTCAGAGTATAATTCACTAGCTAAGCACTGGCCTTCCTCTGGGGATTATCTCATCCAGCATTAGCCGGGGGCAAAGATGCACTGACTGACTCAGGTAAAGATAGGTCTTTTTAGAGAAAGGAGTTTTACTTTTGGTACCTGGTGGTTTGAGAGCTGGAGTTTCCGCTGCATCCACACAAAGGCCCTTTGACATGGAACAAAGGCGAGGTTCATCAGTTGGGAGGTGAGCAGTTCAGCCTTTTGTTCCTGTGGAGCTTGTGTTTTGAGCAAAATGGGGCCATGACTCCCACCAGCCTCTTAACTGCTTGCCTGCGGAGGAGAGACGAGATTTCCATTCCACTCACAGAAAAGAATACTGATTCTTACTCACCTGACCAGTGGGTAGGGCTGGTTGGAGGCAGTGCTGTTAGATGTGTCTGCATGTGACACTCATACACTTTTCAGTATCTACAAAGCTATAAGAATTCAGTAAAATGCATTAAAGCTTTTGCTTCTATAAGAAAACTAACTTCTGGGCCAGGCACAGTGGCTCACACCTAGAGTCCAGCATTCTGGGGGACTGAAGCAGGAGGATGGCTGGAGCCCAGGAGTTCGAGACCAGCCTGGGCAACAACAGTGAAACCCTGTCTCTACAAAAAATACAAAACTTATCTGGGAATGGTGATGCACGCCTGTGGTCCCAGCAACTCAGGAGCCTGAGGTGGGAGGATCGCTTGGGCCTGGGAGGTGGAGGCTGCAGTGAGCTGAGATCACACCCCTGCACCACTCCAGACTGAGCGACAAAGTGAGACTCCATCTCCAAAAAAAAAAAAAAAAAGAAAAAAGAGAAGAAAATCACTTCCAAAATTAAAAGAAAGACTTGAAAAAATTAAGTGCCTGAGGAACATAGATGCTAATTTATCTTATGGAAATCAAGATGATAATTGGCTTTCATTGGTAAGGTCAGACACCTGTGTTTGGGGAGGGTCCCCAAACCAAATGCCAAGGTGAACAAAGTGTTAATATTTGGTATAGCCAAACTTTCAGAACCAGCATTCTGGGTTCCTTTGTCCTCTCATTAACTAGCTGACAGGGTGGGCGCGGTGGCTCATGCCTGTAATCCCAGCACTCTGGGAGGCCAAGGCAGGAGGATCGCTTGAGCCCAGGAGGTTAGGACCAGCCTGGGCAATACAGGAAGTCCTCATCTTTACAAAGAATAAAAGATATGTTTAAAAAAAAAAAAATAAGAGGCCGGATGCAGTGGTTCATGTCTATAATCCCAGCGTTTTGGGAGGCTGAAGCAGGCAGATCACCTGAGGTTGGGAGTTCGAGACCAGCCTGGCCAACATGGTGAAACCCTGTCTCTACTAAAAACACAAAAATTACCCGGGCGTGGTGGTGGGCGCCTGTAATCCCAGCTACTCGGGAGGCTGAGGCAGGAGAATCGCTTGAACCCGGGAGGCGGAGCTTGCAGTGAGCCGAAATTGCACCACTGCACTCCAGCCTGGGTGACAGAGAGACACTCCATCTCAAAAAAAAAAAAAAAAAAAAAAAAAAAAAAAGGAAACGGAGGCTCGGAAGAGTGAAGTAACTTGGCTAAGGTCTTAAGCTCACACGAGTGGGAGCGGGATCCAGGGGCTGCTGCCTGCAGTGGCTACCAGTGATGCGGGATAAGCTTAGGAATCCTGCACCCCTGTGTTTAAATCCCAGCTCTGCTATTCAGCGGCGTTGTGACCTTCACCTCTGCACCTCGGTGTCCTCTCAGGGTTGTTGGGGAAATTAAGTTGGATCCCGTAAGTAAAGTACTTAGAAGGGTACCTGGCACATAGTAAGTACTCTGCGGACTCTGTGACCCTATTTCTACATGTGCGCCCCACAAATGACTCAGTCACGGTGGGGACCCCAAGCCCCTGGCTCAGAGGAGCGGCTTCACGCGGCCTTATGTCTCCCGCGCAGGTACACCTCCTCTGTCAAGTACGACTCCGAGCGGCACTTCATCGACGACGTGCACCTGCCCCTGGGCCTGGCGGTGGCCTCCTGCAGCCAGACGGTCACCTGCATCCCCAACGGCACCTGGCGCAGCTACAAGGCCGAGGTGCGCTTCGAGCCGCGCCACAGGCCCACGCGCTTCCTCAGCACCACCATCGTCTACCCCAAGTACCCCAAGACCGTCTACACCACCACCCTGGACTACAACTGCCGCAAGACGACGCGGAGGTTTCTGTCCAGCGTGGAGCTCGAAGCCACGGAGCTCCTGGGCGGCGACGACCTCTCCGACGACCGCTGACTCGGCTGGGCCGGGGTCGGACCGGCTGCTCCGCTGTCCTGCCCCCGACTGCCCTGGCCAAGCCGGGCGACCTTACCCTTCATGTCATTCCAGCCCCAGAGGAGTCTAACCTAGAGAGACCTCCAAGCCCGGCCGGGGGAAGAGAAAAAAAAAAAAAAATCACTGCCTCTCATAATTATTGAGATCTTTGTGTTGTGATGTTTAAGCTGTTTTTAGAGGGAGTATATGTCCTGGTTTGCTGCTGTGTTTCCCCAAAGCCTCAATCAGGTGAGGCAACAAAAAGACCACCGGGACCGCAGGAAAGCAGCAACCATCTGGGGTAGGGAGGGAGGAGGAGAGCTCTCCCTCCATGGCCAGTTTGTCCGAAGAAGAGGGTGGAAAAAGTGAGATTTTAGAAATTTCAGCCACGGGTGCCTTCACCGTGCAAAAGTGGTGCTAATTCAGTAAACGGGGACACCTGCGTGGGTTGGAGCTGTGGGGGGTTGAGTTCCGTTCCTTTGTTTTTAAATTTCCATCTCCGTTTATGTTTCCTGTTAACCTAAACTCTTGTAATTCTCTAAATCTTTTTTCATGATATCAAAAAAAAAAAAAAAAAAAAAAAATCCCAAACCACAATGTAAGATGCCTTAAAAAAAAAAAAAGGTTCGTGTTGCCGCTCTGGGAAGGCCAGGCCGGGGCCGCCAGGTGTGGCTTTGGCCCCGATTACTTCCTCGCCATCAGTTCCAAGCACAGGCTCTGAGAAAACGCCTCGAACCCTTGGCGTGTGCTGACCGTCCGCAGGCTTCCGTGAGTCTGGGACAGGTGTTTTGGCCTTTTGGAATATTTTCAGAATTACTTTCCCATTTTTTCATAAGGCAAAACGGAGCCGGAGGACCTTTTTTGAGAGAAACAGCTTTCTAAGAGTATGCTTGGAAAACACACTTTTTGGGGAGTCCGCGAGGGGAGTGGACACTTGGGACACGAACCGGTGGCCCTGGCTAAGACCTGCGGCCGCCCGGAGGAGGCAGACACCCATGATGACCTGGTTCATCATGAGAGGGGCCGGGGTTGACTCATTCTTAGGATTTCGATGGCGTCAGAATTGCAGAGGGATTTTGCTAGGGCCTTAAGTCTAATTCAAACAGCCAGGAAGGCCGGGCGCGGTGGCTGGAGCCTGTGGTCCCAGCTACTCGGAAACTGAGGCAGGAGGATCTCTTGAGCCTAAGAATTCGAGACCAGTCTGGAAACATAGTGAGCCTCCATCTCTAAAAAATATGGCAGAAAAAAAGGCGAGGAAATCCGTGTGCCCACCCGCCGACAGCAGACAAGGTGCATTCACAGTAGGGAGCGATGTCAAAGCCTGGCCGCTGTGGCTGCACGTCCCTCTTAGCCACCGCACAGGTGCAAGTGGCATTCGACTGCCGTGTTCCCAGGGACCATGAGAATTCGGCTGGCCCGGCCGGGCAGTGGTGGTGGCCCAGGGCCTGGTGGCTTCGGCTCTGCCTCCCGCCACCCCATCCTCCCCCAGCCCCTTCTTCTTGGGACCTCCTGCCAACCCCTGTGGTGTCTGAGTAAAGAAAGTGGCAGATGGTTTTACTGTTTTCTTCCAAGATTGGAAAGAACAAACTAGATATTTCCTTTGAATACATCCAAATGATGTCAAGTGCCCGAGGGTCACCGGGCACCGTGAGCTCCGCTCCTCTGCGGCTCCGGGTTTCTGTGGACGGCTTCCATCTGTCCCGAAAGCAGAAGCGAGAGCTCCGTGGTGCCCCGGGGCCACAGCAGCAGGTGCGGTGATAATTGCCGTCGTGTGCAGTCGCTGGAGGCCTGGAGAGCCACGTTGTCCTCTGCAGACCACAGCGTCCGTCCGCGGTGCCCCTAACCAATGCGAGCACCCTGTGGACACAGCCTGGGGTCCACCCGTGGTCTGCGCTTGCCGGGCTGAAGCTCGGCTGGGACCCAGTGAGGGGGCACCCTGGCACCCATGGTATCCTCAGTCACGTGCAGAGCAAAAAATGCTTCCTGTGTTTGGAAGAGCAAGTGACGCAGCATGTATTGATAAAAATGGATTTTCTGTCTGATTTCATGCTGTGGTCATTTAAGTGGTCAATGTTTTTTTGTTTGTTTTTTTTTTTTTTGAGACGGAGTCTCACCCTGTTGCCCAGGCTGGAGTGCAGTGGCACGATCTCGGAGTACTGCAACCTCTGCCTCTCGGGTTCAAGGGATTCTCCCGCCTCAGCCTCCTGAGTAGCTGGGACTACAGGCGCTCACCACCACGCCTGGGTAAGTTTTGTATTTTTAGTAGAGACGGGGTTTCACCATGTTGGTCAGGCTGGTCTCGAACGCCTGACCTTGTGATCCACCCGCCTCGGCCTCCCAATAACTTTTAAGTTATGTTAGCGGGATCCTCAAGGCCTTGCCCTGCCCCATGGAAACACTTGCTTGGATGAGCTCAGGAAACAGTACTGGCTGCGTGGCAGGCGTGGGCGTTGCGTGGGAGGACGTGGCCTTTGAACACCGCTGTGTTCTCAGACGTCCTTAGGAGATTTTTTTGGGTCTTATGGGGACTGTATTAAGTTCAGGCAAATCATGCTAGGTGTGGAGAGAGTCTGAAATATGTCAGTAAAGTAAGTAGGAGTGAGCGATTGTGAATGTGTAATGCAAATGGAAAACCAGGTTTTATTGTGTTAAGTTATTCACCAGGGAACCAACTGTAGTTCTTTCTAATCCTCTTTCTCTCCAAACCTGCTTTGCTGAACGTTGCAGAAAAGGAAGTGTGTGGAGAGAAAGAGAGCGTTTCAGGTGGGTCAGAGGACGCCATCCACAGTGGATTCATGTTCGTTTGCAGGGTGGAAGCAGTGATTTTTAAGACCACTGATTAAAAACAAACATCCCTCAGCGTATCTGAGAGATGCTGTTTATTTGTTAATGAAAAAGCTTTTTTCTCCGTCTCTTAAATAGTGGCTTTCATGTAATAAGGATATTTTTAGTGAAAAGTTGTTTTCCTTGCAAATTACAGACCTTTTTAAAAAACAATTTGAGCGAGTACCTTTTCATTTGACACTTTTACTGTTTCTAACCTTAGGAAAGCAGAACAGCGTCTGGCAGACACAACGTTTTCAGTTTACCTTTGACACCTGCCCCACTCCATTTCGCTTTGTGACGTCTTCATTTAACAATAAATTATCTGAAAAAACAAAACTTAGAGAGATGCTTCTGTTTTTAAAGTAGTGATGACTGGGAAGTAATTATGTCCCGGAGATGCAGCTCCGTCTTGAATGCTGATCCGCCCTGTTGACTTTGGATTCACCGCAGTTCAGCGAATGCCTCTATTTTATCTACCGTTGCTTATATAGGAACATGTACTCAGCACTGATCCTGCCCTGAGGCAGATTCACATAGCATTTCTGCCTTTCTCTGCAGGTGTCCCACACAATTCTTCCCTGTGGTGGGTGAGTCCTGGGTCTAGGGGTAACAGCACAGGGATCCACCATCTCCCCTCGCTCCTGCCTGAGACCTCCTGGCTGCTGCTCCTGAGGCTTTATTAGATGTTTCTTTCTTAAAAACCTCTGTTCTTTAAAGACTCCGTTAAGAAAACGTAAGTCAGAGAGTGGGAGAAAATACTCACATCTGACAAAGGACTTGTATCTAGAATATGTAGAGAACTCTTTAAGTCAACATTTCTTTTTCTTTTTCTTTTTTTTGATTTGGAGTCTGGCTCTGTCGCCTAGGCTGGAGTGCAGTGGTGCGATCTCAGCTCACTGCAAGCTCTGCCTCCCAGGTTCACGCCATTCTCCTGCCTCAGCCTCCTGAGTAGCTGGGACTACGGGCACCTGCCATCTCGCCCGGCTAATTTTTTATATTTTTAGTAGAGATGGGGTTTCACCGTGTTAGCCAGGATGGTCTCCGATCTCCTGACCTCGTGATTGGTCTGCCTCGGCCTCCCAAAGTGTGGGTATTACAGGTGTGAGCCACCACGCCCGGCCAGCATTCTTTTTTTGAGACAAGGTCTCGTCTGTCACCCAGACAGTGGTGCAATTATGGATTAACTTCCACGTCCTGGCCCCACGCCATCCTCAGCCTCCTGAGTAGCTGGGACTACAGGCACGTGCCACCATGCCTGGCTAATTTTGTTGTATTTTTGTAGAGATGGAGTTTCTCTGTGTTGCCCAGGCTGGTCTTGAACTCCTGGGTTCAAACGATCCTCCCACCTCAGCCTCCCAGAGTGCTGGGGTTACAGCCGTGAGAACAACCCTATTAAAAATGAGCAAAAGACTTGAACAGACAGTTCATAAAAGAAGATACATGGATGGAAAATAAGTGCATGAAAAGATGTTCAAAACCATTAGATATCAGGGAAATGCAGATTAAAGCTAAGGTTAAATATAATTTGATACTTATCTATGAGAAATGAAAATGTAGGTCCACCAAAATGCTTGCACACAATAAAGTGACTGGTCATTCTGTTGATAGCCATATGCTAAAGGAACCAAAATGTCCATCCATCAACAGAATAACTGATAAACAAAGCTATAGTGTATATTAATATAGATACTAGAATACTATTTAGACCAGGCACAGTGGCTCACACCTGGAATTCCAGCACTTTGGGAGGCTGAGGTGGGAGGATCACCTGAGGTCAGGAGTTCGAGACCAGCCTGACCAACATGGTGAAACCCCGTCTCTACTAAAAACACAAGAATTAGCTGGGCGTGGTGGTGCGCGCCTGTAATCCCAGCTACTCGGGAGGCTGAGGCAGGAGAATCACTTGAACCCAGGAGGTGGAGGTTGCAGTGAGCTGAGATTGTGCCATTGCACTCCAGCCTGGGCAACAAGAGGGAAACTCTGTCTCAAAAAAATATATGTATATATGCACACATATATACAAAATGGAATACTATTTAACAATACAAAGGAATAAATTGCTGATACACGTAATATTGTGGGTGACTCTCGCAGACACAATGCTGACAGGCACCAAAGGATGCATATAGTATGATGATTCCACTTATGAGATTCTAAAACAGGCAAAAGGATTGGTGGTTGAAAAGAATTAGACTAATGGTTGCCTAGCTGTGTGTGTGGTGGTTGGTGACTTACTGGGAAGGAACATGAGGATTATTTCGATGGAATTGAGATGTTTCAGATCCTGATGGGGGAGGGTACATGGGAATCTGTTAAGCCAAATACAGGAGGAATTTAGTTTACAGTTTAATTTTGAAGCAAAGATGATAACAATCTGATATGGGTTGGCTGTGTGTCCCCACCCAAATCTCATCTTGAATTGTCATCCCCATAAGCCCCACAAGTCAAGGGAGAGACCCGGTGGAGTGGTTGGATCGTGGGGCAGCTCCCACTATGCTGCTCTCGCGATAGTGAGTGAGTTCTCACGAGATCTGATGGTTTCTTAAGGGGCTCTTCCCCCTGGGCTCAGCATTTCTCCTTCCGGCTGCCGCGTGAGGAAGGTGTCTTGCTGTCCCTCCACATTCTGCCACGATTGTAAGTTTCCTGCGGCCTCCCCAGCCACGCTGAACTGTGAGTTAAACCTCTTTCCTTTCTAAATTACCCAGTCTCAGGCAGTTCTTCACAGCACCGTGAAAACAGACTAATACACAACCCCTTTCCCAAACAAACCCCCTTTTGGTTGTTGACAGAAGATGCGATGAATGCCTATATTTATAAAGCAAAGGGGCTGATAGAAAAATATGGGATTTAGAATAAAGCATGTGAGAAAATTTTTTTCTTTTTTTTCTTTCTTTTTTTTTTTTTTTGAGTCTCGCTGTATCACTGGAGTATGGTGGTGTGATCTCGGCTCACTGCAAGCGCTGCCTCTCGGGTTCAGGTGTTTCTTGTGCCTCAGCCTCCCGAGCAGCTGGGATTACAGGCACCTGCCGCCACGCCTGGCTAATGTTTGTATTTTTAGTAGAGACGGGGTTTCACCATGTTGGCCAGGCTGGTCTCAAACTCCTGACCTCAAGTGATCCGCCCACCTCGGCCTCCTAAAGTGCTGGGATTGCAGGCATGAGCTGCTGTGCCTGGCCGAAATTTTTCCTTTTGAAGGAAATGGTATCATGATCTAACATTTAGAGGGAGAGATGCAGGCTCACTCTATGTATCAGGTATATTTTTGCTATTAGCATGAATTGTAATAATTAGGAGTATGCTGAAGCTCCATAGTTAACTAAATTGTACTTGCTTAAAGCAGGTGTCTTTAAAAGTTCTTTTAGAAAAGTATTTATTTTTATAGATTTAGGGGGTACGGATGCAGTTTTGTTACATGGATATATTATATAGTGGCCAAGTCTGGGCTTTTGGTATACCTGTCACTCAAATAGTGTCCATTGTACCCAAAAGGTAATTTCTCGTCTCTCGCCCTCCTCCCACCTCCCCACCTTTTCAAGTCTCCAGTCTCTCTTACTCCACCACCCTGTGCACACATGGTTTAGCTCCGACTTTTACATGAGAACATGTGGTGTTTGACTTTGTTTCTGAGTTGTTTCACTTGTGATGATGGCCTCCAGCTCCAACATGTTGCTGCAAAAGACATGGTTTTATTCTCTTTTTTTATGGCTGAGGGGTATCCCATGGTATGCATTTGCCATATTTTCTTTATTCAGTTGCCCGTGGGTGAGCGCTTGGATTGAATCCGTGTCTTTGCTATTGTGAGTTGTGCTGCGTTGGACTTGCGAGTGTGGGTGTCTTTTGGATAGAACAGTTTCTTTTCTTTTGGGTGGACACCCATGGTGGGATTGCCGGGTAGAAAGGTAGCTCTACTTTTGGTTCTCTGAGAACTCTCCATGCCGTTTTTCTTGAGGGTTGTGCTGATTTACGTTCCCACCAGTAGAGTGCAGGCCTTCCCTCTTCTCTACGTCCTCGCCAACATCTTTTGTTTGGTTGACTTTGTAGAAATTCTCCCCTGGTAATATGTATACAGACTTTAATAATTGATTGTTCTTTTGGCTCATCTGTTCTTCTCCAATGAGTTAGTGTTACTGGTATAATAAAAACAGGAATTAAGAATCAAAAAATAATTTAAAAAAAAAAAAAAAAACGGCCTGGTGCACTGGCTCACACCTGTAATCCCAGCACTTTGGGAGACCGAAGTGGATGGATCACTGGAGGCCAGGAGTTCAAGACCAGCCTGGCCAATATGGTGAAACCCCATCTCTACTAAAAAATACAAAAATTAACTGGGCATTGGTGGCGAGCACCTGTAATCCCAGCAACTCCAGAGGCTGAAGCAGGAGAATCACTTGAACCAGGGAGGCGGAGGCTGCAGTGAGCCGAGATCACAGCACTACACTCCAGCCTGGGCAACAGAGTGAGACTCCATCTCAAAAACAAACAACAAACAGACAAAAAATCCTTTCTTCTCAAAGTGTATACTTTGTCAAAATTGTCCAGCTGAGATCTGTGGGCCATGTGCTGTGGTGCATGCCTGTATTCCCAGCACTCTGGGAGGCTGAGGGAGGTGGATTGCTTGAGCCCAGGAGTTTGAGACCAGCCTGGTCAACATGAAAAAAACCTTGTTTCTACAAAAAATACAAAAATTAGTTGAGCGCAGTGGCGTGCACCTGTAGTCCTAGCTACTTGGGAGGCTGAGGTGGGAGAATCGATTGAACCTGGAAGGTGGGGGTTGCAGTGAGCCGAGATCACACCACTGCACTCCAGCCTTGGCAACAGGGCAAGACCCTGTCTCAAAAAAAAAAAAAAAAAAAAAAAATTTGTGCATTCTAATGTAATTTTTGTCTCAAAGAACATGGAGAGTCATCCAAAGGGTTTATCTTGTCCACTTCACAGATAGAGCCAATTTACCAAGACAGCAGTATTACAGTAGGGCAATAGCTTAACAAACACAGAGCCAGCTAAGCAGAAGAACAGGAGTTATTATTACTCAAATCCACCTCTGAAAATTCAGAGGCTAGAGTTTTGTTTGTTTGTTTGTTTGTTTTTAGACAGAGTCTCGCTGTGTTGCCCAGGCTGGAGTGCAATGGTGCAATCTCGGCTCACTGCAACCTCTGCCTCCCAGGTTCAAATGATTCTCCTGTCTCAGTCTCCTGAGTAGCTGGGATTACAGGCACCCACCACCATGTCTGGTTAATTTTTGTATTTTTAGTAGAGATGGGGGTTTCACCATGTTGTCCAGGCTGGTCTCTAATCCACCTGCCTCAGCCTCCCAAAGTGCTGGGATGACAGGCGTGAGCCACTACACCTGGTGCTGAGTCATAATTTATAATCTGTGGCTAATTTGTTAGTTTCACAAAGGCAGTGTGGTCCCCACGCCAGGAGGGGGTCTGTTTGGGGTAGGGGTTGTTATCATTGTTTCATTGTTTGTTTGTTTTCGAGACAGGGTCTTGTTCTGTGTCCCAGGCTAGAGCACAGTGGCACGATCTCAGCTTACTGCAACCTCTGCCTCCTGAGTAGCTGGGCCTACAGCGCTTGCCACCACACCTGGGTAATTTCTGTATTTTTTGTAGAGGCGGAGTTTCACCATGTTGCCCGGGCGGCTCTCGAACCCTTGGGCTTAGGTGATTCACCTGCCTCAGCCGCCCGAAGTGTTGGGATTACGGGCCCATTCTTAAAGTGCTCTTTCTAAAACACAAAAAAATTCCTATTATTAAAAATAAAAATCATTCATATTCTCCCCAACCATTGCTAAATTTTTGGAGAACTGCAGCTTTTAGTGGTGGTCAGAATGGAGCAGTCTAAGGTAATATGTTGCTTTTAGACTAAGTACTATTCTCAGGCTCATAATGGTGTAGTCGTTGAATCAAGACAGAGCGTGAAGGGGCTTTTTTTTTTTTGTTGTTGTTGTTCTTTGTGTTTGCCGGCTTCCTTTTCAGAATGAGAAAGGGGCCTTGGGCGTGTCAAACCAGTTGCTGGTAATTACAAATTACTCCTTTTCTCTAGAAGGCTTTGGGCTTTGTTTAGGTAATAAGCTGGGAAGTACAAGTAACAGGATGTTCCCAATGCCGGCACACCACCTTCCCCACCCCAAGAATTCTTACAAAGCAAGAAGGGTCCATAAAGCTGGAGTGAATTGCTTCATTTGATTCAGGTGTTAATCGTATCCACTCACTTTCAAAAGGAGATGGGGGTAGCTACAAGACGACGTGACAGAGGCACAAAAACCCTGTCTGTTGGTTGCTGTGAACCTCCTGGTTTTTGGAAAACTGACCCATTTTAGAGTTCAGGGTGACCACCGGGCACTTGCCACGAGCGACTTCGTTTTGCTCGCTCTGGCCTGTTCGGCCTAGTGTAGGAGGTTAGTCCAAATGGCCTCCTGTAAATTTTTTTACCCTAGTATAAGGAAGTGAGCCCCTAAAAGACGCTTTTTCTCAGGACTAAACTCGAAGAGGACTTTACTACCACCTGTATCTACACAGTGGACACAAAGTCAAAGATCCTCACATTGACCCAATGCCATTTCTTTTTCTCTTTTTCTCTTTGAATTGAGATGGAGTCTTGCTCTGTCACCCAGGCTGGAGTGCAGTGGTGCCATCTCAGCTCACCGCAATCTCCACCTCCTGCCTCAGCCTCCTGAGTAGCTGAGATTACAGGCACCCACCACCACACCCAGCTAATTTTTGTATTTTTAGTAGAGATGGGGTTTCGCCATGTTGGCCAGGTTGGTCTTGAACTCCTGACCTCAGTTGATCCACCTGCCTCGGCCTCCCAAAGTTCTGGGATGATAGGTGTGAGCCACCGCGTCCGGCCCCAATGCCATTTCCTATTTGGCTCTTAGGAAAGGCAAAGAGGACATTTAAAACTGGGAGTAACCATAGTAGAATGAGTACACACAGACTTTGAGCCAGAATACCTGGGTTCAAATCCCAGCTTCACCACTTATTAGCTGTGTGACCTTGGGCAAGCCCCTTAAACTCCCTGTAGAACAGGCAATGGCAAGAGCTCTTTTCTCCTAGAGATGTGGTGAGGATTAAACGAGTTGATATACGCAAAGTGCTTAGAACAGTACCTGGTGTGAGTTAAAAGCTATATGAATGTTTATTGTTTTAATTATATTTTGGTTTATAATTTCACTTCAAAAACATACTCAAAACACTAGAAAATTACACTAAATGTGCATACAAGGATATTCATTGCAAAGTTGTTTAGAATAGTCAAAAAAAAAAAAAAAAAAAAGGGCTGGGCGCAGTGGCTCATGCCTGTAATCCCAGCATGTTGGGAGGCCAAGACAGGTGGATCACAAGGTCAGGAGTTCGAGACCAGCCTGACCAACATGGTGAAACCCCATCTCTATGAAAAATACAAAAATTAGCTGGGCGTGGTGGCTGAGGCAGGAGAATCACTTGAACCTGGGAGGCGGAGGTTGCAGTGAGCAAAGATCGCACCACTGCACTCCAGCCTGGGCAACAGAGCGAGACTCCATCTCAAAAAAAAGAAGAAAACAAAAAAAAAGGAAACTAGATTTCCGCAGATAGGGAATTGAATAAACAGTTCCTACAATGCAGTACTAGGCAAACATCACAAATTATGATGTGGATGTCAGTTTAGTGATTTGGAAAGATATCCACACCATATATAATAATATATAATATATATAATATATATATAATGTATACATATATAGGCCGGGCACAGTGGCTCAAGCCTGTGATCCCAGCACTTTGGGAGGCCGAGATGGGCAGATCACGAGGTCAGGAGATCGAGACCATCCTGGCTAACACTGTGAAACCCCATCTCTACTAAAAATACAAAAAAAATTAGCCGGGCGAGGTGGCGGGCACCTGTAATCCCAGCTACTCGGGAGGCTGAGGCAGGAGAATGGCGTAAGCCCGGGAGGCGGAGCTTGCAGTGAGCTGAGATCCGGCCACTGCACTCCAGCCTGGGCAACAGACTGAGACTCTGTCTCAAAAAAAAAAAAAAAAAATATATATATATATATGTATATATATTTTTCCTCCGAGATGGAGTCTCGCTCTGTTGCCCAGGCTGGGGTGCCATGCCGTGATCTCAGCTCACTGCAACCTCTGCCTCCCGGGTTCACGCCATTCTCCTGCCTTAGCCTCCCGAGTAGCTGGGACTACAGCCGTGCACCACCACACCTGGCTAATTTTTTTGTATTTTTAGTAGAGACAGGTTTTTACCATGTTGGCCAGGCTGATCTTGAACTCCTGACCTCAAGTGATTTGCCCATCTCGGCCTCCTGAAGTGCTGGGATTGCAGGTGTGAGCCACCATGCCTGGACACCAAGTCATATTTTTTAAGAAAATTATTTTAAAAAAATTTATATATTGTTATCCCATTAATTTTCTTTTTCTTTTTCTTTTTCTTTTTTTTTTTGAGACGGAGTTTTGCTCTTGTTGCCCAGGCTGGAGTGCAGTGGTGCGATCTTGGCTCACCGCAACCTCTGCCTCCCGGGTTCAAGCGATTCTCCTGCCTCAGCCTCCCAAGTAGCTGGGATTACAGGCGCCCGCCACCACACCTGGCTAATTTTGTATTTTCAGTAGAGACGGGGTTTCTCTATGTTGGTCAGGCTGGTCTCAAACTCCCGACCTCAGGTGATCCACCTGCCTTGACCTCCCAAAGTGCTGGGATTACAGGTGTGAGCCACCGTGCCCGGCGTTAATTTTTAAAATGTTTTGTAGAGACAGGGCCTCCTTTTTGTTGCCCAGGCTGGTCTTGAACTCCTGGCCTCAAGAAATCCTCAAAGAGCAGGGGTTGAGCCACCATGCCTGGCCATATTTATTTATTTTATTTTATTTTTTAGAGCTAGGGTCTTGCTCTGTTATCCAGGCTGGAGTGCAGTGGTGCAGCTATAGCTTGCTGCAAACTTGAACTCCTGGCCTCAAGTGATTGATTCTCCCACATCAGCCTCCCAAAGTGCTGGGGTTACGGACATGAGCCAACACACCTGGCAATTTTGTTTTCCTGTACTTAGGTATATTAATAGAAAAGGCTGGAAGGATGAATCCAAACAGATGAGGCTATCTCTCTCCTGATGGTGGGACTAGTCGGTGTTTTTAAAAACTTTTTTTTTTTTTTTTTTTTGAGACAAAGTCTCGCTCTGTCGCCCAGTCTGGAGTGCGGTGGCACGATCTCAGCTCACTGCAACCTCCACCTCCTTGGTTCAAGTGATTCTCATGTGCCACTACACCCTGCTAATTTTTGTATTTTTTGTAGAGATGGGGTTTCACCATGTCGGCCAGGCTGGTCTCGAACTCCTGACCTCGAGCGATCTGCCCGCCTTGGCCTCCCAAAGTGCTGAGATTACAGGCATGTGCCATCATGCCTGGCCTCCTAAAACTTTTTTTTTTTTTTTGCTTCTCTGTATTTTCTAGTTTGCCTCACTACCTGTGCATTTCTTGAAAAGTAAGATCTGAGTGAACATCACATTGTTTCTGGTGATCTAAGTGTAGAGAAACCAGATAATTAAATGGTTAATGTGTCTGTCACTTAGACCAGGGTCAGGAACTGGGAAGAATGAGATTTTATGCTTTTAGCAAGCTAACAAGTTAGCCTGCTACAATTTCTTTTCTTTTCTTTTCTTTTTCTTTTTTTTTTTTTTTGAGACGGAGTCTTGCTCTGTTGCCCAGGCTGGAGTGCAATGGTGCGATCTCGGCTCACTGCAGCCTCCGCCTCCTGGGTTCAAGCGATTCTCCTGCCTCGGCCTCCTGAGTAGCTGGGATTACAGGCACCCTACACCATGCCAGGATAGTTTTTGTATTTTTAGTAGAAATGGGGTTTCACCATATTGGTCAGGCTGGTCTGGAACTCCTGACGTCTTGATCCCCCCACCTTGGCCTCAAAGTGCTAGGATTATAGGTGTGAGCCACTGTACCTGGCCGCCCGCCACAATTTCGTGGATGTTAGCTAAAGACAGGAGACTCTGGGGCCAGAGACAAAGGATGTTTATTAGTCACAGCAACAGCACTAGCCGGAGTGTTTGCAGTTGTGCTGGTTTCCTCAGAATCATTTCCTACAGGGTGACAGGAAGAGTCTCTGGGTGACACGAGAACAGAAGGGTTTAGGTTACAGCAGAGGAGCTCTGAGCCCAGGAACCAGGATCTTCTGTAATCATTGAAGCTAATCAGCCCTTTGCTCTGGAGGGAGACACGATCTCTATCTTCCAAGGCTATTCATCCTATGAAAGAGGGTCTGAATCAAAGGTAGTCAGTGGGGACGTGGAGAAACGTAAGCAGAGTGAGAATTCCGTATGGGGAATTGTGTCCCAATAACCAGAGCCTCTCGCAGTGAGTGAGCCTAGAATCATCTGGGGACTTGGTTAAACTATGGGTTCTGGGCCGGGCGCGGTGGCTCAAGCCTGTAATCCCAGCACTTTGGGAGGCCGAGGCGGGCGGATCACAAGGTCAGGAGATCGAGACCACAGTGAAACCCCGTCTCTACTAAAAATACAAAAAATTAGCCGGGCGCGGTGGCGGGCGCCTGTAGTCCTAGCTACTCAGGAGGCTGAGGCAGGAGAATGGCGTGAACCCAGGAGGCGGAGCTTGCAGTGAGCCGAGATCGCGCCACTGCACTCCAGCCTGGGCAACAGCGTGAGACTCCGTCTCAAAAAAAAAAAAAAAAAAAAAAAACAAAAAAAAACTATGGGTTCTGATACAGTAGGTCTGATTTGCAGCGGGGACTTGAGAATCCACTAACAAGGGAGTTTCTTTTGAAAACATTTTGTTAATTTTATTTATTTTCTTGAGAGAGTCTTGCTCTGTTGCCCAGGTGGGAGTGCAGTGGCGTGATCTTGGCTCACTGTAGCCTCAACTTCCCAGGTTCAAGCTATCCTCCCACTTCAGCCTCCCATGTAGCTAAGCCTATAGGCAAACGCCACCACACCTGGCTAATTTTATTTTTTTTAGAGGCAGGATCTCACCATGATGCCCAGGCTGGTCTTGAGCCCCTCGACTCAAGGGATCCTCCCACCTCGGCTGCCCAACGTGCTGGGATTACGGGTGTAAGCCACTGCACCTGGCTGCTTTTAAAAAAAATATTTATTGTCTGGGCATGATGGCTCACGCCTGCCATCCCAGCCCTTTGGGAGGCTGAGGTGAGTGGATCACCTGAGGTCAGGAGTTCAAGACCCGCCTGGCCAACATGGTGAAACCCCATCTCTACTGAAAATACAAAAATTAGCAGGGCGTGGCGGCGTTCACTTGTAATCCCAGCTATTTGGGAGGCTGAGGCACGAGAATCACTTGAACCCAGGAGGTGGAGGTTGCAGTGAGCCAAGATCGCGCCACTGCACTCCAGCCTGGGTGACAGAGAGAAGCTCGTCTCAAAACAAAAAACAAAGAAAAGTTTATTAATTTTTAGAAACAGGGTCTCGCTCTGTCACCCGGGCTGGAGTGCAGTGGTGTAACCATAGCTCGCTGTAACCTGGAGCTCCTGGGCTCAGTTGATCCTCCTGCCTCAGCCTCCTGAGGAGCTGGGAGGGCCAACTAATTGTTTTTTTTTTTCTTTTTGTAGAGGTGGGTTCTGGCTGTGTTGCCCATGCTGCTCTCTAACTCACGGCCTCAAGTGATCCTCCCACTTCAGCCTTCCAATGTGCTGGGACTACAGGCATGAGCCGCCGTGCCCCACTAACAAGAGAGTTTCTAACAAGCCCCTGTCCTGTTGGTTCTTCTGGTCCCAGGACCACATTTTGTGCAGTGCAG
The DNA here is from genome assembly GCF_037993035.2 of Macaca fascicularis. Lineage (NCBI taxonomy): Eukaryota > Metazoa > Chordata > Mammalia > Primates > Cercopithecidae > Macaca > Macaca fascicularis. Next base: position 611,706 of record NC_088390.1, on the reverse strand, counting down.
TCTTAGGCTCCCGTCCTCAGCGGTAAGGCGTGGGCAGGAGCTGCAGGCAGAGGCTGCCGAGCACAGCCTGGAAGTACAGCTGTGGGATGGTGGAATGACGTACAAGCCTGTCCAGTGAAGGTCAGAGGGGATGTCAGTGGTGTCAGAGGCCAGCTTAGACCATGGAAAACCACATAGTGTGGCCACGAGGTCTGAGACAATGGGGGCCCTCGGGAGCCCGGGTTGGTGGAAGTTTCTGCCTCCCAGACCCCTCCTCTTCTGGCCACAATTCCCAGGAACCTTCTTTCTTCCAGCACCTCTTCTTCCATTCCACTGACCCCACTGACAAGCCCCACTGGACTACTTCCTCCCATTGCTGCCTTGGTCTATCTCCTCCCATTGCTGTTGACCCCTGTGGGGGTGTGGCTTGGCTCCCACCTGCTGAGGTCTTAGATACTGCAGGGCAGTAATTAAGAGCAGGATCTTTGGAACCAGCCAGCCCGGGTGTGACATCCCAGCTTCTCCTCTAAATCCTGGTGTGACCCTGGGCGAGTCACTTTCCCAGTCTGTGCCCATTTCCTTGGGCATGATGGGAATTATAGCATCTTGCACCTCAAACGTCGTGGAGCTGAAATAAAGTCATGTAGTTCGATGGCCAACACCGTGCCTGGGCAGAGGAGGTGCCACATAAACAGGGACTGTTAGTATCATTCTGGCAGCAACACAGAGAACTGCGTATTTAGCAGTTGCTTGATACATATCTCCTAAAAGACAATTGGAGACCTCAGAGCAATTCTCTTAGGAATTGTGTAATTCTAGCAGTCACCCCTCTCTAAGCCTAAGTTGTAAAATGGAAATAATTTCTACTGCAAAGGGAGCGAATGAGATAGAAGAAGCTATAAACTATAAAATGCCATAAGATATTATAGCTACAATTAAAGGTGGGGTCTCTCACAGAGGGAGGCACCTCGAGGCTCGACTGGACTCCACCTGCTTCCAAGTGCACTCACGTGGCTGCTGGCAGGCCTCAGGTCCACCACGCTGGTGGAGGGAGACATCATTTCTTCCCAGGGGGGCCCACGACACCGCAGCTGGCTTTCCCCAGAGCAAGTTCCCGGAGAGAAGGGAAGAGGTTGAGTGTGTCAGGCCAGGCACGGTGGCTCACGCCTGTAATCCCAGCACTTTGGGAGGCTGAGGCAGGAGGATCGCCTGAGCCCAGGAGTTTGAGACCAGCTTGGGCAGCGTGGTGAGACCGTGTCTCTACAAGAAATACAAAACTTAGCCAGGTGTGGTGGTGTGTGTCTGTGCTTCCAGCTATTCAGGAGGCTGAGTTGGGAGGATCACCTGAGCCTGGGGTGGTTGAGGCTACAGTGAGCTGTGGCTACGCCACTGAGCTCCAGTCTGGGCAACAGGGCGAGACTATGTCTCAAAAAAAAAGAAAAAAGAAAAGTAAAAAGTGTGTCACATGGAAACCAGGGCCTCCCCCATTCCCTCTCTCTCTCTCTCTCTCTTTCTGTCTCTTGCTAATAAATAGACTTTATTTTTGTATTTTTGAGACAGAGTTTCACTCTACCACCCAGGCTGGAGTGCAGTGGCGGGATCACGGCTCACTGCAGCCTCAACCTACAGGCTGATGGTCCTCCCACCTCAGCCTCCCAAGGAATTGGGACTCAAGGCACACGCCGGCATGCACAGCTAAATTTTTTTATTTTTTGTAGAGACAGGGTTTCACTATGTTGCCCAGGCTGGTCTTGAACTCCTGGACTCAAGTGGTTCTCATGCCTCAGCCTCCTGAAGTGTTGGGATTACAGGCATGAGCGACCACATGGGGCCTTGGTACCTTACGATGAACTCAAGTCCGTAGTTTACATGAGGGTTCACTCTTGGTGTATATTTTAAGGGTCTGGACAATGGTGTGACGACATTTAACTCCCATCTTGGCATCATACGGAATAGTCTCGTCGCCCTAAAAATCCCGGGCTCTACCTACCCATTGCTCCTCATCCTCCTCCTGAACACAATCTCTTTTTGTAACTTCCTCTTGGAAGTGATATTCCATCACTTTTGCCATATTCTGTTCACTAGAAAGAGCCGATAGGTTCAACCCACATTCAAGAGACCAGCATGAACACCAGGAGACAGAGATCCTTGGGGGCCACTGATCACGCCAGCCGCACAAAGGCGGCCACATCCCTGAGCCTGTCTTCCTGTGTGGTCCGCGGTGGATGTCCACGAGGCTTGCACCGGAGCGTCTTGTTCCTGAGTCTCACCACTGCCTGTGTGTGCACGAAGCATCTCGGTGCCAGGAAACCCAGAGTCTTCTCGTGCTGGGGTCTCCTATTCTGAGCTGGTCATGTGGGCACATTCTAGCCATGTGACTAGCTTGAAAGGTGGAAACTCAGGTGCCACCAAAACCAGGTGCAAATCATAACCCCAGATGTTAGCACTGAACAGTGCTGATGGGCTGGCACACTCTGCTCCGAAACAACTCACGGACCTGTGATGGCAGAGTGCTGTTTGTCTTTATAAGATTCCGTAGCAATGGCCAAGGGTCTGTAGTGTTGGAGATAAGTATGTAGTCAATCCAGGTCAACTGAGATGGACTCATGCCATGTAGGCCACTCCCATGACCCTTGATCAGAGGCTTTTAAAAAAAAAAAAAATATATATATATATATATATATTTTTTTTTTTTTTTGAGACAGGGTCTTACTCTGTCACCCAGGCTGATTGTATGGCATGATCTCGGCTCACTGCAGCCTCCGCCTCCCAGGCTCGAGTGATCCTTCTACCTCAGGCTTCCAAGTAGCTGGGACTGTAGGCATGTACCACCATGCCCTGCTAATGTTTGTAGAGATGGGGCTTTGCTATGTTACCCAAGCTGGTCTCTTAACTCCTGGACTTGAGCAATCCACCTGCCTTGGCCTCCCAAAGTACTGGGATTGCAGGCATGAGCTGCCACACCTCACCAAAAATGAATCATTCTTGCTAGGTCACTGGATGGGGTATGAAAAAACAAAAATAAATAAAAGTGAATCATTCTTGACAGGTCATTGGGTGGGTTATAAAAAATCTAAAAAGTGAAAATTAGAAAGAATCATTCTTCATTTGGAAGGCAATGGACGAATCTGTTCTACTTGTCTCTTCAGGGAATCACTGTATTCTGTGCAGACTCTGGATTGGCCGGGCACAGTGGCTCACGCCTGTAATCCCAGCACTTTGGAAGGCTGAGGCGGGCCGATCGCTTGAACTCAGGAGTTTGAGACTAGCCTGGGAAACATGGCAAAATCCCATCTCTACCAAAAAATACAAAAATTAGCCAGGGATAGTGGTGTGCGCCTGTAGTCCCAGCTACTCAGGAGGGTGAGAGGGGAGGATCACTTGAGCTTAGGAGGTGGAGGTTGCGGTGACCCAGATTGTGCCACTGCACTGCAGCCTGTGTGACAGAACAGACCGTGTCTCAGACAGAGGAGAGACAGACAGAGACATTCTGGATACATTTTTTCTTTTCTTTTTTTTTTGAAATAGAATCTCGCCTTGTTGCCCAGGCTGGAGTGCAATGGCGTGATCTTAGCTCACTGCAGCCTCCAGCTCCTGGGTTCAAGCAATTCTCCCACCTTAGCCTCCCAAATAGCTGGGACTACAGGTGAGTGCTACCACACTGGTTAATTTTTGTTTCTTCAGTAGAGACGGGGTTTCACCACGTTGGCCAGGATGGTTTCAAACTCCTGACCTTAAGGGATCCTCCTGCCTCAGCCTCCCAAAGTGCTGGGATTACAGGTGTGAGCCACTGCGCCCGGCCAGATTCTGGATAGATTCTGTAACAATCTGTTTAGCTCATGCGTCCTGCTGGGCTGCCCTGCCCCGCTCCACGTTCTAGGTCTCTGTAGCCATCAAACACTGCATTCGCCTGGCTGCTGGGATGAGTCCAGTGATGGACATATGACCCCTGCCAGGCCAGGGACCTTCTTGGGATTGATACAGACACTGGATAGGGACAGAGGAGTAACTCTCTTTTCCTTACAAAACTGTAAGGATGTCAGTGGCTTTGCCATCCTGTGGTGAGAACCTGCCTGAACATAAAGCTGATTTGGAGGAGGCAGAGGCGAAATACGGAGATAGAAGGACATTTTGATGACACAGCGTGACCTCCTGGATCCGGCCATGACTGAAGCCACAGGCAACCCTGGACTGTTGGCTTTAAAAGTCGACCATTCCTGCCAGACGCGGTGGTTCATGCCTGTAATCCCAGCACTTTGGGAGGCCGAGGTGGGCGGATCACCTGAGGTCAGGAGTTCGAGACCAGCCTGGCTAACATGGTGAAACCGTGTCTCTACTAAAAATACAAAAATTAGCCGGGTGTGGTGGCGCATGCCTGTAATCCCAGCTACTCGGGAGGCTGAGGCAGGAGAATCACTTGAACCCGGGAGGCAGAGGTGGTGATGAGTCGAGATGGTGCAACTGCACTGCAGCCTGGGCGACAAGAGCGAAACTCTGTCTCAAAAACAAAAAAAAAGTCAACCATTCCTCTTGGTCCGTAAGGCGGTTTTCACTGTGGTTTGTTTCTTGCCCTGAAGGAGTCCTCACTGCTATGCCTGGGTATGAGAAAGATTAAAACTTCGAACCCAAGGTGTTCTGAGTTGAAGCCACTTGTGTGCTTCAGGAGCCTTCACCGCACCTGCTTTCTATCAATCTACGTTAAGCTCCAGCCTTCCGGGCCCTGGCTTCCTTCCTGCTCCACTCGCTCCTGCTCCGGCCCCGTCATTGCTCTGCGGTGTGTGAATTCTGTCTCTTGGCCAGTCACTGAAGCCAGATTTCTTTTGTGAAGCTCACGCTTCTGGGAGGTAAGGTCTACACTGTCACTCAGGAGTCTGTCTAGCAGACACGTGGCCACACCAACCTGAAATACCAATGATTAAAACTCTTACAGTGGTTTGCTTCCCGGGTGCCAGGCCCCATCTCGGTGCTTCATTGCACTTGATTCTCACAGCACTAAGGTAGGAATTTGCAGTCTGGTCTTCAGATGAGAACACTAAGGCTCAGAGCGGTGAAGCAATCCGCCAGGGGACACAACGCTACATGTGCTGGGAAAGAGATTGATGCAGCTCTGATGTCAAAGCTCACCATCTTAGCTACTTTCCTAGAATGTTACCTCATGGTTGGGAGATGACCATGTTCCCCACCCCTGCCTCCCACCGCCACGGAAGGCACTGCTAAGCGACCGTCTCAGCCCAGTGCACCCCCACACTCCTCCATGCCCCAGGCCCCAGCCACTGTGGTGGACCTGGAGGGCACACGAGATGCCAGCCCCGTGGCTGCCCCCTGTTCTTTCTTTGCCTTTGCTTTTATACCCTGGACACAAGTGAGGTCCTGTGGCTGGCACTGGAGTATTTCCTGCCCCTTCCTCTCCATGGACAGCAGAGAGGATGGGCCTGGCCTCAGCACAGGGAGGGCCATTCCTGTCTGCTAAGCATTCTCCATGGCAGGACAGGACTCTCCCAAACGTCTCTGCAGTATATTCTAACACGGAGTGAGGGCAAATGTGGAAACTAACTGGCCTTTTAAGGAAGGGTGAGAAGAGGGCTGCTCTGCCGGCCCAGGGCTAGCAGGGACCATGATGCCCACTTCCACTTAACTTTTTTTTTTTTTTTTTTTGAGACAGAGTCTTGCTCTGTTGCCCAGGGTGGAGTGCAGTGGTACCATCTTGGCTCACTGCCACCTCCGCCTCCGGGGTTCAAGCGATTCTCCTGCCTTGGCCTCCTGAGTAGCTGGAACTACAGACACCTGCAACCACGTCCGGCTAATTTTGTACTTTTAGCAGAGACAGGGTTTCACCGTATTAGCCAGGCTGGTCTCGAACGCCCGACTTCAGATGATCCACCTGCCCCGGCCTCCCAGTGTTGGGATTACAGGCCTGCGCCACCACACCCAGGCATTTCTACTTAACTGTCAAACGCGCATTCTGTGACGTCTGTATTGGCTTTTTAACTTCTCCTGTGTACACTCATTTCTTGTCTACCCCAAAACACTGTAAACTCTTGAAGGTCAGGGATGTCCTCTCAGCCCTCCATGCTGTCCCTCTCAGACCCACGGTGTTACTAAGGTAGCTGAGGCTTCCCTAGAGACCCCCCTTTTCCTTTGGACTTTTTCAGCTAGAAATGCCAGGACACACACACACACACACACACACACACACGCAGGACCAGCCCCCAGCCACTGCCTTCGGGGAGTATAAATTCCCCAGCTTCCTCACCCTTAGGTGGGATAATTCTAGAAGTGGGTTTCCCTGTGGAATTAAGCTCCAGTTGCCCAGGATGAAAACTGGCCTCATACGCCCTGGAAGGGGGGCCAGACACGGTGGCTTATGCCTGTAATCCCAGTGTTTTGGAAGGCCAAGGTGGTAGGATTGCTTGAGGCCAGGAGTTCGAGACCAGCCTGGGAAACAGAGTGAGATCCACCCACCCCACCCCAATCTCTACAAACATTTTAAAAATTAGCCAGGCGTGGTGGTACTTGCCTATAGTCCCTGCTACTCAGGGGGCTGAGGTGGGAGGATCCCGTGAGCCCAGGAGGCGGAGTGCAGTCAGAGCTGTGACCACACCACTGCACTCCAGCCCGGCCAGCAGAGCTGGATCCTGTCTAAAAAGAAAAGTTCCCGGATTGGCCACCTTCCCTTCTCTGTATCACCCTCTACTCATCCTCTCTTCACCTCCCAGACACTCTAGTTGCGTTTGAATCCTCGTCTCAGGGGCTGCTTCTGGGAGGGCACGAACTGCGGCAGCGCGTGGCCCTCACTGGCTGTTTGTGGCAGGGGGGAATGTGTACTCAGGAGACGCAGTGGAGCGAGGCTTTTTCTAACGGGGGATTAGGAGAGGACCATGTTTATAAAAGCAGTGATATTCCTTTTGGGATTTCTGTAGTAACTTCCCAGGGATGAAGTTCTGGAACCCACTTATTCTGAGGCCGTATAAAGGCAGGACATGCATTTAATTAAAACAGAAAAAGGCTCCAAGAGGTTCAGGGCATTGTCCGTGGGCCGACAGAAGCAGGTACTGTGTGAGGAGTTTCACCATGAGATGGAGACTTTAAGATGTAAATAATCGACACACTTTCTTTTCTTTTTGGGGCAGATTATAGACATCTAGCTGTGATGAGAAATAACAGAGATGCTTATTTAAGAAAAAGGAAATTCTGAAAAGAATTCTGTTCACTAAATTATGTTCTCGGGGAACTGTGGCTTTCCTGGGCAGCCGAGGGCATCTTGGTGATGGGAGAGTTGGCCTCGTGCGTGTACTGGTCTCATTTCCTTTTATGATGACTGTTTTTAACACATAAACTTGTGGTACAGAGAAATTAAAAGTTTGTCGCATTGTGGGTGGAGTTTTACTCCAGCAGAGTAGGCGCTAAATCAGAGCGTAGAAGCTTTGGGGTAAGGTTTCCTTCAAAGTAGAGATTGGGGTGCTCGGCTTTCAGTGTGGGCTGCCTGCAGCTGGAGCTGCCGTCTTTGTCTGAGAGGTACAGTGAGTTCTCAGGGGTCTCCTCGGCATCGGGGTAGGACTGGAAGCCCTTGAGGGCATCGGGGTCAGTGTGGAAGCCCTTGAGGGCGTCGGGGTCAGTGTGGAAGCCCTTGAGGGCGTCAGGGTCAGTGTGGAAGCCCTTGAAGGTGTCGGGGTCAGTGTGGAAGCCCTTGAAGGCGTCGGGGTCAGTGTGGAAGCCCTTGAGGGCGTCGGGGTCAGTGTGGAAGCCCTTGAAGGCGTCGGGGTCAGTGTGGAAGCCCTTGAGGGCGTCGGGGTCAGTGTGGAAGCCCTTGAAGGCGTCGGGGTCAGTGTGGAAGCCCTTGAGGGCGTCGGGGTCAGTGTGGAAGCCCTTGAGGGCATCGGGGTCAGTGTGGAAGCCCTTGAGGGTGTCCGGGTTGGAGTGGAAGCTCTTGAGGGCATCGGGGTTGGACTGGAAGCTCTTGAGGGCATCGGGGTCAGTGTTGAAGCCCTTGAGGACATCGGGGATGGACTGGAAGCCCTTGAGGACATCGGGGTCAATGTGGAAGCCCTTGAGGGCATCGGGGTTGGACTGGAAGCCCTTGAGGGCATCGGGGTCGGTGTGGAAGCTCTTGAGGGCATCGGGGTTGGACTGGAAGCCCTTGAGGACATCGGGGTCGGTGTGGAAGCTCTTGAGGGCATTGGGGTTGGACTGGAAGCCCTCGAGGGCATCGGGGTCGGTGTGGAAGCTCTTGAGAGCATCAGAGTCAGTGTGGAAGCTCTTGAGGGCATTGGGGTTGGACTGGAAGCCCTTGAGGACATCGGGGTCGGTGTGGAAGCCCTTGAGAGCATCAGGGTCAGTGTGGAAGCTCTTGAGGGCATTGGGGTTGGACTGGAAGCCCTTGAGGGCATCGGGGTCGGTGTGGAAGCTCTTGAGGGCATCGGGGTTGGACTGGAAGCCCTTGAGGACATCGGGGTTGGTGTGGAAGCTCTTGAGGGCATCGGGGTTGGACTGGAAGCCCTTGAGGACATCGGGGTCGGTGTGGAAGCCCTTGAGGGCCAAGCACCGGTACCGCTTTCTCCGGTTCAGTTTATAGATGCGAATCCTTTCCTTCTCTGCCTCTGGGTCAGCAAGAATTCCATCCCAACGCAGACTTTCGTTGATCTGGTTCGCAAGTTTCTCGGCTATTTCGGCAAAGTCGGGGAGGCTGACGGTGGAGGAGTCCGAAGGGAGGTGCTTGTTCTCCACTTTGTTCTGTCTGTGCTCCGGTTTCGGGCCACGGTCTTTGCCAGGACTTAAGATGTCATGAGAGGAGGAAGAAAGCAGCTGGCTCTTCACGCTCTGGCTCTGATGTTTATCTGCTGAGTAGATGAGCAGGTTAGTGTTTGTGGCAATGTCTGCCCTTGGCCTGCTGGGGATGGTGCCAAAATCACCCAAGATGGAAGAGGAGGATGGGGGCCCTTCCGTATCCAGGGCTCAGGCTGCCAAGTCCACCAGCCTCGTGCCCACCCACTGCCTGTGTGATTTTGCTGGAACCATTTTGGGGCAGGAGGAACCATTCATTGAGCGCATGGTCTAAGCCAGGCCCTCTGGGTAAAGGCCATAGGCCCTGTTTTTCGGGGGAGGAAATCGAAGCTCAAAAAGTTTCAGGGACTTGCCAATGTCAGGAGCAAGTGACAGAGCTGGGACCTGAGTGCAGGCCAGGCCCCCAGGGCCCTGCTCTTTCCACCGGGCCGTGCTGCCCCCACACACCCTCACCACGTGCTCACCATGGCCATTCCCAGGTCTGGGAGTCTGTGACTCTACCCGAGTCTAGACACTTTATGATGGAAGAAACGGAAAACAACAGAAAAGCTTCCTAAATTTGACTGATGAAAGCAATATTATGCCAGAAATACTTCTGCTGCGTGGCTTGTACTGAATTTTTTTTTTTTTTTTTTGAGACGGAGCCTCACTCAGTCTCCCAGGCTGGAGAGCAGTGGCTTGATCTCGGCTCACTGCAAGCTCCGCCTCCCGGGTTCACGCCATTCTCCTGCCTCAGCCTCCCGAGTAGCTGGGACTACAGGCGCTGCCACCTCACCGAGCTAATTGTTTTGTATTTTTAGTAGAGACGGGGTTTCACCGTGTTAGCCAGGATGGTCTCGATCTCCTGACCTCGTGATCCACCCGTCTCGGCCTCCCAAAGTGCTGGGATTACAGGCGTGAGCCACCGCGCCCGGCTGTACTGATTTTTTAACATGAACAGCACTTCAGAATTATTTAACATGCACATAAAATGCTACAAATTGTGGTTCTTTCGTCAGCTCATCCTTTTATTTTAGGGGAGAGAGAAATACCTCCTTCCCTAAAAAAAAAAAAAGAAAAGTAATCGTCTTTTGACACTTCTCTCCCTTCCTACGCCCTGAACACTGTCTGGTGCCCCCTGCTGACGGTATGAGGAACGTGTCACTGTAATTTCTACAGCGAAAAGCTGTAATTTCTACAGCGAAAAGCTACGCCTAAAGGACGGTGAACTGCCAAATTTCTTTTTGCAGATACACATAGGGCTTCTTCTTTTTTTTTTTTTTTTTTGAGACAGAGTCTCACTCTGCCACCCAGGCTGGAGTGCAGTGGCACAATCTCGGCTCGCTGCAACCTCCACCTCTCAGGTTTAAGCAATTCTAGGCACCTGCCACCACGCCCAGCTAATTTTTATATTTTCATATAAAATATATGAAAGACGGGGTTTCGCCACGTTGGCCAGGCTGGTCTCGAATTTCCAAAGTGCTGGATTACAGGTGCGAGTCACTGTGCCCGGCCACACAGGGCTTCTTGACCTGAACTGCAGAATTTCTTGCCTTTGGACTACGATGCCACCTGAGAAGGACTTATCATCTTCCCATTGCTCCCTTCCCACACCGCACGGCCAATATGGGCAAGGCTGCCACTCCTGCCTCCTGCTTGCCTTGGTGCCAGCTCTGCCACAGAGGGCCAGGGCCCAGAAGTGGAGCTTAGGGCCCTCTCCCTGAGAGCCAAAGCCACTGAGGTGGGCCACATGGGCGACAGTGGCCTCACAGCACTCACGGGCACCTGCATTCTCTGCCACTGCTGTGCTCTCTCTCCTCGAAATGGGTGCTCAGTCCCTTTGTCAAGAAATCTAGGGGTTTTACAAGAAGAGCTTGGTGAGAGGTAGGGACTGGGGTTTATGGCAGGTGGGGTGTGTGTGTTTGTGAAGGTGTCCCTGAGACAGACTGCAATTCCTGCCTGCGTGTGACTACACACGTGAATGTGTAACACATTAACAGCCTGTGTCTGTGTGTGTAGACTATGAATGCGTGTGCATCACAGGGATCTGTGCTTTAGGGTTTTTTTAAATTATTTTTTTATTTTTTAAAGAGACAGGGTCTTTTCTGTTGCCCAGGCTGGGGTGCAGTGGTGCGATCGTAGCTCACTGCAGCCTGGAAGTCCTGGGTTCAAGTGATCCTCCCACCTCGGCCTCCCAAAGTGCTCGGATTACAGGTGTGAGCCGCTGCGCCCCGCCCTTTAGTTTCACTGTTGGTGTTACATTGCTATGAAGTGGAGAGTGGTGGAGGGTGTCAGGGATTATTGGAGGATGTCAGAGTGACTGGCGTGATGGGGTTTGTGCAGTCCAAGGCTGCCCGCTTGGTGGGTGCGAGGGGGAGCCCATGCAGTGAGGACATTTTATATACATGTCTGTGGGTGCGGGTGTCTACAGCACATCCAGAGGCAGGCAGCCTTAACGCACGAGGGTGTGAGGAGGGGAGGCAAGAGCCTGCCCTTCCCTGTGCATGAGAGTGAGGGCCTTTCAAGTGGCATCAGTGTGTTTGGGGTGGGGAAAGTGTATTGTGGGGAGGGCCTCTGTGGGGAAGGTGCAGAAGTTTAAGATTGCCAGTTTTGGCTGAGGGATTAGCAAGTTGAGTGGGTGTCTTTGTGTGGGGCTGGAAGGCTCTTAGGAATGGTGGATGTCTGTGGGGGTCTCTGTGTGGGGCTAAGGGGTCGCAAAGTTGGCGGATGGTCTCCATGGTGGGGGGGCTGGGGGCATCGCTGCGCTGCTGACCGGCATGTGTGGGGAGCAGAAGGACCTCGGTGCGGGACCGCTGAGCTTCTGTTTCCGGTCTGAAGGGTCTCCGGGTAAATCGGGGTCCCCGAAGAGTCTCCAGAGAACTGGAGCTGACACAGCCGCGCTAGCTGCTCCTCTTACCGTCCCCCTTGCCAGATCCCTTGGTCTTCTTCTTCCTTTTTTTCTTCTTCTTCACCTTCCGTTTGGCCAGCTCGGAGGCGCCGCCTGGGATGGGGGGCAGTCTAGACCCCTGCGGGCCCGCGGCGCCGCCCTCCCGCTCCTCCTCCTCGCCGTCGTTGTCCTCGTACCCCGATGCCCCTGCCCCACCGCGGCGGTCCATCCGCCCGCTGGGCTGCAACCCAACCCGCCCCGGGGGCGCCCGAGACCCGCTGCCGACTAGTGGGCGGCTCTTCCCGGGGACCGCCAGGCCAGGGCCACGCGTCTCCATGGCGACCACCCCCGCTGCGCCTGCGCAGTCAGGACGCTTCAGCCTGGTGCCCCACGGACTGCGGTGTGCGCATGCGTGCTTCTGTCTTTTGGCGACCTCAGCACTCAGCGGTGTGCGAATGCGTACTTCTGTCGGGGCCCTTGACACACAGCGATGTGCGCATGCGTGCTTCTGACGGAGCGCTAGGCACACAGAGGTGCACGCATGCGTGCTTCTGTCGGGGGCCCTTGACACACAGCGGTGTGCGCATGCGTGCTTCTGACGGAGCGCTAGGCACACAGAGGTGCACGCATGCGTACTTCTGTTGGAGAACTAGGCACACAGTGGTGCGCGCATGCGTGCGTCTGACAGCGCTAGGCACACAGAGGTGCACGCATGCGTACTTCTGTTGGAGAACTAGGCACACAGTGGTGCGCGCATGCGTGCGTCTGACAGCGCTAGGCACACAGAGGTGCACGCATGCGTACTTCTGTTGGAGAACTAGGCACACAGCAGTGCGCGCATGCGTGCGTCTGACGGAGCGCTAGGCACACAGGTGCACGCGTGCGTACTTCTGTTGGAGAACTAGGCACACAGCGGTGCGCGCATGCATGCTTCCATCTGTTGGAGAGCCCGGCACAGCGATGTGCGCATGCGTGCTTCTGTCTGCTGAGCCCGGGCACACAGCGCATGCGTGCTTCTGTCGGGGACCTCGGCACCCAGCGGCGCGCGCATGCGTGCTTCTGTCTGTTGGAAACCAGGTGACCGCACGAAGGGGAGGGTGGGCAGAGATTTTAAATCTCTGGGCTGACACGCGTCTCGTCCAGTCCGGTGCCTCCATCCTCCCGCCTTGGCCTCCCACCCCCACGCCTGGCTAAGATTTTTGGTTTTTGGTTTCAGGCTGGTCTCGCACTCCTGGGCTCCACCGATCTTCCCGCCTCGGCCTCTGAGAGCGCTGGGGTCACAGGCGTGAGCCCCCGTGCTCGGCCTCCTGCACCTGTTTAAATGCGGTGTATTCTCACCTCAATTTTTATTGCCTGAGTTTCAGCCTCGTACATCTACCCTGGACCCTCAAAGCCAATGTGTCCAAAACAAACTTACTTCTCCACTGTTTTCCATTTCAGTGAACAAAACCGCTGGACTGGCCGGAAACCTGGTGGGCTTCCATGTCCCCCACCCTCTCCCTGGTCCCTTACCCAGGCTGGGGCCGACTGCCATGTCTGGCACTGGGACTTCTGGGTCCTCTGCTGAGTGGTCTCTGCTTTCAAACCCTTCCCACGAACTCTCTATCCGCACAGCTGCTAGAGCAAACTTTTAAAAACAAACCATTCACTCTCTTGCTTAAAACTCCCCAGCGATGAAAAACAAAACATAAAAAGCCAAAAAGTCCTCTAGTACCTCCTCATCACAGTTCACATCAAGATCTAAACTCTTGCCGGGCTCTGGGAGGGGCTGACACCCATAGTGTCAACGCTTTGGGAGGTCAAGGTGGGTGGATCGCTTGAACCGAGCCTGGGCAACATAGTGAGATCCCGTCTCTACCAAAAATCAACCAGCTGTGCCGAGGGGCACTTGTGGAGAAACTTGAGCTTGCAGTGAGCCGAGATCACACCACTGCTCTCCAGCCTGGGTGACAAAGCAAGACTGTCTCTTTTTTTTTTTTTCTGAGACAGAGCCTACCTCTGTTGCCCAGGCTGGAGTGCAGTGGCGCGAACTTGACTCACTGCAACCTCCGCCTCCCAGGTTCAAGCGATTCTTCTGCCTCAGCCTCCCGAGTAGCTGGGACTACAGGTGCCCGATCATGCCTGGCTCATTTTTTTTTTGTATTTTTTAGTACGGACGGGGTGTCACCATATTGGTCAGGCTGGTCTTGAACACCTGACCTTGTGATCCACCTGCCTCTGCCTCCCAAAGTGCTGGGATTACAGGCATGAGCCACCATGCACAGCCTCTGTCTCTTAAAAAAAAAAAAAAAAAAGTGTGGCTTACAAGCCCTGATATGATGTGTCACCTGCTTTTCTTTCCAGGTTTATCCTCCACAGATTCGATTATCTGAACATGGCTGCAGAGGCTGGGCATGGTGGTTCATGCCTATAATCCCAGCACTTTGGGAGGCCAAGGTGGGCGGATCACTTGAGGTCAGGAGTTTGAGACCAGCCTGGCCAACATGGAGAAACCCTGTCTCTACTAAAAATACAAAAATTAGCCAGGCATGATGATGGGCGCCTGTAATCCCAGTTATTTGAGAGGCTGAGGCAGGAGAATCATTTGAACCCAGTAGGTGGAGGTTGCAGTGAGCTGAGATTGTATCCCTGCACTCCAGCCTGGGTGACAGAGCAAGACTCTGTCCCAAAATAAAATAAAATGATAAAATAAATTAAAAATGGCTGCAGTAATATCTCTTTTCCCACATACTCTTCAAGAATCTTGCCATTCCCACAGCAAGACACAGAGTCTCATTCTACTCTCCTTCAGTCTAACGGGTTTGTTGACGCGCTTGTAACCAACAGTATGCGGCAGAAGTGTCCCAGTGTGTGACTTCTCAGGCTGGGTCCTAAAGGGAATGCAGCATCCATCCACCTTCTTAGCCCATGACGTGCTTTCTCTAGAGTCCTGAGCCTCCCAGTGAGAAGTCTGAGGACCCCAAGGCTGTCACAGCTTCATAAATCCCCACCTAGTCCACACGGAGAGCCTCTAAGACGTATGGAGAGAAAGATGCCTCAGCTTCTCCAGCCCCGACTTTTCCCATCCAGCTCTCGTCCCACAGCAGCAGCAGGAGAGACCCCAGGCCAGACCCAGACAGACAGGCCTTTCCTGAATTCCTGACCCAAAGAAGCTGTGAGAGAGAATACGATGGTTGTCGTTATTTAAGTTACAAAGGTTTGGAGTGATGTGTTATGTGACAGTAGATAACTGGATGTGTCTTTTGAAAAAGATAAGGAACGGTATTTTATCGTTTATTTAATTTCAACTTTTATTTTAGATTCGGGGGGTACGTGTGCAAGTTTGTTACATGGGTACGTTGCGTGATGCTGAGGTTTGGGGTATGGGTGATCCCGTCACTCAGGTGGTGAGTACAGCACCCAAGAGGTAGTTTCTCAGTCCACACCTCCCAGCCCCTCCTCCCTCTAGTAGCCCCCAGTACCCATTGAAAAATCAGCCTTTGATTTTAGCCATTCTAGTGAGTAAGAAGTTGTGTTTCTCTGTGGTTTTAAGTTGAATTTCCTTGGTGATTAATGAAATCAAGCACTCTTGAATGTGCTTTCTGGTCATTTGTACGTGTGTGTGTGTGTGTGTGTGTATTTATTTTATTTTTTTTTTGAGATGGAGTCTTGCTCTGTGGCCCTGGCTGCTGTGCAATGGCACAATCTCCACTCACTGCAACTTCTGCTGGTTCAAGCGATTCTCCTGCCTCAGCCTCCCTAGTAGGTGGAACTACAGGCGTGCACCACCAAGCCCGGCTAATTTTTGTGTTTTTAGTGGAGATGGAGTTTCACCCTGTTGGTCAGGCTGCTCTCAAACTCCTGATCTCAGGTGATCCACCTGCCTTGGCCTCCCAAAGTGCTGGGATTACAGGTGTGAGGTACCGTGCCCGGCCTGTCATTTGTATATCTTTAAGTGTCTTTTGAAGTTTTTCGGCCATTCTGTAATGTGGTTGTTTATTGTTGATTTGCTGTTGTTGATGTCTTTGCATAACTTGAATACAAGTGTTTTGTCAGCTTTATGACCACAAAGATTTTTTTTCCAGGTCTGTGACTTATCCATTTTCTGAATTGTGTCTTTGGATAAGCAGAAATTTGAAATTGCGATAAAGAAGTTTTTTCAATTTTCACTTCAT
The DNA here is from genome assembly GCF_037993035.2 of Macaca fascicularis. Taxonomy (NCBI): domain Eukaryota; kingdom Metazoa; phylum Chordata; class Mammalia; order Primates; family Cercopithecidae; genus Macaca; species Macaca fascicularis. The sequence continues at coordinate 595,926 of NC_088390.1, read as the reverse complement.
TTGATCAGTTTTTTCTTTTTGTATGCTGTCCAAGGACTCTTTGCCTGCCCCCTATTGCAAAGACAGTGTGCTATGCTATCTTCTAGAACTGTATAGTTCTGGTTTTAGGTCAGGTTCATGATCTACCTTAAATTAATTATTATTTTTTGAGATGGAGTTTTGCTCGTTATCTAAGCTGGAGTGCAGTGGCCTGATCTCAGCTCACTGCAACCTCTGCCTCCCGGGTTCAAGCAATTCTCCTGCCTCAGCCCCCCAAGTAGCTGGGGTTACAGGTGTGCACAAACATGCCAGCCTAATTTTGTATAATCCCAGGGTGCTGGGATTGTAGGTGTGAGCCACTGCACCTGGCCGACCTCAAATTAATTTTGTGAATAAAGTCATATATAGGAGTCATGTTTATTTTTTCCCAAATGAATTTCCAGTTTTTTCCAGGAACTTCCGTTGAAAAGACATTCCTTTTCCCATTGACTTGAGTTGGTACTTTTTATTACGATTTTTTTTTTTTTTTTTTTTTGAGATGGAGTCTCACTCTGTGGCCCAGGCTGGAGCGCAGTGGTACAATCTCGGCTCACTACAACCTCTACCACCCAGATTCAAGTGGTTCTTCTGCCTTAGTCTCCTGAGCAGCTGGGGCTACAGGCGCGTGCCACCACGCCTGGCTATTTTTGTTTGTTTGTTTGTTTTTTTAGTAGAGATGGGGTTTCACCATGTTGGTCAGGCTGGTCTCGAACTCCTGACTTCAAGTGATCCACCTGCCTTGGTCTCCCAAAGTGTTGAGATTACAGGCGTGAGCCACCGCGGCTGGTTGTCTCTGATTTTCTTTTTCTTTCTTTTTTTTTTTTTTTTTTGAGACAGGGTCTCACTATTTTGCCCAAGCAGGTCTCAAACGTCTGGGCTCAAGTGATCCTCCTACCTTGGCCTCCCAAAGCATTGGGATTACGGGCATGAATCACCATATGCAGCCTGACTTGGTACTTTTGTAGAAAATCAGTTAACTATATGTTTGTGGATCTATTTCTGTATTTCTGGAGTCTCTTTTCTGTTGTTCTGTCTGTCCTTTGACCAGTACCACATCATCTTGACTTATCATCTGGTGGCTTTATGATAAATCTTTAAAAAATATACAAATAAAAAATAGAGATGGATTCTCAGTATGTTCCCCAGGCTGGTCTCAAACTCCTGAGCTCACGTTGTCCTCCCGCCTTCGCCTTCCAAAGTGCTAGGGTGACAGGCGTGAGGCACCGTGCCCGGCCCGTGGTAACTCCTGGTATTACGTAGAGTAAGTTTTCCAACTGTGTTCTTTCTGAAGATTGTTTGGACGATTCTAGAGCCTTTGCTTTTCCACATACATTTTCAAATCTTCTTGTTTACTTCTTAAAATCCCCTTTGAGATTTTGATGGGGATTGCATCAAATCTATAAATCTCAGTCAGCACTGAGCAAATGACATCATTGGCGTATGTGGACGCATCGCTCTGTAAGGGGCCGTTCTGTTAGTGGGATGTGTGTCCTCAGTCTTCCCATCCCCTGGCAAGCTCCCTGGTGTGTCCAGCACAGCTTGGCAAGCACAGTGTGTGGTATCTGCCTCTTGCCTGTCTGCTTTTGTCCTTAGGAGTTAAGTGAAATACAAATGGCAGAAGTCCTTTGTGGAAATGACCAGCTACCTTCGATCTGTCTGGGGTCTGCATTTCAGATGCCCTTTCATACTCACCCTGGTACCTGCAGACGGTGCTTGGAAAGGCTGGCTGCCCTCCTGCCCGTCTTCCCTCTCAGCTGGTCCTTCTTGCCTCAATGCTTAGCTGGCAGGAGACAGTTTGGTCATTTCTCTTCTGATTTTGGTGAAGGTTGTGTCGAGGTTATGTTGAGCCAGCCAGTGAGCTATGAAAGAGAAAAGTCACCTCAAGCAAAGGGATGCATCTTATGAATGCGTTTCATAAATAATCACAAAAAGGCCATGCAAGGAAAGCGAAGCTAAACATTTACAGGTATTTTAAGTGTACATTTTTCTGTCTGGTCTCCTTTGCAGTCTCTGTCTCCTCACTGACCCATCCCTTCTCAGCCCACTACAGTTGTAGTTCTTGCACCGTTGTGCTACCAAAGCAGCTTTACAATGTCACTGCTGTCCTTCCAAGTCATGGAGTCCAGTGGACAACCTTTGTCCTTATTGTCCCTGACCTGCCAGCAACATTTGACACTCCTGACCCCTCTTTCCTTCTTGAAATGTTGTATCTGCCCGGCTTTGGGGACACCATCCTCAGGATTCTCTGGCCATTCAGTCTCCTTTGCACAGAAATCCTCCCTTCTCAGCCTCTGAATGTTGGCCTTTTCTGAGCTTGGCATAAGGACTCTGTTCTTGAAGCTCTGTCTGTCTGTTCATCTGCACTCAAAGCTGCAATCATGTCCTACATGCTGATGACTTCTAATTTTCTATCCTTAGCCGACAGCCCATCTATCCAACATCCAGCCCAGCCTCCCATCTTATTCACACATCCCTGGCACACAGACTGTTGGCTGCTGTGTTGGTTGTTGTGTTTGTTTGAGTTCCCCCAAATGCAAACTCTAAGATTAGGAATTGAGTGCAGAGTTTATCTGGGAGAAGGTCTTAGGAAACGTGGGTGGAGGAGTCGGTGAGTGAGACAGGGAAGGCAGGACAGGTTTTCATTATCCTGCCAGCTACCTCTGTGCGTAACCACAGCTCAGTCCTCTGGGAGGACTTGGGAGGCCAAACATGCCAGTGACCCCAAGTGAGGGGCGACGAAGCTTCTCAGAAGCTGGTTATCACCCACCGTCACCCACTGTCATCCACTGTCACCCATTGTCACCCACCGTCACCCACCGTCACCCACTGTCACCCACCGCCTCTCAGAAACTGTCACCCACTGTCACCCACTGTCACCCACCGTCACCCACTGTCACCCACCGTCACCCACCGCCTCTCAGAAACTGTCACCCACTGTCACCCACCGTCACCCACTGTCACCCACCATCACCCACCGCCTCTCAGAAACTGTCACCCACTGTCACCCGCCGTCACCCACTGTCACCCACCGTCACCCAATCACCCACCGTCACCCACCGTCACCCACCGCCTCTCAGAAACTGTCACCCACCGTCACCCACCGCCTCTCAGAAACTGTCACCCACCGTCACCCACTGTCACCCACCGTCACCCACCATCACCCACCGTCACCCACCGCCTCTCAGAAACTGTCACCCACCGTCACCCACCGTCACCCACCGTCACCCACCGTCACCCACCGCCTCTCAGAAACTGTCACCCACTGTCACCCACCGTCACCCACTGTCACCCACCGTCACCCACCGTCACCCACCGCCTCTCAGAAACTGTCACCCACTGTCACCCACCGTCACCCACCGTCACCCACCGTCACCCACCGTCACCCACCGCCTCTCAGAAACTGTCACCCACCGTCACCCACCGTCCCCCACTGTCACCCACCGTCACCCACCACCTCTCAGAAACTGTCACCCACCGTCACCCACTGTCACCCACCGTCACCCACCATCACCCACCGCCTCTCAGAAACTGTCACCCACCGTCACCCACCGTCACCCACCGTCACCCACCGTCACCCACCATCACCCACCGTCACCCACCGCCTCTCAGAAACTGTCACCCACTGTCACCCACTGTCACCCACCGTCACCCACCGTCACCCACCGCCTCTCAAACTGTCACCCACTGTCACCCACTGTCACCCACCGTCACCCACGGTCACCCACCGTCACCCACCGCCTCTCAGAAACTGTCACCCACTGTCACCCACCGTCACCCACCATCACCCACCGTCACCCACCGCCTCTCAGAAACTGTCACCCACTGTCACCCACCGTCACCCACCGTCACCCACCATCACCCACCGTCTCTCAGAAACTGTCACCCACTGTCACCCACTGTCACCCACCGTCACCCACGGTCACCCACCGTCACCCTCCACCTCTCAGAAGCTGGGTAGTACCCTCCACCTCTCAGAAACTGAGTGTCACCCTCCACCTCTCAGAAGCTGGGTGTCACCCTCCACCTCTCAGAAGCTGAGTGTCACCCTGCACCTCTCAGAAACTGAGTGTCACCCTCCACCTCTCAGAAACTGAGTGTCACCCTCCACCTCTCAGAAGCTGGGTGTCACCCTCCACCTCTCAGAAGCTGAGTGTCACCCTCCACCTCTCAGAAACTGAGTGTCACCCTCCACCTCTCAGAAGCTGGGTGTCACCCTCCACCTCTCAGAAACTGAGTGTCACCCTCCACCTCTCAGAAACTGAGTGTCACCCTCCGCCTCTGGGAAAAGGCGGCTTCCGGAGGTGCCACCCTCTGCCTCTGGGAAAAGGCGGCTTCCGGAGGTCTTAACTCTGTAGTACTTCTAGCTTCTTCTGTGTGGGCCACAAATGCAACTGGAGAAAGCCTCAGGCAGAGTCCCAGGTGTCTGGAGGAAGAAGCTTTCAGCACGTGGAGGTGAATGGTGGGGGATGGGGATGGAGCAGACACTGTCGGCTGCAATTACCCACCCAGCCTTTGCCCCCTTCCTGTGAGCTCTGACCTTGTTCTGGTCCCTGTGTCCACCTACAGCCTGGCTTGTGTCTTCTCAAGAGAATCCTGATCGGTAGGAGTCATTATGGTCGTCCCATTCTCTTTGTCAGTGATCTGTTTGAGAAGGAACCTGTTACCCACTCCTGGCCAATCAGAGTGGAAGATCATCTACCTGAGGCTCTTGGGAGAGGTTTGCTCCTTGGTAAAAGGGAGGAGGAGACACGCTCCTCTTCTGCTGCTGGGCACGGTCGGCCATAGATATGCTGCCTGGGTCTGTGGCAGACATCTCGCTACAGTGACAGGAGCTAATTGGAAGGCCACGCCGGTGTACTGAGGAAGGCAGGATCTCTGGGAACCCCAGTCCTTAAGATATACCCATGCTTGGCACAACTGAATGTTTAAGAAAAAAAAAAAAAAAAAGACACACCCAAGTGAAATTCTTGCATATGGGCACCAGAGCCATCAAAAATGTTCATATCAGCAAAGCTCAGAGTAGCCAAAAGCTGGAACCACTCAGTGAGGTGGTCCCACGTGGGATATTATACATCAGCTAAAGGATGATCTGGGCTCCTCAACATGGATGAACCTTGGAAACAAATTTTAAAAAGGGTCCAGGCACGGTGGCTCACGCCTGTAATCCTAGCCCTTTGGGAGATCGAGGCAGATGGATTGCCTGAGCTCAGGAGTTCGAGGCCAGCCTGGGCAACACAGTGAAAGCCCATCTCTACTAAAATACAAAAAATCAGCCAGGCATGGCAGCCTGTGCCTATAATCCCAGCTGCTCAGGAGGCTATGGAAGGAGAATTGCTTGAACCCAGGAGGGGGAGGTTGCAGTGAGTGGAGACTGCACCACTGCAGTTCAGCCTGGGCGACAGTGCGAGACTCCGTCCCGCCCCCCCACCAAAAAAAAAGGAAGTCTGTTTACATACATGTATTTATGATACAACAGTATTTTACAATGCAATAAAAAGTACAAACTTTAGGACAGGGACAGTGGTGACCTCTTGGTGGGGGCCAGGGAAAGGGGGAAGAGAGGAGTGCACAGGACGATGAGATGGTTGGTTATGTTTGGCTTCTTGGTTTGGATAGTTGGTTCATGCCTGTTTAAGGAAAAGATAAAAGAAAGAAAAAAAAAAAACACCCGAATCTTTTTTCTGCTGAGGCCCAGGCTGGAGTGCAGAGGCGACATCTCAGCTCACTGCAGCCTCTGCCTCCCGGGTTCAAGTGATTCTCCTGCCTCCCGAGTAGCTGGGATTACAGACATGCACCACCACGCCCGGCTAATTTTGTGTTTTTAGTAGAGATGAGGTTTCACCACATTGTCCAGGCTGGTCTCAAACTCCTGACCTCAAGTGATCCCCCTGCCTCGACCTCCCAAAGCACTAGGATTATAGACATGAACCACTGCACCTAGTCCAATACTAGTTTTTAAAAATCATTTACCTCCATAAAATATACATGTACTTTAAAAAGTTAAAATGTATCAAAACTTACCCATACATTTACAGACCATGCCTGCAGTCAAGAGAAATGTAAATGAATTTAAAGATGCAGTGTTAAATCTAACTGTATAAAGTTAACTATAACACATACTGGACCAGTATAATAATTTAAGGATGCAGAGTTAAATCGTAACTTATAAAGTTAACTGTAGCCAGGTGCGGTGGCTCACACCTGTAATCCCAGCACTTTGGGAGGCCGAGGCAGGTAGATCACCTGAGGTCAGGAGTTCGAGACCAGCCTGGCCAACTTGGTGAAACCCGGTCTCTACTAAAAATACAAAAAAAAAAAAAAAAAAAAAAAAGGCCAGGCATGTTGGCCGGCACCTGTAATCCCAGCTACTCAGGAGGCTGAGGCAGGAGAATTGCTTGAACCTGGGGGGCAGAGGTTGCAGTGAGCCGAGGTTGTGCCACTGCACTCCAGCCTGGGCGACAAGAGCAAAACTGCATCTCAAAAAAAAAAAAAAAAAAAAAAGATAGCTGTAACACATACTGCGCTACTGTGATAATTTTGTAGCTGTCTCCTGTTGCTATTTTAATGAGCCCAAGTGTTTCAAATATCCCCCTTAAAATGTCATGTGACAAAGTAAATTATCTAGCCGGTGGCTCATTCCTATAATCCCAGCACGTTAGGAGCCTGAGGAGGGAGGATCACTTGAGGTTCGGGAGTTTGAAACCAGAAATTTTGAAAAATTTAAAAATTACCCAGGCATGGAGGTATCTGCCTGTAGCCCCAGCTACTCAGGAGGCGGAAGCAGGGGATCACTTGAGCCCAGGTGTTTGAGGGTGCAGCGAGCCATGACCGTGCCACTGCACTCCAGCCTGGGTGACGGAACAAGACTCTGTCTCAAAACAAAAACAAAAACACACATGAACAAACCCGCCGTGTGAGGCTAATTATCTCCACGTGAGCAGCTTGCCTCTCCGGGAAGTTATGAACAGCAGGAAAAAGTGCTCGATGGCAGTTCTCTGGTGTCTTTCACTGTGTTCACTGCAATACCCTCAACCTTAGCAACACCCAGGACCCAGATGAGCCGCTGCGAAGGATGCTGGAAGTGCTCCCAAAAAGCAAAGGAAAGTCCTGACATGACAAGAAAAAGCTGAATTTCCTGATACGTACCATAGATGGAGGTCTGCAGCTGCGGTGGCTGCCGTTTCAGACAGACGATTCATCTTGTACACAGATGACATAAACTTAAAATGATCAATGTCAGTACAGTACTGTCAATGTTTTCTCTCTGATTTTCTTAATCACATTTTACTTTCTTGTATACGATACACATGCAAAAAAACGTGTTCACCGACGGTTTATGTCATTGGTAAGGATTCCGGTTAATAGGAGGCTATTGTGGCCAGGCGCGGTGGCTCACGCCTGTAATCCCAGCACTGTGGGAGGCCGAGGCGGGCGGATCACGAGGTCAGGAGATCGAGACCATCCTGGCGAACACGGTGAAACCCCGTCTCTACTAAAAATATAAAAAACTAGCCGGGCGAGGTGGCGGGCGCCTGTAGTCCCAGCTACTCGGGAGGCTGAGGCAGGAGAATGGCGTGAACCCGGGAGGCGGAGCTTGTAGTGAGCCCAGATCGCGCCACTGCACTCCAGCCTGGGCGACAGAGCGGGACTCCGTCTCAAAAAAAAAAAAAAAAAAGTAGGCTATTGTTACTTATGTTTTGGGGGAGTCAGAAGTTACACACGGATTTTTGACTGCACGGGGACTGGCATCCCTAACCTCCATGTTGGTCAAAGGTCAACTGTGTTTGCGTGGGTGTATGTTTATGTTTATATATAAACATACATAATATATATTAAATATATAAAATATATAAAAATATATTTATATATACAATAGATGTTTATATGGTATATGTTTATAGATACTATATATGTTTATGTATAATATATACATTTCTTTCCTTCAAATTATTTGAACCAGTTTTAATATCCTATTGGTTTCTTCATCAAAGTGCTGAGTAAAATTTTACATCAAAGGTGTGATTTGACCTTTTTGAAAACCATAATTTAGCACTGAAATGAAATGCTTCCCCCCTTACTTTAAAAGAACAACATTCTATCTTAACTTTTTGTTTTCTTTTTTTAATTTTTTTTGAGGCAGAGTCTCACTCTGTCACCCAGGCTGGAGTGCAGTGGCGCAATCTTGGCTCACTGTAACTTCTGCCTCCTGGGTTCAAGCGATTCTCCTGCTTCAGCCTCCTGAGTAGCTGGGATTACAGGCGCTGGCCCATCACGCCCAGCTCATTTTTGTATTTTCAGTAGAGACAGGGTTTTACCATGTTGGCCAGGCTGGTCTCGAACTCCAGGCCTCAAGTGATCCACCTGCCTCAGCCTCCCAAAGTACTGGGATTACAGGCAAGAGCCACTGTGCCTGGCCCCATTCTATCTTAACTTCTATTTATTTATCTGGAAAATGCTTCTAAGCCTGCAACAGCACATGGAATGGGCAGCTCTTGGAGCACAGCTGTTTGTCTCAGTCGGACCAAGTTCCTTGAGGTTAGAAAGTATGAGAAAGTATGATGTCTTTACTTCTGCTCTTGCAGCCCTGCCCAGCATTTGGCACAGAGCTGACGTTCTGTGAGTGGCTAAATGAGCAAAGCAAGGGTGATGGGACCGATTCTTGTAACTCTGAAAGAGACTGGTCAAGTGTACTCCTATTCGATAGACGAGGGAACTGATACACAGCGGCGTAAAGTGGATCGCTCAACTTCACAATGCTGGTTCGTCACCAAATGGGCCGGGACCCACGTTCCCGGTTCCACGTCTCCGGCAGGAGTGCGGCAGACCTCACCAAATGGGCCGGGACCCACGTTCCCGGTTCCACGTCTCCTGCAGGAGTGCGGCAGACCTCACCAAATGGGCCGGGACCCACGTTCCCGGTTCCACGTCTCCTGCAGGAGTGCGGCAGACCTCACCAAATGGGCCGGGACCCACGTTCCCGGTTCCACGTCTCCTGCAGGAGTGCGGCAGACCTCACCAAATGGGCCGGGACCCACGTTCCCGGTTCCACGTCTCCTGCAGGAGTGCGGCAGACCTCACCAAATGGGCCGGGACCCACGTTCCCGGTTCCACGTCTCCTGCAGGAGTGCGGCAGACCTCACCAAATGGGCCGGGACCCACGTTCCCGGTTCCACGTCTCCTGCAGGAGTGCGGCAGACCTCACCAAATGGGCCGGGACCCACGTTCCCGGTTCCACGTCTCCTGCAGGAGTGCGGCAGACCTCACCAAATGGGCCGGGACCCACGTTCCCGGTTCCACGTCTCCTGCAGGAGTGCGGCAGACCTCACCAAATGGGCCGGGACCCACGTTCCCGGTTCCACGTCTCCTGCAGGAGTGCGGCAGACCTCACCGAATGGGCCGGGACCCACGTTCCCGGTTCCACGTCTCCTGCAGGAGTGCGGCAGACCTCACAACGACGTTCACTGAGCCACAGGAGAGATGGTGGCGCCTTCACTGTTGGCGTCAGCTTCCTCGTTTATACCTTCTCCTTGCAGTCTCGGCGGCTGTTACTGTTACGAGCTCTTCAAACATTCTCCAGAGTGGACGTTTCTCTCCCAAGAAGCATCAGGTTTTCCCCTTTGGCTGGCGCTGATGTGGGCAAGCCCTGGGTAGGGCTTGCGGTTCCTGCCTTTCCTACTGGCCTGGCTGCTGATTCCAGCTTTTTACTCTGTCCTGCCCACACCGAGTGTCTTCCCCAAGGCAGACAAGAGTGTCCACACTTCTGCAGCACCAGCCTTTGGTGTGGGCGAGAGGAGTCCCTGCCCTGTGTCTCGTGCTCCACTGGATCCTGCTCTGACTCCACTCCAGCTGTGTCTCTCCCTGAGTGTCAGGAATCACGTGGAATCGAGGGGTCTCACCCACATACAGCCTATCCCCCCTCCTTCCTTCTAGCCCACAATCCGAGTACCTGGGACCTTGGAGTTTCTTGCCCAGATAGCCCCAGCCTGCTTGTAGGGCCTGTGTGGGCCTCCTTCCTCCTGAGCAGTCCTGGGGCAGGCAGCGTGAATGGAAACCGCACAGGCAGGCTCAGGCGTCCACACCCATGTGCCCACGGGACCTTCTCAGTGCTGGAGCTGGAAGTAGGAAGAGGAGGTGCAGGCCGGGGGCGGGCCGCAGAAACCTGAAGAATCGGAAAATCTAAATTTAAATCTGACCTTCCAGGTTGTTGCGAAAGTGTATTCGTCAAGGTAGGAGAACAGGACATATTTTCCTTAACAGTTTGTCATAACTTTTAATATTTAGACATAAGGTGCGTGGGCTGCCGGGTCTGCTCTTGCCCCTGCGAAAAGCAGGTCTGCGCTTCCCTTTTCCTCCTCCGAGAACTCACGCCAACCGCTTCCTGGTTTTCACTTCATACCTTAGGAAAAAAAAGGAAAAGAAAAACTCTACAACTAGTTAAGTACATTGCACCACATCCATATGGTGGGTTACTTGGCTGCCTCTAAAAAGGAAGGAGGCAGCTCATTTTAGGCTGATGTGGAACAAAGGCCAAGACTGTTCACGGAGAGGGAGCGAGGCACGGTGTGTGGGGTTTGCTACCCTCTGCTGCCCCGTGCTCCGCCCCAACCCCAGGACCTCCTTGCTGTTTCTCCGGCACCTGCTGTTCCCTGCCACTGGAACACTCTTGCCCTGGCTGGCGTCACTTTGTTCACATGTCACCTTATCAGAGTAGCCTTTCCTGACCTTTCCCCCGTGTCCCTTTGCTGTGCTTATTCCCCTCCACAGCACGAGTCACCGCTTGGCATGTACATCTGTTTATCTGTGTAGCATCTTTCTCTTTCTACTAGAAACAGGAGAGCTGGAAACTTTGTTTTGTTCCTGGCTGTACCCCCATCACTAAAGTAGTGCCTGGCATACGGCAGGCATTCGATCGATAGTTACCACATAAACACACGTGTATAAAAAAGATGCAGCTATGCATATATGTATGTGCCTGGAATACTGCTACAGTGATACATAAGAAATGGGTAAAATGATTGTCTCTTTGGAAGGAGAGGAAAAGACACTTAGTTTTCACTCTCTCTTCTTTTCTGATGCTTCACTTTGTTGCCACATGCATATAATACTCATTTTGAATTTTTTTTTTTTTTTTGAGACAGAATCTCTGCGACGTTCAGGCTGGAGTGCAGTGGCGTGATCTTGGCAACCTCCGCCTCCTGGGTTCAAGCAATTCTCCTGGCTCAGCCTCCCAAGTAGCTGGGATTACAGGTGTGTGACACCATGCCTGACTAATTTTTGTACTTTTAGTAGAGACAGGGTTTCACCATGTTGGTCAGGCTGGTCTCAAACTCCTGACCTCAAGTGATCCGCCCTCCTCAGCCTCCTGAAGTGCTGAGATTACAAGTGTAAGCCACTATACCTGGCCGGGATTTCTTTTTTTTAAGTTGCACAAATTCATCAACAGAAGGAAAAATTTTTTAAAGTGGTTGAGGGCTGGGCACGGCGGCTCGTGCTTGCAATCCCAGCACCTTGAGAGGCTGAGGCGGGCGGATCACCTGAGGTTGGGAGTTTGAGACCAGCCTGGCCAACATGGTGAAACCTTGTCTCTACTAAAAATACAAAAATTAGACTGGTGTGGTGGCTCACGCCTGTAGTCCCAGCTCCTTGGGAGGCTGAGGCATGAGAATCGCTTGAACCCAGGAGGCAGAGGTTGCAGTGAGCCGAGGTTGTGCCGTTGCACTCCAGCCTGGGTGACAGAGTGAGAACCTGTCTAAAAAAAATGGGGTTGAGGCCAGGCGTGGTGGCTTATACTTGTAATCCCACTTTGGGAGGCTGAGGCAGGAGGATCACTCAAGGCCAAGAGTTCAAGACCAGCCTGGGCAACATAGGGAGACCCTGTCTCTCCAAATTTTTATTTTGTTTGATTGATTGATTGATTGATTGAGAGGGAGTCTCATTCTGTTGCCCAGGCTGGAGTGCAGTGGTGCAATCTCAACTCGCTGCAACCTCCGCCTCCTGGGTTCAAACAATTCTCCTGCCTCAACCTCCTGAGTAGCAGGGATTACAGATGCGGGCCATCATGCTGCTAATTTTGGTATTTTTAGTAGAGACAGCGTTTCACCACGTGGGTCAGGCTGGTCTCAAACTCCTGACCTCATGATCCACCCACCTCGGCCTCCCAAAGTGCTGGGATTACAGGCGTGAGCCTCCGTGCCTGGCCTAATTTTTTTTTTTTTTTAATTAGCCAGGTGCGGTGGTTCACCCACAGTCCCAGCTACTCAGAAGGCTGGAGCTGGAGGATCACTTAAGCCTGGGAGTTCTAGGCTGCGGTGAGCCATGACCCACCGCTGCCTCCCAGCCTGGTGACAGATTGAGACCCTCTCTCAAGAAAAAAAAAAAAAAAAGTGGTTGAGTTTCACGATGGAATATTATGTGGCAAAGAAAAACACAAACGGTGGTCTAACGTGACCACATGTACAAATCTCTCAAATGTGCAGCAAAAATCCTGTAAGTTTTGGAAGAATACAAATGGGCAAATCCATGAGACAGAAGGCAGCTTAGTGGTTGCAGGAGCTGCAGGGAGGGCGACACTGGGAGTGATTATTTCATGGACATCCGATATTCTCGCCCCACCCCCCATCAATAGTGCTCAGAGAAAACGAATGTTCTTATATGATCTTCCTTGTATGTGGAGGTTTATTATGGAAATTGGCTTACATGATCATGAGGGCTGAGAAGTACCACAATCTGCCACCTGCCAGCTGGAGAACTGGAGAGCCAGTGGTAGAATTCAGTCCAAAAGTCAGAGAACCAGGAATTCCACTGTCTGAAGACAGGAGAAGGTGGATGTCCCAGCTCAAGAACAGAAAGGAAGTTCATCCACTCCCTCCTTTTTGCTCTGTGTGTCCCCACATGACTGGATGATGTGCCCACTCACATCGGTGAGGGCGACCTCCACTCAGTCCACGATTCAAACGCAAATCTCTTTCCAGAAACACCGTCTCAGACACACCCCCAAATAATGCCTAACGAGACACCTGGGCATCCCTTATCCCATCAAATTTACACACAAAATTAACCATCACAGTTCTTACGGGGTGATTGAAAACATTTTGAAACTAGACAGAGGTGGTGGTTGCATAACATTGCGAATGCTCTAAATGGTACACTTTAGAATCGTTAATTGTATATTATGTGAATTTTGCCTCAATTTTTAAAAGCATACAGCATGACTGGGCACGGTGGCTCACGCCTGTAATCCCAACAGTTTGCCAGTCTGAGGCAGGCGGGTCACTTGAGCTCAGGAGTTTGGGACCAGCCAGGTGCAGTGGTACATGCTTGTAGTCCCAGCTACTCGGGAGGCTGAGGCAGGAGAATCACTGGAACCCGGGAGGCGGAGGTTGCAGTGAGCCGAGATTGCACCACTGCACTCCAGCCTGGGTGACAGAGCCAGACTCTGTCTCAAAAAAAATAAAAGTATCAGAATGAAAAGTAGACTCTGCTGAAGACTGTCTCCACTGTGGACCAAATTCTAGTTTCCTGTTGCATTCATTTCCTGGGGCTGCCCTAGTAATCACCACAAACTGGCTGACTTAAAACAAACTAGGTGTGTGCTTTCACAGTCTGGCAGCTGGAAGCCTGAAATCAAGGTGCCAGCAGGGTGGTGCCCCCCTGGAGGCTCCAGGGGAGAATCAATCCTTCCTCCCTCCCTCTTCCTTCCCTCCTTCCCTCCCTCCCTCCCTTCCTTCCTGCTTTCCTTCTTTCCTTTCCTTCCTCCCTCCCTCCCTTCCTTCCTCCCTCCCTCCCTCCCTTCCTCCCTCCCTCCCTCCCTTCCTCCCTTCCTTCTCCCTCCCTCCCTCCCTCCCTCCCTCCCTTCCTGCTTTCCCTCCCTCCCTCCCTCCTTCCTTCCTCCCTTCCTTCCTTCCTTCCTTCCCTCCTCCCTCCCTCCCTCTCTCCGCTTTCTGGAGGCTCCAGGGGAGAATCAATCCCTTCCTTCCTTCCCTCCCTCCCTCCTTCCTCCCCTCCTTCCTCCCATTTCTGGAAGCTCCAAGGGAGATTCCTTCCTTCCTTTCTCCAGTTTCTGGAGGCTCCAGGTGTCCTTGGGTTTGTGGCTGCATCACTCCAATCTCTGCCTCCATCTTCCCAGGGCCGCCTTCTAGTCTCTATGTACATCTTGTAATGATGCTTGTCACTGGATTTCGGGCTGGCTAGACGTCCAGGATGATCTCATCATGACAGCCGCGATTTAATTATGTGTGCAAAGACCCTTTTTCCAAATGAAGTCACAGTCACAGGCTCTGGGAGTTAGGATGTGGACATATATTTTTCAGGCCGTCGTTCAACCTACTAGATCTATGAATCCAAGTTTCTTTCCTTCTTTTTTTTTTTTTTTTGAGACAAGGTCTGCTGTGTCCCCCAGGCTGGAGTGTCACGATCAAGGTTCCCTGAGACTTCCACCTGCCAGGTTCGAGCGATCCTCCTAACTCAGTCCCCCAACCTCCCTGGCCCCTGTAGCTGGGAGTATAGGCACGTACCACCACACCCTGCTAATTTTTTTATTTTTAGTAGAGACAGGGTCTCACCCTGTTGCCCAGGCTGGTCTCAAACTCCTGGGCTCAAGTGAGCTTTGAGCTCCCTGCTTTGGCTTCCCAAAGTGCTGGGACGACAGGCGTGAGCCACTGTGCCCAACCTAAACCCAACTTTCATTCTTTTTTTCCAATGCCACCCCCTCCCCTTCCTGCAGCTCAGATGCTGGCAGGTGGAAGGAGGGCTCTCTTCTCTTTCTCCCTCATCCTTCTGCTTTGATCCCCTCCAGATGTGGGCATCTGAGGGTTTCCCAGGAGCCCCGTCGTAACACATCCTCGGACTGGCCTCTTGATCCACTCCCGAGGAGCACCTCAGCCTCTGGTGATGGGTTCCCTCGCCCCCGATGCTGCTTGAACCCCGCTTTCTTCCAGTTTCTACTTGGCTTTTGGGAAACTCCCCTGGTCCAAGGGTGGGAAGGCAGGCCTGCTCTGCCTCTACCCAGTTTTGCCCCACTGCAAGCACGGAGCAGTCTCCCCACCCCTAATTCTCTAGGCTAGAAATAGGCAACGGGCTCTGGGCACATGGTTTGGGTTAAGGGGTGGGGAGGGGGTGGGAGGGTGACCCCAGGGGACATTTGGCAATGCCTGAAGACATTTTTTAATGGTCACAACTGGGGGTTGGATGTGTGCACTACGATTTAGGGGTAGAGGCCGGGGATGCTGCTAAACATCGTACCATACACAGGGCAGCCCCGTCTCCCCCCAGAGGATTACCTGGCTGAAAAAGGCAGTTGTGCTGTGGCTGAGTAACCCTGCTCAGGGTTACTGCTCCCGAACTCCAGGGCCCCACGCTCTGCTCCTGGAGCTGCGGAGTGTCAGCCAGGCTTCTGGGGAGGGAGAGGCCCATCCTGCAGGCAGCCTTGATTTCTTGGAAGGATCTTCTGGGTCGGGTTGGGCGGGGGGGTGAAGGGGGAAACACAGGTGGGGTTAAAGACAAGCTTGTCTTCTCATAACCCATTGACCTGTTGCCTGGGTAGCTCCCCTCCCAAGGAATATGGTCCTCTGCTATCAGTGTGGAGGGGTGAGGGGCAAAGGACCAGCTTGGTTCCCTCTTGGAAAGTCTTGAAGGGTGTCTGACAGCTCCTCTTTAGAGGCGAAGGTCCTTATCACTTATCCGTGGGTATATTTGAATGTATCCCAAAGGCTTATGTGCTGGCAACTGAATCCCAGTGTAACAGTGGTGGGGGGTGGACATGTTCAGTAAGAGCCTGATACGAGGCGACTGGGTCACAAGGGCCGAGCCCTCTTGAACGGGTTAATGTTTTTCTGGCAGAAGTGAGTTAGGTCTCGTGAGAGCAGGTTGTTCTAAAGTGAGTCTGACCCTGGTGACTCTCCCTCTGTTGTGTGCGTACTTTCTGAGGGGCTGTGCAGTCTGGCGCCTGCTCTAGGGTGTGCAGCCTGGCGCCTGGTCTGGGGGGGGTGCACACGTGTGGACTGAGGGGCTGTGCAGTCTGGCGCCTGGTCTGGGGGGGGGTGCACACGTGTGGACTGAGGGGCTGTGCAGCCTGGTAGCTGGTCTAGGGTGGGGTGCACACGTGTGGACTGAGGGGCTGTGCAGCCTGGTAGCTGGTCTAGGGTGGGGTGCACACGTGTGGACTGAGGGGCTGTGCAGCCTGGTAGCTGGTCTAGGGTGGGGTGCACACGTGTGGACTGGGGCTGTGCAGCCTGGCGCCTGGTCTGGGGGGGTGCACACGTGTGGACACCTGTGTGGCAGCAGCCCCCCCCGCAGTGAGCATGCAGGAGCCCCCGCCCGTGAGAGGATGAGGGGTCTCACACTGGGTGGGGGGAGGGGAGTGGAACAGTCCTGAGTGTGCTGCCTTGTGAGCCAAGGGGACAAACACTGGGGCAGGAGAGAAGGGATTGGCTTCTGGAGTTAGCCAGGAGGCTGCACCTGTGTTCGTCTGT
Source organism: Macaca fascicularis (assembly GCF_037993035.2). NCBI lineage: Eukaryota > Metazoa > Chordata > Mammalia > Primates > Cercopithecidae > Macaca > Macaca fascicularis. The sequence continues at coordinate 579,439 of NC_088390.1, read as the reverse complement.
TGGCCATCCCCAGGGCACAGACAGAGAAAGGTGGTTTTGTTACTGTCATTGGGACCTTATGTGGTTAAGACCTGGGAAAACAAGGGTTAAGTGAAACGTGTGAGAATCCCATTTAGGAAGAGCTGGCACAGAGCAGAGGTGCAACAAGTATTTACTGAAAGCTGTAATAGTCAAGGAATAGAAGGTTGGGGGATTGGGTTCGTGTGGGCTCCCCCGGGGGCACAGCTAGAGCCAAGAGGGAGGCTGCAGGGAGCAGCCTCAGGCCACCTATGCGTCTTTCTCAGGCGGTTGGCAGTCCCAGGGAAGGCTGAGTCACCCCCAAGACACCGGGTGGTCTGCCACCGTCTGTGCAGGCGGCGGTGTGAGCAGCTCCTGGGGGCTGGGTGGTGGGCTAAGGCCCGTGGAATTCCCGCCCCCTCCAGGCTTTAGGGTTAAGAAGTGAGGAGGGAACATTATCATTAATAATGTTTTCCAGTTGAGGGTCTGTAGTGAGCGAGACCTTGGGTCACAATCTCATTCAATCATCACAACAGGACTATTGTTGTCTCTGTTTTGCACATAAAGAAACTGAGTCTTGAAGTTCGAGACCAGCCTGGGTAACACAGTGAGACCTCGTCTCTACAAAACATACAAAAATTAGCCGTGTGTGGGAGCCCTGCCCACGGCCCCGACTACTGGGGAGGCTGGGGTGAAAGGGTCGCTGGAGCCCGGAGGCGGAGGCTGCAGTGAGCCGCGCCCCTGCCCTCCAGCGAGGCCGTGGGGACCATCCAGAGGTCGCCATCCAGAGGTCGCCCAGCAGGTGCCCTCGGGCCGGGGCTCTGCAGCCGCAGGTCCCAGCGGGGCGGGCGGGGCGGGCGCGGGTTTCGCGGTTGCCGCCAGAGGGCAGCGAGGGAGCGCGCGGGCTGCGGGGCGAACCCCAGGTGAGTCCGGGGGGAAGTGGGGCCGCCCCAGGTCCGGGGCCGTCCGAGGCCGGGGGGTGCGCGTGGCTCAGGGCGGGGCCGGCGGGGCGCGCAGGGCGGCGGCGGGGACCCGGGAGCTCTTGGTGCCGCGCATGGGGGCGATTCCGGGGCCGGCGGGGCGGGGGCAGGGCCTGGAGCCGGGTTTCCTCCCGCCGGGGCCGGAGCCTGGGCTGCACCCGACTGCGCAGAGCAGCGCCCGGGCCGGAGCCCCCACTCCGAACGGCTCGCGCTCCGCCCCGGCCTCGGGGACCCTCGGGGATCCTGCGGCGCCCCCTGCTCGGGGTGGGGGTGGGGGTGGGGGGCGGGACGCGGCGGGGCGGGGGGAGGGCGGCGCCGGGCGAGTTCCGGGGAGCGAGTCCACAGCGGCGTTTCCCAGCGCCCGCCCCGGCGCGCACGTGCGGGGAGGGGCCCCGGGTCCAGGCTGCCGCCCCTCTGCACCTGCCTCGCCTGGGGCGGGGACCCGACGTCCCACGAGATTGGGGGCGCCACGGGGGCCCTGGGCCCTGCACAGTTGGGCCTTCACCCGTGGCTGGGAGGTCGGAAGGCGGGGCGCGCGTGGGGGATTGGGGGGGTCCTTCTCACGGCCGGGACCGACGCCTCCACTCGCCCCGCCCGCCCCTCCCGCCCCTCCCAGCCTGAGGCCCGCGAGGTCGGCTTGCAGCCTCCCAAAGCCGCTTCCCGGCGTCGGGCGGAGGCGTCGGGGAGGCGCTTCCATCCGTCCGGGCGCCTCACTGCCCCGGGCGCCGGCACCGCCTTTCCTTTCCTGCGCTGCAGGGAGGCCTCTGCCGGGGGTCTGGGGCTTTTGTGCCTCCTGCCCGGCTGCTCAGAGGGTCCGCCTGGGTCCGTAAATCCCCGGGGGTCGCCCTGTGGGGAGGCGTCCTGTTGCAGGTGGAAACTGCCCCCGGGGAGAGATCAGAGCCTTGGAGATTCCGGGGAATGGCCACTGTCACCCTGCGTCTGTGCAGCCTGAGGGCAGGGGGAGCCCTGGGGACGGCCCTGCAGACCCTGGTGGGCGCGTGGGTAGACTGAGGCCTGCTGTCCCGTCCCCGCCCCGCCCCACACCGGGGGAGACCGCATCCGGGCCGCCTCCAGCCCCCACCCCCGCCCCGTGCCTCTGACATCCCCTCGGCCTCCCAACTCCCATCTCCTGAAAAACACAAAACCCAGCATCTGAGCCTTCAGCTTGTTTTGTCTTTTCTCTGTCACATTTTCCCACAAGAGCTCGGCACCTGCTCACTCCCTCACCCAGCTGCCCCCCTCCATCCTCTGCAGTCTGGCTGCCGCGGCCACTGCGCTGAAACTGCTGAACCCAAAAGTCATTTTGTTTCCAAAGCCGCCTCTTCTGTGGGGCCACCGTCGCTCTTCCGTGGAAGCGGACCTTGGCGCGCTGGGGTTCAGCTTGCAGCCTCCCCGCCGTCGTTTCTGGGCACGCCTCTCTCCTGGTTCCTTCTCCTTGGCTGAGCCTTCTTCCCCCTTTCCTGGGACTGTTTTCCCAAACCCTGTGTTGTGCTTCTCACGGGGCTGGCTCGGGGAGTCCTCTGGGAATGGCCACTCTGACTTCCAGCCCATCCTGTCTTGCTCTCTGGGTGCCCCGGTGTCACCGAAAACTCAGCGCACCCGACTGGCCGCCTCCCGCTCCCCGTCCCAGGCAGCTGCCCTCGCTCACTTCCCGCTGGTGGGTTCCCCTCATTCTCTATCATTTACACTCCTCTCCGAATGTGTCTGCCTCTCCCTTCTCCTTTGTGACCGATTCCTACAGGACTTGAACACCTCAGTCCAGAGTACAGCGGCCTCTTAGCTGGTCTGTCTCCTGCGGCAACCCCCTCCAGCCCCATCTGGCATGTCACCTCCAGATTGATGGTCCCTCTCACCCTGTCACCGACCCCCTCCCCACCTAGATATCTTCAGAGGCTCCTATGTCCTCCCAGGCAAGGCTCAGCTCCCCTGCCTGGATTTGAAGGCCCTCAGTCACCTGGCCTCATTCTCGCAAATCAGTTTCCAATCCTGCAGCTTCTTCCCTCCCGCCACTGCTTGAGCCCCTTGCCCCTACCCTCTGGGACTTGGCTCAGGTGCGGTTTCCTTGGAAAAGGTTTGCTCACCTCCTTGCTGCGCTGGGACCGTTTCCTGGCTTCCCACTCCACAACGCCCTCAGGCCACCAGCTGCAGCTGTGGGCTGATCTCACATCCCCTCTGTCCCTGATGGCAGCGGGAAGCTTGTTTCCCTTCTCTCTGGCTCTCCAGGACTGGGCGCCCTGTAAGCACTCAATGGAGGCATTCCCACCCTCAGACCTTCAAGAACACCTCCCCAGCATCCTTTAGAGTTCAGTTCAAGCACCACCTCCCTCCCGGACGGTTCCCTTCTTCCAGTCCCTTTGCGTTCCTGCTGGGCTTGTTGAAGGATCGGTTGCAGGTTGTGCCACACAGTTTAGTACTTTGTTCTCTGCTATTAGCCTCCTATTATATCATGAGTGCGAGATACACTTTTCCAGCTCTTAATCACTGCAGCTGTTTGTCGAGTGGGTTGTCCTGTGCCGGGCAGTGTGCTAATCATTCCAGGTAGTCCCTCGTTTTCCTTTATCCTAGAGACATCCAGAGGGGTAAGCATTAGGATTATTGTCCTCATTCTGTTTATGAGGACACAGAGAGGGCCAGAGACCTGCCTAAATCACACAGCATAGAGGTGGGCAAGGCGGAGGCTGGAACTCAAGTCTGTCTGACTCCCAAGGCTGTTTTTAGATGGTAGGATTTGCTGTTTGTCCAGGAAGGTGTGTTTTTCAGTCCAGGGAGTGTGTGCTACACTTCTGTGTCCTCTCAGCCCCTGGCCCAGGTGTGCACGACTTCCTGGTGGCTCGGTTGGTTGGTTGCTTGCTCGGGACTCTGCTGGACTCCAGGAAAGGACTTTGTAACAAACAGATGGTTAATGATGGGACCAGTGATCCAGGGAGGCTATGACATGAACCCCAGGACGCCTTGGAAACAGGCCGTTTTTTCTGTCTTGCCTTAAGTAAGAGCTGTGAATAGAGAGAACCTTGCAAGGGTCCTGGGATCATTTCTGCCTCGTAAGGCACCTTGAAATGCCTTTTCTTTTCTAACAAAACTCACTCCCCTCACCCCAAATGGGAAAGCCTCCAACTAAGTTTCTTCAGGAGACGTCCTTCCCTTCTGTGTGCGGGTCACTGTCATAAAAACGAGCTCCTGCTGTGAAATACGGTTACCATGGCAACCAGTCTCGCAAGGCCGGAATCTCCTGCTCCTGGGCCTCTTGCACTGTATGTTTTGAGGGGGTTTCTTCCGTCTTTGTCATCTAAAAAAACCAAAATACTCCTCTTCACTCTTCTTTTGCATCAACGTTTAAAAACATTTTTTTTTCCAGGCAGTGATTTTTGGGTACGTTGGGTGCCCCAGCAGGCTGTCACCAGGCCGCTGGCACACCATTAATAATGACCCCAGCACAGTGACCGTGGTCGAGGTCCCATTTTGAGTGACATACAGTACAGTAGCTGCTGCCGCCATGCATCTCTGATGTCTGGAGAGGCTGAGGGATGGGAGCGATCTGGCGTGGAGGGGAGGGCTCGCTGGTGGGGCTCCGCTCCAGCTGGACGTGGTAGAGTTGCTTGTCCTCAGTTGCCATCTCCTTTTCTTTGAGGACCTTGCTCACAGATATCCAGGCAGGGGACGCCCAGAGCAGGCTACCACAGGGGTGTTGAGAAAGACGGGAAACCTTCAGCGGGAATCGTTGCTGTGAACACTGATGAGGGCTCACCTTGTGCAGACGCTGCTCCCTTGTTTAAACCTCAGCCAGGTGATGTTAGAGTACTAGTCCCATTTTACAGGTAAGGAAACTGATGCACAGAGAGGTTCAGTGTTTGTCCAAAGACACACAGCAAGGAGGGGACTTTAGTCCTAGAAAGTCTGACTCCTTTGACCAATAGTAATCTTAAAATTTAAAAAAAAATTTTAAATTATTTTTTCATTTTTTAAATACCCAGACTTCAAGGAGATGGCCAGTACCCTTTACATGGTGCTCTGTAGACAGTGGAAGGACCATGTTTAAAGAATGAAAGGGTAAACTGGAGGGGGGAAGTACATTGACTTTCCCAAGATTTGAGGCTTAAAGCAGTAGTTTTCAACGATGTGTATTTTGGGATGGGTTACAGTGAAAAGGCATATACTAGAATGTTCATAGCGGCACTATTTGTAATAGCCAACCCCCCACCCCTGGAAGCCCCCTAATGTTTATCAGCAGTAGAATGGACACACAAATTGGGGTGAAGGCCGACCATGGAGCACCCCACTGTGCTGAGATGGAACAATCTGTGACCACACGGCACACGTGGATAAATCACACAATGTCGAGCAAAAGGAATGAGACGGAAAGGAGCATGTCCATGCCTGATTCCACATCCATAAAGTGCCAAGAGGGCCAAATGCATGGAAGGTGTTGGAAGTCGGGGTCGTGGTTTCTGGGAGGCATGAGAAGGGCTTCTGGGAGGGATGATAAGGGCTTCCAGGAGGCATGAGACTTCCGGGAGGGATGAGGAGGGCTTCCGGGAGAGAGGAGAACAGCTTCTGGGAGGCAGAGGAAGGCTTCTGGGAGGGATGAGAAGGGCTTCCGGGAGGGATGAGGAGACTTCCGGGAGGCATGAGGAGACTTCCGGGAGGCAGAGGAGGGCTTCTGGGAGGCATGAGGGGGCTTCTGGCAGGGATGAGGAGGGCTTCTGGGAGGCGTGAGACTTCCGGGAGGGATGAGGAGGGCTTCCGGGAGGCATGAGGAGACTTCCGGGAGGGATGAGGAGGGCTTCCGGGAGGCATGAGGAGACTTCCGGGAGGGATGAGGAGGGCTTCCGGGAGGCATGAGGAGACTTCCGGGAGGGATGAGGAGGGCTTCCGGGAGGCATGAGGAGACTTCCGGGAGGGATGAGGAGGGCTTCCGGGAGGCAGAGGAGGGCTTCTGGGAGGCATGAGGAGACTTCCGGGAGGGATGAGGAGGGCTTCCGGGAGGCATGAGACTTCCGGGAGGGATGAGGAGGGCATCCGGGAGGCATGAGGAGACTTCCGGGAGGCAGAGGAGGGCTTCCGGTAGGCATGAGGAGACTTCTGGGAGGCAGAGGAGGGCTTCTGGGAGGCATGAGGAGACTTCCGGGAGGCAGAGGAGGGCTTCCGGGAGGCATGAGGAGACTTCCGGGAGGGATGAGGAGGGCATCCGGGAGTCATGAGGAGACTTCCGGGAGGGATGAGGAGACTTCCAGGAGGGATGAGACTTCCCGGAGGGATGAGGAGGGCATCCGGGAGGCATGAGGAGGGCTTCCGGGAGGGATGAGGAGGGCATCCGGGAGGGATGAGGAAGGCTTCAGGGAGGGATGAGGAGGGCTTCTGGGAGGGATGAGGAGGCCATCCGGGAGGCATGAGGAGGGCTTCAGGGAGGGATGAGGAGGGCTTCCGGGAGTGATGAGGAGGGCTTCCGGGAGGGATGAGGAGGGCTTCCGGGAGGCATGAGGAGACTTCCGGGAGGCAGAGGAGGGCTTCTGGGAGGGATGAGGAGGGATGATGAAGCTTCCGGGAGGCAGAGGAGGGCTTCTGGGAGGCATGAGGAGACTTCCGGGAGGCATGAGGAGGGCTGATGAAGCTTCCGGGAAGCAGAGGAGGGCTTCAGGGAGGGGTGAGGAGGCTTTTGGGAGGCAGAGGAGGGCTTCCTGGAGGCTGGTACTGCCTGGTTTCTTTATTGGGGTGTCAGTCATAGGGCTGCCTTCCTTCCATCAGTGCTAACGCTAACCCGGGTGTACTCCTCTGTGTGTGTGTGTTAGGCTTAATACAATGGAAAGAAACGGGAATAAAGACTGCAGGGATCCTAAACCCGGCACGTGAATACAGACACACCATTCCAAGAGGCCACTTTGACTTCACTGTACCTGCAGCCCTGGGTTTCTTGTGACGGGTGGGAGGTGACATGAGGGTGAGCACCCAGGCTCCCGAGAGGTGAGCTCTGGGAACGAGGGAGCTGAGCCCGGACCGGCTCTGGTTTCTTCCTGTCTCCCTCCACCCCGCTGGGTCTGGGGAGAGCTCTCTTAGCTAGAAGGTGGCTGCTTGGGTTGGGCAAGCCCCTGAAGTGGCCCTTTTCTTGCTTTTAGGATGCTTGGGGGTGTAGGCATGGTGATGTGTGTACCCCAAGCTGGCTGTGGGGAGTCCGGCCAGCCTGTAGAAACTGCAGAACATGGGCAGAGTGCCGCCCCGGGCACAGACATCCTCACCCCTCTGACAGCAGCTAGCTCCTTGCAAAGCACTGGCATTTCAAGGCCTGCGCCAGCCCATACAGTAAGCAGCATTCGTTGGGAGGGCAGCTCCTCCATTCACATGGCAGTTATGTGCTGCTAAAAATACCGGAGCTCCTTATGTAAGACCGCAATTACGTCGTTAGCACCTCGTGTAAGAGCACTTCTTTTACCATGGACACTTAATCAGTTGTGTTGGACACTGTCTGTCTCTAGCCGGTCCTGTCTCTATCACCCAGCTGTGCTCATGCCGAAATTTACACGTTGGTGCACTTTCATCTTTGGGTCTGGCCCGTCCCAGCTGTTGAGTGACACCGGGGTTTAGTCTCCTCTTGCTCAGCCCCTCCTTCTTGCTCACGGATGGCGTAGCCCCTGACTCACAGGTGCAGCACCTCAGAGTTCGGAGGCCTGCCTTCCTCAGCCAAGAGTCTTCTCCACCAGTAACCAGACGGGCGACCGTTTGGGCTGTGCTCCAAGGCTGCCGGTGATGGTGGCAGCCCGTCTCAGGGGTGGGTGATGGTTTTCATAGAAAGAGGAGCCACAGAGCTGCGCTGAGGCCTGGAGTATCCCAGGGAGGTATCAGTGCCTGGCTGAAACTGACAAGGAGACAGGTCGTGGAGACGGGATCTGTAAATCTCTGGGATCCGAGGCTTAGAAAGGAACATCATGGTGGATGCGGTTTTGCAGGACCTGTCAAAATAAATGCAACTGCCCTGTGACATGGTGATTCAGTGATTCTACTTCTCAGGATCTGCCCTAAAGAAACGCTGGCACCTGTGCACAGGTGACAACTTCTGGGACAGCCTTTGTGACAGTTTGTGGTGACGAAAGATCGTACAGAGTCTGAATATTTGTTCGTGGTGAGAAAACTCCGTAAACTTGTATTTTCATACCTTGGGCTGCTGCACAACATTGAAAAGGAATTAGGTCTTTATGTAAGAACATGAATGACAGGTGGGCAGATCACCCGAGGTCAGGAGTTCAAGACCAGCCTGGGTAACATGGTGAAACCCCATCTCGACTAAAGAGATAAAAATTAGCCAGGTGTGGCAGTGCACACCTGTAATCCTAGCTACTTGGGAGACTGAGGCAGGAAAATCACTTGAACCTGGGAGGTTGCCATGAGCTGAGATCACGCCACTGCACTCCAGCTGGGCCACAGAGCAAGACTCTGTCTCAAAAACAAAACGAACCAACAACAAAAAGCCCTTCCTGAGTGGAGAATTCTTCGTTCCGTCGGTACCTGAGTCCTAGGAGGATTGAGACAGCTTCACTGCATAACGCTTTGCATTTAGGGACAGCTCAGGAGGTGGAAATTCTTCCCTCTTTTGAGCTGAAATCTGCCTCTCTTGTCCCTCTGGAGCCATCTCAAATACACCTTCCATTTTCCACGGGGCAAGAGTTTCACTGGTTTGCGTTCCCTCTCGTGCCCTCCTTCTCTGGGCACCTCCAGGGTTTTCTGCCATCTATAGGGTAATACAGCCCATGCCCTCCTGGGTCTGCGGTGCCGGTTCCTTGCTCACGCCCTGCCAGGCTCACCAGCCATCCCCCTAAAGTCTGCGCAGAACTGGACTGGCCGCTTGGATGTTGCTTGACCTTGACATAAAAGTTCTTTAAAAAAAAGATTTTTTTGAATTATAAAAGTAATTCATGTTCATTGGGGAAAATTCAGAAAAAGCACAAAGAAGAAAATAAAAAGCTATGATTCCCAATCTCCAGAGATAGACAGTGTTTACTGTTTAAAATGGAGATGATACTTATAGACATGATTTGGTAACCTGCATTGACTTCTCTATGTTGACTGACGTATGTAACAAACAGTTTTTCCCTCCTTTTGGCATTTTTCTTTGGTTATTTTTCTCTTTTTAAAGATCTTGTTGTATACCAAGTATTATGATTATTATTTTTTATTTTTATTATACTTTAAGTTCTAGGGTACATGTGCACAACGTGCAGGTTTGTTACGTATGTATACATGTGCCATGTTGGTGTGCTGCACCCATTAACTCATCATTTACATTAGGTATATCTCCTGATGCTGTCCCCCGCCCCCACAATAGGACCCGGTGTGTGATGTTCCCCTTCTTGTGTCCAAGTGATCTCATTGTTCAGTTCCCACCTATGAGTGAGAACACGCGGTATTTGGTTTTCTGTCCTTGCGATAGTTTGCTGAGAATGGTGGTTTCCAGCTGCATCCATGTCCCTACAAAGGACACGAACTGATTATTTTTAAACATAGAGAAAGTTTAAATGTTTGTGTGGTAATACAGACTGAATGTTTGTGTTCCCCAACATTCCTGGGTTGTGGCGCTCACCCCTAGTGCAGCTGTGTGTGGAGTCAGGAAGTAATTAAGGTTAAATGAGGTCAGAAAGGTGGGGCCCTGATGTGATATATTAGTGTCCGTATAAACGCAGATGCTGGAGGGCGTTCTCCTTCCCCTTCCCCCTCCTCTTTCCCCACTCCCCACTCTCTCTTTCTCAACCTCTCTCTTTGTCAATCTCTCTCTCTTTAAAAAAAAAAAAAAATTTAACAGAGATGGGGTTTTGCCGTGTTGCTGGGGCTGGTCTCCATCTCCTGGGCTCAGGCAACCCTCCCACCTTGGCCTCCCAGAGTGCTGGGATTACAGGCATGAGCCACTGCGCCTTGCCTCTCTCTGCCTTTCTCAATCTCTCTTTCTCTTTCTCAGTCTCTGTCTCTCTCACTTTCTCTCTTTCTCTTTCTCAGTCTCTCTCTCCCTCTCCCTCTCCCTTTCTCTCCCTTTCTCTCTCCTCTCTCTCTCTCTCTCTCCCCTGCTTCCCCCACTCTCTCTGTCTCTGTCTCTCCCTTCCCCTGGGCCCTCACCATGTCTGCAAGGCAGGCGGAGAGGCATTCGCCCTGTCCGCAAGCCAGGAGGAGAGCCCTCGCCAGAACTGTAGCCAGCTGGCACCTTGATCTTGGACTCCGCAGCCTCCAGGACTGTGGGAAAGAAATGCCAGCTGTGTCAGGCCCCCTGCCTGAGGTATTTCATGGCAACCTGAGCTGACTAATGCATTTGATTAAGTCCATCAGTCTTTTCATTTTATGATTTTCCAAAAACCCTCTGTTTTTGGGTTTGAAAGTTCTTCCTCGCTCCAAGGTCAGATAAATATTCAGCTCCGTTTTCTTCAGGTTCTTTTTTGATTTCAGCCTTTCCGTTCAGCTCTCTTTGACTTTCAATGCTAATCCAATCAAAATTTATTTGTTTTATGATGGAAGGGAAGACCTTGATTTTCTTTCTTTCCAGATTGTTGACCTATTATTTCAGTTCACTTTGTTTGCCCACAAGCTGTATTTTATTTTATTTTATTTTATTTTATTTTTTTTGAGGCCGAGTCTCGCTCTGTCGCCCAGGCTGGAGTGCAGTGGCGCGATCTCGGCTCACTGCAAGCTCCGCCTCCCGGGTTCCCACCATTCTCCTGCCTCAGCCTCCCGAGTAGCTGGGACTACAGGCGCCGCCACCACGCCCGGCTAATTTTTTTGTATTTTTAGTAGAGACGGGGTTTCATTGTGTTAGCCAGGATGGTCTCGATCTCCTGACCTCGTGATCCGCCCGTCTCGGCCTCCCAAAGTGCTGGGATTACAGGCTTGAGCCACCGCGCCCGGCCCACAAGCTGTATTTTAAACTTAAATTCAGTTTATTTTTGGAAGATACATTATAATCATGTCATTTAAGGGGCCGGATACAGTGGCTCACGCCTGTCATCCCAGCACTTTGGGAGGCCGAGGCGGGTGGATCACCTGAGGTCAGGAGTCCAAGACCAGCCTGGCCAACGTGGCGAAACCTCATCTCTACTAAAAATACAAAAATTAGCTGGCTGTGGTGGCAGGCTCCTGTCATCCCAGCTACTCGGGAGGCTGAGGCAAGAGAATTGCTTGAGTCTGGGAGGTGGAGGTTTCAGTGAGTGAGATGGCACCACTGCACCCCAGCATTGGCAACAGAGTGAGACTGTCTCAAAAATACATAAATAAATAACCTCATTTAAAATTCTAAAGGTATAAAAAGGCAAATGGTGAGTCTCCCTCCTCCTTTATCCCTTAGCCTTTCCAGTCCAGGAACTGATGTTACTAGATTTGGGGTTTTCTTCTCTCTTTCCCTAACTGACTTCAAATATTAACTCATTTGCACACTGTGCTTTTTTTACCCATTCTTTCCCTTTTAGATTATTACTGATTCATAGGCAATCTCCGTATGTCCACGTACTGGGACTTAATCAGACGCCTATTATGCTGCAAATACGTCTCTGAGTTTGTGGCTTGCTTTTTATCTCTCTTAATGCATCTTTTGAGCAAAATAGTCGAATGCTTCAGTAAGCTTACCACGAACTAAAGTTCAGTAGTTGTTTATGGTATTTTTCTTCCATAGTAAAATGTGCATACAATGAAATACACAAATCTTACCTGTTGCATCTGATGAGCTCAGATAAACTCGCGGGCTTGTGCAACCCAGGCTCCTATCAAAATAGAGAACATGACCACAGTCCCTGATCATTCTGTCACACCCCGTCCCCATCAATCCCTGTCCCACTCCCCCCGCAGTCAGCCACTCTTTGGAGTTTTTTTAAGCAGAGGTTAATTTTTTTTTTAGACAGAGCTTCGCTCTTGTTGCCCAGGCTGGAGTGCAGTGGCACCATCTCGGCTCACTACAACCTCTGCCTCCCAGGTTCAAGTGATTCTCCCACCTCAGCCTCCCAAGTAGCTGGGATTACAGGCGCGCACCACCACACCCAGCTAATTTTTGTATTTTTGGTAGAGAGAGGGTTTCGCCACGTTGGCCAGGCTGGTCTTGAACTCCTGACCTCAGGTGATCTGCCAGCCTCAGCCTCCCACAGTGCTGGGATTCCAGGCATGAGCCACCGCGCCCGGCCACCGTGGGTTAATTTTTCCTGTCCTGGAACTTCACGTAAATGGGATCGTACAACGTGTTCTTTTGTGAAGGGCGTCCCTCGGTCTCGTTTGGCGTCACGTTGTTGAGATTCACCCCGGTTGTTGTTTGGGTCAGTGGTGGCTTCCTTTTCATTGGTCAGTAGTATCCGGTATGAATATGTAAAACTTGCTTCTCTGTTCACTTGGTGATGGACGCCCTGGGCTGTGTTCATTTCTGGCTGTTATGGAGTGGCCGTAAGTATTCGTGCTGACATTTGTTTGTATTCCCATCATTTACTTTATTTCTCTTACCTGTTTTACTTCTTTTAAGTGTGGAATTGCTCAGTCATGGGCTAGGTGAATGTTTTTTCTTAAAAAATCGAAGGGTAGTGCCTGGCGTGGTGGCTCACGCTTGTAATCCCAGCACTTTGGGAGGCCGAGGTGGGCAGACTGCTTGAGCCCAGGAGTTTGAGACCAGCCTGGGCAACATGGCAAAAACCCATCTCTTAAAAAAATAGAAAAATTAGCCAGGTGTGGTAGCATCCAAATGTAGTCCCAGCTACTCGGGAGGCTGAGGTGGGAGGCCAAGGCTGCAGTGAGCCTTGTGCCACTGCCCTTCAGCCTGGGTGACAGAGCAAAACCCTGTCTCAAAAGCGGGGGGGGGGGGGGAGGGGGAAGCAGCAGAGCATCTATCAGAAGACGGCACACCTCAGAAGTATTCTCAGAAGTGGACACACCCCGTGTAGTCATCACCCAGCTCAAGGGGTGCGACCTTGGCCCACGCCAGGCTGCGTTGCTGGGCTCTCTGGGATCTGAAACTTGGCAGAGTGAAGCAAGGGGAGAAAGGATTTTGGAGCCACTTATTCCCGTAGTGAAGGCTGATGGGACTTGAAGGCCGAGACTGTTGCAGTCCCCGTCAGGATCTTCAGCCTTCTGATTGGTTCTGAGCTACAAGGAATTCTGCCAGCACCTTCCTTTCCGCTGAAGTCATGCACACTTGATTTCTGTGGCTTGGAACCGAAGACCCCCGATGGATACAGTGCCCCCAGCCAACTACGAGAACCAAAACTTTCGGGGATGTCCCCCTTGTGCTGCTAAAACTTAGGGTGTAAATGGCCTTTAACCAATCCCTGGTTTGTACGTGACCCCATTTGGACAGTTGGATTCCTGGGCTGACAAGGTGAACCCTCAAACTGGCGGTCGCTTTAGATCTGACTTTAAAGTTTGTAACAAACTGCTCCAAACATTTGGGACTCGTAAAATGTTACTTTCTTTTCTTCCTCACTTTAAATTTAGTTCCCAGTTTCGAAACAATTTTCTCTCAGTCCCCAGTGGGACGTTACTGGAGAACACTGGCTTAATTTAGAAGGCGAGATGGAGGAATGCATGTAATTTTCTGGACTTAATTTTTGGAAACCAGGTTCATTCCTCTTGCTCCTTGATGTAGAGCGTGAGGGATTGGGTGAGGGGGACGTTCGCTGCAGTGATGGGAAAACAAGGGTTTGATCCAACGTCTTTTTACACCATCCCTTGGGGACTGTTTGCTTACGAAGGCTCAACACCTACTGTTCTGCTCTAAGTGGGGCCTCATTTAAAAGTAAAAAAGGAAATGAATTCTCTTCTGGTTTCTTTTTTTAATGTCATCCAATCACACAGATCAGAGACGAGAAATGGCCCAATTTCAGCCGGTCTCTGAATTGCCACAGCCCATGTCCTTGTTAACGTCAGGGTCTGGGGAAGCATTTGATTAAGGAGAAGGTGGCATGGGCGAGGTTCGCCAAAAAAAGGTCAGAGATGAATGTGAAATTATCTCTAACCCCAAACGGTAAAAGTCAGTCCAGGCCGGGACTCGAAGCAGCCCTCGGCTGCCTGTATTTTCCCAGCGTTTGTCCCTCCCCTCCCGGCCACCACGGCCTGTTTAGAGAGATGATTCCTGGAGTGATCTTTTTAACCTGCCACTTCCAGTGCTGCTGGGGGCTTTCCTCATTTGCAGAAGCCACTTCTCAGGGTCTAGTGATGCCCACCTAGACATGAGGACCTTTCTCACAGCATCTGGGCTTGTTGTGACCTTATACTTCCGACGTGAGCTGAGCAGAAACAAGCCATGGTTCTTCGCTCTGAAGTCTCTTAGCCCCTTCAGACTGCTCCATGAAAATACATCATCTGGGTGGCTTATAAACAACAGACGTTTATATCTCATGGTTTGGTTTATTTATGGCTTTTTTTTTTTGAGATGGAGATTCGCTCTTGTCGCCTAGGCTGGAGTGCGGTGGCGCAACCTCGGCTCACTGCAACCTCCGCCTCCCGGGTTCAAGCGATTCTCCTGCCTCAGCCTCCCGAGTAGCTGGGATTACAGGCGCCTGCCATCACGCCCAGCTAATTTTTTGTATTTTGTATTTTGTATTTAGTAGAGATGGGGTTTCGCCATGTTGGGCAGGCTGGTCTCAAACTCCTGACCTCAGGTGATCCACCCACCTCGGTTTCCCAAAGTTCTGGGATGACAGGCCTGAGCCACCGCGCCCGGCCTATTTCTGATGTTTTGGAAGCTGGGAAGTTCCAGCTCAAGGTGTGGGCAGATTCTGTGTCTGCCGAGGGCCCATTTCCTGGTTCATAGATGGCGCTTTCTTTCTGTGTCCTCACACGGCCGGAGGGGCCAATAGGCTTCCTTAAAAGCCTCTTTTATTTATTTATTTTTTCGTGGGAGACTGGAGTTTTCTTACTACTCCAATCAGTCTCCCCGAGCATTCAGGGATCAGAGTTTTTAAGGATAACGTCCTGGGTGGGGGAAGCCAGTGAGCCAGGAGTGGTGACTGGTCAGGAATGAAATTACAGGGAGTCGAAGCTCTCTTGTTGAGCTCAGTCAGTTCCTGGGTGGGAACCTCAAGATCAGATGAGTCATTTTATTGATCTGGGTGGTGCCAGCTGGTCCGTCAGGCGCAGGTTCTGCAAAATGTCTCGAGCGCTGGTCTTAGGGGCAGCTTAGGAGGGTCAGAATCTTGCAGCCTCCAGCTGCGTGACTCCTAAACCGTAGTTTCCAATCTTGGGGCTAAAGTTAGTCCTGCAAAGGCAGAGTCTAGTCCCCAGGGAAGAAGGAGGTCTGCTTTGGTTAAGGGCTGTTACCGTCTTTGTTTAAACTATAAACTAAGTTTCTCCTAAAGTTAGTTCAGCCTACGCCCAGGAAAGAACAGGGACAGCTTGGAGGTTAGGAGCAAGACGGAGTTGGTTAAGTTAGATCTTTCACCGTCTCAGTCATAATTTTGCAAAAGTGGTTTGAGTCCCTCCCTGTGGGTTTTATAACACCTGGATCTTAAGGGGTAGAAAAGCCCCTTTTACAAGAACACGAATCCCATTTATGAGGACCTTGCCCATAAGACCTAATCACCTCCCAAAGGCCCCACCTCCTAATACCTTGGGGTTTCAATATGGCTGTTTCCGAGGGTGGCAAGCATTCAGACCACAGCGGTCTGTCGCAGGGAGACTGCTGAGTAGGTGCTTTGAGCGTCCTGCTGGGTGAGAGCTGCAGGTTGTTCTGGGTGTGGTGCGTCTGCCAGACTCATTTTGGCAGGTGGAGCATCCCACAAGGACGCTGCGTAGAAGGAGCCGTTCCTGTGGTTTGTTGGTAACTTTCTAGTGAATGGAGTTAACATTGTTGGTTTATTTCGGTGCTTTCTAACCTGGTGGAAGACAAGTGTCCGGACGAGGGGCACCTCTTCTGATCCTGCACACAAGCACCATGCGGGCCGGGCTGGCCTCAGACTCCCCACAAACCCCTCTTCAGGTCTCAGCGTCAGATGGCGAATGGAGTCACCCTTGACAGAGGGACTGGGAACTAATTTAGCAGAAGGGGAAACTTGGGAGTAAAAAGGCCCTATATCGAATCGAAATTTCCTTTACGGAATTGAAAGTTTCCATCAGGGTCATGCTCCAAGGTCAGAGTGGAAAGGACAGGCCAGGCTGGGCGCGGTGGCTCACGCCTGTAATCCCAGCACTTTGGGAGGCTGAGGCGGGCGGATCACGAGGTCAGGAGATTGAGACCATCCTGGCTAACACGGTGAAACCCCGTCTCTACTAAGAATACAAAAAATTAGCCGGGCGTGGTGGTGGGCACCTGTGGTCCCAGCTACTGGGGAGGCTGAGGCAGGAGAATGGCGTGAACCCGGGAGGCAGAGCTTGTAGTGAGCAGAGATTGCACCACCGCACTCCAGCCTGGGCGACAGAGCAAGACTCCATCTCAAAAAAAAAAAAAAAATAAAAATAAAGAAAGGACAGGCCAAGGGGGCAGCCAGGACTCACCTACGGGGTGACCTCACTTTGCACAGACCCGGTGTCCAGGGCCCGGGCTCAGCAGTGGCCCGGTCAGGGGTGAAGGTTTGCACTGTGGGTTCATTGCTTTGGGGGAGGTTTACCCTAGGATACTCGGGGGTGGGCTCTGCCTGCAGAGGTGGACGTGGACCCTCAGAGTGTCCGTGCTGGGCTCTAGGACAGCGTGGGGGACATTCAGCACGTGGAGGCAGTTGGGAAGAGCTGGCAGTAGAGGCTCGGGGAAGGGCTAGGATGGGAAGAGGAACGTGCCGCGAGTGTGAGTTTAACGGGGGGTAGGGCGGTCAGGCACGTCTCCGAAGGTTGGCAGGTTGGAATTCAGCCAGGCTGTGTGCACAGGGCTGACCGGGAGGTAACAGTGTCCTGACATACAGGCAATGACAGTGATAGGCAGTCTCCAGACAGGAGATTTTTTTTTTTTTGGAGACAGGGTCTTCTCGCTCTGATGCCCAGGCTGGAGTGCAGTGGTGCAATCATACCTCACCACAGTCTCGACCTCCTGGGCTCAAGCAACTCTCCTGCGCCAGCCTTCTGGTTGGCCACTTTCTTTCTTTATGAGAGAGGGTCTCTCTTTGGTGCTCAGGCTGGAGTGCGGTGGTATATCACAGCCTCAACCTCCCAACCTCAAGCGATCCTCCTGCCTCAGCCTCCCAAGCAGCAGGGACCACAGGCATGTGCCACCACACTTACCTAATTTTTTTTTTTCTTTTTTGAGACAGAGTCTCGCTCTGTCGCCCAGGCTGGAGTGCAGTGGCGCGATCTCGGCTCACTGCAAGCTCTGCCTCCCGGGTTCACGCCATTCTTCTGCCTCAGCCTCCCGAGTAGCTGGGACTGCAGGCACCCGCCACCATACCCGGCTAATTTTTTTTTTTGTATGTTTTAGTGGAGACGAGGTTTCACCGTGTTAGCCAGGATGGTCTCGATCTCCTGACCTCATGATCCGCCCGTCTCGGCTTCCCAAAGTGCTGGGATTACAGGCTTGAGCCACCGCGCCCGGCCTCAGCTAATTTTTAATGTTTTTGTAGAGACAGAGTCTCACTATGTTGCCCAGGCTGGTCTCAAACCCCTGGGCTCAAGCATTCCTCCTGCCTCGGCCTCCCAAAGTGCTGGGATTATAGGTGTGAGCCACCACGCCCGGTCCAGGACAAGAGGCCATTTAGAAGTGTTGGGAATGGAGCCTCAGCAAGGAAAAGGGTTTGTCTGTAGCAGACCCAGAGCCAGAGACCTTGTGCTCAGGATCTGGAGTATGTGGGTGGGTCCAGCCTAAGCCAAGCCGAAGCTCGATGGCTTGGAGGTTAAGCTCGGAGGCTCTGGGTTCAGGCTTGCTGGGTGTTCGTCCTGGCGCCACTCCTTCCTTACGCTGTCGTCTTCGGAAGCTGCTTTGCCTTTGTGGGCCTCAGTTTTGCCATCTGTTAAGTGGGAGCAATAATAGCGTCTGCCACACCGTCGGCGAGGATTAAATGAGAAGTCACTTGCAAAGTGGCCTGAAGGACCATTGACTGTGGATGGTGGTGATCACTGTTGTTAGGATCGAGGACTCCCCAGTTTGGCCGGTTTGGACCCGTTCGGCCTGCAGGGCTGCTGCTTCCGTTGATTTGATATTTTGTTCCTAGCCCCCATGTTTGTGTCTGGCTGCTGGAAGCCTGGAGTCGGACGTGTTGCTTAGTTTAATCATCTGATTTCTGATGACATCTTCTCTTCCTGCTCTCTGCATGGCCTCTGTTCTCTTTGATCCTTAAGTTGTTTATTTTTTATTGCATTTAGCCCTTAAGCTGCCTCAAGCCCTCCTTGAAACAGGCAGTTATAAATTTTGAATGAATGAGTAAGATTTTAGGTCCTACACTGACTCAGAGTTAGAACGTAAGCAAGCATGCTCTGCCTGCCCTCGTCCTTGTCCTCGCCTCGTCACCTGAGTCTGGGGTGTCATTGAGGCAGTGAGAAGTCAGCTCCTGGGACAGGTGAGGGTGCACTCGCGCCCCCCTCCTCAGCCCCACAGTGGAGGAAGAACCGCAGGTGTTTGGCTGTGCGGATGAACTCAGGCCCAGTGGTGGAACTGGTGAGGGAGAAGGTGGAGAAGGACAAAGCCTAACTCAGCAAAGTACCTACTGTGTGCCTGGCGCTGTACTCTGTGCTTAGCACACTCGGGGCCACTCTAGGAGCTGCTGGCCCCAGAGATGAACTGTGGGACTGTGGGATTCTGGGAAGTTTATTCTGTGAGTACGGAGGAGGCCGGCGGATCTGCCTGCGGAACTAATCTGGACCCAGTTGTGGCCACGCGAAGACCTTCCCAGCACTCGCTCCCGGCCTTCAGACCCACAGGGGCATATGTCTCAGTCACCCATTGCCACCAGATCGTGGTGCAACAGGCTGCCCCCAAACCCACTGGGATATGGCACTGAGCGTTTATTTCCCTGTCATGTATCTGGGGGTTGGGTGAGGTTTGGCCGACCTAAGCTGCCCTCAGGAGGACTTGGCTGGCTTCAAGCTGCAAGCTGGGTTTAGATCTGTTCCATGTGTCTCTAATCCCACTTGGACCAGTGACCACCCAAGGCCTGTTCTGTCCACCCACAAGCTGGGTTTAGATCTGTTCCATGTGTCTCTAATCCCACTTGGACCAGTGACCACCCAAGGCCTGTTCTGTCCACCCAAGGCCTGTTCTTTCTCGTGGTGACAGGAGGAGGACAGAGACCACCCAAGGCCTGTTTGGTTTCGTGGTGACAGGAGGGGGACAGAGACCACCCAAGGCCTGTTCTGTCTCGTGGTGACAGGAGGAGGACAGAGGCCACCCAAGGCCTGTTCTTTCTCGTGGTGACAGGAGGAGGACAGAGGCCACCCAAGGCCTGTTTGGTTTCGTGGTGACAGGAGGAGGACAGAGGCCACCCAAGGCCTGTTCTTTCTCGTGGTGACAGGAGGAGGACAGAGGCCACCCAAGGCCTGTTTGGTTTCGTGGTGACAGGAGGGGGACAGAGACCACCCAAGGCCTGTTCTTTCTCGTGGTGACAGGAGGAGGACAGAGGCCACCCAAGGCCTGTTTGGTTTCGTGGTGACAGGAGGAGGACAGAGACCACCCAAGGCCTGTTTGGTTTCGTGGTGACAGGAGGAGGACAGAGACCACCCAAGGCCTGTTTGGTTTCGTGGTGACAGGAGGAGGACAGAGGCCACCCAAGGCCTGTTCTGTCTCATGGTGACAGGAGGAGCACAAGAGATCCAGCTCAATTGTACACACAGGTTTTCAGCCTTTTCTCACATCATGTTCACTAACATCCCGTTCGCTAACACAAGGCACACGGCCAACCTCAACACAGGCCAGGGACGTACACTGTCTACTTGCAGGCCCTGGCGTGGTGTGGCTGTTTACACCAGTACAGGCAGTGAGAAGCTGAGACCCGTCATGTGGGCTACTCGGATGCGTTTCATTCATTCGCTCAGTAAATGTTTATTGAGAGTTTACAGTGTGCCAGGCATTGGTGGCTTCTGGGGACAGAGTAGTGAACAAGACAGGCTTGGTTCTTCCTTATGCAACTTACATTCTAGTGATGGGAAAATACAGGAAAGAGCTCTGTCCATCATTAATTGTTGAATTACAACGGTGATAATCACTACAAAGGGGAATTCCAGAGGAATGGAGTGCCGGTATCAAAGGGCCTGGCCTAGGCCAGGGAGGAAGATACGGTTGAACTCAGAATTGAAGGGTGAGTGTCAATAAGGCAGGGAACACTCAAGAGATTAATAGCACAGCTGACTTCTCATCCGAAGCCCTGGACGGCAGGAGGCACTGGGTGGCACAGCCAAAGTGCTGAAATAATTTAAACAATTCTTTAAAGAATTCTACATCCAGAGAGTCTCTCCTTCAAAAACGAAGGAGAGATGAAGACAGCCTCGATTAATGTAATAAAAACGGAGAGAATTTGTCACTGACCGGCATGGCCTATAAGAAATACGAAAGGGAATCCTTCAGGCTGAAATGAAAGGGCACTAGGCAGTGACTGAAATCAAATCCACATGACAATACAAGGAGCATCTTTAAAGGGGTAAGTAGATTCTGCTAGTGATTCTTCTGTCTGTCTGAAAAGGTAACTGCAGAAAGCAATGCTTGTTAAAACTTTGTGGACGGGCTTATCATGTACCAAGATGTAATTTGTGTAACAATAATAGCACCGAGGAGTGGAGGGAGCGCGCGATATTGGAGCAAAGTTTTTGTGTACTGTTGAAATTAGGTCAGTATTAATCCAAGTTAGACTGTTTTAAATTAAAATGTTAATTGTAGTCTCCAAGACAACTGTTAAGAAAATAACTTTAAAAAATGAAAGAGGAGAATGAAGAGTTATGCTAGAAAATACCTGTTCAACACAAAAGGCGGCAGAAATGGGAAAATAGAGGAATAAAAAGACAAGACATATGGAAGGCAAATAGCAAAATGGCATAAATCCTATCTTACCAGTAATTACATTAAATGCAAATGGACTAAATTATCCAATAAAAAGATAGAGCATGGCAGAACGGATTTAAAAAACCATAATACAGCCTGACCAACATGGTGTATCATGTTGACCAACCCCATCTCCACAAACAATATAAAAATTAGCTGGGCGTGGTGGCATATGTCTGTAGTCACAGCTACTCAGGAGACTGAGGTAAGAGGATCGCTTGAGCCTGGGAGCTTGAGGCTGCCGTGAGCCGTGTTCGCACCAGCGCACTCCAGTTTGGGTGACACAGCAAGATCCTGTCTCAAAAATAAGTCAATAAATAAAACTTTAAAACATGATACAACTATTATGTATGCTGCCTACAAGAGAGACACTTCAGATTCAAAGACACAAATGAGTGGGAAGTAAAAGGAGAGAAAAGATACTCCATGCAAGCAGTAACCGGAAGAGAGGTGAAGTGGCTCCACAAATAGCAGATGAAATAGGCTTTAAGGCAAAAATTGTTACTAGGGACTAACAAGGACATTTTACAATGACAAAGGGGTCAACCTATCAGGAAACCTTATAATTATAAACCTGTATGCACCTAAAAAGAGACCCCCAAAATACATGAACCAAAACCAGTAGAAATGAAGGGAGAAACACGTAACCCAACAGTCATAGTTGGGGCCTTCAAGGTCCCGCTTTCAATAATGGAGAGAAAGAGTAGGCAGAGAGCCAACAATGAAATAGACTTGAAAACACTGTAAATCAACGGGACCTAACGGACATCTGTAGAACACACCACCCAGCAACTGCACCATGCACCTTCTTCTCTCGTGCCCATGAGGTGTGCTCCGGGAGAGGCCATATGTTAGGCTGTAAAACAAGACTCGGTAATTTTTCCTGTCTTGCTCTGTTTCCCGGGCTGGAGTGCAGTGGCATGATCACGGCTCACTGCAGCCTCAACCTCCCAGGCTTAAGTAGTCCCCGACCTCTGTCTCCGGAAGTAGCTGGGACTGCAGGTACGTGCTTTCACGCCTGACTGATTTTTGTTAAGACGAATTCTCCCTCTGTTACCCAGACTGGAGTGCAGTGGCGCA